>NC_138340.1:36397678-37597678 GCF_046562875.1 Panthera onca | reverse complement strand
TTTTGCTCTTTATTCTTCGGGAGACAGAGATTTTGCTTTTCCTCAAAATTCTTAATGATGAGGCAGACCTGGTCAAACACCAAATGCACAGATTTTCAAATGCAATAAAGATAGAGCTTTAATAATTTTCAATTACAGTTTTTCTGCAATAATGTTAGCGGATCTCATCTAAAAAGTAAATTATTCATTGAATAGGGAAATGGGAAAGCTTTGGGATTGTGTGACTCTCCCATTTAAAGTTTCACTAAGATTCTCCTTGATAAGCTTCTTTTTAAAGATTACATATTTTATACTTTGTTTTTATCTCTTTTCTTCATTCAGGATGCTGTTTCTACTTTTTAATATACTTTTCTAACAAAACACGGTAGTTATAGACTGGCCATTCAGAGAGATCTATTCAGAGTAAGTATTCATTCATTTGCTGCCAGAAATCCTGATAATATGATATTTTTTATTTCATTTTAAGAATACATTTTTCATTTTCAGCAAATGAAACTTATAACCAAATTAAAAAAAAAACCTGTCATTGGTTTTCATTAGAAAATTGGCAGGAAAAATTCTTGCATGTTGTCTTTACATTAGCAAAGCTTGCCTTTCACGTAAATAAATAGATCATTTATTGGAACGTGCATGGGATGTAGCAAAACTATAGAATCTGAGAAAATATTTTAAGTCAAAATAAAATATGACAGGGGCGCCTGGGTGGCTCAGTCAGCTGAGTGTCCAACTTCGGCTCAGGTCATGATCTCACAGTTCAGGGGTTCAAGCCCCGCATGGGACTCTGTGCTGATGGCCCAGAGTCTGGAGCCGGCTTCGAATTCTGTGACTGCCTCTCTCTCTGTCCCTCTCCTGCTCACACGCTGTCTCTCTCCCTCTTTCTCTCAAAAATAAACATTAAAAAAATTTTTAAATAAAAAAATAAAATAAAATATGACAAAATTAAAGAAGGGCAATGCAGACAACTTTCTTTAAGAACAAGAAGCCTTGCCCCA
This sequence comes from Panthera onca, assembly GCF_046562875.1. Lineage (NCBI taxonomy): Eukaryota > Metazoa > Chordata > Mammalia > Carnivora > Felidae > Panthera > Panthera onca. Next base: position 37,596,686 of record NC_138340.1, on the reverse strand, counting down.
CTCATGGAACTTAACACCAAGTTATTCACCTAGCCATTTTGTCGATTCCCTGTGTATTCATTTCCAGTATTTGTGTTCTGATAAATTAGAGTTTTTATCATCTGCCTCCTCACTCTCCTTTCTCTTGCCATGGAGTTACTTTGGTTAATCTCTCTGTGTTAACATTGAAGAGGGTGTCACGAATTTAACTTCCTAATGAGATTTGTGCAAAACTCTTGCAGTGGATCCCGTGATGGGAAGACTTCGCATTCAGAATTCTAGAACATGTTCCAAACTTCCTAAGACGTATGGGAAGCGTTCCTGAATTCAATAATACACGAACCTAAACTTCTAATACGCTGAATATCACCAGTTTATCATACAAACCCAAGCCAACATGTTTGACAAGACAATGCTGTGGGAAATTAGAAGGCGCATGTCCAATTTAGTGGTTTCAGCTGAATGTTATTTTAAGTTGGTGCTTTGTCTCAAATCTTGTTTAAGGAGAGCATTTGTTTATCCACTTCAGTGAGAAACTACATTAGGGTGAGATTAAGTGACTTACTTCCTGTGCCTCCAGACATCCCTTATAACTGCCTCCATCTACTATTTTCACTCATTCCCTTTTATAAAGTGCTTTGGGTTCATTACGATGGCAAATACTTTAATGACAAAATGAAAGAAATGGAATCCACTTTTTTGCCTTAATCAGCATCCCTCAGCACTCCCTCTCTAGACAGGATACAGATGCTTGAAGTTCACAAGCTTAATTTAATTTACATACTTAACATATATTTAAGTATGTATTAATACATGAATATCAGAGAAATTATCTTTCTCATGAAATTATTCATGAAGAATCTTTGTAGCATTAACTTTTATTTTATAACTCTTCTTTCAAAAGCTCTTTACTGAGAATATTTGTGTAGACCTAACACAGCAATTACATGCATGGCCCTTAGGGTCCAAGAGACATGAATTTGGATTCTGTCTTGACCAATTACCAATGAGATTTAACTTACCATAGCTAGACTTTTGTTTACTTTTTTATTTTGAAAATGGAGATAATAATACTAGCTACCTAATGGGTTATTGAGATGATTAAAGGAGACAAACACACCTGAAGCCCTCACACCAGAACCTGGCAGAGAACAAGTACTTAATGAACATGAGCTAATGAATAGTGAATCATTATAATGAATGCTCAGAAGCAATAAGGTATTTTCTGGAATCTTGTCAAAGTTTACCTGGACCAATCAAAATAATGGCCTGATGTCAGTTTGGTCTCTTTCAAATTCAGGGCTATATATTTGATCCCATAATTTTCTACATGATGTGTATGGTCTTGTTCTCTACTGCTTTCTCTCTGCCTCTCTCTAGGGAAATACTGGCACCAATTTCTCTGATATGACAAGATTATTATTAGTAAGTCTAAAAAATGCTCCACAAAATTATGAACATAAAGGGCCATCAAAAAGATTGGCCAATGCCAATCCTAAAGGAAGTTGTATCTTAAACAGAACTCAAATTGTGATTTAAAATCTCCTCTGGAATAATTAATATCTTTATATACAGTGATACCTCGAACTCCATATTATGCTTGAATCGCTATGCAATATATTCTATCAGTGAATTCAGTGTTCTTGACCTCTACTAGGCCTCTGTCGAAGATGTTTCCTTAAAATTCTCTTCCCAATGTTCTGATTTCTCAAAAATTCTACTTTTCCCCAAATTCACGGCTTGGTCCAGAGATATGAATGAGCACACAGCAAACAGACGCAGCAAGAAGCACAAAGATATAAGCACTATTTGTGCAACTATATGACCTCTACTCACTTTAACTCAAATGAATCTCTTAACAAATACGGTGAATAGGAAAGTTACCCAAACAGACCTTTAATTCATGTGTTTTAATGCCCATTTGCATAAAAAATTTATGTGTGACTTCTACCCCTTTTATTTTTATTTTCCTCTATTTACAACGAGGTTTTGTTGGAGAAAAAAAATTGCCCAATATTTTCTACCTGAGGCCAAAAGGAACATTAGCAAAGAATGCAGGAACCAGATGTCTTATCAATTCCTCCTGAGAGCCCATTAAGGCAAGAAACACAGGGTAATGTACTTGGTGTAATGCTCAACAAAATGTAAAGGCAGGTTCAGTTTTAAATATTCTTATTACAAACACACACACGCAGACCAGCACCCACCAGAGATTTAGGCTCCGAGGGTTTAGGGGCTACTCAAGGTTCAACCTCCCTTCCCACGTGTTTCTCTGGTGAGCACGAAACAGAGATGGATGAATCAGCACCTCCAATTTGATCTATTTGTCAATTCCAGCCTCATCGGGGAGCCCTGTTGTCTTAGCTCGGGCTGCTGTGACAAAATACCGCACCGAGTGGCTTGAACAACAGACACTTATTTCTCACAGTTCTGGAACCTCTAAGTCCAAGATTCCTGGTGAGGAGCCTCTTCCTGGCTTGCCAATGGCTGCCTTCCCACTATGTATATGCTCCCAAGGCAAAGAAAGAGAAAGCTCAGGACACCACGGATACTAATTCCATCCTAGGGGCTCCACCTTCAGCACCTCACCTCAACATAATTCCATTGCAAAGACCTCATCTCCAAATACCATCACATTGGGGATTAGGGCTTCAACATACGAACTGGGGGGAACGCAAACGTCCAGCCCTTAACACCTGTTTCAGGGTACCAGGGTGCCATATCTGACTTTCAAAATCCTAGCAGGAGATAAACGTGTGCATGTCACTTTTTATTTATGAGTGTGCTACATCGGATCCCTGAAGGCCAGCTCTCCCTTCGTTATTTGAATCAGCGGTGAAGTAAACTATAAATATAGATGTGTTCAGATAAACATGCAGTGAGATTTGATGGTCCCCATTTTCAAAAGCCACCTAACTTTGCCTCTCTATATATGTTGAGTTTATATCATTGTAAACTTGGTTTGTGTGCAGTTACATGAACATAACCCAGCCTATTATTTACTCTGGCTTTTAAGAACTATGGGCGTGAACAAAACATCAACAGCCTGACACGATGGAAAAACTGATTTAGGAAAAAGAGGTTGGTGTCATAGCATTATCACAGCCAAGTAATGCTTTCATGCCTTTTAAATTTCTATTTTACCATTAATTATGGTGTGGTAAAACTTCATAATCAAAATAAATATACCATATGCTCTCATATGTGTCCATTTTGTTCTAAAAGGAGACATGTATGTCCTTTCCTACGGTTTATTCACAGCCATCTGTGAAAACTAATCCTGTGGCACACACGGATGAGCAGGTCTTCAATTTGATGTTATAAAGCATTAAAATACTTGGAATCCTATGTCCAGCCATGTTCAATTGCTGTTCCATCTTGTTCACAGAAGGCACTCAATACTCCAGAATACATGCACGTGAGTTTTGGCATCTATCACGAGAAAGGAGTTTTAGTGACTTCATTAGGGCTCTCAAGAGATGAAAAAGAAACCAAGTCTGCTATAACAGCAGATGTCTTTATATTAAAGGTCTGTCTTTTGAAAGAGTATCTAAATGAATTTTTTTAAAACCAATGTAAATATCAGACAGCCAAGTGGCAAATTTATTCATTTATATTAACTGTGGTTATTAAAATATTTGGATTTATTTCTGCCACTTTATTTTACAAAGAGAAACCTACTGGCCATGTGTTTCCTTTGCCTGTCTCACGCCCTTCCCCACAAAAACAACAAATCTTTTTAAACTTACATTTTTACCACACTTTCTTAACAATGGATGGAAACATTTTAGATGCACCCAAGGGCACTTGAATTTACGTTCTTCAACAGGATATTGCAACTCCCTCGTTTATGTTTTTTGTTTTTTTGTTTTTGTTTTTGTTTTTTTACCCTCTACCATATTAGTTGTTTCCCTCATATCAATATCCTTTCAGGTTAGCTCACATAATTTCCAACATCTTGGAACCACATTGCTTCTTCTGTCCCACTCTTTACCTCCTGGACTTCCATTTCCCTCTTCCTAAAGCCAAACCTTCGGTGATTATCTTAGCAAACCTCTATGAGAAAACATGCTCCTAAACAGTAGATTAGCTGGGTCCCTAAATGTAAGGTGATACTTATTTCTGTCTATATGTTGCAGATTTTTATGGTCTTTTGACACCTGCTTCTACTTATGAGAATTCTATTCAGTGGAATTACTGCTCCTTTGGAGGAAATCTATCTTTTCTCTCTAGATGTTTCTAAGGTTTTTGCTTTATCTTTGGTGTTCTACAATTTATTTACAGTGTTTCCAGATGGTCATTTTGTTTGTTTACCCTGCTTGGGATTCGATGTAGCTCTTCAATCTGAAGAGCTATATCTTTAATCAGTATGTAAAATTTGCAACAAAAATAAAGTTTTTCTCCAAATTCACTCTATTCTTTCCTTCCAGAAAATCCAGCAAATTTCTTGGGTCTTGTTATTCTATCCTGCATGTTACTCCTTTATTTTCCAATTTTTTTGTCCTTCAAGACAGTAACTGGTATTCTTTCTTTAGAAAAATCTCTCTCTCTCTCTCTCTCTCTCCCCCCATCTGTCTCTCCCTCCCTCCCTCTCACCTTCCCCCACATATCTAATCTGCTATTTGACTTATTCACTGAGGTTTAATTCTATGTCCATATTTTTTATTTCATATTTTTATTTAATTCCCGATTTTGAAATCAAAATAGCCTGTTCTTTCTTTTTAACAAAATTTTTAATGCTTATTTATTTTTGAGGGACAGACAGAGCACGAGCGATAGAGGGGCAAAGAGAGAGGGAGAAAAGAATCCAAAGCAGGCTTCAGGCTCCACACTGTCAGCATGGAGCCTGACATGGGGCTCGAAGTCAAGAACCGTGAGATCATGACCTGCGCCAAAGTTGGATGCTTAACCAACTGAGTCTCACCCAGGCACCCCATCAAAGTTGCCTGTTATTTCATTGATTCCTTTCCTCCTCATTCATGAAATCTTTAACCAGTGGAAACCTACTTAAATAATACCATTAAAATTTTTTTTAATGTTTATCTATTTTTGAGATAGAGAGAGAGAGAGCATAAATGGGGGAGAGTCAGAGAGAGGGAGACACAGAAACTGAAGCAGGCTCCAGGCTCCGACCTGTCAGTACAGAGCCTGACGCGGGTCTTGAACTCATGGACCACGAGATCATGACCTGAACCAAAGTGGGATGCTTAACTGACTGAGCCAACCAGCTGCCCCAAATAATACCATTTTAAATCTTAAGGTCATTTCAGAATCAATCCTCTTATTTGTAAAGTCAGCTGATTCTCCCTAATAATGGATCATTTCCTCATGTGATTTTTAATTTTTAATTGTGAATGCAACTTTAGCTGAGAGGGTTTTTCTATAAAAGTTCTATGTGCCATGAGTGATGGAGACAATTCCAGAATACTTTGTATTTGATCTGAGAAGTGGTCTAAGCTGTGTGTTAAGCTCCCACCTCAGGGTTAAGAGTTCAGCCTCTTGTCTTTAAAGATCTGTTATTTTGCTAACCACTATGGACATGATTTCCTCTATTTGTAAGTCCATGATACCGGGATATTTCCCTTTCTTTCTTTTTAATGCAGCTATTAAGTGTTTCAAAAAAGTATTTGTATCCTGTATTCTACCTAGCCTATCCATGTGTTCTCACTCATTGCCTCTGTTCTTTGCATTACAAAAGCTAGAAGCACCCCCCCCACACACACACACACCATATCGTTATGTAAAGGTCTAAGATCAATACAGCACACTATTCTTGGGAGAATAATCATTTACCAAAGGATTTAACCAAGGGACATTATTTTGATCAAATGAGGAGCAGAGTCCTTCAAGAAAACCAGGATCATTGTGAGCAAATGTCATCAAAGAACAGTTGTTTATTAATTTCTTATATCCTGGGAGTTGTATCCTGCCACACCCAGGAGCTTTTCCCTCAACTCTCTGGGTGGATGGTATTTCTTCAGGTGCTTGCCCAGCTCAAAAAAGTGTCCTCTTTCTCTGGGAACTTCTTTTCTTTCTTTTTTTTTAATTCTTATTTTATTGTAGAGAGAGTGTGTGTGCAAGTGGGGAAGAGGAGCAGAAGGAGAGAGAGAGACAGAGAGAGAGAGAGAGAGAGAGAGAGAGAGAGACAGACAGAGAGAGAATTTCAAGCAGAATCCACACCCAGTGTAGACCCCAACACGGGGCTTGATCCTACAATGGTGGGATCATGACCTGAGCCAAAACCAAGAGTCAGATACTCAACCAACTGAGCCACCCAGGAGTCCCTGGGAAACTGCTTTTTACCACCTCTTTCCCATCTCCACAAGGCTTGGTCCTCAATAGCCATAACTTAATGACCCAATGGGCAATATGATTCTCTCTTCAAAGAGTTTAGAATTGAGACTGAGAGAAGCTGGGTTAGTCTTTTCATGTGACTGAACCTAAAATAACTAAACCTGAGAGGTGTAATGTGGCCATATTTTACACCATGGAGATAGAAGAATATAGTCATTCTGCAAGAGAAGGTAGAATGAAAAAGAGAATTCCTACTTCTGATTGTAGTTTTCTCCTGAGGACTAGCTGTATTCTATACTTGATTTCCATGATACACCCTTGTATCTTTATAATAAATCACTCATCTTCACTTAAATTAGATCAAATTGGCTGCTATGTCTTTTTTTAATTTTTTTCAATGTTTGTTTATTTTTGAGACAGAGGGAGACAGAGTGCCAGAGAGGGAGAGAGGGAGACACAGAATCTGAAGCAGGCTCCAGGCTCTGAGCTGTCAGCACAGAGCCCAACGCGGGGCTCGAACCCACAAACCGTGAGATTGTCACCTGAGCCGAAGTCGGACGCTCAACCAACTGAGCCACCCAGGCGCCCCGGCTGCTATATCTTAAAACCAGTAGAGTCCTAAGATATAATTCCAGGGGACACAAGAGCATGTGGCAGATAGCAAAGGAAATACACTAGCCTCTAGTACAGCAAACATTGGCCCGACATTAATAAAGTGAGAAACTATAGCTGTTGCTGGAAAAACAAATATGGAAAAGACAGTTCTAGCCCTTGAGTATCTTATACAGCAGAATGAAAGACACATAAACATACAATGTCAGTACAGGATGTTTCTCCATCTCAAAGTTTTCTGCTGTTCCAGACCACCATCCAGACTGGGATGGGTGTCTCTCCCACAGCATCATGTAGTTATATTACTGACATTACTGTGTCAGATACAGTTATAGATACCTACTCACTGGCCCATCTCCTTTATAAACTGTGAGCTCCTTGAAAACAGAAAGGGTGCTTTTCATTTATGTCTCTAATAACTTACAAAGTTCCTATCAGATAGTAGTTGTTCAATGAGTATCTGCTGAGTGAATAACTATATGAAAAAATAAATATAGGGATCTATGTAGAAATAGGGTAGACGAAAGTATAAGTTATTACGACCATTTCTTGGCAGACCTCTCAAAGACAGTGTAAGATAAGAGCATGGGTTTTAGACCAAGAGATCCCTGAGTTCAGGGGTTAGATCCAGCATTTATTGGCTGTGTGACCTTTTCTTCGCCAATAATATGGGGATGTTCTTGATAAACACCTTATGGAACTATTGTGAACATTAAGTATGGGAAAGAACCAAGGAGGACACACGTGATCCTGTTCGTTACAGTCTGGATTTTAGGGAAAGAGAATAGGAGTGGAATCTGCCAGGCATAAAAGATCAAGCTCTTCTCCTATGTATCATCCCGTTACCATTGATAAATGGACTGGGGCAGATGGGAATACAGCTTAAAGCACCTCTAGATCTGCTGTTGGCCACTTTAGCAGGGAGAATTCAAGGACTCGTAACTAGATAAAAGCAGGCTCCATGCAGCTGGGACCTAAGGGCAATGACTATATAAGAGAAAAGGGGAGCCCTGAGAATGGTGGTGAGTCCAGTCTGGGTGAATGATTAAAAAGGTCAACCAGCAGGACTTGTGTTAATAATAAGGGTTTGATAAAGGCACTCCTTCTGGGTTCCAATAGCAAGAGCCTCAATACATGACTCTCTGACAAGTCTCTGTCTGATAGAAGGCTGACTCTAGGTGATCCAGTTTAGAGTTGCCACAGGAGTGTGAGGACAAGATCTTACCCCAGAAAGACAGAGGCTGGAAAACTCTAGACCGCGTGCCATCAATGGGGGAAACACTGTTCCAAGGGGCCAAACTTGGTTCTTGTGAGTTTAAAAGTTTTAGATATTATGATGGTTTGTGGCCTTCCAAAGGGCAGGGGAGGAATAACAATTAGGAAAATCATGTCTAAAAAAGACTTCTTAGGCATATGATGATAAAAACAAAAGTAGAGAAATACTGACATAGGTCAGCTATGCCAGGCTTGATACTGGCTGAGCCCAACCTTAGTATTTATGTGGCCTTTATAAACTTAGCTTTTTCCATTCCCCACTCAAATGATTACTTCCCTCTTTCCCTATGCCTGCAATTTTAATAGGCTGCCACCAGGGTGCCTCATTCCTAATAAGCCATGTAACTTGAGTAGTCAGGCATCCCATATGTAGGATTAACAGAGTGAGAGATTAGCATGCTCTTTTTAATTCTTTATATATATTATACTTTTTTTAAATGAAAAAGAGCTCTTCATTAAAACAGTCTAACATAACCAGTGTTAGGAAACATTAAAGTTTAAAAAACAAGAGGAAAACACATTTAAATATAAAATGGTACCTCTGTCTGATTTTAGACTAGTGTTAATTACTGTATAAATGAAATTTAAGCATAAATATAATTGTTTCTAATATATTTTTAAAGGCTTTAAATTATATAGTGTGGAGTGACACTCTGATCGAATGCAACTGATGATCCAGGAAGATGTACCAAGTTTATCCCTCCTGTGTCACCTACCACATTGCTGGATGCCTTCCATGTAAGAGACATAAATTCAAATATTTCCTAGCTAACAATTTCCACATCTCTGGATTATACCTTCTTTGCAATTTATAAGACAGAGTCACCTCTCAGAGGGCAGTGCATGGAATCTTCCTTCTTCCCATCCTCCATTTCCTGTTAGTTCCTATGACAAATGTGTCTTCTTTTTATAATCTCTTGTATAGACTACCAAAAGAAATTTGAAAAGAAATAAAATGTCAATTTACACACACATACACACACACACACACACACACACACACACACACACACACACAAATAATTCAAATGAACAAGACTGAAGACATTTTAGAAGGAGAACTGATGGGGCACCTGGATGGCTCAGTTGGTTAAGTGGCCGACTTCCGCTCAGGTCATGATCTCGTGGTCTGTGAGTTCGAGCCCCGAGTCGGGCTCTGTGCTGATAGCTCAGAGCCTGGAGCCTGTTTCTGTTTCTGTGTCTCCCTCTCTCTCTGCCCCTCCCCCATTCACACTCTGTCTCTCAAAAATGAATAAATGTTAAAAAAAAATTTTTAAAAAAAGAAGGAGAACGGAGAACAAGTGGATTGGGTAAGGGACAGCTCCTCACTGCTTATAAATTCAACCCAAGTATCTTCCACTGTCTTTTAAGTTCATTTCCAACTTTCTTTCTGAGGTTATTGGCAACCAAACCCCTGCATGAAACCTGCATTTCAGCCAAACTGAAACTATTCCCCAAAATACACATAAGCTCCTTTTCCTATCATGTCCTTTCTTCCAAGGTTCCCCTCCTTTTAATACGTTTGCAACTCAGCCCACACCTCACAGCCTCATTTCTACACACCTAATCCAAATAGTTGAAGCCTCGTTCAGATGCTTCCTTCTCCATGAAGGCTCTGGGGCTCTGCCATCAGATGAACTAGCTCTCTCTTTTCTTCAAATCCAATTAGTCTTTAATTTGGGCCTCACTTAGATCTGGTATCACTTTAAAGAGCCTCTATTTTATGCAGGTTTTGCTATGCATGCTCTATCTCCCCCATCCCTCCCGACCCACAATGGAGTTTAAGTTTCTCAGTCGCGGGTATGTACCTTATTCAACAGACTTTCACACAGCCCTCAAGACAATGCATTGCACATAATGGGTGTCCAACACTTGCAGAAGCTCTTCTGGCTCGGGCTCGGGCTATGTAAGCGAATTGTGGATGTCATTCAGATTAGGAGTAGTATTTGCAATTCAATGCGAGCTCTTCAGAAAATAGCTCTTATTAGGCAAGGATTTTTGTGAATCATTAACAGGCAGCCGCAGTACTAGGGATTAATTTTAATAATAGTTCTGTTATAAAATTCAAAGGCTATCTTAACCAAAACATGTATATCCCAGACAAGTGCACCTGTTGATAATCACAGTGACCACAGCTGAATTTTAAGACTCCTCCTTGAGTTGGAAAGACAGGTCAAGCTTTGCCATTCCAAGTGTGATTCAGACACCGTCAGCATTGTTCAACCAGGGAGCATGTTAGAAACGCAGATTCGCGGGGTTCTCTCCAGACTTACTGAGTCAGAGCTACATTTTGTTTTTGTTTTTGTTTTTGTTTTAGCGCTACGTCTTAACAAATGTACACAAAAGAACTTTAGAAGGGCTGGTTTAAATGGACGTTTATTAAATTTTTAATGCCCATTTATTTCCACTTATTTGGACATCTATTTGTGTTCTACTCTATTCTGTCTATATAGTCATTAAATGGGCATATCATAAGAGCATGTTTTGTGCATTTACCGGAATTTAAAGTCAGAAAGTTAACTGCATATACTAGAAACCCAAAATGAAAAGGAATTAAAATATTTGAAAGCACCTTTTCTTACATTTTTTCCCCTCAGACTTCCAAAAAAAAATAGCACCGGGAAACTAAGGACTAGGAAGCACCAACTACAAAACTGTTCCCCCACATTTCTCTTCTCGTGAAAGAGATAAAAAACACTAAATATCAACATGACAGGGTTGCAAGTGAAGAGGCAGTTTCCCAAGTGGGACTCATGAAATCCAAATTGTTTGATTCAAGTCTTCAAGGGGAAGAAGAGCTTCATCTAACCTCTAAGGAGAGACCCACAAGACCCCCGAGAAGAGCAGAAATATGGTCTCCCTGCCATGCTGACACCCTTAATTATGGCTTTTGAGCTTTTGATGTTCTGACACATAAATAGCTAAAAATTTGCTTTTTCATTTTGTGCACTTGCAAGTTGGAAATGTCATCAAGTTTCATCAAGATTGAAATGGGGTCCAATTTGCTAAAAATGCCTCATGCATAAGGAAGTTTTGTGCTCTCTTCCACATGGGAGTCAGCCTGCACAATACATTATGCACCTCGTGCTGGAAGGATCTCGACATGCCACTCAAATACTGAAATGGAGGGAGCAGTCACACTTCAGGGTCTTTGCACTTTCAGGGGGAGGGGTCCCCTAGCCCTCAAATATTCACTTCCCAAATAAAATGGCTCTGTGTACTCACTACAAAAGGACTGATGTATAAACTACGCCTATAGCCTCTCCTTGCTCATTATTTCTGAAGCACAAACCTTTATTCTGCCATAGCACACCCCCCAAACAAAGAAAGGCAGGCTAACGGCAAGAAATAATTGCTATTTTATGTCCCTTTTGCCTTTCACAAAGTATAAAATCAACAACTTTTCTCTTTAACAATGGGAAAGCCAAGTGAATTAGTCAAGGGAAAGACCCCCTTCTTATGATTTCACCTTATCTCTATAATTGGGATTGTATTTCCCCTGATTCTGTCAAGAATATTTCCCTGAATAAGATTCTGTGCCGAACAACAAACTTTTTACAGGGCCTGAGCTACTCTCTGGAGAGACATGTTTCTATTTCTTTCTCCAAAGTTGATTTTTTCCCCCTACTGCTTTTGCCCCGAATCCACACACTATTACTATTTTAAATACTCGTAGTGTGGTTCAGACCACCAAGAACCTACATCACAAGGAGTCTTTGCTGCCCAGCGATTCACAATGAACCTCGTAGTTTCCAACCCACCCACAGACAAAGATACACACCCAAGGCCTTGGCATACAGCTTAAATGCACTACCACAAAGCAAAATTTCTGTGAGATCTCTTGTTGTATCCAAACCTTATACCAACTCTGTACTGTGTTCCTTAATATACCCGTTTATTTTAAAGGGTCAAAATATAGTTTTAAGCTCCTTGCCACGCAGTCTAACCGGCACTTTTTGAAGCTTTTCCATGATTTGAAGCACACCTTGACCCAGCTCTTCTTACCTTGAGGTTGATCATACCCTCTCCTCCATGTTGAAGATGAAGGGTCCAGGTGATCGTAACAGTTTCAAGCTTCGTATTTCACCGCACCATCAAAATATGAATGGCCAACATTAATTGAGTATCTCCTGTATATGAGGCACTCTGTAAGCCCTTCACAAGCATCATCTCACTTAATAGTTAAAAATACCCCAGTAAGCAGGAATTGTTAGCCCCATTATACAGTTGTGGAAACTGAGGCTGAGAAAAGTTAAATTACTCGGTATCACATCCACGAAAAACTTGTTTTTACTGACTACGGCAACATACCGCCCATTCATATTTGTTTTTCACACAATCTGTAAGGACTTTATCAGACTCTCACATTCATATGAGGACACCCAGATTCCCAGCTTAACATGACATAGGTAATAAAAGGCAGAATCAGTCCAACATCTTCTGACCATTGGGTTTTCTGTTGTACTTCAGACACTCAGACCACTTACAGTTCTACATTTCTAGAAATCTATAATATTAAAAAAAAAAAAAAAAGCTTAAATGAATCTGTGGAACACGATGAAACTTGGAGTCTTTATTTTCATGCAAATAGTCTCAGAATGAAGGTCAAGACATAAAGATTCAATGACCTTAATTGTAAAAGAATTAGAAATTCCATTAGTAACTATCACAATTTAATAATGCTCGTTTTTTGGGTAAGAATGGATAATAGTCACAGGAAATTATAGCAACCTCTTAATTTCTAAGACTATTTTTTCAAGTGCATTTTCCTAAAGATTAGATGCCTTTTCAGCTGCCAATAACAAAGAGGTTGAGCAAGAATTTTTACCATTAAGAAGTTTTCTATCTTGAAAACTGTCTAAAACAGGAGTGGGCTATCTTGTGCAGTAGTAAGTTCCCTGTCCCTAGGGCAATCCAAGTAGAAGTAGATGACAACTTGTCAAAGATGTAACAAAAGAGACTCACGACCTCTTAGGGTGGCAGACTCTTGAGAATATCATAAAGGCAATATCATAATGCAAAATTTTGCATATATTGGGGTAGAAAGACTTGCTCTGCCATCTCTATGTGGGCAGGAAATCAATTGGCTTGGTATATATATATCCCATGCATCTAGGGGTAGATAGCAATACGGAGACGGGAAAGTCTTCCCACGAGCTTTCTCTGGTATCCCTTCTTCAGCCTGGTTTCCTAATATATGTGCAAATAAGTAGCTGCAAGCTGGCATAGTTTGTGTAACCTACATGGCAATTTATTTAGCTACTTTTTCAATTTGTGAAATCAAGAGGTCTCACGTAAACATTCAGATTTCTGACTTGCGATGGGATAAACATGTGAGTATTGGGTAACTGTGGGCCTGCATTCCAGGAGGGTACCAATTTGCAGAATCTGTGTGGAGACCACAGAGCATACTTTTAGATGGGGCAATGCCAGTTTGCCACAGCCTAGCCCCTCACTATTGCTACCCTTGGTCTGCTTTGCTCGTTGATGTCTCTGACTTCAGTATACATTTGGATTTGTAATCCCTGAAATAGGAGATTGACTTTTGGTCCAAAAATTTCCAAATTGGTTCTCGAAAGGGTTGGTATGCTTCTGTTTAACCATAGTCACTCTCAATAGAGACACATTACACGTAAGAAAGGGGGAAAGGTGAGCTTAAGGCCAACCAAACATAAGAGCCCACAATCCTCTGTCTTTGGCAATCAGAGCCTAAGAACTACCAAGCATACCCATTAATTTTCACTCCATAGGCCCATTTTCTCCTGTTGAATACAAAGAGAGATCAGTAAGCATGCACTCAGAAGACCAGGGACAAGACCCAGTCCTCTGAACTGGGAGCTAACTGTTCAAGCCCACTGACTATGAACTTGAATTTGGTGCTATCCATACTGGAACAGAGAAGCAGTCTCCCTCCTTTGCCCAATTCATCGTGTAGAACAGAACCCCCAGCTCAGTGGTCAAGGGGGGAAGAACGATCTGGGAAAGAGGACACGACAGGAAATGGAGATGCTCCTTCTGTGGTCAGTCAACCACAAACTGGGATTCCCAGAAAAGTCCAGGGGTGCCTAGAAAAACAATTGCAGGTGGTCCTCGAATTTCATAGAACTCATACTCCAGTACTCACACACTGAAATTAAAGCATAGTGTTCAAGTGTTCTTACATCAACCGTCAAACAGACATTTCCAGCAGTGTTGGGATGGCTATGTTACAATTCCTCTGGATAGTAATGTAGGGCCATTGATTTGAAAGTTGTATTGGTTCTTATCTCATTATTACTAAGAACAGAAAAGAAGACAAAAAGATGAGACACTGAGCCTAGACATAAAAATTGTAAATTTTTTAAAGTTTTGCTTACGGTTTGTCTATTTTGAAAGAGAGAGAATGAGCAGGGGAAGGGCAGAGAGAGAGAGAGGGAGAGAGAATCCCAAGCAGGCTCCATGGTGCCAGCACAGAGCTCAATGCAGGGCTCGAACCCACGAACCAAGAGATCATGAGCCAAAATCAAGAGTCAGATTTTTGATCTGTCTGAGCCACTCAGGTGTCCCTAAAAATTGTAGATCTGACAGGCTTGATTTAAATAAGGCAAAGACAGAATCCCCAAACAAGCTGAAAATGGGAAGCATTTCCCTTCCAATTGAATGTTTACTGGAATTAAGCTGTATGTTAACGATGAAGGAAAATAATTAATTATAGAATATATAGGAAATGCTAAAAATATATCAGAGAGAGAAAACAGTGGATGCAGTTGAGAAATTGATCATTTATTTCTAATATTCTAGTACTGGGCTATGTCATGTCTCATATTTAAACCCTCCGAACTCGTAAGCAGTATTCAACTTTCTCACATTCTATATTATGACTATGATTTCAAGAAGGCATTAGGTACACTGTCAGGGAACTATAATTTTGGTTTTGATATTAATTGATTTTTCAGCTTTATTCAAGCCACGTAACCTGTTCTGGTCTGTTTCCTCATCTGTCAAATTAGGAATTCTATCGCCTAAGGGATAGCAGAAGGACAAAATAAAACTGGATGTAAAAATGCTTGGAAAAGGTAAAATGCTCTCCAGATGTAAGGTATTATTAAAATAGGCTCATGCTGTATAGATAATGTTATTGTCTCCCATAAAAACATAACTCACAGACAAGAAAGTTATATTTTTTTTTCCTTAAAGGTGTTAAAAAACGACATGCTTATTTTATCTTACTTTATAATCCTTTCCTAAAATTCTTTTAAGTTCTTTTTTCACTAAAGGACACCCCTAACATTTTCTCAGGTAAAATAATGAATATGCAATCTAGAAAATAAGCGATTAAAATAACTTGAATATTCGTTTACAGCTTCCATCCTGTCATTTGTTATCATAACGTTTATAGCTTTAAATATTAGCCCCATCTTATTTATAACAACCCTGGATAGCGCTACTCATTTATCTGTTTAAGATAGGCAATTTGGAGGAGGGGTAGCTACAGTGATGGCAATTTGTCATTAACAGCAGTTCTAATTAAATGGCCTCATCTACACATGACTACACCGTTTTGTACATTTTCCCTAAGACAAAATATCTTCTAAACCATAATAATCCACCAGATCAAAAATTCAGCTTCTTGGAAAAGTGAGAAAACAGTGATTTACATGTTACACTTTGAAAGCTTCATCAAAGCTGTAATAATTTTGTTGGATAAACAATATGATTCTCGAGATTAATAAGAATTTCTAAATACGAACAATATGTACCCTGAGGAGAATATTATCTAACAAGGAACTGATAAATTATGTTGGGCAAATAATCTGCATACTAAAATGTGTGTAATGGAGACAGGAAATTAAATATTGAAATGTGTAAATAATACACAGTTTGGTGTGTTGGGTTTATTTTCCCCTTTAGCTGGGTTAAATCCCAGCTTCAAAATGAGAGATGGCCTAGTGCATGCTCTGGTCACACGCACAAGGAAAAGAGGAGAGAAAACTGACATGCGTCTCAGATCCAGATGCCCACTGGGCAGGAAATTGTTAAGTTCTTTGATGAGCTCCATTTGGAAAAGATACTTGGGAAAGAATAGGGGAAAATGTCCATGGAATTTTTTTCTAGGCTTCCAAAAATTACATTTTGGGCTTTTTTTTTTTTCTTTCAGTGGTAACCAGCTTTGAAAATCAGAATAAAATGCTGCTGGTTCAAAAAGACTATGATGATACGGAACCCAGTGGAAACACTGCCTAGATTAAATTAGTCAGAATGTTTACATAGGACCTGGATTCTGTAGCTGAGCCCTGGCTGAAAGTTTCTTCAAAAGGCCATCTCGCCACCCATTCCTGGTAGGCCTTTCGGGGAGACTTCACCAGAGCCAAACATGTGGGTGGCAAAACCATCAGGCACTATTTCTGGGAAGAGAGAAGCTGAAAATCTTCCCAGGGGGCTATGCAAGTACAGAGAGGTGGCACAAAGAATGGGGGTGGGGGGGCACAGCAAAATCTTTCCAAAAGATTGGTTTATGAAAGAATGATACATGTTAGCCAGGCAAAGACCATGTAAGTGCGCTCTAAGCAGAGGGAACAACCTAAGCAAGAACTTGTAGAGACAAGACATATTTGCCAAAACAGGAGTAGGAGGTGGAAATTTTTTAGAAACAAGACTCAGGGGGCAATCAAGGCCAAATTGTCCACATCTGCATTTGCCATGCCAAGAATTTTAGACTTTTAACCTGAAGGTTTAAAGAACAAATTTGACAAAGATATGAGTAATACTGGCAACGTACGTAAGTGACAAATGATGGCTATCCTGAATATATAAAGAACATTTACAAAGCAATAAAAAGACAATCCAGTTGAAACACTGAACAAAAAAAAATATTTTTTTTATTTTTTAAAAAAATATATAAATAACTTAAATGTCTATCAACAGGAAACAATCCAAAATACAGCATATTGGTAGAATGAATTATTAAATTGCATGAGAAATGAACCAGAGCCACACGTATCAAGGGTGAAATTCCTATTATAATATTGAGCAAAGAAAAGAGAAAGCAAGTTGCAGAAACATATAAATCTCATCATAGAAGTCATGTGCCAGTTTAAAACATGCCACATAATAATTGATATTGCTTGGAGACGTGTGTGTGTGTGTGTATGTATACACGCATTTATATATGTATACACACACACATATATATGTATACATATATATGTACATATATATATGTAGTAAAGTATAAAGAAAGCCATGGGAATTGGGAATGATAACTGTCATACTTAGTAGAAGGGTACCTTACTGGGTAGGGACAAAGACCCTGGGACTTTCTGCTTATACTGGAAACATTTTATTTTTAAAGCAGAGTAGTAGGGATAGGAGAGTTTATTACAACGTTCTCCATACGTTTTTATAAGTTCAGAACCCCTCAAAGTAAAATTTAAAAAATAAAAAAAAAAGAGAGCTCACTTAGGTAGCAGGAAGGGGAATGGAGTACGGTGAGGGAGGAAGGGCGAGAGGCAGGAGGCAGCAAGTCCCGCTTCCACTTGCAAAGACCCCTGCCTTCAATGAAATAACATTCTCTGAGGAGGACTGGACAAGAGGCTGACCTCACCTGGGCTTTAATCTCAAAATTGACTCTGCAAGAATCATATATCCCAAAATATCCACAAATGGGTACATTTTGGCAAATGGGACAAAAACGTCAAGCTGGGAAGCACAAGACCACTCCGTTCTAATTCAAAAGTAATACCAACTTCCTGGCCGTGGGGGAAATAAAGCTAATTTAACCTTCCAACCCCTTGCTCCATATTTATTATATGGTGATAATAACATGGGGGATGTTGTGAGGACTAATAAATTCATTTCTCAAGCTTTGTAGATAAAAATGTGCTCAATAAGTATTTTAAGAATTATGAAAGACCTTGTTTATGCCAGTGTCCTATTCGGCCATTCCTTAAACCTTATCTCCCACTTCTGCGTTTTGAGATGAATATGGGGTCTTTGAAATGACTGCCCATAACCTTTGGGGATTATGCATTTTAAGCAGTGGTTCACAGTGAATCTGTGACCAGATATATGTCACATAGGAGAAAGTCAAAAATATAATCCCTAAGAGGTTAATGACACAAATTGTATTTGGAGTTTCAATTTGCCACAATAATTCTGAAGACTTTAGAATGAATGGCTTTGGCCTTAGCACCCAATGTCTGCCAATACAAAGACATCCTGATTTGGGGGTCTATCAGGAATAAGCTACAGTTTGGGCTGGAAAGCAGCAAATCCAGTCATAAAATTCAATGGAAAGGGAGTCTATGCTCTTTATAAAGATAATTAAAGAAGATTGTTTGAGCAATTTTTCTAGAAGCAAGTAATGGTTTATATCAATTCACCCATACTCCCTGGCCTAGCCTCCTTTTAGTAAGAGCACATTCTTGAACAAGGCTGGCTCTCTTTCAAAGGGCAGTAGGACTCATGGCCTACAAACAGTCATGAGTGCCATCTCAGGCTCACATCTCTCTTGTTCTTAGCCTTGTTATTTCTCTATATGAACCAACAATTCTGGTCACTTTGTGATAACCCTACCTTAATTCATTTATTCCACAATTATGTGACAAGGGTGTGCCTTTCACACCTTTTCTTGACCAGCTACATTAAAACCAGGGATTGCGTGGCATCCTACACTCAAGTTGTGTGTCAGCATTTCCCAAATTAGGTTCTGAGATGTTCACCAGTGATCATTTGCCTATCACCATATCTCCTTCCAGGAAAACCACAAGTCATACTGGTATTTTCAATTCAGAAAAAGTCACAAACTAGATTTACTTTGATAATCTAATGTCTCTCAAACACATCAGATCGTTGACATCTGTCAACATCTCATAATACCCTGGATTACTCAGAACAGGGTTTGGGAAACACTGTTATATGTATGCATCTTGTGACCTCATTGCTAGCATGAGAGCAACATAAACAGTGACACCTTAAGTAGTCAAATGACGTGGCAGGCAGCTTCTAAGATGGCGTCCAATGATTCGTGTCTCCTGGTATTCATGCCCTTGTGCAATCCCTTCCCTTTAAGTATGGATGAGACTTGTGACTCCTTCTAACCAAAGGATGATAGGATGTCACCCACCATCAATGGTCACAGATGTGACTTCTGTCTTATTGGCAGACTTTCTCTCTTGCAGGCTTTGATGAAGCAAGTTGACATGTAGGAGAGGCTCACGTGGCAAAAAACTGACAGTGGCTTCCCTCCAATAGCCAACAAGAAACTAAGTCCCACCAATAATCATGTGTGCTTAGAAATCAGCCCTTCCCTAGTACAACCTTAGCCTTGGCCAACACCTTAACTTCAAGCTGGTGAGAGACCTGAGGCAAGGATCCCGCTAAGCCACACCTGGATTCCTGATCCACAGAAACCATGAGATAATGAATGTGTGCTATTCTAAGCCTCTAAGCTTTAGGTCATTTGTTATGCAGTAACACACAACTAATTTAATTAATTAATTATCTTTGATATGTCAGTGCGATGCATGGAGATACATAATATCATATAATAATATTATAGCTAACATTACTCTAGCCCTTATCATGTGGCATACACTGAACATTCTAAGCACTTACTGTGTATACTCTCTTTTAATCCCCATAATAATCCCTAGGAACTATCATTGTCTACATTTTACAGGTGAGCCAACTGAGGCCTGAAGCAATTGAGTGACTGCCTGGCATATCCTTTCTGGTAATTGGTAGAGCCAGATAAGGAACCTACTTCTTTTTTTTTTTTTTTTTTATTTAAAAAAAATTTCTTTTTAATATTTATTCATTTTTGAAAGACAGAGAGTGAGTATGAGCAGGGAAGGGGCAGAGAAAGAGGGAGACACAGAATCTGAAGCAGGCTCCAGGCTCTGAGCTGTCAGCACAGAGCCCGACGTGGGGCTCGAACTCACGGACCATGAGATCGTGACCTGAGCCGAAGTCGGACGCTCAACCGACTGAGCCACCCAGGCGCCCCAGAACCTACTTCTTAACCACGATGCCATAATTGCACTAACAAGGGCAAAACGTCCACCGTGATGAGCTCTACAAGGAAAAGTTATGGGATCTTGAAAGAGTCTACCATAGGGGATTGAACCCACCCAGGGAGTAAGAGACCCCTGAGCTGAAATCTGAATGATGAGTAGTAAGAGTTTACGAGAGAGACGCAGGAATTCCAGGGAGCAAGAAGAGCAAATACCACGGCCTGTTGGCAGGAAGAAACAACCTAAGGCAGACAGAACGAAATAAGGCAGACGTTGGGAGGAAGGCTGAGGCACTGGAGAGAGATGAGTTCAGAGGCTCCAGACAGCATACAGTGTTGTGGACCATGTTAAGGAGTTCTGTCTTCATCTTAAGAGCCACAGATGAAATGCCACTGAAGGCATTCACTGGGGACGAGAAGGAGCCGGACGCTCACACGAGCATGTGTGTCTGAGAGACCATCACCCCAGACTCTAAAATACAACAGATTGAAAGGAGGCGCGGATAGATATCTGAGGCTATGAGATTAGTTCAGGTGAAAGACAATGGTGGTGACCTCAACAAAGGAGGAGGTGTAGGGAAGAGAAGCATGCACGACCAGGAAAGCTTTGGGAGATGAAAATCAACAGAGCTTGGATAAGGGGAAGTGAAAGTTCAAAGACAGATGACTCACAGGTTTCAGCCATGCGCAACTTGAATTTTATATAACATGACCCAATGGCAGGCTGATGGTTATATGATTTCCAACGTCAAAGTCAGCACCTCAGGAAAGTTGGCCCCTGGAGTCAGGTTTGTGGTTTCCCCATATATCATAACATAAAACATAGAAAACTTACGACAGAAGGTTAGGGGTTGCATAACATCCCCCAAAGGCACCTAGGGGCTTTGACGGAGGACTTCAATCACTCATTTAAAAATCAAATACCTTCGGTTTTAGAAAACACATTTTTTAAATGAATGGGCTAATATAGTTTTGCTCCAGGCATCATTTCAAACACTCTCTTGCAGAAGAATTTGCACGTCTCCGTTTGCATCGCCAAACTAGAGAACCAAAGAGATCTGTCCGGTCCACCCCAACACATGAGTGCATAGAACTCCACAACCCTAACTCCTTCCTTTCACAGCTGTCCAGGGCTCCTCTGTGCACCGGACCCCAAACCACACCACTCACCCAGCTGACAGGAATTCCTGAAAGTCACTCGGAGAAGAGCCCAGAGCACACCCTGTTAATACGAAACGAACTTAGAAGCAGTGTCTTTCATGCTAAAGATGGCGATGCCACAGATGTAGCACAAAGCCTGCTATAGTTGTCTAGTTGTCCTCAAACAACTAAGCCGTCTTTTAAGCCAGGCAAAAAGATCTGCAATCCAAGCCAATGGCAGCCAAGGTTAACACGATCCTCTAGAGTCTTACGGCCAGTCCAGAGCATTTTTCCAGCTTCTAGTTTTTGTTGGCCTCAACTTCCTTATCCAAACAGTGGGTATAATAATAGTTATCCATAAAGTTGTTGTGAGGGTTGAGTGAAGAAATACATAAATGCGGGGCACCTGGGTGGCTCAGTGGATTAAGCAAGCATCCGACTTTGGCTCAGGTCATGATCTCACGGTCCATGGGTTCGAGCCCCGTGTTGGGCTCTGTGCTGACAGCTCAGAGTCTGGAGCCTGCTTCCGATTCTGTGTCTCCCTCTCTCTGCCCCTCCCCCACTCATGCGCTATCTCTGTCTCTCAAAAAGAAATAAACGTTTAAAAAAATTTTTAAAGAAAAATAGAAATACACAAATGCTTCACGCATTGCCTGAAGAGAGTATTTCTTCATATGTGTTCATTATTATGATTATGCCCTGCCTGGTGATATTCAAGAAAGGAGAGAGGACATTGAGGGTAGAGAAAAGACAGCCCTTCGCTGTAAGAGCTTCACATTCCTAGTGGAAGAGATTCAGTAAAAATGAAGGCTTGTAACAGGAGGATTCGTAAAGATACCCTGCCATGCCCCTGACCACTCACGTCCCTTGATCCTCCCAATGTTCTTGCTGTTCTGATCCTGAGAGGGCCCCCTGAGGAGCTCTGGCACAAATCTGCAGAAATAAATTTGAGGAATACAGATCTGGTGGGGGAAAAAAATCAGGTAACACCCCCAGAGACTTTCACCTAAGAACTTAATAAAGCAAGTCACTACGTTGTCCGTCTCAGATCCTCTTCCAGAAATGAAAGGAGCCACAATCTCATCTATACACAAAAGCACATGTGCATTTAGAAGAGGATAAATGAGATGCTAAGTGAACAGGCTCCTGAAAAAACAAAAGCAATGAATCCAGTGTATATGAGGCACCTACTGTTTGCTCAGCAATGCGATGGGTGCTGAACAGAATGCAGAATGAGTTCCTGCAAGATCCCAGCTTGGGGACAAAAAAGAATGCTTCCTCTCTGGGTGGGACAATGAGCAGAAGTTTTAAAGCTAAACAGTGCAAAGCAGAATACAGTAAAATGAGAAATGATGTCGTAGAGATAATCGTATTGTAGTAGTTAGAGCAATGAGGGAACACTAAGAGGAAAGCATTATATAAAGGACAGAAAATAAGCACTAGATTGAGAAAGATGATCACATGGAAAGCAGAGGCTGTTGCAGGGGGAAAACAATCCAAGTGATGATCCAAAGTTGGGAATAAACACGGCACATTTGGAGGAAAATGAAGTACAGGAAAAATGTACATATAGCTTTGAAGAAGCATAATCTTTGAAAACATCTAATCCCTTTTTTGTCTCATCGCTTGATTTCAAAACAGCTATGACTTTGTACATGGGAAAATTGAGACCAAGAGAGGTTCATTTCCAAAGCAAAGCCCACCAGCAGAGTAGAGACGTGGGTCTAGAAGGCAGATCTTCAGTTTCTTATTCTTATGCTCATCTTAGACATGACAGTCTCAGGCTCAATGAGGAAGAAGTGAGAAACTCTAATCTCTTTTTACTTCTTCCATGGACTGAAAGAAGGCATCCAGGATTCCCAGAATGCAGGCAACTGGAGTTGAACTAAAGATTGAATCCAATATTACTGAGAGAATATTATTCTCCTGATAACGTTGCATGGGCACAGACGTAAGCGATCTTTGAATGCACATCTTCTGACTTTTAGAAGAATACAGTTTAAAGCGCTGACGGTTGCTGCACCCGGCATCTATTATGTGCTCAACCTCTGAGTTTGGTTTCTGGTAACATCGCCAAATATTTGCTCCCAGCTGCAGATGCTGCTAGACCTTTCAACTGCCTGACAATCCAATGAAGACAACTTGCTTAGGAGCCGTACACATATATCAGTATTCTCCAGTAGTAGAAGTGCTTGCTTTCAAGATGCTTTATCCATAAATTTGAAGGGTACTGGTTCAAGGTGACCTATCAGGGTTTTGTGAAATCAGTGAACAACAGAAAAGTCAAGCCCTGTCTATCAATCTTTACTTCAGATCAGCAACATACCGTAAAAGTTGGCAAAAACTGCTCTCGCTTTAGCTGGCAGATGTGCCCAGGTGGTACCCAATCTCTGGACGGACCTCGCCAACACAATGAATCCCACCACCATAAAATCACTGCGGCTTGTCTTAATTGAAAGCTCTCTGGTTGAGCCGAGAGAGATCCGGGAAATACAAACGCATTAGTGGGAAAGGCGGCTGTGACCTATGCCTGAAGGCTTCACACACACAATCATTTAGGGTCCTCGTCTCCCAAGTGCCTTGAAATGGTTGGAAATTATGCAGGCTGGGCCATGTTGCAGCCTAATCAAAAATAGACTTGTACATTTTTCCCCCTGAGGTCACGTGTTAGGTCACCCAACACAAGGAACGATGCGCAAAGCCATCCAGAGTGTCGATTCGCCCCATTTGTATATGGTCTATGATGGATGGATGAGCAGAGATTAAATGAGACCCCTTTCTCAGAGGCTAACGTAAGTTACAGTTCCACTTACATGTCAAGCCTGAGTATAATATTAACATATACATTGATCCTGCGTTTTTAGAAGGGGGAAAAAGGATTTCTAATAATATGCCACTGCATACAAAATTTATCTAAGTAAATAATTATTTTTAAACCTAAGATTTAGGCAGCTTTAGCATTCCACATTATGCTAATGCTTGACAATTACTAAGTGTGGGTATCAGCCAGTGTTTTTTTTTTTTTAAGTTTAATTTAAAGCAATTTGACACGGAAAGGTTATTACTTTAGTTGCCAATAAAAGCTGTACTTTTAACATAAGTGTACAGTAGGCCCTAGGGTATGTGACTATTATCTTTTCTGCAATTATGTGGTGTTCTACATAAATGTTAAAAAAAAACTTAGAAATATCAAAAGTACTAACTTAGATACAATATGAAAGTTGAATAGAGAGAGAACGGAAAACCCGATTATTTTAGGCACAACATGGGTTGAGGTTTCCTCCTAGAGGTTATATTGGGAACAGCACCAGCTGGCTTTGAATAAATTAATTCAAACTATATCTTAAAAACACACACTTAGCAACCAGAATATCGATTTTATGAACATTCTGTCTTGAGATACAGTTGTTCAATTTCACAAGCTAAATGCCATTAACAGTAAGAGCAAGTCTCTGAACCAATTAACCTATTTTCTGGAGTTGCTGTGCCACCAAAATAAAAAGAACATTTCTCAGATGGTAGTTGCCATCCTAAGCTTTCATATGTCCCTGAGAAAAGAAAATAATTTATTGCCAGTAATTGGGTAATCTAAACTTTTTCCCTTCCCTTGATCTTTTAGGAAGCTAGGACTTGAACAAAACAAAACAAAATAATAATATTTTGTTCTTAAAAAGACAGAAGGCGGCCCTAGACCAGCTCACCTCTCCCTTCACCTTTTTACATTTATCTCCGAGGTGTTCATATTTAACTAATGGAGGGAAGTCAAGGAAAAGAGGCTAGAAAAGAATTGAATCAATAGCTCCTGTCAATTTTTCATTATTATGGGATACTCCCTTCCTACAATAGGAAATCACTCAAGAAAAGTAAGGCCAGCAAAGACAGGGACATTCACCCAGCCATCTGCTTAATAGGAATATTTAATCCATCAAAGGAGGCCCAAGTGAGGCCTCAAGGGAGAGAGAGGGCTGAGAAAAGTCTAGTCCCGCACACTGCCCATGAAGACTGACCCATGAGAGTCAAAGGTGCACCTGAACAAATATTTCTTTTAATCCTGAATAAATTATCATTGTTGTTATTAACATCTCATTTCTTGAGAACAACCATGTCCTTGACCCTGAACTAAACATCTTAAGAGCATCACCTTATTATCCCTCAAAATAACCCAAAGGCATAGGTGGTGTTCTTATAGGTATTTCCCATATGACAAGCCAAGGTCCCAATGTTACTAGCGTTCGTACTAAGATCCCAACCCCAGCCTGTCTGCCAGATCTTCTGACACTGACCTTAAGACAGTCAAGCAGTTGGCATCACAGGTTTTCTGCATTTGAATCCTAACTTCGTCATTCCTCAGCTGAAAAACTTCAGCTAAATTACTGTTCTTCTGTTTGACTCAGTCTCCCTATCCATAAATTGGGGGTAATAACCGTACCCACCTCAGAAAGTCATGAGAATTATGCTGATAACATTTTAAGCCCTTCAAACCTGGCGCAGCGTATACAGTGATTAATAAATACCAATTAACTTCCTATTATTGCTTTTCAGCACATACCTATTAGCTCTCTTTAATAAAGGTCTTTTTTTTCTGATCACTTTGAGAGACTCCCAAATAACTGAACCAGCCAGGAACACAGTCGGAATATAAGTGAGATACAGAAAGCACACGTTCTCAAAGAAGCCTCGATAGCAAGCAGTTTGTTTTTTCAAGCATCCTCCCTTATTGCCCCACTTCAGTGCAGAGGAGACCTATTTTTAAATTTAGCAACTTCTATTTTGACTCTTTCTTTAGCAGCCCCAAGGGTCTGCTTGTCTTTTTGCTGAGGCACAAACTTGGATCTCCTTAGGAGGTTTGTGGGTGAAAACAAGCACCTCACAAATGGATGTGCCTAGTTACCCGCCCCCCACAGCATGCACCTCACAGTCTCAATCAGCAGTAACTCTCATCTGAAATCTGAAGGAATCTCTTTATGTTCCTATCATCTCTGCTCTACCCGACAACAAAACAGATACGCCACGAAGATGTTCGCAGATTTGCGAATGTAAAACTACTACAGCACCTTGGAATCGTGTGACATCTATCCCATGAATATCCCTTTTGATGTTTACAATGAAACTATTGTAGAGATAACATCACCCTCAGTTTCAAAAAAGAGGAAACTGAGGCCAGTAATTGAACCACGATGGCCCACTTGTACAAAGCACACCTCCTATTTCTGGTCTGCCCTTCTCCACAAAGCCTCCCAGCTTCCCAGAGAAGGCTTCTCCCAGAGAAGAGCCAATCTGTACATGAGACCATCTCTCATTTTGACCTTAGCCCTAAACCTTGCCTTCCACCCTAGTTACTGCCTTACTTCCATTATGAATGCATCGTGGCAGACATCTGTTACCTTTGCCTCCCTCCCCCTAGTTTTCATATTATCACAGTGTTCCTTTGAAACTATCTTATCATTCTTAGTCCATGTGGGAATAACTTACTCCCAAGATTGGGTGTGGATGCCAGGTGTGGTCAATCAGAGCAGTCATAACCCGACCAGAGACGGGTTCAGGGACTGGCATGAAACCCAAGGCTGACTGCTGTTTCATGTCCATTGAAGGCATTAGAAGAGAGAAGCTGTCTTTATCAAAGGCTTGCTCCAATTCTAGACTACAACCCTAGAGCATTTGGAGACCTTAGCTGAAGACAACCTACCTGCAAGTGAAGCCATCACAGGGGAAAGCAGACTGAAAATAGAGAAGAAAGCACATTTTTCTAGCAACATTTAAGTGCCTGGATTCAGCGATGCCTGAAGCAATGCTATCTCCTAGATTTTTCAGTGATGTAAGCCAACTGACATTTTAATTTACATCAAAGTGGGTTGTGCTTCTTGGCCTTCTCTGTGTTGTTGTTGTTGTTGTTGTTTTTAATTTTTATTATTGAGAGAGAGACACAGAACATGAGCAGGGGAGGGATAGAGAGGGGGGAGACACAGAATCTGAAGTAGGCTCCAGGCTCTGAGCTGTCAGCACAGAGCTCCATGCGGGGCTCAAACTCACAAACTGTGAGATCATGCATGACCTGAGCCAAAGTCGATCGCCTAACCAAATGAGCCACCCAGGCGCCCCGGCCTTCTCTGTTAATACACTAATTGGGTTAATACACTAATTGGCCTTCATTGGGGGAACATGCTGCCATCCTTCTGAGTTATGAGCTGCCTTCGCGTGTGCCTGCCATATAGACAGTGAGGGTCTGGAGAAATGAAGGGCCTCTTACTCCTTTTTGATCACTTCTGGCACATTTCTGCAAGACTTTAGGTGGTATGGATGATCAATAGCAAAGATGACGCCTTGCCCAGTCCACTCCATTTCTTAACCAGGAAAGCCACCTTCCATGTCTCTCCTGAGCATAACTGAGCGGGGAAATACTTCAGGTGTCCTCTCTGCTAATGAGCACATCAATAGGCTCTGTGCGGAAGAGATCTACAAGACCATTGAGTCAATAAGGCTACTTCTTTGCAAATTTGGGGTCTCTTTTATGTCTGTGTGTACGTTCACAGGAAAAGGTCTTCAGTGAGGATCTCTAGGATGGCAGGAATATGCCTCCAAATTACATGGCACTGGCTGCTTCTCCCATAACATGTATTTGTATCTAATGGGAAAATTTCTAAGATTGTTTCCCATCAAATTGAATAAACTAGTGTTAATCTGTAGATATGATTCTGGTCACTCTCGACAACTTATGGTCCAAAGCTAGCAAGCCAAGATCAGGAGCTGGGAAGTAGGGTTTGACCAACTTGGCCAAAGTGAGAGACTATCCTTCTGCCAGTGGCCACTACAAATATTTCTGAGAAACTTCCAGAAAAAAAAAGCTTAAGGTCAATTAAAGATGGTCTGAAGCTCAGAGATGAAATCTCTTGGGCTAAGAGAGAGTGAAAGTATGGTACATAGACTTCTCACACAGCCATGGCCTTGCATCCACACTCAACTATGAGCTCTGTAACCTTGAAGAAGTTACTTTCCCTTTTCTAAGTCTCATTTTTCCCCCTCAGATGAATGGGACCAATAAAGGCTTATAGGATTGTCACGGGGATGAAATGAATGAGCCCCTGCATGTGTAAAACACTGAGGACAT
Organism: Panthera onca; assembly: GCF_046562875.1. NCBI lineage: Eukaryota > Metazoa > Chordata > Mammalia > Carnivora > Felidae > Panthera > Panthera onca. The sequence continues at coordinate 37,568,289 of NC_138340.1, read as the reverse complement.
TGCTTCACAGGCAGGAGGTGTTCAACCAACGTGAACTCTGCTGTCAGAACTAATTACAATCATCACGAGAGCCAATTACATGGAAAGGCTTCTCAAACAAGGACATTTGAAAGAATTCAAGAACAACATAGTCCAGGATTTGGGAGCCTAAAGTTATACAATTATAAGAAGCTGTTTTCAGAAGGGACAGAAAAATCTCATCAAGCCTGACAGAACTTCCAACCAAAACCTACTTTGGGCTGGAAGTCTGAGTTTCCTGTTAAAGCATCTAACCCGGACAGCGCTGAATGTGGCAAAAAAAACCAGGGATAGGGGTCGCAGTAAGCGTGACCAGCCAAGCCAATAGGTAGCAAGACCTCAACTATGTTAGCATAAGATTCTGAATAGGACAAGGTCAGTTCCCTGTCTTTGTATGGTTTTCTTTCACTTCATTTTCTGAGTAACAGATCCTTTTGAAAACACTCAAGTTTGTCTTTTTTATATTCCTTTTTTTAATTTAATTTTGTTTATTTTGAGAGAGAGAAAGAGGCAGAGAGAGAGAGAAAGAGAGAATCCCAAGCAGGCTTTGCGCTGTCAGCACAAAGTGGGACACAGGGCTTGAACCCATGAACTGTGACCTGAGCCGAAAACCAAGAGACAGACGCTTAGCCTACTGAGCCACTGACGCACCCCATCAAATTTGTGTTGGTTTAAATAAGGGAAAAGAATTTTCACACTGAAGGCATAAGATAAAGGGATTGGTGGACCCCCAGAAGACAGCCATGAGTCCACAAAATAGAGCGATCATATGGAGATGAGAGAAGAGGATGGAAAGCTGTGGCCCCTGAGATAGTTTCCTGAGGGGATTTTCTTTGTCAGTATCAAAGGTTTCTTCCATAATTGTTTTTCTTAGTGATAACAGATTGACCTCTTGTTGAAATGACCTGCTATATCCCATAATAACTTCTTGGAAGGCTTCTGGAAATAAGACAGCTGCCATGATAAATGCTTACATGAAAAGGGATGCTTCTAAGAAACCTAGATTCAGTTCTTACACATTCACAGGCAACTGAGAGATCAGAATGTTATTTTCTCCCTTAAATGGAAGGCCTAGAGCCACAGACCACATCTGTGGTTTCACAAGGTGACTAGTTGATGACTTCTTTAAAGGACTATCTCATCAATGTAAGAGAACTTGTCCCATTACTATGCCAGTCATATTAGTCTTTCCCTTACTTGGGGAAACTAGATTGAGAAATTCATAGTAACTACATTATGACTTTGAAGGGTTCTGAGACAACACAATTCCTTGGGCTTAAACTGGTTCCATTAACAATGATCATATTATAGTTGTTAAAATATTAACAATGATTACTCTTCAAAATTAGGAAGCAATGTGGAATTTACTTAGAAAACTTGGAAAGAGTGGGAACTGGGGTAGGGGGTAGTGACTTCATTTTCTCTATCAGGAAGAGGTCCCCAAGAGTGATGTGAATATAAATTCTGTAACAGAGAACTCAGTCAAGTTAAAAAAAAACAAACCAAAAAACAATTCAAATCAAATTAATACCACTGACCACCCTAAATGGAGGGAATGTAGCAAAGGAAAGATGCCTTGAAACTTACAAATAATCAAACCTCACTGGTCTGTTTCCTCTACGTTTGTCTCAAGTCTTCAATGACAATAAAATATCTTGGTGATCAAGTCATTAAGGAACCAATGGAAAAGAAAGAATCCAAGAAGGACTCCTGCATGGCTTTTTCAAGAAGTCAGCCCTTACCAATAAGAAGGCTATTAGGCAGATAAACTATTAGCTGTTACTGGCTGTCAAAAATTTTTGAATTAGGAAGTTTAGTGAAAACTTGGTCGTTCACTCTGAATATAGGTAAGTTCAGGCTAGCACATAGTTGGAAAGGGTACCTACTCCATGGTTTGACTTAAGAGGCACCTGAGGCCATGCCATTTCCAAGTATGACCTCTTGCCCTTTTTCATTAGACATGGCAACTAACCTTCTTCCCTACCCCCTCACTGACTCCTCCCCAGACATCACCCAACCACCCCCAACCCATTCTTGAAGTAAGACATTTTATTCTCAAGTACATGCTATGATAATGCACACATTTCATCCAGAAGGGATTAACTGGTAATCAATTGCTACAGATTCATTAATTTATCAATTTATTTACTACGTGAATTCTCCTATAGTTCAACTTTCACCTGTGAATTGGGGGTAATAATGGTACTTACCTCATGGAGTTGTTTGTCGATTTAATAAAACAATTCACGTAATGTGCCTAAAACTCAGTAAGCGCCCAATAGCTGTTGGCTCGTTTTGTCCCTGTTACTATTGTTTGTAAGTGTTAAGCTGAAAGTCTCGTGGTTGGGGAAACAGAATTGAAAAATATAGAAGTTACAAGGACAGTTCTGTCACGCAGGCAGGGAGCTGCCTAGTTAAGCAACACAGCACAGGGGATGGGGGCCAGGGGAAGAGTGAACAGGCATGAAGGCAGTAGGTCTTGTACCCCTCTTCTGTTACCCTACTTCTGAACAAATATAACTTCCCTGATCCCAATATATCCTCTGAGAAAGAAGGAAAGAAAATAATCTCTTCAAATTTCATTAAATGGTTCACAGGCCACTTTATTTTTTTCCATTCTAAGTAGAAGCAGACTACGTAATTTAAACGCTCCTAATGAAAGATTTTCTCAGCTCTGTTAATTAGTGTCGATTGCAATGGTGGTTTCTGTTTCAAATCCATTCTTGTTCGCCACTTTACCCTTACATGATTCTAGAAAAAGCTGCAGCAGGCAAGAGGTAACCCCTAATAAATAATCTCTAGGCAAAATGGCTTCAATGAAATCCCCAGGGCCCCACTGAGGTTGATGAATCCCGTACTGACGAACTCCACAAAAAAAAAAAAAAAAAAAAAAAAAAAAAAAAATGAGAAAGAGGCGTATAATGAACAAGCTGATTGAAAGGTGGAAGGGTGTAATGGGGAACAGAAATACATTCAAAGGGCCTGTGCTGGTATATCTCATAGCGAATATCAAGGACTGTGGTTGGGATTCCAGTTATGCCTGGATTATTGAAATGGCCTAACAGTAGGAAGGATACCTGCACCAGTGCCTCCCATCTCCACCCGTGCATTCATTCAACCAACAGAGCTCCCACTTGGGATGCGGCTTACGGTGTCACTGGAAAGACATTAAAATTAAACATACAAAAGGATGGATGGATGGACGGATGGATGATAGAGATGATAGAGGGAAGGAGATAGATAGATAGATAGATAGATAGATAGATAGATAGATAGATACTGGGTGGTAAATACAAGAAGTTTATGTAAAGATGAGATGAAAGATGACAGTTCCTAATAGGACTGACTCAGAGAAGAGAGGTCGTATTCTAAATGATATGCAGAACCAACATCTGAGGGCTATGCAGCAGTTAGCTAGCTTAGGTTTGGGAGAAGGAGTCAGCAAGAAGAGTCATAGCCTGTCCCGCATTGAAGCGCATCTTCTCCTTGATGCCCACAAAACCAAAAAGCAGGCAAGGAAACCCAGCAATTGTGAGAGGACAGCTCATCATCGAAGGTCCTGATCCTTCTCTGGAGGTGGGGAGTGGCTAGATTTGACGACAGGTTGGATGAGGTGGGGCCAGATGACCCCAGCCCTTCCCTCAGTGGCCAGAAGTCATGGCTGAGACAAATAAAATCTGTGAGGGGGAATGATGTTCTAGAGTTCTCAGATTGAACAAAGGAGAAATGACCTATAACACTTGCTGTGAAGACAGGGAACTGACATGCAAACTTTAAGCTTTGGAGCAACGATATCCCTCCGCAAGTGTTTAAGTTACAGTCACCTTTGGCTTCGGAATGAAAACCAAATGGCAAACAATAAAACAAATACTTGCAACCCTGAGCTCTTTACTAAAAGTGAATGCTTCTTCTTCCAATAAGTCATGTGCCCCTAAGTAATTCCATAGATCAACAAAGGCCTCCATGTCCTAGACTTGCCAATAGCCAGGGGGAGAGAAGATTACTTCAGCTCCCTTCTCTCACTCACCTGGCCAGCTACTTTACAAATCGAGAGTTAATAACCGAACACACAGACCCAGTCACTGTCTGGATGTGCATCTTGGCTCCAACACTTGAGAGCCAAAGTGATCTTGAGCAAGACAGCCAACCTCTTTGCCTCAGTTCCTGCATCTGAACAATGGAGACAGTAGCAGCACCTACGTCATAGGGATATTAGCAAGATGAAATGGTAAGCAGCAAAATCAGTACAAAGAGATGCTGGAGCAGAGTCTGCCACTAGGAGGGGTTGCTGGTCCTCCCCCACCCCCGTCCCCCACCACACACACACCACAGAGGGTTGGGTTTAACTAATAAGGTTCAGAGAAAATAAGGAAGCCGCCTAAGAATGCATGGCTAGGTAAGCGGCAAGAGTTGGGATTCAAACATAAGTATGTGTTGCTCTACATCTTTCCCACTGACTCTTCTGTTTCCTCTAAGCATGGGCAGGAAACAGAAATGTGGGCGAGGGTGAAGGCAAGAAAAGGACCAGAAATCAAGGTGGCTCAGGGGTCTGTTTTCCTAAGAAGACAGGCTGAGCATCAACCAGCAATGATTCCTCCCCAAACCACCTTACCCAGCAACTCATAGCTCAAGACCAGGGTATCCTTTAGATCTATTTAAGTATCATTTTTGCTGAGATGCTCTCTACCCACTGTTCGGTGACCCTGGCCTAAGTTAGCCCCTTGTGATAAATGGTCTTAAAGCAGATGGACCTTTTTAAATTATTACTAAATTATTAAATTAATTATTGAAATGTTTGTTAGGTAATTATTTGTTTAGACTCTATTCCCTCCAGGAGAATGTAAGCTTCATGAAAGCAAGAAACAGGTGCATCTGTAGTAACCTATCTGGCCTTAGGTCCAATGTTTGGCATATATTAGAAGTACAATACATGCTTGAAGGATGAATGGAATTTTGGCCCAAGAACAATGACATTAAGGGTCCATGGATATGAAGGTGAGTGGTTACTGGGGCACAACATACTGGCCATAACACAACGATCTTGTGAGCAACGGAAGCATGAAAGATCATGAAGACAAAAGTTAAGTCACTGAATTTTTCTAACATAAAAATAAGGTCACCAAAAATATTTACTAAATACCACTTCTCTAGTAGGCATAGGGGAATTTGAATATTTGGGTATATTCTAGTGAGGGATATTTATGTTGATACTATTTTGTAAATACCAACCCAGTAACCTAATAGACTGAGGTTGTCTGCCCAGAAAGTTAAATTATCTCAGTTCTCTAGAAAGAGTACAAGTATCAACATGGTCTGATTTTGGAGTTTTGAATTCTAATTTAATCCTCAGCACATTTATAGCAATGTGTTTTAAGCATTTTTAAGTTAAATTATAAGCAGGTGCCCATTACATTATTAACAGATAGAAGCAACATTGTCCCTTTAAGCTAGGGTGGATCTCCTAATATTCACCTATCTTGTCCACTCAGGCCCTCTAAACCACGCCACTACAAAGCCTCCCAGGGAAGCTCTTAGGAACCACAGTAGGATTCTAAGGGACCCAATTTGAAACCACAGCTGACACTGACACAGATGACACCTTCAAACACCAGTTACCTGTTCCTGTGCCAAGATTACAGTCAAACCGGACTCTTAACAGCACTTTACTTTCTCAGCAAAACTATGAGATGGACCATCTCTCTCTGAGTCCATCCATAAAGCCATCTAAGCGTCAGCCTAATCATTTTAGCTATAATCCTTACCTTAAATACATCCTTCTCACAACTTGAATGTACCTGGAGTAAAGAATTTGTGGTGCATATTTTCCATCTTAGATGTGACATCCTTCCTACAGTTTTCACATAAGGATGAATTTCAGGGAAAAGACACATGAACATTTGCACTTTGTAGTAAAGTACAAGATTTATCCAGCTCAAATAAGACAAGCTCCTGGCCTCATGGAACAAATGCTAGTCAGTTTCTTTAAGTGACTTCCTTTGTCCACTCAACTTAAAGATCTTTCTTGAGTACACTAAAGTTGCGTAGCCCCAAAGTCAACACATTTCATTTGTTGTGTCGGTCATGGGAATATATATTCTCTGTGTGTCTGTCAGATCCCGGGTTCGTTAGATACAATGGGGAGGAACAGCCAAGAGCCTGCCTTCATGGAACTTACAGCCTTGTCAGGGACAAAGATGGTTTCCAGTAAACAAATCAATTCGAAAAGCATCAGTAATGGTGAGAACCATGAATAAATCAAACACGACGCTGAGATAGACCACAAGAGTACTTATAAACTAGCTAAAATATTGGGGGCGAGGGGGAGTCGACCAACATGGCCGTTAAAACCCATGGAAAGTCTAAGAAACAAATATTGCAGGCAATACAAGGAGACTGTATTCAAACATCCCCCTCCCAGCGTCGCACATAAGCTGTGGGCTTAGGGTGATCCTTATACTGGAGCCCTTGGTAGCAAACACAAGAACCGCAATTCCAAAGCCATGAGTTCAGGTTTTTTTTAAAAAACGGTTGTTCAGGATAACTGTTACACTATCATTATATGGGTTCCTCCATGTCTGTCAATATACTCAAGTAAGTTACCATATAGATAACAAGTTACAGGGCATGAACACAATGGGGAGAAATAATTCATGTGGCAAAAAAACACAGGGGAGTTAGAATTGGTAAGCTCCATAATTTCGAGTAAGGGTGCATGAATCAGAATGCTGCTAAGCATTTTATAGCAGGATGCCATAAGCATGTTATATACAAATCATTCTTAATGGGAAGGGCCATTTTGATAAGCAAATAGAAGCAGAGAATGCATTTCAGGCAGTTGGGGGGGAGAAGAGTATGTTCGAAAGTACAAAAGCTATAGGTCTAATGTCTTTCCATCCATGTGTTTGTCCATCCACCCATGACTGCTTCAGTCACCGTTCTCAATGCTTTCCATACCTTATCTCAATTAATTCTTACAATCATCAATAGCGAACAAAGGATTCATTATTACCCCTGTTTGTTTCAGGTTGGGTTTCTGATGAGTGTTGCCTGAAGTTGGAATCCAGGTGTGTGTGGTATACTGGGGCAGCAAAGCCCAGACAGGCTGAGAAGAGTGAAGCATCTGGGCCATAACATGTTAGGAGGTACTCCTGCTCGGGTGTGCAGCTGGCTCAACCTTGACGGGGAAAGTGTCCTTAAATGGTGGCTCTAGATGCTTTCCTCTGCTCACTCAGATCCTGGGGCAAGCTCTTCAGAACCAACCTGAAATGGAAGGGGTGAAGCAGGCGAGTGAAGGAAAAAGAGCAGGTGGAGAATGTGGTCCCAGGCAGAGTCTAGCAGGGACTGTTCCATGGCAGCGGTGATGTTCTCGACCATGAACTGCACCACAGATTGGTGCACAGGAGCACATTCACCGCCCCTGGGGAATATACAGGGGAAAGCTGTTAGCAAGGGTGGTTACAGGGAATCCAGAGGGGCCACATCATTTTGAAGAAGAAGAATCCAACACTTACGGAGACAGCAAAATTTAATTGGTAAGTCTCTGAGAAAGCTCTGACAGACAGCATTTGCAATTTCCCTGGTATAAATACTCCTACCAAGACTGACTTCGAGCTACCAACACGATCCATGAACCTGGAGTCGGCAAAAGATATACACAATCAGCTCTGCCGGAAGCTTGAACAACTTCCCCAGACTTGGAACAAGAATTTGATCTTGAGCAGTCTGACTCCACAAATCAAGACATACCCACAGTGCCACAGGGCACAAATCAGCAACACTCTCCTGGAGAGGCCCAGAGCGTAAACATGTCCTGCTTTGCAGTCTCTGTTGCAACTGCTCGATCCTGCTATTGTAGTGTGAAAGTAGCCATAGACGTCATATGAAGGAAGGCTCTGGCTCTATTCCAATAAAACTTTATTGACACCAAACAGGCGGTGGGTCAGATTGAGCCCACGGATTATATTTTTCCGACATCTGCTATAGATGTTATTTAGTTATTTTTATAATAAATAACATCTGCTAGTTAATTATCGCGCACAGCCAGCCCTGGGGTGAGGCAAGAGAGATGGGTAGGACACAAAATTTAAGGAGACACTTCTGTGACCCTGAAAGCAAGTGCTGCCTTAAATTTTGTGCCTCAGGTGCCTTTATTTCCTCACGCTGGGCCTGGCCCTGGTATTGAATCACCAGAACCAGACTGATAGATGCACTGAGCAATATTCACTTGTTCAAAACTGAACCCCTGAGCGACAAGAAACTTAACACATGGAATTAAGAGCTTGCAAAAAAAAAAAAAAAAAAAATGTCAGAAGGGCTAAAGAAACAGTCAAGGCAAGACAACCAGCCTGTCAAGGGAACTTCTACATCTGTCTCGCTCAAGGATCTGCGGAATCGACTTGGAAACAGCCCACAGAACTGCTGAGTTCAAAGATACAGGGACACAGGCATGATCCAGGATCAGGGCCACTTACACCGTCACTCAATCTTCAGGAAGTGAGGGAATGGCACTAAAAGACTGCTGCAAAAAAAACTCAACAACTTCATGCTCGTGCCTAACACAGCAACAGCTGAAGACACAGGAAAATGCTGCTGCCTTGCTTTGGCCTTCCAAATAGTACTTGCCTGCACCTGTGTGAACCTAATTTCCTTTTAGAACCGTAGCTGCAAGGGAGTCTGGGAATTGTGCATTTCAGCTACCCAACCCCTGACATTAGAATAAGGATAAAACACATGTTAAGCAAAAGCTAACCAAATCCATCATAATGGACATCCTAATAAAGGTGCCATTTGGTAAGAACTTAAGAGTACCTGTCCAACTTCCCATGACAAATTCAATTCCAACCAGAAGTTGCCGCTCTGACAGAAAACACCAATCTCACCCTTCCACCACCATCCACACCTTTGATGGGACTGCTGGTACGGATCAGAAGTTTATAGGATGAGGGTGTAAGATGCATGGGAAGAATTACAGCAGGGATCAAAAGTTAGGTCGAGCAATACAGGCGTGGGGGTAGCCAGGAGGAAAAGAAGGAGTGAAATCAGGAGCCCAATAGAACAATAGAAAGCTGGTGATTGCTAAGGGGTGGATGCAAAAGGAAAGCTAAGAAAATGCCTCACCTGGGTCATTTGTTTTAAGGGAACTATCGCTTTGTGACCACCATATCTATTACTAATGGAGGAAAAATATTAGCCTCATTCCGAGAGGTCGGAGATGTGTACAGTGAAGTAATACTAAGCCCATTACAAATACACAGCACTCCATGGTCTGCAACTCATAATCCTTTCCCCTAGAAAACAAAATACATGAGTCAATAGAAATGGAGCTATTTTCTTTCAAAAAATGTTTTGTGTTTTGATATATGATATATATGAGTGTATGTTACACATATGTAATTAAGACTTAGAAAAATAAAATACTCTTGAGTCACCAAATAACTTAAGAAATACACTAAAGGAACTGCCTGTGTGTTTCCCCTGATATTTCTGGCTCTTCCTCTTTTATTATCCCAAAATTTATTATTTTGTATTCCCTTCCTTTAAAAAATACATAATTTTATCACACACTGATGCAACCTGAAATAATCTCGAGTTCACACATTTCCATTTATTCCCAATTGGTGGAAATTAATGTTATTGCTGGCATATGTTTGTCCAGACCTATGTATCAAAATTAGAAAATGAATAGAGATGTCTTGGGTCTTTCAAACAGGACAGAAAAAAAGAAAAGCAAATATCCTCCAGAAATGCTTCCGACTTACAATTTGAGTAAGTTTTCCTTTTAAAAAAGATATTTTAATCATGACATCCTTTTCAACGGCTAGCCTACTAAAACAGTGGCTAATTTTCACTGTTTTTCACAATGGCGAGCTAGCCGCAGAGTTAATAAAATTAAGCTTCCTTCATTTCTCTCAAACTACACCCCCCCCAAAAGAAGAGATACAATGTGCAAAATGCAGCATCAATGCGTGGCTGGTTTTCAGACTTCGGCCATCACTGATTTGTCACACCGCCTCTTCACAACATATTTATATTTTGCAAAATGTATAATTTTTTTTTAGCCCCTGAACAAATATATTTACATAACTGTGTCTAACGAGAAATTACATTTAACTTCTCAGAAATGACAATAACTAAAACCTGAACTGCCAATTCCACTTCATTAGTGTGGTAGAAATGCATTCCAAATGTTAATAAAAATTCCAACATGCTGATAAATTAGAGCTTCTAAGGAGCATGTGACACCTTGGTTAATATATTCAACCTCAATTATATTTCTCTTCAGCACCCTGTTATCTGGAACCTTTGCTGGCAATCAGAGGTGCTGTTTTTCAGCGGCCAATTTTCTAGATAATGTAGCTTATCAACACTGTGGGTAAACTTGCCAATGGAATCAGGCTGCACTGAACCACACACACGCTAATTGCATCCCTTTTTTATGCATATTTACAGACTGTCACTTCAAAGAAATCAGTGGCCCATTGAGGCACCCAGTTAGCTGGAAGAATTGCCTCTTGCAAATGAAAATTAGCAAACAAGCTAGTGATAAATATGAAATGAACAAAGTATAAAAATACTGTTTTGTTCCTCAACTTCCTCGTCATCCCAATTTATACTCCCAAATAGAAGGAGTTTTGAACATAGGATTTGCCTTTTGTTTCAAATGGAGACAGAAAGCATTCTTCCTTAAACCCACTAACTAGGTAAAAAGCCCTATTAGCTTTCTTTCCCCTCGTCTCCCACGCCACCCCCACCCCAAATTTCTATTCACATAAACAGGTTATTAAATCCCGTATTAGATTTGCTTTAGAGTTTGAATAGACAAATGACATGTTAACACTTCAGAAACAATTAACCCTGGGAACTTAATTAAGTTCTTCTGACTTTAAGGAAGCACATTTCAAAATAATGCGTCTAAACTCTCTGAGTTTGCTCAAAAATAGCAGTGCTTTCCTTCTCTAAAGTATTCCTAAGTTCTACTTAACAGCAGAAAGCTTTGCCTGGCTATATATGGATAAAGGTTATGGTGTTAGGAGCATGCTGTAATTTGACTCAGAGTGACTACTAAAAAAAGAAAAAAAAAGACAGGTACCAAAAAATAGCAATAATTTTAAAAAAATTTTTCTTCCCAAAGCTCCAAACACTGGCTGTATATAAAACAGAAAACGATTCTATAACTCTGTCCTGGGAGCTCCACACAAACAAAAATACTGAGATATGGACCGTGTGTTAGTCTGAAATCCTTTTCCCCATGTAGAATAACATTTTGAAACCTTTCACTGCTACAACAATGTTTTTCAGGCAATATGAGGTTTTGGAAAGCATGTCATTTTAATATAAGCAGGTCATTTTAATATAATTAAAAATAAACCACATACCAATTAAACTATAAATACTCTTAAAGTTCTTGTGCCAAACTGAGCAATTTAGAGTGGCAAAGCTCAACAAATAAATGGCACTTAAAGTCTTAGCTTACAGCTAAGGTTCAGTGATACTTTATTTGGTTTGGCGTGGTAAGCTTCGCTCCTGCTGTATGTCAGTGTCAACAGACTCCTAAATTCTTCTCACTAACATTAGATATACAATGTCATTTGAGAGTTTTTGTTTTTTTTTACAGAGCACAAGCAACAATATAAATATTGATAGAACACTGGGAAAACATTGCTATTTTAGAAAACACACTACACCTACATGCCGACTGCTCCTTTCTTACGTGAGAAGAGCAGGCTTCTTTAGTAAATTAGTGCTCATCTGTGCGCACTAATTTAGACAATTGTTTTATATCACTTTCCAAATTGCAATATAATTGCGTGTTTATATGTCTGTCTCCCTGCCCGGACTGGGAACTCCTTGAAGACAGGAATCAAGTTTTCTGGAAAGGTGAATAAGACATAGACCCCACCATCTAGGATTTCGTGGTGTGTAGGGGGGCGGGGAAAGACGCTCACTTATGCAGCTATCCTGTACCAGGGCGAAGAACAAAGAGCGACGGGATCCAAAGACACCAGTTTATTCTGCTCAGGGGGATTGGGAAAGAAATCACACCAGTGGTTGGCATCACATCCTCAAAGATAAGTAATGTTTCAACACGGCAGGGAAAGGCATTTCAGGCACATCGAATCATACAATCAAAGCAGAAAACAAGAGATTAAATGGGCCATTCACCGGAGAGAGATTTTTGGCGATGCTAAAGCTTAGGCTGGGTGGCAGGAGAGAAAGGACAGGTGCATCCATACAATCTATAAACAGAGAGAAAGAGATCTAAATTCTACATGTGACTATGTCACCTTCACCTTGGGTACTATTTGCTCTGCTGAGGACAAATGTAGAGAGGGTTCTATGAGCCCTTCTGAGATAGAAAAGTGCCCATGAAGACTGACCAGAAATCTTAATTAGGGAAAATTTTATAACAATTCTAATTTTTAAAGTTTGCCTGTATTGCTATCAAATTACGTATATACATATTCATATAGCAACTATGTAGGGTTTGCCTATAATACAGTAAGTCTGATTTCACGAGACAAAATCTTCTCATATTACTCTGTATGGACACACTGAGGAATGTGTCTCAATCATTCTTGAATCAGAGTAAATACTAACAAATTTCTCTGTCAAAGGGGCTAATTGAAATTTGGTCCGATCTTTACTCCTCAAAATGTTTAGAGGAGAAGATAGCAAGTGCCTCTGATGTGGCAGAGATTTTAAAGGTTTATCTAAAAACCTAGTTGAGTGAAGATATTTTTTAATTTTAACATTCAAAAACGCTGCTTTTGTGAATGGGCAAAAAAAAAAAATCAGAGAGATAAGGAATTATATAATATCAAAGCTAGTCAGGTGTTTTCAGAGAAAAATTTTCAATTTATTAATATAACATTCATTATTTCTTAGCGATTTTATAATAAAGACATTGTTTCTAGAGCATACAAGGTGAAATAATAATAGTAATAATTAATAATAATATGCCAGCAGCTAATAATTTCAGCACACTCACTATCTGTCAGGAAATGAGCCAGAGGCTTCAGTTATAGTATGCCATCTAACTATTAGGACATTCCTGTGAACTAAGTATTTTTAGATGCTTTTTTAAAATAAAATAAGAAATGGAGGTAATTTCTTTTGGCCAAGATGATAACTAGTGAATGGCAGAGCCAGGATAGCCAGGATTCCAATCTGGGTCACCCTCCCAAGCCTACAGCTATAACCACTGTCGTAGGCCACCTCTTTCTTTTAAAAATGAGCTTGGCTAAATTCTGTTTGGAAAGGAAAGCTCGAGAGGGACAGAAAAGAACAAAGAGAAAAGAAAAGGAAGGGAGAGATGAAAAAGGGAAGGAAGAAAGGAACAAGAGAGAGCAGGGAGGGAAGGAGGGGAAAGCCAGCTAAAGCAAGAACCCCTTTCTTCTGGGAGCCCCCCACCCTTCACACTTTCTTATTACTGTTTCCCGGGTTGATCTCTCTGATAGACTATAAGCTCCATGAGGGCAGGAACTGTATTTGCCTTGGCCACCGCTGCAGCCCCTCCAGCTAGACAGAACTGGCCAATAATGGGCACTCAATAAATAAATAAATGAAATACAACAATCTGTTCCCTGTCTCTTCATGGCTGGAACATTTCGCTTCTCAACTAGTCCCTTGTTCTACATGGCCTCAAAAAGAAATGTGTTGATGCTGAAGTCCACAGGGGTAGAACAGTTTCATTATATTGTACCTGCACACTTAGCAGTCACAAACTATTTAGATCTCAATAATGCCGTTTGGCTGTGGCCATCAGTGTGAGCCTCCTAAGTATGGCCACTAGAGTCCCCTACTCTGCTGCCGTTCTTTTTTTTTTTTTTTTTCATCTCTGACTAGGCACTGGGCTAATTTAAAATAAAAAGTAGAGTTCCTTTGCCTTCTTTTCACTTTTTAAAATTAAATTCCCTGTGAGGCATTATGAGGACAATGCCCATACCCAAAAATTCCACCCCTTTCAACGTTCCAGAGAGGTCAAAGATCATTTGAACCAATTTTTTTTAACCAAAAAAATTTACATTTAACGCAACTATTTTCAAAGGGCTGTTGGCTCATTTTATACTATCAATCGAGAAATCACAGGTTTCCAGATGTAAATATTTGCTGAAAATTCTCGTTTGTAGAAATACATATTTATTTCATAATGAAAACAACCCAGTCATTAAAATCTGTGTCAGGTGTATGGCCCATATATGCTGAATGTGTTCCTGTATATTTTGCTTATGCTTCATCAGACACCTGTTTTGTACTGAAATCTTCACTGAAAGGTTTTATTTTTTACTTTGCTAATCTATTTATTCTCCTTTTCTCTCTTTTCCCAAGCCCTTTGCTTTTTGGATTAAACTTGCAATTTTTATCTCTATTCTTGGATCCTCGGCCCCCTTCTCTCACTGGTCAGAAGGAGAGTTTTTCTTTGTGTTAGAATTATTCATGGGACCCACGCAATGAAGGCTGGGCACAAAATAAACTCCAGCTCAGAAAAAAATGTGTTGTTTGAAGAGGATGGCTTTGGAAAGTTCACCGCGCTCAGGGCGGAATAAACAGAACTGGAACTAACTTGGGAGCAAGAATATTCTCAGAGCAAGCAGCCAAGCTGGTAGCCAGAGCAAAACAGAACCTTCTGAACATCTATTTTGTTTTCATTTCAGGAAGTAAGAACACCTTGGTCCTCGCTGATTGTTTTGATCTGGGTAGTACATCTGGAGTTTTGCGAAACCCAAAGGAAATCTCGGGACAACTTGAATAAAATGGGAAAAAATGCAAAGAGTTTGCTTAATATTTACAAGAATGGAGGTGGGGGAGGTAGGGAGAGAGAGGGGAGGAATTGAGAGAGAGAGAGAGAGACAGAGAGGAGGTACCTTTGAAAGTTTCAAAAAATTTCAAAAAATTTGTTCTGAATATTTTTGACACAAGTCACCCTATGATTGCCATTTCTGCAAGGTGTCTCAATTATGGTAGTAAAATGTAGCTGTTTAAATGCTTATACATTTGTCTGAAACGAGGGTGGGAAGCCACAACATTGTCTATTAAGTGTCAAAAAGTCTTTTTTTTAACCATAGAGGGCTTGGACAGAACTCAGGAAGTACTTCGACTGAAAAAGAAAAGCTAAAAGCTACCCTTCAAGCTATTGGAAAACCTATTATCAAATGTTAAAACCTTTAAAAAAAAAAAAGCCATGAGTATCCCTAACATGACATACCTTCGTTTCGCAAAGGTTGATCATCATTGATAACCAAAAGCAAAGTAACAATAAATGCAATCTAACTGCTAATTAGGAATCACAATGCTTAAATCAAGAAACTCGAGGAGAACAGGTATTTGATTACGTATGTTCTCTCAATGCTGGAACCACATTTACTTACAGAAAATGCAGTTCGTGTTTCTCCTTATCACATCTCTAAGTCATAATGTCAACACTTCGGACGCTGCTGGCTGTCACTGTGTGTGAGAACCTAAGGAGGAAAAAAAAAAACACAGCATAACTTTCCTTCAGAAGAAAAACAGTGTGGAAAAACATACATAGTATATATGCGTATGCAGACAACCTTTCACTTCTTTCTCTCGGTTCACGGGACATAATGAGAATTAATTAGCACATTCCTAAATCATTAGCCCCAATTGCCTCTCTAATGTGTGCATCTATGCAGAACTGAAGATTTTGTAAAGAAAGGGACAGAAACCAGAAAGCTGGGGTCAGAAGCAGATGCACAGTGTACATATAAATGGATGTTCTGTGATTGTGTCTCTTTGTGATGCATAATTACAAATGATTTTAATTCAACCCCTTCACGATGAGCTTATCCTTTTTTTTTCTGTTCTAAATACAGTAGCTACAAGCCCCCCAAATTCATCTCTTACAGACTTTGAAGATTTAAAAATTTCTCCAAAATGCCACATGTCAGTCAAAAAAGAAAATGATTGGCTTTTAAAATTATAATTTAAAGCACATTGACGAGAAGGTATGTGTTCGTTAAAATTTAACCCTTCATGCATTTGGGGCTCTGGGGAACATACTGAAAAACTTAGGTTTTTACCTCCGAATCCTTCTGACAAAAAAAGAGATACAAATAAAAGGCACAGAATTACAATGAACAGTAGCCTATGTTAACATAATGTATGTCCTTCAAAATACACCTCAGTTCGGTATTGACTATTCATCCATTTGAAATATACAAACAAAACAAAACACACACACACACAAAACAAGAGCTTGTCACTTCCATCTGTAAATGTTAAGAAATTAAATCTGGGGTGTCTGGGTGGCTCAGTCGGTTGAGCATCAGACTTCAGCTCAGGTCATGATCTCACAGTTCGTGGGTTCAAGTGTTCAAGCCCCGCATTGGGTTCTGTGCTGACAGTTCAGAGCCTGGAGCCTGCTTCGGATTCTGAGTCACCCTCTCTCTCTGCCCCTCCATCACTTGCGCTCTGTCTCTCTCTGTCTCAAAAATAAATAAACATTAAAAACATTTTTCAAAAAAATTAATAAAAAAGAAATTAAATCTAACAGGTAAGCTTTAAGTCAGACATGTATGGGAGCCTAATTTTTTTGATGGAATCATTTTATATCCTCTGAGGGGAGGTGTTTTCTATGAAGTGTAACCTGTTTGTGCTACAAATAATAATTCTTGCACCAGGGTAATATTCCATAAAACATGAATTATTTGAAAAGAGTAGGATATTTGGCAAAGTAAACCCCAAACATAACAATGCCGTCCAACAAAACGACTGATTGCTCAAAACATTTTACTTTACTTTTTCTTCAGGCCAGCATTAAAAAGAACTACCTCTTGGTGCTTACACAAATCTACACGTGTGGCAAAATTTCATGAAACTATACAAAACAATAGTGTGCCTAAAACTGATGAAATCCACATAAGGTCTGGTTAATAGTATTTTCTGAAAGTCAATTTCCCGCTTTTGACACATATTATGATTATATAAAATGTTACCGTTGGGGGAAGCTGGGTTAAGGGTATATGGTACCTCTCTTCTGTTTTTACAATTTCTTACACATCTACAATTATTTCAAAATAAAAAGGTTTAAAAAATACCTCTATATGAGTTTTATAAGTCTGAATTCCCAGACATTGTATTGCCTTTTCTCAACGTAAGGAATCACATAGATTTTCACTAAAATTCGGATCTACAAACTTTTAAGAGACATTTCTGGAAGGTCCAGAAATAGATCCTTCAACTTACGCAGATCAGAGGGAATTGTGGATGCAAGTATTATCATCCTCAAAGTCCTGAATGAGACTGTCTCTAAGTTTCTCTGGTCCTCTTACACTTTCTTTGCCCCAGTCATTACACCTACCCATTGCCCCAGGCAGAAAATAACATTCCCCCTCATACTGCATAGAGGTCAAGTTTAGTGGTTGAGAGCCTATGTTCAAATCACTACTCTGCCTCTGACATTACCTGCACAAACTTAGTTAAGCCGCTTCTCCTCTCAGAGCCTCAGTTTGCTAATCTGTAAATTGGAGATAACAGTATCTACTGCATAGGTTTGTTGTGATGGTTAAGTTAAACCATGGGTATAAAGCCCTTAAACACAGGGCCTGGCTTGCGATGAGCACTCTGTCAATGTCAGCTTATGCTTCCTACATAGCAGGTGAGTCAAGTGTAAGGTGGGTGGGAGCCCAGACCATACAGAGCTCCCTTTAAATGACAGCCCCTCCTCTTGTTAACTACAGGATCCAACCTCTGTCCAAGCCAAGCTCCCTTGTCTGTAAATGTGAATAATGATGCAGGGCCTGGCATAGAGTAAGGGTTTAGAGCCAGACCATTTCACTAGGGTTGCATTTACCACATTCTAAATATTTCTCATAACTCTGTCAGTTTTGCTGCACGGTTAGATCCTATCAGGTGGAAGTCAGGTATTACCCCATCTTTCCGTCACCTGCCCAGTGTTGCAACAAAGCAGATGCACTTTAAATGTTTGTTAAATTGTAATTTTTAACAAGCTAATGGTTGAAAAATAAAACATTAAGACTCACAGTTTGAACCACATCCCAAAGGACTGTGGGAGGGAAAAGACATTACAGAACCACTCTGGGGGCCGGAAATTGCCCTCTTGTGATCATGCTAACCTCTTTTAAGTTTTTGGCCACTGAGTGTGTAAAAGAAGCCTTCTGGAGTTGTGAGGTCTGAGTTCCGAAATACAGCAGGCATTCTCTGACAACCTTTGCTGTGAAAACTGAAGTACTAACTAGCACGACCAAGGAGGTACAAGATATGCCTCCGAAGGATACCACCAATAAATGATAATGCCTTCCTTGTCTTTATTAACATATTCCCACAGGCTTTTGGTTAATAATCCTCTTGAAAATTCAGTAAATGCCCACAGCAATAGCCTTTGATTCTACAGTTTTCCACACCAACGTTTATTCCTGTGTTCCGGCTTCAGCCTTGTGGAGGGGGCTCGCCACAATCCCGAAGTCATTCAGAGGCGTGGAGCGTGATACTCAGAAAATAGTTGCTTTTCCATCATAAGTACTTATTGACTGTGACTTGAGAAACCCTCATACAGATAAATCTAACTCCACAATAATTCAATATATTTTTCTCCAAAACAAAGCCATTAGCATTTTATTAGAAGAAATATTTCATCCCGCTGTCCCCCCTCTCTCTCTCCCTTGAAACAGACCACAGATGTAGCACTCTGTGTGGGTTGTTAGAAAGTCAAAGAATATAATTTCTTGATTAATTGCCATACACAGGACCCAAGTTATGCACAATTTTGGTAGTTAACCCCACCACCTCCCATAAGCAGTTACTGCAAAACGTTCCAAATAAGCACATTTATGATAAATCACTTGGAGCTGTTTAAGTGGATCGGGCCTTAAGTTATTCCTTGGGATAGATCATGTCATTTTCAATGTGCATGAGCTACAGGAGAGAAATTCCACTGTAAACCTCTGCCACGGTATCTTCGTTTCCCTTGCAGGCATCAGGGAGTCTCAGTCAATATTTCTTATCTTATTTTTAAATATCTTGTGGTCTCAGAAATGGTTGGTGATTCAGAAATTACATCAAGAGTCTAAAGATAGACTACGGGCTTATGACTTCAATAAATGCAGCAGTTCTATAAGAGGAAAAGAAAATGCCTGTTGGTTTTAAGACTACTGGGAATCAAAGAGCGATTCTTAGTTGGGCCAGTTAGAGTCAATCTCTCCAAAAGCAAGTTACCTCCTCTTCTCAACCATCCATCTACTTAAGTGGGTGCATCAGTATAAATCACAAGGATCCCTAGATATTGATAGAGTGCTGAATTCTGGGCTACAGATGCCTTTCTATAGACTTTCCCCCCGCCCCCTCACAAATTATTTTGGGACAGTTTCCATATTGGTTATTTCACCAGTAGAGTAACTGATTTGCTCAAAACAATAGGGATGAAAGCAGCCAAGGCCGGGGAAATGTTCGGGTCTCACGTGTATCTGGGGGAATGTTCCTTGATGCCCTTCTACCTTAATGAGTTGCTCATCCCACGTTTTTCTATGGCAATCTCTGGCATGAAAATTTCAAACAGGCTTAGTTCAGCATATACGTAAATGGCAAATGACTGGCTCCTCTTGCCCTCAGGGTCAGTCCAGACCCTCAGACATCTCCTTCATTTTTCTGAGTGTTTATCTTCTTTAACATGAGAGATGTGTTTCCCTAAAAGTGAGTTTATTTGGGGGCTTATCTAGATAACCCTCCTTTCTTTAGTTCCCAAAGTGGGAGGGTCCAAGAAATCTGTTAGAAATGGTGACCAATTCAGTGTGACTTTCTACTAAAGAAAAAACAACATCCATCGTTAGGCTTGTACTGAATCTCACAGCCTTTCACGTAGGGTCAATGTATGTTCTTTTCAAATGAAGATTCCTAAAACATGTCCTTTAAAATGAATCTGATGAAATGCTATACATGTACATTTTTTCTTTCAAAACAGAAAATAACACAAGGAAGTCTCCCAGGAGTCTGTGCCAACTTCTGTTTGTTTTATGAGGTACTTATTTATTTTTTAGTTTTGTTTTTGTTTTTTGTTTTTTGGGTTGTTTTTTGTTTTTGGGTTTTTTTTTTTTTTTTTGCTTTTTAAGTCTCCCTGATCATCCTAGCTTATCTTATTATTAGACTGCAATCCATTCAATAATGGACCACTAAAAAGTGTTTTACTGAATACGTAGGATGAAAATGAAGAAAGAAAAAAACATGAACAAAAATGCCCTCTACGTTTTCCTACACATATCCTATAATTTTCCAGTTGGCTTAACCACTCAACATATTTAAATAACCAACCAACATATTTATTTAACATTCGGCAGATGGACATGATAGGAACATCATGATTTTCAGATGTACTTTTACAACTGCAAGGTTTTCTTCGTGCCAGGATCCCAACAGGTTCTTAAGGTAAATCCGCCCCTACCTGCTGTTTCTTCAGTGATGGAGTAACCCTCAATCTAAACATGTCCACTCAGATTAATTTAAATCCCTGACATTACAGTTGAAACCAAATCATTCTCTTCAATCTATTTTTTTACCCGCGGCATAAAAGAGACTATTTTACATGTTAATAGTAATCTGATGTGGTTGTATAAATCTGATATAAATATGATACTCTGTTTGGAAATGATGCTAATTTAGTTTAAAATGGAGATTACATTTCAACTTGTAAAAGAGCAGGATGGAATATTAGCATTCGTGGCTGTTATATAATTTCCCTTTACACTACACAAGTGTTACTCAAAATCTTTTCTGAGCCTCTTTGTCCAAAGATTTCCCATTCTTCCTATAAGAAAAAGGACTTCTCTATTTAACTGTAAGTTAAACAGGTGGTACAGACCCTTGAAAAAAGATTAACAACAACATTATAAATGCATTTTTGAAGAAACATTTAAAGTTACAATGTAATAAACTGAACAGAATGTCATAAGAATGTCAAACTGGGCACAGTAAAAATAAATGTTATTCCCAAGGAAAATAAAAAGTCTGCATATTTATGTAACATTCAGCAGATGGACGTGATATTAATATAGGGTTTTCAGTTGTACTTTTATAGCTACTAGATTTTCTTGCCTAACTTGGCAACCGGAGGCACCATTTGAGTTTTGGATTTGGACAATACTGCAACAGATGTCCAGACCAATAAAATAAATTCCTTAAGGGCTATGCTTAATTTGTGTAATTGATCAATTTTGGTTGCATAGGGCCTCAGCTCACCAGCATGTAACTGCCTTCCACAAAAGCTTTGCAGTTGGGATTTCATTCCATATGTTACAAGGGTTTATGGACTCTCTCGCCGACAACACTGCAGATAGAACAGGGGCTGTGGTGACACCTGTTGGCAAGCAGCGGTGCAGAAAAGGCACAGATACACTAGATGTTTCTGTTTCTGAGCCTCAGCACTACTGACATGAGGGGCCAAGTCTGTGCTGCGGGAGCTCTCCCGTGCGTTGTAGGAATTTTAGCAGCATCGTTGGTCTTCACCCGCTGGACGCCAGCGTGCACTCTCCTCTAAACCCCACTAGTGACAACCAACAATGTCTCCAGGCAGGTGTCAGCTGTCCCCTGGGGGACGACATCATCCCAGGTGGGAACTGCCACAGTACAGCAGATTCTTCTGGAAGAGCCCCACACTGGAATCGCGTAAGGGATCTAACATCACTTTTTAAAACAAAACACAAGACACCTTTCCCCCCTATTCCTTGAAGTCTCTCGACCTAACAACAGTTTTTACAGACAACTCACAAAAACTTGGGCCTGACAGAGGGTAGCCATGATCCAGAAGCTGGAACACTGCTTCATCACCAACACTCAGGCGGGTGTAATTAAGACATGAATTTTGAAACCTAACTCTCAATGTTCATCACTCACCTATTAAACTTGCCAGAGTTGCTATGTTAATTATCTCCCCGTATCCTTGATTTAGCATAATACGGCCTGCAGCCTGTGACAGAAATTAAAGGAAAGACCAGTGACCTCTTTTGTGATTGTGCTAATAACTACATGATAATAAATTAGTTTTCAATTTTCAGAAGACTTTACATGGCAAAAAAAAAAAAAAAAAAAAAAAAAAAAAGGAACCAGTACATGATACACAAACTTGATAGAAGACGGTTGATCAGCACCAACTTTGAATCTTCCTTTTTTAATTAGTTTCCAACCGTCGTAAACAGGAAATTTAAGCAAAGCGCAATATTCTTTACTGACTCATCACATTATGGAAAATAATAAGGGGAGAATCAAGTATGCTCGCGTTTTACAGCGGATGTTTAAGCAACGCAGCCCACGCACACGACCTTGTCAAGGGTAGGCAAAACTTGGGCACATGCGCACTGCATGCACACCAGTCACACACACGCACGTGAAGGACTCATGCTAATATCAGAATAAAAATACGCAAAGCGAAACGACTCATCCAATAGTAAGGGAGTGCCGTGACTTCTGGCATGTTTTGTGCCTTTCTTACATCTGTTCCTGCCTCTGACAGCTTTCTTCCCTTGGCTGACAAAACACAAATAAGAATGTACAGGAAGCATGGCCCCACTCTGATGTACAATAATATTTAGCTAATTAGAAGGCTCCTCCAGCTCATTATGCTAGGCACTAGAAGTAAGAAACTACATGAAAGCATGACACTTGCTAAGCCCCAGGATGGTGTCAGAGCTGAACTGGCATCACTTTCTTCTGTTTCTTTATAGACTTGGTTGGATGGCAATTTCATTCCTTTAAAAATCGGTTCTGACTTTCAGAGGGAACGATCCCTGGAACACTGCACCATCTTCTGGCCAAATGCTTTACTACATGATCTTCATTAAAGTGTCAATTCCCAGTTTTCTGAGAGTGACTGCTGGGTTAGTACTTGGACTATTTTATTATTCCTGTTGTTTAGACAGCACAATAGAGAGGTAAGAAACACAAAACAGTTTCCTTCCAATGAAATGGAAAGGCAGAGGAACTCTGTTTTAAAACAGTTTTGTGCTTCGCAGTCTCAAATAATTTTTTTTTTATCCTACCCAGATTCATGGAAAGCCCTGTACGTATTTGGCCTTTAGAATATGCTTATTGGGGGCCCAAAGAGGTAGAAAACATGTTTCTTGTCTGCCAAAAGCTCATAGCCTAGTCATATCATTATGAGCTGTAAAATGGGTGAATTCAGATAGCCCAGACACAAAGAGCTTTATGACTTGCAGGAGAGATCTCGGGACTGACTTTGTTGCAAAACATTTATCGCAGACAAGTGGGTCTTGAATCAGGATGAAGAATGACGATGTTGCCGCTGATGACGCTTAAAATATGCCGGGCAGTGCTAAGCCTCTCACCAATATTACCTTAACTAATCCTCAATACAACTCAGCTCAGAAGTTAAGACTCAAGCTCAGGTTAGCCCGACTCCACAGCTCATACTCTGAACCACCCAGCTGCACTGTCTCCCGCGATAAGGATAAGATTTCTAGAAAGAAGGGCAAAGGGGTTTCTGGAGGAATGCGATAAATTTAGTAAGAGGGTGGACGCAGGGATGGGCAGTGGCAGCTCTAGAATTTCCCCGTAGGAGGAACTTGGGATGGATATCTGTTTGGGGGGATAGGGCCGGTTCAGGAGCTTACTTGTTCGAAGCTGTGCCTGCAGAGGAGGCATACAGATCCCGGTTAGGCAAAGCAAGAGTTGCTGCTGGGGATTATGGGAAGAGCAAACCTTCCAAGGCAACCACAGCTGCTGCCACTGAGACTATGCACCGCATACTCAAGGGAGGGCGAGGAAACCTGTGGAGGGCAGGGTGAGGAGGTAAATAGCTAAGCGGTTCAGAGGGCAGTCTGAGAACGCAGGGTTTGAAAAGCCAGTTGGAAAGAGACAAGCATGTTCAGAAAGTCCACAAGAATATGGGGCTTCAGAGTAATGAATAATAAGCAGCAGATTCATCCACTCATGTAATCATTCGCTCGTCCAGCAAAATGATGGACTTAAAGGGCAAAGGAACCAGAGAGGTGATGGGATCTCGTGAACGCTTTGTAAGTTGGGGGAGACTTGTGCATATCCGCAGCAGAAGAAAGTCAGTCTGGGGTGCCTGGGTGGCTCAGTCGGTGAAGTGCCAAACTTTTGATTTTGGCACAGGTCATGATCTCACAGTTCGTGGTTCATGGATCTGAGCCCTGCCTCAAGCCCCACATCAGGCTCCACACTGAGGGTGCAGAGCCTGTTTGGGATTCTCTTTCTCTCCCTCTCTCTGCCCCTCCCCTGCTCACGTTTAAAGTTTGAAATAAACAAAGAAAAAAAAAAAAGAGGGAGAGAGAGAGAAGAAAGTCAGTCTGGAGAGAGGGATGGGAGATGCTGTAGATACAAGCACAGTTAAGGATGTAGGTGGGAAGTGCGTGGTAATGGGCAGATGCGGAGGGAGCCAGTCTCCAGAAAGGCTTCTTTCAGAGACATGTAAATAATGCAATCAGCCTGTAAACCAGGGCTGGCAAACTCAGGTTCGAGGCAAGGAACATAAATGCTCCAGGTGGGCCATGCAGGTGAAATTAGGGAGTGATGCGGGAGGCAACCTGGAGACATCATGCCATCTCAAGGGGGCAGCTGAGCCTCAGCGCAGACTGCTGCCATGCAAAAATGAGAACCCAGAATTGCCAGATGCTCCGATATTTCAAGACAAGCTAAAAAGATGGGTTTCTATATGCAGTCTCTCGATGTGTATGTTGTTGGAGGTTTTAAAGAATTTTAAAACACTATGCGGGCCAAACAAAACACATCTGGAGTCCAGATGGGGCCTGCAGGTTGCCAGTTTAGGACCTCTGGCTTGGAAGAAAGATGTTAGCGTGGTCCCCAGACCCGGTCATGGCTCTGAGCCCCTGACTAACAGTTGTACATGCACCGGCTCCGGGGTTGCAACTCAAGGCCTTGCCAGGATCTCAACCACAACATGTACAAACTCCAATTCATCCCCCCTGCTCCAGCCCTTCTTCCTGCTCTGCCTATTTCTCATGAAGGCCAGGGTCAGTGTGAACGTTCTCAGCTTTGGCATGGCCTCACCTCTTTTTCTTCCCTAACCTCCCATAAGCCACATTCTCAAGTCATGGCCTTAACAGCATCTTGGCCTGTGTCCTTATTTTTTCCCTATCTTCACCGTCGTCTTTTCTAGTCTAAGCTCCCCCTACTTCCAGTCTACACTATTGAGATCATTTCCCAGCTCGGCGTGTCCCCTGTGTGTCCCCTGTTCCTCTCATGTGTCACTGGACCCATCTTTCTTAAATATGGTTCTTTTTTGCCACACACTTCAGGCTCAGCCCAGAAACTTGAAATGATGTCCCTCATAAGTACAAACAACTTCAGCTGACTTACCATCCATGACTCTTCACAATAAGACGTATGAACCCAACATTTCTAACCAAAATGCCTTCCCATATCTGTATATATCCTCAGCTTTTTGCCAGTGTGAGCTACCTGATTTCCCAAATTCAGCCCAAATTTTCATGTATCTAGATCCGAGTTTCTCAACATCTGCACTATTGACATTTGGGGCCAGATGATTCTCTCTATGGGAGGAGGTGGGAGAGGGGACTGTCTTGTGCATTATAGGGGACTCAGTAGCCTCCCTTGCCTCATCCCACTGGATGCCAGTAGCACCTCCCCCTGAGCTGCGACTACCAAATAGGACATGAGGAGCACAACTGAGCCCTCATAATATTTTTCCCAGGATGACTTTCAAATTAACTTGAACTCTCCAGATACTCACCAGAGAGTAGCAGAAAAGTTTGCTCAGACATAACCAGAGTGGCAGAGGGAGGACGGGCACTGATGAAAAATTATTGTGTCTGAACTACACTTCCAATAACCAGAGTTAGCACATCTCTTGACATTTTTGTCTCTTATCAAAGAAAAGAGCACTTCCCCCCGCCCTGGGGGTGGGGCAACTCCCACACTAAGGCAAATCCCCTTGCTCTGGGCTCCCGTAGCACAGACTTTATGATCATTGCTTGTTTAATGTTGGTTTCTTCTCCAGGTTGTATAATCTGTGGGGGCAAAGACCTACATGTCATTGTCAAAGCTGTATCCCCAGCTCATAGCACAGTGCCCGGCAAAGAGAGGGCACTAAGTGAGTATTCTGGCCATGAATGATAAACCTTGCAACAGTAGAGTGATATGCCCAGCACCTAGCTCTCAGCAATTCCCAATTCTCTTATTCCTTCCAGACACGGCTCAAGATCAATGATCTCCGTGAAGACATCCCCGACTAACGCCAACTGACAGTGGTCCTTCTTTTCCTATAAATCTATACAGCACTTCACAGTGCCCTATGACTCAGTTTTCCATATAGCAGATCTTTATCATCAGAGAAATTCAAGATCTACAAGAGACTCTGCATCTTCAAGTTTTTTTTTAAATATGACCCTTAACAATAAACATACGGTTGACAACTCTAAATATTTGCAGGTGAAATGTATAAATGATGGTGTTATTCCCTAAAACGACTGAAAAGCCCTCTGTAACCAAATTGAACCTTAGAAACTAAATTTCGAATTTATGATCTCTGTCTAAAATGCTTACCTAATGTTCTCTTCCTGTATTTTAAAATTAAATTTCTATTGATTCAAGCTCAATTATTATTTATTTGTACAATAAACGTGTCACTTGACAAATAATACATACAAAAACCTTCTAGTCAGCACACATTTTTGTCATCCCACGTTTGTGATCTGGTAGAGTCAGTTCTTTGTTAGGAAAAAGTAGAGACTCGTGAGTTTAAATAGATCAATTAACCTCACCGGTTCTCTCAATCCATAAAATGGGTACATTAATATCTGCCCACTGGCAAGAGCAGTGATAGTACCTGAGACTTAGGGTTCGGAGAACTACAAACCAGATTCAAACCTGTATTCTATATCATGACAGCTGTGTGTTCTTAGGCAATTATTTTCTCTCTCTGCCTTTGGTTTCTTCAAACATAAAATGAGATCAAAACTAGAACCCACCTATTGTGAGACATATGTGTTGGGTAGTCAGTTCCTGGTAAGTAGCAAGTGCTCAGTGAATGCAGGTCCTGTATCATCACAAAGAAACAAATGAGACAATGTAATTAGAAAAGAACTTTGAACAAGGATACTTCCTAGGGATGACTCACTTTGTGATTATTGGCAAGTTAAATGATCAATTACCTAATATCCATTAAACGAAATTCTGCCTTCTCTATCTTGCAGCCACAAAGTCAGCACTAGGTTTTTATGGTTTGGGACTAGAACTTGGCCAGGACATGCATTATACTTCAAAGGATATAAACCTGTAATTGTCCCCATAGCTCTCTGAATTTTTAGGAGACTTTTTCGTTCAATCTGGTGATTCTGTCTGGAATATCCAAATCTGTTCTGAGTTAGTTGGAACTTTAACTGCACCAAAACTGAGGCAAGCTAGAACTGTAGGTTCCAACTAACGTCAAGCAGAAACATAGCTCCGGCTATGGAGTTCAGTGTCCATCCTACCCTATGATAGCAGGACCCTTTTGCTTTCCCCACACTGGGTTGATAGAACTGAATTGGGCTCTAGGCACGCACCGAGTCTCTTGAGGCTGAACGAAATTCAACTAAATTCACAGTTTTGATGGCATTTTTCTGAGAAGGAAAAAAAAATGAGGAGCTATTTTGACCAATTCAGATCCAAAATCTTTATTTAATATGTATATTTTATTCATTCAACAAAGAGTTATCTTCCACTGAAATATCAAATAAATGTCTCAAGTTTCCCCTTCACATTGGCTCTGAGGATCTGGATTTTGTTTGACCTTGAGCAAGATTTTACTCTCAGATTTCCCATCAATAAAGCAGAGATAATGACAGTATTTGCCCACTGCATGGGGGAATTGTAAAACTTAATTAATTGAAATCTTGGATGAAATGCGCTAGCAACACCAACATTCTGCATTACTTCCTGACCTGTATATGAATGAGTGTTAATTTAAAAAGACAAATTCTCCAATTTATACCATGATTGTAGAGTGGAATTTTACATACACACACACGCGCGCGCACACACACATACACGTGCTCATCTATATACATATGTATATGCATATGTATAGCTTGGCATTTATATGAATGTGTGATTTCAGCAGCAAATCAGCCAAAGGAAAAATTAGCTACAGTTTTTTCCAAGGGAAATAATTTTCTGTTCATGTTCTGTTATTTTCAAAAGACTCTAATGCTGTTATTTCAAAACTAAATGTCCTCAAACAAGGCAAAGACAATTCTTCGTTGAATTATGCTTACAGATGCCAAATTTTCAGTGTTGTGTTAAAGTCCTACAAGACTAATCCAAAATTTTTAAGAATGTATATGGAAACATTCTTTCAAAATGAATTAAAAATATTCCACCCTTTTAGGATCAGATAACCTTAAAAAGATAAATAAACATTCAATGAGAGAGAGAAGGAAGGAGGGAGGATAGAAAAGAATGGTGTATTTAAAGAACTCACTGTCATCAGCCTCCTCCTCAACAAAAAATTAAAAATCATCCATAAAATTTATTCTGCACTCTTGCTTGCCTAAAATTGGGCAGAGTCATTTTGTGACAAAATAATAGAAATGAAGAGGTCTGATATAACTTAGCAGGAGTATTAAGAAGCTATTTTTTTTCCTCTTTGCACAGGTCTCTGGCTATCATGTACATAAATTCCTGCCTGCCTTTTTTGGGACACAAATAGATGAGGTATTTCTTACAGACCGAGGTTTTCTCTGGATGCGGCTACTTTCATAGCTGGTTAGTTGACTAAATGCCATAATATTTTTTTAACTAGTTTGTTTGTATAGATAAGGCTTTTATTCAATTTAGCACCAGTTAACTTTGGCATCAAAATATAGCCTCTTGTCATTGGAAAAGTATACGCAACTGATAAGGGCTGAACCCTGCGTAATACTCACAGCGGGAAGCATATATGGATAAGGTCTGTTTATCTCCTGACATGAATGAGTATCTTTTGTTAATTCAAATAACACTGTATCATAACACCTAATAAAAGTGTTCCATGTGAAATATAAATATTTTTCTAGATACACTATGCATTTTAATATTACTTTATCTTATTCAAGACAGTATATTTCCTACCTAGATAGTATATTTCCATCAATATGTTCAAGGAAGAGAGAGAGCTCATATGTGAAACATCAAATGAGGCTTGGAAAGATGAAAAGAGGGAAGAGGTCTTTCTAAATAAGTGTATGCAAAAAGAAAACAAAACAGAAAATATGAAAGTTACCATAATTGTTGATCATCAGATGTAGATGTTAAGAAGCTATTAAATCCTTTTTCTCATTATTGAAATTCACTCTTTATCTATCTTCCTTGTTAATTTAAGGCAGAGGTTTTGGTCTGTGTTGTTTACTAACAGAGCCTCACAGTCTAGAACAGTGCCTGACACACGATAGGTGCTCAATAAACGTTTGCTGACAAAGGAACAGAGGAAGAGATCTTGGCAAGGCAGGTGATAAAATTAGAGACTGGTAAAAAACGAAACAAATTCCAAGGAGCCCTTCATCTGTCACTTTGAGGTTTGCTTAAGAAGGAGAAGAGGAAAGAAAAAGAGGAAACAAAATCAGTCAATACATGGGGCTCTGGTCAGCCTGTATAGACCCCGAGAGTAAGGCAACAGAAATTGTCCAAAGAATAATTGGAATATTACTTACTCTCCTTTTTCACGAGAGTATGACCTCACTTTTAGCAAGAGAGAAGTGGAGTTGAAGCAGTGAAAAATAAGATTAAAACAATTGGTCACAAAGTAAGGAGCTCAGTAAATATATCTGAATAAATGAAAGGCTGCCCTTGTACTAGGCATTAGCCCAGCAAACCACAGCGGTCCTCCAAGAGTTCCCAGCCAAAACAGGGAGAAATAAATAGGCAGATTCATGTCCTGAAAGAAAAGAAAGGAAAAATAGGTAAGAAGGGTGACAAAGTTAAAAGGGAAATAAATCTCTCTTCTTTCCAACACCTGACGCATTTGAAATTTGTGCAAAATCCCATGTGTCTTAAAAAAAAAAAAGCACAATGGATCAAAAGAGAGACACCTCTGAAGTGCATGTGGATAAATTTGAGAACTGTTAAATGAGGAGAGAATAAGGAAGAAATGAAAATCTTCTGGAAGGATGAAACCTCAAGGGAATATGATACGAGGTTTAAAAATGTACAAATAAATGGGATGAACAGGCATTTGTTCAAAGAAGTTCAAGAATTATGGGATAAGGGACCACTCACATTGCATTAGGGTAGTATGTTTGTGACAAAGTTTAAAAAACACTATACCCAAATATAGTACAGATTGAAAACATAAATAGATTAGGACGGGTACAGAAAAATTCCTGGATCAGAGACAGCTCTGGCAAGTCAACCCCTGGGGCCAAATCTGGCCTATGGCCTTGATTGTTTTTTTTGTTTTTTGTTTTTTGGGGTTTTTTTTTTAACTCTTTATTGTGCAAGCTTCAAACATATACACATTTAAATATGCATATGTTCATCCATCATCCAGCTTCAAGAATTATCAATTCACTGTCAATGATGTTTTATTCACACCTTTTGCTTCATTTCTAATCACTTCCCCACTCTAATAATCCC
This sequence comes from Panthera onca, assembly GCF_046562875.1. Classification (NCBI taxonomy): domain Eukaryota; kingdom Metazoa; phylum Chordata; class Mammalia; order Carnivora; family Felidae; genus Panthera; species Panthera onca. The sequence goes on along the minus strand of NC_138340.1, from coordinate 37,537,695 downwards.
TGGACCATTTGGAAGCAAATCTTACACAAGATATCATTCATCTGGAAAGATTTCAGAGGATGTTTCTAAAATATAAGGACACTTTTAAAAACCTAACTATAATACCAATATCAAATTAAACAAAGAAGTAAATAATAATTCCTTAACACCATCAAAGATCCAGTCAAATTTAAAACTTCCCTGATGGCTATGCAATAGAATTTGTAAAAATTAGAGATTTATTGTCACAGGCGGAAATAGAGATATTTCAACCACAAGTCTAGATTTCTGTACTTTTCTCTGAATGAAAACATCTGGCCACTCTGGGTACACATTCTGGAATAGTACCACTGAGCAGGACTAGGGCAGTCAGTCCCCCTTTTACACAAGTCTTGCATGCTCCAGACAAGGTCCTCATCACTGCCTACTGTCTGGCTCACTGCACACTCCACACGTCTGTGTTATCTATCTGGCTCTTGGACACAAGTGACTCTGCAACCCTAAACGTTACTAAGCTAAGAGAAATTAGGATGATCGGAACCCATCCTTTAGTTTGGGGGCTTACTGATGACATAAGTGATGGCCACACTCAGAGTTTAGTCCTACAGACTTGAACAAGTCACAGAACAGAAAGTCACGACCCTGAAGACAAATGGTCAGATCTGAAGGTCAATCCAAGGGCAGAATGAGAGAAGATGTAAAGTCAACAGACCAGGAAGCCAAGAGAGGGAATGGAGGAGTTACAAGGCACAGATTGATTTGATTAGTTCAAGAATTATTTGGAGAACCAAATTATGCGCTGGGCTCTCTTCTTTGCACTGCATTCCAAGATCCAGAGATGGGTAATGTTGCTTTTAAAGGAGTTATGCCAAGTCCAACACTACATAAAGCCCTCCCTTCCTCCCCATTCATTTGTCAGTTTTGAAATGTGAGAATGCAATCACAGTGGGTTAAATTAAAAGTATAGTCACTGGGGCGAGGTATTAATGCTCTTAAAATTGAAACTAAAATTAAAATCTAAAATGAGATTTCTTACACTCACCTATATCTGTATGTTGACTCCTTTTCAGATATGCTGGAATGCTCCACACTCAGTGTAAGAAAATAAAATGGTGTGTGTTTAACAACCAGATGCTATTCAAAATTAAAAGAGCTTAATTTTAAGACTGGGAGAAGAGAAGACATACAATTTGCTTGCGATGCACACAGTAAATTAAAAACTTTAAAAAAAGGCAATGAGTGTGAAATATTAAATATTTACTTCTCAGGGTATTTTTGTGCACTCTGATATTAATGGGTAATAATAATTACTGTTCCTTACCTAAGTCACACCTAGACTGAGAAATTAAATTCCCAGCATATGGGCATGTGTGCCAGCCGATGCACACGCTTAATTCCCATTATGTTAATGGAACGAGAGAAAATGCACCAAAGAAAAAAAGAGAGAGAGGGAGAACCTGGGAAACTTAATATAAAGGGAAATCTGGAAGGATCTGTTTCTCTTAAAAGTAGGTGAATTAATCCCATTAAAATTTCTCAAAATAAATATGCATCCAAGACCGAGAAGCAGCATCCATAAAGGATTTTACGGAAAATAACTCCCAAGACTGACAGTCGTCAGTCTCCTTGTGTACTAAAAACCTGAGTGTCTTGGAACGCTGGGTGGGAGTTCAGTCAAGGAAATCAGACTCCAAGTCAAACCCCACCATTGTTCACATCTTTAATGGGAGAGGCCTTATCTTTCTGCCCTTCTTTCTATTTGTCAATTCCAATCTCCCATTAAGGAGTCTACCCAAGCACAGTGATATGCACCCTGCTCCCTGGGGCAAACACAACTCAGAGCCACACCTACAAGTCACCCATAGAAAAGGCTATGGGCCCTCATTCAATGATTAATGTAATTAAGGAATCCAGAGCTCTGGGGCAACCTTTGTTATAAATAACCACTTGGATGGCATCAACCTAGACCTCAGCATTTATATCTATAAAGAAGGAAGGTAATGATTCCTATTCACCTACTTCATAAAATCGAAGGACTCCAAAAGAATGATGTGTGTGGGAAGGTATGGGCAAATTGTAAAGTGCCCTACAACAGCAAGGACCATAGGAACCTACTAGCACTGTGTGTTCTGCTTCTCAGAGCTGTGATTTATTTATTTATTTATTTATTCATTCATTCATTCATTCATTCATTTATTTGTCTATTTATTGTCTTTTGACCTTTTTTCTAAACTAAGAGTGATACGCATCAATCTGTGCACCTTAAATAAGATAAGCAGACAGAAAGGGGGGATATCATTTGTGTTCTCACCACCACAAAATAACACCCATTAACACTATGCATATGTATCAGTCTAAGCCAGTGTTTCTCCGATGGGGGAAGGACAATTCACCTTCCCCCCCAGTGACATCTAGCAATTTCTGGAGACGTTTTTGATTGTTCAAAATTCAAGAGGGGACATTTAATGACACATTTAATGAGTAGAGGCCAGAGATGCTGCTAAACATCCTACAGTGCACAAGACAGCCCTCTGCAATAAACTATTCAACCCAAAATGTCAGTAGCATCGAGAGAGAATGAGAAATCCTGACCCAAAATACAGGCATATGTAGCCTCCCATATAACTTAAAGCCAGAATCATTCTAAAATTCATTTCATCAAATTATGCAAGGTGGAATAGCATTCCCAGAATTGCAGAATTTATCCAGTGTCAGAACTATCAAAACAACCTAAAGGCAATGTAAAATGAAATTTAATACTGAAATTATAACATGTTTCTTCATACACAATTAATGGAGGCAGCATTTATGATCGTATGACACCATTTACCATTTACTCTCTCAGCTTCTATAACTGCAGGAAGCTGGAGGGATGACAGCAGAGAGAGGAGGTGAGATGGCTTTTACTCAAGCAGATTAGGGGTGCCTCTTTGTCATTTACTCCTACGAAATATATATATTGACTCTCTAATCGAGTCCCACTGATACTAGATTGGCCATCAAGAACACATAAGAGATTCAGCTTATTACGGGGACATCGTTAAAGTAGGAATATTCTTGTGGGAAAGAATTTTTGTTTTTTTGCTTTTCTTATAAATAACTAGTTACAGAGTTGAGAAAATAATGGGTTATATATTTTAACTTTCTTTAACAAGAGTAAATGTTATCTTTTACAGGGCTAAGAAAACAAACATTAAAACTCCACCAAAAGCAATTTAATAATTAAGGTAATGGAATTGGAAAGAGGTCAAATAGGAGAGACATCCCATAAATTTTTTTCATCCAAAGAATAGTGTACAAAAATATACCACTTAAATGGGATCATTATGATAATCAAGATCAGACCTACTGCCTTATTTTTCATTTAGTAATCTGTAGTACCCATCTTTATATGTCCATATACATGACTCTAAACAGCTCCTTTAATAGCACAAGAATGTATGATTGTACGGGTGTTTATCATTTACTTAATTGCTTGCTGTAAATATTTATATTATGTTCAGTTTGAATTAAAGTAAACAACGCTACTCGGAACATCTTCACTGTTACATCCTTACGTGCATTTTGAATTATGTTGTTAACGTGGTAGAATTTGAACAGAAGTTCAGAATTCAAATAGCTGCGTTGTCCTCCAAAAGATGTGACGGAAAGGCAAAATTCAAGTTCCCCTTTATACTTGCTGTTTTAACTTCTTTAACAAGTTTATTCCTGAAAGGGGCATCCACTGCCATTCTGGGTGAGCGTGACTATTGTCAGTGATGTGGTCTACTCTATACCTAAACTGAACTGACTTCCCAGTTTTGATTCAATCGCGTTTTATTACTGACCACTGAATTCTCATGCAGGTAAAAGTTTACAGAGACAGACACATAGCAAATCTGATTCGATCATGAGGGGAACCCTAATTAGCAGCTGATTGTTCCCTCAAACCAGCCTTCTAACCTCATCCAGTCATCGATGTGTCAATTCAATTTACATACGTAATTAATTTTTCAATGTTGTTCCCAAGTACCACACACAGGCTTCCCCTTTCTGATAGGTTCTCAGCAAACACTCATGAAGACCCACATTATTTGACATTTCAGGCCTTCCTTTCATTGGACCAATAGTCAAGAAGTTGGTCTTTACTTTGCTTCTGAGATCTGCTCTGCTGAAATGGAAGACATTGAAAGTGGTTGGCCAACTCAATCCCAAGGTAAATTAGGGATAAATTAAAAAGTAACTACACTCTGTTTTTTAAAAGTCATTACAGCAGACTCTGTTTGTGCCTGGGCATGTGTACCACTTACACAAAATATTTTTAATCAAGTGGAAACGATTCCCCAAAGGTGAGGAGGGTTCCATGCTTCCAAAACATGGACCATGATGCCATAGTGCTACAGTTCTTCTCTCTGGCCACTAGGGTGCTATTTTCTGCTCCATAAAGGAATTGGCTAGATGGGGCCTCTAGCCTATAATACCAACTTCCAAGTGTGAATTTATTCTTTCCTGCCTTGCTAGCAAGTTTTACTTTTCCAGCTTGGCACATGGAATCTTGCAAGTCTCCCTGGAAGGTGACTCATATTTAAATATGAATGGGGCAGCTGGCTTCTGTTATCTTAAAGGGTAACATTATGTCATTGCACATTTTCAACTAGGGTAAAAACAAACTGTGCTCTTTGCACACATCAATTCCAGTAATATATATTTGTATAAGATCACAGGGACTTGTAACTTGTCTGAAATTTTTCCAGCCCCAAAATTAGGGCCAACGTACTATGTTTCTCAATAATTCAGCAAAAACAACCAAAATAATCCCTTTGTTACCTATCATGCCATTTCATATTTCTTAAAAAAACACTGATAATGATAATGATGATGCCAATGACAAGGGCAATGATAATAAATGAACACTTACCACATACCAGGCTTTGCGCCAACAGTTTTAGATATAGTCTTCACTACCATTCAAAGAAAAAGAGGTACTTTTTTTTCATTGTTCCCATTTTTCAGATGCGGGCTCCAACCGCTTAATGAGGAAAAGGTCTAAACATCAGAAAATGGCAGACATAGAGTTTGAAAGCAGGCAGTTTTAACTCCAAACCCCGTATGTTCAACTATTACGATATACGTTCATCTGCATATCTTAGTAAATAATTTTCTAAGGTTCTAGGAAGCAAATCTTGAATTTTCCCTACAACTTGTTTCCTCTAGGAGACCTCTCCTGGCCACCCAAGGCTAGATGAGATGTCCTCAACTTCCCTGAGGACCACATACCCAGACCTGTTGGACGAGGCAGCACACTCTATTTTCACAACCTGTTCCTAGTCACTACCTGCCCCCACAATGGACTGAGTGCTCCCTGAGGGCACAGATTTCATCTCCTTGAACAGCACCCAGTACTGGGTAGGCATTCAGAGCCTGATCAAATAAGGAACATATGAGCAAATGAGTCCTATATCTTTTCTCTTCGAGCAGCAGTGTAAAAATCTCAGGGCTATATTCCTCTTCTAATTTCACATCATCCTCCGCCATGAAACTGGCCTCCCTGGAAAGTTATTCCAAATCCTGTGTCGTTGTGAGGTGTGTTGGACCCAGAGTCATAACACCTGGGTTAGAGTTCTGGCCCGTCACACCCTTGATGTAGACCTAGGGTTTCACCCTCTTGCCTCCATTCTCCCAGCAGTGAAATGTGCTCTGTAACAGCCCCTGATCCATCCTAGAGGCTGTGATGTGGATGAAGTATCGCAACACAGCCACTGGGATTAGAATAGTGACCGACACAGAGCAAAACCCTAGTAAAGTGTGAGTAGGAAGAACAGTAATAGGAATACATGTAGGTATAAGAGCAATCATATTAGGGGCGCCTGGGTGGCTCAGTTGGTTGAGTGGCTGACTCCGGCACAGGTCGTGATCTCGTGGTTTGTGGGTTCAAGCCCCGCATCGGGCTCTGTGCTGACAGCTGGGAGCCTGGAGCCTGCTTTGGATTCTGTGTCTCCTCTCTCTGCCCTTTTCCCGCTCATGCCCTGTCTCTCTCTGTCTCCCAAAAATAAAGAAATGTAAAAAAAAATTTTAATAAAAAAATTTTTAAAAAGAGAGCCATCATATTAGTAGTATTCCCTAAAATACTGAGCTTAAGGAATCAGGGAGGGAAGATTAGAACACAGCGGCACTTTTTTAAAAGTTTATATGCTATTTGGTGTTTTCCCTATAAAAGGTATAACTTCTTCATCAAAAATAGGACCACATCAAGGCACCTAGGTAGCTCAGTCAGTTAAGTGTCCCACTCTTGGTTTCAGCTCAGGTCTTGATCTCACAGTTCATGGGTTCGAATGCTGCATCGGGCTCTGTGCTAACAGCATGGAGCCTGCTTGGGATTCTCTCTCTCTCTCTCTCTCTCTCTCTCTCTCTCAAAATAAATAAACCGGAAAAAATATCAAAAGAAAATAGTACCATGACTTCTTTAGGTACTAAATAATAATTTTAAAAATGAAAAAAGAATAATTCTTATGTGCCAAGGACTATGCTAAACATTTCTATGCATGATGTAATTTAATGTTTCAAGTTATGCTCTGTTAACCCCAGGAAATAGATTCAGAGAGGTTCAGTCAACTGCCCAGGACCACACACCTGATAAGTCGAAGCATCAGGATTTGAACTTTAATCTGTTTCCTTAATGGCCTCTCCCTTCCATTAGAGTGAAAGCACTATGAGGCAAAAGACCGCATCTGTTCTCTTCATTATCATATTCACAGCCCACTGCACGGTGAATAATCAGTAATAGAAAATGCTGGAATGTGTGAAAAAAATGAAACTAAATGAATGAATAAGTCCAGAACCTAAACTCTTAACCAGCTGAGTCCCTGAATTATCTGAGAGGAATACTATTTAAAAAAAAAAAACACAACACCGACAAAATGAGAAGCTGGGTGAGAAGTTTTATAGGAACAATAATAGTGATAACCTGTTATTTGTGGAGTGGCTGCTTTATTGTTCCTGCACTAAGGAACAATAAAGATATAGGAACAATATAGGATATAAGGAACAATAAAGATATCTTTAACCCCTCCCCTGATCCATAAGGTAGATATTATCATATTTTATAAATACATTATGTCACCCAGTGATGCAAGATCTGAATGCAGGTCTGATGGTCCAAAACCCAACACTTTTACCTTCAGGTTTCCATCTCTAAAGTAGGAACAAAGGCAGGTGTGTGCTTGGCTTACTCTCAAACACAAGGTTCGTGACCATTAATCCTCAGGAGATACAAGAAGCTTCACAACCCTGTTCACCGTGGCCAAGAAGAATCATCCATGACACCAGATTACTCTAGGTGCCCTGTGTGCGCAGAGCTTTGTTTGGTCCCTTCCCTGTATTTTACAGATTGAAGGAATACTCAGAATCATGTACCTTCTGCTCACTGTTTCCTTCAGGGAACAGGTGTACAAGGCTTGCACTCAGACCTCTGAGTGTGAACTGTGACTTTACCTGAACACTTGACACTTAGTTTGATTATACCCCCACGCCTCTGATAAAATGTCATACCAAGCCCAGGATTTGCTACACCTGTCAGTAAACCCCTGTAAAACCTTCCCATGTCTCTGGTGGTGACGAGTCCTGAAATGCCCTCCCACTTCAGCTACATGCTTTAAATAATGCCGTCTGATGAAAACAGATGAGAATCGATCAACCTTTCATTCAGTTACCCAACAAATAATTGTTGGGTGCCGACTATGTATCCATATGTGGTCACTTTTGTAGAGGGCACAAAAAGAGGCACCAAACAAAATAAAAGGCAACAACTGCTGTTGCTGTCGACTTTCCTCACCTTTCTGCACATATAGGCAGAATATTCATCCCCCAAAGATGTTTGCATCCAAATCCTTAGAACCTGTGAACTTGTAACTTTACCTTGCAAAAATGACTTTGCAGACATTTAGGGTTTTGAGGTGGAGGGTTGGCCTGGATTATCTGGATGGGCCCAACCTCGGTGCACGAGTCCCTAACCAGAGACTTTGCCTGCTCAGGTGAGAGGCAGAGGGAGATGGAACCATGGAAGAAGGGTCACAGGGATGTAACAAGGCTGGCTTTGACGACATGAGCCATGGGCTGTGGATAGTCTCTAGAAGCTGGAAAAGACAAGGAAACAATCTCCTAGGGCCTCCAGAATGGACACAGTCCTGCCAACATCTTGATTTTAACTCAGTGAGAATTCGAATGGTAAGATAATCAATTGACATGGTTTATTTGCTGTAATTTGTTACAACAGCAATAGGAAACCAATCCACAATGCAACCAAAAGAGAAAGCGTTCTCCTAGACTTCCAAAGGGTAGGAGAATTGATTTTTTTTTCAGTATTTCAAGGGTAAATATCAAATTTTATGCCTAAAAATTGGAAAGTACAAGAATGTAATGAATAATAAAATAAATATTAGTACTGGATACACTTGGTACCAGCTGCAAAAATATCTATCGCACGTATCACATTGCAAATCTTCCAAGATCAATATGCAACATTAGTGGATTAAAACATGCTCCTTCACTAGTTGGGGTAGATGGCCATTCCTTTTAACCAGTCGGCAGAACTCCAAACTGTTCACCAAAAAAGAGCTGCATCAATCACTTGATTTTCATTGTTTAACTTCAAATATTTTCATTGGTCACATTCACCTGTAAATTTGTTCTTTCATAAAAATGTGTTTTCTGCTCTGATCATTTCATCCACTGGGAGGAGAAAGAAAAAAAGAAAGATTGGAGCTGTGCCAAAGGGAAAAAAAATTAATTTTCTTGCAGCGGAGGATCTTGTTAAAATGAAACATCTTTCCCATGAAATGGATGCTAACACAACACAACGGAATACTAATAAAGTCCTTTCATAATATTTTTCCTAAAGATTACTTGCATTTTAAGAATTGCCTTTTATATCGCCCCCAAGTGATGCTTAAAAAGATAAATCGCTTCTGAACAAGAGTTACTTTTTCCTTGCATTTCTGGTTAACTTACACATGCTTTTGTGAAGTTATCTTGAGTCAAGGAAACTTCGCAACAGAAAAGATCATTTATAGTTAAAAGGAATAATTTGTATGATTTAAAGAAAAGCTAATAAAGCCCCAGACTGTCCCAACATAGATAGCACAGGCGCACGGCAGGACCATATTTGTGCTTCACAACCTCGGTGGGGGAGGGGGGGGAAGTACTCATGTTTAATATTTCACAAAATATTCATTTTATGTGCATTTAATATATGCAATCTTAAACCCGAGCTTTTAAAAATTCACTTCACGACGAACAGTGAATGCATCATGCTTTTGGACCTTGTGGAGGGGTTCTATAAATTTTTAAGAAAATGTGTATCTACTTTCCTCTCCCTCAAGAAAGAGGATGGTGGATAAAGAAAATGTTGATGGTGTCAGGGTACTTGGATTGTTGGTGAGCAGGTGTGAGCTGGTGAATGAGCCTCTGGTGAATTGAAAGCTTTTAAAAGAGATTGATTCTCTTACCTAATTATTTCAAACATGCTTTTAAAGGTATTAATTACTTGTGGAAAAGATTCTCCATTTGCCTCTAAATTGTTTCTTTGGGTGATTCTTTGCCTGAAAAAAAATGACGGAGGTAAAAGCGAGCATTCTGTCACCGTAATTTTAAATCACGTATTTAAACAATACATTGACATGTTACTTTACAATTATACAAACTATATTTACACGCAATTAGAACTATTCAAACATATTTAAAATTATATTAAATATTTACAGTTATTTTCTATGTAAAATATATTCATATGTAAAATCATTACCTGCATTATATGTGATATATACGTAAAAACATTTGTATGCAGATAAAGGTGTGCAAATATACCTATATCCATATATAAATATATATAAATGCTAGATCGAGCACCTCTTAAAAGATCTTTGTTTTTTTTGTTTTTTTTTTTAGTTTGTGTACGTGTGCGTGTATGTCACATAATTCTATGGAAACTTCTACTATTTAGTTCACCTTGCAGAATTGTGTAAAATATAATTACACACTAATCAGCACCTTTGCTACCTTCAATACCTACCCTCCATGTTACAAAGTTGTTTCTTCAATGACTTTTCAGTTTGATCTGCTGGAGGCATTTGAATCTGCATCAAAAAGGCATCTTTGGTTGGCCTGAAACATTTTAAATACATCAAATCTAGACTCGCAGGAGCAGACACCCCTGTAATCAAGTCATCGGAATATTACACACAATTCCATACTGCCTTGTGACTTAATTGTGGACTTTTAGCAGCCTGGGGCATTCAGGTTCACATGAGAAAAAATGTTTGCAACCCCTCAGGCACAGAATATTCTCACTGTGCAGAAGGAACAATTTCCAGTGACAAGAGCCCATTTTGCCAATTTGCTGTCCAGAACTCAGACTAATGAGTCACAGACAGCAGAATAAAGAAACTTAACACTCTTGGCATTAATGGGTAGGGTAAGGATTGGTCATTTTAAATGTTCCTCAGTAATGCTATAAAGTAACAAAATAACATTAAAAAAAAAAAAACAAAAAAAAAAAAACAACCCACAGGCACCTTGGTGTTTGAGCAACGACTTTATTTTAACCCAGCATCTGCCAAAATTTGTAGGAATACCTTCCCTATGCCAAGAGTTCTCTATCTTTTTCCACATAAACATTTGAAATAAAGAATACCTTTAAAAAGTAACCATATCAATTTTGTTCACTCCCATTAGACTTTTAAAAATACTACCACTATTCACTGTCACCCATCTAGTGTTTTAAAAGCTTTATCGCTAATGTGAAATATATAGATAAGAGAAACACAGAAAGTAAAAAAAACATCAAAAATGCATCTTTGGTTCCCCCAAAATACATTTTAAGACACTGAATGAATATGTAATTGTTAAAACCAACACAGAGGACCGAAACCTTTCTTTCGATGTTCCCAACAGGATAATAGAGTGTAACAGTTTATAAACACAAGCCAGGAATTAAAATTAAAAACTACCCCAGGTCAGAAATGAGACCACTTTATAATTAGAGGAAAAAACTACCAGTCCCCAGTGGAGATTAAGAAGGGGATGATTTCTGAAAATGTACATGAGAGGGACAAAAATAAACAACTTCCACAGTCTGGTGGCACAATTCTGTTCCCTTGTGATGGAAACACAAAAAGGAGTCTCTAACAAGCTCCAAAAATATGTGTGTGTGTATTTTAAGTAAAATGTAGCTTTCCAGACAACTACGTTTTTCTGCTGGAAATAATGAACTAACATAAAAATGATATAAGGATGTGTGTAAAAAGGACATTTAAGAGAAACAGGTTGAAGAGCTTCATAAATTTACCAAAGATTGAATTAAAGCTGGATGTGTAAGATGTAGTGATAAAACAATTGGGGGCTGTTCCTTCTTTAAGCAAGGATGGTTTGGGCTTTATCAGGAACCGGGCTTGCATAACTAATCAGTGGCATGACCAGCCCCGACTCTGAAATGGGAGTCCCAGGCAGTCCGTTGCATAGAGGCGCAAAACTCATTATGTTTGATATGCCTTGTTCTTGACCTAAATGCAATAGAAATTCTTCCTTGGGGTGCATGATATACATGAAAAAGTACAACTTCTTTTTAAAACGCCATTAGAATATTTTATTGTGTGTGGACATACACTCTTGTTACTCCTAAATGCTATTCTATTGAGTACAGTTTATATTCACTGGCAAAGCGAAATCTCCGGGGAAGCCAGAGAGGGAATGCAATTTCTAGTAATAACAGCTCACAACAGTGAATACTATCCACTTATCCCCACAATTTCCAGCTATTTTGGACTCCTTTCTGAATTAACCTTTCATATCAAAAGGAGCAATTCTGCACACTAGAGACTCTGGCACAATTTCATGCATAATTTATTCACTCAGTTCAACATTAAACGCACAGTCCTTGACTTTGTCAAGGTGGATTCTGTTGGCAGACTTCACAAGCAGCAAAACAGGAGAAAGGAGATCTACAGTTCAACCTCTTCACCTATTCTGTCTGGCGAGAGATGGTGGTGGGGGTGGAGGCAAGAGAAAAATAAAGCACAGAGCTCTGTCATCTGTAGAATCCCTGGCAAGAACACAGTATTTTCACATCAGTAGCCTCTGAAAGGTTTTGTTTTGTTTTGTTTTGTTTTGTTTTGTTTTGTTTTGTTTTTTTCCTTTTTTAAAGCCCAGAACAACTGAAATAAGCTTGAATTCTGTTTCACCAACCAAAGTCTGGGGCAATTTGTTACCTGACCAGCCCACTGCTCACAGGAAAACAATACTTGTGTCTCGGGTTGCTTAGTAGAGGCGGGTGGAAGAAATGAACTTGAAGCTGTTATTCAAACAAACCCGCACATTAGCTTGAGGTCATATTAGAAGGGCTCGTTTTAGAGACTTAAATAACGCAGACTTCCCAATGAGATCCCAAATCCCAGATATGCACTCCCAAATTGGCCTTCAAGAACAGAGACATGGGTTTTTTCTCCTAAACTACCCATTTGAACCCTCCGAGGAGGGCTGTGTGTGTAACCAGTTGTAAAAACGAAACCCTGATGCACCAAGAAACTGTTCCTCTGCCTTCTCAGAGTCGGCTGAAGCTCAGAGTAGACAGGAAATCCATTTTCTCTCCTTTAAAGGCCACCTTCCTCAGAGCTATTCAGTCAGATACCTGAGTCCAACTACTGTTTAGGTTGAAACCCACAGATGGCTCTTCTTCAGTCTCGTGGATTACAAACGATTCGGTTCCTCCTGTAACAGATGGGGTTTTTTTTCCTGTTAATGATGACTATAGAAATACTTAATATATGCCAACAACTTTAAGTTTTCACAATGATTACTGAATTAATTCCACTGATTCCATGAAACGTCACCATGAGATGGTTAATCACATCACACACCGCCGATGAAGAAACTGAGGCTCTGAGGTCTCAATGATTACGCAGACCCTTGCAGGCCTCGCTCTCTGTTGAAAGCAAACCACGAAACGAACGCAATAATGAAATTTTAACGCTGAAACAAATTCAGCGTGATTTCCCTAAACACGCTAGACAATGGTCTCTAACTTATCACTTGCTCATTAAAATATTACCTGCCAGAAGCCAAGGCCCACTTTCCAAACCTGTGAATAATATGAGGCCCAAGAGTGCACAATGAGACGCCTTTGGAAATACCACAAAATGCTAGAAGTTTTCACACAGGACACCTTGGCAAAAGTCTTTAAATCTAAACTTTCTTAGCCGTCTTCCCCCACAGTCTAGTTAGAAGAAGCCCAAAGCGCATAAATTGGAGCCTTACCAAAACCGAGCCTCACTTTTATAATTTGCCTTTAAATTTACTGCAAGACCATGAAAATTAAATGCCTCAGATACCGTCGAAGTAGCTCACTGAGAGTTCAGCCGTTCTCCTCAGTAACCATTCAGCAGCCTTTTCATTGTCTCGAGGCTCTGGATTTGGACCAAATCCTTGAAATCTGTGAAAACTCAGAGATGAAGCAGGTTTTCAGTTTATGACTTTTTCAAGCCAAAGATTCCCATCTTAATGATAACATAACAAAATGACCTACCAAAATCGAGTTTACAAGTATCGTTTTCCTCTCGATTCCATTTCCTTGCCTCCCCAAGCCACTGTGCTCGGGAGGCAGTGGGAATACACAAGGCCCACTGGATGGGTCGGACTCAAGATGGCTGGAGTCCTTGACATGCCCACCCCTCACCTCCCTTGCTGCAACGTTCCCACCGGCCATGAGCGTCACAACAGTGGCCTATAGCCTCAGGTCCCTTGGAGCAAGATCTCCTGCTTCCAGAGTGAGAATCATGTCACAACACTTCTAGAATCCTATGTCTCGGAAGCTAAACACTATGTCAGGGCTTTACTTCCTGATACATGCTGGGAACCATGTCAGTTCCTTCACTTCCTGGCCCGGTGACCTCGGGCACACGTCTTCATTTTTCTGCACCTCAGTTTCCACGTTAGGAAATAAGATGAATACTATCTAGGTTATGGAACTCTCGTGGCAGTTTAAGGTGGTAACCTTTTTTAGTTGCTTAACTCACAGCCTGGCACAGAGGAGTGCAGTAGTCACAGGTAACATTCATTTGCTTTTCACCACAGCTTTCGGTTTAATCTTCTTAACACAGAGGTTATCCGCCATATTTGTCAGACAGACGCGGAACCAAACTCAGAAAGTCAGTCACATGGGTAAATACGGCTCAGAAGATAAGCCAAGAGTTGGCATTGGGACATCTATCTCTCTTTGACATCAGATCTTGAGAAGCTTACAGGGCCATCCTGTGCTGCCCCGCTAATAAATGTTACTCAAAGGAGGTCCGCAAGAGCAGACAGAGTATGGAGGAGAGATTTGTGAAGGGCCATAAACTTACCCAGCAGCTAAATAAATTTGATTTGCTACTTATTCCTACATCATCGTCCAAGCACTCCCTAAAAGGGCTGTCCAAACAGGTGCTCCAGCAGGGCCCCCTCGCCCGGCGGGGGCATCCAGCCACCAGCTGCTGCTTATACCTGTGACCTTTGCAGAAAACTTGCCTTTGGCAGACGGGAGCCGCTTCCTCTGAGACAGGGACCTGCAGGGGGTGGGTTAATCAACATTCTCCAGGGAAGGAGAACACAGAGAACGTGTATGTAGAAATTTCGCATAAGGAATAGGTCCACACAATCATGGAGGCCAGCAAGTCTAACTCTGCAGTGTGCCAGCAGCCTGGAAGCTAGGAAAGCTGGTGGCACAGTTTCAGTACGAAGTCCGGCGGGCGGAGACCCAAGAGAGAGGATGGTGCAGATGAAGTCCACGGGCAATGTGCTGGAGGATTCCCTCTTGTTTGGGAGGCTGGATTTCTTTGTTGTATTCAGGCCTTCGACTGATTGGGCAAGGCCCACCCACATTATGAAGAGCCATCTGCTTTACTCAAAACTCATGCATTTAGATGTTAACCTCACCCAAAAACATTCACCAAGTGGACACAGAAAATTTACTCTCACTGGAGCTTGCCCCCAGCCTTCTGCATCCAGATGGCCAATGACTGATTAATATAGGATTCAAAGGGTTCAGGCAGAATGACTTTATAGATCGGACTGAAGCTAGACTTCATATAAAATCGTATCCTCGCTTGGGACTTTCTCCTTCCCTATTCAGCTTCCGTCTCTCTCCCTCTCTTTCATCCTCTCTCTCTCTCTCTCCCCCACCCCCTCTCCTTCACTTTATTTCTCTTTCTCCCTTTCTCTCTCTCCCTCTCTCTTTCTACCTCTCTTTCACTCTCTCTCTCTCTCTCCATAGCAAATAGATTAGTGTTTTAAATTTCTAAGTCATATTCTCTGACCTTCTTTCTCTTCTGTAAGAACCCCCGCATGGAATGGTAGGTTTACAGAGCCAAACGCCTTCATACAGCATTCAACTCCCTTCATGCCCTGCACTCAACAACTTTGCTAAATTTACCTGACAGCCCATCCCTCCCCATCAAGGAGGTGTCTGAGTCCATTTGGGCTGCTATAACAAAAATAACATAGATGATGTAAGTTGAATGACACCAATTTCTCACATTTTGGGAGGTGGGGAAGACCAAGATCAAGGCACCAGCAGATTCAGGGTCAGTGAGAGCCCAATTTCTGGTTCATAGAGGTCATCTACTGGCTGCATTTCCCACAGGTGAATGGGGCAAGGGAGTCATCCGGGGGCTCTTCTGGAAGGCTACTAGTCCCATTCATGAGGGCTCTACCCTCGTGACCTATTCACCTCCCAAAGGCACTGCTTCTTGATATAATCACACTGGGGACTAGGTTTCCATGCATGGAGGCATCGTCATCCACCTGGCCTGCCAAGCTGAAACATGGGGTGACAACTTTGGCTTCGGTCTCCTTCAGTCCTCCAGGTCACCAGTGAGTCCACTGGGCCTGCCGCTTCCACATTTCTCCACACTCTCACGTCTTCCCCCTTCACACCGGAAGCCCCCTCATTCATCCTCTCTCAACTGGACTGTTAAAATCCTCCTAATTCCCTGTCTCCTGTCTCTCACCTCTGAACATGGCATCCAGGCAGAGCATGTTACCTGACCTCACTGACGACAGAGTCCCGAATCCTTCTCATGCTAATAAGGCTTTTCTTGATTGACCCCAACAGACATCTATGACCTCTCTACCTTCCCAGATCCCTCAGCCCAGCATACTCTGACGTTCCCACTTCTCCCCACACATCCTGTCATCTTACAGGCCTCCAAGGACCACTCCTGGTCCTGGGTAACTTTACAGCTGTAGTGCTGTCCACGTGGAAGGCACCTTGCCCCCTGGGCCCACACACAACCTCAACAGACTCCTCCCCTCAACCGACTCCTCCCAGCTCAACTGCCACCTTCTGTCCTCCTTTGGGTTCTTCTAAAACAGAGCCTGAATCCAGCACTTGAGCACAGACGATTGGTTTGCGAAGAGATTGCCGGAAGCTGGATGTTCCCCCAGAAACAGAATGTTTCTCAGAATTGTTAGTTTAGTTTAGTTTAGTTTTGAGAAAGAGAGAGAGCATGGCAGGGACAGAGAGAGAGAAAGAGAGAGAGAGACAGAGGGAATCCCAAGCAGGCTCTGCACAGTCAGCGTGGAGCCTGATGTGAGGCTCGAACTCACCAACTGTGAGATCATGAGCTGGGCCAAAGTCAGATGTCTAACCAACTGAGCCACCCAGGCGCCCCTTAGAATTGTTATTGTAAAAGTGGAGAGACAGAGCATTTACCTATTGGCTTTCATTCCCCCATCAGTGGGAGGTCGCCCTTGAGGGCATTAACTACCTGGGCAGTTCCCACCATACTTTCAAGCCCTGATGGATGAGTGAAAGCTCTCTGACAGAAAAGCTGAGAGGCCCCATTCACACCGCCAGTGGACCAGAACTAGTGCCTGTCTGGCAAGGAGTCATAGGTAGGCAAAGAGGAGGTGATGAATGCCCCTCCCCCCAAAACACCTGCTACACACGCTTTGCAAAGCTTTCTCCTTCCCTTCCAAAGACAGTTCTTCCAAAGCCCTCTGCACTTAGACTTCCTACAGCACTTAGTCGACTGTTATGATTGCTTACTGCTCTCTCTCTTCCTCTCTCTCTCACTCTCTCTCTCTTTCTCTCTCCACCCTGAGCTCTGAAAGGACATGTGGGGCTAGTAAAGCAGTGGGTCTATACTTTTCCTCAAATGTCTATTAAAGGAATCAATCAACAAAGTTTTTCTGAAGCCACTCCATGGTACTGAATGTCTAATTCCAAATATTTTGAACACAGGTAAAAAGGAAAACCAATTCCTTAATGTGAAGTTTCAGATCTGCAGCCCTTCCCTGTCAAATATACAACCACATACTTTAGACTCAGTCAAAAACGCTATAGTAAAGTCCTTTTCATCTTGTCCTTTGTAATTTTAAAAGTAATAAGTAACAAAGACAGAGGGAGCCAAACGCTCCAGGCTGAAGGAATGTAAAATGTATACATGTATATTTTTTAAAGTCAGTATTCAATACATCTTTATTGTATTTTCAAAATTTTTTTCTTACTGTAAACGTAATCAATAACAAGTTACCTTTAAAATAATTTAAGCAAGTGTCTATATATTTTTTTCTATTCCAACTTCATTCAGATTAATCTGAAGAATTTTTTTTCTGTACCCTTCTTTTCCTGTTTGCTTGATGGACCCTGACATAAATTCAATACGAATATGGGTGGTTGTTCAGAGGGGCAGCCTAGAAAAGTTAACTGGCTGATCACAATAACAGCCTCATCCTAATTGCAGGATTAGATGCACATCCTAATCCAAAACAATCGTGTTCCCAAATTTCTATCAATTTAAAATGGAATATTCCAGTGCCTTTGATTATTTTTCCATTTTATAAAACATACGGCTGGGAAGAAATGTGCAGTACACAACTCCTCAACAATCCTGAAAGGTCAAGTAAACTATTGTGACTTTTGGTAGGGTTAGGCGTGCCATTCAACAGGTATTTACTGAGCACATACCATGGGCTGGCATTGTGCTAATAGTTGTATTTATTATTAAGCACACAGAGCCAATCTGCCAGCTCAGACTCCAAAAGGTCACATTGTCTTGAGATGTTATCATCAGACTCTCGTGGAAAGCCAAGTTGACACCATTTAGCAAAGCTAACCAATATCCCACTAATTGTGCATACACCTAAAACAAGAATTTTTCTCCCTTCAAAGATGTTCACCATCTGTTAAAGGTGATAGTCCCTACAGTTTTAGCCAATGCCTATATTTAGATTTACATTTCAGCTGTTACCTACCCTTTTCTTTGTCCAGAAGTATTTTATCCCCTTCTGTGTATATATAATATGTTATATATTATGCATAAAATATATAAAATATATATAAAATACATATATGAATATATTTCATATATGAAATATATACTCTATATAAATATACATATGTGTATGCATAAAATATGCACAATAAATATAACCTATATAAAATATACATAAAATACAATTTATAACTTTAACAATTTTAAGTGTCCAATTCAGTGACATTAAGTGCATTCGCAATGTGTCTACTTTCTGTCTCTAAGAATTTGTCTATTCTAGGTAATTCATATAAGAGGACTCCTATACTGTTTGTCCTTCAGTGTCTGGCTTATTTTACTTAGCATAATGTTTTCAAGATTTATCCATGTTCTAGCGTGCATCAGAATTCCATTCCCTTTTGAGGCTGAATAATATTCCTTTGTATCAAATGCTATATTTTTTTATCTACTTCTCCATCGATGGACACTTGGGTTGATTCCACTTTTTGACTATAGGCACAAATAATGCTATGAACACTAGTGTGTAATTATCTGAGTTCCTGCCTTCCATTCCATTTGGAGCTAATTTCTTGTATGTGACTTAAGGTAAGTCCAACTTCATTCCTCTGTATGCAGATGCCAGACTGTCCTCTCCTCTTGAATGGCCTTGCATCTTTGTTGAAAATCAGTTGGCCATATATGTCTTCTTACATATTTGAATTTAGTCCCAGTGGGTCACTTGTAAAAACTAAGCACTAGAGAGCAACAAAAATTCAGTAAGTCTCACACTGTCTGCAAAGAGAAATGGTCTTTGACACGGCACAAAACATAAGATTTTTAGCATGGTATTTGCCAATGTCGCTTAGATCCCTTATTTTGAAAAGTTCTGATATTAAAAATACTAAATTATTATTTAGCCCCACATCTAAATATGTCACACAACACACGAGATAGAGAGGAGCATTGACTCCAGTTTTCACACCGAGGTAAGGGTCAGTTGCATTGCACCCACCTGCTTCAGTGTTCTCCAACCCATGAGGGCTCAGCAATAACTCCATTAGCAATGACTTTTAGGGTGACTGGGTGGCACAGTTAAGTGTCTGACTCTTGAGCTCAGTTCAGGTCATGATCTCATAGTTTGCGAGTTCAAGCCCCAAATTGGGCTCTGCGCTGATGGTGCAAAGCCTGCTTGGGATTCTCTCTCTCCCTCTCTCTGCCCCTCCCCCACTGTGTGTGCACGCTTTCTTCTCTCTCTCTCTCTCTCTCTGTCACTCAAAATAAATAAATAAACTTAAAACAAAAATTAATGACTTTTAATGACATTGTCTTGAGATGTTATCATCAGACTCTCGTGAAAAGCCAAGTTGACACCATTTACCATACTGGATAATTTCACTAATGAACAAAACATGTCCTACAATTCTCAGGCTACAAGATACAAATGGCGGTATCTTTCAAACTAATGGGTCCCCACTTCTGCGTTTAGCTGACTACTGCCGAGCTGAATTCAATCCATTATCAATTATTAGCTAAGGGACTCAGCAGACAGAACTAGCTTAAGATTAGGGCACACAATTCCCTGGACCCAGAAAAAGTAATGGAAACATCTCAGCTACCTCAAACTTCATCTTGAAGTTCCATCTTGTATTTCCCTTTGAAAACGTTACCAGGCAAAATAGAACAAAACGAAACAGAAAACCATAAAAATAGAAGTTTTTTTAAAACTCAAAGGAAATAATTGAGGTCATTCATGGAAAGACCATTCGTAAATGAAGAGATTATAAAGCCTATGGCTCAAACAGGTACACAAAAAGATACTCAACATCACTAATCATCAGAGAAATGCAAATCAAAGCCACAGATAACACCTTACACCTGTTAGAATGGCTATTGTCAAAAAGCCAAGAGATAACAAATGTTGGCAAGGATGTGGACAAAAGGGCTTGTGCAAGGTTGGTGGGAATGTAAATTGGTACAGCTAGTATGGAAAACAGTATAGAGGTTCCTCAAAAATTAAATATAGGACTACCGTATGATCCCACTTCTGAGTATGTATCTGAAAGAAATGAAATTACTTTCTCGAAGACAGATCTGTGTCCCCATGCTCCATGCAGCATTATTCACAACAGACAAGCCATGGAAACAACTTAAGTGATCACTGGCAGGTGAGTGGATAAAGAAAATGTGATGTCTATATGCACAGTGGAATAGTGTTCAGCCATAAAAAAGAACATCCTGCTATTTGCGACAACGTGGATGGACCTTGAAAGCATTATGCTAAGTGAAATAAGTCAGGCAGAGAAAGACAAATACCATATGATCTCATTTATATGTAGTATCTGAAAAAGCTGAATCCATAGAAACAGAGAGTAGCAGGGTGGTTTCCAGGGGCTGGGGCAAATAGGAAGATGTTGGACAAAGACTACAAACGTCCCGTTATAATATGACCAAGTGCTGGCAACATAATAACAACAGAATGATGAGAGCTAAAAACACTGTATTATATACTTTAAACTTGCTACTAGAGTAGATTTAAGCTATCTTACCATACATACAAAAATAGTAATTATATCAGGTGATGGAGACGCTAACTAACCCCATTGTGGTAATCATTTTGCCATATATACCTGCATTAAATCGTCACACTGTACAGCTTAAACTTACACAAGATACCATGTCAATTTTATCTCAGCAATGCTGGGGGCAGGGAGAGAAAGGGCTGGGGGAAGAAAGCAGCTGTTTAATAAAGAAAGCTCTTTAAGAAAGCAGTGCTCTGTGATTTGCTTGGGGAAGAGACACCGGGAGGCCAAGTGTAAGTGGCAGGGGTAGAAGGCATGAAGAAAAAGACTTCATTGCTGCTTTACACAATTCTTTGTGTGACCTTATAAGACAAACATCAAAGCATCTTACAATTTGTGACTTTAACACATTAATGACTGAAAACATTTTTATTAAACATGTAAAGTGTGTAATTCATAAAACGTTTAAAATGTAATAAGACATTTATGTTACATGTGCATTGCAAAACAAAACAAAAAGTGACCAGAGGTTGTGCCATTATCTTCCGCTGAAGTTTCTGAAACGTATCCCACAAGTCAGTGATATTGAACAATATCAACACCAACAAATACATGTTTACAAGCTGATGAGCCTACTTAAAAGACTTGATCCTTAGTTTCCTTATTTGTAAAATGAGGTTATTAGTAATCACTTTAAGGGATCGCTGTAACAAACAAATGAGATAGTAATGCAGAATCAGTACAGTGGGCGGCAGATGGTCAGGACTCAACAAATGTAGTTCTATTCTGAATATATTAGTTATCTTTTCTTAGGAAAGTGGTGTGGTTCCTATATATCTACTCTGGTTATCTTTGTAGAAAATGAAGCAAGATTATCACCCATCCGAACTAGTTGCTTGATATAATCTCTGAGGGTCACCTGGAGTATCATTCCTTCTTAAAGAAAGTTCATAAAGAACAAAGCTGAAGACATAGGAAGGTTCCAGTCTCTCAATCACTTAAGCTTCAGAGAGGAAAATCTCATTAAAACAATAATTTGTTAAATTTTTTTAAAAAGTTCAAAAAACACTTGACTTGGTATGTAAAGCTAAGCACGACACGTAGTAACTATTTTATCAGTAATTTTTTGCCTATATATTGGCAAAAATATCAAATAAACTATAATGTCATCCCATTTCCCTCTTATTGGCACTCATACAAGATAAATATTCCATAGAGTGTGAACCAAAATTAAGCTCATTTAAAAAGATCATTACAATGGGATCCTTTCCTCACAATTAAGGGAGCTGGAGTAAATATGAATTCAAGGAAACAATTCAAGAAGTGAAAAACTATCAGATAATTAACAGATTAAAAAAAGGGATTTTTTTCTTAAGTTTATCTATGTATTTTGAGAGAGAGCGTGTGTGCGCATGCCCGTGAGCCAGGGAGGGGCAGAGAGAGGGAGAGGGAGAGAATCCCAACCAGCCTCCACACTGTTAAGAGCAGAGCCCAACCTGGGGCTGGATGTCACTGTGAGGTCAATCCATGACCTGAGCCAAAATCAGGAGTCAGATGCTTAACCAACTGAGCCACCCAGATGCCCCTCAAAAAATGATTTCTAATGTAATCCACAAGCAAACAGTAAACAGCATGGATTTCAACCAAATGTTCTTATTAGGAGAAACTACCATCACTATTCCAATCACTACCTAGCTCAATACATAGCCGTTTTCATCAACAAATTAAGGTATAATTAGTAAAAATTTATTGCTGCCTTCTGGAAGCATGGGAAGTTTAGAGCCACTATTCTAGCCCTTAACTGAGAGGAGAGAATTTTGAAGGTACTTTAGACAAAGAAAAGATTCCACGTTGGTCTTCTCCATTGTTTACAGGCTAAGAATAAAGGCATTTTTAAAAACCCTGGAAATTGATATGACACCTAGCTAAAGAGGGTAGAGGTGACCCTTGAGTGTATGTTTAGATGGAAAAACAGATGGATTAAATGTATTATCATCTAGTAAATGTCAATAAATTGGGCAAAGAAGTAATTATTTTCAAATCCAGGCTATGACTTGAAGCTTACACTCTCACCTTGCGATGTGGAAGGAGATGTAAGTTTCACTTTAAAGCCCATGAGCCTGCAAGATAGTTTAATAGTTTAGATCACGGCATCAGGAGTCAGATGGTCCAAATGCCCGATCTCCTATGTCACCCTGAGCAGATCACCTCGAGCCTAAATTGTTCATCTGTAAAATGGGCCTAAAACATGTGCCTGCCTCAATTCAGTGGGACAGTGCACAGGAGCACTCAGAGCAGGGGCCGGCAACGCCCCATCCATTTCCGTGATTATTGCTATTGTTATTATCAAGGGAGAAACTCTGTTGGGTGGATATTTGGACTTACATTTCTTTCCTTAGAAAAACATTAGACACATCTTATTTGGGATACACCCAAAGAACGGGAATGATACTATGTGGAGAGGCTTCTCCCCCAAGTATTAAGAAATAATTCAGTCACAGTTTCTGCTTTCTTTAGCACAACGAGAAAACACCACACTTACCAAAGGAATGGCTTCCACCCAAACATTCCATTAAGTGTTTCATTTTGCTTCTCAATTTCTCGATTTTAGTGTTTGAGAACTAATGAATGACCACGCAATTTCGGAGTATGGATGTGACACAATTCTGTGGCACACACAGGAATTTGCCATCCACCCACAGACCTTTTGCCAAAACTAGAGTCTCCAGCCACAAATTCTGCCTGTGAGCCCATCCCTCTGGCTGCAATCATGAGAACAGTGTTCTTGGGAACATACCTCCTGCTCAAATAAAGAGCTCAGAGCACAAGGCAGAGGGCATCCACAAAGAGAAATAATTTTGGATGAGAGATGTATAAAACTAAAAGAAAACCCCCCAAAACAAACAAACAAAAAAACACCTTAACTCCCGTGTGGGCAAGCATTAAACTGGTTTTCACGGAAAATGCCAATCCATTTACATTTTCCTTAATGCTGCCTAAGTGCTTATTGTGAAGGCACTGAAATACTGTCTATTTCACTATTACCCCCAAGTGAAAATGGTTTTGAGATGTCTTCTCTATTCTTTGCTGGGGCCTGAAAAGAAATCACTACATTACCTTGCATTTGCTCTTAGAGTCATTAGCCTTAGACAGCACCATCATTTAAGAAATTTATCATCGCTGCTGTCCTTCACACAATGTATTAGTGCAATACATTATAAGAACACCTCACTCTGATGATGTATGACTCCAAAAATGGCAACATCTGGGGACAAATGAGTCTAAGAATAGATCTGGGGTAAGAGAATAAATGTATAGATCCACCTTGGTAATGTTACTCTGAAATAAACCAGTGTTTGCTATTTTCAACCAGTCCCTCTAACACTTATAACAATCTTTACAACTTCCCTGATTTAAAAAAAAGAGACAATTATTCATGACATTAAATTGATTTTTCGTGACAAAGAAGGAAGGTCTCTAAAATTAGTGGGTTGGTTCATTGAGGGATAACCTCGCAGGAGCTTGATGATAAATTTCAATCGTGGCTTTCAAGAAAACTCTAATTTAGTCCACCTCTCGCTCACTTAAATTTTTCACTAGACTCTCCAAAGGAGAGAGCAGATATTAACGTCTGGTGTCTTCAAGGGTATTAGAACCAAAATTGAGTCACAATTAATTAGTCTATACCAAATTCTAGTTTTCTACATGGCAGATGATACATTTTTTTCCAAAGCTTAGTTCCCCCATTTTCATTCTTCAAAGTCCAGAATACTGTCCTTTCCATTACTTTTGCCTAAATAGGACACGAATATTTTAACTAACTACTGAAATAAATCATTATGAACATTCAACCTCAAAGAAAATGATGGCAAATGAAAATGCCTCACTGGCCCAATTCATGCACACTACAGTAATCTGTAGAGCCACAAGGTCATTCTTAAAATGGGCAGGGAGTGCCTGCTTTTCAAACTCTCCAGCACAGTTCAAGAACTGGCCCTATTTTCCCATTTTAAGCACTGTGTCTCTAGGAGTCAGGGCCAAGTGATGCCACAGTCCAACCTGCGACCCTATCCCATCAGCCCATCATGTTTCCTCAGCTGGAGATGATCAATATTCCCCATGCTAAGAGAAGACGAACAGATTCAGTGGATAAAATGCCAGGCATGAACCCTCCCACATGATGTCCAAATGGCGTATTTCCTATAACTGTGTTAACACGCCAATCAGCTTGGAATCTGAGTGTGGTTAACTCAGAAGACACCACCAGCTCCTTTTACGCCATGCCCCACCAACATGAATCTCAAAAGAGACTTGGGGCTCTTGGGGCTCTCAGTCTGCTACAAGAGCATCATATTATCTGACCTTCACAAGCAAACTCTTTCCTCCCACAGGATGTTGTGGAGGAAGAAAAAAACCCTAGTTTAGACCACTCATCGGTGGTGATCAGGGATGCTCCCACACTCTGTCATCTTGTCATCTCTGCCAGGGCATCTCCCTATGTGATTTGTGACAGATTTACTAAACCAGCAGGGAATCTTGATTTTGGTGGGGAAGGAACAGAGAGGTGGACAGAAATACAGACGGGTCAGAGAGACTGAGAAACAGAGAGGGGGGCAGAAGGGAGGAAGGAATGAAAAAGAAGGGGATAAAAGAAATAAATTGCTGAGCTTCAAATTGTTTCATATTTAATGAGCTAACAACTATCTTAAATCAGAAATCCTATCCTCAGATGTTAAAAGAGAATATATTCAATGCCTGGAGAGCAGCACTGAATATCATCTTCCAGTGACATTATTTCCTTTCATGAAATAGAAAACCTTGGCAAAATAAAATATTTAATTAAGGAACATATCATTGTGTCATTGAATAATTTTCCAAAATTATTTCCTCCTTTTTCACTGTTAGGGAACTTTTGCTGCTTACCGTTTCCATTATCCTAGCTTGCTCTCCTTCCTGCTTCTTGTTTTCTCTTCTAAGTTCTTTCTGAGAATAGGATTTCTGATTTACTGAGCAAATTAAATAAAAAAGCCACTGGAGGCTCAATATTAAGATACAACCATTGTGTTTATTCCAAGATACCTTTTCCCCCAGACTCTTTTAAGTAAGTGTGCCTCAAAACATTATCCGACTCAGCAATCCCCAAACATTATGGAGTTTGGCTGATTTCATTTAAAAATAACGTGTCCTCTGCACCTAAGTGGATTATTAGCCCATGGTGGTCTCTGTGGGAATCTCAAGTCGTCTTCTAGCCCATTTACTCCTTTCACCAAGAATGGGACACACTCAGGACCACAACAGAGTCAGGCTATCTCTCTCTCACCTCCTCCCACAACTGACTAAACAGACCCAAGAAGTCAAATGTTCTGGAATTCTCTGCTTCTCTCACTCCTTTTCCTCTGTATCCTTTTTTCTTTGACATCAATGTTAAGATACAAAATTTGTATGAGGTAGGAGGAAACAGATAATTTGATTTATGCTCTCATCTCTGGAAAACAAACCAGCCTTCGCTTGGCATCAACCTAAATGTCAGAGGTTTGGAGTAAAACGTGCAGCCAACAAAAGAGCATTCAGATGATTTCCTTCACCTTTTCCCCAAGGGACCTTGTGGAGAATGACAGAACTCAGGACAAAGCAAAATTCAGCTGGGATGCAGTGGATCATATTGGTTGAGTGGTCCTCTGGCATCAGAAGCATTGCTGCTTTCTAGTTGTGCCTTTGTGCAAGCATCTCACTTTCTCCAAGTTCCATTTCATTTGATGGCATATGATAAGTTGTTGATAAATGCCACTTAATTTTACTATGAGTCTTGGGATGCTTGTCTAACATCATCTCCTAGCTTCTATTTCAATTAGAAAGGATAGGTCTGCTTAATTCTTAGTTTGAGGCAAATAGAAGGGGTGACTTACAAAAACAAACAGGCTAAGACATGAAAAATCACAGTAAACTATTGTTTTTTTGCCACGGCATATCAAATGAAAACCAGGAAAACACGCAATGATTCCATTGATCATATACTCACATATACTCATTTAATATTAAACACAAGGATATATATGTATGTATGTATGTATGTATGTATGTATGTCTGGCCTTGTGACAGTCACAGCAGGAACATAGAAGAGATATGGGACATTGTTCTTTGAGTCAAAGAGCTGCCAATCTAGCTGAGAAAACAAGATGGACATAGAATAGTGGGATTTGGACCCGTTAGTGATTGAGGCAGATCTGAGAGCAAGGGTTGGACCGCTATGGGTGATAATGGCTGGGAAGAGGCGAGGAAGGAGTGTGAACCGAAGGAAATTTAGATTGAGACAGGCAGATGGAAAAAGTGAGGATACTCTGGGAGGAGGCCTCAATGTGAGTGGAGGGACAGAGACAGAGAAGAGCATGGCGAGAGATGGAAATGGAGAACCTACCTCACTTCAAAAGACAGCAAAGAGATGGAGCTCAGTCTGTGAGGTGGACAACTGGGAGCCACTGACAGTTCCTGAGTCAAGAAGCATGAAGAGAGGGGGTGGCAAAGTCAGGGTGCAAATATATACGTACTATGAAGACGGCCTCCCAGATGGAAACTGTCAACAGTAGTGCCTGTGAGGATGAACAGCTAACCTACAAGACAGGCGTGACTGAGAAACATCCAGAAAAAGTCAGAAAAGATTATTGTAAGATTCCTAGCCTGGAGACTGGAAATTATCTGGCAGTTTTCGCTGTAATGAATAATGTTTTAGGGAGGCAACTTCAGGAGAGAGATTATGAAATTAGTTAAGGTTTTGCAATTCTGATGTCATAGCAAGATGTCCAAGAATCTAGGGTAATATCATATTAAGAGGGGGTTTGGATTCAATCTCTCTAACCATTTTCATAATTCGGGGAGAGCCACACACCTTTATCCTCACAAGAAACATCTCCCTTGCAATCTTTCCTCTGTCTCCAGAATAAAAATAAATGAAAATTATTTACAATGACAGAAGTGATTTCATTTGAAAATGATGGCAGCTACCATTTTATTGTGCACCAAACTGAGTCAGAATCACCAAGTTCTTCAATGATATTCTGGAGAAACAACCTGGGAAGACAAAGTGAAATGGTGTGATGTTTCAGTCCAAAGGGACCTCATCTGGTCAATTAGAATTGCCTTTGTAATTCATGACTCAAGCCAGACTACTACATAAATTTCGCAATGAGAAATGAAATTAGTCCCATAAGTGTTCCTAACTGAAAAACCAAAAGAACAACAACAACAACAACAACAACAAAACAACAGCAAAAAACCCCAAAGCAGTAATAAAACCAAAACAAACAAACAAACAAACAAAAAACACAATGACTATTAGAAATAATCACTCGTGGGGCGCCTGGGTGGCGCAGTCGGTTAAGCGTCCGACTTCAGCCAGGTCACGATCTCGCGGTCCGTGAGTTCGAGCCCCGCGTCGGGCTCTGGGCTGATGGCTCGGAGCCTGGAGCCTGTTTCCGATTCTGTGTCTCCCTCTCTCTCTGCCCCTCCCCTGTTCATGCTCTGTCTCTCTCTGTCCCAAAAATAAATAAATAAAAAAAAAAAAAAAAAAAAAAAGAAATAATCACTCGTTGGGGCAACTGGGTGGTTCAGATGGTTAAGCATCCAACTTCAGCTCAGGTCATGATCTCATGGTTTGGGAGTTCGAGCCCCATGAGCTGCTGACAGCTCAGAGCTTAGAGCCTGCTTTGAATTCTGTGTCTCCCTCACTCTCTGCTCCTCCCCCATTCACACCCTGCCTCTCTATCTCTCAAAAATAAACACTAAAAGAATAGAAAGAAAGAAAGAAAGAAAGAAAGAGGAAGGAAGGAAGGAAGGAAGGAAAGAAGGAGAAAGAAAGAAAGAAAGAAAGAGAGAAAGAAAGAAAGAAAGAAAGAAATTAAGAAAGAAAAAGAAAGGAAGAAAAAATCACTTGTCTCCCTTCTGTCCTGTCATATGACATAATTCCTTAATGAAATCAAATCATGTACCTTTGGGGTCCAGTGGGGAACATAATGTCATTCGAATCCTCTGAGTCTCCGTATAGAATCAGTGTGTAGAAAAATCTCCATATATTCCAGCCTCGAATCAAGGACAAGATATTACCGGAGAAACAAAATATTTAGGTTGGCAAAAACAAAAGGCCCTGCTTGTTAATATGTTGCCTTCCACAAGTCTACTTCTCAGCAGGTGACATGAGACTTTGTCACCTACCATGGTGGCTACACAGGTTTAGATCTCAAAGTCTTTCTTCTCCTTGATAAGGACTACTTCTTTAAAAGTGTTGACGAAGATTTCACAGGTCTCTTTGAAAATAATTATTGCAAAAGACATGGCTCCCAGGCTTTACCCACGCATAGCAATAAGCCTCAGCTGCGAGCAAGTTTTTTAAGTCAAGATTTTTGCTTCCAAAATACAGATTTGTATGAATGCATTTAAAAACCTTATTAATTGGAACAGGCTACAGGCCAATTATTCCAGTGGCTTGAAAACAATCCCAAAATAATAAAATATATAATAATGCTGACTTTTCCCCCTGTTAATATCACCACAATCTGAGAAATCCTTTGGAGCATTGCACTAAAATATGATTTGGATCCTTAATGACAATTAATTATGGAAAATCAAAGGGAGCTTTTGAAAAATAAAAAAATTATAATCAGGTGTACTAGACATACATTTGGCATCATTTAGACAAGGTATGTTTTTCTTGACTGCTCTTTTAGCATGTTGCTATTTCTTTATTTTGCCACAGATGTTTTATTTTATAAATTGGTAAATCTCATAACTTCTATAGACTAAAATTTGTAAAGACAGGGTAAATGATTATAAAAACAGCAAAAAGCTAACCAGGCTGAAAGGCCAGATGCCAGCTGCTTTCTTGACAAGTAAACCCACCGAACAAAAAGAAAAGAAAAATCTAATACAAAAAATTATGTACATTTTTAACTGAAAACAAAAACTCATTACACTAATTATAATAGCAGGAAATGGGTTTTTGTAGCCTCTTACGTGTGTCAACTCTCCTCCTGTCCCCTCTTCCCTTCCTGGCCTTCCCACACAAACACAGCCCTACACACACACACACACACACACACACACACACACACACACAGAAGTCTCTCCATGAACAGACAATGTGGTGAAAAAAGAAAGATTTCTCAAGTCATTTCCCATGAAACATAAAATTCCCACTTTTAGCTCCCTCCTGGAAGCTAGGGCATCGTGATCTCCAGAATACTCATCGTAATATACAAATATTACAATGAGGAGGGTAAAACATTTTACTTGCTGTTACCATCTCTTTCAAAACGTGGTTCCTTCATTATCTCAACCTGTGGAACACAGAAATTGGCTTACACCTTCACAGTCTGAATCCTTCCTTTGGTAAGTAACACTGTGTATTTCTATAACAATGCATGATTCATAAAGTTGGGGAGATGATACGAAAATGTCTGTAAAGTGCTTAGTTTGCATCATGCCTCATGAACTGGAGAAGGATCTCGATCAACAGTAACTGTTACTGCTATTATTATTATTTCTTATTATTACTACTCGGATTAGCCAGTGAGGAAGGACTGAGAGAAATGTACAATGAAAGCAGTGAAAGACGGGCTGGCAGGTCCAGCCCTGCGGTAGTGGGGAAGTGAGATAAATACCAGTCTGTGACAATTTTGCCCATGCCCAGGCCTGGCTTGACTCATTTGCTCCTATTACACATGCCCCAGTTTGGGATTGCCATAACAAAATACTGTACACAGAATGCCTTTTTTTAAATTATTTTTTTAATGTTTATTTTGGAGAGAGAGAGAGTGTGTGTGTGTGTGTGTGTGTGTGTGTGTGTGTGTGTAAGCTGGGGAGGGGCAGAGAGACAGGGAGGCACAGAATCCGAAGCAGGCTCCAGGCTCTGAGCTGTCAGCACAGAGCCTGATGCGGGGCTCGAACCCATGAACTGTGAGATCATGGTCTAAGCTGAAGTCAGACGCTCAACTGACTGAGCCACCCAGGCGCTCTGACAGGATGGCTTGTAATAGAGATTTATTTCTCACAGTCCTGAGGCTGGGAAGTCCAAGATCAAGGTGCTGGAAGATCTGGTGAGACTGGTTCATAGACAGCCTTCTAACAGTGTCTTCAAATGGTAAAAGGGACAAGGGAGCTCTCTGGAGTCTTTTGTGTAAGGGTACTACTCTCCTGAATGAGGGCTCTATCCTTATGACCAGAGTATGCCCCAAAGCATCCCCCTCCTAATATCATCACCTTAAGAGTTAAGTTTAAACTTGAATTTGGGAGAAACATAAACATCATAGCAGTGGAGTTAGTACAAAGTCCAAATACAAGGCATTTGGATAATCTCAGCTCCATTGGCCAATTTACAGATGTTAAAGTTCTACTCTTTCATGTAGGATGCTATTGAATCATTCTGTTGCTACGGAATTTTTGCTTGCATTTTAAATCTCTTAACTCTTGATTAGGAAAGAGAGTTGAGGGGACAGAAAAGAATTAAAAGAAAGGATTAAAAGATAACTTTAGACCCAACCTTATTACGCCCAGCATTCGTTTCTCCAATATTCATCCAGGGATTTGCCTGATCACACAATCATATTCACGATCGGTACTCAGCTCAGTGCCCTGACGTAGTAAAAATGCCAGCTTTGGTCTGGTGGTAATGGACATGATGCACAAGGTCCACCAAGTCTTTGGACACTCCTTGCCTATAACTGAGACACCAAGCAAGAATTTCCCGAGCTTCCAGTTCCTGGACTTCGGGGCAGCATTTCTTCACCAAGTGTTCCAAATTTGAAAAAATGGCATACAAGGTGTTAATCAGGGCGAGAAAGGTTAGTCAGAGGAAGCCAGACAGGCTCCCTTATTACAAGACTTCTCAGAGCCTTAATGTGCTAATATGGAACATAAACTCCACAGAGAGGCACTTCCTTAATCATTGCAACACTTTTTTTCACAGATCATTTCATGGGATTAGTGGTCTCCTAAACACTTGAGAAAATGCTCTGGCAAGTCCCAAGATGGTTTTCATCTTGATTTGCTTCTTTTGTCTTAACTTGGATAGATTCAGAAACTCAAGTCCATACTATCTGCTTAAGGAAAGAATTTAGAAACCCTGTAATCATTCCTAGTAATGTGGGTATGATGTTTAAGGACAGGGAGCTCTGGATCTTTAATGGAAGCATAAGTCCTTGAGAGATACGCAGATGGACAACTCACACAAAATCACACAGTTGACTTCTATGAAAATGTCTTTTCTTCAAATTTCAGTGTAAACCCTTGAAGATCAAGGCCAGAAGTTACACCGGGGATTAGAGGGAAGTCAGGGTGACTGATTCTGCTCCTGCACATACTTTCCATAAGTGGCACCTTTTCAGACCCACAGACGGGTGCATCTTCCATGTGCTCACTCCATCTCTATCCCACAGAGCAGAGCCAGCGCATCTGGATTTGGCTGGAATGTGTGGACTCAGAGAAAGGGAGACTTTTTGCTTAGAGAGCAGACAAACGTGTCAAAGCATAGAATACATTTTTGTCCCGAGGAATCAGGGAGCGTGGTCTTCAGAAGCAAGCAAATTTCTCTGATGTCTCCTTATTGAAGATGAAGGGTGGTTATGCTTATAATCCCTTCTACCTTCTTCAATTACCAGAATGTATTTTTGTATTTTCTTTTCTTTCTTTCTTTCTTTCTTTCTTTCTTTCTTTCTTTCTTTCTTTCTTTCTCTTTCTTTCTCTTTCTTTCTTTCTTTCTTTCTTTCTTCTTTCTTTCTTTTTCTTTCTTTCTTTCTTTCTTCTTTCTTTCTTTTTCTTTCTTTCTTTCTTTCTCTTTCTTTCCTTCTTTCTTTCTTTCTTTCTTCTTTCTTTCTAAAAATGTTTTTATTTTATTTTACTTATTTTGGGAGAGAGAAAGGGCACATGTGCACAAGTCAGAGAGGGGCAGAGAAAGAGGGGGAGAGAGAGAATCTCAAGCAGGCTCTGTGCTATCAGTGCAGAGCCTGATGCAGAGCTTGATCCCACGAATTGTGAGATCATGACCTGAGCCGAAATCAAGAATTGGACGTTTAAACGATTAAGCCACCCAAGTGCTCCTATTTTCTTTTTAGACATGTCCATATCTTGGTGGAATATCAAGATAAGGGCCCAGACACTCTACCCTCATTGGAAAGCAGGTTACTTTGGCCAATTAGATTTCCTCTGTCGTGTGGATAAAGTCCTGAAAAAAACAAACTTGGAAGATGGAAAAGTAAAGATTGCTGATGACAGGGGCACCTGGGTGGTGCAGTCGGTTAAGCGTCCGACTCTTAATCTTGGCTCAGGTCATGATCTCACAGTTTGTGAGTTTGAGCCCCGTATCTGGCTCTGTGCTGTTGGTGCAGAGCCTGCTTGGGATTCTGTGTCACCTTCTCTATCTGCGCCTCCCTTGCCTGTACTCTCTCTCACACAATAAATAAATAAACTTAAAGAAAATTAAAAATAAAAAAGATTACCGATGACAGTTTTAGAGCCCTTGAACCCAGCCGTACCTCTGAAATGTAGCCCTCCAAAGTTTCAAACTACAGTGGTAGTAGGCAGTAATGTTTTTTTCTGCTTAAGCTAGTTTGAGTTGGGGTTTCTAACACTTCGATAAGTGGTTAAATAATCCACTCCTATTCTTAAAAATTCATGCAAAATTTGCATTCTCCTTCATAATACATCCATGTTTGTTTTAAAAGAAAAATATGTTAAATTATTTACCTTTGAGTAAAGTTGACTTTCCAGGAAGATGTGCCATGTTTATATAGTGCCTTTTCACCCACCTAACGGTTCATTGTTGAGGACCCCAGTTTTGAGTTGCATGATTGTGGAATAAGAATGTAAGAGTGCCTTTCTTAGTCATTTTAATCTTTCTATCCTGAAAGTTGGGGAAGGGAAAGCTGAATAAAAGAAGATGAAGAAGAATTACAGCCTAGGGAGGCTTAAGGATAGGCTCCTGGTCTGCTTTGTTTGGATTCCCACTGACCACAACATGTCTTGTTTACTGAGCACTTACTATGTGCCATATATTTTATATGTATGAACTTACTTCTTATAACAGCATTTGAGGTGGTTACTATTATTATCTCTGGTTCATAGATGAAAAAAAAAATGGATCCACTTGGGTATAAAAACATGGTACAAGATCACAAACCTAATGTGAGAGCCCGAATCAAAATCTAGACAATTCACCATCACCATCATCATCTTTATCATCACATTTACCATGCTCCAGGCACTGCTCAAGGATTTTATATAAATAATTCATCAGGTGGATACTATTATCCTTTACTCAAAAATGGAGAGACCAAGTTTAACTTAATTGCCTACAGTATCACATTCCAGTTCAAAACCAGATGGTCTCGCACCAGAGTCTGCAAACTTGGCCAATCTACTGTCTTCTCTCCGTGGCCTTTTAAGGTAGATAAAAAAGAGCAGCAGTGCTTCCTTCCAAGGTAAAATAGGCCCCAGGACCTTTATGCTATCCCATCCACATAAGAAACCAGAGCTTCTAAAAACTAAAGAAATCCTAATTTTTCATCAAAAACTAAAGAAGCAGAAAATCTGCCACACAAAACCCCACCTACATATATCACACTCAAAGCTTCACCTTCTAAACTGTAACCTGATACGGGTCTTCTGATTTGACTAAGGCACACCAACGTTCCTTCTTGTAGTTAGACAGGAAAGAGGCAAGTAGGTGTGTATTTCCTATCATTGCTGTGACACATTACCACAAGTTTAATGGTGCAAAGAGGCACAAAGGTATCATCTTACGGTTCTGGAGATCCGACATTTAAAATGGGTGATGAGTAAGGCTGGATTCCTTCTGGAGACTCTAGGGGAGAATCTGTTTCCTTGCCTCTTCCACCTGCTACAGGCTGCTGCCTTCCTTGACTCACGGTCCCTTCATCCACCTGCAAAGCCAGCAGTGTCTATCTTCAAATCTCTCTCTGACTCTGACTCTCTGGCCTCTTTCCTTCACTTACAAGGATGCCTGAGATTACAATGGGCCCACCTGGATCATCCAGGGTACCATCCTGAGTGTCTTAACTTAATCGCATGTGCAACATCTCTTTCATCATCTATGCAAGGTGCAATATCCACAGGTTCCAAAGATTTGAGCATGGACATCTTTGAGAAGACATTATTTTGGCTCCCACAGAGGCAAAGGAGGTGTTAGCTTCCCCCAAGGTCAAGAGATGCTGCTTTCTGAAAATAATTTCAAGCTCCATGCTTGCAGTATGAAGTAGTCTCTCTCTGCTCCAGCTCATGATGTTGGGGTGAAACCACCAGGCCCTCCTACTGCTTAGGACGGATGTCAGATGAAGGCATGGAGATAATTCACACAATTATCCCTGTCTCTTCTGGGCCAAAGGTCACACTGCCTTTTAACCCGGAGCACTGCCAATTGTGGTTACCACGGGCGCAGTCCCCTACCGGAACTAATTTCATCTGCTACTTCCGGAATAAGTTTCCATAGATCCTTCTTAAATAATTGTGTTTTTAAAAGTGATATGAATCAAGATTATTTCCCTGTTTAGGTCTGAGATCAGTGTGCTGCTTTCCATGCTTCATAACAGCCAATGATTTATTTGTTTTATAGCTAGCTTTCTTGGATTCCCTCCCAGGTCATGTTTGAATGGGCGTTATCAGATTTGCCCAATCTTTGTTTTCTTTGCTATTAGAGAAATAGAACTGAAATACCCAGAGTTTTCTTTTCATCCACTTCTTCACCAATGAACTTCACTTCTATAATAAATTTAAAAATTAAATCGATGGCCATTTCAGGCTCCATACAATTCTGAGATATCTTCACTCCCTTGAATTTCAGATTAAATGAAAGCAGGCATCAGCCAAAGTAGACTTTCATTAAGATTACAAATTATATACATTTCGAATGAATAATAGAAAAAAAAAACTCTCCCCAGGTACATATTGGGTTTAAATTTAACAATGTCAATGGCCAGATCTTAACTACAGATACTTTCAAAGCTTTGGCCAAACCCTTAGGTATTCAGAGGAATAGCAAGGGAGAAGTGGATTGCACTGCATAAGGAAATGGGAAAGTTTTTGTTTTTTCTTTTTATCTCCTTAGAAAGCAGTCATAGACAGATGAAAGTAAAGGGGTTCCACAAAAACATTGCAAAAATAGGTAATGGGCCGTATTTGGCCCATGGGCCACAGTGCGCTAACACCTACCCTATCGGTTCACACCGTTCAGCTCATTTTCATTCCTAGCATGTTTTCCGTTTTTGCTTGAGCTAAGTTAAATTCTAGTTCCTAAGTTAAGCCATATCTCAATAAAACGGGCTTCCTTTGTATTTCCTTGTATGCTTTTAGAAGCATTAATGTTAGGTATCTTCACCACACTGCCAAAGGATCTGAAGCACAAAAAAGGTTAAAAACTCCCAAGTAACACCCCAAAGTGTAATAGCCAGTGCTCTGTATTATCTAAGCCAGTTCTTCCTGAGGGATTACGTATGATGAAATTGTAAGTAGGTTATTAAAAGGAAGTTGGGGAGGTTTAATAGAAACCGTGAGATATGAGAATGACATCAACGTAAGTAGCCTTCATCCCTCGTTCTCTTGTCTGTTGAGAACACCGACAGACCATAGAACAGGCTGGGCCCCAGGATGATCCCGGCCGTATGTCCCAGGTACAGTTTTATTCCCTTTGAGAGACAGTATGGGAGAGGAAACCGAATGGATTTTGTGAAGCACTGAGTCCTGGGTTTGAATCCCACTTCCAGCTCTCTGGAGGTATAGGTCCTTGAGCTACATGCTTCATCTCTGCAGGTCTCAGTTTCCATCTTTGTCACTGTCAGAGGTCTCATAAGAGTAACAAAAGAGGACACAATGAAGAAAGGGCAGGCGCTCCATTGATATTCTCATGCTGCTCCATTTGCTGTGGTTACTGGTTTCCTTTGGATGACTATTTGAAACAAGAGGCTGAAGCTTTCCACAAATGTGCGTGAGCGCAGCTGCTCATTTAGCATTTCAGGTTTTTATTAAGCAAACTGATAAGACTTATATTCTGTAATTGGTACGTGTTCTTTTTTTGCCTAATGACACTAATCTGTTTTTATCTTTGTCATTTAACTGAGTTTTGTGA
Source organism: Panthera onca (assembly GCF_046562875.1). Classification (NCBI taxonomy): domain Eukaryota; kingdom Metazoa; phylum Chordata; class Mammalia; order Carnivora; family Felidae; genus Panthera; species Panthera onca. Next base: position 37,500,813 of record NC_138340.1, on the reverse strand, counting down.
TTAGCACAGGCAAGGTTTTAGGGATTTAAATCATTTGTTTGATGTTTTCGCTTTTAGGCATGTTTGATTATTTATTAAAATCGATAAAATCAGCTGTGTCAACTAGTTATTAAAACTATAATTCTTTTATTGGCTAATACCAGGAGGGCTGAGGCAAATGAAAAACTAAAACATTACATGAATTCTTGATTATAAAGCAAGCTTCTATAGGGGTGGCCTACATACTTTGCATTAACTGCAGCCTGTTTAGAACAAGTCTGTTCTATCTTTAGTCAATAAGGAAAGGACCAAGTGGGTAAGCATATGCGCGACTCATGTTCTAATTTATGCTTTAAAATAAATACAAGTTTGAAAGAAGCAATGTGTTCTGGTCTTCAGAAAAGAAATATGAAATACTTGCTAACAGAGAGTGGTGAATGGTATCCAAAGATGGCTTCCATTAATTCCTTCCTTCCCTGTACAAGCATGTGACTCCAATCATCAAGAGGTAGATTCAATTTCCCCTCCCCTGATTCTGGACCTGTACTGTGATCTGCTTTGACCAATGATATATGGTAGAAATGAAAGTCTGCCAGCTCGGTTCAAGGTCTTCAAGAGAGCTTTCAAGATCCTCACTTTCAGTGTAGGAAACCAGATGTCAATCTCTAAAGGAGCTTAGGCCAGAATACGAAATGATGAGATGCACGGGGAGAGAGAAATGACATGTGGAACAACACAGAGCTGCAATGCTGGACAAGCAAGTAACATCTTCTTGTACATTCCAGCCGAGCCTACCCATATGGAACAGAATTGCTCAGATGAGCTCTACCAGAATTCCTGATGCAAATATTGTGAAAGATAATAAATCGTAATTGTTTTAAGCCATTACGTTTGAGGGTACTCTGTTTTTCAAAAAAACACAACTTAAATAGAGGCAGGATAAATAAGGGACTGAACACAACTTTTCATGTAAGTCCTCAAAATAAAATACCTGGTTAAATGACTGAGCTTCTATTGACCTAGGATTATCTCTTCCCTTCAAAACGGTTTCTCAAGGATGAGTACCTCTTGTGAAACATTGCAGAGAAGAGAGAGATGCTCAAAGTGTCACACAGTTGTGGAAAAGTTGGTCCAGGACTTTACCATGTGAAATGAGTGACTGTCAAGAATGGTTTAAAAGTCTTGGTGGCATTAATAATGTATTTATCTGTCTTAAGAGTTAATTTATTAGCCAGAGGCAGCTTTTAGATTCCTGTGTCTTTGTGTGTGCAGGGACACATGAGCAAAATTAGCAGCCAAGTTACCCAAAAATATATATTATACTACTTTAACCTCATTTATGTGAATAATTAGTTTCTCCTCATCTCCTGGAAAAAAAAAAAAAAAGAGATGCTTTTAACTTTATAAAGAAATTAAATACCTAAGAGAAGAAAGAGAAAAGGTAGTAAATATATAAAATCTATGCAAATTAAAGCAGTATGATACCATTATCATTTGTCAAACTGGCAAATTAAAAAAATTAATTCCCAATGAAGGCAAAATAAAGACATTTTCATTCTAAAAGACTAAAAGAATTTGTCACCAACAGATGCTCACTACAGAATATATTAAGCAGGGTCCTCTAAGTAGAAAAAACATTATCCCAGATGAAAGAATCCCAGAGATGCAGAAGAGTGAAAAGCAACAAAAATGGTAAATAGGTGAATATGCAAAAATGGATATTAAATATACAAAACAATAACTCTAATGTTTTATTTGCTTTTGTCATGTACAAAACTAAAGTGTACAATGTCATATTCATCAGCAGGGGATAAATTAGCATTAAAGTGACTAATGTTATATTCCTCAGATTATCCATAAACAAGTTAAAAATACTAATATTTGACTTTGGTAAGTCAAGGATGGTTGTAATAACCATATAAATAACAGACACATGTCAAAAAAACTTTCAAACTCCTAGGGAAAAATATGAGACAATTAAGAACTCCTTAATTCAAGGGGGCACCTGGGTGACTTAGTCAGTTAAGTGTCTGCCTTTGGCTCAGGTCGTGATCTCTCAGTTTGTGGGCTCAAGACCCATGTCAGGCTCTGTGCTGACAGCTCAGAGCCTGGAGCCTGCTTCTAATTCTGTGTCTCCTCTCTCTCTTTCTGACCCTCCACTGCTCATGCCCTGTCTTTCTCTCTCTCTCTCAAAAATGAATAAGTGTTAAAAAAAAGTTTTTTAAATAAAAAAAGAACTCTTTAATTCAAAATAATATTACCAGAAAATAAAGGAAAATAACAGGCTGAACAGATAGAATACATTCTGTAATATATCAATAATTATATTAAATATAAATGCACTAAATGCTGCATTGAAATGACAAAGACTATTTAACTAGGTTAAAAAACAAAACAAAACAAAATCCACTACAAGCTGTTTACAAGGAGCAAGTATAATGGATCAAAAGCAAAAGATTTTCAAGAGAAGAAAATTTTATGCTATATAAACTAACAAAAGGGAAGCTGTGAAATAAGAAAAATAGATGTAAGCCAAAAATACTAGTAGAGTTGAAAAGGAAAAATATAAATAATCAATATGTAACTCACCAGGACAATACAACAATTCTAAATTTATATGCACTTAACAACTGAGCCTCAGACAATATGAAGCAAACAGTGAGAGAATTATAAGAAGAAATAGACAAAACCATAATCATGGTAGGAAATTTTAATATACCTTTCTCTGTTACTAACAAATAAACAAAATCAGTAAGGGTGTAGATTTGAATAGCACAAATATCAAACCCAATCCAAAGCAAGTACAAAGAACACTGCTCAAAAGTAGAGAAGATACTCTTCAACCACATAAATGCAACCACAACTGAACATAAAGTGGTCCATGAAGCAAGACCTAGCAAACTGCAAAGCACTGAAACCATACAGAGTATGTTCACTTACCACTAGCAATTAAACTGGAAATCAAAAATATAAGTTAGATAGAAATCCCATATACTTGGAATTCAAGAAATACAACTAATGGCCTCTACTTCTAGCTATGATGGTATTGATTGTTTATAATAATCCTTTTTAAAAAGACTTGCAAATGCTGGATAAAAAAATAATAACGATGAGCAGATGTAATTCTACCATTGTGGGTGAGAGAATTATAAGTGATGTGGGGGGCATCTGGGTGGCTTAGTCAGTTAATCACCTGACTCTTGGTTTCAGCTCAGGTCATGATCTCAGGGTTCATGGATTCAAGCCCCACATCAAGCTCTGTGCTGACAGTGTGGACTCTGTCTGGGATTCTCTCTCTCTTTCCCCTGTCTCTGCCCCTCCTCAGCTCACATGCACTCTCTTTCAAAATAAATAAATAAACTTAAAGGCAAATAAATTGCCTTTTTTGTGCGTTTATACTTATTTTCTCAGTTCTCTAAATTCAGAAGAATTAGTGACCATAAAGAGTTATTACAAATAAAGCATCATTAAAACTTTTTCATTATTTATATATTCAACCAATAGTTATAATAGGGTGATCATTCTCATGTGAAACCCTTCAATACTGTTTGATGGTACTAAAAATGTGTAAAAATATCCTTTGACCCAGCAGTTCCACTTCTAGAAGTTTATTCCCCAAAACATATTCATATAACTGTCCAAAGATGGATATTCAAGAATATATGGTGTGTGTAGATGTATCTTCTGAAGTATTTGTTGACAGAATACTGGAAGCATCTTAAATATCCACTTGCAAGTGATGGTTCACGAAATTATGATACAGGAGTCCCCGCTTCTCAAAAGTTTGCTTTATGCCCTTTGGCTTTTACAAAAGACCTACATTAGTACTTGTTTTTGCAACCCACATGAAACCTGAAGAGGATTTGCACTTTTACTAGAAAACACGAAAAGCGAAAATAGAGTTTGGTGTTTGTTTTGCAGGGAACTGTTACAGAGGCAGCAAACGATGAGCAGTGAGAGAGGCCCCGTCAAGCTCTTTTCCCAGGAACTACACTCAGCATCTCAGCATCAAGCTGCCAGAGCTTTGAACTGTGTCAGCAACCATCTGTGCTTTATCTCCATTGATTTTGCTCATCTGTTGGCAAGATGTGTCCTAAGGTACCATAAAAGCCTAAGGAGTTATTTTGGGGGTCTGGGAACGCTCAACATTTTTCCATATAAATTAATGGTAATTGCCTCTTCACTTTACACCATTTCGGCCTACAAAAGGTTTCATGGAATGCGCTGCTGTCCAGATCGTGGGGGAAACCTGAACATCGACATAACGGAATGCCTTTCAGGAGCTAACGAAGAATGAGATAGGTCTAAGTATGCTGAAATACTGTATGTCTCCGATTAAATATCTTTGATTACAAGCAGCAGAAATCAATTCTGGGGTGGTCGAGCAAAAATGAAATGGATTGGAACAACATGAGTTAGCCCACAGAACGGCCAGGAGGCTGGAGGGCACAGGACTAATTAGTAGCTCCACACTACTCAACATCAAGTATCACTCCATCTTGCTGTCTGGATATTGCTGTTTCCATCCTGAGTCATTTGGGTTGAGACTCACTCTAAAGGGAGAGTGAGCCCAGGGCGCATACATAACCCTTGGGTACCAGAGGGCAAGGGACGTGAGTGATTTACATTTCCACAAGGAATAAGCAAAGTGAGAAAGAGGTGATTCTCCAAAATAAAATCAGGGTGCTATTTGGAAGGAAGAAGGAACGTTGTACAGAAAAAAATTTAAAATGCCCTCCACACACTATTACAGAAATAAAACAAAACATAAAAGTGTATGTACAGTAAATCACCAGGTGTGTTTTTAAAAATGAGAGAAGACATATTACATATAGAGGGTATATAGAGAATACATATTATGTAGATGTATTTGCACAGAAGTTATCTTAAAAAAAACATTAGAAAAAAACTTAACATCTGTATTTCCCATTAGGCCCTTCATTCCATGAGGGCAAGAACTGTGTGTATATTTCCAATGACAAACACACAGGAGGGGCGCCTGGGTGGCTCAGTCGGTTAAGCGTCCGACTTCGGTTCAGGTCATGATCTCACAGTTTGTGGGTTTGAGCTCCACCATGGGCTCTGTGCTGACAGCTCGGAACCTGGAGCCTGCTTCGGGTTCTGTGTCTCCCTCTCTCTGCCCCTCCCCTGCTCACACTGTCTCTGTCTCATAAATAAACATAAAAAAATTTTTTTAATTAAAAAAAATGGAGGACACTCATAATAAGTAGATGCAGAATGAATAAAAAAATGCGATTCTAAGGAGGAGAGCAGGGAGAGAGGCTTACTGTTCATATATTATTATTATTATGGGGGGGAGGAGTCAAGAGCCTGTTTGCAACTAGAAAACGAGATAAAGGGACCTGCGAAATAAAACTATGTATGTATGTTTTTATTTGAAAATTCCTTACTCTAGGAAGTTTGGGAATTGGTGTTAGCAATGATCTGCCTGCCCTCCCCCGAACCACCTCATTGTGTACGTGCCCAGAGAGAGTGAAGCAGAAAGATCTCATTGTCCAATGGAACAAACCAGCTTCGGCAGGGGAAGCTCCCCTCCCGCCCCCCCTCCCCCACCCCGCTCTGCACACACTGCAACTCAGCTACTCCAGACCTCGGGAAATAATGACTGTGGAAAGACAAATAGTCAAGGGTGATTTGGTCATCACACTGGGGCTCCGGCTCTTTAGAAGTCTGCACTGATAGCAAAAACATTGCTGAGTGTCTAAATAATGTGAATGATATTAGTAGGGAGACCCTGGAAAGAGGAAAACAACAATAGCTTGATGACAGCAAGCTGACAATGGAACAGAATTTTGTGGGCTGAGATGATTGTAAAAGCAAACAATGGTGATATTGTCCTTCTGGTGTTATTGTGTAACGCTGTAATTTATGGATGAAGTGGAATTTCAAACAAAATAAACAGACTTGAATTTGTTAACTAATACAGTAAGCATAGAACATTCTGTTATGTGAGAAGAGAAATGGGAATGTTTTATATGCCCCTGCTATTTGCTAAACAGAAATATGTTTATATTTGGCATAAAGTCTTGCTTTCCATTGTTTTTGCTAGCTTTTTGAGAATATCCTTTCTCATTTAATGTTGAAAGCAGATATAAAATGTGGGTGAGAGAGGAATATTGTCAATATAGGACACTGCACAATTATGTTTATTTTCGGAAATTAAAAAGTAAAAGCGCATATATACCACCAGCCAGAGAAAACTCTACTGGGCAAGTGGCAACTAATTTCCTCTTTTCTTTGAAAATCCAATGCCTCTCTTACCACATCTAGGGGACGGGATGGCAACAATAACAACAGCTGCTTTTCTATCACAGGTAGTTTCTGGTGGCACGTAGAACAATTTGGTTTCCCCTTCCACTTCTAAAAGAGCATCCACTCCTCTCTCAAGCATAAAAATCAGCTTTATATCTCAGTAAGCATTGCTAATAAGTTATTTCTTACAATATCATTGTTAGTGATAAGTTATTATTTATGAAATTATTAGATTCTAAAATGATTATTCATGAACTTTAGCATACTGGACAGAGGGCAGATTATATATCTTCTATCTCAGTGCTGGGACTATCATCTGGCATATGGTAGGTAATCAGCAGATATTTGTTGAATGAGAAAATATTTGACTCTTCTCTGGGTGAGGTGCTGTTCTAAACTGGGGATACATCTGTCGAAGACAACACTAAGTCTGAGACAAAATTAACAAAGACTACTTATTCATAAACTTGCAAAAGAACCCATCGGCTGTCACTTCGCTTTCAGGCGAGATTCAAGGGTATTAGAATCTCTGCAGAGATTGAAAAAGGAAAAGCTAAGATAGTCTCTGATTGGTAAGGTGTCTGTGAAGGTGGGATTTTTGGAAGCCAGGATGACTCTCTACAGCTACGTGTGGCAGTCCTTGGTTGGCTGCAAAGAAGCAAGCTAGCCATTTGGGGACATTGTTGAACTGGATGCTAGGGACAGAGGGTTTTCTGTGGTCAGTCACTTACTGGAACATTGTGGTATTCAATGCGGTACATTTTTCATGGTCAAACTCTCATGATGGCCACCTGGGTCCTGCCTACCCCCCAACCTCTCTTTTTTTCAAAAAACCCAAAAGACACCTGGGTCCTGCCTACCCCCCAACCTCTCTTTTTTTCAAAAAACCCAAAAGACAAAAGACAAAAGAAAAAACAAACAAAAACAAACAAATTCTGTCTCTAAATTGGCAAAATCCTCCTAGAAAATGTAAAAGTAAAAAAAAAAAAAAAAAAAGAAGAAAGAAAGATTTTCTACTCAAAATAAAAATGCCACTATCGCCCCCAAATCCTAAATGCAATAAAAATAAAAGTGATATAGTTTCAACTGTTCATGAGAATCCATCAGATGTAAGTTGACTTGCGTTTTTATATTCAAACCCTATTTAATCATAGATGTGGTTTCAAGACAAAGTTCAATATTTTATTGGAATTTAGGGACTATCAGTGAAAAATGAACTGACAAATCAAGAGCATGTTTTCTCTAGGTGTTATGTTTACTGAGCAAAAAAGCACCTTAAAAAAAAAAAGCTTCTAAATGTTGTTTGAAGTTAATTGCAAGGATTCACAACCTTTCTAATGGCTTTGTCTTTATTTATAAATTTATGAAACTGCCATCAGGGGGACAGTATTAGTGACCATGGGAAATTTTGAGAAATTAAATAGACCTTTGGCTTCATGCCCAGAAAAAAATGTCAGCCCTCTACAGAAAACCAGGCAAAAGATAAAAAAGATTCCATTATATCTATAACACAATCTTCTTATGGCTTTAGTACAAGTTTCTTCTCTGCTAACAGAAGTCCCTGCAGAAGGTTTAAACAATCTCAACAATTTCATTATGTGAGCGTAGCTAAATCCAATAATGTAAAAGGGTTTAGAGAGCCTTCCCATATGCTCAATTCCATACCCTTTCCTTCTAGGGGAAGTCAAAGAACTTGGCTCTCTGGAAACTGATTCTACTCTGATTGCCCGGAGCACAAATCTTGCTTTGTTGACATCAACGCAAGCTCTCCTGAGGACACACAAAGAAGAGAAGAAGCCATTAGAATTTCTCGTGACCCTGCTCGGAGCCAAATCCAGCTTCGCTTAAATGAAAGAAAATGCTTGTTACATGGCCCAAGAAGCTACTTTGTCCATTTGAAAATTAATTAGACCGTAGCTGGATGAACAACCGTAAGGCGCTTTCACAATGTTCTTAGATGGATGACCCTGGCGGAGTGCCCAATTTTAACAAGTTTACCCTAAAGCGAAAACATGGCCTTTTGGCTCAGCTAGTGCCTACAATTAGAAAGCTTTCCTGAGTGGTAGCCAACCACTAGGCACCACCCCAAAAGGAGAGGAGGCGAGCAAGAGAGTAGCTAAAACTTTTACATGCACTTGTAATAGAAGTTGCTCCTGAAGGAAATCTTTTGTTTCAAGGAGTCAGTTTATCCACTGCACAGCTGAGCTTGGAGAAAACATTAAAATCTTAGATCTGTCATAATCAAGGAGATTAAGACTCCCTGAGGATAGAACTTCTGTTGCTCCTCGTAGTACTTTAAGTATAGGGGGACCGCACAGATTAACTAGAAGCATGAAACACAGACGTACATGTAAATCTGCTTTTAGGTGTCAGGCTGAGAGTGCCCATGGCTGGCTATGGTTAACAGAGAAACTCTGGTGTGTAAGATTCTCAGCTCCTCCACTCACAGAGACCAATGGCTATTTTTTTTTAAATTTGTTTTTAACGTTTATTTATTTTTGAGGCAGAGAGAGACAGAGCATGAACAGGGGAGGGGCAGAGAGAGAGGGAGACACAGAATTGGAAGCAGGCTCCAGGCTCCGAGCCATCAGCCCAGAGCCCGACTCGGGGCTGGAACTCATGGACCGCGAGATCGTGACCTGGGTTGAAGTCGGACGCTTAACCGGCTGAGCCACCCAGGCGCCCCAACCAATGGCTATTTTTAAAAGTAGTCTGGACATTGCTACAGTTAAGAAAGTCATGAATAAATATTAAGTATGACAATATAACTCATGTTAACTATCTGCAAGGTGCAGTTGAGACCAGAGGTAATGGGAGTTAGACCCATGGCGTGGAAAATAAAAGCCCAGAGACTAGCAAAAATAGAAAAATTTTGGAAAGCTTTCCCCAATCTGCAACTACTTTATCGATAAGAACAAGTCTCAAAAGTTTATTCTGTCCCCCTGAGAGCTGATCGGGTCAGGGACAGACATCTGATTCCAACAGAGCTGGTTCATTGGCTGATGCTGACCAGTTACATTGGGGCCTTTCAATCTCCTCTACACATGCTCTCTCTTTCTGTGGCAGACAATGGAGGGTCTTTAGGCATAAAGATGACTGAGAGACCAGTCGGCCTATGAGGAGAAGAGCTCAGGTATGGCGAGAAGAACAAAGACAAGAGGTCATATCAGCTTCAGTTTCTTAGTATGCAGGAAGACTGTATTAAACAAAAGAAAAAGAAAAAGAAAAAGAAAAAGAATGGAGCAGACTATTATGCACCCTCAAGAATTCTTTCTTCTTGCTCACCTCCCACCATGAATTTATATAGTTCAAATGCAGAGATACCAGCACGTAAATATACTCTTTTGGGTTTTCCTAATCTAGCTAATTGTTTTCAATCAGCTTTTCCTGTCCCCTTTAACTCCAGATCTTCTTCATCTCCTTGGATGTCCTTAAGAGTTGCCAATCATCATCTCTCCCTATGCTCCCTCCAAAAGAAAGTAACAAGGTCTGGGCTCTGGAACATCTAACATGGTCAGAAATCTTTTGGTGGTGTGGTCGTAAATGGGTGTTGGAGAATGAGTGACTTTGGAAAAGAGGGACATTTAAATAGCCCTCCTCATGCTTACATGGAGAGAAAGACTTGTATTGATTTCCATAAATCTGATTCAACAGGTGATTCCTTAAATTAAGTTACAGAAATCACATTGTTTCTTCCTGGGGAGCCATTTCTCCAGATGAAACATTTCCCAAGCTACAGTATAGAATTGGCCATGTTAAGTTATCTGGAACCCTCAGGAGGTCAAGCCTGCTACCAAGGAGGATAACTTCGTTTCCTGAAAGAGGCTGGCTATTGTGGATTGGCCAAGCTGTCGCTCTTTCCTTTCAGTGAAGCCTCCTTTGGTTAGCCTTATGTAAGTCAGATTCTGGTCCCATGCTTTTGGCCAACAGTTTGAATGTTTTCACCCACCACCCGAACTAAAACTTTCACAGAACATTAGAACATCATCTGGCAAGTATCCAAAACATTAGATGGCATCAGGTTCCTCTCTTCTGTATTTTCTCTTCCATCTAGAGGAGAAGTGACAGAAGGGATTGTTTTGTCAAAGTGGAATGAGCAACAAATGAACCATCAGGAGGCGGCAAGGAGACTCTCAGGCGGGTTACATGTTTTTTTCTTTTTAAATGTGTATTTATTTATTTTGAGAGAGAGAGAGACACACACACAGAGAATTCCAAGCAGGGTCTGCACTGTCAGCACAGAGCCCAACGCAGGCCTTGATCCATGAACCACGAGATGATGACCTGAGCTGAAACCAAGAGTTGGACGCTTAACTGACTGAGGCACCCAATCACCCCTAAAGGTCTTATAATATACAGGAAAGATAAAGCAGAAAGTCTTATCTGACAAATATGCAAATAAAACTCATCACAGGCAACACTGGAATGTGGAATGTAACAACACACATCAGTAATAATAATAACAATAATAGCAATTTGTATTTTCCATGATGCTTTACAGCGTTTAAAGAACTTTCAAATTCGTCCTCACAGGCAAATCTCACAACACACTGCAAGGGAGAGAGTTTCGTGTTATCATGCCCAGATTGCAGGTGCAGGAAGTGATTCTCCAAGAAGTTAGGAAACTTTGGCAGAACAAAACAGAACTGTTAAGGGTAGACAGTACGTAGACGTACAGACTTCAGTTGGAAGTTTGGTTCCTGCTTTTCATTAGCTGAATGGACTGGGTCAGGTCGTTTCATCTATGCTTCGGTTTGTTTATCTTTAAAATTGGACCCATGTACAACCGCCGAGCACTGTTCTAAAAGCTACAGATACATTAAATAATTATTCTCCCAACAGCCCAAAAGATAGAACCCCCATTCTCCAGATAAGAAAATTCAGGCAAGTGGAGATTAACTTGCTAAAGATGACACAGCTAGGAAGTGACAGAGGTGGGAATCAGGCTCAGGCAGTTCGTCTCCTGCCCGTCTCCTGCATCCTCTATACCTCTGTTGTTAGCTGAAGAGTAAATGGCATCACGAGACTGTGGTGTTTGGCATAGGGAGAGCTCAACACATGGTAAATCCTTACTGCCTTTAAAAAAGCTTTTCTTAATTATTGGCCGTCTTTCCTATGGAACCGGGGCTTTGTAAGAGGCATCGGTTTTGCCCACGATTATAGCCCTAACGTGTGGAATAGGGAGTGACCTAAAATAAGGACTCAGAAGTTATTCACGAGCGAATGGAAGAGTGAATGAGTGAATGAATAAAGTTCATATTCAGAAGTCTTTTGGAGAGTTGAGGGAGGTGGGGGCCAGAGCAGAGCAAGAGCTATTCCCTCTGAACACATATCCTTCAAAACCGGTGCATCTCACAACTCTACAGAAATACCACTCATATAAAAGTTAAGAGTCTGAGAAAAAGGCATCTTTAGAAGGAGAGTGAAATACACAATTGAAACTTCAGAGGTCAGACCACTAGCCAGGGAGAAAGGTGGTAATGGGCTGTTTTGGGTATGCACGCACTTGCTCACTTACCAATGCCTCCCTCCCCCCACGTTCAGCCTTGCATGCACCCTCACCCCACCCCTCTTTCCTTCAGTTTAGAATCTGGCTGCTTCCCTGCGCACACCTGACCAGGTTTGGGGCTGAATGGAACCCAAACCTCCAGACTCCTATCTGTTTTCTATCATCCTTTGTGACCTTAAATGTCCCCAGAAGGATTCCATAAATGGACTAGGATCCAAATGAAACAACTAGATTGAACTGAGGCAGAAAAGTAAGAGTGTCCTTTAAATGCCAATAGGCATTGCCTTTGGCATAACAAAGGAGTTAAAACATAATTAAGATCTGAAGGCTGATTACAGGAATGGGTATGATTATTTTTATTATTTTTCCTCTTTCTATCTTTGTGATAGCATGTGATCAACCTCTGCCATGCTCCGTTGCTTAGTAGCAGACAGTCAGAGTTTTAATTATATACTAAAATAAGCTAAAGAACAGAAAACTGCTTTATGTCTAATACGTATATATCAAGAAAGGCATGTGACAGCATCTAAATTGCTTTAGTGCCTGATAAAGAGTGCCTCCGGTAGGGTTGTCATCAAAAGATCACGAATGGAGTAGGAAAGTATTATTAATAAAGCTGCTACTCTATTTATATGTCCTCCATTGTTTGTGATTCCTTGTTAGAAGCGAGAAATGAATTTTTATCTACCACTAATTTCATCAGGTTTTTTTTTTCCAAGTCAGAAGAAAAAAAAAAAAAAACTTTTGTCAATTGCACTGCCAACCCTAGTCCTCCAAATAGAATTCTTTTCACTCCTCCAGATCTGCAATTCCCAAAATATTGTATCTCGCAATAAAAAATTAAAGAATTAGTTCATTCATTCTTTCCACATTCAACAAAGTTGTGTTCCAGCAGCAAACCCCAGAGGCATTCTCTGCCCTCACAGAGATTAGATGTTAAGGGGAGGGAAAGATCGTTAATTAAGTAAAACAATGAAGGGATAATCACAGACGCTAACAGGGTTAAAAAGAAGGAGAGTATATTACTGGAAATTAGGTTTAGCTACAAGTGACAGAAGACTCAAACTCATTTTGCTTTAACCAAGGCTGTGATTCAGCTAGAGTGAGTTTTTTTGACACTGGCATCTATTCTGATGGATCAGTACCTCTTCCCCCTGGTGGGTTCAGGTTAATATGCTGGACAAGTTACTATATATGTTAAACGATGATCACGGTTTCAAAAGTTAATTTCTCCTTTCACATTAGAGGAGTTCCTTCCAAAGGGGTAAGGCAGCTTCATGAATTCATCAGGGACCTAGATTTGTTCACCATCCTAAACACAGGGCTTCTACTGCGTGGTCCAGAAAGGCTGGCCTGAGTCCCAGCCATGGCGACTAAATGAAGGACAAAGGCACGAAGAGGACCATACCTCGCCCACTTAAAGATGCTTTCGTCTCCTCATAGTCTCCTCGGAGTCTGCTGTATTCCATGGCTGCAAAAGAACCTGGAATGTATAGCCTTCATTCTAGGTGGTCATTTGCCCACCTGGAAATTATGCAATAATTTATCACTAAGGAAAAAGGGAGAACAGATAGACAGGTACCAGACACGGCCACACGGGGTGACGTGATAGTGAGCGAGACAGAGGGGGCTGTGTTAAATAGGGTAGTCAAAGCCTTCTTAGGAGGTTAACAATTAAGTTGAAGACTGAAGGATACAAGTGAGCCTTACTTCAAACTTTTTTTTTAAAGTGTTTTATTTGTTTGAGAGAGTCAGAGACACTGGGAGTGGGGGAGGGGCAGAAAGCAGGAGAGACAGAATCCCACCCAAGCAGGCTCCCCACTCAGCACAGAGGCTGACGCAGGGCTCAAACTCATGAAACTGCAAGATCATGACTTGAGCCAAAACCAAGAGTCAGATGCTCAACCAACTGCCCCACCCAGGTGCCCGAGAATGCCTTATTTCAAAATATATTGACTGAAGTCATCTTCAGAATGACCTTGACCTTACTTTATAAGTAATATTACACAACTATTACGTTTTCCTGGGCTGGATGATAGTCTCTTCCATAATTCTTAGTTCTCCAAACTTCAAAGCATGTTACCTTATGGGAATTTTTGAATTATTGAAACAGCCAACTATTCACACACAGTAATTTTGAACCTGGTAGGAAGACAGTTGAGAACACATTCAGTACCAGAATACAGTACTATTCGATATATTTTTTGGGGTGTGTCTATTGTGGGAGGGAAGGTAGCCAAGCCAAATAAAGTAGGCATCTAGTATGTCTTAGAAACCACTGTGAGTGGTGTAAATAATGCTAGATTCAGACAAAACTACCTACAAATTAGAGTATTAAATCACAACTCACATTACAATAACATGATTTGGTTTGGTGTTCACTGGAATAGAACTGATCGTATGGAACTAATGCGATGTTTTGTGTGAATGTCACATTAGTTATGCATTTGTTACATGAGATCGTGGGCGCCAGAATGCAATTCATTGGAATAAACAGAAGAGCCTAGTGGCATTAAAGCCTAAAGCTATAAAGGGGAATTTGCCTTCATTAAGCCTTCTCATACTATAATTAAGGTGACATTACAGCCAGCGCATTTTCTTAATAAATATCTCACGCTGACATCAAACAAAAGAAGAAATCAGTAATACTATTTATTTCTGCAGATTTCGTGTGAACAAAGATCATTCTAAAGTAAGCGGTTTTTGTCTAAATATATCATGCAATGACAACACGCCCTACCACAGAATAAAAAGATGGTGTGTGTGGATGCATGTGTGCATGTGTGTTTCAAGCCTTTCTCTGGACTCTGTTGACCAAACTACCAATGAAGGGAACTGCCGTGGGGACTATCATTATGTGTTTGGAGGAAGAAGTTCAGATCAGATCCCCCACATTTATATGTGGGGACATAAAACCTAGTGATGACATCAAAAAATCATGTCTGTTCTAAAGCTGTTAGAAGGTAAGCTTCATTTTCAAGGGCAAAGACTCTGGCCTTTCTACCTGTGCTAACTCCACTTAAAACAATGTTTGATATAGAGTAGTTGCTCAGAAAGGTTTAAACGAATGAATGGTAACTCTCATTCACCATTTCTGCTTAATCAACAGCTAAGTCCCTATCAATGTATTTGACAGAAATGCAATATATAATAAAACTCCAACAAAAATGAGAACTGATTATAAAAAAAAACCCTCAGTGCCATGTAAAATTTTACTGCATACGTTCACCTCTCCCCAGAAACTTCAGTATGAGACAGTGAATATATATAGTGAGCATGGATTGCAGTACATGTATCTAGGTGGGCAAAAATTTAAGAAAAAAAAATAGAACTTGTTTCATTTTTCTAAAACAAGATTTAGTTTCTCATTTGAGTCTATCACCTCCTCTTAAGGAGGTAGAAGGCTCATCTTCGTTATGTGCAGGTCATCTGCTTCCTTTTCCCATGGGGTTTTGTCTAAGTTTCATGTGAGTCTGTAGAAAAGAGGCTCTGGGAGCACCCTGTCCCCCATGGCATTTTCTCTGGTCCTTGGCAATGGGCCCATGTGGGTTACTGGTGCGTCTTTTCTTATCCTCCTCTACAAGATCCTTCTATGATTGGTTGTTTCCTTCTTCAATTCCAGGTCTTCCTAGTGGTGTGCTAAGCGTCTAGGCCCCATCCTACCTCAGTGCTCTGGTCGTCATGTTTTCTTCTAGAGCACTGCTACCTCTCCAGGAACTCAACAGGGAAGAGCTTCATGCCTCCTCTGTTTTCAGATCCATAAAACTACTTGTGATTTTTGCCATCTCCCCAGGCTTCAACCAAAGAAGTAACACTGCACAGGGCCTTTCTGGTATCACTCCTATCTTTGTTCTCGTTATTCTCCCTCTGACCTTCTCTTCCCCACTAACCAGGGAGTCTTTGTATCCAAATATTTGTCCTATCCAGTGATAATCTTTTCTATTTTCCTATGAAGAGCCTCCTCTCTTTTCTACTTTCTGAAAATGCCTCCCTTTTCTGAGTCCAGAAGCACAGGATAGTTGAGCTTCAGCAAGTTGTGGACAGACCAAGGAAGAAGTGGGAAAGTTGGGCTAGTATTATAAAAAAATATTTTTCCACCCAATGAGTCTTCCATAGGCAGATGAGCTGAAGCAAAGAAAGGAGGAAGGAGGCAGGGCTGGGGAGTGGGCAGTGACAGGGAATTCTATCCGGGCTGTGGAAGGAGCAAGTGAAGGTTGACAGAAGGATGCTCTAGAGTCCAAATCCTACAGGTTGGGATTAGTCAAGGGTACACAGAAACCAGGGAAGACTAGGGACACTCACAGAACTTGAGTAAAAAGCTCCAAACAGAGCCATATTTATAGGATTTTTTCCCCTTAATTTGAGAGAGAGAGAGAGCAAGTGGGAGAGGGGGGGGGGGAGAGAGAGAGAGAGAGAGAGAGAGAGAGAGAGAGAGAATTTTAAGCAGGTTCCACACTCAGCATGGAGCCCAACGGGGGGCTAGATCCCACCACCCTGGAAGCATGACCCAATACAAAATCAAGAGTTGAATGCTCCACGGACTGAACCACCCAGGCGCCACTATAGGAATAAAGGCTTTAAAAAAGAGAATAAGACTTCAGCTCCTCAACCCTTCTGCCTTCCAGAGCGGCGTCCATGTCCCCTCCCCTGGAATCAGAGAAAACTTGTGATTGCTGCCATCGGCAGAGCAGAAGCAACATTTGTTGACTTTTGAGGCCAGGTCACACAAAGCCATGCAGTTTTTGTCTGGGTTTTTTGAAATACTTCCTCTTGGGGTGCTCCTTCTCAGAAACGACCCACCATGCTGGGGAAACCGAAGCCACATGGAAATGCCACGTGTGGGCACTTTGGTCAACGGTCCCAGCCGAGCCAAGTCTTTTGAGTCACACGGCCCAGGCGCCAGACTTGTGAGTGAAGAAGCTCCAAATGATTCTAGCCTTGGGCTACTGAGTCACTACCAGTCGCTGGAATCTTCCCAGCTGAGGCCCCAGTCATCACGAAGCAGAGAAAACACAAGCCATCTCAACTATGTCCTGTCCAAATTCCTGACCTACAGAATCTGTGAGCATAACAAAATGCTTTTTGTTTTGCACCATAATTTTGTGTTTTTTTTTTTTTTTAATGAAGCAATAGATAAGTGCTACCGTTGGGAACCAGAAAGAAGCAAAACACCAGAAAAGTAATGAGCTGGAGCTACCTATTGCTAGAACAGAAGGTCCATCCAAGAAAAAACAAAGAAACTCAGCGTCCGTGGCACAGTAAGAGCTAACAATTACTGAATGTTAGTCTGTAACAGGCACTGACTCTTTGATATGTATTGATTCTGCTAGTCCCACACTGCGATATAAGGAATGTTATTTACTGACATTTTACACGTGAGGAAAAAGAGGTAAAACAGATATTAGAGATCTTGCCCCTCATGACAAGTCTGTCTCCAGCAACCATGATCTTAATCACATTATAAAGTCTGCTATGGGATAGAACTTGTGTGGGTTGTATAGAAAAATTTGCAAACCTAGAGAGTGTCCTATTAGCATTTTTGATAAAAGAAAACCAACTAGGGCACTGGATGGCTCAGTCGATTGAGGGTCTTACTTCAGCTCAGGTCATGATCTTACAGTTCATGAGTTTGAACCCCACATCGGGCTCTCTGCTGTCAGCAAAGACCCGCTTCAGATCCTCTGTCCCCCTCTCTCTGTTTCTCCCTCTCTTGCACTCTGTCTCCAAAAACAACAACAACAACAACAAAAAAGCCAACCACCAACTACCAGCCTTTTTCCTCAAGAAGCTCTGTTTAAAAGATAACAAAAACAAAATTTGACATCTCATACCATTTCAAACACTATGACCAAATGCAGTTGGGGCTTCATATAGCCACTAGGTTATGTTGGCTAATAATGGAGTTTTTGTTTTTGTTTTTGCTTTACAGAGAAAAGACAACTCTTGCTCAAAAGAAAACACTGTCGTATAAGTGCAACCAGAGAGAAAATAACAATAGCCATCAGGTGTGACCAGGTGTGAAAGTATGGGTATTTTCCATTTTCTCTCATTAGCCCTCACCCCAGCCCTCTGAGATGGGCACTTTTACCCTCATCTAGATGAGGAAACTGAGCCTCAGAATACTAAAATTATTTTTCCAAGACATCATCACATTTCCCACAGCCTTAAAAAAAGGAGGAGAAACGTGCCTTTACAGCCTTCTTTTCCTGCAGTAAATCAGAGCACAGACAACAGCATTTGTACTAGTTTCAGTGCCTCTTGTATGATTTTCAGTTTTGTGCAGTGTGTGTGTGTGTGTGTGTGTGTAACACAATGTGCTCAGCAGGTTCTCATCTCCAACAGGATAGGATTAACGTTCAGCTGACAACCAAAGAAATATTCAAGGTTATTATCCAGACTTTTATAATAATTCCCGTAAACAGATAAAATGGGCCTGATGGTTTCACTAACTGAGGTAAGATACATTTTGCCAAATTTGTTTTGCTTCTCGCTATTATAAAAGAGTAACTTCATCTCAGGAGCTTCGTTTTAGTAACACACCAAATCCTTAGGTAGCTTTTAAATTCTACTCAACAATTCTCATTCAAACTTTTGCAAAGGGAATTTAATTTGGTTTTGCTTAAGCAAGAAAAAAAAAAAAAAGAACTCAATGATTTAAATGACTTGAGTAGGAAGGCCAGGAGGAAAGGGTGAAAGTCCTAAAAATAATGTCATTGAAGCAAAGGATGAAGAAGAAGAGAAGGAAAAAGAGGATGGAAAGTAAAAAGAGGAGAGAAAACATTTCTTCCTTTTAATTGTACAGCATATATAGTATACAGTATTTGCAAATACAACTATACAACAAAATCTCAGAATACATACTTTAAATAAGTTTCTTTCTTTTTCACACAATAGTCCAGAGATGAAAGGTCCAGGGCTGGTGGGGCAGGTTGGCCATAGTCATCTGGACATCTACTATTTCCTGGCCAGGAATGGAGGGCTGTTCACATCTTATCATCTGGCATTGAACGACCTGGTCCCATGGAGTTGCGAGGGAACTTGAAAGAAAAGGAACCCAGCAATGCGGCTATGAGCTGAGCTAAAATCTAGAGCATTATATCACTGAAAGGAGAAAGAAAAAAATAGGTATTGGGGGACTATTATCAGCTTATGCCACAGGGGTCGAGAAACTATGGTCCAACTCCGGCACCACCCTATTCTTGAATAGCTCAAGAGCTAACATGGCTTTTACAGATGAACACTTACAATCAGTTTGATGCTAGAGAACACTA
Organism: Panthera onca; assembly: GCF_046562875.1. NCBI lineage: Eukaryota > Metazoa > Chordata > Mammalia > Carnivora > Felidae > Panthera > Panthera onca. The sequence goes on along the minus strand of NC_138340.1, from coordinate 37,481,781 downwards.
ACAATGAACCCCAATTTAAGCAAAATGTTATTACCTCCCTCCCAAAACTTCATTAGTCTCATGATTACAAGTGTGTTGCAAAAATTGTACTCAATTATTGTTATTATCCCTTGAAACTCATTAATGTAAATAAAACTTGTGGCAATTTATTTTCCCTCTTCTCATTTAAGTACCAACATAATATCCTTGATTTTTTTTTTTTCCTGTAGGTCCACAAAGCCTACGGTATTTACTACCTGGTTCTTCCCAGAAAGATTCACTGACCACTGTCATAGTCTGAGTTGGACTAATTTAGTGAAACTCTTGCCAAGGACAGAAAGAAGAATGGTTTATGAGGGGCAGAGCGAAACAGAACCCCAGGATCCCAAGCACTCTGGCCTGTGTTTCTAACCATAGTTGCACTTGTCTAAGCAAGTCACAAAGCCAGTAACTTCTGTTAGCTAAATCCCAGCGGGGAATAGGAGAGGAGGAGAAAAACTTCTCTTCACAGCCATAATCAAAGCAGGAAAGCCGATGTACAGCACCTAAGAAGAATGCCCAGATCTTCATACACGGCCCAAGACACAATTCTGTTAACTGTAAATAGCTTAACCAGATTAGCAGTTCTCCCAAACCAATGGCAGAGCCACAGCAGTGAATTGGAAGGGGTTGGGGAGGAAACAAGACAGGGTAAGAGTACCATCTTTAGCACCGCTTTTTTTTTAAGTTTATTTATTTTGTGGGGGGGAGAGAAAGAGAAAGAGAGAGAGAAAGGAGTGGGGAGGGGTAGAGAGAGGGAGAGAGAGAATTCCAAGCAGGTTCCACACTGTCAGTGCAGAGCCCCATGTGGGGCCCGAACTCACAAACCACGAGATCATGACCTGAGCCAAAATCAAGAGTTGGACGCTCAATCACCTGAGCCACCCAGGTGCCCCGCTAGCACCTCTTAATACAGGGACCACAACCTCTGTTCCATCTCTGAAGCCCCCAAGGACACGAATGTCTTACAGCTCAATGAAATGATGATCTTCAAGATGACCTTGTGCCATCAAGCTCAGGTAAACTTATATTCTTTATATTCTGTTTCAAAAAGCAGGGAATAGTACACTTGAGAAAGTCTATCATCAAAATAGTGAAGAGGACATTTGGGCCAGTTAAAGTTACATTATTTAATTCATATGGAGCTTGGACTCTCCCAAGAACTCTCATGAAGAGGATGTGGTGACCACCCTTGTGACCAGCTATTTCTACAGTTTAGCAAACAGACTCTTTTAACCTAGTACTCTTTTCCAATCTTACTTATGTTTCATGCTACTTTTTAAAAAGACTACATCTTTACTGATAACATGGTGGCAAAAATTGCCAGTACTTTTCTACTGATTGCGAATCTGATGATTTTACATACAAGTGACAGGAAAGCAGCTCATTTGTTTAAGGAAAGGAGGACGAGGTGGAGGAAAAGGTGGAACAGGACGGGGAGGAAGAGAAGAACAAATAGGCTATGAAGAAAATAAACAAGATGGTGTGTTAAGAAAATACAAATGAAGCTTCCTTTCTGAAAGGTGGTCAGTGCCCTCATCTCTGAAGAGGTAAAATTTAACCTGAACCCTAACTTATTATACAAAGTCAGATGTTGACTTTGTATAGTAGACACCCACAGACAGAAAGGACACCTGAACAAGGGCCAAAGGAGGAAATGGTGGCCTTCTCAGCTTTCAGCCTGTCTCTTTTCCCTGCAGAGGGACAGAGTCCATCTGGCTCGATGGGGGGAAATATGATGAGGCATGACCTAGCAGTCTGTTCCATCTCCTGGCAACAGTGATTGGTCCAGGAATAAGCACACTGGCTAACGTGGGTTAAGGAGACTCTGGAAGGAGAGAGACACCTTTTCCATGCTAGTTGATAAAACTGCAAGGGGAAGTGTGGGGCTATCAGTCATTCTGCCGTCTCCCAGAGACAGCTTGCATGAGAATACAGCCAATAGAGAGCAGAGCAGGGGTGAGTAGGAGACAGCACCCATTCATGACACTGTCATTTGAATACCTGAGGTCACTGTTCTGAGTTTCATCCATGCAGGTTTTTTGTTACGTGACCAGTAAATCCCTCTTTTCAGTTTGAGCCAAATGAAAAGTTTGGTGCAAGTGAAAATACCCTGACAGCCGAGTGGGCTTTGGGAATGATGGAAGTAAGAGTTCTTGGGTATTTGGAGGAACTTGTGCTTTGTGAGCGCCCTCAACATCTTATGGAAGCACTGGGGTCCTAGGATGTCCACATGGTAGAGGACTGAGTAGGGACTGGAGGTGAGAGCTGGAGAATTATTTCTGAAACTGTAGCCACAAATGGAGAGGAGGGAGATACAACTAAAGGGATTCAACACCTTCTACCCTTCCCTTTCCACCATCCTGCCATTAAAGTAGAGAGGGGAAAAGTCCCAAATTGATGCACCCAAGAGAAGCAAGAGACTGGCAAAGGTAGAGCTTGGCCAAAACTTTTGAGAGCTACAATAATGAATGCTTGTGGTTTTGCCTGCCCAGAGTCTCCTCCCCATTTTAGGAGTGGCATCACCCCCTTGCAGTCTAGGCGAATCAACCCCACTCTCCTTTCCCTCAGACCCCGGGGTTTAGGTACCACCGAGGGAATCTAGTGGAGTGGACCATGTGATCCAGACCTAGCCAATTGGCATGTTCCATCTTCCTGCCAGGGTGATCTTACTCTCAATAGGACTGACCAGAACTGATATGGGGACTTGGCCATGGACCCTGGGAAAGAGGTACTGGTTTTCGACTGGACTTTGTAGACTTTGGGGTCTAGATGAGAAGACTCACCTGCAGAGAGGAGTAGAGAATCAAGAAAATGAAGGACAGGGCAATCGAATACCTTTGAGCCCTTAAATTCAGGTATATGTGAAGTTACATTTACCATTTAAACTGTGTGGTCCTATGAGCCAACTAATTCCTCTGTCCCACCGAAGCGAAGTTCCTCTATTCACCATTTCTTTCCAGGCAAAGAGTGGGGCCTGAAAAAAAACATACTTTTAAAAAGGTGTTGAATGAAAGAAGTGTCTGATCTCATTTGTAAGGAACAGAAAGATGTGTTTTCCCTCAGACTTTGTAATCTAGGGTATTTCAATTCTTGAACAATCTTAAAACTATGATTTACCAAACACATGATGATTGGTGTGGCTTGTGTGGGTTGGCCTACAACCCATTCACTGAACTTCTGAGATATAACCTAAATGTTAGGATTTGCCTGCATCGAAAAAGAAATCACTGAGACGACTATGTAATTCTGAATACCATACAGTTCTTCCTAACTCCCTTCCACCAAAAATCAATGAGCAGGACCCAGAGTTATAAACCAATTGAACAGTAGCCAAGATCTCCATCCTACTTCCCAAACATTGGGTATTTGTATTTAAATGGGGGGGAGACACCCAGTTTAAAGGACTACTTTTTACCAGTCATAGAAAAGGTATATCAAACGTGAGCATAAGAGAATTTATATTTCCATTGAAAATGAGAACATAGGTTACTTCTGAAATTCAGGAATGATAATATTTTAATGGCAATAATTTCCCTACCCGGAATTTTATACTTTGAATGGAATTCCAAACCTAAGCTAATTTGCTGATTCAGGAGTAATTTCTTTTGGCGACAATGGTTTCTACTTGTAGAATAATAAACAAATGTAAGCATACTTATCTTAGGGAATGAAAGAAATTATCTTTTATCAATTCTATATAATTTCCTGAAAAATCTCTGGAATTTCCCAAATTCTGTCCTTTGGAACCACCAGCAAATGTTTTACACAGATACACACACACACACACACACACACACACACACACACACACACACTGACAAAATCCTGTGGTCAAATAAGATTGTGAAACATTAAATACTAACTATTCTCAATCCTGAAAACTCTCAGGACATATTAGCGTATTTGAGAATGTGACAAGTCTTTCAGTAGACACACTGGTCAAATGCGTTGACTGCAGCATTCCCCAGCATTAACGTCCTCAAAATTAAATACAGCATTTTGCTTCTGACCCCAACCTCCAAGCCCCTGTTCCCCAAAGCAACTTTTGGAACAGCTTGTGGAACTAGTTCCATAAAGCAAAGTTTGGGAAACACTAGTTTAGTGGTTTCTATCTACACAGATTTTGCTGTCTGAATAATATGGAAGGCATTTTGAGTGACAATTGCACCCATTTGGATATAACTTCAACTGACTCCATAATTAGAAATTTAAAATGCAAATTTCTCAAAAGCAAACTGCCTTTACCATTTAGAAATGTTGCTGAGACTTACTTGGATTTGCGTATAGTTATATTACTTTCCAGTATATCTGGGATAGGTAATAGGCTCCAAAGACCTATAAATATTGAACACAAATAAGATTAGCCTTGTCTAAATTTTATGTATAAACAAAGGCTTGACAATTTTAATATGGCAAATGTACTTTTTTTTTTTTTTTTTTGGTACATGCCTCTTGGGAAAACTGGGAATGGAATGGAAGCTTCTTCATTTATATTCTGCACAAGATGTATATTAAGGATTCATGTTAGTATGGGTGAAGACACGAAGCCATTGCTATTGAGCCTCAGATGTGGCAGCAAAGAATTAAGAGATCATCACCATCTCTCTCTAAATATAATGAAAATCTAACTTTACAACACTCCTGTTAAACGAGCTTTCCTCATGCTACTTGGCTATGCATTAAATCTTGGCATACACAAAAAATAAAAACAGGGTAGTTCTAAAGGTTCATTTATGTTGGCTGGATTATGAAGATTAACTCCTCAGATGGTATTCCAAAGAAGTCATCAAATGTAAGTATAATTGAAAATAAAAACCTGAAAATCATTTAAATATTGATAGGAAAGTGAACAGATAGGATATAGGCAAGACACCGCTCTTCAGATACATAACATCAGTGTGTATCATAAAGGATTAAAAAGTTTAATCCTCTAGGGAATAGAATAGACATTTCAACTTCAGCAGAGCACATTTTCTGGGAATAATATAGTGTAATTATTCTCATGGCAGAGGTACACGTGCAGATTATACACATTTAATACCAATTAAATTTTAGGTCATTTGTGTTGATGATGTTTTTAAAAGGTGATAAATGGGGTTTATTATTCTCTAAAATATTCTAATCCAGGGTCTTAGATACAGTGAGGTCCTCTTCTCTAATGTACCCTGTGGCTTCTGTCACCTTGCCAGTTCTCACAAATATTAGCTCTGTGCCAACGTGCAGCGTTTTTCAAACAGCGCATGCCACCGCCGATACCTACATTGACCTGAGGGAGTCCAGGGAACGCGTTCCATTTTAATAATGAAGGTGATGACGACAACATAAAAGCAGTTACCATTTACTGAGCATTTACTACATGCTGCCAAGCAAAAATTCCACTCTGTTACTTTGAATGGACTTCACAAGACCCCCACGTGGTAGCTATTGTTATTGGCCAATGAACAGAAAGGAAATTGAGGCACTGAGGCGCTGAGTAGCTTGCTCAAAATCACAAGCTGGAAATGGGCAGAGAGACAAGAGTCAAATTCAGGACATTTAGCTGACAGTCCACGGTTTGTCACTTCATAGATACGCTTCTTTGTTACGAGGGTTCGCTTAATGAAAACATTTAAGAAATGTGTAAGTCTGTGAATACGAAAGAAAGTCATACAGGTTGTAGGCAAATGTCTGATGATCAGGTAACAGTGCTCTAACACACAGTATGCATTCTTTTCTTCTCCTTCGGCAGGGGGAAGCTACAGATGAAGGATCCAAGAAGACTGTGAAGTGAATGTGAACAGGCAAATGACAGGTCAGTGTTAAGGTTCTGCGGTAGACATCCTGAGATACAGAGCTTCAACCTTCAACTTACCTGCTTTCGGCGTTGCCCGGAAAACCTCTTGTTCAGAGAGGAAATCTTCCTATTTTTACACGTTTTTAAGGCATCACACAATCACATTTCTATGGGAAATATAAATAATTCAAATAACTCTGAAAAAGAAAGGTTTTGATTATTGTATATTACAACTTAAGGGAAAAAAAATCAAATTTAAGAAAAAGCTGACAATCAGATCAGAAGCATTACAGGAAGTTTCTTGCGCATTTTCTCCAGAGGTTAAACCAGAAAATGTTTTAGAGAGGGCAGAAGTTTAAGGTCTAGCTGGGGAATAAAGACATGTTTTGTCTGACACTTCCCAAGTCAAATCCAACATTTATCAAATGATTCCTAAGTGCTGTATTTAAAAAAAATACAGCCAGGAGCTGGCAACCTGGGTATATTAAGCTTTCATTATTGTAAATTTGTATTTTAAAAACCCAGTATCTTTTTCGTAAATATGCAAGGGCTTCTCCGACAATTTCTCTTTTTGTAAAGCCACCTCTCACTAAAACATGTTAAATAAAACTCCTATATGTAAAATGAATTCTTGGCATCTGGGAGTTTAAAATCTCCCCCAAATTCAGAGGGGGAAAAAAGCTGTATAATTATAGTTCATCTGAGTGCAAGTCATAATCAAAAAATGTTTAAAACCAAAAAGTAATATCTTAGAATGGCATTTAAAACCAAAAAAGTACTTACTGGCATTTTAAAATTTCTCATGCAATTTGTTATTCGTAAAATCAGAAGAAAACGTGTGCTACCATTCCTGATAAGGCAAGCAATATTCAAGATTGTCAATTAACTAAAAAAAACTGGCCACCACTATGTGAAAAACCAAATGCTTTAATGAGGCTATCAAGAACAACAGTTCAATTATTTCATTGGATACATTAATATCGATCCATAATATACAGTGCTATGGACCATACAGAAATTATTGCTGCATCCAACAGCAGGTGACTATATTATTAACATTACAGTACCAAGCGTCCGCAAGAGACAGTCATTTGTCATTTTTTTCAAGACATAGGGTTTTTTAATATACTGTTATCAACACCAACTTTTCCCCAGTGCATTTTTAAAAAATATTAATAAGTGCATTCCTTTGTGCTTTATTTTATATCTCTTAACTTCCTATGTATTTTATTTGTTCTTATTGCTTTACTATTTAAAAAACAACCAGAAAGAACTTTGTCGTCCTATGTATGACCAGGTTGGTTGTAGGGTTTTTGGCAAAGTCAAAAGGTTTGGTGTTTCCATTGCCTTACCCAGAGGCAGGTGGGCAAGTTTGGCATTTTGGTCCCTCCACATGGAGGCCCAACCCCGAGGCACCAGTCTGCTCTCGGGGATGGGGGGAGTGGTGTGGATCATTCTCTCGTCACAAACGGCGACCCCAAACCACCGCTTCTTGGCTTAACTAGTCCCTACAACAAATCCACACTCGATTTGGCAAAAAAGAAAGAAATAAAACCACCCCCGAGGCTGCAGCATTCTCCTGGGCTTACTCACCCGCCAATCCCAGAAATTGTCTCTTAAGAAGAGGGGGATGGGGAAGCAGGCAACAGTGAGCTCAGGAGTTGCGAAAGTCAGGACAGTGGTACAAGATGCCATGCTTCCTCTCAACAGAGCTTTCTATGAGGTCACTTGGCCCTGGTCACCTTCCCTGGGCCAGGGGCTACGCAACCTTGCACCATTTTTTAAGAACCCTCAAAATCAGCTAAAGAAAAGAAGCATCATACCATCGCGATCTTTGACTTCTTCACCGGGCTCCCCTCCCCCCATAGAGATATGAAGAGAAAACCAGACAATGCTATGATTGTATCAATGAACACTATGGTACAGTTAGCTGTTCATGCAAATCTGCATCACTATTCTAGGAAAAGAGCTATACAATTAAGGGGACTGAAAGAATGGGAATTAATTTTCCCTACCCCCTTAAGTAATAAAGCTATAAAACTGATAGCATCATCAATGTCTCCAAGGATTCTCGTTGCCCGACGTGCATGGGAACTATGCAGTCGATTATTTTCATGGAAGCCATCCATTCAAACACCTGACAGTCACACCTTTGCTTTGAACTATCCAATACCCCTCCACCAATTCAGATTTGATATTTAAACTCGTTTTCTTTAAAAAAAAAAAAAACAAAAAAAAAACCTCCTGAATAAGGTTTCCTGATGAAAGAAGTTGGCACTCTGTCACTAAAATATATTTAATATTAAAAATATCTGAAGGAAAATTGGAAGCTCTTATATTGTCTACATAGGCACCATGCTCCATGATCCTCTTGACTATAGATACCATCTTGAAACTGTCTCCTATATTACAGTTCAGTCAGTGCTAGTCCAAAAAAGACTACTGCTATATTTAAGGCACTTCATTCTGAATGGATATGCTTTATGCCCCTTGCTATTCAATTGTAGGCTGCTACTGAGAAATTCCATTCAACAGCCTGGCTCTTAACACCGTATGTCAGCTGTATAAAACACGTAGGCCAGATAGATTACATGTAACACTATACTATTATTGCATAGGACTACACAAGATAATGCACTGAGACTAACTTACAACGTCGCTGCTTGTTAAAACACTGTTATCAAGTAACAGTAATTTGCCAACACAGTATTTCGCTCCTTCAAGAAAATTCAGCAAGTTTGCTGAAATGAACCCCAATTTAAGTGACTACAATGGGCGTATTAACGCTATGGTTATCAGTCTCCAAGAATATTGCTACTTTTATATCACTAAAAATAAATATGCAAGTTTATTCTCTCTAGAAAGCTGGTTTTCACCTATTAATACTACACCTTAAATGTGTGGAAAAAACAGTTCTGAGTGAGACTGTCATATACAAAATATTCGCAAAGCTCTCTTGAAACACAAGACCTTGCATAAAAGTTTTCTTTCACGTGTGTACAAAGAATGCAGAAAACCACGAGTGAGTTGTAAAAATATTGAAACCTTGCCATTTTAAGATGCATACTCTTACAAATTAATACAAACATATGGAAAAGAACGATGATAATAAAGAATCTGTACAAATCAAATGAACAGGAAAACATAATTTAAAAATAAAAATAGGAAAGCTGATTAGAAATGTGCCCAGTTTGGTTTTCTTATCAAAAGTGAAATTGAAGGGGCTGGGGGGGGGGGGGGAGAAACAAATAGGACAACTTTCAGGGCTCCTCAATATGTTCCTTTGAGAGGACATGCATTTCCTTTTCAAAATAAAATATAGGTTAGGGAAAACAGAATCACACTCATGGATGAGGGTAACTGTAATCAGAGCAGAGAGTGAAGGACAGCAAGATGAGACCCCATGTTTCAGATCCTTGGTCTCTAACCCTTCAATTTCACTTGCACCTAAGTATGGTAGAGCAGTTACATTTTCTAACCAGACAATCCTCACAAAATTGGTTGCACTTTCTTTTTTTCTTTTACAGAATATTGTATTGCCTTAAATAGTTCGCAGCAGAAAGACTAAATGGCGTTAGAACGGTACTGGATCTTTAAGGCAGTACCAATGAATCAATACATTTACAAATTAAAAAAAGGGTTAGTGTGGATTTCTTTTCTTCTTCTCTTTCCTCAATCTCTTTCTCTCTGGGTTTCTTTTATTTGGTTGGTTTACATTCTTTCGATTAAACTTGACATTTAATTTCCAAAGATGTCACAGGCATAAAAATCTCAAACCAAGTCTCCCCTGGATAAAAATGGACAGAAATTTCTCTGATGCAAAAATCCTCTTGCTCAGAAAGCTAGAGTCCGGGGTGAATTCAGTTCACAGATACTGCACACTTATCGTACAATACTTTGGAGGCATTTGTAGTTGTAAAATAGAATATACAAGTCCGTTTCACAAAATTCTAAAAATAAAATATATCCTGGGCTATTGATAAAGCATGAAAAAAAATTTTTCATATTAAAGGAAAATTATCAAGAAAACCCCTTCAGGTAAATTATGAAACCTACGAATCAAGAAAGGAAGCAGTTTTGGACAGCGCAGAGCAGGGAGGGCCTGCTAACAAGCATGCTCGGTTTCTTCCATGCTCATGCTGCTCCTTCGGCTGCTGGCTTTGGAGGCTCCGGGAGACACCGACGAAAGGAGTGGGTCAGTTACGCCAACGGGAGAAAGAGTGTCATCCATCAGGATGTCTTCCAGTTTGGATCCCATTTTCGTGGGGACGCTATAGGCCTGGTTGCTTTCGGTCCCGGCTCCAAGGTTGTTGTTGAAGGTGATGGTGCCATCTGTGAGATCGAGTGTCGTCGTACAAGGGAGGTCTGCATGGTGCTGAAGGAGGTCTTGGCTGCAGTTCTCAAGAGCGGGTTCTTGCTTGATGATCCGATTCACCAAATCTGGAGAGCAGAGGCCCGTGGATGGGATGAGCGAAAGTCCGTGAGCTCGAGCCTGCATTTCAAGTTCCTAAAATAAAAGCAAACAATCAGATGCTTAAAAAGGGGGAGTACAAAGGATTTTAGGCAGTGAAAGCACTGTATAGGATACTATAATGAGGCATACAGGTCACTCTGCATTTGCTCCAACTCAAAGGATGTACAACACCGACAGTGAACGTTAGTGTAAGGGGGGGACTTTGGGGGGCAGCATTGTGCAGTATAGGTCCATCAGTGACAGCAAATGTACCACTCTGACGGGGGATGGTGACAGCTCCAGAGGCTGTACATGTGGGAGAGCAAGAAGTACAATGGGGAATCTCTTTGCCTTCTCAATTTTCCTGTGCACCTAAAACTTCTCTAGGGGCACCTGGGTGGCTCAGTTGGTTGGGTGTCCGACTTCAGCTCAGGTCATGACTGCACAGCTCATGAGTTCAAGCCCCACGTCGGGCTCTGTGCTGACAGCTCAGAGCCTGGAGCCTGCTTCGGATTCTATGTCTTCCTCTCTCTTTCTACCCTCCTCCACTCATGCTCTGTCTCTCTCTGTCTCAAAAATAAATGAACATTAAAAAAAATTTAAAAAAATATAAACAAAACTTCTCTAAAAAGTAAAGTATTAAAAAAGAATCAGACATTTAGAGGGAAAAAAACCCAATACATTATGAAAAAAATTATTTTGTTCTTTTAAATTAATAAATGCTGGGGTGCCTGGGTGGCTTAGTCGGTTAAGCATCCGACTTCACCTCAGGTCATGATCTCATGGTTCGTGGGTTGGAGACCCATGTTGGGCTCTGTGCTGACAGCTCAGAGCTTGGAGCCTGCTTTGGATTCTATGTCTCCCTCTCTCTCTGCCCCTCCCCCGGTCACTCTATGTCTCTCAAAACTGAATAAATGTCAAAAAACATTAAATTAATAAATACTATTTCTTAAGAGTATAGGAACCACTGATCATATAAGGACATGATTTTTAGGTGGTATATGCATTTCATTATCTATTAATGATAGAGAGACTGAGATATCAATATTCATGAAGATAAATTTTTAAAAACATGAAAATAAAAATAAACATGAAATTAAAATTTCAAAATGTGAGGTTAAAGGAAAACATTTGGTAAATAATATAGTTCTGGGGTCCCTCCACTGTGCACACACTTCCAGGACACTGACACATTTTTAAATACCCAGGGAGGGGCACCTGTGTGGCTCAGTCAGTTAAGTGTCTGACTTTGGCTAAGGACATGATCTTGTGGTCTGTGAGTTCGAGCCCTGTGTCGGGCTCTGTGCTGACAGCTCAGAGCCTGAAGCCTGCTTCTGATTCTCTGTGTGTCTCTCTCTCTGTCCCTCCCTTACTCACTCTCTATCTCTCTCTTTCTCTCTCTCTCTCTCTCAAAAATAAATAAACATTAAAAACATTTTTTTTAAATACCCAGGGAAATAGTGCACTACTCTGAGAACTACCAAATTCAAGACAGTTCACAGTTTCAGCATTAGGTGGCGCTACACTCTTTTCCATCACATCATAATCCCTGCAAAGCCAAGTCTTCGACAGTTGCTGCGATAAAACAAAAAAAGAATTGCATGAAAACCAAGGAGTGAGCCATGAGGGTGGCACTGTCCAATCGGATTCCAAGACTGAAGAAGCTGTGTGGTGGCCAACAGACACATGTATCCCATTAGTAGGTAATGTGGTTATTTAAAAATAAAATAAAAATGCTAGTGTTCTGCTTTCAGTTTATAGGTTTTATAATTTCCAATGGCTGCTAAGTTGGTAGGACCTAAATATTCAATGAGCTGTTTGGACCTAACAAAGAAATGGTCCATATTTCTTTGGTCTAGGACGCAGTGAAAAAATTACCAAGGTACTAAGGGTACCATGAGCTGATAAAGTCTGGGTAGTAGTGACAAAAGTTCTACACAAGTAACTTAGGTTTGAGAAACATCACTTAATTCATCTTACCAAGGCCAAGGGAAGTTTTCGCTTGTTTTTTGTTTTTGTTTTTTTTTTTTTTTTTGCTGTTGTTCGTTTGTTTGTTTGTTTTTATCCCAAAAGAAAGTTCTTATAGGGAGGGTGAATAATCTCTTTCTACACTTTCTTCACATCCTTCCCATTATGGGGTGAACTGAAAAACTCATAGGTTCAAGTGCTAACCCTAACCCCTCAGAATGTGACTTGGAGATACTGTTTTTGTTTTAATGTTTATTTATTTTTCAGAGAGTGAGAGAGAGAGAGAGAGAGAGAGAGAAGAGCAGGGGAGAGGAAGAGAGAGAGGGAGACAGAGGATCCAAAGTAGGCTCCACACGGTCAGTACAGAGCCCAATGCTGGGCTTGAACCCATGAACTGTGAGATCATGACCTGACCTGAAGTCGGATGCTTAACCAAGTGAGCCACCCAGGTGACCCTGGAGATGCTTTTTTTAAAGAGGTAATTAAATTAAATGAGGTCCTGTGGGTGGGTTCTAGTCCAACATCCAAAAGGACCAATGTCCTCCTAAGAAGAGACTCGGACACAGAGACATACCCAGGGAAAACGCAAGGAAAAGGCAGCCTCTAAGAGAAGTACAGAAAAACCAACTCTGCCCACATTCTGACCTTGGCTTTCTACCCTCCAGAACCCTGAGAAGCTATGTTTCTTTGTGGTGTTTAAGCCGCCCTGCCTGTGGTATTTGTTATGGCAGCCTGAGCAGACTGACGCACTTCCTAAGTGTCACAGCCTCGCCTCCCCTGGTTCCTTACCTCAAAATGCCTTCCAAGCAAGCTCTTTCCATTCTTAGTGATTTTCCCTGGACCCTCTTAGGATGAACCCAACTGACTCTCGATGAGCATTCTGCTTCTACATGCCGAGGCGATCCTTTCTAAGCTTGCCGTGTACCCTAACGTGATACTGACAGAAAATAAATCTGAAGCAAGTCACCTTGCCTCATGAAGGAGGGAAGAGTAGCCTCCAACGTGGCCCGGCCATCCAATCTCTGCCCACGAGCCTTGAAACACATGTTCCTGAAAAGTCACGTTCAGTCTGTAGTCAAGATCATTCAATTTGCAAGATCGTTCTCTGGATGCATGACAAATAAGAGATGGGAGCCTGAGATGTCACCCAAGTATGTGCATGTTCCTGTGCACAATCTCCAGAAACACAAGTCTCTCCAGGCATCATTTTAAAGCCTTGGGCTCTTTAATAAAATTACAGTTCCAATGATACGAAGGCTTCAAGCTCTTTCTTCTGTGAAAATTTCTGCATGCATCACTTAGAGTAAAAATGAAAAGAAGCCCTTAGGCCCAAGCTGAAAACAAGCACTATTGTAAATCTACACCAACATGCTAATAAGAACAGCTCCCCACACATGAAGATTGTCTTTAAAAAAAAACAAAACAAAACAAAAAAAAACAGCTGGATTAAAAGAGGCAAACATCTTACTCTGATCTTTTGTTGTTTAATTAAAAATGTTTATCAGCTGATTAAAGCGTTACTTAGATTTCTAAATAATGTGATAAATCTCATCTGGAGACCACAGGCTCACTGCATGGCCGTGCTTTCCTAATTAATAACGTTTTCCGTGATAGGCAAAAGTTCGAAAGGCTGCCTCACAGGGTCACTGGAAGAAACCCAAGACATCATCACTGTGGAATTTCCAATCCACACATTTCACAATATTCCATTCCACATGAAGAGACATGTTGGGAAGCTTAAAACAAAACCTAGCCTCTCTTTCAAAACAGTTCCTGTGTTTTAACATTTCTAGAAGGAAATAACACATTAGGAGGAGCTGTTTTTATAAATGGGAATGTTAAGTTCAAGAGAAAAAGACGTATGGCTACAAACTGAAGAGATCGAACATGAAGCAAACAAAAACCAAAAAAAAAAAAGATCATAAAAAAAGGTATCTTCAAATGACAAGCAATCTCTACTGCACTACGGACATTCTAAAATGCACCCCCTAGAGGAGAATCGTCTTCTGCCACCCCGACCCAGTGCTGAAATGAAAGAAGTGACATTCATGGAAATGTCAGTGCTGTGGGGCATTCAAAAGATCGGAGACTATTACTATAAATGAATTACTCTGTTAAAGCGGTTCAATGTCCAGGATTAACACCACCAGCTGAAACACAACGCTGTCTGAAGGGTCAGGCTGTGCCTTTGGTGTTCCACAAACAGTTGCACTGGGCACCTGAAAAAATGGTAAAAGGCGGGTCCATCTACTCAAGAAGAATGTGTTCTGTTAATTGCTTCTTACTGGTGGCCTGCACGCAGAGTCAGCAGGTAAATGAGAATCACTCCTGCAAACTCCTTTGGTCATTGGCAGAGCCCGTTGTTCTTTCTCTTCTTCAAGACAATTTCAGAGGAAGCTATGTTTACACTCAGCATGAGAGACCAAGGGCCTAAGAGAAGTACCAAGAGCTGATACTACAGAAAGACTGTCCCATCTCACACTTCACACTTGTACATACAGTCAATACACAGAATGACAGATGAATTCCACTCTTCATTAAAATTAGTATTTCTCCCTCTAAGAATGAATAGTGTAAGTTACAGACACATACAGTATAACTTCACTATCTGTAACTATTTCTAAAATTTGTATCTTGAGGATAAGATCTTCTGGATGTCCTCAAGTTCCCTACAAACATGGGCTTTGACCATAGACTACATAACTCCACCAAATCCTAAGGCATCTTGGCATTCAACAACTATACTCAGTTCTCATTATTTGAGGTAATTATTGCGATAGATTGAATGCATCCCTCCCCTCCCGAAAACTCATTTGTTGAAATCTAATTCCTAATGTGATATGTCTGGAGGTAGGGCTTTGGACTGTGATTAGGTCATGAGGGTGGAGTCCTCATGAATGGGATTTGTGCCCTTATAAAAGAGACACCAGAGAGTTCCCTCCCTCCACTGCCATGTTAGCACCCAGTGAGACTACAGACTACAGAGGCCTATGAAACAGAAAGTAGGCTGTCATCAGACACTGAATCTACCTGCACCTTGATCTTGGACTCTGAGTCTCCAGAATTTTGAGAAATAATCTTTGTTGTCAAAGTCACCCAGTCTATAGTATTTTTGTTACAGCAGCCCAAACAGACTAAGACAGTCACGTTCTATGAAGTCACTCTGAACCCTGATTTAGTAGATACCAAATGATTATTCCCAGAGGAAATATGGGGTTAGGTTTCTGTGAGTGTCCAGCCACAACATTTCATCAACTGATCCATAATGCAACCTTATTTTAGGTTTAAAGAGACCTTATTTAATATATAACATTGATGCATTAACATCAAACTCACAGCCAACAGCACTGCAAGTCACATATGAAGGAAACTTATCTCCAAAAGACACAGCACGGCCTTCTCGTGCTTTGGACACCAGACAACTTCAGCACTACACTTGGGGGCTGTTTTAAGCAGCAAAATTCACCCATGAAACCCACAAAAATGTGAAAAAAGCATGGGACTAACGACTACAAAAAGGATGCTTGTTTATAGTGTGAGCTGAAAGAAGACAGCAGGTCAATGCCTTGTTCAACCTTAACTCAAATCTGCCCCTCTGAGCATATCCATCAATAACCATGAAGGCACCCCAAACGTGGATCTTGGAGTTACAGCAAATTTTTAACGAGTAGACAAATTCGCAAATTGGGAATCCATGAATAACGACTACCTACTGTACGAGGATCATGTACGTCAAGTCCCCCATGGCTTGTTAGACAGCCTCCCCTCCCAACCTCCAAGTCGGTGGCACTTCGTACGTGCCCGTACCTGTATCCTGAGCAACAAGTGCCGGTTAGCATGCTCCAGTTTCTTCTGTCGGGTTTCAAGTTCCTTTGCACGTTGCTGTTCTCGTTGCAACTTTCGAATATAGTCCACAGAGGCTTTCAAAATGGTTCCCTTGTTCCAGCGCATGTCTCTGTAACCAAGACAGGAGAGAGCAGCCTTTCTCAGGACTGGAGGCACACTGAGGATCCATGATGCAGTGCACTCCATTTCTAAAGGCATGGTAACAACGGCAAGCTGATGACAGCTGTCATTCATCAAGTGCTTGCCATGTGCCAGATGCTGTCCACCCACTTCTTATACATGATCTTAACCCAAACAAGTGCCTTGAATGGGAGGGACGTTGTGCACGTGTTGAAACAAGACACTCTTCACCTTGCCCTTGGTCACAGAATTACTATAGGGTATAGCCAGGACTTAGATTTAGGTCTGTTGATTACAATAATCAGTATTCTTAAAAACTATATTAAATAGTTAAAGGTTTCTAGGACTACCAATGTTAACTCATTCAGACAGACAGAATAAGCTACAGTTAAAAAAAAAAATTCCATGAGATCCTACTACTTGACTGTGTGAAGCATAAAAGATGTATCCTTGGATTTTCTCATGAATATTCATGACAAGTTATCTAACCTCTCTCTGTGTCCCAGTTTCTTCATCTATAAAATGGTGATACTACACATGTATGAGCAGCCTCACAGGTATGTTACTAGAATATAAGGAAGCTTGTTACCTGAAGGTGCTATGAAAAGTTTAGAATGCAATTCAAATGATGGAGCAGGCATTGTGGTAAGGGCTCAACATGAGAATTAACATGGCTACCTTTAAATACCTTTTACTATGGGGGTACATTTTAAGGTGTTTTACAGCTCATTTAATCGTAACTACCTCAATGGCTAGGCACTGATATTATCCCCATTTTATGCATTGGGTAAAAAAAGGCACAGAGAGGTAAAGGGCCCAAGGCCACACAGCTGGGTCACACAGTAGAGCCAGAAAGCCTAGAGAATCTGGCTCCAGACTTCCATGTACTAAACCACAATATCGTTCTTCTTACGTGGCTGAGGTCTTAGAACAAGCAGACTAGGTAGGAATATTCTGTTCCAACCCCCCCCCCCCCCAACACCCAGCCTTTTTTTTTTAACAGACGAGGAAAATCAAGTACAAGAATTCAAGCATCTTCCCCAAGATCACATATCTAGTAAGGGACTGTTTTGGAATTCAAACCTGGGCAGCCTGAGCTTGGTGCCTTTCAGTTTTTAATCACTGTAGCTGTAATGCACTCATATATAAGGAAATTAAGAACACCATTAAAATGTAGGTAAAAGTGAGCTGAAAAATTTAGAGCACTCTCAGAAAAATAATTAAGAATGAAATTATAATTACATAAATGGTATTTCTGTAGTACTTTAAATTAATCAGAGCTCTTTCACAGTGTTCATGATGATGATGACGAGGACAACGAAAAAAAAAAAAACGACTTAATGTATGAAAACTCTCCTACCCCCTAATCTATAGCTGCTCAAGGCAGATTGAAGTATCAGCTGGGATGTGTGAATGGATGAGCCATTAAAACAAGCCACCAAGTAATTGATCCTCATATGGATTAGATGAAGAACAAAACAGAAGTTCTCCCATGAGAGGCAGACTTATAGCCTCTAGAGAATTCCCTGAGGTTTATCCCTGGGGTTTGAGCACCAAAGATGGCTACCCAGGGAGGTGTGCTAAGATAGAGGGAGCACAGACTTGTTTAATATTCAGGGCTGAGGTCAAAGTAACCAACACTTGAGCAGCCAGAGAGGAATGTAACCATAATGAAAGATGCCTCAACTAGACCAGTAGGTTGAAAAACCCATGGTGAAACACGTGAGCAGCGACTCAGTTTTTAAGAAGTGACTATTTCAACCAATTATCTCAGGTTTTGCTTCCTTGTGACATCCAATGAATCAGGCTTTTAGGCTTAAAGGAAGGGTTTTCAAACTTTTTTTTTTCTTGTAATGAGAGCAACCCTTTTTCCACACAGAACTGTATAAAGATTCCCAATATATAAATCAGCGAAAGCAGATCTGCTATAGGGGAGGAGAGCGTGTGGGGCTAAGACCCTGGTTCACTAGATTGTGTCTCTGTAGCAGCCCCAGAGCCTGTTCCAGAAACCTGGTAGGGAAAAACTCCCATTAGAGATTATAGTCCATTTATCTTAAAACAATGCCTACAATTAAAGATCGTTATCAGTTCAGATTATAAACACGTAAGTATTCTAATACAATAGAGAAAGAAGATATGCAAATAGAGGCTTTCACTGCAGCCCCATAATTTCATAATGTTGCTAAAGAGATTCACATGCTACAGTTTAAAAGAATATGCTAAAAAGTGAAAGCTGATAAAGAACAGGAAAATGGGAATTCAATTTCAACTATCATGCAAGACTGACTATAGGAAATGAAGGTCGCAGCCCCTTAGTAGGATAAATTTGTGCGGCAGAACTGAGAATTTGAATGTTGTGAGTTTCAAAATGGCTTTTCCTTGAAACCTGGCAAAGCAAAATGTGGATGATGGAAATTGTGCTTGAACATTCATCAAAGCCACCTTACAATGGGCCATGATTTTATTTTATTTTGTCACAAATTCCCTGACAATAACGTGAATAGCAAATTTAATAAGGCTTGCATGAATAATGCTTGATTTCATCTTTACATTTTATTAGGTAGCTAAAAGGTTCTATTCAAAGGCTAATTTCAGACAATGCCACTGGGGGTCATTAAAACGTATACATCCTCCTGCCTCTTACATCAAACGGGTCACTTTCTGGTAGATAAAAATTGTGTACTTGTTGTCCTACTTGCTGACACAGTAGGAAAATTATCTTTACAACTGTTCTCCATCTGAAACGGGGAGGGGGGTGGTGCGGGTGGGAAGGTGGGCAGAGACTGGAAGCTGAAATCCAAATCTGCTGACCAGTACTTGAAAGAATTTTAAAAAATTATTTTTTTTCTAGATCGGTAAAGCATATAAAGGGCATGCAAGTTAAAAAAAAAATTTTCTTTTGACCTTATGGCTGTTGAGTGTTAGACGTGGAGTCTCCCATACCAGCCCACAGATACTGTTGAGCTCTCCAGCAAATGGTCAACAGCTCTTGCTTGAACAGCTACTGAAATCTCTATCCTGCAACCATTAAAGAGAATTCTTCCAACAGCTTGCTGATCATTTGCCAAGGAGTCTCAGATTTCAGAAAGCCACCTCCTCGTATCCAAAGCTGAAGACCTTATGCCCAATAACCCTTTAATACAATTCAGTTCATTTCTCTCAAAATTTTAGTTTGGCCAGACTAACAAGGAAAGGGATAACTATACCAGACGTGGAACCAATGGTTCAGGGGGTTGCTTCCTGACTCTGGTTTTTAGAACTGTGCCCTTTCTGCAACATATGAATAAGCATTAAGGTCCCCAAAAATATACAATGCAGATTAACATGGAATTGTACTCACGGATCATTGGACTTGGGAATCAAAGTACCTAGTTCTTTAATGCGATCATTTATGTTAAATCGTCTTCTTCTTTCAACTTCAAGAAAAGAGGACAGGAAGGGACTGTCAGTAACAGCACCACATACACATGTAGCATATCTCGTTAAAGCCATGTACGCATTAGCCTGGCCAGCCCAAGGCTGTGTTTTCGGATCTGGGTTTCCAGATACTATCATGGTTTTGGGACTGAGGTTCAAGTGCTTCCAAACAAATGAGTTACCTTTGTACAGAACTTCATCATTTACAAAGTGATGAGACTGTAATTTCTCCTTTGATTCTATAACACCCTGACACTGGAGTTAAGTATCCTCAATGATAAATGACAAAACTACTTTGGGGGATATTAGGGACTTGACAAGGGTACCCAGGAGCAAGTGAAAACAGCCTGAACTCAACCCTGACCATTCAGACTAGGGGCAACCAACATTTTCTACAGGCCCAGATAATGAGGACTTTGGGCTTTGAGGGCCAAACTGGCAAAACTGAGGATGTTATGTAGATACTTATGTAACGAAAGAGAAAATAAGTTCCCTTTGTTTATTGACAACATTCAAAATGTGACAATATTAACTGGATACTTTTTTTTTTTTTTGCAATGCCAGTTGACTAACGAGAAGCGCTGGATGCCAGAAGTTGGATTTTATATAATTCTCACATATCACAAAACATTCCTCTTTGGATTTTTTTAACCATTTAGAAACATAAGAAACATTCTTAGCCTACCGGCCGTACAAAACTCCCTGCCCTAGGCCCAGTGTTGCCCAACAGATATATACAATGTGAGTTAATTCCGTAATTTAAAATTTTCTAAGTAATCACATTGAAGAAGTAAAAAGAAAGAGGAAAAATTAATTTGAATATCTTGTTAAATCCAATATACCCATCCTTTCAACATGTAAGCTATATGAATTGTAACTAAATACTTAACATTCTTTTCTTTGTACTAAATTTTTGAAATCCAGTGTTTATTTTATAATTTTTAAAGGTTGTATTCATTTTGAGAGAGAAAGGGCATGAGCAGAGGAAAGGCCAGAGAGAGAGGGGGAGAAAGAGAATCCCAAGCAGGCTCTGCACTGCCAGCACAGAGCCCGATGGGAGGCTCGAGCTCACAAACTGTGAGATCATGACCTGAGCCGAAATCAAGAGTCTGACGTTTAACTGACCGAGCCACTCAGGCGCCCCGAAATCCAGTGTGTATTTTATACTTACAGCACATCACAATTTGAACTAGCACATTTCAAGTGTTCAATAGGCAGATGCGTTGAGGGGATACAGTGCTGGGTAACACATCCTAGAAGTTAAGTTAAGCTTGTTTAACTACACCATGAGTCCTAACAGCATCCCTATTTTATCAATTCAGTTGCATGTGTAGCTAAATTATCATCTTCTTTTGGGAGGGTGAAACAGTAAAGCATATGGGTTAATAAATGTTTCTAATTTACCTACCCGGGCAAATAAATTCCAAATAACTTAAGGTCTAATAAATCAGATTAAAAAGTTAACATTTTACTTTAAACATAATATAACCTAATACACATTTTATATTTGACCTACTAGTAGTCCATATGTTTAGGTACATGATATATGCTACTTTCCCAACACACCCTGTATTTTTTCTCAGCAGAGGGATCCCTTCTATGATTAAACCAGGCATTTAAAATACTGCCTTACCATTAAATTTTTATAAAACAGATACACTGATACTCACTGGTTCTAAAGAAGGAATTTTTGGACCTCTGATCTTGTAGCTAACCTCCTCCAAAACTAAAAGCATGACATGCTTTCTTACTTTTCCAAGCATATAACAATCAGAAAAATTTAAACAGCACTGAAATGCATAACGTGAAGTAAAACTTTCCTGTGATCCAGATACGACCACTGTTAAGTTTCTTATATATCCTTTGTGATGATTTTTATTCTCTAACCAAGCTGCCTGCCCAGGGCACAGTTCTTGGAACTCTTCTTCATCTACATTCACTTACTCGTGATCTCATCTCGTCTCATGGTTTTCTACGCCACACAAACACTGATGACTCCCACAGTTGTATTTCCAACTTAGATAGGTCCCTGAAACTCCAGACTCGTATGTCCAACTACTAGTTGTTTCCACAGGGAGGTCTAATGGGCAGCCCCAAGAGTCCAAACACAAGCTCCTGTTCTTCCATGCTCAAACGACTCCACCCACAGCCTTTCCCACCTCATTTACTGTAACTCCATTCCTCTAGTTACTTAGGCCAAAACCTTGGAATCAGTTCTACACCTCTGTTCCTCTCACATCCCACATCGGATCCGTCATCAAAGTCTGTTGTCTCTATATTCAAAAGATCTACAGAATCCGCCCACTTTCAACCTCCACTGTTACCTGAGAGAAGCGACCATCATCTCTTGCCTAAGGATTACTGCAATTCTCCTAACTACCATCTGTCACCCACACCCACTGCTTCCTACTCACTCTGGTCTATTTAGACCACAACAGCCAGAGGGATCCTGTTAAAACCTAAGGCAGAGCATCCAACCCCTTGCTGAAAACCCGCCAATCATTTCCCACCTCACTGAGACAAAAGCCAGGTCCTCAAGGATCTGGTGGGCTCCCATCCTTGTGACCTCATGCTCTGCTCCTCTCCCTCTCTGACCACATCTTCTGTTGTGACTTACCGCTGTCCCACCTCCCATTAGCCCCACTGGCTTCCTGCAATTCCTCAACCAAACGAGATCCACTTCCCACTTTAGGACTTCATACTGCTGTTCACCCCGAGTGGAACACCCTTCCCCAAACATCTGTATGATTCTGCCCTCACCAACCTCAGGTAGTGCCTCAGATTTACCTATGAGCCTTCTCTGACCACCCTATTTAAAACTGAACCACCACCTCGCATGCCTATCCTGACACTCTATCCTGTTGCCTGTACTTTCTCGCCTCATAGAACCTTCAACCATCTGCATATTTCATTCGTTTGCTTCTGATGTAATATATAATTTATGATAACATAACATAATATAATAATTTAATATACTATAATATAAACAAAATGTTTTATATTAAATGTTGCATATTATATGTTATGATATATATAAACAAATGAAATATGCAGATGATAGAAGGTTCTATGAGGAATATATATATATATATATACACACACACATATATATACACACATATATATACATATATATATATACATATGTATGTATATATATATACACACACACACACACACACACACACACACACTTAGTGTATTCTTTTTACATACTGAGATAATAATATGTATATTATCTGCCACTTAACTCTTCTCACTCAGTAATATATTGTGGCTATCCATGTAAATCAGGTAAAAAAGACCAACCCCATTCTTCTTAAGAGACACTGAGTATCCTTTATAGGGATATACTGTAATTTATTTACAAATACTCCACTGATGAATATTTAGACTATGTCTAATTTCTCCCTCTGTCAGTGGTATAATGAATATTTTGGCCAGTGCTCACATACACATTTTACTCCTATCGTGGTTTTTGTTCTGTACTGAAAACACCACCTTAATGTATTCGTTTGCTCATCTATTGGGTCTGCCCTTGAGTCAAATGGAAGCTCATAAGTGAGAAGCCTATCTGTCTAGTTCACTTCTGTAGAAAAATGCCTCAGACATAATGAGGGCTCAGTAAATAGTTATGAGTAAACAAATGAATGTATTATTTTGCACATTTTGGCAACTACTTTTACAAGGTAAGTTCTTAGAAGAGGAAGAGCTATGTCAATGGACAATCTAACCTTGAGTACTCATTTCTTTTTTTTTAATGTTTATTTTTGAGAGAGAGGGTGAGAGAGCATGCACACAAGCAGGAGAGGGACAGAGAGAGGGGGGACAGAGGATCTAAAGTGCGCTCTGCGCTGAGAGCAGAGCCTGACGCCGGGCTCGAACTCTGGAGCTGTGAGATCTTGACCTGAGCCGAAGTCGGATGCTTAACCAACTGAGCCACCCATGCACCCCTTGAGTATTCATTTCTAATGGTTAGATGAGATTTTAAGATTTTTTTTTATAGACCTCAGAGTATGACCTAATCATGTTTATATTTTACTGACAACCCTAAACTTGAGAGTTCAGGTGTCTATGTAAAGGTATTGTTTTTGACAAGATCCAACTTCGTTTTCCACAGGTCAATTAGGTGGAGTTTTGGGTAACGACTGATGATCTTAATTCTAAGTTATATAGAAAGAACAAATGTCTTAGAGTACAATTACTTGGAAGCCAGAGGAGATCTTAGAAATATTACTCCCAATCTTTGGGTTAAAAGGAGCAGAGCTTCTCCCAGCTGAAATGGGAACTAGGAAGGACAGTATCTATTAAAAGAAAGAACCCATCCCCTCTGGGACCCAGCGATTCCTTTTCTCAGTACCTGACCTGGAGAAAGAAACTCCCCTGTACACAGACAGAGTGGTGCGTGTGCAAATGCTCACTGTGGCATTGCTTAGAACAGGGAAAAACTGGGGGCACCTCGGTGGCTCAGTCGGTTAAGCGTCTGACTTTGGCTCAGGTCATGATTTCACAGTTTGTGAGTTCAAGCTCCATGTTGGGCTCTGTGCTGACAGCTCGGAGCCTGGAGCCTGTTTCTGATTCTGTGTCTCCTTCTCTCTCTGCCCCTTCTCTCGTGCTCTGTCACTCTCTGTCTCTCAAAAATGAATAAACATTAAAAAAAAAAAAGTACAGGGAAAAGCTGGAAGTAATTTCAACACTTAGCAGTAGGAGAATCACTCAATTTCACACAGCCATGCTATGGAATACTATATAACAGTTTTTTAAAAGGAGACAGACCTACACTAACAACTGCAAAGGTTCTTCAGGAAAGGCTGCTGAGTATAAAAAAGCAAACAGCAACAAATAGGGATAACATGATACTGCTTGTGTTAAAACAGACACCAAAAAGCCCACTATTTATTCTCGGTGTGCATGTGCACGTGTGTGTATTCTTAAACACATGGGCAGAGACTGGCAAGATCAACAACAAATTGGAAAAAAGAAAAAAGAAAAACAAACCAACAATGATGACTTTTACGAATCAGAGGAGAATTCTAGCTTTATTCTATCATTTTAAATTCGGGTCTAATTCTATCATTTTTACCACAACAAAGTGTCTATACATAACTTATTACATTCTTAAAACTCAATTTAGGAAGAAGAGGACAGGAGGCCAAAAGATGAAAAATTATTTTTAACTGTGCAGCCTCTTTTACTTTTGTTTATGAAACAAAAACCTTAAGTTCTCATAGGAAAAAGCTTAAAGATTTGATCAAGAGTAAATTAAATGTGTTCTTACATGTCAGGAGACTTTTTTTTTTTTTTAAGTCACAAGTAAAGTCAGAAATTTGGGAGGGTACCTTACCCACTGACTCCCCTCCAGGTGTTTTATTTTTTTTTTCTTTCAAATCTCACTGGAGAAGGTGATCCCATCATCCCCTTCTGTTAATAAGTTCCAGTGTGAGCAACACTTATAATTGGGTAGTTGGGGATCAAGTCTCCCTCTCACCACACACACACACACACACACACACACCATTACTATAAACAAGTAAAGTAAATACTTTCAGAATACTGGAAAAAATTCAATTTGATTGGAGATAAAATATGGGGAAAATATATGTTACTTTCTCTGAAAAACAATTTTTCTTCCATAAATTATATCTTTATAACAGCTATACATATCAATTTCCTCCCCTGTAAGATTTCAAACAATTTTGACATAAGGGGGAACATCCACTCCAATCAAATATCATGAACGTAAAACCAACTTACTCAAGTTGTGATTGTCCTTTTTTTGCCTCTCTTTGGCCAATGCTCTCGCTTCAGATTCTGTGGGAAAAATACACGCTGTGCACGTGAATGAAGTAATTAGAAACTGGAACGGTTCAAGGCACACAATGATGTCAACTACAAAACACCTCATTTTCTAAATATATAGAAGCTTATCCGACCAGATTCTAACAATCCAAAGAGGGTTTTTCAAATTACCATTCTTAAAAAGCTTGCATTTTTTCCAAAGCAATACTTACGAAATAAATGCAAAGACTTGGCTTCTACAAAATGGTAAAAGACCAGTAACAAAGATGTCTGACACACTACAAACATACAAGAGGAAAAATAAATAACCAGAGAACTAGGGAAATTTGCAGCTGATATTCTATTATCAGGAGTGAAATTTTCTTTTCATGCAACAGAACTTTGAGGTTATTTCTTTGAGGCCTTTGTAACATTGACATAAAAAACTGGGTACAGAAGCTATCACATTGGCTCTCTGACTGGTGGAAATGGACTCATTTTTTCATAACTGGAAGCCAGGTTCCAATAGAACCTGCTGGAATGAAATTATGATCCTTAGGAGCAACTATTTTCCTAGTCTGGGTTTATGAAAACAAACAGAGGAATAGGGTACTAAAGCATATGGAAGCAGCTCTACTGGAAAAGATGTATTTGCATAGCAACTCTTGTGAGTTCTCTGTGATGAGGGATTACTTTGCACCCTTCAGGACAGCAAACCAAAACAAGAGAGAAACAGTCCTTTGACTAATCCCGGGATTCTGGAACCTTTGTTATTTCCTTTTCAGAAGAGTTATCTGAAAGATTACACTACCTTAACTCAGAATCTTACCCCAAAATAGAAACCTTTTTAGCATAACTCATAGCCACTAAAGTATGTATGTATGTATGTATGTATGTATGTATTATGCATGTATTATTATGTACAAATAAATAATTCAGAAGCTAAATTATTTCAACTGGGAAGTTCAATCCAAATGATTTTCTATTTGTTTCTCACATGAGCATTACAGACAACTTTTATTCATACACCCTCCACTTCACTATCTTTTGTTTTCTCACTTTATTTCTGCTCCCCCCCCCACCGCCTTTTTTTTTCAGTTTGCCAGCCACACACCATGGTTTTCTGCCTTCCAACTTCAACCCACTAACTGTGGACCAGCTTTGGCCAAGGCAATCCGGTGAACTTCTCTACCATCTGGTAGCTTCACCCACAACCTCCCCAAGGGGGTGGACTCTTGGCCTGAGGGGTGGGGGAGGTTCTTTCTCAAGCCTGGATACCCCCTGCAGCCTCAGGATCTTCTTTAACATATCATCCTAAGTAGCTGCTAGCCTGTATTTGGTTAACAGTTCTATATTTTAAACCTCCACTGTTCAAATCACCATGTGGTCTCTGCTTCCTGACCAGAATCTAACACAGGTGGGAAAACCAAACTTAAGAAAGGTATTTTTTTCCCTGTAGATCAGATCTGACTCCTAAGCTTTTGGCTACATTATACTCCTGCTCCAACTAGCAATGTTCAGAACCCTAATTCCTGTCTATTTTTCCTTTTCCTGCCTGGAAAGGTCATTTTCTACGATAGAAAGTGATTCTGGAAGTGTATACTTCATTATATCTGCTTACTTTCTTTAAAAAATCAACGTCTACCCCTTACCTATTTGCCTCATTCCCACCTGTTGCCTCTGTTGTTTTCTTTTGTTTTTGAAGAAGCAAACACATAATTCAAAACCCCACTTTGCACTTAAGTTGTAAGAATTCTGTTCATGTCACGCTAACCACATTTTATCATTACTTAGTATAGATCTCAGCATTATTTTCTAAGAACTTCATGACACTGTTCCTTCCTGGTAGGGTTCCTACTTTTTTGTTGACTTCCGATGAGTTTTAATATTAATTAGTTTTATCCTTTATTTAAAAAAAAATTTAATGTTTATTTATAGTAGAGAGAGACCACGAGTAGGTGAGGGGCAGAGAGAGAGAAAGACAAAGAATACGAAGCAGGCTTCAGGTTCTAAGTTGTCAGCACATAGCTGATGTGGGGCCTGAAGTCACGAACCTCGAGATCATGACCAGAGCCAAAGTCGGACACTTAACGGACTAAGCCACCCAGGTGCCCCAATTAATTATCTCTTTTAAACCAAATCAATGTTTGTTTTTCCAAATGTCTTTCTCTTGCCACTATCTTCTGAAATATTTTTTTAAAAAAGACACCCTTGAACAAATAGGAATTTTTCGCACCAAATATATTTTCCGTATTTTCAGCGTGTTCACGTAATCCCGCAAGATGCAAGGACCAAACATGAAAAAGGGGGATAAGGTGAGGGCCATAAAATTCAGCATGATAGAATGCCAGTTCTAATGTCGTTTCGTCATGTTTTAATGGCCAAATGCTCTCCCTAAAGCGTTAAACAAAATGGTGAAACAGGTAATTTCACACTTGCCCCAGGAACAAACAATACCCATTGCTTGGTTTTATAATCTATTTTTTTACTCCGTGTAATAAATCTTTTGCATGTGACTTAGCAAAAATAACAGGAGGCATCTGAAGATGTTAAGAAATTCATTCTTACCCTATCCTGACAACTGTGGGCTTGAATGTATGTCCAACAAAATATCTGCCCAGGGTTCTCAAACGCAAATGCTTCTAGGGGCTTAGCACAAACACCAGATGGGTTAGAGACATCTGATCATTAAAAATGTTGCCTAGTGCCCCCAGCCCAAAGGGGACAGCAGCCAAAGACACAATGAGGGGTGTCATGGAGTTCTAACAATGCCATGGAGTGACAGCAGTCCCAATTCCCAGTACCTCAAATACTGGAAATTCCCAAGTATAAATCTTCCATCTTAAAATATTGCTCAATGTTTTCACCACCGCATAGACCTAAAAAAAAGTATGTCTACGAATTGGCAAGAGTCTGGAGGTCACAATTTTGAGAACTGTGTTTGTCAGGAAATCAACAGAAAATCCCCAGTAAGAGGCACTCTTGCCAGGATTTACCTGTGAGCTCCCTTTTTATGTTGGGAAGGTTGGCTGGACAGGAGTTGCTGATGGTGAGGCCTGGGGGTGGCAGTCCTTGGTTGCCATAAAGATCAATCAGATTTCCAGAGACAGGTAACTAGAGACAGAAAAACAGTGATAGAAACAAACTGTTGAACAGCTCCTCATTCAGCTAGAACCCGTATCGATTCCAGGCTTTACTTAAAAGAAATGGTAGGATGCAAAAAAGTCATTTTTTTAAAACAGGAAAGCACGACATGTTTACTTTTTCACTCACTCAGAGACATGGTCACCTTAGCTCATTCCCTTTGAGAGAAGGAAGGACGCGGAATCTCCTACCCATAAGATGGCTATATTACCAGCTTATACGTACATTTTGAGCGTGCAGACAATGGATAATGTGGCAAACTCACTATCTAGCACATCCAGGGGCATACGCTATATGTTTAGTAAAGGTCGGCTGTTACCGTAAAACAGGGTTCTGTGTGGCATGACTTTTTCACCAAAGCACGTTTTTCATCAAAGTCATTTTTTCCGTCCCTCTCCTTTTTATCTCTCTTCACCATAAAGAGCACTTCTGCAGCAGAAAAGCACTGAGAAGTGTTTTCTATTGGGAAAGAAATGGTTTCCTCATTGCTAAAGAAGAGCTATTTTCCTTGAGAGTGAAATCTTTCGCAAAGCCACAAGAGGGAGCCCACTGACTTTAATAAAAGAACAAAACATACACTACAAAAAAAAAAAAAAAAAAAAAAAAAAAAAAAAAAAAGGAAGTATTTAGCCTTCTCTACCTAGCTTAAGAGTGTTTTTCTCCAGTTCTGAGTTGAATCATTTAAAGTAGTGAACTTATTTCTGCCCCCAGTGCTGCTTTTCCTGTACTGAGTTCACTGGAAGAGTCTGATGTGTCCGTTCTTGGGCACAAGAGGGGCCCCGGACATTTCCTCTTCCCACCGGCTGAAATAAAGTTCTCAACTATCACTCTGGGGACACAGTTAAGTGACCTCACTTCTGCCACTGCAGGAACTCCCCATTCCCAGCTTAATTCAAACACTTCCTGTAAACTATTAACACCGTGTAAGAAACTGATCATTTAACCCTTCCTGTCCTTGACTATACATTCTAAGTTTTACTCCACATCTGAGAAAAGTGAATGTTTACTGACCAAGGGGCTCCAATAAAGATGATATTGAAGATTTCACCTTTCATTTTCTCCAGTGGCTACTAACATACAGATAAAAATATCTCACAAAATAAAGATAGAAATGTGTTTCCCTTCATCGGTAGCCTTCGACCATCTATCCACCATGGCTTCTAAGTATGTGCTCTATGAAATGAACCCCGAACTAAACCCCAAACGAAAGAGATGGGGGAGGCCTGTACTTTCTGGCAGGTAAACAAGGATACCAGCTCTAATATGACTGGGGCCTGAGGGCAGGGAGGACAGACAGATCAGCAGAACACCTCTCTCTCTTTTCCACTCAGTCTTTTGCTTCTTTTTGAAGGCAGGATGTATGTTATGTATATAAAATGTAATATATATATCCCATTATACAGATTCATATAAACAATGCGCTGTGATAACTTAAAATGTCCTTGAACCACAATTCAAGCTCCTCTAGCTAAGAACCTGATCAAAAGTGACTGTGATTATTAGCTGTCATTTTACTAAGTGGTTTTATTTGAAGTAGGTCACCTTCTTAGGGTCAGTCTCTTCCTGTGTGTGCTCAGTCGTACTCTTGTCCAACTTAAGACACCAGAAGGAAAGGGGTGCAAATCTCTCAGCACAGCACTGTAAAGAGTTAGAGCATCAAAACTTCTAAAGGTTCTATGACATCTCATAACCCCTCTGGATTCCTCCTATCTTTCCGTAGTTTCAGATTTTTGAGGAACTACTGAGTATTAATAAACTAAGGATGTGGCTTTAAAAATTCAATGCAACAAGCTAAAAAAATATATTTCCATTCCTCTAGAAATACAAATCATATCTATTATATTTTCAAATGCAAACTGTAAGCAACACGTGCAATTGTGTTATTATGATGATTTGTTAGGGAAAATTAATAGACAAGACATACATAGAGAGCTTTAAAAAAAATCTTTAAGTCACCAAAGGATTTACAGTGAACAGATATCTGATTATAAGCTTTTCCAGGACAAGAACATATTTTCTAAACATATTCTAAAGGAAAATGTGTGTACATATACCAAATAAATGCAGACTCACATGGAAGGGAGGGCGGGAGGGAGACAGAGACAGACAGACATGGAGCAAAAGAAACAAAAATTGGGAATGAGACAGAGACAAAGACTCAGAGTAGGGGTGGAAACAGGAAGAGAGAGACACATGTGCATACGGGGAGAGAGGTGGACAGACAGATGGAGAGACATGCAGGATGGCGGTGGGGAGAAAGAGAGCAAGACTGGGGACCCCCGGAGAGAAATCGATTGGGAGGGAGCTGAAAACTCCAGAAAAGATTGCTGTGAATGGCAGGGAGTGACAGTGGGGCCCGCCAAGAAGGGAGATGAATTAAAATCTCTAGAACAAGACGTCTTATCGGGTACTCCACTGAGGTCAGACATCATTACTTCCAGTCCCCAGAACGGCTCATAAGTGTCCATCTACTTCTCTGAAAGATTTCCTGCTCTAGCTGCTTTTCCAACACTTGCCGAACAGGAGCTGGCAGCATGTACCTTGCCAGAATAGTTTGTTGGGGACAGTTTTTTGTGTGGGGTCCTACTCTGGGCCAGGTACAGAACTAGAAAGGCACTCTGTGGATGTCATCTTAATGGCTTTTATGGCAGAAACACCATGGGGCTAGCTATGTGTGAACAGAGCTTTGTGGTAGGAGGTTCATATACTATATTAATAACAGTATTGGAGGAGGGGTAGTGTCAATCTGTTGATAAACCAATTAGAAAGTGCAATTTTCAAGTCATCTCCAACTGGATCTAAGCAAATAAAAACCTAGTTGCTCACTAGCCAAGTATGGATGCTCAAATTTACACATTAGTAGTGCAGCCATTCATAGGCGGGCTTAGGAGCCAGAGAACTAGCTTAAAACCTGCCTGTGTTACTGACCTGCTGTGTGATATTAACCTCTCTGAGGCATGGTGCCACCTCTGAAGAGTAGTGATCACATCACCCATCTCACAGGGTTGTGTAACAATTAGAGGTAACTGGGGGTGAAACACTGTGTTTAAGTGATCAGTACACTGCCAGGTTTGGTAATATTATGATTTTCTACAAAGTACTGTATTCCCAATCCGCTCTAAACTTTGATCAATGACACCACATATGCCATGTTAATTACTATGTAGCCTGTCAACCACTGTACCAATTTTGCCAGGCTGCAGTGCAAATCTAAATATAGGAATCAAGGGAACTACAGGGCTGTATTAACGGCTCAGTGTTCAAATCGAGTCTTCTCCACTGGGGACCTCCCCCCCCCCCCCATTCTCCGAGGGGATCTGTCAACTTCTAGAGTCATTTTAGGGTGTGATAACTGGGGGGGAGTGGAGGGTACCACTGGCATCTAATGGGTGGAGAATGGGGATGCTGCTAAAAACATCCTGCAATGAGCAGGACAGCCTCATAACAAAGAACTATCCATCTTGAATGTTAGTGGGGCTGAAGCTGAGAGACTCTGCCCCTAAATGGTGCCTTATGTTGTTTGTGTTAATGGCTGTCATTCGTTGAAACTACTAAGTGGAAGGTTGATTACACATCATTCTGGGGTGCCTGGTTGGTCAGTTAAGCATACAACCTTGGCTCAGGTCATGATCTTCCAGTTTGTGGGTTTGCACCCCACGTCAGGCTCTGTGCTGACAGCTGAGAGCCTGGAGCCTGCTTCGGATTCTGGGCGTTCCCCTTCTCTCTGCCCCTCCCCCGCTCGTGCTCTGTCTCTCTCTCTCAAAGATAAGTGACATTAAAAAAAATTTTTTTAGGGGTGCCTGGGTGACTCAGTCGGTTAAGCATCCGACTTCGGCTCAGGTCATGATCTCACAGTCCATGAGCTCAAGCCCTGCGTCAGGCTCTGTGCTGACAGCTCAGAGCCTGGAACCTGCTTCGGATTCTGTATCTCCCTCTCTCTCTGCCCCTCCCCTGCTCATGCTCTGTCTCTCTCTGTATCAGAAATAAATAAAACATTTAAAAAATTTGTTTTAATTTTTTTTAAATAAATACAAAAATAAACATGGCTTTCTAATTACAAATCGGCCATGCATATTTAAGAAAGGATTCTGTGGTTCCCCTTCTGGGTTAGAAAACCTGCCCCATAAACATAGCCAACATTTATAATTAGGGCAAAATAATATCTTTGAAGCTAAGGAAGAGGAAGAGGCATCTTCTGTTAACATGGATATGTCGTGGGGCGCCTGGGGGGCTCAGTCAGTTACGCATCTGACTTCGGCTCAGGTCATGATCTCATGGCTCGTGAGTTCGAGCCCCGCGTCGGGCTCTTTGCTGACAGCTCAGAGCCAGGAGCCTGCTTCGGATTCTGTGCTTCCCTCTCTCTCTCTGCCCCTCCCCCGCTCATGCTCTGTCTTTCTCCCTCTCTCTCAAAAATAAACATTAAAAAAATTAAACAAAAAAAAAAATTTCACTTCCAGCATAGAAGTGTACAATGTCCAGATCGAAGCCACAGTCTGATAGGGACAAATAAAGAGGGGCTGAATGCCTATGGGTCTGTGCCCCAAACTTGGTCTGAATTGTGTTCTTCAATGTTCTGCTCTACCAAAATGAATATTTTTCCAAGTAAATGATCATTGTAAAATATTATTATTTTTTTCTTTCTGGATGTTCCCTTTCTCTGAATCTCAATTGAGCACTGTGAGCACAAGTAAACTGGGACTTTTATTCTTTGTTTGTAATGGTACAAGAGGGCCCTTGTGCTCTTAGAATAGTTATTTCTAGACTCCAATTCCCTTAGGATAGTTTCCTCTCTAAGTGTCCCTTCCACTTTACTTTTTTTTTTTCAAGAAGTTAACTTGAAATAAAGCATATCAAAGAATCAAATAAACGGAAAAGAAATGCCTAACATAAAGAACGTGAAGTTTAAACTCTACTGTCGGGGGAGAAATTAAAATGTGAGTGACGTGTGGTAGCTTTGTTGTTTCTTTTGACAACCCAAGCCCAAGTTTATCAAGAATAAGAACTAGGAACCAACATTTAGTAAGTGCGTATCAGAATCAAGACTCTTCTAAATGCTTTTTGTAGATTAGCTCTTGCCATTTTCATATGAATTCTATTGTCTTAGATGCTCTTATTATTATTCCCATTTTCCAGACAAAGAAAGTGAGTCAGAGAGGTCAAATAACTCACTCAAGAGTATGCACTCAATTCAGCTGTCTGGCTCATGATCTGAGTTCCTAATCTCTATATTATAGGGTCTCCACTAATAGCAAAATGATGAACCGCTTTGGTCATGGTCTGGTTCTGCTGGGGTTACCTTTAGACTTTTTCAGCGTGCAAATATAGAAAAGTAATGAATGCCTGGATAGTAAGCGACATCTGAGGGTGCTACAGGTGACTCCTGCCCTGGCTGGGAATTAATTCAACGCTGCCCAGGGCATCTTTCCCACCCAGGAGCTCTCCTGAGATTGCGCCTCTACTCCCGAACTACCTCCTCTATTCAAGGTCTGACGCAGTCTCCTCTTTCCAGGCTGGGAAGCTCTATGAGCAGAGGTAGGAAACCTCGCTCATCTTCATCCAAGCACTTCACTCAGGGCTGGTGACACAGTAGGTATTCAGTAAATGCTAATTCAATCATAAAGTTAGCTTAGGAGCAATCAGATAATCAAGAAATAAGGTTTCCATTCTATTGTAGAATGACTGAGGAGACATGGGTATTCAGTCTAAAGGAGAGAAGCAGGGACGCCTGGGTGGCTTAGTTGGTTCAGTATCCAACTTCGGCCAGGTCATGATCTCTTGTGAGTTCGAGCCCCACGTTGGGCTCTGTGCTGACAGCTCAGAGCCTGGAACCTGCTTCAGATTCTGTCTCCCTCTCTCTGCCCCTCCCTTGCTCATGCTGTCTCTCTCTCTCTCTCCCTCTCTCTTTCTAAGAATAAACATTAAAAAAAATAAAGAAGAGAAGCAAATGGGGGTCTTGAAAACTGTCTTCAAAAGGTTCGTCATGAGGGGGCACCTGGGTGGCTCAGTTGGTAAAGCTTCCAACTTTGGCTCATGTTTGTGGTTTTGAGCCCCACGTCGGGCTTTGTGCTGACAGCTCAGAGCCTGAAGCCTGCTTCTGTTTCTGTGTCTCCCTCTCTCTCTCCCCCCCACCCCCCACTCAAACTCTGTCTCTTTCTCTCTCTCAAAAATAAACAAACATTAAAAAAAACACACAATACATTAAAAAAAGAAGAAGGATTGTTCTGAGCACAAGTTCTCCATGAGGCAAACTGGGACCCATGTCTAGAATTCATACAGAAACTCATTGTAACATCTGAATTATAATTATTAAGTATGATGTTATTTTACAGTAGAACTAGACACATTATAGATGCTCAAGGAATATCACCCGAATAAAATACTATCAAAATTACTTGATAGTATAAAAAATTACTTCATAATTTCGATGTTGTTAAGTACAACTTGTTTCCAATGCTGAATGCTACACATACTTTATGAGATGACCATGTGAGGCAGGTACAATTATCAGTCTGATTTTACAGATGGATAAATGTAGGACTTCAGGAAGCTACGTAACACGCAAGATGACAGAGGAAATGGAAGGCTTTGGATAGGAACCCAGATATGAGCACAAATCCCCAAGTCTTAACCATTGTGTTTTCCTGTTTGTCTTGTGAGCTAGTGCATATCCTTCTTTAGAGGCTTTCAAGAAGATGCACGACTGATTCTATGTGTGTATGCGGGGGAAACGGAAGATATATAAGGGAAGGCTAATGCACAGAGTACTCGGTTGGCTCAGATGACTTCAAAGGTCCTCACTATTGGAGAAAAATTTTTTAAATGATTTATAAAAAAAAATCATATTAACTTTATAGTCTTCCTGAGTGCGCCCGGATACCACTCGACACCACTGGCAAAATGACCACCTTCATCAAGCAAAGTTCCTTTGGGCTGATTGGGCCATTGCTAATAATTGCAGCGAGGGCATTGAAAACATTGTAAACATACCCATGTTTCCGAGTATATTTATACATTCCACAGTGCAAGCTCTCCCAAGTGTTTTGCTCACATTCATCCCAGGATTTCGACTGCTGACAAGGGTAGCCCTCCTCACAAGAGGCACAAAGTTGGAAGCAGAAGGGTTCCGACTGATGCCAACTAAGCGCTCCAAGAGGGTGGGGAGACTGTGGCATGGAAACATCTGTCAAGATGGCAGAACATCCAGATCTTTCAAAAACGGGGGCGGGGGGGTGAGTTTAAATGGGGAGGAAGTTAACAAAGACTGAGGATCCTAGAAAAGACTTTGGGGTTTCAAGGGGGGTTGTCACCCCTCAGGACTTCAGGTAAGTGAACTGAAAGAAGTGAAACAAGATGGAAAAGAAAAGAAAATGCTACCTATAAAACTTGAGTGTACTATAGTAAACTAGTTTGGTGTAAATAAGCAAGGGCTATCATATTCCCTGGCCATGGGGATTTATTTATAGGAACCTACGCTCTAAAAAGATTTTCTATTGTGGTAAAAATTCCTATAACATAAAATTTAGCATCTTGCCCATTTTGAAGTGTATAGCCCGGGAACGCTAAGTCTATTCACATCATTGTGAAACAGATCTCGAGGACTTCTTCATCTTACAAATACCAAACTCTGTACCCATCAGAGAAGAACTCCTCTCACATCCCTCTCTCCTATGGAAATTAGCCTTTCAAATATAGGTTATTCAAGAATATGATAGCCCCGTGGCATTGATCTCAGAGGAAACAAAATAAGATTGGACAAGGCATTCCAAAGCCAATTGAAGAGTCTTGTCTCTGACACACCCAAGCTATGGAAATCTGTGCAAGACCAGAGAACCTTTCCTAATCCTAAAAACGAGGGTAATGATACGACCCCCAACTTGACTCACAGAATTACTGCAAGGACTAGAGTCACAGAATTAGTACAAGGACTAAATAAGATCTACAGTAAGGCTTTGCTAAGTGGTAACATAAGCCACCACTCTAAGGAGTGAAAAAAAAAAAAAAAAACAAGACAGGCAAGGCTCCAAATTATAGAGAGAAGGAAATTTAATAAACCACTGCTTTATTAACTAAAATTGAATAGATTTAGATGAAGAAAGGCAACTCAAACGTCAGTCTATCATCTGTGAATAGTAAGGTACCACCTTTTACTTTAAAAGGTGCATTCATTTGTCATGCCCAGGAGAATGCTACTGTAAATAGTATACTCCATAGTATTGCCCCTGGCAGCGGGCACTATGTTGGTCACTAGATGTCCAGGGGAAGCCTGTTGTCCAAGTGACAGTGGACTTGGATGCCAGGGAACGTGGAGCTTTATCATGGGGTTACTGATAAACCCACGAGAAATTCTTAATTTCTGGTGTCAAAGTCACTTATTTGTGATCCTGAGACAATTCCTTGGTTTAGTATTAATAAATTTCTCAATCAGCCACTTGCAGAAATAAACCAAAAGCTCAGGAAAAAAGGAGAGAACACTGGCAATAACTCAAGATATTCTTTAAAAAAAAAGTCATCAATACCGTATTTGCCATCTGCAAAGCAGGATCCATCAAGCCCAGGATTTCTTCATTATAACTTGATTCTAGGCTAATGATGTCATCAATTACATCATCCATCTGTAGGAAAAAAAGGGCAATGGAAGAGACAAATATAAGCAAAAACTGTACAAAGCAACCCAAAGAGAGATCCATGATTCTCTTCTTACCCTCAACACTGAATGCTCTTCACTTAGATTTCTAAGTTACCATCCCTTCTTGCCAAACAGGAACATCACTGAAGGTCACTGACACTAACCGGTGATAAGGATGACATCTGTAACCAGTGCTTAGTGAGGGATTACTAGGTGCCAGGCACTGGGCTCAGGGCTTTGGACGGGTTCAATCATTTCCCCCTCACAGTAGCCCCATCAGCGTAGGGGCTACGAGTATATCCATTCTCCAGGTGAGATGAAGGAGAAGCACCTTCCCCAATGAAGAAGAGTTCGAGCCACAACTTGAACCCATTCTCTCAAGCGCTATGCTCAACTGCCACTCCTAGACAGGAAAGCTGGACTGGGAAACCTCATCTTGAAAGACAGCTGCGATTTCCTTTTTTTCTCTAAGGACTATACCCCATAGCCTTTGTAGACCCTCCTTGAAGTAAGAAAACACGGGCGGTCACTCAGACCTTTGCTCTCCTACGGACTGGTGTGGGGGGGGGGGTCACTGTGGCTCTCAGGCTACTGGCGAACCCTGCACTGATCTTTACAGTGACTTATATAAACTAAGCGTCTCCTTGTGTGGCTGCCAATGTGCACGGGGCTCCCCCAGGAGTACACCAGGACGGGGTTATCATTACAGTGGTGGAGCTGACAGTCCCTCTAGATCAATTTTATTCCTCAAGTACCAAAACATCAGTTATGATAATAAACAACAGTGATTACATGTGCCTTGCAGCAGTTGCAAAGACAAGGCTGTGAGAACATTTCGTTGTAAACACCTTATGTATTTGAGCTGGGTATGTGCCTGCGTGTCTGCGAGCATGCACTCAGGCTTGAATCTCAATAATGCTTCGCAAGTACACAGTGAGGTCTCAGAGCTCAGAGGAATGCTCTTCATGTCTTTTTGTCATTTCCAATGAAAGGGGACAGGCCCCAATGTCACAGGGCTTATTGGAATCCTCATTCTCCCGCTTTCTGTAGTAAGGGCAACACCCTCAATTTTTAAAGGCCTCAACAGGCCAATCTGGAAAATGGGGTTAATAATACTCCTTGTCTTATTAGATTCTTGTGAGATCTCAGGATAAAGCATAAAAAGTGGCTCAGAGTGCCATGGATATAGTAAACACCCAAAAAATGAGAGTTATTAAGTGACCTCTGACAACGATAATTTCGGGTTGAATAACGTCCAGCACATTGTTTAGTTTCATTTCTAGATTGACCAGTTAGGTTTGTTTGCTTCTACGGGATGATTTTCTGATTGAGTTGAACAGTCAAATGGGCCAGGGGACTTATGCACAACTTCTCCTTGTAAATTTTTAGGGAAATAAAATTAGTGGGTTTTACTGATAGAATAAATAGAATTTTTATTTTTAATAAAATAGAATAGATAGAATTTTTTAAATCGTTTCTTTTTCTGATTTAAAAAACACTAAAGCAAGTTAATAATTGGAAATACAGAAAAGTAAACAATTTTTCATTGCTTATTCTTCTTTCTCTTATATATCTATACACACACTGTAAAATATATAAATATGTTAATAAATGTTTGTGGTGTTATTTATACATCTATTAAACAGGATGTCACAGAAGAATCTCTAATCACTTGCAAAAAATCCATGAAATATTATTAAATAAATTTCAAATGCATGTTTCATGAGAGTCCATTTTGTAAAACAATATGTAGACCTTTCTCCCTCTCTCTCTCTCTCTCTCTCTCTCTCACACACACACACACACACACACACACAAACACGCATATCTTGGTTTTATTAATAGCCTATTGAAGTTGATATCCTACAAATTTGTGTAACACATTGATGACAGTACCTAAATGAGTACAGCATTTTACATTTTATGTCTCACAATTTATGGATTTCAAGCACTTTTTAATCACTTAAAGCAACTTAGGGAAAATGTATTTTAAGTTTAATTTCATTTAGTTATTTAATCATGCGCCACAATGAGGAAAATGGCCTTGCTCATAGCTTTCTCCATTTAAAAAAAAAAAAAAAATCAATGAGGGGAAAAAAACCCTGAAGTCATCAGGAAGGCGTGATGAGCCACAAATATAGATTCTCATTACAAAGTGTTACATCCTTGGGCTGCCGAGTCATTCAGTACCTGCATGCATGACGCTCGTGAATGTGTGTTCATAGTTGGGCATTCGCTTTCCGCCCTGTTTTGCTCTTCAAACTTATAAAATCCCTGTAAAAACACAAGCAAAATCAGCCCATGACTTGGATTTGCAAATGGCTTTTCAATGACATGTTCACACGAGGCTGATGGCGCAGCAACAAGATGAAATAATAAGCTTTCAAACAAAGTAAAAGTGACCAAGAAATAAAATAGTGCACAAAGAACTTCCATCAAATCAGCTTGATAGATGACAAATATGGACAGAGAAAAATAAGACATTTGGTTTGGGCCCAGGGGAAAAAAGACTGAGTCCCTCTAGAAACTAGAATACAGAAACTTCAGAAAAGTCACCTCTGAAATCACATGAACATTTCAGAGTACTGTAAAACTCCATTAAAATGAGGCTTATCATCTCGTAATTTGGAAATAATAGGCATTGAATCACAACTCTCCTCTCAGGTATTTTTATGCTTCAAATTTTGATGCAACAATTAGCTTGAGGTGTGTTTTGAATCTTGTCTCCAATCCAGCCTTTACAAAAGCAGATTTCACGGCAGCGGCAATCTTATTATGAAACGGAATTTATCTAGCAATTAAACCTTTGCTTCTCTGTTAAATTCTCATGTGCTACATTATTCAAATCCATCCACGCACATTCTGTGCTTTTTTTTTTTTTTTCCTCTTCAACTCAGGGAGAAATAAAAATACTATTCCAGGCATTCACAACAAGCGGAACTTCTAAACCGCCTGTCCCACACCTTTTCTATTTTTGTTTTTCCTTCTCCACCTTGCCTTCTCCTCTCTCTGCATTTTCACTGCTTTGTAAATGGAAAGGCATTGAAGAGAAGAGAGCGCTCGGCTAACGGAGCGGAAACAGGGTGGGAGAGAAAGTGTCCTCACCTCCACGTCCCACTCGGGAGCGGCCAGGTGTCCCGTCCTGAGCCATAACCCAATAACCCGGTGATGGTGAGAAAGAAGCCGGAGAGCGGCAGCCACGTAGCAGAAACTGGGACAAAGGCCAGTGCGTGTGGCCCCACAGACAGACTAGAGAGTCCACAGTCAAGTGTGGGAATAATATCCAACAGACATTCATTTAGTGTAAGAAGACAGGAGAGGGGAGGAGACATGAATTACCTCTTTTTCACAGTTGGAGTTAAGTGTGAGCATAGCCATGGGGCTGTTGGGTGCGCTGCTCCCCGGCACTGGTGGCATGACATGATCGCCAGGCTGGTTTGGACATGGCAAGCTCAGGACTTGGTTGGCATGTTTATTTGCTAAAGTGGTAGAAAGGTACTGCTTTACCTGCTGCCTTTGGGCTTGCTGTATGTGGTACTTGGTGGGGTTTTCGAGGTGGGTCTGCACCTGAACATAGCCACGGAGGGAAGAGAAGACAGCGCCGTTATTCGTGAGTTTCGGTCGGCTCTTTTCTCAGGCACAAACATGAGACTGGCCAGTCCACCAACAGAATAAATTATTAAGCCCCTGTTTATGTACCAGGCACTGTGCTAATGGATTTTGATATTACTGAAGTTTAAAGTCTAACTCTCAGGATTTGGGGTAATACTTTGCCCTGTTTTATTTCCCTGCTAATTAGCTGCACATCTCTTGGAAACCTTGTGCCCTTCTGCTCATGTCTAAGAATTTAAAATTTGCAACCATCTGTAGGGCAAAACTTTTCCCAACACAACTGGAAGGGCTTACTGAAATCAAAACAATCCAGAAAAAGGAGCATCACAATTTATTTTACTTTCCTTGGCAAAGAGAACAGCTTTCTGTTTAAAAACAACAAAAACCTCCTTAAGAACCAGCTGTAAAACGGTTGTAGAAAATAAACAGAAACATTCTGATGATTAAATCAACTAGTTGTAGATTAATTCCTCCCACTTTCATTTGGACATGATTATTCAACATTTTAATTAAGATCTTGAACTCAACATTAAGCAGTTTCTTTCAAACACCTCACACTTACATGTATGTGTTTTTAAAGGCATGGCTATTAAGGCACCAGGATATTTTTTCTCCTTTCTTATAAACAATACAGGATTAAAAATGGCTTAAAAAAAATCAGTGATAGTCAATTTAAAGTTACTTTTTCCTTGAGAAATACAATTTGATCTTATGAGCTCCGAACAGGAGCTGATGGAGAGAGCACAGCCAGGCACTAGGGGGAAAAAAAAAACCCTACTAATATTTACTTTGTTCAAAACCACATTGAATTACTTCTTATAGTAACAAGCAGTAAATAGCATTAAACTAGCAGACTTGCACTTACTGGAAAGAGTACAATAAAATGAAAAGGTGAATTACTCAATTTATTGCACTGCATTTCAGACACTAAATATGAATAAGAGTAAAGCTCACCTGATAGTGATTATATTCTAGCATTTCCAGCATAACAACGCTTTAGGTGGCCCCAATCCAAAGAGAAATGGTAGGCTATTCACTCCCTCTACTTTCTGTAATGCCGATTCGAAGACTGACTGGCATAGAGAAGGCACTATAAACAAGGTATCCCGAGACACCACCGGAAACTTTATCACAGCAGCCCTGCTTATAATAACCTAAGCTAATTAGTTATGCGTGTAAAAAAAAAAAAAAAACCCATTCGCACAAGGGGCTTTTTTTTTTTCTTTTCTTTTCTTTTTTTTTTTTTTTTTGAAAGCTCAACGAGCTTGGTCTTCAATATTTATATCAATTTTTCCCCCTGGCTTGACGTCATGCTTTTTTCATAACTATAAAAGAACCTTTTTAAGTGATGAGCTATCAAAGTCAAACTCACTGTCAGATCAAGGCCGATTCACTATTCATCTTTAGTTCCAGTAGTATTAATAGACAATGGTATTTCTCTTTCAGCAATAGGTTAAGAGCTAGATGCCCCCTTTGGAGAAGACACTGCCTAAAAGCTACTATTACACACGAGACTTTCTAATGGCCACATAACTCTCTAACTGGCAACTGCAGGAAGAGCGTCTCTGGAGGAGTCTCTGTGCTGCACTTTCAAGTTCAATGG
Source organism: Panthera onca (assembly GCF_046562875.1). NCBI lineage: Eukaryota > Metazoa > Chordata > Mammalia > Carnivora > Felidae > Panthera > Panthera onca. The sequence continues at coordinate 37,439,420 of NC_138340.1, read as the reverse complement.
CCTCATCCTATATCCTAGTCTCAGTGTACATCTTATTCTTAGTTGCATGGATATGTAACTCTCCTACTGACTTTAAAATCAGGAAGAAGGGAAACTACCCTAAGCAGAACAGGAAAAACATACACACACACGGGGCTGGATGTATATTTACGTGAAGAGTAAGAAATAAACGTCTCCCCAATTTCACCAAGGTGGGAAGCATGAAAGTGTTTAGCAAAACTCTTATTATAACTCTTAGGGATAGAGAAGAGTAAGAGTTATCATATACATGACCGATGTACTTATATCTTTACTCATTTATTTGCTCCATTATTTACTGTTAGTATGTGCTAAACACCGTGTGAGACACGGAATATACGTTGCGAACAAATAGATCTGACTACCAGCTTCATGAAGCTTGTAGTCTGGGGTGAGACAAAAGAAGAAAAAGGCAAAGAAATAAATACCTAAAAACTGTGATAAATGGTTAATATTAACTGCTGAAATGGGGAGATATTTAAAGCATAAAAATTTGAAATTCAGTAATGCTGTCCAAATGCCCAGGAAAATGGAAGTTCTTTACGTTGACAATCTCAGAGAGTTTTCAAATGACTGATCTAACATGCACACAGAGGTTCACAGAGACATTTTAAGTTTATGAAAGGGTCCAGACACGATAATGATGAGGACAACAGACATTACTAAAATAAACATAAAATGAGGGCAATGCGTGTAATGTGCTTATTTCACTATTACACTTAGACAAAGAAAGGGCTACACATTTAAAAATAAATGTTAATTCACTGGCAGATCCTTATTCTTTAATGAATTAGAATTTTATGCTTTAGTGAGAAAGGAAGCGACCTGCTCTCTATTCAGCATTGCCAGTAAGCTCTTTCCTAATACCCAGGTTGAGGTGATCGGAGTTGAATGTACTCTGTCCCTTCACGGTCAGCGTTATTTTAGTTTCCAAATAAGTTGAGAACAGACTAGCTATACACACTATGCAGGAAGCAGAACATCTCCAACTGTCTCCAAACACTGGAAACAGGTAACATAAATGAGGAACATGAGCTCTAGGGTTAATAGGGAGTAGTGAGGTCTGTGCCTAACTGGAACACACACGTCTCATCTAAAAGAAATGGCTGACATGAAACGTGGTTGACGGTGGCCACATGGGTACATCAATCCAGTCGAGATCTTCCAATTCTGAGATGTAGCTAGGCAATGTAAACTTCTTTTTGAAGTTAAATCTCCCAGGTTAAAAAACTGACATCCAGTTGTTTGACTTTCACACTGCATAAAACAAGTTAAACACATGTGTGGGCTGGACTCAGTCCAGAAGCCACTAGAATGTGGTCTCGGCCTCACACCACCCTTAAGGATAATCTTCCTATCTACATTCCCTGGGGGTGGCCTAGGTTCTGAGGACAAGTTACTGTCGAAATCCAGGCATTTACTTTGCTTCCCTGAGAGACAGCATGCCGAGCAGCACAGTTAAGAATTCGAAACCTGCATTCGAATTGTGGCTTTGCAACTTAACTGTTTAATGACCCTCTGCAAGTCATGAACATTTCCAGGCTCTCATCTCCCCACGTGCTCAATAGGGATGAGAACAGAGCCTGCATGATAGAGGTATTTCCGCATTAAATGAACACACGTCTGACGGGCTTAGAAACATAGCTGAAACATTGCAGTTCTCAAACGTTTTTTGTCTTAAGACTGTTTCAAACCGTTCTAATCGGGAGTATTTATGTGAGTCCTAGCTATCGGTGCTTACCATATTAGGAATTAAAGCAAAAAAATCTTAAAACGCAAGATGACACGCTGCCGTACATTCCACTGGTCTTCAGAACAATGACATTTTAACACACACGAAGCTTTTGTAAAACTCTTCTGTAAAATCGCAAGAGGGGCATGAAAAAAAGGAAAATAATCTAGTATTATGAAGACAGTAGTTGTGACCTGGCAAAATCACTACAAGGGTCCTGGAGTCCCCCAGGGCTCTCTGATCAACTTTGAGACCTGCTGATCTAGAACACAGGTTCACGAGTACCTGAACCCTCGAACCTTCTCACAGCAATATTATGAGGCTCTAAGGTCCTGTGACAATTTTAAAAGCCATATAAACAAAACCATCCTAAATCATAGCTCCTCAGACTTCCCTTTTGTTAATTTTTCAATAGCTAATCAAGCAAGCATACAAATGAAAACATATATGCAGCAGTAAACATCTGTATGACTGCCTGATAATTTTTGCACGCTGGTGAGCTTCAGACTAACCCTCCCCAAGTTAATGAATTTGGAGAGTCAAGTTAGGTATTGCTGAGCATTTGAAGCACAGACCACAGAATAAAGCTAGAATACTTCATACTCTCTCAAAAGATACTCTTTTGTCGATATAAGGGATGTTTCATATAAATAAAGGATGTTAGCTATCACGTTAAAGTGCAAAACTCCAAAGGCTTTGAAATTCTTCTTCCTTTTGTTACTGCTACACTCTTTTTGTGCTTCTTCTGTTCTTCCTTCAGATCCTGCATTGATACCAAGAGAGGTGGAATGGATCACCTTCTAACTGTCACACTTTTGCTGTGCCACTTCCTAGGTGACAATGACAGGTTATTTTCCACCAGTTTCATTTGAAAAAGATCGTGGAGCACATCAGTGTGAGATGGTACCTAGAGAAAACTACCATCTTGACCGACAAAAGAATTCACTGGAGGGAAAGAAACAATTCCCACTGGTCTTCTATTCCCTCTATGATTTGTAAACCAGAATGTAAATAATCAAGTTGAGGGAAGATTCCTGCAATCCTTTTAGTTCATAATCTTTTTTTTTTTTTCAACACGTGCAGATTCAACACACACTTTTTCAACACAAAGTGCAGATTTCTTATTTTATGTTTAGGGAGAAAATGTGCCCTGCTGCTTAGCAAGTTTAAGGAACAGTAAAGGGATTGTAACTCCATCAACTGCTATTCACTACGGCCTCCAAACCACCATTCTTTTACACTGGTTTTTAAAATGACAATTTATAGAGACGGTCAACTAAGCAGTCACCATCCCTGATAAACATGGCAGAACTGACAAAGCTAGCTTTCTTAAATGACTTGGGAGAAGACTTGTCCAGGGTCACATTTGAAAGGCACACGGTTCTTTTCAGTCCCACAATTATACGAATTGTGCCAATTATGCCACGAAAGAGGACTCAAGCCCAAAATACACTTTCTCCAACAGTCATCTATTCTGTACAGTCTGTACAAGGGGATTCTTCACAGAAAATAAACATGAGGATATGAATCCTGACCTAAGAGAGAAAAGAATCAAAATGAGATGCAAACAAGAAGCAAAAACAAAGGCGGCTTCCGTAAAGGAGACAGACATGGGACTAAGGCTGACGAGCCCAAGCCCCTTTCTCTAGCCCGGGAGTCTGCCCACCAGGCCGGCTGGGTCTGCTCCTTATTCTGGTCTGGCCTGTCAACTAAGAACACATTTTACGTTCTTCAATGGTTGGAAAAGAAGCAGAAGAAGAAGATTTCATGATACATGAAAATGATATGAAATCCAAATTTCAGTGTCCATAAATAAAGTTTTCTTGGCACACAGCCATGCCCATTCATTTGCATATTGCCCATGGCTGCTTTCACACCGCAGTGGCAGAGATGAGTAGTCACAACAGAGCCTGCCTGGCCCCCAAACCCTAAAATACCTACTCTCTGGATTTTTACGGAAAATGCCAACCTCTGCTCTGTTAAGAAAGTTTCATCTAACTGGAATTCAGCTTTTCTGATGAAATACAAGTTTTAAGAAGGAAAGAACGAGGGGACTTTTGAAATATAGTACATGTATATACAATTTTGCAGTGGCTTCTCCAAATATCGTCTAAACTGGGCAAGCAGCCGGGTAGGAACACCGGGTGCACTCAATGATTCCCCATTTTAAAGACAGACAGAAACTCTGAAAAGAAGGTTGTAAGACCTGCCAAGGCTGGACATTCAACCAAGGTCTTCCGCATTCTGTCGCCAGGGGCAAACCATACAAACACCCTTGGCTGTTGATGAATTTTAATCTAGGGCTTTAACTGAGCTAACAGGGGAAGATAAAACAATGTAAACCCACACGCACTCACATACTCTGTGTGTACACGCTCAAATATGTACGAATTTATATCCAGTTTCTCTGGCCTCTATACGTTCACACCACTTCCCATCACATCACTTTGCAGGATCTAGGCTTCTGAATTCAGAGAAATGAGTTAGAATTGTGTACAAAAGGTTGGGGTGCCTGGGTGGCCCAGTCGGTTAAGCGTCTAACTTCGGCTCAGGTCGTGATCTCACAGTTTGTGGATTCACGCCCCGCGTTGGGCTCTGTGCTGACAGCTCAGAGCCTGGAGCCCGCTTCGGATTCTGTGTCTCCCTCTCTCTCTGCCCTTCCCCGCTCACACTCTGTCTCTCTCTCCTTCAAAAATAAATACACGTTAAAAAAAAAAAGTTTTTAAAGAAATGTGTACAAAAGGAGAGGACAGCAAATCTATTTTTCTAAAATGTTGATGTTTTAATAGAATAAACTAGACCAACTTTACCAAAAATGCCTAACAGGTCTTCCTCCCTTAGCTGATGACCTATAAAACAGTATGCTTATTATAAACCACAAGGTAGGCATGCTTTGGGGTTAGGACAAACAATATTTAGTAGCCCCAGGGGAAAAAATAGAGTATTTATAAGTAAACTCCTACTATATACATTGTTTTTTCTTCCCTCCCAGACTAAAACATGCCAAAGGTCTGAGTATAAAAAGAACATCAAGTTTTTATCTCAGCCAAATAGAAATATGAGATTTAAGACTGGTAGCCAACTGTCTGCAGAGTATTTATAATCCCAAAATAAAAACACAACTTTTAGAATCAAAGTCCTATGAGAGAAGCAGCAAAGCCCAATAAACTTAATCTATTACTCACCTTCATACAAAACTATGCATTTACAGGTCCTGTACTATAAAGATTGTATCAGCCATTATGCATGGATATGTCATACTAAATACCAAATTTTAAAACGTATACTGAACAGAATTAACATTCATTCACTCAAAAATCTCTACCCTGTAACCAGACACTGTGCATTTTATATTCACTCCAAGCTGAGGCCATTTAAAAATAAAACTAAGAAGTCACTTGCATAACCACATTAAATATTCTTGAAAGCCTCTTCATGCAATCTTTATAAAAAAAAAATCAGGGCGCCTGGGTGGCTCAGTCAGTTGAGCGTCTGACTTCAGCTCAGGGTCATGATCTCACAGCTCGTGAGTTCAAGCCCCACGTTGGGCTCTGTGCTGACAGCTTGGAGCCTGGAGCCTGCTTCCGATTCTGTCTCCTTCTCTCTCTGACCCTAACCCACTTGCATTCCGTCTCTGTCTCTCTCAAAAATAAACATTAAAAAAATTTTTTTTAAAGATTTAAAAAATAATAAGAAAAAAAAAATAAAAATCATATGATGGCAACTGATTGAATACAGAAACAACTACAGAAGAAACCTTATGTTGATAGTTTTAACCTTTTATTTTGGGTCATTGCTGTCTGAGACTATACCCAATTGCCTTTGTGCTGTATACAGAAAGAACTAAATATAGGTTTGAGTGCAAACCTTAACGTGTACATAAATCACCCGGGATCTTGTTAAATGCAGTGTGACTCTGTAGGTCTGGGGTGGGACCCAAGATCCTGCATTTATAATAAGCTCCCAGGGGATGCCCACCCTACTGGTCCACGGACTATGCTACATACACCTGGAGTGCAAGGCTGTGATACGTGCTCACCTGGACTTCTGCTCCCAGGAAAGTTACATGTTCATGATTCATTCAATACATATTGCTTGAGTACCAACCAGATCCCAGACAACTGCCCTACTCTTACACAGGCTGTTCAGGGGAGGTTCTGGAGAGAAGGCGACAGTTAAGCACAGGCCTGAAGTTGGGGAGGAGATGAACGAGGCAGATTGGTGGGAAGAACATCCCAGCAAAGTGCAAAAGTCCTCAGGTATGAACAAGCCGGGCCTGCTCAAGGAACAGCAAGAGGCTCTTAATATACCTACTTCACTTGGCTTCTAATCTACCACCTGCATCTGGTTTTCCTCTTACCTCTTTTCTTTTAAATGTTCATTTTTGAGAGAGAGAGAGAGAGAGAGAGAGAGAGAGAGCGAGCATGCACAAGTGGGGGAGGAGCAGAGACAGAGGGAGACAGAGGATCCCAAGTTGGCTATGTGCTGACAGCAGAGAGTCTGACGCAGGGCTCAACTCACAAACCCTGAGCCCAAGTTGGATGTTTAACTGAGCCACCCAGGCACCCCTCCTCTTACCTCTTGTAATATTTCTTTTTAGTCTCCTTGGCCGGTTCTGTCTTCTCTTAAGCATCAGAGTGTCTCAATGCTCAGAGCTTGATTTTCTCTATGGAAATGCACAGCCCTGGTGATCTATATCAGTCTCCAGGTGTCCCTGAACTCCAGATTCACCTCCACCTGCCTACCCCACAGCCCCATCCGGAAGACTGAAGACATCTCAAACCTCACATGGTCATCATCCCCTCCAAACCAGCTCCTCCACCTTAGTAGATGGCAACTCTATCCTTCTAGAGTTGAAAACTCTATCCTTTAGGTTGAAACATAGGAAATTACCTTTTTGTCCCCTGTAGATCAAAAAAGTGGCCTTCATATGGTTCAATCTAGTTGTTCATTCAAAAACCTTGGTCATCTTTGACCCTGTTCTTCACACCCTCTATCCAATCTATAAAGAAGTACTGGCTCCCAGGGCACCTGGGTGGCTCAGTCAGTTAAGCATGTGACTCTTGGTGTGGGCTCAGGTCCTGATCCCACAGTTCATGGGTTCAAGCCCCGCATCAGGCTCTGCACTGACAGTGCAGAGCCTGCTTGGGATTCTCTCTGTGCCCCTACCCCGCTCTATCATACACTCTCTTTCTCTCAAAATAAATAAATAAATAAATAAATAAATAAATAAATAAACAAACAAACAAACAAACTTAAAAAAAAAAAGAAGCATTGGCTCCTTTCTCAGAATATATCCAGAATTTAATTGATTTTCACCGTGTGTATTGTTACCATCTGATCCACGCCATCATCATTTCTCACTTGGAGTAGTGAGAGTCTCTTCTGGCTTCTGTCTATGCCCTCTTTTAGTCTATGTTGAAGACACTGATTAGAGTGATCCTTGTAAAATATGTCAGATCATGTCACTACCCTGGGGGTGGGGGGAAACAACTCTGGAATGGCTCCCTATTTATCTCTTGAGGGGAAAAAAAATGTTCTTACAATGGCCTACAAGTCCTTAACCAGTGCCATTCATTGTACTTGTTAGAAATTCAGTCTTGGGTCCCACCCCACACCTAATGAGTGTGACTCTTTCAGTGCGGACCAGAAATCCATGTTTTAACAAGCTAACCAGGCAGATTCTTATGCACATCAAAGTCTGAAGATCTCTGCCCACTCCACCCTGGAATCATGACCTGTCTGCTCTTGTCTCCCACAACCATCCTAAGGGTTTATTTAAATTCTCAACCCATACCCTGCCAGTGCTCCTGACCCCCGTACCCAGCTCTACTTTGTGCAGAACATGGCCTGGCACACAGTAGGGACTCAACAAGTATCTGGTCAATCGGTGAATGAATGGAGCCCATGGACGTTGGGGGGAAGAGGTGCTAAGGGCAAGGAGTCATATTGTGTAGGGCACCGTAGTATCTGGAGGCTAGGATTCTGACAGCCTCCAGAAATGTCCTGAGGAAATGGAGAAGTGACAAGTGCTGGCTCTTCCTAATTCAGAAAGCTCTGGAGGAACTATGTCTCCAGGCCAGCATGTGATTCAGAGTCTGCCTCCCTACTCTGAGAGATAAAGTTAAAGCTCCCTTTTCTGTTCAGCATCTTCCCTGAGACTGCCAATTCTTATAGCTCTCATCTATGAGGCCTGGGGTCCTGAGAGTCTAGGAGAAATGGCCATGAGCCTGGATACCTGCCTCCATGTCTAAACTATAGACCCCACAATGAGTCACCATGAAAACAGAGGTCCCCAAACAGGTCACCCATGGGCACAGTCCACAGGTATGGCAAACCATTCTGTGCAGTCGGTTAATTAAAAGTTAGGAATTTTCAACCAAGTTTTGGATCTCTAGTTTCTCTGGATCAATCAGGAGATCTAGCGATGCTAAAGCACACGGGCCAGCACTGGACAGAGTTGAGTGGCAGCTTCCCTCTTGGGATGAGCTACGGGCTCTTCATTTGGCCACCATTCCACCACTCCTTGTACCCACACTGATGTGTGGCCTGCTCCACTCACTCATCTACCTGACTTCTGAAGGCACATGAACTGTGAGCCCTTTAAACACTTCACATTCCTGGGCGTTGTTCCAAATCAGATGGAATGGGTGGCATACGTGTGCTTACAGAGCCACATTAAATGAACAATCTTAAATGATGTGGGAGAGAATAAAAAGTGAATTGGTATAACCTTAATACATAAAATAAAATGATGTAAACTTTTAAAAGGTACATGCACATCCATCCAGTAATTAAACAATCAAGCACTTTTCTACAGAAATCAACAGATATAAGCAAGATTTAAGATTAGGTACAATGGATGTAACGTCCATCAGAGCATTAACCATCATGGGAATGGTCAAATTACTACCTTAAAGCCCAATAGTCTGTGACTGCTTTTGAGTTACAACAGTACTATGGCACAATTGAGCAACAGACCTTATATCTCCCAAAACCTAGAATATTTCATCTGTGGTCCTTTATAGGAAGTTTGCCAACCTTACATCTAGTAAAACAAACAAACCAACAAGTAAAAGAAAACAAAAATCTAATAGCAGGCAATGGATTAAATTAATTACAAGGCCGCCACCTACGTTCAGGGTTCCCCAGACCTTGGCCCTGTTGACCCAACGGCCAGACACTTCTCTGTTACAGGGCTGTCCTGTGCACTGTAGGACAATCAGCAGCATCCTTGGCCTCTACCCAATAGATGCCAGCAGCGCCTTCCCCGCAACACCCGTGGTGACAAGCAAATATGTCATCAGACTTTCCAGACATCCTCTGGGGGGGCAAAACTGCCCCCAGTCGAGAACCACTGCACACAGATGGATACAATGCAGTCATTAAAATCCCTGCTTTACAAACCTATTTAATTAGAGGGGACGCTCAGAATGGCAAAGCAACTTAGAAACGCTACATACACCGTGATCCTACACCGGCTTCAAAATATTACTTATACATCTGCAGAGGCAAAAAAAGACCAATTACCGATCATTCACCAAACTTAACAATAACTGTTCTGAGGTGATGAAATTGTAGGGAACTTTTACTTTATTGGTTCCTCCCCCCCCCCCCCCATATTTTCTATATCATCTACATGACGCTAATTTTGTAATTAAGAAAAAAAACCTACAGATTCCACAGAAACTCAATTCTGTGGGTCTGGACAAATAAAGATATATTCAGGCAGAATCCCTCTCCTGAAAACTTTGCAAACAATAAATAAACCCACAAAGCTGTTATATAAGGAATGAAATCTGCCTCATTCCAATTTTTCCTTTAAATACTTGATCAGATTAAGAGGACCCCGTTATTTATGACAGTTTTAGTCCAACATTCAAGCCCAGACCGTTTGAGTTTGTATGATATTTGACATATTTTTATGGTTTTGTAAAGGGCTGCGATTACGTGGTTCAATGGTCCCCTAATAATAGCCCATTGTAAGGACCGTCCACTTCTCCCCCTCCCAATGGGAGTTGTGAGAGCAGCATTCCACGTGCTAGAACTTTTCCATCTGCCCCAGTTTAGCACTGCCTCAGAACTGCAGACGCCTTTTTGTTTTAGTATTTCCCCCCCAAAATGCCCCCATTGTTTGCAGTTTATCGGGTATTAGAGATCATTATGGCACAGGCAGCAAAACTCCTTTTCATAAGGGCCGGCGCTCCTAAGAAACTGGCAGTGGTCAAGTTTGTCAGAGATGAAAACATTGCCCTGGGCTTAAGCAAAAGGTCAGTCAGAAATGAGAGCTGAAGGCTGCCGGTTTGAAGGTCAAGTCCACACGGGCTGAAAACTGGCAAAAAGTTGCCGCCTCGTAATAACACAGACTTCAGGGTCCGTATCATGAGACTCGACGGGTCTCCCGGTTTTTGAGGAGGTGCATTGTCTTGGGTAATTCCTGAAACTTGTTGCCTAGATTATGGGATGATGAAAACCCAGGTTGAAACGAACAACCCCCCCGCAGGAGCTCTCTCGAGCATGCTGGGCCCTGTGCTGAGCGCTTTGCAGGCCCCCCCTTTACCAACTTCACTTAACCAGCAGGTACACAGGTACTGAGTGTATGGAGAGCAGCAACTACATCTGGGCTCCTGGACCCACGAAAGAGCCTGTTTAAATTGGGGAAGCACAGACAAACGGGAAGGAAACAAATCAACAAAGAAAGGATTTCATACATTGACTCAGTGCAATGCAAACAATAAAACAAAGTTATTTTGGAGTTATTTGGAGCAAACAATAAAACAAAGTTTCCGTGGTGCCGACATTCCAACTGAAGAAGACTGAGGGATATGAAGAAGCCAGGGATGTGGAGAACCCAGCAAGCTGGGACCCCGAGGTGGGAAGCAGCTTGGCAGATGGGAGAAACAAGAACGTCGGTAACAATAATCAGGGCGGTGCTATGATCAGGCAGGCCGGTCAGCGTGTGAACTGCGACAGCCAGCCGTGGCCAGGTGTATGAGGCCTTGTAGGCTCTGTAAGGAATGTGAGTTTTCTTCTCTGCTACTTAGAAGAATCCTTTCTTTGGAAGGTTCTAAGCAGAGAAGTGACAAGATCTGACGAACGTTCGTAACACATCACTCTGGGGCTGATGTAGAGAGAAGCTAGGAACGGACACAGGGGAAACAGTTCGGAGGCTCCTGTGGCCACGTTTATGAGAAATGATGATGCCTTGGCCTCAAATATTAAGATGCAGTTGCATGGGAGACACGTGTTACTGGATCTTTTCTTTGGTTTCTCCTGGGCTTACATCAAATTTAAGAACAGCACGTCTATTAATGAACTAACAAAAGCAGAAAATATCTTGCACAATGCTCTGAAAAGTCTCACACCAGCATCAAGAAGTTATTATCAACAATGCATACATCATAAAGTATCCCATATAGACTTGGGGCCCATAAGCTAAGTGTATGGCCAGCTGTCAGAGTACAGTGGAGAGAACTGATCTAGTACTGTTGATATTGAGCTGGGAAAAAAAAAAATATTTAGCTGGAATTTCAGATAGACCTGAGTTAAAATCCTAGCCAAGTGGCTTAGATGCTCTGAATCTTAGTTTTCTATTTGCAAAGGTGGGATCATGGATACCCACCGGGTAGTTGCTAAGATTGATTAGTTTAAGTGACGAAATGCCCAAAAAATGCCTAGCACATAAGAAATCCTCAATAAATAAATAAATAAATACTGTTCTCTATTATCGTTAGCCCTGGAATTTTTGCTTTCACATTCAAGTTGACCAGTGTTAGGTCATTTAGATGATACATCTCAAAAAAAAAAAAAAAAAAAAAAAAAAGTAAAGGACACCTTGAAGGAGTAGAGAGGGCAGAGGAGAGCGGGGCTGGAGAGGATGTTCGGCCTCCTCCAGGCATCCTTTTCTCTTCTCTTTAGCTGACTCAGGTATCACAGATACTATGGATAAAAGTGGGTAAAAAACAATCTTAGTGCCTGGAGGCACTTGCTGGCAGGGGGTGTCTTCTGGAAGGCTTTTGTGAAATTCTCTCTCTCACTTCCAAAGGAGCTAACCCAGGCACTGATTCTTAAACGGGGCTTCAGGGAACCTGGACACTCCTGAAAAGTGCATGCAAACCTTCTGAGGATGCATTTTTCCTAGGTCTCACAAAAGAAAACAGTTGAAGAAGAAATTCTGTCTAGAATTTACAAGTGAGAGGGAGGTATGCACATGAAACAAGTTGAGCCCTGAGTTGTCACTGTTCAAGCTTGGTGATGAGGACTTGGGGGGCTCATTATATTATTCTCCCTGCTTTTATATGAGTTTGAAACAATCTATACACACTCACATACAGCATACATATTTATGTATTAGATATTTTCTTTATATTCATTTTTATCTTTCCTATAAGAAGGCAAGTCTGATGGCAACACATTTACTAAGCAAGCAGGTGGTTAATCCATCAACCTACCATAAGCATAAATGTCTGCTTTTTTGCTTGTTATTCTGGACTTATGCCTGAACTTGCTTCTCAAAGAACTGATTTTATGTTTTGTGAACCGATTATGGATTCGATATGGTCCACGCCATTCCTCTGTGGTGGTGTCAGCCTGACCAACTCGCAGAGACACATTTTATTCACAAAGTAATTTGGGTCCCATGGAGTGTTCTCACCAATCAAAGCAGGAATGTATATTTTAGCCATGAATGAAACATTTTTTATTTGTGCAGAGGGTATAAAAGTGAACTCATATTGACCTTTTCAGATCAAAAGCAGAAATACCTCTTTCAAACAAAATGGCCAATGATCTACATTTATGTCATATAAAAAAAACACAAGCAACTGAAGCTTAAGTTTATAAAGACTTTTTTTTTTAAGTGCGCTGTCAGCACAGAGCCTGATGTGGGGCTTGATCACACGGACTGTGAGATCGTGACCTGAGCCAAAATCTAAGAATCAGACGCTTAACCAACTGAGCCACCCAGGCACCCCATAAATATATTTAGGAGGAGTTTTGTTTTTATCCACTAAAAACACTTGCAAAAAAAATGACTCATCACACTGTTCAAAGCAAACTCTCAGAGGGATTTTAAATATGTTATAAATACATACAAATTTATAAGGGTAAGACATGCTACTGCAAAACCAAAAAATGGGATAGTCCCATTTGGATTTTTGTGTGTGACAAAAACAATGGATAAAAGGAGTAAAGATGAAAAAGACAAAATACTTCTTTGGGGAAGAAAGGTGAGAATTCTAAGAGATGTAAGAAAATGGGAATATACTGGGATTTCTTATAATAAGGATAAAGAATTAAAAAGTGGAAATGAAGTAATTACTAGCACTTACTATGTGCCAGGTAGTTCTAAAAGTTTTCAATGGACGTGGTCATGTCATCTTCACTACGACTCTAAGAGGTAGGAGCTATCATTACTCCCATTTAAGGGATGAGAAAACTGAGGCTTGCTCCCAGCCACTATATTAAACACTGCCATGTTATGAGTGATCTCTAGAATTTACACTTCAACATAGGATTTCTGGTTTTGATTCTGTACAGAGAGCCTCTATAATAATTCTTTTGTGTATTTGTTTTCTTTCACACTTTTGTTATGAACAAGCCTCTCATTAATATTTGATCTTCACCTGGGTGGACACGGATCATTTAAACCAAAGCTCTACTCAATCCCTAAGTGAACAGAAACAGGCACTCAGGCCAGCAGTGGGTCAAAGAAGACAGGACTTTACAACAGAGAAACTTACAGTGAACATTTGTTATGGGAAAAATGCCTCAGGACGTTGGATAATTTAAGAGTTGACGGCTTTTTCTTACTTTTTCTTTTCTCTTTTTTTGGTGGGGGAGGGGCTGGGGGGGGGTTGGTGGGCAAACAGAGTCTTCCAGATTCAAAAGGAATTTTGTTAACCAAAAGCATCTAAGTATCATGGGGTTTTTAAAGGAAAGATTAAACTATTGTATGATATAGTCATTCTTTTATGAGAAAGAAAATAGGCCACTGTGTTATGGAAATGCCAGTTGCCATACACCTAATTATAAACCATTATCAAAATAGAGAAGAAGAGAAATGTGCAGATCACTCTTCTGTAAAAAGACCCAGTGCACTATATAGTTAGGATAAAAACAAAAACAAAAAGCGATGGTTCAATCAGTCCCCAAAACCCTGTATATTATATGCAGTAGACAGAAAAAAAGCCCTCGATAGGAATGAAAATCCCTCATTCCTGTCCTCAAGGAGCTTACAGGTATAGGGTTAGGGTGAGTGTGTGAAGAAAGAAACCCACACATAAAACAGCAGTTCTCACCCAGGGGCGATTTTGCCCTGCACGGAACATTTTCTGGTTGTCACAGCTGGGGGGGGGGGGGGCGGCGGGGGGGGGAGGGGGGGTTCTTGGGGGCAGGAGCTGCTGCTGACACCTAGTGGGTACAGAGGAGGGATGATGTTGCACATGGTACACAGCTCCGCACAAGAGAGAATTACCTGGCTCCCACATCCACAGTGAGAACATGTGGTGTCAACTGCCCACACCAAGCCTGCAGGGAGTAGTTTTAGAAAAAGGCAATGAAACCACTCAAGGCACAGGAAGGGCACAGATACCCCACGAACCATTGATGGGCTTCCTCCTTGTATCTGGGCTTCACAGTTAAGCAAGGGGCACTTCATATCCTGTCTTGACACGCAAAGGACACCTTCTTAGTTAACTGGAAGGAGGAGGAAATGTCATCACAGTCAATAGCTTAATTCAAAACCCTTCATATCAACTTGACTTCTGGAAAGTAACGTGGGAAGGAAAAGTTATGCTGGTAAATGGAGAATGATCAATTCAACACAACAATAAACTGTGCCCTAAAGTTACGCAGAACAAATGTGAATGATTCCAATTATTCAAAAGCACATTGGGAACCTGCTTTGGTGTTTCTGAACATGAACTCTGAGTGCACTGTCGATAATCTGGGAGTGAGTGTCACTTACAAGTCCCCTCTGTCCAAGAAAATACCGAACAAGTACTTGCAAATAAAGCCATTCACTAATGCTTAGTTTTGGAGCGCTTCACATCAATTCTCCTTCCCGTCCCAAAGCGTCAATAGCAAAACAAGCATAGTTCTTCATCTCTTCATTTTCTACCTTTTTTTTTTTTAAGAATGAGAGAGCATGCACACACGTGCACGAGCAGGGAAGAGGGGCAGAGGGAGCAAGAGGGATTCTTAAGCAGGCTCCATTCTCAGCACGGAGCCCGACACAGGGCTTGAACCCACAACTGTGAGATCATGACCTGAGCTGAAATCAAGAGTCAGACACTCAGCTGACTGAGCCACCCATGTGTCCCTCATTTTCCACATCTGAAGAGAGGAAATATCTTTTTCTTTTTCTTTTTTTCCTATTTTGTGAGGAGCGGGTGGAGTTTTTTAAGTATTTTTGTTTGAGTGTAGTTGACACACAATGTTACATGAGTTTCAGGTGTACAACACAGTGATCAGACAAGTCTATATGTTCTACTACCCTCGCTGCAAGTATAGCTACCCTCTGTCATCATACAGCCCCTATGGTAATATCACTGATTATATTCCCAAGGCTGAGTCTTTTATACCTCTGACTTATTCACTGAAATACTTCGATCCCGTATCTCTCTCTACCCTTCACCCATTTTGCCCCTGTCCCCACTCCCTCCCTTCTCGCAACCACCAATTTGTTCTCTATTTAGATATCTGATTCTTTGGTTTGTTTATTCATCTGTTGGGTTTTTTAGATTCTACATATGGGCAAAACCGTACGATACCTGTCTTCCTCTCTCTGACTTATTTCACTTGGCATAATACCTTCTAGGTCCATCCGTGTTGTCACAGTTGGCAAGATCTCCTCCTTTTCCATGGCTGCATATTATATTATACATCTTTTTCAATATATTTTAAGAACTTTGAACAGCCATTAATTTATCATTTTGCATATGATACGGACTTTATTTTCTTACTGCTTTTCAAAGTATAAAGGGAAGCATAGCAATCCTGGTAACTGTTAAAGCTGAAGAATGGAGGAGAAGGAGTCACACTGGACGATTCTTCCCAATATCATATATATTAGAAACTTTCCATAATAGTTATAAAAAAGGAAAAGAGTAGAATTAATTCTTAGACAACCACACATACACACACACAAATGTGGCCTTGTGTGTTTTCATAAAATAATCCTGATGACTTCAGTGACAAATTCTCCGCGGTCTTAAAGATTCTAGATCAACTTTTATTTTGCTATCTGCCTTTCCATCATTTATATTAAAAAAAGAAATCTACAAACTACACAGAAAAACAACAAAAAAACCCTAAAACTGTAGAAATAGCACTAATTAAACAATACTCTTCCCACAAAGTTTCAGTCTCAAGTGACGTCTACAACAGACAAATTGGGCAGACCTAAATGACCTTAAAAGGACTCTTTCTTACAGCAAAATGACAAGTTTCAACTGCCAAACTGAAGCTTCTTTGTATTACATGTTTTATCTAATTAGCACTCTAGGAAATGCATTGCGGTGACCAAATGGGAGCGTTCCCTTCTCTTTCTGTTGGCCTTAAAATAGGGAGTGATGATGCAGTTAGTTACACCTTTAATATAAAATAGTATGTGTGTGTGAGAGAGAGTGCGTTCTCCAAATAATAGAAATGATTAAGGAAAAGTGTGTAATAAAAGGATTGATGATACAATATTTTTGGCTTCTTTTCCTTTAGACAGAGCATGATTCTTGACTTAACAATAAGCAATATTATTTTCCATGTTCAACATGGTCATTGGAGGGTATGAGTACGAGTTATAATACAATGTTCACTGTTTAGAGAAAAGTAATTAGGGAAGGAAATTAACTTCTAATGAGCATTTCTTCTATAGCAGGCATAATACTCAGGCCTTTAAATACATTAATCTCATTTGATGTGCACAAGAGAGGTTAAGTGCTCTCACTCGTCTGGTCTCCAGATGAGGGAAACAAAAGCAGAGAGGTTAACTAACCAGTCCTATGTCACCTGCTTGCTCTCATATAGTGAATATCTAAACTTTAGTTTGTTGGGCTCCAAACCAACCAAAATATCCAGGGTGCATCAGAGCTTCACTACTCAGGAGTGATCAATGTCCTGCAACAAGTAATATGGCAAATACGCTTATTTAAAGACCACCAAAACTGTCACCATGAAAAGGAATGCACCAGAGAAAATTCACTGAGGGAGTTTTATTAAATTTATTATCATTCTCAAGCCTAGGGACAGAACAAAAATGCTATGACTTTTCTTATTAAAAATGCAATGTATGTGGTTGAAGAAAATTTAAAGAATAAAGATGAGCAAAGGAAAGAAAAAGAAATCACAAATTATCCCATAGTGGGAGACAAATCCTGACAGCATTATGGTATTTATCTTTCTACCGGTCAAAGGAGAATTGTAATGTGGCCTCCAGGCAATGTTAGCACAACTAGAGTGAAAGTTACCATGTTCAAAAAGTGGGATTTATACATATCTCTAAAACAGAAGACATACTTGCTAACCTACCCACTAAGATCCTACAAGATTACACTTAATTCAATCTGTGAAAGTCGAGCTCAGATTTGGATTATTGATTTAAATTACATTTGACTCTGGACTCTAATTACATGTTGTAGGATCCCCATTCAAGAACACTTGGAGCTACAATTAGCCCTTTGCTAGGTACCAAGGGAGTAGAAACGGAATCATCAACGTGAGGAATACAAGGAATGTGCTATAAAGAGACACTTAATGCTGAAAAGTCCTGTGCTTCCCCCCAATCTTTCTACTTTTGCTAATCCAATGTCTTTTCTATATCATACCATAAATGCAACCACCCTCCCCCAAGAAAGCATTACAACCTAGACTGGGTTCAAGGGTTAACAATGGTAAGAAAAGAAAAGAAAAGAAAAGAAAAGAAAAGAGAAGGGAAGGAAAGGAAAAGCAAAAGAAAAAGAAACAAAAAGAAACAAAAAAAATGTATCAAATCAAATATCCTATTTCAAAGGCAAAAATAGTGAATAATATCTGAGAATTTTTCAGACATGAGTTCTCAAACTATATACCCTAACCTACTTGAAGGAAGCCCCTTGAGAGCAGAATAGACTTCCTTCTTGTTCTTGTACTCTAGTACTTAGCACAGTGTCTGACATGCATGAGACATGTAATAAACATATCCCAAATGAACAGTGATAAAAGAAACTCACAAGAAAGAGCAAGTCT
This sequence comes from Panthera onca, assembly GCF_046562875.1. Lineage (NCBI taxonomy): Eukaryota > Metazoa > Chordata > Mammalia > Carnivora > Felidae > Panthera > Panthera onca. The sequence continues at coordinate 37,421,449 of NC_138340.1, read as the reverse complement.
TCTAAAGATTGAAGATGGCAGACTTGAAAGATATACCAAGGAGCCTGGCTAATCAACTATGGTATCATTTTATGATAATACCATTTAATTCGGCATTAAGGAGGGCACTTGTTGGGATAAGCACTGGGTGTTATATGTAAGTGATGGATCACTGGGTTCTACTCCTGAAACCAATACTACATTTTATGTTAACTGACTTGAATTTAAATAAATAATTTTTTAAAATAAAGCAAAATAATCCACTTGTACATACTGTAATTGACTCAGAACATTCACGAAATAAGGAGAGCATCATTCCAACGTATGTGATCCTGATGAAACTGAAAGGTTTTACTTTAAACAATAATTAGAGGCAAGTGTTTATAGTCGCAAGACACAATAAGCCACAGCTTATTACCATGCACATCAAATTACTTAGTCTAGATACAGGATATTTATTATTAGGTCATGTATTTGTAATCCTAATATTAAATTTAAAAGCAGTGCTATTTAGTAAATGTTTGCTTAACAAACATAGCTTGCCTATGTCTGGCTGGCTCACTCAGAAGGACATGAGACTCTTGATCTCGGGGTTGTGAGTTCAAGCCCCACACTAGGTGTAGAGATTACTAAAACAAATACATAAACTTAAAAAAAAAAAAGTTTTAAAAGTTCAAACAGCCTCAAATTTAACTCAATCAATTGTGAACCTATAAAATTTCACATCGAAATACCTTATAAGATTTCTCTCTGGGTTCTTAACCCCCAACATCTAGATGACAGAACTTCAGCTATGAACACCTTTGCCAGCAGTTTTCATCATAAAAAAAAAAAAAAGTATTGGCAACTTCCAAGATTAGAAAAAATGGCAAAGTAAGTACATTCATTTGAATTACTATGTAATTATTAACAATGATATATATGGAGAATATGCAGCAATATAAAAACATGATATTAAAAATAAAATGCAGTAAAAGTATATAAGCTATTATCACACTGGCATAAAAACAAATTGGAAGGGCAGGAAAAGACTAAGAAAATTGTATTTTAATCTTTTTTGCTTTTATTTATTTACTTATTTATTTATTTATGTATTTATTATTTTAAATTTTAATTTTAATTCCAGTTAATTAACATACAGTGTTATATTAGTTTCAAGAAAATTTTATTTTATTTTATTTTATTTTATTTTATTTTATTTTATTTTATTTTTATTTATTTTTGAGACAGAGAGAGACAGAGCATGAGCAAGGGAGGGGCAGAGAGAGGGGGAGCCACAGGATCTGAAACAGGCTCCAGGCTCTGAGCTGTAAGCACAGAGCCTGACGCGGGGCTCGAACTCACGGAGTGTGAGATCATGACCTGAGCTGAAGTCGGATGCTTAACTGACTGAGCCACCGAGGCACCCCAAGAAAATTTTATTTTAAAAGAGCTTTATGTCAGAACAATAGAATATGATGACATTTTCATCTCTTCTCATTTCCAAAGTTTGTGATATGACCATTACAATAACAATTTGCCTATTTTATTTTATTTTATTTTAGCCTGCAGTCCTGGTCTCTAACTAATGAAGTGGGTAGGGTTAGGTCCTTCTCTTCTAACCTCCCTTGCGGCACAGCATGAACCCATGACTTAGGATCCACCAGTCAAATGTGCCTGCACTGGACTGAGGTGCTGGGAGAAAGGTAGCAGGCACAGCTGGGGATGGTCATGCTGCGAGAAGATGGGGCTCTTCGTGGAAGAGGAGGAATGCAGCAGCCTCCAGCAGTCGCCCCCAGACCAATTCTGTTGTAGGGTTTGAGGTTCTGGTCCTGTCCACACAACTCCAAGCCTGGTTCTCCCACCTACCTCTGCAGGCATCCCGATATCCTGTCTATATATTTCTTTTCTTTTAAAATTAACCAAAGTTGCTTACTACTGCTAGCTATTAAAAACTCTGATATAAGATTTGATTTCTTTTATAAATATATATATATCAGTGTGTTATAAATATGTATTTATTATAAAATATTACAAACTTAAATATATATGAATATATGCATTTGTATGTACAAATGTATTTCCATAGCTATAAAGGGGGAATTATTCATTAATCTTCATGTATTAGGAACTTTTTATCCAACAAGAACTATATGGTTGATTTTAGTTATGCCTGATTATGACTAATTTGTGTTTAAAAGAATACAAACTCTAGTTTAGAAAAGGAACCTGTGATATAAAAGAACTGCAAATGAATGGATTCTCTTAGATGTCTTCCCAATCGCAAGGAATGGAAAATAGCTGTTAACATTTCTCTCTGGGCTCTATGTTACAATTAAATGTTAGTATGTGGAAGCAGATGGCATCTTTACTTAACTTTAGAGGAAAGGGTGACTGATTATGTTTAACATCCACATTTGTATCTACGCATTGCACAGCGACCTACAGTGACCCACAGGATATAAGCCTTGTTTGTTACATAAAGAAGCACACCTGTTTAGGGTGTTTACATTTCATTAGAACCTACTAAACTAGGATTCATAGCTCCTCCTTTGCTTAATACGATACATTACTTATACAAGATGTTTAATAAATATCTGTTCAAATACCGAATTGATGTGAACTATCCTGAAGTGCTCATTATCTGTGAAGGTTAAGTACCCCCAGGAGGAGTCAAGCTCAGGGTCCCTCATCTCAGTCTCCTATGTAACAACCAGCCAACCGTTACAACCCACTCCCTTGCAGAGCAACCAGCCCCTAGCAATCACTTTCTCATCCCACCCGGTGCAACGGTAACAATGACGCAATGCTCTGTGGGGCAGGTGTCACTACTGCCACCTCACAGGTGGACGAAGCATCCCTTAAGAGGAAGGAACAAAATGCACAAAGACAGACAATGACTACATGCTGGGAGTGTCAAGTTCACCCGCTAAAGAAGGTTCGATGCATGGCCCAAGTTAAATATCCTCTTCTGAAATGCAAAAGTGTCCTTTAAAAACAAAATTGTTGGGGCGCCTGGGTGGCTCAGTCAGTTAAGCCTCCGACTTCGGCTCCGGTCTTGATCTCATGGTTCGTGAGTTCAAGCCCCATATCGGGCTCTGGGCTGACAGCTCAGAGCCTGGAGCCTGCTTTGGATTCTGTGCCTCCTTCTGTTTCTGTGCCTCCCCTGCTTGTACTCTTGTCTCTCTCTCTCTCTCAAAAATAAAGATTCAAAACAATTTTTAAACAAAATGTTCAATTCTAGTAGCAAGTATTGATGAGTATGAAGTGTGTGTGTGTGTATCTGTCTGTCTAACAAAGGGACAGGAGACGAGGGCAACCACAACAAAAACAAATGAAGAAGGCCATGAAAAGAACTTCTCCCGAGAGTAAGCGTTTTATTAATTCATGTTTCAAAAAGAGAGAATTCCTGTTCTCATTTAAAGTGCCATAATCCACAGTGTCACAGTTAATAAAAAGCGCAATATCAAACCTATACTGCATTCGCGAAAGCCAGTTACAGCTTTATGTCGTCCTGAATGTGGGAAGGTTGAGTAGGCACCACCACCAAAACAATCCAAGGGCCTTCGTTTTATCATGCTATTAACACGTTTGTTAGAACGATATAAAATCACTGGCTTAGTTTACACGCTTATGACACCCGTGGAACTGCCTGGCTATGCCCTCCTGTCCAATGAGCTGTGCTATTATTTATATCTCAAAAGAATGGACTGTATTATCATAAACGAAATGCAGTCCATCACCACGCATGGTGATCAAGTCTCTCAAGGGCTGAAATCTGAGTCACCTTCATGCAAACTCAGCGATGCGCTATTGTCACTGCTCCATTGCCTCAGCTTTTTCTTTGGAACTGTAGAAAAACCTTACATTACAGATGCAGAGCGAAGGAGAGCTCTCAAGGAAGAACTGACCTCCTAAAGAAAAATAATGGCACACAGCATGACATGCAACATGCGACATGCTTCCTTCACATATTTAGACAGAAATGTCACCCAGACTTTGGCAATATGACCAGGTTGTTAATTACACAATGATAAAACAAGCTCATTTTAAAAATCTTAAAACAGTAAAGACAAAAATCTAGAACAAAAACCTGCCCTATCTCATTCTTCTCTTTTATTTCTACTCTCTAGAAGTAATCAATTTTAAAATTACACACATTTTCTATAGTTCCAGGCTAATTCAAATAGAATTACATAAAAAATATAGTCACATATATATAATATATGCATTTAAAACAAACACCTGGTTGTGTGATGCATATGTTTCTGCAGTTTGCCTTTCTAAAATAATATAATATTAGACAGTTTTCCACGTCAACACACCTAGATCTCTCTTTCTTTTAAAGCAGCTACCTAGTATTCAATGCCATTAATATTTTTTTTACCATTCCCAGATTTAAGGACATTCAGGTGGTTCCCAATTTTCATTATTATAAGCAAGGCAAAAGTGTATATTCTTGCATACATGAATATTTTACGCCATTAGATGCACTTCGGAAGGGGTGAATCTTTAAGGTAGAAGTCAGCTGGACAAGGAGAATGCCTATTTTACACTTGGATAGATGCTACCCAATTCCCTGCAAAAAGCCTATTTTACTGATACTCCCACCAACAGAGGATCCGCCTGCCCATTTACCCAATCCTTCCCCAGCAGGGACTCCAAAAGTTTGAGAAGCTTTCTAACAATTTTTGTGTGCAGCTTAATGAATGAATGTCACATAGGAAAAAGTTACGAAGTTTGACTTTGAAGAAATCACAGGGAAAGCTCCTGCCCCAAAGATAATTTCAGTATAAGGGAAAAATGGTTAAAAAAAAAAAAAAAAAGACAAAAATATCCAAGACAGCACTCAAGGGAGCTAGCCAAGCACAAGAGCATGATACACTTCTGTGATAAATACTTCCGCGGTCTCTTGGTTGAGATGTTCCTCAATGCATTACTTTTTCTCCTTAAAGTGTTTAAAATTTTAAACAATTTTGGGGCGCCAGGGAGCCTCAGTCTAAGGTTCAGCATCTGACTCTTGATTTCGGCTCAGGTCACAATCTCACGGTTTGTGGGTTCGAGCCCCACACTGGGCTCTGTGCTGACAGGGCAGAGGCTGCTTGGGATTCTGTCTCCCTCTCTCTCTGCCCATTACAAAAGTAAATAAATAAATACATTCTAAAGTAAATAAATAAATAAATATATAATTTTTAAATGGCTTAAAAACTTATAAATTTTTGTCGAGACATAATTGACATATAATATTATATTAGTTTCAGGTGTACAGCATGATTCAATAAATACATATATTGTGAAATGATCACTGCAATGGGTCCAGGTAACATCTGTTACCACAGACAGTTATAACTTTTTTTTTTTTACTTTTTAAATTTGTGCAGAATGATATGATAGCAATCCTCCTGCCCCCCAGAACAAAAATAAATAAATTAATTAAATACTGCCTGTTTGCTTTAGATTAAATATTAGAAACAACAATAGGCCCCTCAGTTTCCCCTGCCCAGTCCCATTGCCTTCCCTCCCTCCCCAGGTGCAACTATTACCCAGGATTTGTTGTGTATCCATTCAGTTCAGGTCTTTATGCACTTACAAGACAGTACCTATAAAATATCTGTTAATTTATGTGATTTTTCTTTAAAAAAATACATGTTGACCATATATGTATGACTGAACCAATTTGTTTTTATCACTAAATGCTACACTTCTGAGATCTATCCATGATCATACATATGCACCTAATTCATTTATTTTCTAACTTTATAATGTTCTGTGTAATCCAATCTCTTACTGATAGACATTTAGGTTAACTGCAATTTGTTACAATCACACACACACACACACACACACACACACACACACACACACACACAAATACTGCAGGGAACATCTCTGTGCATGTCCCCTTTACAGTTTCTTTACAGGAATTGCTACAGAGTAGGTTCCATGCATTAAAAACTTCATTAAATGTTGCCAAATTGTTCCCAAGGTATTTGTACAAACTGTGCCCCCACTAGCAACATATGAGGGTTGTGATTTCTCTGTTCTGTCCAAACATGATATTATCAGACTTTCTAATTTTGGCCAATCTGATTGTATTTGAAAGATTATATGGTTATTGATTAATTTGCAGTTCTCAGATCATAAATCATGTTGAGCTCTTGTGAATTGTCTCTGTATATTCTTTGTCCTTCCTTCTACCCCACTCTTACTGATATTCAGGAGTTCTTTATATATTCTAGGTACTAATCCTGAACTTGTTATTTATGTTATCAACATTGTTTTCCTAATTATTGCTTACCCCAGCCTTATTAGGAAGAGATCTTCCATTGTCATTTGCTCCATTTGTACTGACTGCACTGTCATCAATCTCCCAAAGTGAAATTTAAAGAGTGTGAAAAAACAAACACTGCATTTAAATTATTTCCCCAAAATTATTTTTAATAATCCTATTAAGGAACTAATCTCAAAATATTATAATAAAGGTGTCACTCTATAAAATCTGGCTTAACATTGGAAAATCAGCTTTTAAAAAAAAATGCAAGCTTCTATGTGCAAATAGATTCACTATTTAAACACAATCACTCACTACAATATTCAAATTTAAAAGATTAAAATCCTATATTATAACAAAGAATCACCTCTGTTGCAACTCAATTTGCCTTTCAAGTTAGAACTCACACAATCATAGCATCAATGTCCCAACTTTTATAAGACCATCTCCTGACAGTGTTTTTAAGAACACAGTTTAGTACGGGCGCCTGGGTGGCTCAGACAGTTGAGCATCCGACTTGGGCTCAGGTCAGGATCTCACGGTTTGTGGGCTCAAGCTCCGCGTCGGGCTCTATGCTGTCAGTTCAGAGCCTGAAGCCTGCTTCGGATTGTGTGTCTCCCTCTCTCTCCGCCCCTCCCCCGCTCACGCTCTGTCTCTCTCTGTCTCTCAAAAAATGAATAAACGTAAAAAAAAAAAAAATTAAGAACACAATTTAGCAACTGGTAAAGAAACTGCCATATCCTATAACAATAAGCATTAAAGATATATTTTCTAGGGATTTACTTCATGTTAAACATATTTTATTTACTTATTTTAATGTTTATTTATTTTTGAGAGACAGAGAGTGAGCAGAGGAGGGGCAGACCAAGTGGAAGACACAGAATCAGAAGGAGGCTCCAGGCTACGAGCTGTCAGCACAGAGCCTGACGTGGGGCTCAAACCCACAAACTGTGAGATCAAGACCTAAGCCAAAGTCAGACGTTTAACCGACTGAGCCACTCAGGCACCCCTTTTAATTTTTTTTTTAATATTAAACATTTAAAACACAAATAATCTCAACTTAAAAGCAGAACTGATACTACAAAGGAACTAATTCTGATACAATCTTCAGAAATTGTGTTTGCTCAAGTACAAACAGATACTCTCAGAGTGCTCTTTATTCTTTTCTCCAAAAGAGAAAAATAAATCCTAAGTGGAATTACCAGATAAAAGGATATCAACAAAACACTGAAGCTCTTGATGCATTTTGCCAAATTTCCACCCCTCAAATTATACCAATTTACATTATTACAGGCAGTGTATAGAGTGTCCATTTCCCCACATATTCATAAAACATTGAACTGCAGTGTCATAAACCCACCACAGATATACAAATAATTTTGTATACAAAAAAGCTACTATTTCATTTTTATGTAATGCTATTTTATTTTTATATAATATAATATATAACATTATTGTTATTGTATAAACTTTTTAAGAATAATCATTGTGTTACATTTATTAAAGCGCAACTATTTTTTTTTCATCTTTCATCGTTGAATTTTTAAAAAAATTCTACCACCCAGTCATTTTTTTTTAAATGGGAAGGAAGCGATAAAGGGAAATGAGTCCATCTGGTAACTCATGCCAAATAAAGGAGTGACATATGATTAAAAACAAAAGACTTTTATTTTGTTTTGTTTTTAAAATTTCATCAGGTAAAGCAGAAAAATGGAAATCCTTCTTTACTATTCAACTGCATTGGAGACAGGGAGAAGACATAACTATGCCCAAGGAGAGTAATACTCCTAGAACGTTTTCTTGCTATTTAAAATGCTACAAAATTGAGTCATACCTCCAGAGTTAACGGGGTGGGTTAACCTACTGCTTTGACCACTTCTTAGTTATTTTTCCACCTCATGCATCCATCCTGGATACCAGAGCAAAACCAAAAGGCAAAGGGTGGGACAAGTGAAGTAAGACCTTATGCAAAAGAGTCTTAGAAGAAAAAGACCTGAATATTTTGGGTTATTTCCCTCACTCTTGAAATAAAACCATTAAGATGATACATAGATCATTTCCTTCTTCCTTTTAAAAGTTGTTTTTAATATTTGTTTTTAATGTTTGTTTTCAAGCTTCTCCTGAGTCAACTTTGAGAAATTCTCTTTGAGCCCAACAGAAATGTTTTCTCTTGTATTTATGCAAATGCTATTTATTCTAGAACAACAATTATTATGTGTTTTGGGGGGGGGCTGCACTCATACATTTGAAGGGCACAGGGAGAGATGAGTGGTCTTGCAGAAAACTCAATGCTAGAAAGTACAGCCAATGATCTCAGCTAAAATAAAGCAGATGGTCTACTAAACTACACAGAGCATTTGAAACTGCCAGGGACAGACAGGTTAGGTCTCCTGTCTGAAATCAAGGGTAATTTCAATACAAGTTTTGTCACCATACAGACCATTAGCCCGGGATCAGAGAAGGACACTACATCCAGCTTGTAGAATAATTCACCTGTATTATCTCAAAGTTGTTCATCATATGTCCCTTCCCAACAGAAAATAACCTTCATCAAAGAAGGACCTTTGTGTCTGTTTCTTTGTTTGTTTTGCTGCTGTATACTCAGTATCTCTACGTGCCTGCTATACAGATATCAGATTTGTGGTGAGTTACTCAATAAATAAATGATGTATTTATTTATTCAAGCAGTTTGACCCACAGGGCCCTATCTCTAAATACCATGAGACTTTTTCATCCAGTAGTTCAAAAGAAAACATTTTGGACATAGAAAGCAAGAATTCCAGAGATCAATGGTCTATTTAAGTTGTATTTCAAGTTTTGAATCCCTTTCATTCTTTCAGTGCAAAGGGTATTACAGCACAGTAGTTCGGAACAAAAGATTATTTGGGGAAGGGAGGAAAGGATCAAATACAGGATCCATCATTTCTAATTGTGTGGCCTCTGATAAGTTTCTTAACCTCTCTCCAAGTCAAAGAGGCACTGACAGAAGCTACCTACACAGACAATCTAAGTACCAAATACAACAATTTGTGTGAAATACTTAGCACAGTGACCAGAATATATTAAGCAGCCAATGAATAAAAGCTGTTGCTTTTATTATGTACATGTGGTCAAAGAAGTAGAAAAGGAAGTGTGTTGATAGCCCCGATTATATATCACCCCCAAAAGTCTATGGGTCACCAGGCTCCATTTTAGACTCTCTCCACTGGGGCACCTCGTAGAACAAGCAAACAAAAACCCAACCACAACCCTCCTGGACGGATTCTGCAATCCACTTTAGAATCTACCAGAGTTGGACGAGTCTTGCGACAAGCACTGCGCAGTTACTTTCTAAATGCTAAATAACTATATCATTAAATATTTTGCAAAATAACAGCAAAAACTAAAGAATACATGAATGGACTTGTACATAACTCATCTCTCAGCTATTTGGGGATATTCTGAAATGTCTCAGAAAAATAAAAAACAACAAATTATCTTAAGAGAAAGACATCTAGTAGAATGCCAGATCATGATAATTTATTAACCAGAGTGATAAAGCAAAGTTTCAGTTTTACTTCTCTAAAGGCTGATGTCATGCACACACTATTAACCATTATATTCTACTTAAAAAGTAACAACTGAAGAACAAACTGGAGGGCAGACACTACCTGACTTCAAAGCTTACTAGAACATTACAGTAACCAAGACAGTTTGTATCAGTGTCAAGGCAGACCAGTAGAAAAGACAAAATACAGAAATAGACCTATAGAGGGGTGACTAGGTGGCTCAGTCAGTTAAGCATCTGATTCTTGATTCTGGCTAAGGTCATGATCTCATAGTTCGTGAGTTTGAGCCCCAAATCAGGCTCTGCACTGACAGCGTGGACCTGCTTGGGATTCTCTCTCTCACGCTCTCCCTCTCTTTCTCTGCCCTGCTGTCTGTCTGTCTGTCTCTCTCTCAAAATAAATAAATAAACATTAAAAAAATAGACCTACACATATATAATCAACTGCTTTTTTGAAAAAAGTACAAAGGCAATGCCATACAGAAAAAAATAGTCTTTTCAACAAATGTTGAAACAATTGGATGTGTGTATGTATGTGTTACTCACCTTAACCCATATCTTACAACATATACACTGATTAACTCAAAATTAATCATAAAACTTCAAACTGTAAAACTTCTACAAGAAAATCTCTATGATCCTGCCTTAGGCAGAGAGTTCTTAGAAATAACACCAAAAACATGATTAATAAAGGAATGGATTGATAAGTTGGGCTGTGTCAAATTAAAAACTTCTGTTCTTCAACAGACACTATTAACAATGAAAAGATAAAGTAGAAACTGTGAGAAAATACTTGCCAAGCAGACATCTAAAACAGGACATCTCGGTCCGGAGCAAATAAAGAAACTTCACAATACAATTAAGACAAAGAACCCAAATAAGAAGTGAGCAAATGATCTGTGTAGCCATTTCACCAAAAGAAGATACTCAGAGATATATATTCTATACCAGAATATACCAGGTAACAAACAGATACATGAGAAGATGCTCTACATCATCGGTCATTAAGGAGCTATGAATAAAAACCACAATGAGATAGCATTATACACCTACCAGTATACACACCTCTCAGATAATTAAAAAGACTGACCATACCAAGTGTTGGGGAAGATGTAAGGAAATGGAGCTCCCATGAACTGCTGGTAAGAATATAAAGTGGTACGACCATTTTGAAAAAAAAAGTTTGGCAGCTTCTTAAAAAAATTAAATACGTGTCTACTGTATGGTCCAGCTGGTCCCATACTGCTGGTCCCCCAAGTGTTGACCCAAGAGAAAAAAAAAAGAATGCATTCATACAGACACCTACACACAACTGTTCATAGCAGCTTTATTTATAATATTCCAAGACTGAAAAACATCCCAAATGTCAAGAAAACAGGTAAATTTTTTAGGTCCTCATTTACATCTTGCCTCTTTTCTCCACCACAGTACTCCCAATGCCTAGTACTCTGCCGGCATATATTCAATACTAAATCAGAATTTGTGAGGTGAATACAAACTCCAGAGAGACAAAGAAGACAATAATTAAGAAACAATTACAAGTAGCACTGCTTTAAAACAATGACAAGTTGTCTCTAGAGTCTTAATTCAAAATTTGTAGTTAGTAATAGGGTTATAATACCAGCCATTAACATTTACTGAACACTTACTTTTTTGCATGTATAGGCAGTATTTTGTGTCTCCAACAACCTTACATCATTATTATTGACTTCTTGCCAATGGGAAAATAGAGGGTCTCAGAAGTTAAGTAATTTGGCTGCCAAGATCACACCCCTAGTATATGAAAGAAGCAGAATTAAAACCTGGGTGATCTGATTCCAGCACTTTTGATCAGACATTCCCAAAACATATCCCACACCAAGGCAGAGTTAAAAGCTACACTTCAGAAGGAAGTTGAGTTTCTGAATTCCAGTTTCAGTGGATACTGCAAAGGACCACTAAATATCAACTCGTGGCAGCTCAACAACACCCCTCTGCTGACTACGGATTTTTAGAAAATTAAGAAAGAAGCCCCCAGCGATAAGGCTGCTGCTTGGCATAGTTAACAAAATGAGCTGCCTTTAGAGAAGATGACCACAGCCACCCCATCATCCAAGAGTTGGTCAGGGTCAGAAGCAGGTCTCAGGTCACAGAACAGAGCACAATCAATAGGCCAGCAGACAAATCACACCGATGACCTTGAACTCATTGATTCAATGTTCTAAAAAAGACTTTGCTTATCATCAGAAACCACTGGGAAATTTTTCCAAAAAAAATTTTTTTGAAAGATCACTTCCACATCCTAGACCTGAACCCAGCTATCTTTATTTTTATTTTGTACTCTCCAGTATCCCAATGATTTGGTAGTTTGGAAATTATTCTCAACCACAAACTAGACCCACATCCTAGGTAAAAATAAATAAATAAATAAATAAATAAATAAATAAATAAATAATAAAACAAGACAACAACAAAAAACCCCAACTATTCTTATGATACACATTGAATTTTTTTCTCTATGGTTTCATAATAATTTAAATGCATAAAGTGTTGCCAAATTAAAAGGGAAATCTAGTTCGTAAACTCTTTGAATATTCAGAGACCATAGCTTATAAACTCCATAAACAAATGTGGAAATAATGAAACATTTTAGAAAATATCATTGTTGCATTATTTTCATTATTATATATTTTTGCAAAACAAAAGCAAAACAAAGTAACTTATTTTAAAATACAAAACAAATGCATTTGGATTTTCTTTGTTTTTATCTTTAAATAAAAAATACATATTAAAGTGTTCCATCCAGAGGCAATTCTAATTAAATGTCATGGACTGCCAATAATCAAGTCAAAAAGCAAAATCTCTAAAGACAAAGAATTGAATGTGTTACCATCTCACTGTTCCAGAGGTTATGAGAGTAACTAAAGACTGCACAGCAATTAAAAGTAGTATTTTTGTCAGAAGATCAAACTAGCGTCATATATTTTAAAAAAAAAAAAAGCCTCAGGCTGGTTTTCAAAGGGGTCTATTCTATACCAGAATAACCTATGAGCTATCTGTTTAACTCTTCATTTGGAGGAAAACATAAATCATCCATACAAGTCAAATGGACAGCTAGGTCGCTCAAATATAAACATCAAAAGATGAAAAGTGAGTCGTGAATTCAAGCGTCATTCCACTCCATAAATACTTAGTAAGCCTATAGTATGTCTCAGTACTCTCTAGGTGCTGAGGCCCCAGCAATAAGGGAAGTAGACAAGACCCATGTTATCATGAAGCTAAAACCAAGCTTTAAGTGTAAATATATTAAGTATGGAATGGTTATGAATGTATATAAATAGGAAAAAAGATGAAGCACAAGGATCCATCACTGGAGAAGCAAAAGAAAAAAAATAAAGAAAGTAACAGCCACACAACATAAATACATTTATTTCTAGTAGATCTTATGATTCCAATGTCAAAGGTCTCAATTCCATTGAAGGTCCCCTTGCCATCTTTATTTTCACCAAACAGGAGGCAAACAATCCAGAAGGAAGGTGCCCTTCTCTATTGCCAGTTGGAATGGGACCACCTCTCAATTTCCAGGGCAAAGCAAATCGAACTACTACCGTTTGCTCCCACCTTGACACACTGGACCAGGATTCCATCTGCCCTTATTATCCCTATGTACTCATGGAGTGGATAGCTACCAGTCTGCACCCGCAAGGTTGACATATTCTGGGTATAGATGGGTCAATTAACTGTCTACACCATGTGAGCAATTAATGACATAGGGATGGGAAGCTGCACTCAGCATACAGCACATCTTGGAGGCTCCAAGTAATGCTGGATAGGTGAGGACATGTTCAAGGCCTATATTCAGAATTTACTATGATACTAATCAGTTTCTTCATCTGGTAACAATCTATGGGGAAGTGTGGAGGTACGCACAAGACAGGGCCAGTGGTCCTTGTCTCAAACTGACCAGGGGCCATGAGGAGAAAAAACAATTAAAGGTGATCACTCATGTCCATGGGCTCACACACTATTCATTCTGAGTGTAGTCTGACAAAATCATCTTCAAGAAATACGAACTATGGTGGGTAGGAGAGGGACGGAGGGTGAGCAGAAGAGTAGCCAGTGGCATAATGACTCAAAACTTGGGTTCCTAAATTGAAAACAAACGTGCTCAGACCCATAAAATTTATCTGAACCTTGGCAAAACAGCAATGGCAAAAACTGTTATTAAAAAATAATTTTAGGGGCGCCTGGGTGGCTCAGTCGGTTAAGCGTCTGACTTCAGCTCGGGTCATGATCTCACAGTTCATAGGTTCGAGCCCTGCATCAGGCTCTGTGCTGACAGCTCAGAGCCTGGAGCCTGCTTCGGATTCTGTGTCTTCCTCTCTCTCTTCCCCTCACCCACTCACGCTCTGTCTCTGTCTCTCAAAAATAAATAAATGTTAAAAAAATTTTTAAATAAAAAGTAAAAAAATAATTTAAAAAAAAGAGCTGTAACACTTGCATTATTAATAACAAATTATTCACATTTAGGCTCTCAATGAAGCAAAGTACTAATTCTAACACAGACAGAGGCAAAGACTTAGTTAACATATATGAAATTTGGAAACATCACAGCAGTTCATATGACTGTTAATTTAATTAAAAAGCAATTCCTTTTATCTAGCTGGCCTAGGAGCATGCTGCTTGAAATTACAACCCAAACCCAAGTCACAGATAAATAAAAGTTACACTGCAGCAACTTTCATCCAAAGAGCTCAATATACTTCACACATATCTCATTCCATCCTCACACGTTGTTTTTTTTTTTTTCCTTTTTAATTGAAATAACTTTTCTGGGGAGGTTTTAAAAGGTGGGGGGACTTCTGGTGTTTACCATACTTTAAGCCCCCTTTTCCTGTGTATGATTTTTCCAGGCAAATTCTCCTAATTTTAATAGGTAATAAATCAGTACTTTCACAAAGTATTACCTTTTAAATAGACATTGTACATTCATTTTTTTACTCTATCCATTGATCATATTTTCCTTTAGTGAGTGCTCCCCTACATCCTCTGTTTGCCTTCATTATGCTACTTTTGTCCCTGAATAAATGATCTAGCCAAATATTCAAAATACAATTTCCTCTTAATATATTCACCCAAGCTGCTTCCTCTTTACTAAAGAAAGGGCTGGTGGTGCCTGGGTGGCTCAGACGGTTAAGAGTCCGACTCTTGATTTGGGCTCAGGTCATGATCTCACAGTTCATGGGTTCGAGCCCCGAGTCAGGCTCTGTGCTGACAGCTCGGAGCCTGGAGCCTGCTTGGGATTCTGTGTCTCCCTCTCTCTCTCTGCCCTTTCCTGCTCACCCTCTGTCTCTGTCACTCAAAAATAAGTAAATGTTAAAAAAACTAACAAAAGAAAGAAAGAAAGAAAGAAAGAAAGAAAGAAAGAAAGAAAGAAAGAAAGAAAGAAAGAAAGAAAAGAAAGGGCTGGCTGCAGGCTTCTAGCTCCCCTTTCCCCTCTTTTTTTTTTTTTTTTTTTTAACGTTTATTTATTTATTTTTGAGACAGAGAGAGACAGAGCATGAATGGGGGAGGGTCAGAGAGAGGGAGACACAGAATCTGAAACAGGCTCCGGGCTCTGAGCTGTCAGCACAGGGGCCCGATGCGGGGCTCGAACTCACGGACCGCGAGATCGTGACCCGAGCCGAAGTCGGCGCTCAACCGACTGAGCCACCCAGGCGCCCCCCTTTCCCCTCTTTTATCAGCTTTTGTCAACTTCAGCTGGAAAAGAAGGTCACTGGTTTGCCAAGTGTCAGCCTCCTAGGTCAATCAGGATGAGCATAGAGAACAATGATGTGGGAGGGGTTTGGTCAAATGGTGCCAGGAAGGATGAGAAGAAATTCGGGTAATTGTACCACACATATTTTTGCAAAACTAATTAAGACACTGTTGGAAAAAGAGGGAGAAAGGGTTTAGAAACAGAACACAGGCACAAACAAGGCAGGGAAGTATCACGATGTTTTAATTCTATGGAGAAAGGCTATCAATGATGCAAAAATTAACCAGTTACAAGAGGGGTGGTTGAGGTGAGCCTTGACTGGGTGCAGAGAAAAGGCCACCCACCCACCTACTGTGATCAGAAGTGTGGCAGAGAGAGTCCTACTGAAGCTATCGTTTCTCCCTGGCCTGGCCATCCGGACCAACAGTACCCAATTTCTCTTAACATACTAAGATTTCTTGGGGCAAATCATGTAAGTGAGTTACTGTTTGCAGCTTTCTTGATTCATTAAATCTAAGAACAGGAGTGCGGAAGTAAGGAGGTGCACAAACAGCTTTTTAAGAGAGAGGTCTCTAAAAGCACTTGTCTGCTTTGCAGTCATGTCCCCATAGAAATCCGCCCAAGGTAACTTGAGCCAGTGACCCAGAAAATGATTCTTTTTAGAAGTCACCTGCACTTTTTTTTTCCATAAACTTGGTTGATCCAGAAATTCTAATGACCTGGTAAAACAGTGTATAGAGTCAAGATGGATATCATTCTCCTCAAGAGTATCTTCTCCAAGTGATTTCAGGAGAAACTTTCACACTGTTTGCAGGTTGGATGTGAGCTAGTGTTTCCCCTGAACAGCTCTGGAACACCCAGTCTCAGAGAAGGGAGTGACTTTCCCTGGAGAGGAGGGTCCTTCTTGGGTTTGTCTGCTCACGTTGCTTCAGAAAGCCACAACAGCTTCACATTCTTGCGATAAATAGTAAGCTACACTTCCTAAAACTTAAAGTCAGTTAAGTCTGGTTATCCTGGTCAATCCCTTTCTACAGCTTCACACTGCTCTTGGGATAACGCGAATCCTTAAGATGGTCTGTCTCCAAAGCCTTGGATACTCTGGCCCTTGCCCACCTTTTAGCCTTGTACTTCCTATACCATTCTCACCCTCAGTCTCTGCCCACAACCACCCTGATTTCACTTCTTCCTGTCTGCTGGAACCGTCAAGCCCTCTGGCACAAAAGGCCCGGCCGCAAGCTTTTCTCTGCCCCCTGAAATGTTCCCTCACCACAGATGTCAGAGTTATCATCTATGCTTCCAGGATCACTGAGAGAATTCTTCCCTGCCCAGACTACTCCTTTTTCCTTTGCTACATACTCTCACAGAATCTTTTTTCTTCCCTTCATAGCACTTCCTTCACTTTTTGGGTGGTGATGGGAAGATCATTCGATGAAGTGTCCATTCCCCTTCATACCCTCCCCCCAGCAGTAAGCCCCAGGAGAACAAAGACCCTGTCTGGTTTTGCTTAACACTGGATCCCTAACACACAGATGCTCAATAACTACTTGCTGAGTAAGTGAACAAATATATACTTGGTTCCATTTCCTCTCTGCTTATTCATTTGACAGGTTGACAGGCTCTACCCTTCCCCCTCCACTGCCCAAAATGTACTCTTCCAAAGGTCACCGTGATCTCCCAATGGAACAATCCAATGCATACTTTTCAATCCTTGATTTCTTGGACGTATACGCCCCATCAACAACTGACCAGCTATACTAGATTCTCCAGGTTTTGTTCCTCTCCAGTTTTTTGGATCTCTTCTTTTCTCCATATGCTGTCCTTCCCTCTAATGTTGAGCTCCAGAGCTCTCAAGACCCACATCTTCTCTTACAACACTCTCTCTGGTAAACCCATACTCTCTCTGGGTTAAAATACTTTCTATACTACTGAGTCTCAAACTTGTAGCTCAAGTTCAGACTCGACTCTAGAAACAGACGGATTCCCTGATCCTGATCACAAGGGCCCTACCTCTCTCTCCAGTCTCACTCCCCCAGCATGGCTAGCCTTCTCTTTGTTGTTTGCCTGTTCTCACCTGCACAGGGCCTTTGCACATGGATCCACTTGATATACTCTTCCCACGTCCCTATGCCAAATTACAGTCAACTCACTCTTTAGACTGCAGGATGGGGGTATCCGAGAAAGTCTTCTCTGACTTTTTATACTGATCTTCCACCACAAGCTCGCATAGCACTGTGCCCCCCTCTTTTCTGGTTGACCCTGCAACCATGCACTCACTTCCATGATCATCTGACGAACACTTGTCTCTTCTATTGGCGGTGAGCATCACAAGGACACGTTAAAACCCTCAAACCAAGAATACTGCCCTGCATGTTGGTGCCACTCGATACCCGTTTTATATAATAACTCCTGCTCAATAGCTTTATAAAAATTAGTCAACAGTAAATGTAAATGGGCAGGCTGTAAATCAGGTAGTTTAACTTTGCTACTTTGCTCATTCATTCAGTCATTCACACTCATTATTCATTAATCCACTTAGAGTTTATTTATGAGGCCTCACTGCATATTGGACACGGTGTAAAATGCTCTTGGTCAGAGGTTTCTCCAGTCTCAAAGGCTGGAAGCCCAGGTCCAACACTGACTAGCCATGTGCTGAGACCAGAGGTCAGCAAACTTTCTCTATAAAGATCCCAAAAGTAATTATTTTCTGCTGTGTGAGCCATGAGTCCTCTGTTGCACTACTCATCCCTCCTCTGTAGTGTGAAAGTAGCCAGAGACCACATGAAAATGACTGAGCATGGCTGCATTCTAGTAAAACTGTACAGAAATAGGCAGAAGGCAGAAAATCCTGCAGACATTGTTTCCCAACCCCTGGTATAGACCGATGTCTTCATCTCTACTATGCTCAGTTCTCTCCTCTGTAAAATATATGGAGTATTATGCTGCCTTCCTCCTCCTTTCTATCTAACAAGGTTCCATTTACTTTAACCCATAAGGGTTTGGTTTTTTTTTTTTAATATTTATTTATTTTTGAGAAAGACACAGAGACAGAGAGAGTGTGAACAGGGGAGGGGCAGAGAGAGAGAGACGGAGACGTCGAATCCCAAGAAGGCTCTAGGCTCCAAGCTGTCAACACAGAACCTGACACGGGGCTTGAACCCACAAACTGTGAGATCATGACCTGAGCCGAAGTCAGATGCTCAACTGAATGAGCCATCCAGGTGCCCCAGGTTTTTGTGGTTTTCTTTTAACTACTGCTTTTTTTCCTCTTCCTCCCCCTCCTCCTCCTCTTCTTCTTCCTCCTCCTCTTCCCCCTCCTCTCCCCCCTCCTCCTCCTTTTCTTCTTCTTCTTCTTCTTCTTCTTCTTCTTCTTCTTCTTCTTTCTTAATTACTGCTTTCTAAGACTTCTGGGTCAATGTTTTCATAATTTGTTCCCCAAATTATTTTGATAGGCTCCCCACCTCCCATCACATTCCTCTAAAACCAACCCCTGCCTCCCTCAGCCCCCAAAGGCATCTTTCTGAACATCTCTCTTTTCAAACTTGAAAACTCAATGAACAAACCCACAGAAACAAACACAAACACATGCCGCCAGTGGCTACCTAACGCCTACGACATCAGATCCAAGCCGCGCAGGGTCACATACAGGCCCTTTATTACCCGGCCCCTGCTCACCTGTCCCGCTTCACCTCCGTTAGGTGACTTCACACTCAGTCCCTCCTTCTCCTGTCTTCCCTTTGACTGCTTCACACCAGGACCCAGAGCATGTGCTACTGACTTGCTCCTCTCCTCATGCCATGCTCCCCTTATCCCAGTCCTGCTGGTGTGGCCCGCCTTGTTCTCCAAGGTTCCACTCAACAGTAACCACCTCACCTTGGGGGGCTGAACCGCAGTCCCTCCGTGGGCTCATAGTACTTCGCCACCAGGCAGACCGACTGCCCGTGTTGCTGGAGAAGTGAAGTGTTCAGGGTTAGAAGGCTCTACTAGTCCAGGCTAATATTTATTGAGCGCTTTCCTAACTTGTTCTTCAGGACTCCACTCAAAGGCAACCACCTCACGACCGGTGCTGCGTACTTTACATACATGAATTCATTAAATGACCACACCTCTGGAGTTGATTCAGGTGTTTCTGCTCGAGCTCCATCTGTACCGTCCTGAAAAAAATGCCATGTTCCGCAAAATCGCACACTATAAACAACAGGGCAGATAGGAAAAGAGAAGGTTAGGGGCCGACCTCGCCAAACCGCTGGACCTTTGTAACCAGAGCGTGAATAACAACAATCAGTAAACCCTAATTCAACACGAGCTGGTTAAATTTCTACTGGCAGTTGCAGCCAGCTTCACAGACAGTTTTAAGCTCTGGGATTCCCGCTTCCTCCCCTCGCAAGGTGGAGTACAGACGGTGAGGTGGTTCTGATGGAGATCATTTCTTTAAAAACTACAACCTGATCCCGGATAGAGCCTTCTTTGTGACTGACTGCATTGCCGTAAAGAGAAATGTCTTAGTACCTGCTTCTTCTGCACACACCCCCTCCAGACGGCGGAGCGTGGTAGAAAAGGCAAGCGGTTGTGGAAGCCCAAATTCCACTAACCCTGAGGGAGGGGCAGATGCTCCATACATATTTGGCCTATTTTAAAGTCTTCCTCAATGGCGAAGGCTTTCTCTTTAAATATGATAAAGCCTGTCCTTGATGGCTTCAAATGTTTACGTGTGTGGAAAACGAGTTCAAGAGGAATTCCATGCTACGCGAGCACGAGGGCCTCATTCACCAGTAACACTGGAGGTGCTCACATTAAAGAAACGCACTGCAACAGGATGGAGAGGGGGGTGGGAACTGATACTGTGCCCATTTTCCGGATAAGGAAACTAAGGTTCAGACTAGAGATTAGATCACCTGCCCAAGATTACTAATTATAGAGCTAGGGATTCTAGACAAGCCGTGTAATTCCAGATTTGTGCATTTAAGGAAGAAGGAAGGAGGAGCTACGATTTCACTGAAAAAGGAAAGCCTTTGAGAAAACTTGAAAATATGCTCACTCTCTCTCTCTCAAAAGAATTAAAGTCAGTATTTACAAGCCAAAGTCAAATGAATAAATCTAGAGAAAGGAATCATACGCTCCTGGTCTCACACTCACTGATCGTAAACAAACATCCTTAGCCTCCACTCATTTTTCTGCTTAGCGAAGGGAAGAGAATAATAGCTATAGAACGTTCTGTGACCACAAATCACGTGAGAAATGAGTTTTCATGTTAGACACTCAGTAATCCTGAGAATTCAGTACTTAGATGGATTTTAAACAGTTTGTATACATGAACTCGTGGTAGCTTCGGGCCCACCCTCGTCATCTCATCCTATTATGCCTGTGCTCAGTCTCCACTTAGAAGGCTTCAGGAACATCTCAGAGATGCGGTTCACAACAGTCAGTAGGGACACTGTTGCTGTTATTATAGTAAGCACGACGCATGTAGGCAAAACAACAGAATGTCTAAATAATAATACAAGAGGTTTTCCAACTCACTTTTTGCCACCCTCGAGGAGAAACTGGTCATTTACACTACAGTGGAACTGTGAGCCATATTGTACACTGAGAGATTCTCTGTCATGACAACTGTTCTGTGTATCTCATCTTTAAACAGACCCAATGTTTCCTTCAAGGGCTTTCAAAGTCCTTTGTCGTCTTCATCTTACCACGATTTAAATTCCAGGGATGTGTAGGTGGGCCCTTCTCATGGAAGAAAGAAGAGACAGTTCATTGAATGTCAGTTTTAGGAGGCAAATCTGAAACCAGCTAGTCAGATGGGGAGGCTGAGGCCCAGGAAAGCAACTTCCCCAAGGTCGTCCGACTTGTGGATGGATACCATGTATGTATGTTTGATTTCAGCGCTGTGGTATTGATTATAAACTAGCAAACACTGTAATATCAGTTGAAGACAATGGTGTTTGGTCTTATCTTAAGATAATAGATACCAAAGAAATAAGATAAATGGCTTAAAGGCAAAAATAAAGGTCAGCTAGTAAGCTAGTGTCATGTGTAGAACACTGCAGGTAACACATGTTTCTGAAAGACAAAAAAACAAAAAGGCAAGACTAAAATTTTATATAAATTACAGGAGACGGTGCTGGGACAGCAGGATGTTAGATAAGGAAAAAAAAAAAAAGATATATCATGTAAGGAACAAGTCAGGTAACCCCAGAACATGTGAATCAAAATACTTGGATATGAGAAAAAATAATTATGCAATATGATTAGCGATGAAAATTTCTGAACATAGACAGTGGTTTCCATCAGCTGACTGGCTCTATAAATTGGGCCCTGGAACTCGTGGATGAGATGCTGTGATTAAATGTATTTTGAATCTCTACTTACCTAAAAACAATAATGCCTCCAAAAGTAAAAAGTTCATAAAATTATATATGGTCACTTATATTTAACCAGAGTTCGAGAAGCAAAATTGTTAACTTCTCAGATTGTAAGTGAAAGGTTAATTTCACAATCAGGGAGCATTTTGATGGCCTGACACCTATTAATGTTTTTTTTTAAATTTAGCCCCAATTCATACCACTTTCCCCACAATTTTTTATAAATAAAGATTTTATCTTTATGGTCAATCATCAAAACAACTTCTAAAAATTTTAAGTAATGCGTGTAAAGCAATTTGGAGTGGGTGGGGGCAGGGAGTTAAAACCTGTGCCAAGCATCCCACTATCTTTCTTCTCTTAAAAAAAAAAAAAGTCACTCTTAAGGGAACCTTCAAAGTCAGATGATTTTTAGAAACAAAAATTCCTGGGGCACCTGGGTGGCTCAGTTAAGTGTCAGACTTCGGTTCAGGTCATGATCTCATGGTTCATGGGTTCGAGACCCGCATCAGGCTCTCTGCTGACAGCTCAGGAGCCGGCTTTGGATTCTGTGTGTCCCTCTCTCCCTCCCCCTCCCTCACTTGTGCTCTCTCTCTCTCACTCTCTCAAAAGTAAATAAATATCAAAAAAATTTTTTTCAAGAATAAAAATTCCTTGCTGCTGAAATATAACTGAATAGTTACCAGTTAAAGAATATAGGCCTCTGGAGAAATTAATTCCAGATCATATATAGAATCAACATTCCCCACCTTTTGCCAAAGCACTACCCTTTTAATCATTTCTCAAGCACCCATTATGTGGCTGAGTCACTGTGGACTTGGTGTGTGTCCCTAGTTGAAATGCTGACGACAGTGATCCGCATTAATAATAAGCACAATGCCAGGTACAGAGCTAAGTGCTTTGCAAGCATCATGTCACAATGGCTTCTCACAGCAACGCTAGGAACTAGGGACTTCTATTATCCTTGTC
Organism: Panthera onca; assembly: GCF_046562875.1. Classification (NCBI taxonomy): domain Eukaryota; kingdom Metazoa; phylum Chordata; class Mammalia; order Carnivora; family Felidae; genus Panthera; species Panthera onca. The sequence continues at coordinate 37,398,611 of NC_138340.1, read as the reverse complement.
ATGCAGACAAGGGAACTGTGGTTCAGAAAAGATCTGGACATTGCCAATCTAACTCCGGGTCCCATGCCCTTCGGTGTATAGGGTGCGACCACAGAGCAGGCACAGCACAAAATCAAACACCCACCTTTGGGCAAGAGTTCTGTGAATGACCACTAATAGAAAAATGGTAACTCCACCACAAAGACAAAATTTCAGTACAGAAATTAGCCAGGGGCATCTTAGGGCTATTTCTGATTTCCACCTCTCAGTAGGAGAAGATAAGAATATAATCTCTATCTTCCAGTGGAAGAAAAGTACACTTGATGGCTCCTACGTGAGCCATGGCTCTTTGAAGGCTGGACTGAGGTCCACATGCTGGCTGTGCAAGTTAAGGACTCCAGCTTCAGAAAGAGTTGGTCTTTCCTGTGGAGCTTCCAAAAATGAACCTTTGTTTTACTCCAACCAGGGGGCAAGCTGGCCACATGCACTGGATATACTGCCTTCAGGCAGAACACGAATACTGAAAAAGAAAAAAGAAGGAAAAACACTTTCTGTTGATGTCAATGCCCCAGTGTAAAAGGCAAAGCCAAGACTACGGTCACGTCAGTAAAGACCTTTGATGTCACAGACTGACCATCAAGGGCCTGCTGCTTGTGAAATTATAGATGTTAGGGTCCCTCGGACTCTGAAAGGCCATTTTGTGTTACCATTTAACTAAATCCAATGTGGCAAAAGGAATGTAGTTTCGGAAAGCAGAATTTAAATAACACTTGATAGTTTAAAAAAAAAAAGTTTCTTAAAAAGAAGTAGCTCTTAACCTTTCTTTCAGGTCAAATACCTTTAGGCCCTATTTGATTAGGAGTTGTATTTTACATTTTCATTAAGAAAATGTATAAAAAAGGGGATCCTGGGTAGCTCAGTCGGGTGAGCATCAGACTGCGGCTCAGGTCATGATCACATGGCTCATGGGTTCGAGCCCCACGTTGGGCTCTGTACTGACAGCCTGGAGCCTGCTTTGGATTCTGTGTCTCCCTCTCTCTGCCCCTCCTCCCTCATATTCTCTCTCTCTCTCCCTCTCTCTCTCTTTCTCTCAAAAATAAATAAATATTAAAAAAGAAAATGTATAAAAATAAGGGAAAGCAATGAAATCCATGGCTTTTGTATCAATTTGCACTTTTTTCATGACAGCAGCATCAACATTTATTTGAGAGACAGATGTATGGCATATATGTAAGTGAGGTATAAATTTAGTTGATAAATATTTGTGGACAATGGATTCACGGACTCCTGAGAGCTCCTTCAAAGGTACAGTGGTTTCTATAGTTTAAAGCAGGAACCAATATGTGATTTTAGAGTTTCTTATTTCTTATCTACCCAGGATTTTACAGGATTAATCTATTTTCATCAACTTTGCACAAGTATACGCATATAATGGGATGTACCCACGTCCAGGAGACTCTTAAGAGCCGCTGGATATTCTGCAACCTCTAATGATCAACTTTACCTGAAAGCAACATCTACTTTGCTTGGCTTCCTCCTCCACTTTCTCCTCAAGCAAGTGCTTACCTACTGGCCCACGGCTGGAGATGTGCCACAGCTCTTCACATGTTTACCATAGGTCTAAGGAGCCCTACGGGAAAGAAACTTGCTTGGCTCCATTAGTACTGGCATTTCCCAATTTTCCTTATGTTTCTTACAAATTAACTTCCAGAATTCCACAGCAGTGATTTTCAAACATGAGCATGCATTAGAATCTTCCAGAGGGCTGGCTAAAATAGAGATCAATGGCCCTCCCCCCAGAGCTTCTGGCTTAACAGGTTTGGGATTGACTCAAGGAATTTGTGTTTCTAAAAGAGCTCCCAGATAATGTAAGTGCTATAGGCCCCCCAACTGCACTTTGAGAGCTGCTGAGTTACAGAATATTCTCCCAGAAACAGCATGTAGGGTTAAGCCCTATACACATTAGCTTCATGTCAAACTGAATAAAAAAGTTTACATCAAGATTAAATATCCTTCTAGAATGTTCTTGCTTTCCCCCCTGTCTATGAGATATTGGTGGTCCAAGTATCAATAAAAATGGGCAAAATTACCTAAACCTGAATTATAAATTCTATCAAGGTTATGCCAATTAACGAGTCAAAAAATTCTTGAGGTATATGATTTTAATATAAACCTGGAAACCTATTAGGAAAATTGAAATCAACTTTATAATGGCCTCTATGTTTATTAACTTACATTAAGATGATAATAAAATAAGTAATAAACATTGAGAAAATATAAAACTCCAAGCTAAGGAAATCATAAAATCTAACAACATAATGATTTTTCTTTCTGGAAATCATAGCATAGTTAATATTTTTGCTTTCTTGACTTTATTGCTGATTATAATTAAACAACAATGTTACTTTGTAGACTTTTAAAGTATTACATAAAGAACAAATTAAATCTCTCAAACACAGTTTAATTCCAATATAATCAACTCATTGCTTGCATTAGGAATAACAAAGTACCTGATAAAATATAAACTATCATTTTAGGTGAATTATTTCTGCCTTAATAGATGGTCAAAACTGGTAGCAAAACAGAAAACTTGAGTGCCCAATGAGCAAGAAAAGGAAGAAAAATGGTTTCACTGAATTATCAGCTGTGCTGAAAATGCCTAAAAATATACTGCAAATTAGCGGAGGAAAAAAATTGCCCTAGCAACATGAGCACAGAATTAAATAAATAAATAAATAAATAAATAAATAAATAAGCAAATAAATAAATAAATACACATATTTAAAAAAACCACCAAAAAAAAGTTTTCAATAACCTACACGTTAATTTAGCTACTAATGAATAAACAGTGCATTAGTTAATCCTGGGATTAACCAATCTCCTTTTCCTTCAATGTCTTTTTTTTTTTTTTTTTGCATCAAGAACAACGACAAAATGCTTATATATTCCCAGGGTTTGAGACATCTTGAACACACTGGACAGGCACGACGTAAGTGTGACATGTAGAGGTCTGAAAAGAAATTGGATCAAGAGTATGAACGAGACGCGTGACTAACAAGTCAAGAGCTGTTACCACAGTCAGGCCTAATGGAAGGCTGTTGACAGAGACAGGTCCCTGCCACCTTAGGCAGGGGTATCCTTCACTGTGCTCTCCTGTGAGAGGCTGTTTTTGATAGGAAATATCAACCATACATGAGCCCAGCTAACCTGGGCTCCAAAGGGTTGTGAAAAGGAAAATAATGACTAATTTTTTTTTATGTTCTCTTCGGTGAGGAGGGAGGCAGCAGGGAACCCAGTTTACCAGGCAGGAGTAATGAAGGCATAGAAAGATGTCAACGTGGAGATGACGTTAATTAGTATATTTAGGTTATAAGTCCAGTAACTAGGAATCATTCTATCATTCATTATCGACAACAATAAAGCAGAATCGCTGACTGAGCACTTTCAATCTACCCAGCAGTGTGCTAAATGCTTTGGGGTCTGAGCTAACACAGAGGTCACAGGCCACGTGTGGCTACCATTAGTGTTGGAAATGCGGGCAATGTGAGTGAGGCAATGGATTTTGTATTTTTACTTCATTTAAATCGAAAGTTAAAGACATATACTCAATTTAGTTACTAGAAATCTTTTAAATCTGTGTGAGACAACTGGAGTTATGAGTCACTTTTTCAACTCTAAACCTCAAAAAAGCTAACGCAGATCGAGTAGTTCTGGCGAAAATTTACTGTCGAACTGAGATATACGTGCAGATGTAAAATACACACTCGGTTTTGATGACTTGGTATGAAAAATGAAAAGAATGAAAATATCTTGCTAATAATCTTTACATTGATGACATGTCGAAATGATAATACTGGGGATATACTGGATGAAATAAAGTGTATTATTCATCTCATTTTTCCCTGTTTCTTTCCACTGCTTTTAATGTGACTACCAGAAAACTTAGCTTCCCACATGTGGCTCCCTCTCTACCAGGCAGCATTGCTTTGGGGGAACGATCCCATTTGGTCCTCACAAAAACTGTGACCTCCATTTCACAGATGAGAACACTGAGGCCCAGAGAAACCGGTGAGCTTGCCCAAAGTCACCCAGTATATGTACTGGAGTCAAGCTAATCCTGGCTTTTCAACGAGGAAGCGGATTGTGCTTGCATCCCAAAGCATAAAGAAGCACATCAGTGCATGAATGGAAATTTAGGATCCGAATAATAATATACCTGGCTGTGCGGAAACCAAGACTATGAGGCCGAAGTCATCAGGTTCTGTACTTCTCATAAATTCAATCTTTTAAGACGAACCTGCCTGTCATAAATATCACCAAACACATAAGAGTGCAGGAGGAGCAAAGGCCATTACTACAGCCTGTCTGACCAGGCGAAGGATTCAAATTAAATTCCATCAAACCACAGTGAGCCGATACACTTTGACAAGCACCTCACATCCAAAACCTCCAAGAGCCTGGAATTTTTTTTCTAATTTGCTCCCCCTTTCTCTTCAGCAAGAGACAAAAGAAAACCCAGTAAAATGCTGAATGAGGTAAAAATAATAATAATAATAATAATAATAATAACACAACAAAGTTAAGAGGGGCCTGTAAATGGCCCTTCAGAATTCGTAAAAACGCAAAAACAAGAGGGCGCGTTTCCATCACTGCACAATATCGCTTTTGTTGAAAAGCCAAGTCTCAGGCTTGAAACGTGTTGGTAATAAATCAGCAGGCATTATTTTAAATCAACTGGTTTTATGAAATAAGCCAAGAGTTGAAAGAGGCAGGACTAATTACCAACATTCCTTGATGAATTACTTAGCGGCGTGTGCTAAGTCAATGTGCGCCTACGTCTTGATCCCCAATTTTATCCCATACTTATTTCCCAGGAGGTAAAAAGACCATGTGGCTAATTAAGGCAGCGATCTCCACAGCCAGAAATACTCAAGGTAAGATTTCTTTTGAAAAAAAGAAAAGGTTCTTTGCCTGGTGCTTATTAATCTAATTTTTACTACCTCACTAGAAAAACAGAGCTAATCTTGTCACCTTTAGGCGGTCAGAACTACCATGCAGTGCTCAGAAAAAAATGTTACATATTTGTAATTTAGCCAATAAGAATTTCTTAAGCCCTTCCTAACCAGCAGGAATGTCTCTGGTTTGTCGCTTCTAATTAAGTCTCAACAAAATTTCTAGCTCCTAAATTTTAATTATACAAAACTCAGGGCCAACAGGGGAGATTACGACAAAGCCATGCCTGGTGGTAAGGGGGCAAAAACCTGAATTTTGCTTTTCATGTTGGGCCTCTTAACTACTTTCGAAAATTGTTCACAACAGGGTGATTCAAACCCTTTTCTTCATTTTTAAGTTTCAGGACCCGTCCACCTTGCTATCTTTCTGGCAGGCAAGGCCACGAGGGTTACATCATGTATGTAAGTCTAGTCAACTCACCTGGCAGAAGAACTGTGCCACTCAGAAAGTTGTGAGTGAAGACGACTCTGTCAAGACTCCTAAATAAAATGCACTGGAGATGCTCACTTTAATTACATTCATAATGAATGCACACACTCTCCCATGAAAAACAATAAAATAAGGCCTTTGACACCTCCACCTCCAATACTCCAATTGTGGTTCATCCCACTTGTGCGAAGTTATAAACTGACACGCAAAAACATCTTACTTTATAAACAAGGTCGGAAAGACCCGTGTATTGTCAGGAGTTAAGTTTTCCTTAAAGTGCAGGCTGATACTCAAAGAAGTCAACAAGAAGAGACATATTCAGGACAAGAGCTAATATTCTAGCGCTGATTGCAGCCATAACCTTGTGCACAGCCACCGTGCTGATTTACATCTTTTCAAACACAGATCCCACCCACTGATGTTAGTAGGGCAATGGTAAAATTAGATTGTGCTTACACATGTCCACAATCTCTGTTGTTCAAGAGCGTATTTATAGAAGGTGGTCTTTCAAATCCAAGTCCTTCCTTTCATTGTTGGGAATAAGTAGGTAACATTTGTGAAGAAGACCTCTGACCTTTCTGTGCAGTAATATAAGATGTATTACAGCCGACGTTATTCACTTAAAAGCAAAGGGAAAAAGAATCAGAACTGAAGCTTCAGTTTTAAGGGCTCAAATACAGCAAAAGCTAGAATACTGCAGGGGGTGGGGAGGGGAAGAAGAACTCTAAATGCAACCATAATTTCAGGAGAAAATTCCTAATTAAAGGATGTAAAGATGTGTGTGAGTCCATCAAAATGAGTACTTCAAAAACAATTTAGCGCCATCACTGCATTACTAAAAGATACATGACTATAAAGGATATAAGTCGCGATAGCCTGAGCCAACATGATCTTTAGAACACGAGTGATCCTGAGGTACAATTTTTGGATGTTGTCACAGCAACTTTCACTGCAGTGCTTTTTTGTTCAGTAATGACACTGTAACTAAACCATAAATTACCCTTGTGGTCAGTGTGGCCAGGCAGGCTTTTTAATACAGTAAGAACACATCTAGATCTTTCATCTGGCATATCATGGAGACTGAGGGACCCACTCTAATTATTCAATATGGATGGGCCCTTAAATAATTCTAAATGCTTAAGATCACGTATCCTTCCGATAAAACTCCTCTTTAGCTTCTCTCTGACTTCCCACTTGCCTCTAACATATTCTGTTATTAGTGATTCTTTAGAAATGTATGTCCTTGAGTTTTGTGGAAAACACAGAGGCAGCAGGGAATGTGGTTCCAAGGAGACACAGGGTAGGGTGTGGAGCCTGTCTGACCACAGTGACAAATCTCTCTCTGCCTCAGTTTCCTCACCTGGAAGATGGTGCTTATCCTACCTATCCCATAGGATTGCTAGAGGAATACATCAGATAAAGAAGATCAAGCCTTTAGCCTATAATCCAATACAGCCAATGATCCATATCTGTAGAGTCACTGCCATTCCTCCTCCAAGTTGCTTTAGGCCATACCACATTTACACCAGTAATTCCTATCTATTTATGTATTTATTTAATTAATTATCTATGTATTTATTTACATTTATTTTCTTATTAAGTTAGTTCTACAATGTGACGCTCAAACTCATGAACCCAAGATCAAGAGCTACATGCTCTGCTGACTGAGCCAACCAGGCACCCCTAACACCAAGAATTCTTATTAAAATTTTAAGCTACGGCCTGAAGCTCTCTCATAAACATCTGCAGGCCCTAGGCTGCCATGGCACTTGAGAGAGTAACCCTGCTACTCCTTCCTCCAGAAGTTTCTTAGACCATTTACTCTCCCGCGAATGAAATCTGAGCCATGGAGTCCACCTGAGGGGGTTCGAATCCTGACTGTACCACTTGCCCCCTCGACTTTAGATGAACTGCTTATCCTTTGCCTCAGTTCCCATATCTCTGACATGGGGATGCTAATACTAACTGCCCAGTGCTGGACACGCCAACCATGTCTACTGATATTCTAGCACCTCTCCTAGGGAAACGCAGCCTGGCTGGAATGTAGGAATTGAGAAGTGTTCTCTAAACAAAAAGAGGAGTTGAGCAAAGTGCTAAGTACTCTACAGGAATGTTTCTCAACGTTTTTTTTCATCATCACTCCCCTTGAGGAGTCTTTTGAGACATTTTCTCCCCAAACTGCCTCTTCTTAATCCCACGCCCATGAAATTTTAACAGGCACATAAACTGTTTATATACTAAGGCCCTTCAGAGGCCGAAACCACTCTAATGTCTACAACTTTGCGCCCTCCAAGGACCAATCTCTGCCCCCCGCGGGGGAGGGGGGGAATATCACCCTGGTTGAGGATGCATGCTCTACAGATCCCATCACATTAAAAAGAAATTACCCTTCAGAGCCAAACAAAAAAAGATCCACTCTAGTTTTCGGTCCTTACTCCCAGGCCCCAGACCTTAATATTCTCTGTAAGATGTTACCCTGACCGCCACCAGAACTGAATTATGAGAACTGTGTCGATGAACAGTGACACATCTATCTGCGTGGCTTCTTTTTGCAGCAGAAAGCAAAGGAGCTGAGCAGCCACTCCCTCACATAAACCCCCAAGATGACTTTGGTGGTTGCAAAGTAGCCCAGTGACAAGGTGATAAAGATCCTTGTGCCTAAAGAGAGAGTGTCCCTCCCAAACCTGCATGGTTCACGTGCCTACTGAGCACCCCTGGTCTATCTACTACCTAAGGAAATCAAATCACCCAGATTCTAGTGTACTCCTCAGCCACATAAAAATGGCCTTGTGGTCTCACAGGGAGAAATTATTCACATTTAGTGCTAACATTACCAGGTGCACAGGTGATCAGAGCTGATGTTTCAGTGTTTTCAGAAAAGCGGAATTAATTCATAGGCTTAGCTGTGTCAAGATTGAGTATTTTGTTTGAGATAGTTGCTCCCCACGGGCCTGCCCACTTAAGTGGACCAGGCCTAAAAATCTAAGCAAAAGTGACTCTCTTCAGTCAGCATTTCATTACTAGTTACGAGTCACTGCAAGCAGTGCAGACAGAAAACAATACCTAAAATTAATCAGTGTACATTTACAGAGATTCTTACACTACTTTAGCCTGTGTTAAGCTTGACTTCACCAACGTGAGACAAGTCTATGGAGCACCTTCCTACGCCAGCCCTGAGATTACTAAATCCTTACCCACGGAGGTTTGTAAGGCAGCATGGTGGGGAGGGGGGGTGGGGCAAATGGTCTGTCAATCAGTGCCCGTGGAAGCTAGTACACACACTTGCAACCCCAAAATGATCCAACTGCTTTCCAAACACAGAGTAAGAAGTCCCCACTCTGCTTAAGGGAGAACAGTTTGAAGCAATATTCTCAAAAGTAGAGAGAATCCGGAAGTAGAAACTTTATTTCTTTTGTTCTATATGTAAATGTGAACACAGAGAAAGATAGGGTGTATGTCTACCTGCTCAAAACTGCCTAATGTATTTCTTCGGACCTTGCTCCCACCGAAGGCAACTGTAGGGCTGGAAAGCAGCGAGGTTAAGAAGCCTGCACCCTAAACTGCTAATAGCACCTCCTTCCAGGGACCTTGAGGGAGGGAGGAAGGGAGGGGGAGGCAGGAGGGAGTTTCCTGTTGGATTTTTCTTCCCCGCTATTAAACTAGATTCCATGTTAACAGACATTGTCTGTAATTTTTAAAAATCAATAAAATGAGTTTTAAAGAGGAAAAAAAATCACCTAACGTGTGACACTGAACACATCAAAGTGATACAACCAGGAGACTCAAAGACCCTATAGGGAAATGAGGTCTCCGGGAGGATGAAAAGCTCTTTGAATCTGGAATCTGTTTGTCCACCCCCCACCCCCGCCCCGCCCGAAGAAGGATGTGGCCTTCCAGACACAGAGTTTGATCCAAAAATGAAAGGACACCAACGTTTATAAATAGTTCTGAAACTAAGGCTCACGGAATGTGTAGGTCACACTGTCTAGTGGCAAAAATATGTGATGGACCACAGATGAACAAGAATAAATATGTGGTGGCCCACAGACTATGGTATTAGAAGAATTCTCAGACATCCTTCTTCTGGGGTCAGCACCTCTAGTAAGAGACCCCCTAACTGAGGGGAACAAGGCAAGCATGCTGAACTTGTTCCTGCTTCCTGTGACCACCATGATGCTAATAAGGTTCTGTACTCCCAGCTAATAAATGAGGAACAAAATCTAAATGCACAGTGGATGGGCCCCCGGCGGGGGGCTCAGTTGGTTAACCAGGCAGCTTCGGCTCAGGTCATGATCTCGCAGTTCACGAATTCAAGCCCTGTGTCGGGCTGTCTGCTGACAGCTGGGGGCCTAGAACCTGCTTCAGATTCTTGTCTCCTCTCTGCCCCTCCCTCGCTCGCTCACTCTCTGTCTTTCTCTCAAAAATAAACATTAAAAAGATAAAAAAAAAAAAAAATAAGACATCTTAAATGCATAGAGGAGTATGGAAATAGTCCCTTCTGCTGATCTATAACCCACCGGCCCACAGAACTCCACACACCCTTTCTCATGTTTCTGTATTCAAACCTTAAGAAGCAACACCTTGAAAACTCTACACCAGGTAGTTTTCAAAAGTTATGGACAAAGGCCAGCAATTCAGTCATCTACCCTTTCCCTCACTAGTGAAATCTCAGGGGATACTGGGTGTAGAGATAGGTGACAAGGAAGCGGGACTTCCATCCTGACTTGCTAGAGTATCTAAATGGGGTACCACATTATTATACACCCCAATAAATGCCAAAGTAAGTTCAGTTTGCCACGTAGCAGGCTCCGGCAAAATGTTTGTGCATTTCATGAACACAAGTGCCATTTCAACTTTTGTAGCAATCTGCCCAACTTCTTAGATTATCTGAGATCAAAAAAAGGAAAAAATAAAAATGTATAGTCTTGCAAACTACTTAATATATCCCAAAATTACAAAAAGACATTGTTTCTCTTTTAAATTCATACAGCCTTTCTCCCAAGTAGAACAGAACATTTCAATGTACCATCCAGTCCAGACAGAACACTTAGCTATTAAATTGTTAAATTCCAAGGTGAAAGAAAGGAAGGGATGGAGGAAGGAAGGGAAAGAGCTGGCAATTCTCTACAAAATTCTGAACAGAGAAATGTCCTCAAACTACAAACATGTTTTCAAGCTATGAGCTGTCAGAGCCCATGCTATGGAAGGGAACAGAGGAAGAAATTCTGATGAACTTGCCAGTCTAAGATCGGAGCAACCAGTCACTCCTATAATCAGTCAGCACTATGATTACACTTGCCTGGTAAATGTGCAGAAGGTAACACACTACTTGGTGTTGTGATGTTTCTTCAGCTATGAGACCTGAAATGTGTCCACAGGGTCTATCCCTGGTTCCTCTGCTTTTGTTTGAAAGAAGCTAGATCAAACGGCAAACCTAAGGTTTGCATGACCTCCCAAGTCTACAAGACCCACCTGTAGAAGAAATGCTTCCATTAACGGTTCTTAGAGACTTTTTTCTTAATTCATAATTTGAAATATGAGATGTGTTCACTACTGTAAATAAAGCATTATGTACTCGAAGCAGGGGTTAACTTACGACAAAGAGGCATCCCTAAATTGCCAATGAGTTAGATTGTTCTTAAGAAATCCAGATGATACATCTAATACTTTAATATAAGGCCATAAGACTAATCAATCAGTCCATATCACCCAACATGAAAATCAATAAGAAGAATAAAGCCATAAAGTAATGAAATAAAAAAACCAGAAGCTAATCCTGCAAAACTTTGTGGATTTACAGACTGAATGGTGAAAATGTGAGGAATAAGTCGTAATGCAAATTTCCAACCTCTAATCCGGATTCCAAAGACTGGACCTAAGTTTACAGGAAGCTGTCAACAATTTTTAAACATGCTTTATAAAAGCTCCATTCTCTAAGCCTAACTCTGCCAAAGAAAGGAATTAACCTGAAAACACGAAGTTAGCTTTTCAAAAGCATTCAACCCACTGATAGTAAAATGTCGGTAACGAGTTTGCATGTGTGATCTTCTATCAAGTTCTTGAAAACCAGTGGGAGATGGGGAAATTTAACCAGCATTCTCTAGCACATGCTAGTACCTCTGACTGCACACATCTACCTAAATGAGAGGTAGGTATGTTCTGCTTTAGCAATTTAAATCTTTAAAAATTAAATGAAGAAGTGACTCAGGCTACTGTATGAAAAAATATTTGTTCGACATCATCTGTATCATAATGCACTCAATTACTATACTAGTACTCATTCCTTGAAAATGTATATTCATAGAAAAATGATCCAAGATTAAGCAAATTAAGTTTTTACTAGTGACCATTTAAATTTACCAAATTATGCTTCCGATTTAAAAACCGTACAAGGGAAAAGAAAAAAAGATCACAGTCTCTCGCTTACCTTTCTATAGTAAATACTTCATAACAGTATTTTCATACATTAAAGTTCTGAAAATATGTAAACTCTTTTTAAGGACCAAGTTCTTAAAGATCTTAAGCCATCCCTTACATGCTACTCTCCTCCAAAATATTATTTTAATTTCTCAGGATGTCATTTTATAGGAAATTACGTGTTTTTATTTGGTGTTTTATCGAAGGGTACTACCATTTGTCTAAATAGCTATCAAACCAGTCTGCGTTGCTATGCCAACTATACTTTCTTTTTATTTACATGACACACTTCGCTACTTTATATACTGACGAAATCAAGAATAAACTATATTCAGCGTGAAAGATAAATTTACCAATTGCTCCTTTGTAGATTAGTACTCCGGGTTCTAACAATGTCTGTGTGCTTTACTTTTGGACATTTTTCTGTAATAAGTAAATTGAGGGTTGTAGCTCAACTCACTGTTATCAGGACACAGCAACGTGTGAGGAAAAATGGGCATATTATTCAAACCATTCAGTCCAGATTTTCATGTTAAGCAATTCCAAAATAACATTTTAAGGAATAAAAACATTTAGGAATGATGTCCATTTTTAAGATGATGTGGAAATGGTATTTTAATGCATCTGCATGTGGGTGGTTTCCACACCATCACATATAACTGCCTTAATAGAAGTAGTGATTGCAATTCATATACTTTAATACAATATGAAACATTACCTTTGAATTGGACATAAATCACCTACTAGCACAAATCCACGTCACCTCTTCTAAAATTTATCCTTCAGATTGAAAAGTAGACTATTACGGTGAATAAAATAGACATATTTCTCCACATTTTATTATCACTTAATTCACAGAACTTTAAAAGGCACAGACAAAACAAATGTGATTCCTGTGAACACCAGACAACGTAGATCTTAAATTTATAAAAACTTAGCGATTACCAATTTTCACCCAAGCGGAACAGAGAGATGTAATATATAATCTATTTCTAAAAGAAAACCTGCCTTTATCGGGAGGTGGGGAGGATACAAAATATCCATTATTTGTGGCAATATCCAGAACTTCAATCACATCAGAGTAATGGTTTATGCTAAACTGTTTGGATCTCTTTTGCCCTCACAAAATTCCTGTTTTTTCATGAAAGAGCTTCATTATCTCATCACTACGCTTTAAAGGGGTCTTTGCAAATAAAAAACAATTACTTTCAATTTGTTTTTAAAGAATCTTTTCGTACTTCCTGGTAAGAATCATATATTGCTTCCAGTTATAACACATCATCTCTCTATTTACTTTAATTGTAAACTTTAAATAGCGGGAGATGTTTTTCTCCTGAGCACATGAATGAATGCAAAGACCAACAATGAATCACCAGTGTGTAAAGTTCACATTGCTTAATGAACAGTAACACTTGGGATTCTTTACAATGAATCAATTAGGTGAATGGGTTAAAAAAATTTTCTTTTAAGTGAGGAAGTTCCCTCACTTTGCTTTTAGCTTTCCCTGCATCAGTCATATTTAAGAGTTGGAATGCTCATCTTTCAACAGGGAGGATGTCCCAGTGTGATGTGAAGGAACACATGTGTGAGATGGAATTCTATTCTCAGACTTGTTACAGTTTTCCCCAGTAATTAGGAAGCTATATGTCCCTGATAGAATGATGCTAACAAGCTCCTGCAGGTTCTACTCTAGCAAGAAATCAAAGGGGCCCCAAACAGACCACTTCAGTTAAAGGATTATGCATTTTGGTTATTAAAGTGAAGAACGCTCTCCTACAGGTTTATCTCAGAAGGGACTTCCCAAACGGTCAGATTCTATAGCCAGGATTACTTACTAAATAAAGAAGAAAATTAAAGAATGGCCGTGGAATGTTTGGAGGGAGGAAAAAAAAATACGTAAGTTACTAGCAGAGATCCATTTCTGAAACTTTCCTAAAGAAAAATGGAAAGATAGCGTTGCAACAGGCACCTGTCCCCACTGGCTGTTTCTCATAGAACATCAACACTCTTCCCCCACATAGTGAGGGCTACTACTAAATCCCCAGTTACTTTCCGTCCTTCCTTTAAAATGCAAAGCCAGGTAGCATGAGTAGAGTTGGCCTTGACAGACAGCATGCAGAGGGGTCAAGAGGACCAAAAACACAGTCAGAGAAAGAAAACACCTAGGAAATGGAAAATGCTGCTCTCGAAGAGGGCTTGGCCCAACCAACAAGAGCGACACTCACGTACCTTGAGGACTTCCATCGGCACCTGGGTGGCAGAGGGAAGGGTGGTGGTGGGCACGCTGACGTTTATGGCCGGGGTCTGACTCACTGGCACTCTCTGTTGCATGAACTGGGCCGCCTGCAGCTTCTGCTGCTGCTCCCTGCGCTCCTGCTCCTGCATTTGCTCACGCATGAGTTGCTGGCGTAGCAAGATGCGTGATGTCATACTGGAGGAGCTTATCGGAGGCTTGGAGGCCCCAGGATGCTCCTCGGAACTGCTGTGGGAGAACCAAAAAGGGAAAGAAAAAAAAAAAAGGCACAACATTTAGTTTCTTAATGAGACCTTTCGTTTGCATTTTGGGGGGTATCCTAAATTGCGCCCGACTACAAAAATGATCCTGCGCGAAGATAAAATCAAGTTGCAGAAGGGTACTCCGCGTAATTGAAAATCAAGAGGTGACAGGATTGAAGTCATTAGGAGTTGAATTAAAATAAGTCAGCTTGATTGCATCTAGGCATTTTTCTCATGCGGCTTAATTTTTTTTTTTTTGAACATTTTATACCACATACTACTCATCACCACCAAATATAGCACCGCCATATGAAGTGCCAAGAGGCACTGCGTCTTAATGGCACCCAGATTTCCACATGTAAAAATAAATTGCTTGATTTGCTTTTTCATAACTGAATCTCACCGAATACCTACTCCTACGCGCTATCTAAATTCCTTGAAGATGTCTAAGGTGTTTACTAACGGGGAATAATTTCAAGAATGGGTGAACTCTGTCATGGGGAAATTCTGCGAGGATATGGGAAGTAAAAACCATTGATGAAAGAAGCATTTGCACCAGAACGCTAACACCAGACTACAGGCTGTGGGGGGGAAAGGGGGCAGAGGACGAGCCGGTTTGACAACCCTATTCTCCATCTGGTTTTCTTTGTGCCATCTTTTCTCCTGATTCATCTTGGCAAGCTCTCTCCTACATGTGTCTGCGAGTTCCCCATGCGGCCTACTTCTAATGGTTTTGGTGCTTGCTCTATCCAAAATTACAGAAAAAGCTTAAACACCAGTCCTATGTTAGGAAGAAAAGACTTCCTAATTTTCCTAAATATGGGTTGTGACTGCTTATCTTGCCAGCTCTATAGCATCAACAAGTTATTAAACCTCCCTCTGCCTTAGTTACCGTATCCGGAAAGGAGGGATAATAATAGTTTTTTACACACTTACTCATTTATCAAAGAGGGAGGTGTTTTTAAAACTTCTCTTACATCACTTACATTTTACAAGCCAACCTCTCAGGGATTTTGTGAGGATTAAATAATATAATACATAAAACAATACACATAAATTGTCTAGTATAATGAGTGCCATGTAGTGCTGCCTCAATAAAGCTTTGTCATGGCTATTATTATCAGCTAGAATTTTCGGTTGTTTATTTCCAGCAATATAGCATTCTTAAAAAAAAAAAAAAGTCTCTGCTTAGGGCTAACGGTACAAAACCTTAGTACCTGGAAACAGGAAAAAAAGTGACATTTGAGAAAACAGTCACTCCCAAGGAAGTCCCTCTGCAAATGAAGCATGAGTAGTTTTAGCTTCCTTCCTTGAGTATAAATCCCAGTATTTTCTTTACCTTTCAACAAAAGGCAAAATAAAGCCTTCAAGCCATTGGCAGATCTTATGAACTCCTTAAAAGATAGGAACCTTCAAACTCTGCACATGCTAACGGATGAAAAGATGTTTGTGCTTCTCCCTTGCACGGTTCCAGAAAGCTACGTAATAAAAACTACACTCACCACAGGGAATTAGTACAGGAAATCATAACAGGTTCATATAATGTAATACTATGCAGCCATTAAAAATGGTGAAGAAATAGATTTGTGACTGGAATAAAAACTACACAATATAACAAACTTACAGAAGGCAGCTACAAAAAAAGTATTCACAGTGTGACCCAATTAAAAAAATATTCACTACCAGAGAAAGTGTACTGATCATTTTAGTCTGAGCCACTGCGGATATATATTATTACAATCCTTTAAGAAAACCATACTGAGAAAAGCATGAGTAAAACAGTGTTATCAAAAAGCTGTAATACTGTTCATAGAATATGACTCAAAAATGACATCCAGGGACAATTTTCCTAAGAACACAATTCAAAACGTGGAAAACCTGACATCACAAAGCTATTGACAAATTGCAAAATATTTTGAACCACCTAAAATTTTGCCTGAATATGAGAGTGATTACTTTATCATTAAATTGTAAGGAGAGATACTGTTCAAAAGGCACCAACTTTGAGGAATAAGATCAAGTTCTAGGGATCCAATGTTTATCATGGTGGCTAGAGTTAATAATACCGTATTGTACACTTGGAATGTGGTGGAGGAGTAAATCTTAAGTATTCTCACGGCAAAAAAGGAAAATAAATAGCAACGATGTGATGGATATATTAATTAGCTTGACTGTAATCATTTCACAATGTGTACATATACCAAGTCATCATGTTATGCCCCTCAAATGTATGCAATTTTTGTCAATTATGCTTCAGTAAAGTTGGGGGAAAAATAAAGCCATTTAAAATATTTAACAGTAAAATAAGTTAAAAAACAAAATTATAATAGGTGAATATATATATATATATATATATATATATATATATCACATACTACTATTTTTTAAGAAACTGTACTACAGAGCAAAGTGAAAAATGTATATAACAAGAACAAAAGTAGGAAATAAAAGTGTATTTATGTTTTAGTCTAAAATAAGTAAAGTGTGTTTATGTACACAAATACACATGCTTAGAGGGGATTGTATAAATGTCATCTTAGCTGCCAGATGGAAAGTGGAATTATAGATAAACTTCTTTCGTTCTTTTTTTTAGTCCCCCCCCCAAATTACAATAAAGCCATAACAGTCTTTTCAATGGCAGAATACATGTCACTAATTTAAGAACAAGATGAACATGAACTAATCTGCAAACATGAAGGAATGACTTGAATAATCAAAGTCCCCCTTTGCCTGGAACAAAAGAGATGGGGTACATCGCAGACTGTATTTTGACAGTAGGAAGGGAAAGTGATGATGGTACCCAGGGCATTGGTTCTCTTGCATGTCTTGAGCATTCCAGAAGACTTAAACCCTTTTTCCTTCACAGTTTCCTACAGACGCACACAGATTGAACAACGTTAATACCCTGCTTATTATTTTAATATGATGCACTCAAGCACACAGAAAAAATACCTAGACGTTACCCAAAATAATACATTTAGCAGGTAAGGCTCTGGAAAAGTGCATAAAAAGCGAATGTATTTTCCTGCTTTTGAGTATGTGTTCAAAGCTCAAATGTAGTTTTTTGAACCAAGAAAAGAAGGGGGGAGTAGCTATTAAAAAATAAATAAATAAACGGTCTTACTATTCAAAGCCTGTCAGGTTAAAACATTCCCAGAGAGACTGATCCTTTTGATAAAAACAGGAGCAAACCTTTGTGCTGTAGCAAATGCAGCTGTGGAATAATCGCACTAATTAGCTGCTCAAGACAAGCCATTGGCTGTGATACTGGGGGAAAAATCCTTTCAATTAACAGTAAAGCATTCTTGAGACATCTTAAATTAAAATTACTAGTTATCAACCACGCTAAGACTCCAGACATTAAGCCCACAACAATATCATTTAAGGCATTTATAGAAATATCCTATCGGGGGGAAAAATGTATATTTATACAGTATACCCATATAAATAAACTGAAACTCCAATAAAGAAAATGTAGCAGAGCTTGGCTAATTGAAATTATTTTAATAAATCTTCTCAAAAAAAATGCAAAAGGAAGACTGTAGTCACTTCACTGCACACACTCCCTGAGGGGTATTTCTACATTGTTAAAGATGACTCCCAGATCCTCAGCCTCTTAGAAGTAATTGAATCTGCAATCATCACCTTATAGACAAACAAAAATGAAGATATCTACCCCTCAAAAAGCTAGCAGGACAAATGAGCATCATGTTTTAAACTCAAAGTTGAAGTTTATGTGAGAACAATACGTGTGGCTACAAAACCTTTTTTTTTTTTTTTTTTTTTCAAAAGCTTACTTTTAAACCGAGGATCTGATGCTTAAGTCATTAGTGATAAGCAAGGAGAGTCATCCAAATGAATTTAATTTTAAAAGCTAACTGAGCTCATCCAAGGCCCATGAAGCTCAATCTGCACTAGATAATCCTAATTCCGTGAGTCTGATTCCTTTTAATCAGATTATGGAAAGGTCATTTATTCAACAACTAGTCACTGAGTGCTTCCTCTGTGCCAGGTGCCGGGACTATCTGGTTCTAATCTCACAGCATCTAAAGCCACGGTCACAAAATTCTTCTGAGATGCTCCAAAACTAAGTCAGCTATCCAGATTATCTGACTCTTAAAGAGTTCCACATGGGAAGGTGTTCTCTCTGTAAGAAATTACCCTTTTACAGCCAAATGAAGGAAAGGCAAACGCCTTTACGAACATTTCCCCAAAGCACTGAAGCTAGACGCACAACTTCCCGGAGAGCTGTGAATTTCTCAATAGTGATTCAAGCAGGAAGGCCATCAACCGGACACAAGTTCTAGTCATTGCTGAGCAGTCTGATCTTTAATGAGCCATTCAACCTCTCTGATCCTCTCCAAACCCCACCTCCTTAATGCCCGGCAGTGACTGAGTGAGCTAAGTAAGGTAAATTCGGAAACACAGCAGCTGTAAGACGTCAGGCAGCCACACCTGTCACCAGAGTCCCCCGCCCGCCCTCCATGGCTGAATTTGTATTTTAACTTCAAAGCCTCCTCCTTCTCTGAGATGGTACAGGTATGTGGGCATGTGCTCCGAGTATCCTGTCTATTCCTAAATCCAAACAGTGAATTCCACTGCTCCCATCAACCACTTAAATATATCAGAAATTCCATGAAATCCAGTCCCCTGCCATCCACACGACATCTGCCCAAGCACCCCTCATCTTTGACAGTGATGACAATATCCCTTTACTAGACCTTTTGAGTCAGTTTGGTCGCCCTCTCATGGTCACCCACGGCAGAAAAGTGGTTGTCAGTTGAAACTTAGTCTCTGGGCTGAAGGAGCTAATACACTTTTTTCTTCATTTCTTCTCTTCAGTTCCTCAGGCTGAGGAACTGTTCCACCGAGAGGACTCGGTTCCACCGAGGACTCTCCACAGAGAGTCTAGTTCCACCACTTACTAACATGTGACCTTGGCCAAGTTACTCAATCTCTTTGAGCTTCAGTTTTCCTTATTTATAAGGACTGCGTAATGCATCTGCCTATCAACATTGTCATGAGGATCAAAATCTGTAACAGATGTAAAAAAAAAAAAACCCACAATGGCACAGAGTCCAGTAAACTGGAACAGAGTTAAAAAATTAGTAGTAAAAGAAATGCTAAACCATAAACATGCTTCTTCTTTTTTGATGCCAAGAAACAATTTTGTACAAGTCCACACGCAAGTTTGGACCACAGCGGATCTGTCGCTTAAGATTTAGGGAATCCCCATTTAATGCAGAGAATGTGACAAAGTTTTGCAGGAGTAGAGGGAGATTCTTAATCCTGCAATTCTCTCATGAAATATAAAGTAAAAAATCCTAGCATTTTTCTCCAGGGAAAATTAATCTTCATTATAATCATTAAGTCGATAGAGCTCAAAGCCTAGCATCAGCCTGCACTGGAGTATAATATAATTATGTCCAGAAAAGCACAAGGACTGAGGGTCAAATACACACTGGAGACACGGGAAGGCACAACACAGGTGAGAAAGCCATGTCATAGATAGGTTAAGCCACAGGAGTTTCCAAATCCAAGAGTGACTGCCACAAACTTAGCTGAGGACTGTGTCCCAGTCTCCCACCCTGGACATTCTGATTTCAGGTAAGGTGAAATAAGCTTGTCTGTAAAAATTTTGCAGCTGAATCCAATGCCTAGCCATGCTCAAGGAGTTTAGTAGGGACTGGAACTCACATCTCTGATTCTTCGACAAGAACACTGTCTTCCACATCTGAGGAAACTCACATTCCGTCCACATCTCCAGCAAGCCTTCCAAGAGCTCCGAAGAGTCTTTATTGCACTGATTTCAACATGTGGAATGGAATGAAATGGGGACTAGAGGCTCTAAAACCAAACAAATGAAAAATATCTCTCCAGTAATGCCAATGGATCTTCATGGTTACAACACAACTACTTTATCATAAGAAAAAGGAACCAGCAGGCTGAATTTACAGAAACTTCCCCTCAAACCAGTTTGTTCTGTCAGCAAAAGGAAATTCTGAAGAATCTTCTACCAGTGCGTCCAAGTTCACAAATCACTGAAATGAGAGTTGGCAAATGGATCTATCTCTTCAAATGACAGTCTGTGTATCCAATATTTCTGGATGATCAGCCCTTCCATTATCTTCACCTTCCCATTCCTTCTTACGTAATCACTTTGTAAATGTAAGCATGTCCTTTTCAACCGAGCACCAGTAAGAAAAGGTGTTGTTACTTGTACTGAAAACATCTAAGACTATATTTATATGGATTATAATCCATGTAAATGTGAAAGTACCAGATTTCACAGCTCGGCTTCAAAAATGGAGATCTTCTGAACTTCCGTCATGATCAACTCTGGGTTTTAGTGGTCAAGAAAAAAAATGAAAGCCTGCCAAAATTTTTCTGGTAACATTACCGGCTCAAACAGTACACACTACAGGTTTCTGGCACAGAGTAAAGAAAAAGGATTGCAAAGTACAGCTTGTCTTTCTCCTCTCCTTTTCTTCCCCAAATATTTGGACGTTTTCCAAGGGACAGGTTCTGCCAGGAGTGAGGAAGATCACGGTGCCCTAAGTGGACAGTACTCCTGTCCTTTGAAGTTCTGTACCTTTCATTGTACCAAAGGAAGAAAACATTCTAAAAAGAACCACACCAATGACATAGAAGTTAAAATCTGAAATCTCTACTTCTCAACAACACTTAGATTCCAATTCATTGGTAAAAACTGAAGACTCTCTGCATCTATTCCGGATTAATATTCTTTTTTTTTAAAGTTTATTTATTTATTTTGAGAGAGAAAGAGTGGAGGGGCAGAGAGGGAGGCAGAGAGAGAATCCCAAGCTTCATGTTCAGCACAGAGCCCAACGCGAGGCTCAGTCCCATGAACCATGAGATCATGACGTGAGCCGAAATAAGGGGTCAGACACCTAACCAATTGAGCCACCCAGGAGCCCCGGGATTAATAATTTTAAGCTAGTATCAGCAAGAATAATCTCAGCAACTGATTAGATCAAAATTAAAGAGAACCCTAATAAGACCCCCAGTCTATCAGTATTCTTCAAAAGATATCATACAAAATACGATATCTTGGGGCTCAGGAAGAAAAGATGAGTACATTTCTTTATAGGGGTGCCTGGATGGCTCAGTCAGTTAAGTGTTCGACTTCACCTCAGGTCATGATCTCACAGTTCAGGGGTTCAAGTCCCGCATCACGCTCTGTGCTGACAGCTCAGAGCCTGCTTCAGAGTCTGTGTCTCCCTCTCTCTCTGCCCCTCCCCTACTCACAATCTCTCTCTGAAAAATGAATAAACGTTAAAAAATTTTTTTAAAGAACGTTTCTTTATATAAAAATTTTATCCTTCACTTTTATTTTCTCTTTTTGTACATGTTGTACAATGTAATACATATACCATTACAATATGGCACACGTAAATAATGTAATATAGTTATAATGTAAATAATGTGTTTAACATATAAACATTATTGACATGTTTATAAAATAAAAATATGTTGCAAGCCCTTGCCTGAAAAAAAAATTCTTTAAATAGGAAGGATTACCAAAAATGTTTAAGAGACTTCTTCAGTAATATATGACCAGTGTTCTTCCAGGCAATTTCATCATCAGATTTTTTTTAAGTTGGTTATTTTCACCACTCGCAGAGTTTCTCACTTCAGTACACTCTGTAACTAAGGAGAATGTCAACTCTTACTAAACGATATTTTCAACCAGGGATACGAGGATGCCATTTCCTCATTTTATGACCACAACTGTTCTCCATCTTCCACAGATGCCACTACGGGCTGGCATACTCTTAGCCCTCAATTCCCTACAGGAAAGTGCCTCGGAGAGCCAGGCCATCAAAAGGTTATAAAACCTATAAAGTTAAGATGCTGCACACTCAAGCTCTCTGTCTTTCATATCAAGCTCCCTTCCACTAGGCCACACTCTACAATTCTTGCTTACTCTATCCAACTGTGGAATCCCATTCGCGCCTAGCTGCTATGTTTTAAAATGCTCTGAAAGACTCATCCTCTGTAAGGTGCAAATAATTGAGATGGCATGACATGACACTCCACCTGCAGTATTTTAAAAGGAAGAAGTTTCTTTACGCATGCCTAGGACATACCTTCCCAACATGGGAAGTCTGCAATACTGTGTGGAAATCCAGACCAAAGGACAAGTGATGGCCTCATGAGCAGCCCAGCATCTTGCCCCACTTCTTTGGTGATGCACCCTGATTTCATCTTGAAGGACCAGCCTCCTCACTTTCAGTTCATGAGGTTATAACGCTGCTGCTGACTCCAGGTATAGAAACACAACCCAGGATTGGCCAATCAGCATATCCATCACATGGGCCTGTGCTCCAAAGTGGTCCAGCAAGAGTCAGTCCAATGCTTTGGACTATAACTACTGGGGTAAAAGAACTCTCTTTATGCAAAGATTTGGAAAGATGGTGAGATGTAAGTCTGGAAGTTCCTGGACCAACTGAAAAGAAAGCCCAACTAGTTGAAACAGTAATGTGGACTGAAGGAAGAAAGGACAGAGAAGGAGGAAATGCAAAGAAGGAGCCAGCATTGGATGACACTGAGCAAATGAATCGAATGACCTGTGAAGCCCTGAAAACCCTGAACATCGGATATTCGTTTGCAAAGGCCAACCTCCATTTTTGATTAAGCCCAGTTTGATGTGCCCTGCAGTACCACAGCTGGTTTTTGTGACATTTAGGAAATATAAGTCATTCTGGAAAAAGTAAAGTTTTGGCCTAAAATCTATAACTCAAACAATCCAATATCCATTTCCCTATTTTCTCCTCGTTTTAGCTGGTACAGTGCCACTCACAACATTACCCAGCTTTCCAGGAACTTGGTTAGTTTAGCTTCACGTCTAAGTTCTGCCATCATGTCTCCTAGACTTTGGCTGTAATGGTTGGAGGTCCAGCAGTCACTCTGAACTGCAAAGATGAGGCCCAGACTTAAGAATGGAGCTGAAATGTGCATAGTCCTTCATGACCCGGTCTCCATGAGGACAGGATTTTTGTTTTATGTTTTATTCACATATAGATTCCCTAGCACCCAGAAGAATACTTGGCACACAGTAGGATCAAATAAATGCCTGTTCAGTGAATAAATGTGGTGGCTCTATCCTAACAAATACTCCACCTCTTAAAATCAGATAATATTAGAATCTTAGTGTCAGAAGACATTTTAGTCAAACCATTTGCTTGAATCATCCAGTGACAGAGAATATATTTTTCCCAAGAGCTCTGGACTCCTACTGCATTTCCTTAATTCTAAGCCAAACTTTCCTTCTACATTTTCAGATTTCTCAAGTCAGAACAGATCCTATAATTGATGTATATATTTTGTAGATCTATTGCCCCAAATAGTTGCCTTATAATTATTATCAATAGTGAACTGGATACAAGGAAATACATTTGAAAGACAAATACTGTGGCACTAGACTAGGTATGTCCCCCCTCAAAAGCTCAAATGAGGAATGGCTGGAGTAATTCAGAAATCTGTGCTTTGCGGAAAACCACTCCGTAAGAAGGCAGAGGAGGAAACATCAATTCATTCAGTATCTTAAATGAAAATCCATAAAACATAACAGAAAAGAGCAGAAGTCCTGGAGCCAGCATACCTAAGGGTAAAAATGTGGCTCTATCATGTCTCAGTTACAGGACATGGGCAGGATTTTTCTCCTGCCCAAACCTCAATTTTCTCATCTGCAAAATGGAAGGAGAAAACAGTACCTTAGGTAGAGAGCAATTATGAGAATCAAATGTGTTAATATGGGTTAGAATGGTGGCCAGCACACCACGTGGGCCATAAGTACAAGCTATACTATTCTATGTTTTAATTCTTGATTTGGTATCCTCAGCATCTTCTTAAAATCTCAAAACTAGTAAAAACTGACAAGTTATTTTCTAGGAAGACAAAACTCTTAGAATGTTGCCTTCTGCTATGGTGTTCTTTTGCTTTCCTAGAGGAAAATACAAAAGAAACAATTAATTCACAGCATGTGCCCTCCCTAAAAGAACAGGCACAAAGAAGTTAATAGGCAACAGCTCAGTGAACAGTTTTGTCAAAGATGTGTGCTAAGAATTTCATTCTGAGAGTTTAGAAGGGAAGCATGCTCCTATGGTGAGTATTTTCTTTAACCAGAAAAAGAAATTCAAAATCAATTAAGCAAAAGCAGTTGTAAGAATTAATTTTGGTGTAAATTCAAGGGTGACATCATCACTGTCCTTAGGCTGCATCAAAATGGCATGTTTTATCCTTTCATGTCATCTGTTAATTTGCATTAAATTAATATTAAAAAAATTAGTAACTTACATAGTACATTCTTGTGGGGTATGAATCACAAAGAGCAGACATCATCTCCCTAACTATTATCTGCTTTGCAAGGAAGAAATTTATAACATTTCTAGCATAATGACATTTTAAATACATAATTAATATACATAAACTTTGTCCATAAAATGCTCATTTTTTTCAAAGAAATAAGTCATTAAACTGTTTTTATGACCTACAGAATGAAAAATACAAGTGAAAGCAAATTCAATACAGCAAAAATCACGCAAAAAAATTAGAAATCATTTTAAAAGCTACTATAAGAAATTCTAAAGATGTACCTACTAAACACAATGAACTCTAACTGTGCTTCAATTTGTGGGGATTCATTTTTTAAGAATCAAATTCTAAAAATAGTTCTGCTACATTTAGTATTTTTCCACTATTCTTGTCGTCTTTAAACACACCTTCACAAGCTGCTGAACATAATGCTTTTCTGACTTAATCACAACCTCTCTCATGACCCAGGAACGTTCAGTAAATAATTATTAAGCTCCAAAGGTGGCTTTTGCATAAGTTGATTTGCTTGAATGCCTATTCACTTAGGGACACAGCTTTTAGTATTGTTTTCAAATCTTATCATCTAACATTGAAAGTAAATGTTAAAGGGGGGTGGGGGGGGCGCTATCATCTACTTAGTCTTTCTCTTTTTTAGTATTTGTTTGAAACTGCCCATTTCAAATTTGTTCTACACTTACACGCCAGGCAGATGACTCTGATGTTTGGATGTTTTGTTTTCCTCTCAAAGAGAAAAAGAAATCAATATACAGAAATGCAAACGAGATGTTTATAAATGCAACTGCTACTGTTCCACAGTAAGGTTTAAAAAAAAAAAAAAAAGGAGAAAGCAAAAAATCCAAAGGGTTTGCAATAAGGCAATTTTGACAAATGCTACTGCTAGGGACACTCGTTTTCCTGAAGAAAATCCTTTTTTATTCATGACGAAGCTGAGCTGCAACCTACTCCATAATCATAAATCAAGCTCTGTTCTCGGATTGTTCAAGCGGTCATTTTTTTTTTTTTTTTTGGCATTATTAATTGAAGACCGACATTCAATTTTAAACAAGACAAAGCTAATGGGCCAGCATTTCCACCCCCCCACCAACAAATTAGTTGTTATCCTTGTCCTGGCCGCATATTAGAGGCTACAGCTGAAGCTGATTAAAGCCACAGTAACAAAGTAACAGTTCCAGTATTTTTAACTCCCAATAAAACCTTCCCGTTCTCTAGCCTCCCCCTTAAAAAAAAAAAAAAAAAAAAAAAAAAATCGCTCCTGTTAAGTGGTCCCGGGATTATTTCCAGAATAAAACTTCACTTACAGATATAAGCTTTCAAAGGAGCAAGGCATGAACATCTGAACTCTAAGCGCCTCCATCTTTTTTCCTTTAAGGTGCTCTTCAAGCCCTTGGCGAAGAGTGAAAGTCAAAGTTAGTTCTGGCACTGGCTGTGTCACTAGGGGTGGCTCCTGATAAGGCCCTGGAAACTCCAATCCAAACACAGCTCGTGCTAGAACGGTGCCTGGTGTCTGTCTTCAACAGCAGACCTGTTTAATCCAGTACCTACTGTACCTGCAGGACAAAAATGCTGCCTCACACTGCTAAAGGGACGATGCAAGGACCCAGGCAGGCCAACAGTTCACCCAGCAGCCAGGCGAGCACCTCAGGATGCTCTCTCTTAGCCTTCCAGATTGCAGGTACCGGCTGAGGTTTGCAGCGGCTGCGCGTTAGTTAGTGGAGAACTTGAAAGGGAGGTAATTTCACATCCCGGGGAATTTTTAACACTTAACGGAGTCTCAGAATTTAGGAGGGCTGTAGGATTGCTTGCGTCCCTTCTCAGTTTGAGAGATCTCGGGCATTTTTGGAACTGGATCTGATAATCGCACATGCTCTCCTACTGGCAGGCTAGAGATCCAGACAGACTTCCTCACCCTCAGACCCCAAGCGGATGAGGGTTGTCCCTACCAAGTCCTGGTGGGAGCCAAACACAAGCTGCTTCTAATTGTGGACACCATCTTTTAGGACATACACATCTTCAGGCCATATATCTGTGTATTCTTAGACTGTCACCCAATTAATTCTGGAAGCATTGGTGTACAAGAAGAAATAAAAATAACACGCATTCTCAAAAGACGTTCTTAAAATTCCAACATGACAACATCAATATTACCAAATATTGATGGAAATCCTACAGACTCAGCACACCAGAGTGCTGGAGAGTTATGAAAATATGTATGTTTCTCTCTACACACCATTCAAAGGTCAGAACGAAGACATGTGACACCGGTTAGCTGTGTGCCCTGGGCAAGTTACTTCACCTCTCTGTGCCTAAGAGTTTATCTCCAAAGTTAATGATGGGAAAACAATGCATTCTCTACAAGCCATAATCAAGCGTGAATTCCATAATGCAATGAAATTATCTTTGTTTTCACCTCCCTTTAATAATAGGAAATCTTTAGTCGGTAGTCTCAGGCAGGCTATTGCTAGTTCTTTTTATTCTTTGCTCATTTGTTCATTCATTCACTCTTTTATTTAATAAATATTTAGGGGACACCTACTACGTCCCAGGCACTGTGTAAACTCTTGGAGTCTATGGGCTAGTGGGACACACATATTAAATAATCACACTGTCAGATAATACTACATGTAATAACTTCTACAGGGAGCTGGAAAGGCTTAAAATGTAAGGGTCAGAAAAGCCCTCTCTTGGGCAGGGACCTCTGCGCTGAGATCTCAGCAGGGTTAGCCTCTCGGGGGAAAGGAGAGCGTGGAAGAAGAGTCTTCTGAGCAGTGGTAATAATATATACGTGCAAGAATCCTGAGGTGGGAATTACAAGAATGATCCACTATAGTTGGGAGGACAGAGAGGGAGGGAAAAGCATGGTGTCCATGAAACCAAAGCAATGACCTGGGCCAGACCACATAGGATCTGGTAGGACAGGGAGAAGGACTTGATTTTGATCCAAGATGAACAGGAAACCACAGAGAGACTATATGCAGAGGAGCAAAGGGCTCAGATTTGAGTTTTAGAAAGTTCCCTCTAGCTGCTATGTTGAGACTCAGCTAAAAGAGAGCCAAGATTGGCTACTGAAATGGTCCTAGTAGGACATGATGATAGTTCATGGGGGATGAGAGAGCACCGAGGGTAGAAAGGGTGAAGAGAAGTTCAGAATAGTGAACAGAGTGCTGACAAAACTAAAGACCAATAAAAAGACTTGGGGTAGGGTAGGGTAGGGAATCCAGGTCCCTAATGTAATATAATTGCATTCACTAACTATAGTTATTGAGTACTTCCTACACACCAGGTGTTGTGCTGGGTGCTGGGGTAAACAGAGGAGTAAGATGCTATACTATCTAACCCCCCCCCCCCCACACACACACACACACACTAACCTACCCAACCTCTCTTCTCCTACCTCTGTCACAAAATGTCATAAAAATAAAGTACAAAGGTTCTGGTGTCAACTTATCCAGGCTGAAATTCCACCACTTATTAAGTCTGTGACCTTGTCCAAATTTATCAAACTTGCCATGCCCCAGATTCTTCCCCTGAGAAAGGCAAATGATAAGTGCCTATCCCACAGGATGCTGTTAGAACTGAAGAATATAATACAGTGATGTGTTAGTCTCTGACATATAGTAAGCTCTCAATTAAAAAACAGCTGTTATGGTTATGATGACGGTTAGGGCTGTTATCCTTGATTCACAATGACCGACCTAGAGAACCAAAGTAAAACGAACATAGCAAAAAAAGAAAAACCACAGAGAAAGTAGAAGATGAAGGAAAATAGAAAGGGTAGGAAATCACTGTATCTGGAACTTTAAGGGATAGCTAGATTATCTTTAAAAAGACTGAGCTGGACTCCCTCTTACTTCGGGCACTATTTGAAAGTGCATTAAGTTACAAGGTACCGGGTAAGTTTTAGAACTGAAACCCTGATTTATTACATGCTTACACACAGGGAAAATTTGTACCCTCCATGAGATCTCAAATGTTGACCATGAAACCAATGGTATCAATTCCAGCCATTCCATCAGGGACACAAAGTGGTGCCAAATGCTCCCCTGGCACGTTCAGCCAATGACATCGCCTGACCTTTCATCCCAGATAATCCACCACCCCCAAGAAGGCTGTCCATTGACTGTTTACATAAGTATTTAAATAAAATTACTTTTAAGGGGCATGTGTTCAACTATTCATGGTACTTTAGAAAGATCTATATTACAGCAGTGTTCTTGGCCACAGCATTGAAATACCCACCAGCAAATGGAGTAAAGTTTGACTTAAATGTGTACATATGCTGCCATGTACAAAATTTATGAAATATTACATACATTTCCCCAATACTAAAATACCTATCTGCTTAACACACACACACACACACACACACACACACACACACACCTGAATAAAAAAAGGGTCAGAGGTCTCGAATAAACGTTTTTCCAAAGAAGCCATGCAGATGGCCAACAGACACATGAGAAGAGGCTCAACATCACTCCTCATCAGGAAAATGCAAATCAGAACCACAAAGAGATACCACCTCATACCTGTCAGAACGGCTAGTATAAAAAAGACAAGAAATGACAAGTATTTGCAAGGATGTGAAAAAAACAGGAACCCTCAGGCACTGTTGGTGGGAATGTAAATTGGTACAGCCACTATGGAAAAGAGTATAAAGGTTCCTCAAAATATTAACAAGAGAACTGCTATATGATCCAGTAATTCCTCTTCTGGGTATCTACCTGAAGAAAACAAAACACCAATTCAAGATAGATGTCCCCCTACGTTTATTGCAGCATTATTTACAATAGCCAAGATATGAAACCCTAAGTGTCTAATGATAGATGAATGGATAAAGAAGAGGTGGTATATATACACACAATGGAGTATTACTCAGCCATAAAGAAAAATGAAATCTTGCCACTTGTGACAATATGGATGGACCTGAAGGGTATTATGCTAAGTGAAATAAGTAGGAGAAAGACAAATACCATATAATTTCACTTACATATGGAATCTGGAAGACAAACGAACAAACAAACACAAAGAAACAGACTCATAAATACAAGAAAACAAACTGGTGGTTGCCAGAGGGGAGAGGGGTGGGAGGATAGGCAAGAGTTGAAGAGATTAAACCTCCAGTTATAAAATAAATAAGGCATGGGTACAGAAAGTGCAGCAGAGGGAATACGGTCAGTAACACTGTAATAACTTTGTCCAGTGACAGTAAGTACGCTTATCATGGTGAGTGTTCTGCAATGTATTTGTCATTTCACTATGTTGTACACCTGAAACTAATATAATACTGTATGTCACCTACACTTCAATTACAAATTTAAAAATAAAATAAAATACCAGTCCTCAAGGTGTCACCCCATTATTCAACAAATGTCTCAGAGGAGCAGGAACCTTGTCTTTTTTGTTCACCATTGTATCCCTAGAACCTAGTGGAATCTACTCGTCTGTGGTTGATGTTCAATAAATATCTTTAAAATGGGAGTCCGTGGCTGGCTCAGTCGGTTGAGCATCCCTCTCTTGATTTCAGCTTAGGTCATGATCCCAGGACAATGGGACCAAACCCTGCATTGGGCTCCGTGCTGAGATTCAATTCTGTGGCACCTACTTGAGATTCTTCCTCTCTCCCTCTACCCTTACCCCCACTCACACTCTCTCTAAAACTAAAAATTTTTTTTAAAAAGTTACTTTAAAAAAAAATCTTTAAAATGCATTAATCTATAACATGAAAATAACTCTCTTGTGCACATCTGTATTATCCAGATGAGTATCCCAACTGCATATACATATGTTTATGCATATATATATATATATATATACATATATATATTATATACACATACATACACATACACACACACACACACACACACACACACACACACACACCCTAAATTTAAACACAAAGAAATGCAAGTGGAGAAAAAGGAAAAAGAATATTTAAAAAACACAAAACACCAAATGCAGAGTAAAAATATTACCTGTATTCCAGTGCATTTCAAATCTTAATTACTACTCCCTGCCCCAAATTTCAGCAAAAAAAAACTAGAGTCATCAGAATTCTTACTGACCTTTACAAAGATGACCTTAACTAAAATGGAACTTAAAAGTATCAACCATCCAAGTGACAGTCAAATTTTCCTTTAGATGCTAAATTTGGGCCTTGGAATCTTTTTGGAAGGAAAAATCCAATCACCACTTTGAATGGGTGAGAGAAGAGATAAGAGGTTTTACTTGTTACCCTGTCCAAAACTCAGCAGAGGAAAAGTAGAGAACCCTTATCGCTGTCAGAATTCTTACTTTACTTGGATATCAAATGTTCTATTGCTCCCACAGCACACCATTTTCTTCTGTCTTTTCTTTTGATAGTCATTGCTGTTTTTAGGAAACTCACACTTCTACTACTCACTGGCCTCAGACAGTTAAGAGCTGAGGGATCATTGTGTGACCAGCATTATACTGATGCATGAACTACCCCCCACAGCCAATTTAGGAAGCAAGTACCTTCTCTTCAAATGTTTCAGTATGATCCCAGCCAATAGTTCCCGAGCCTGTACTCCTATCACAAGCGCCTGGGGACTCTTCTCCCCACCCTATTCCCTCAACATCAACACAGGAGCATTTAATGTCAGGGATCTTTCCCGAAACAAATGACTGAATGAGACTCTAGCAGGTGAGTTTGGAATTCTGTGTGTTTAAAAAAAAAATCTCATAAAAGTCCAATGTGAAGTCAGGTCCAGGAATATAATATATATTCCCACTAACATATAATATATTATAGCATATATACATATAATATATTCTATGTAAACTATCTAAGAGTGGCAAGAAAATACCCCAGAAGGTAAGCATCCTCGTTTGTTGAATAGAGAGGTTTCTACTTGCAGAGCTTACTCCTTTAAAACATCCACTTGGAATTATGGACATACTTTGAACGAACGTTCAGTGAAAGCCTTATTATGAGGTAATTAAAGAGTACCGTGAGTGTGATGATGAAACTCAAAAATCTCTCAAGAGTAAAGAACACACGCCCCCTTCTCCCCACACATCATTATGCCCCATTCTGGGAAAAGTACGAGGCACTGAAAGGCCCCTGCAGTGCAAACATTGACTGGCCCAGCATGTGCGAGGTGTCTTCTCAGGGCCTTGTGCAAGACAGCAGTGAGGAAGCCAGGGACTCTGTTCTTCAGGGGTTCACACCACAGAAACCCAAACTCCCATACCCGTGCCGTCGTAATACCGGGTTGAGGGGACGCATGCCAGGTGTTCTCCTCGGCCTCCTCCAGAGACTCCCCCCCCAGCCGGCTCCTCCTCACCTTCCAGAGGAGGGCTTTACAGGCGTGACATTTCTCCCTCAGAGAAGTCCCCTCCGCCACCCCCACCACCTCCCTCTCCAGGTATGATCATTTTATTTGTCTAATTGTCTTCTGTCCTTGAAGGCAGGGTCCTTTGTATTTATTTTATTCTCAGTGCCTGGCACAGATTAAGTGTTCGATAAATATTTGCTAGCTGGATGGCTGGATGGGTGAAAAGAAGGAAGGAAAGAAGAATGGACAGACGAACAACAACATTAAAAAAGATCAGTAACAAAGGCCCCTCCACGGAACAATCTCACAGCATTTAATTAATTAGAAAGGGAGCGTCAACAGGCATGAATGGGAAGCACAATTATATACTATGTTTGGAAACTTTAAGTTGCTGAACACAATTGACCTTCATGAGTAAGTACTGAGATACAAAGTGACAAGAAAGGGGTCCAGCAGTTCTAATTTGAAGCCCTCACAGCCTGACTGAAGGCAATTTTTAATGACCACCTATCTGCAGAAATAACTGTTCAGTACCATTCAATCACGATGATCTCTTTCATCCTGTTTCTATTTTCTTCTACTACCAAGAACAGATCTCACTGTAAAAATGATGGTCCAGCATCTTCTGAAAGACGGCTCATTGTACCTGGCACACAAAGAAGCCTTTTAAGGTTGCAACAAGGAAAAGCAGACCAAGATGACCCCAGGTAAACTTGATTTAGGCTCACTCCGACATTATTAAAGAACCGTTTAAATGCTTATGCAAACATCTGGAACGAAAAATTAATTTTTTAAAGACCATTTAGAAAAACCTGTCCTGAGAA
Source organism: Panthera onca (assembly GCF_046562875.1). Classification (NCBI taxonomy): domain Eukaryota; kingdom Metazoa; phylum Chordata; class Mammalia; order Carnivora; family Felidae; genus Panthera; species Panthera onca. The sequence goes on along the minus strand of NC_138340.1, from coordinate 37,365,793 downwards.
TAAAAATATAATTGGCAAAGAGGCATCTCAAATGTTGTGTGAAGTCAGTTTTTAAGCAATTAACGAAGGGAGAGATACATGAAGTAACAGTTTGGCCTTTCATTGAATATAATAATCAATATAACAGAATAATTTTATATTGAGCTTTCTGAGATTCTCTTAGGGTTCACTTCAAAAGAAACACTGGTTCTTGCACTAACGGAGATTCAGAGGCCGTTTCTTTGTTATTTGGGGTATTTTGCAATAAGCAGATCACAATCTACAATACAGGCCAAGTTCATGAGACAACAAGGAGCTGGAGAGACAAACACTGATGAGATTATGCCACTTTGATTGGCATTTCTTCAAACGAGAAATTTAGTAAAACTGCAATTTACTTTCCTTTATCTGGGGAAATAAACAGGAAAAGATAAGGCTGTCGTCATTGTGGGGGCCCAAAGTTATTTACGATGTGACTTCATGATAAATAAAATTTTCCACTTCAGGAGTTTAAAACCATGGTATTTTTCTCTCACCGTAGTGTTTAACGCCTAACTCATTTAAAAAGAAAAATGTGGACTTCTCTTTTATTGTAGTCACTTTTTGGAAATAATTAAAGACTGGAGAGCAAATGAGCCCATAGGGTGTCTTTGCCATCCTCTTAAGGGTGTTGAGGACTGAAGCAGGAATGCGTTACCACGACCACCATCATCCTCATCATCTAAGACTTCAGATTCTTTCTTCTTCACAGCAAGAGTCAAGACATTAAAATATTTTAAAGCAACAGAATCTATTAGAAATGGCCTCCACAGATCACTGTAGCTGCTGAAGTGAAGGAATCTATCCTTCCCAACCTACCATCTCTGAAAGAGGTATCAGGGCACGAACAACTCGAAGAACCACCTAAATCCCTTATGGTCTGAAGAGGAGCTGGAAAAGGGCACGAAGGTAAGAAAGGGATGGATATTTCGTCAGCTAAACTTTCTCATCTACTCATGTAATTTTAGTACTTGGATTCCAAAACCTGAGTTGAAGGTAGAGATAGACTGTTTCTTGTACACAATCACGCTATGGTGGAAGGTGGTATGGAAGTCAAGAGTGAGGTACAAAAACTCCCAATCTGTACAAGATGTGGTAAGGACCCAGAAAAGTGGTTTCAATCAGTAGGCAGCAAACCTCTGAGAGGCCACTATTTTATGAATGAACAAGTAGCTGAGATGTCTCCCCTAGAGGTACAAACAGAACCACTTTTCAATCAGAGACAAAATAGTGTAGTGGTGCATGTAAAGTGCACACACACACACACACACACACACACACACACAGTGTTCATCTCATTATTTTACCTTGGGTAAGTTATTCAATTTCTGAGTCTCAAAATCTGCATCTGTAAGATGGGGCATGAATATTACCTATTTGATGGATTAATGTGATAATTAAATGAAGTAAGGCAAATACTTAGCACAGTGCCTTAAAAAAAAAAATAAAAATAAAAAAAAATAAACGCACTAGGGTCACCTGGGTGGCTCAGTCAGTTTTGAGTGTCTGACTCTGGATTTTGGCTCAGGTCATGATTTCATTGTTCGTGAGATCAAGTCCCATGTCAGGCTCTGTACTGACAGTACGAAGCCTGCTTGGGATTCTCTCTCTCCCTCTCTCTCTCTGCCCCTCCCGTGAGTGCTCTCACGCTCTCTCTCTTTCTCTTTCACTCTCTCTCTCTATATATATAGGTACTTGATTTCAAAATACTATAGGGAATAAAAAGTTAGCCTTGAGACCCTCAACACTATGGCAAATAACAGTTACCATTTGGAGGCAATAGTGAAGATACTTTTGAAAACTGGTATTTGAAGAGGTTACACAGATCCTCAATATATATGAGGTCAGGAAAGGTCCAGAGGGATATTTGTGAATTATACATTCATAATAAAAAACCAAAAACTAAAAGTTGATAATCTGTAACTTGTGATAGTGGACAACTAACTATGCCTTTTCAATGGCTGTCTTAGCTACAGGCAAAAAATTCTAGCCCAGGGAACCCTCTGCTCTGACGCAGTATGCCATTTATGTTTTTAACTTGTATTTTTACTATATAAATATACCCAGAGGTCAAGCAGGAAATCATATATTTAAATAAGCAAAACTATACCAAACAACCTCTTTGTGTTCAATAGATCACCTTACATTAAATTTGTGTTACTAGTCAAATTTCCCAAACTTCTAAAGCATCTCAGTACTGACTCTCATTCTAATGACATCCTGTTTCAGTTATGCTGAGCAAACAGGATTTAAAATGAGAAAAATAATATTTGCACATAAATCCTTCCTGTCTGTTGATTAAATCCAATCAATCATAATAAACTCGATACATATTAGCGTTCTGTACCTAATTTACACCCTAGGGAGTCTTGCCTATAATCAAAGTGTATATTTATGTGGATAGTAAAATGTTAAAATAACCAATATTTTAAATTAATGGCCTGTGTAATTTCAAGTAACACTGCCATAAACTAACAAAAAGGAAAAATTAAATCTTTGCTTTAAAATATTCAGCCATGTGTCCTTTAAAAAAGAAATAGTGCCAACAAAGCTACCTAATTTTAATATTTACTAAGTATTAATTACCTGCCAGGTATTACAGGCATAATGGCAAAGCAGATGCGGATAACAATAACCATTCTTATTCAGGCTTATCTGGCTTCTAATATCAAATAACTTTTTTTTTTTCATTTTTAAGAGATGCAAACTAAATCATGAATAAAAAAATAAGAAAAATCAAAATATTCTCATTCAAACTCACTCCTTCTAACAGTTAGGAACAAGCCCCAAGTAAAAAACAAGCACCTGGGACACTCTCTGTGGGCTGTTATTGTTAAACTAGGTCTCTCACAGAGCAGAACCAGGATGTGGCCAAGGATGCAGCCCCATATACATGCCAGACTTAAAGCAGAGGACCCAGGCTCCAAAAATCTCCAATGAGCTGCCTGACTTACCTGCCAATATCGACCAATCAGGATGAGGCCATTCCAACCAATCAGGAGGAGGCACCACTTTTTTCCCTTTACCTCCTCAACCTATTGGACCAGAGCGGCAACCTGAGAGGTACATTCTCGGTATAAGGGGGCCTCTCCTCTCTGTTCAGGGAGGCCAACCTGACTACTCTTTTGGGTGCTGTAATTCCCTTCAGCTCCAGCTGTAGCTCCAATAAAGCCTTGACTTTTGGATCTGTTCTCATTTCTATCTATGGGAGGCCCAGGAACTTGATTCTGGTAAAAATTCACCAAATATTTTTTTGAGAGCCTTCTATGTCCCAGGCACTGTTGGATATCCTTGACATAAAACACTGATATCAGGGACTGTAGAGCCTGAAGAGACAAATGTTTTGGAGTGCCTCTGAATGCTCAAATCACTTATTAATTTAAACACCATTTGAAAATTGTGTGGCTTTGCGATCTTTAAGCACTATCCACAATGATATTCCCATTAACAAGGATGCTTGCTTTCTAATACTGGATGGAAGATCAATACATTTTCATTTACAAGTGTGCCAGACAGGAAATTTGAATTATTTGAAAAAAATGACATTGTGTTTCTATCTCATTTTTAAAAAGGGCAGGGAGGAGAGAGGATAGAATTTATTATATTGTCACAATGATAACTATACCTTGTATTTGCATATCACACCTTATGTGTATTTCATCGCTTTTAATTTAAATAAAGACACTAAAGGACAGGGAGAGAGGTGAGTAGCCTGCCCAAAGTAAGGGTGTTAATAAGGTATAGATGTGGGGTTTGAAACTCCAGGGCCCACATGCTTTCCTTTATGCTTCTCTGTTCCAAGTTTACGTGAGCTACCCAACAATCACAAAAGCAGACTAATTCTATAATTAGAAGCCTGCACTGCACTGGGCTTTTTAGTTGTCTCTGCCCCACCCCCCACACCAGATTCCGAATTCCATGAAGGCATAAAGCAGGTCTGTTAAGTTCACCTCCTCATTCTTAACCCGGCACCATTCCAGATCCAGAGATTGTGCCCAAAACTAGTTGTCAATGAGCTAAATGATTAATTAATTGACCATGGTGATCTTTTGGACCACTTCTGACCATGATTTACCTTAAAAAAAAAAAAGAAAAAAAAAAGGAATGAAGCCTGCTTCCCTGCATATTTATGCCAAGCATGAATTAAATGAATGGTATTCGCTAGAAGGAAGCATAAACACACAATTTTTGTCCTCAAGTAACTTAATCTAGTTGGAAAAGAGAGTGAGAAAATGTGAGATATCAGCACAATTTATACTTGTTAATGGAAGAAGAAGGAAGGAAGTGCTCAGAAAAGAATTAGTCAAAAAAAATTATTCCCCTTTTTAGGGGAAACAAGGCCTTTGGGAAACGAGGAGGAAAATTATGAAGTTCCTTTGGCAAAGATGGTGAACTTGAGCAGTTTGCCCAAGTGTGGGACACAAGATGATCTCAAATGGAGACACACAGACTCCACAATAAAGAACCACAGAATTACACAGTGAGAAAAGCCCTTTCAAATGTCTTTCATCCCAGGAAAAGTCTCTGTTTGATGCAAATATGTCTTCAAGCTCTCAACACTTGCCCTTTGTAAACCAAAAATGCTCAGACCTCAGGCTCAGACACTTTCGGACAATACACCTTTAAGAATCTAACAATTTTCTTTCAATTTTATTGCATTTATTTTATATGTACTTCCACTTGTGGTTGCCATTATATCATCTCCTTTGAAATATATTTTTAATTTTCTTAAGCCCCCAGTAGTAAATGGGGGCAAAAGTCATGAAGCTAGCATGAGAATGGCTAAAATTTGGGGAACGCTGACTGAAAGAAGTGAAGAATATGCCAGAATCTTTCAGAGGTAACAAGATCAAACACAACCTGGAAATAGGGACCTACTCTACTGCAGTGAAAAGCTCAGACAGCTACAAAGAATTTTAGTGGGATAAAGAAAATCATGTAGGGTTCTGAACCAAGTAGGGCTCTGAAGTGGGCCTAGCCCCAACTGCTCACCGAACAGTCGAAAATGAGCATGACTCTCAGATATGGTTCCATACAGGAAGAGTGGGGACCTGGCCAAGTAGGACTGAGAATATCATAATGGAAGTGACACATCACGTGCCTGTAAACAAGACCTCCAGAAAGAAAGAAAAGGGGGGGACGGGGTGGGGTTGGGGGGGTAGTGGGCAGGGCAAGGCTGGGTTGGAACACAATGTCAGGCATGTTTGATGTTGATGCTTCAATATATAACGACTTCTCTCTCACTATGAAGGTCACTTCTGCCTGTGTTACCTCCTAGGGCACAAATATAGCTTACAGTTCACTTTCGTTTTAATTTGTTTTTTTTCTAATTTCATAATGAGGTGCCAAGAGATTTCCAGTACAGATTTTCCCCCCTAGCTGTATAATACTTTCACACACTAGATGGAGCCAACTTTATAATGCTTTGGGATTCATGGACAGGTTTGTGTTGTACTTAAAAAAAAAAAAAAAAAAAAAAATTTTCAGGCACAAATTTATGGGAATGCTGTGTACCACCAAAATATATTTTCACTTAAATTTCTCTGATTTTAATTTTAAAGATCAAAGTCCCCATCATTTTACCAATCTGCATATTTTCCATAATGCCTAAGCCCGAATCAGTATCAAACTATCGATAATGCTATAAAATGTGTGTTTAAAATAGGGGCATCTTTCAGTTTATTGACACTTTTAACTTTGACTTATTAATATATATTTATTATATTTTTTTCACGACAATCTCCAAATTACATGCTTTTTTGTTGGGAAGAAATGCAATAAGCATCTTATCAGGCCCATAAAGACTCCCTCAAGGAGCAGAGGGATTCGCGCAAAGAGAGATGCAGGTAGATATAAAGTGGACTTATGGTTCATGGGAATATGGAAAATAGTCACCAGCACTTGGCAGAGGAAATGGCTGACCTCCAGGACCAGGGAAGGTCCAGCACCAAAAGGCAAGAACGTACCACTGTCCACAGTCACTAGCCTGGGGCTGGGAGGGGGCAGGATGGAAGTAAGGGAAGTTACATGATGGCTCTTTCCTGTCAGTCCTGGGAACTCAATGCCATTTCACTGAATCCTAACACTGGAGAGCAGTGGTTCTCAACTGGGGATGATTTTGTCCCCAGGGGGCACTTGACAAGGTCTGGAGATACTTTCAGCTGTTACAAATAGGCAAGTGCGTGCTACTGGCATTAAGTAAGCAGGGCACAGGGATGCTGCTAAACATCAGATAAGAGACAGAAAAACTATAATGAAAATCAAGAGAGAGATACCTGGGTGGCTCTGCTGGTTAAGGGTCTAACTTCAGCTCAGGTCATGATCCTGCAGTTCACAAGATCTAGCCCCGTATTGGGCTCTCTGCTGTCAGCACAGAGCCCATTCGTATCCTCTGTCCACCACCCCCCACCACCACCTTTCTGCCCCTCCCCTACTTGAGCATGCTGGCTCGCTCTCTCACTCTCTCAAAAATAAACAAACAAGGGGCGCCTGGGTGGCTCGGTCGGTTAAGCATCCAACTTCGGCTCAGGTCATGATCTCACAGTCCGTGGGTTTGAGCCCCGCGTCGGGCTCTGTGCTGACAGCTCAGAGCCTGGAGCCTGTTTCAGATTCTGTGTCTCCCTCTCTCTGTGACCCTCCCCCGTTCATGCTCTGTCTCTCTCTGTCTCAAAAATAAATAAACGTTAAAAAAAGAATTTAAAAAAAAAAAAAAAGAAAAAAAAAAAAGAAAAATAAACAAACAAAAGAAAGAAAGAAAGAAAAGCAAGAGAGGGATTAGCCTAAAATTCAAGGTACCAGTTAGCTTGGTGGGGGGTAAAGGGAAGGCTGTAATTCAAAGATGAGACTTCTAGAATGCTCTGTGCCTTTAGATATAATGGGTACATGTTTATTCATTTTATTGCTCTTTACCAAACCAATAGGTTTTAGACATATTAATGATTAGATGGAGTCAACAATTTGAAACAAAACATTAAAAAGTATGAAGTGTATGGGAAGTGAAGAAATAGAGACAGCAAATAGACGTCCCTCACTAAGAAGGCTAATAGTGAATCTTGTCATAACTGGCTAACATACCACCAGGTCAGAGGTATCTTTTAGTCTTTACCCCCTTAACCCTCCACTGTCCAGCCACTTGCCACTTCTAACCCATCAGCCACCAAACTGCATCTCCTCTGCCTTCATGGTTATTCTGCCATGATTCAGTTCTGGCCTGAACTGGTAAGTTATTCTCTCCACTCCCCTCCAAGTACCCTACACCAACCTACTAGATAACGCTTCCTAAAGCATGGCTTGCTATTTTTATGCAACTATTTTAATAAAGTTAAAGTGTCATCAACACCGAATAAATGAAGTTCAATTTTCTAATGCAGACAGGTAATCAAGGCCAACTTTACCTTTCTAGTCTCAACTACTATAAGTATTCCAAGCAATATAAAATTTCCAAGCAAATAAAACATACTCATTCTCTAACCCTAGCTACATACTCTTGCTTGGGTTGTTCCTCTTGCCTAGACTACCCTTCATGCACCCATCATCCCTTTCTATGGAAAATCATATACATTCCTCAATAAAATGAAATAGAGATGCATTACCAAATGTCGGTCAGGAAGGAAGCAAATGGAACATTCAGAAGAAGTGATGTATACATGCACACACATACACACACACACACACGCACACTAGAATATTACACAGCCATAAAAAGGATGAGATCATACCAAGTGCAGCAACATGGAAGCACCTAGAGGGTATTTTGCTAAGTGAAATAAATCAAGTGAGAAAAAAAAAAAAATTACATATTTCACGCATATGTGGAATCTAAAAATAACAAATGAATAAACAAAAAGCAGAATCAAAAGTATAAGTATAGCAAAATGATGGTCTCTAGTGGGGCTGGGCATGGGGAGAGTATGCCAATGAGTGAAGAGGAGTGAGAGATACAGGATTTCAGGTATGGAATAGCTAAGTCACAGGAATAAAAGACAGCATACGGAATATACTAACTGATACTCTGCTCGCACTGTATGGTGACAGATGGTAGCTACACTTGTGGCAAGCACAGCATAACATAGACAAGCTGAAGCACTATGTCGTACAGCTGAAACTAACACAACATTGTGCGTCAAATGCAATCAAAACTTTTAAGAAGACAACTGAACATATGCCTACCTTATAACCTGATAATTCCACCTCTTACTGCATACCAACCAGAAACGTCTATGTGTGTTCACCAAAACCATATAGCAATAATGTGCACGGCAGCGCCTCTCATAAGAACGCAGAACTGTAGGCAACCCAGATGCTCATCAACAGAAGAGATAAACAGTGACGTAATTAGATAGGGGAATACTGCATGGGAATGAAGGGCTGCCACATACAAGAGAGAGGAATCTCACATACATAACGTTGAGGAAAAGAACACAGACGTGAGAGTACATACTGCATGATTCCATTTGTATAAAGTTAAATAACACATAGACATTACTAATCAATGGTGTCAGAAGTCGGGATAGCGATTATGTTCCAGGGAAAGGTTGCCTACCAGAAGGCACAAGAGTGCTATGATGGTCTCGTACACTGGGTGGAAAGTGATCAGGTGGTACACATAAGACGTGTAGACTTTTCAGTAGAAATGTTAGACTTCGATTAAGGGTTTATGGAAAAACATTTTCAAAATCTGCCCGTTCAGTATTACTCCATCCATGATCCCAACTAGATGTATCTTCCTCCTCCATCTACATTTAGTTCCCAAAAGGTCATGACGACCCTAAAATTACCTTACGGTTTTTTGTGCGTGTCTATCAAAGTGCAATTGTTACGGCACTGAGCACTTAGGCAAGTATTCCTTTTATGATTTCCCATAAAGTACTGCATGATAGTAGCTCATCCGTGAATATTTATGAGATTAAATGACACATATTACCCCTTTCAAAGCAAGTCTACGTTCCTGAGTGTTGGGTAAATGCCGGTGTTCCCTTTTTGAAATTATTTTATTTTTATACACTAACATTCCCCACTTGGGCGTCCAGTTCTGCCAGTTCTGAAATATACAGACTGCTGTAACCACCACCACAACCAAGATACAGAGCCGTTCTACCACCTCAACCACAGCCCTGGGCTGCCCCTCTGGGAGCCAAAACATTGCCCACTCCCACCTCCCAGAAACCCGCTTCCGTTCGTACAGTTTTGTCCTACATGTAACTAGAATCAAATACCTGGCCTTTGAGTCTAGTTCCTGCCCCATAGCAAGAACACTTGAGATCTCTGGTGTTGTCAGAGGCGTCAGCAGCTCCTTCCTGTTCACTGCTACTTAGACTCCATCCTATGGAGGAACCGTGGCTGGCTTATCCTCCCTCCAGGGAGACGACATTCAGGCTGGGTCCAGTTTGTGGTGATCGTGAAGAAAGCTGTGATCCACTTTAAAGATTTTTTTTTTTAATGGATACTTAGGAGTCACTCACTCAAGGTCATGCAGTTACCAGTGACAAAAAGAAACATTATATGCTTTTTTTTTTTTTTTTTTTTTAATGACTGGGAAAAGTAGGAGTCGACAATATTTTCCCCTGATGTCAATGAACCCACCTCACAATACATTTTCTGTGAGGAGATTTTTGAGCTCCCTTTTCTATATTTAGTGCATGTTAATGGGCCAGAGTTTGTAAGGATCCAACTAAAGCACTTTTCTAAAGGCAGCTTTTTGCCAATGTGACCCTATGGCTGTGCTATTAGAAATAATGTGTATGTCTTGATCTATGTACAGCTATTCATCAGTGCTATGTAAATAAGTGATGATGCCCTGATGGCCTCTGTCTTTCATCTGACCTACTGGACTCACTTGCAATGCATAGAGGGGAGGCTAGTGACAGGCCTGGCACTCAAGGGCTCCAGGAACATGCGAGCAAATGGGCTACTGCAACGATTATGCACAGGGGTGGCTACAGTTGCACTTTTTTTCTGTTGATTTAAACACAAAAAGCATATGTCCAAATCCTCCGGGGCAGAGTGTCCACATCAGAAAATTTCCATTAGCTGGCATTTCGAGGTGTCCGTCTGTGGAGCCTGAGCCACTGCGTGACCAAGGTTGAGGCCAAAGGGAAAGGAAATGTCCAAGAACGACTTTCTGGTTGGTATCTGAACTGCACCTGACACTGTAGCCAGAGGAAGCATGTTAGTTCTGAGCCTTTAAAACTCAAGACTGACATGATTAACTCTTTTTGTGGTATCTCCATGACAGTCACTAGAAGAATCGTGAAAACCTCATCCTTTCCCCTTTGCAAAAGCTCTTAAGTAATAATAATAATAATAGCAACAAATTATGGAAAGTGTGCTATGCACTCTTGTACTAAGTACATTGGTACCTGTACATTTCCAGGAAGCACCTTGTTTTAATCCTCAATAAAACCCCTCTAACTTAAATTCTACTATGCTGGCCCTTTTACCAACAAGGAGAATGAGGCTCAGAGAGATTTTATGACTTGCTGAAGGGTTTGCAGACAAGGAATTTCGGTCAAGGCAGTCTGAATTTGATCGCATCTGAACCCAGATGCTACACCACTCCATAGCCCAATCAGAAAATACATTCATTTATCCTGATACTCAAAACATCTACTCTTACACCCATCCAAGGTGTGTGTATGTATGTGTGTGTGTGTGTGTGTGTGTGTGTGTGTGTATGTGTATATATATATATACGTATATATATATGTATATATATATACGTATATATACATATATATATATACATATATATATAAACAAATAAAATATGCTCCGCCCCTCTAGGTGGTCCTTACTTGGGGGGAGGGTGGAGAATCCTATAAACAATAATATCTTAACCTTTTTGATCAAATCCTTTCCTGAGACTCATATGATAACTACTGGCTCTTCAGAAAAAGTCCACACTGGCAGACCCACAAAACTCACTAAATGCTTGGGCCATATCCTAGGAGTCCCCAGAACACTTAAATAAGCTAACTATTAGCTGCAAGAGGTTTTGGGTGGTTAAGAAAGAAAGTGTTGGGTGAACTCAAAGGAGAAAGCCAAGGCACTGGAGTCCTGAAGACTGAGAGGAATCTACCAGACCAAGAAGGAAGGAAGGGGAACTTCTATGGAGAGGTACTTGCTTCAGAAAGCTGGCACCAGGAGAAAGATCTAACGACGAAAGAGGTGGGGGAAGCAGGGAAGTGAGGAGCAGGATGCATAAACAGTCCGGGCAAGTTTCCTCTTTCTAGAAAGAATGTGGTAAGGATAAGCTATGAGCCTAGGTTCTGAGGTCAGAAAAAACTAGGGTCAGAAGAAACCGGGTTCAAATCCAAGGTCATTCCTGTCTCATCAGTTGTGCACCCAGGGGAAAATTACTGCAACCCTCCAAGCTTCAGATTCCTTTTCTGTAAAACAGGGAGAAGAGCCCCAACATCACAGGCTGTTGTGAGATAGCCCATGGAAAAAAGCATGGCAGGCACTTGGCACAAAACCTGAGAGGGTATGGGCACTCAGCACAGTGCAGCCGCTATTGTTACAACCTCATCACCACCACCACCATCAGCACCATGGCCTGATGCTAACACAGCCCCGCAGAAGGAAAACTCTTTGATATGTGTTTGGGTCAGCCCGCTACATTCTTAGCTGCATGAGGGGCTGCAGGAGGATCTTTGCCCAAATAAAATCAGTGCCAAAAGCCAGCCCTCAAAATACTCTCCTTGTACACTTACACCTTATTATTCTTATTAATCACATAAAGACATGAGAGGTACGTTCTAGAAAAGGGAGTTAAAAACCAGAAATTATGAGAAATTATGGAATATCTGTGGTGGGCTTCTTTTGCATTTTTAACATCATCAGTGCCTGCTCTTTTCTTAAATGAGAATAGAGGTCATTATCAAGAGCTAAAGAGATGTTCCGTGCTGCTGTCGTTACTATCATGTCCATAATGAGAGTCAGAGAACATACATTCTTGCAAAGCCCTTCTGTACCCAATTCTTCTGTGTCACTATCCCTGCCATGGCATTACTATTCAAAAAGAAGAAAATGGTGCAAATATTCTACCCAGTTCTTCTTAGTCGGTATGTGTCCAGTAATACTTTATTTTAAATTCTTCATGTGGTCTAGGAGCTAACATAAAAGTAATACGCTGGAACCCGTCCACAAATGCTCGAGGAAATGTAGAGAATATTTTGTTGTGATTCCTCAGCCATGGTAATAGACAGAACATTCATGAAACCCTTGCTCTTAAAAATGTTCCATGGCCAGTCAATATTTGCCGGAGTGATAGTGCCATAGAGTCAGCACTGGAAAAATAAAGTCATGAGAAACACAACCATTCTCATCTTCCCCAAAAAGCTGGCCAGGATATCTGCTTCCCTCGGCTGTCTACGCTGACACCATCCACAAAAATCAAAATGTTCCCCTCACTTTAAAGCACACAAATGAAAGAAAAATGTAGAGATTCCAGGGATCTTTCCTGAGCCCAAGAGACTCTTACAAATTGACCGAGCTTCCTTTCAGCTTTAAGTTTGTTCTCCTGCGAAAGCACAGTAGTAAATGGATTCATCCTATCAAAAACAGAAATAAGCAATGGAAAACCCAATTGTCCTAGAGCAAGCAGAAGAATGTTGTATTCACGAGTTGGGGGCAGAAGGGAAGAATTGAGGCCAACAAAAAGATAGTATTTCTAGCACATCATTAAACGTGAATGTGATGGAAAGAGCTGATAGGCTGTGAAGCTTGTGGAATGTGATTATGACAGTTAGAAAATTCTTACCAGAACCAAAAGAAGATTCATGTTAGGAAAGGGCTCCCAAGTGCCTTTTAGAAAATCTGATAAATTCTCAAGAAACAGAATTTGGAGCATAGACAAGAAAACAAGAAGTATGATTGACAAAGTAGATCTTTCTTTCTCTCCATCTAAAACCTATCATATGTGAAAGAAAAATTCTATCACAGTAAGCATCATTAGTTACTAATGCCACAAGCATAGTCCATCTAGCCTAAGTGCATTTTTCCATACTCCTGTTTCTTTTTTTTTTTAATTTTTTAATGTTTATTTTATTTTTGACAGAAAATGAGAGAGCGCAAGTTGGGGAGGGGCAGAGACAGAGGGAGACACAGAATCTGAAGTAGGCTCCAGACTCCAAGCTGTCAGCACAGAGCCCGTCGTGGGGCTGGAACTCACAAACCATGAGATCATGACCTGAGCCAAAGTCGGACACATAAGTGACTGAACCACACAGACATCCCTGCATATTTGTATTTCTATAGTTGTTAGTGATACTTTCCTGTAAGCAACACCCTATGGGGGTTAGGGACACAACCCCGGACTCAAACTAACTGACTTTGCCCTTTACTGGCTCTAAGCCTTCATTTCCCCATCTGCAAATGGGCTTAGTAACTAAATGAGTTAAAGCAAACAAGACATTAACACTTGACACCCTTGTAGTCTTTTTGATCTTCTCTAGTTCCAGTGTATCTTTCTTGGGAAGGAAATAGAGAGAGTGCACAGTATCTTTCCATTATGACTCCCACACTGCTTATAAAAGAGTTGAAAATGTATGCTTGTTTTGATTTATTCACTCTTTAACAGATATTTATATTAAGCTTCTACTATGAGCCCACAGCTACTACGCTATAAGTTGGGAGATACCAATGAGCAACAGATACAACAACAAAGACATAGTCCCTGCCCTCAGTCTACCTTCCTGTGCAGGGGTACCAATGTTAAGTTGAATCTGGGGAACTGGCCCTCTACTGCGTAGGCTTATGCCTTCAAAAGGAAACCTTCAAGGACTCCCAGGTTCCTTTCCTGGGTCCTAAGAGTTCCCCCTGGTACTTTGTAGACATGTCTTGCTAAGCATAGAGAATACAGACTCACCATTAAAGAAAAATTCCTTGTACACGTGTCTCCTGGCTGGTCATGTCATTATTCTAGGGGACTGTGATATATACCTAGCTAAGACCCTGCTTTTGAAATGCTTTGTATGCTTTTAAAACCATTAATATATCCATCTGTTAATTGAACATCTATTTACTGAACATGTGTCAAGAGCTGAAGACCAGATGTGACTTTGGGTAGCGACTGGAGAGAGAGGCATGGTCTTTCTCCAGTGGAGAATCTTAGCATCTTAGAGGTGAGTTCACAGACGTGGTCCAGACATAGACGTGGTCCAGACGGCAAAAGCAACTAACCCTAACTCACACCGCCAGGAGAGGTAACACTGAAACAGAGGCTGTATCTAATGTCAAATCCAAGCATGTTCCCTTCTCAAGAATTCTGCTCTTGTTACTACTACCTGCTCAGCCTACAGTGCTCTTCTCCACACAGCTGCATGGCTCGCTTGTCACTTAGTTAATTCACATCTCTGTTCAAGAGGAACTTCCGAGGCGAGGTCCAATCTATCAGCTTCATATGAAAGTGGAGGAGCCCCTCCCAGCTTTATTCTCCTTCACAGCACTTACCTCCGCTTACCAGAAAGTAAACTCCAGTAGGGCCCATATTTTTTGCCTGCTTTATTCACTGCTCTATCCCTAGCATAGGAACAGTACTGGGCACAGAGTCAGTGCTCCGTAAATACTGTTGCATGAATGAGTCCAGTGTCCTTTTTTCTACATCTCTATCTTTATGATACGCCTGCTGTGGCAGCTTACAACCCCGAGACCGGGGAGAAGAGAATCCAGTAAGAATCCAACTCATTCAACGTGAATGTTATGAAAAGAGCTGACAGACTGTGAAGCACATGGAATACAACTATGGCAGGTAGAAAATATGCTGAAGTATGAGATACACTTAGCCAGCAAAGTGAATTGGGGTGGTACACCAACAGGGCATTAATAATAACAGGTTACACATGGAGGAAATGCAGAGGTTCAGAGCGATGGCATTCAGCCTTAGTGTCATGGAGAGAACAGAGATGGGAGGATGTGGTGAACGAGACACAAACCCATCCCGGGGCGAATGCTGGCTCATTCTTAGTGGGTCTTCAGATTTCTCAAAGGAAAATGGACACCTGAATTGTATGAAAAATAATGCTTCTACATTAATTCAGAGCTGTTATCAACACCACTTGGGCTACCCTCACATCTAACAGCAAGATTCAGACACCTATGGTCTTCTCTGGCCACTTCCCCAGGCGCCACGGCAGGGCCAACTGTAGGGCACTGAATGATGACTTCTCATGGTCTTTGCAGTTGGCAAGTAACCTCCAAGGAGGTTCATGGTATCCTAATCCTCCCTCTTTATAACTGAATGAACAGCTATTCTGACATACTTGGCTTTTCAGTTCTCAACACAAGATCATGGAAAGTCAACCAATCTTTGCTACAAAACAATGTCTCTCAGAGTTTCTGTGAAGTGTTACAAACAGACAGCAAATACTTATAGAGATCCTAATGGTAGAATCATGTAGACACTAAAATAAGTCAGAGAAAGAAATGAAATAATTTTAATTTTTTTAAGTGTTTATTTGTTTTGGAGAGAGACAGAGCGCAAGCAGGAGAGGGCCAAAGAGAAAGGGAGACACAGGCTCTGAAGCGGGCTCCAGGCTCTGAGCTGTCTGCACAGAGCCCGATGTGGGGCTCGAACTCATGAACCGCAAGATCATGCCCTAAGCCGAAGTCGGATGCTTAACCAACTGAGCCACCCAGGTGTCCCAGCACTGAAATCATTTTAAACTCCTGCTGGACAAAAAGTTAAAAACAGGAGAGTAACTTCTTCCTTCTCTGATTATTTCACTTTTCATTTGTTTCTTCCCAAAAGGACTTAAAGGAGCTTATGTAAAAGCACACAGCATGAAGATGAAACAACAGAAAGTTAACGTGTGTGGATGAAGGTAGTAAGATGAAGGAAAGAGAATTCAAGAAAAAAATGAAATGAACCTAATAAGGGGCGCCTGGGTGACTCAGTCGGTTAAGCGTCCAACTTCAGCTCAGGTTATGATCTCGCAGTTTGTAGGTTCAAGACCCGCATCGGGCTCTGGGCTGATAGCTCAGAGCCTGGAGCTTATTTCAGATTCTGTGTCTCTCTCTCTGCCCCTCCCCCACTCACATGCTGTCTCTTTCTCAGAAATAAATAAACATTAAAAAAAATAAAATGAACTTAATAAAATTAGTATATAAAATGCAAATAGAGTCTGCATGTTTTTTACAGGTGGGTCACAAACTGCTTTCTAAGATGGGGACAGAGAGTCCAATGTCTATGGGGGCCAAGCAGTTAGAGTAAAGGTAGAAAAGCAACTGAAGAGTGCCTGTTTTATTTTAAGGAAAATGCCATAATATTACTGACTCCCATGGTTGCCATGGAGACATGTGAGCCCCATGTTACCAGATCTGATTTTTCAAGAAATGCCAGAAATTCAAACATGCTTGTGTGAAATCTTTCCATTTTCCAATATTGGCAAACTAGTTTTTCTTTTGGTTAAAAAAACATGTGTGAGTTAAAGAAAACATGCGTGTGACCATAAAGAGGAAGAAGACATGATCAGTTACATGACTAACTATATCCATAAACTAACCCAAAGCTGCAAAGAAGTACAGTCATCTGTGGTATTGAAACCAGAGAGACACTTCTCCCAAGAGTCCAGAGGCCTCTAGAACATCCACAAGATAAGCACCCCATACATTCAAGATTTATAGGCCTCTATCTTATAATGATCTTCAAAAGAGGCTAAGGGCATCATACTAAGTATAATTTAGTAGAACTAAGGCAGGGTAGACAGGTGGCAAATTCTGAGATACAGAGATTTCTGCTGGTCTGGTTTATTTCAAGTATTGATTTTACAGATTTCCCTTAACTAATTTTTAACCAATTACCCTTTTTGATAAATATAAAATTCTCATGCTTTTCTTCAATGTTATTTCACAAACCAAAGCAAAAGCCACCTTGGAAAATAATTTTTCAAACAACATTCTCTCCTTCCCCCACCATTTTAGAGTATCCAAAGGGATGGATGAACCTCCATCGTTCAAACTATAATCCCTAAATCTTGGTTTTTCACACCAGCATTTTTAATTTTTTTTTCATGTTTATTCCTTTTTGAGAGACAGAGAGTCACAAAGTGTGAGGGTGGAGGACAGACAGAAAGGGAGACACAGAATCCAAAACAGGCTCCACGTTTTGGGCTGTTACCACAGAGCCCAACTTGAGGCTCGAACTCACAGACCACGAGATCATGACCTGAGCTGAAGTCAGACACTTAACCAACTGAGCCACCCAGGCACCCTTCACAGCAGGATTTGATTAAGTACTGAGTAGCACCATGTTCAAGATAGATTCCCTGACTAGGTCCCGGATGGAGGTATTCTATGGGGCCGATAAATTCAAGGCCATTCACTTTAATGGACGGTCCATCTGGCAGTGGGGCTGAACTCTGTGAATGCTGAAGAATCTGGCACACTTCCAGTCACTGGCCAAGGAAGGATACACACATAGGACCAAACGTCTCAAAAGAGCATTGTTCTATATCTGTTCCAGGTCACGAACAACAGGACAATCAAGTTCTACACCGCACAGCAATGCTTAATGGAATCCCTGGGAGGGTGCTGATAGTGAGGGTGGATTCCAACCTGGGCTCTTGACATATGTAGGACTAGTGCAGCTTTATTTCATCTATCTCATGTCCATTCAGTTCTGCTATAACGCTTGTTTCTAAAATGCAAGTTTGTTCACAACTGATACATGGATTGCCACGTGAGAGACCAATTTGCACCTAACTCAAATGAATTTTGGTTTGCTATGCATTATGTTGTTTGCAAGGGCAGTGGGTAAACACAGAAAATGCACCCCGCTGAATCGAGCCATGTAGGAACACACAAAATGCACACACCTCAAACATCTGCCACCTATCACAGTTCACCATGCACATTATGTACACCAATCCACTTCTGGAGCTATAACTTTCCATCAATTTCAGATAAGCTTCCTTCCACCCTCTCACTGTAATTTACAAGCTACTGTCCTTCTAACACTCACTTCCACAAGCAAACACCAGATCTTTTCAAGGCAAACTACCAAGTTTATTGCCTTATTTATATATTGCTTAACCATTTAACAAGTATAACACTGTCTACTCTTTTAACTAGGTTCCTATCTTTTCTTCTCTTAATATGTCAGTGATAAAGTTTTTGAGTATAGTACCTCTAACCCAATTTTTTCTAATAGACTCCATGGTGTCTACTGCATGATTTTGCCTAGCCTGGTGATTTTTTTTAGAAATGCATATGTTGTGTTATAGCAGAAGTGACTCTCCTAGGACTAGACATAAAATAATTGGAAAGATGAATTTTGCTACAATGTAAGTTCTATTCAAAGCTACCATGCTCTGTACTCCGGACATCATTCACATCCTATTTGATGTGTATCCTTTTTATTATAAATTAATTAACCTGGTACTTAACAAACAATTATGTGAAGCCTAATATGTTTTATGAAAGTACTAAGTCCCAAAGAACGTAGCTGCTCAGGTTAGAAAATTAAAAGAAAGCCAAAAAAGGCATAAAAATAAATACCATCCACAATCTTAAAATCCAAACATTTTTATGTTTTCATTTTCAGTCTTTTGTCTTTGCATATGTAATACGACCATCCCTGCTATGCATGCTACTTCATCTGACCTACTTATCTTAACTTGGCTTAAAAGCTGACCCGCCATTTCTAAGTCAAATATGCTTATTTTCCAGGTGGCGGAGGGGGCAGGGGGGAAGTGTTGACAAACTGACTCAATCATTTAACATTAATGAGCACACAGTATCTGCTGAGCACTATGCTCTGTGACATACAAATTAGAATACTCAATAGACTGTACTTAACCACCAAGAAAATTTCTTTAACTTTCCAAATCTGGCATAATTACAACATTTCTTGCCCTTAAGATTAATCACTATTTTCATTCTAGTTCTAAGATTTGTTAAAAGTACAAATTATATAAATAGCACATGTGGAAAAGAAAATGGACTTGTACTATTACTTTCCTGCAAATTACAGCTTCAAGGACCGCATTCTGCCCTTTTATCTGTCACCTTTTCAAATATTGTACCACCAAAATTACCTATAGGAAACAAAGCTGCATTTGAATATTTCTAAGTAGTAAACACACACATTAAAGTATCAAGAAGACTGCCTACTAATTTTCCCTCTTTGTTTTTTCCAGCAGAGTTATTTTAAGATTTGATTTTTTTATGAATACAGATTTAGGATTTTAGTAAATTACATACAAGATACAGATTAAGATATACAGATATACACATGTATATGTGTGTGGGATCAAATATATGTATACATTACACAGAAGATATAGACAGATATAAATATATGAATGTATTACATGGAAGATGGAGATACATTAAGTGCAAGATATAGTCACATATAGATATATACATACACGCATATGTATCAATCAAAGATTGGGCTCAAATATAAATATTCTTTTTTTATTTTTTTAATGTTGCTTTATTTCTGAGAGAGAGACAGAGAGACAGAGAGACAGAGAGTGACTGGGGGAGGGGCAGAGAGAGACAAACACACACAGAATCCGAAGCAGGCTCCAGGCTCCAACCTGTCAGCAAAGAGCCCGATGCAGGGCTTGAACCCATGAACCGAGAGATCATGAACTGAGCCGAAGTCAGATGCTTAACCAACTGGGCCACCCAGGTGCAATGAGCCACCCAGGTGACTCTCAAATATATATATTCTTAAATTTTCCTTCCTACTAAATGTGAAATCTGTTTGCCATTCTATCTGTTTAAGCTGAATCCCCTAACTAGCAACAAGCAACTAGGAATAAAAAGCTATTTGGTATTTCATCCACTCTTGCCATTTGATGAGATGCTAAAAAAAAACAAGAAATAAGGGCAATAGGACAAAATCAAAAGAGGCTTGGTAACCCATAATACATATAATAATCTTTTTGGAAATCATTGATAATTGATTTTACTCTACCCTTTACAGGGAAAGGAAAGGAAAAAAAAAAAAAAAAAAAGGTGCTTGGCTTAGTCATTGTGCAAGTTCCAGACCAGAAGAGAGGAAAAAACACTGGAAAAGGTCACAAGGTATCTTCAGGTACCAATCTCCACATTTCACTCTTCTCTCCCTCTCATTGAAAAAGACAATTGTTTCATTATTTTAAGAACTTCCAGAGGCTGGGGGGCAGTGGTGGTTAAGCCTTCAGTCCAAATCCCTCTCTGGGTGTGCGACATGATGGATTAAGTGTCCAGCTCCCCATGGGCTCTAACTTTCCTCAAACCTCACAACTTCACCTTGTTTTACAAACTCCTGGGAAGGCTGGGTTTGAGAAGGGGTGAAAGCGAACCCCCTAACTTTCCCACCACCACAAATCTCACATCACAGCACGCACATCCTTGCCCGGAGGGCTGAAAGCAAGGCCTGGGGGCAGTGTCTGAATCCACCATCAGTAAAGGAGACATCTCTTTGCAGCCTCAGATTTTATCTCAATTCTACTCCATGATATACTCTTGCTTTTATCAGCAGAAAAAAGTTCCTAAATAACCGACCAGTTGGATTACTGCAACCTTTGCTCCCCTTCTCCAAATATATACAAGAACTACCAATGCTCAAGAAAGAGGTGCCCCCCCCCCCCCCATTAACCACCTCCAACTGACAAGGGAGCCCTTGGCACAGAGGCTTCAGACTGTCTGGGCTCCAGATATTTCTAGGTGACACACACAGCACTAAGGACATGGGTGCTTCAATTTTTAAAGCCTATTTTATAGGCTCCTCATGTGAATGTTTTCACTTTTTAAAAAAAATCAACGGACATTCCCTTACCCAGTCTTTCCTGAGGTGGGACTCATCGACTGATTTAGAGCAAGATCAATGTTCTCCTTCAGGAGTACTGAACAGTAATGAACAGAAATCTTGAGGTAAGGTCCCTTCTGAGCCCACAGAGATGTAAGCGCCATTCAGAGAAGGTATCAGCCACCGACATGGCCTGGCCTTCACATCACAGTGACCTCCGTCAGCCTGAGAGCTGGTGGGGAAGGGGGGAAGGGCAGTACCCCCAACCCATGGCTGGCGGAGGATGCAACTGGGCTCTTCCACACCCTCCAGCCCAGGATCCTCCGCACGCTCTTCCGTTTAGAGAGAGCTAGTCAGACCCCATTATTCATCAGAGTGTCCTAAGAAGATACAAGAAGATAAAGTCCTCGACTGTGCTAGATACCGGAAGGAAAAGAGCAGCCACAAAATGAAAACTGCCTTTTTTAGCTACGGTTAAACATTTTTTAAAAAATCACATGCTTTTGCTCCCCATACTATAGCTAATGAAAGGGGCATTTAATATCCAGTGGGAAAAGCAGGGGTTTTATAATTTCATCAGCAATTACTACAAAGCTCATTTGTAAGAGCTTGGCGAATCCTCATTTATTCCGACCTCGAGAACCAACATTCTTTGGGGTTAGAATCCAGGGACTTATTCTAATCTTGAATGTTCTCCCCAGTCCCTTTAAGAGGAAAAAAAAAAAAAAATGAACTTCACATCGACTGATGCATGACATTGTTCCAATCCAAAAAAAAAAAAAAAAAAGTGTGCAGGTTGAAATCATTATAACATGTCATAAAGCATCAGTAATGGCCACTCAGCAATAGCTAAACCATTTTTAAGGTCATAAACAAGCACATAAAGTGTGCTACACTAATTTATTGGAAACATCCTCTTTAAAAGAAAGGGTCACAAAGGGCTCGGGCTCAATCACATTGCTCTCCTCACGCCAGCCAAGCCGCAGAACTTACATATGACCTTTGCAATTCCCCTTGCAAATTCTTTCAGCACTTGGGCATTCCACTTTCAAGCTTAGGGGGAGGTGAGGCAAAGCTATAAAAATCAGCAGCAGGAACACTGGAAAATGCTGGAATAAGATGAATGTCTTTCTCACAGAAGAAATGCAGGCACTATTAATTTACAGAATCCAGTGCAAAAAAAGGCAACTAGTCAGACCTCCTCACCACTTATAGTTTAAACCCAGAAAAGCAAAATCAGACTTACCCTGGGAAGCCATCCTATAGGCTGACTCAGAAAAGCAGCCTGTTGACAAGCCAAAAACAGCTACAAACCAATGCTCCAAAAACTCGCTGGGTTTAATCCTCTCATCCACCTACTAACCCCTGCTACTACGTATGCATCTGGCTTTTGTTAAAGAACTTCTGCAAACGTACAGTGGATGAGTAATCATTCAGACTTCGTAAAACATGCCAAACCCATCACTAATAACACTAGTTTCATTTACTCATCACATTTTTGAGTCCTTTATTTTATTTTTCTAAGCAAAATTAGTGTTTTTTTGCTGATGCAAATTTCCTGCCACTAGAGCATGCACTTACTGTCCAAAAGGCAGCAGACTGCCTGGTGTGTACCTAATTTTCTGAGGGTCCTTGTCAGCAGTGGGTAATGTTGAACTAATAAGTAAAGGCAGAGACTGCTTGACAAAATATCTTTTAAAATTAATAGTACCAAAAAAATAATAATAATAATATCACCACTGCTTTCCCAAATAAATAAAACCTCCAGCCAATTCTTTCTTTTTTCATTGAAAAAGGCAATTGTTTTGCTATAAAAATTATTAGAAATACTGAAGAATAGGAAGGATAAATTGATCCCTCACTGTCTTCCTATCTAATCCCTGTTCTTAGAGGTAATCACTGGCCCAAAGCTTTTAATATGTCATTCCACAAATTTCTACTTACATACTATGCCTGTGTATTCACACACACACTTCAAAGAAACTCTTGGGGACTGGTAAGTCTTGGACACCAGATTTTTCCAGATTTTATAAAGAGAACAGTACACACACAGTATAATATCCCCAGTGGGATAGGGCAATAGCTCATAATCAAGTGCATTAATATTTCTGCTGGAAACATATGAATATTAAACTGAGACAATAAAGATGATAAATAGCCTCAAGTCATTTCAGGTCAGATAATTCTGCCAAATGAAGTAAAATTTAAAAAAGAAAAAAAACGCTTCAATATTCAGAGATTTCTGGATTTCAGAATTGCGGATAAGGAAGTTCACGGGATTTCTCCCAGTTACCAAATTTTGAAGACTCTCCTTTTTATTCCAAATGTTTGTGATAGGAAATTTAGAAAAATATACATAAATTTAAAATCACCTGTAAAATCCCACCACACGAAGAAGTGAGTTTTATTTACTAATGTATCAACTGCCTCCAGGGAGCACAGACTCGGTCCTTTATTGGGCAGATTAAAAAATTCAGCCAAATGTAATTCCTGTTTTCATACCAGGTAGAAAGTAATACCTGTTCTAAAAAATTAGAAGGCACTATGCTAACAAAGGTTGAAGCAGGTATTAGTTAGGTGGACGTGTATTATCTTTTAGGCTACTCAGCACCTTTTAAGACACTTCCTGGGTTTGGGGGAATTCCTCTTCTTATGAGTTCAGAGGGAGACAGAGACAACTTCCATGGTGAAAGCCAAGGGCTCACTTTCCCAGACTCCCTTGCAGCTAGGGTAAGACATGTGCCTTCCATTCCACCAATCAGACGTACCTGGGCCACACTGTGCAGACCTGTGCTCTGACAAGGAAAGAAACAGCTACATCTGGAAGGCATAGGGGTATAGGATTTGGCTGTATGGTTTAATGGTCTGCCTCAGTCAGGTCAATGTTGCAAGCTACAATGTATGCACCCAGAGGTAGCTACATCAGTGTCCTTGTTCTATATAGTGTGCTGGGGCGTGGTTCCTTACTACTCAGCCTCAGGCTGCTTCACTGGCCTCCCAAGAGTCCCAGGCTCCTGAATATTCTGTGTAATAAACTCTTTCTACTTAAACTGAACCAAGCTTAGCTGTCTGTTGATACAGTGAAGAAATGTGCTACAAGGAGGAAATCTCTTAACAAGGCAAGGCAACATGATGTAGTGGAAAGAAAACAGAGCTAACTAAAAGCCAAAGATAGCAGCTTTCAAAACTGGACTCATATCCCCATCCTATACCAACTATCTCTCGGAGCATGGGCAAGCTTACTATTTTCTTTGAACGTCAATTTCCCTATCTGTAAAATAATAATACCCACTTTGCAAAACTGTTCAGGAGAAAGAAATGAGCTTTTTCATTTATTCACTCATTCATTCATTCAAACACTTCACTGACCTTCGACTATGTGCTATATACACTATGCTCAAATATCAGGTACTAGAGTGCTCAGATGTAGCAAATAAAACTACCAGACATCAAACTGAACTTGAGTTTCAAATGAACCACAAATAGTATCTAGTATAAGCAAGTCCCACATCTGGGATATACTTATACTTTAAAATGTTCTATACTGGGGACATACTTACATTAAAATATTATGTTCTGCTCTGAAATTCAAATTTCTCTGGTGCCCTCTATTTCACCTCTCCTATCGTTCACCTCAGTAAAGGGTAGCGCACCCAAGAGACAGAGTCCTTGTTGTCATGGACCCTCAGTCTGCTACCAGGGAGTGGGGGAGGAAACCAGACAAGTAACAAACAAGCCAACAACTACACAGTATAAATAGAGAGAAGAATTACAGAGGTAATAATTTGAGCAGTAAGATGGAAATAAAAAGGGAAGCATATTTAATTAGTAGGGTTGTTAAGGAAAGCCTTGTCTAGGAAGGTAACTCTGAAGGAAGGATTGTGCTGAAGTCAATTAAACACTTGCTATAATAGTAGAATACCCTGCACAAGGCCTAGGACACGGCAGGTGCTCAATAAATGTTTATTTCGATCCCTGGGAGAACCAGGATTCTACCTCTCCCGCTTACCCTACACTGGCCCTGTACCTTCGGGGCTCAGGAAGATGACAAGAAGGGGTAAAAACTGACCACCAAAGTCTGCCCCCTTCAGAAGGTACGGAAGCCACCATTTCTCTACAACGTCATGAAAGACCCCAAGCCACAGCTTCCCAGTCCAGTCCAGTCCTCCTGAATGCCTGGCTCACAGAGACCACTCCTCCTGAATGCCTGGCTCACAGAGACCACAACAGATAAGAAAATGATAGTTGTGCTTTCCAATCACTGTATTTTCACAGCATTTGTTAGGCAGCAATAGTAACCAAGTGTTGGCAAGAACGGGGAGCTTCCAGACCTCACAGACACTGCTGGTAAACTGTCGTGGGAGACTGTCCAACAGTGCTTAAGAAATCTGAAAATAGATGTACCCCATATACCACCCAGGCTTCCACGGCCACTGGCACTGTTGCAGTTCTGTTACCAATTCCTATAATATATCCCCCTCTCCCTTCTCTACTGAATTTACAACACCCCCCTCCACCAACTATGCACACAGTCCCCAGGTTAATCTTTCTAAAACCTGCCTTTCACCATGCCATTCTGCTGCTCAAAAAAAAAAAAAAAAAAAAAGGTTTAATATATATACTTAATAAATCTTTGCTGATTGATCGATTGTAAGATTCAAATCTGGGGAGTTTTACTAACCTGTCACTGAGGGGAAAAAAGAAAAAAGAAAAAAACAAACAATTCAGGCATTCAGAGGCTTACAGGGCAGCTCCTTGAAATGCCCTCCAAAAAAATAAATACTTTGCCAGAAATCATGACGGTTGTTGCATACATGAGTGGAAATATGTCTCAGAGGAACATGCAAGTTTCCTACTGCTATCTGCTCAAAGAGAATGTGGCACAAAAGGCTGAGTGCTGTATCATGGTGACAACCACCGTGACACTGCACAGCACAGAGTGAGTTTCAGCCCTGAAAGGTCTTCCAAGGCTTGGCAAGGGAGCAAGCACGGAAGAAGAAGAGGCAGAGGAAGAGGTGGAGGTCGAGGTCAAAGAAGGGACGGGAAGAGAAAGGAAGACAACGCTTACTCTCCTCTACGGTCTTCTGCTAACGCCCCAATCTTTGATGACTCTCTGGAACGGTATCATTAGTGGTGGTAATAAAGGGTTGGGAAAAAGCATAACAACTCCGACAAGTGCCATTTACTCTGTGCCTGCACATGCCACGCGTGATGCTGAGCCATGACATGCTTGTATCTTTATCAGCATTACTGCAACCAATATTTATGTCAGGTCCTGTCTAATCTACTTAACAAGCCTCATCTCATTTCACTCTCACAGCAACCTTGCAAGGTCATATATGTTATCACCCCCATTTTACAGATCAGGAAGCCAGGGGATAGAAAGGCCAGCTAATTTGCCTAAGGTACTGTCTATAAATGCTTAGAGAGTCTAGGGTCCAGTAAGATGACATAGACAGCAAAACTGAGCAAGACAAAGATGGAATGTTGGAAACTTGGAGAGAAAAGTAAAGAGATGCACTGAAAGCCAATTTACGGCAACATAAGAACTAAGATCCACGAAACCATAACCTATGGGAGGGAGTACACACAGAGCAACATGAGGAATCTCGGCTAAACTGGCCAAATTTAAGCTCCATGTGGTACACTCTGAAGGGGAGAGTCAGATCCCATATTCATTCATTTATTCATCAAATATTTAATGAACACCTACTATGTTTTTTTCAGTCCTTGGGGGAGTCAGGACATCCACCTCTCTTGCTTACCCTACCCTACACTGGCCCTGTCCCTTTAGGGCGCAGAAAGATGGCTGAGGGGTATAAACAGACCACCAAAGCCTTCCTCCTTCAGAAGGTATGGAAGCCACCATCTTTCTACTATGTGCCAGACACTGTTCAAGGTGCTAAGGATATAGCAGTGAGCAAAGAGGCAAAAATCCCTGTAGAGTGTCCACGGACAACAAATTCAAGAAATAATTAAGCCACAAAATATGTTAAAGGAATACAAGTAAGGCAGAGCAAGAAGCATCAAAGGGACCAAATCAGGGCCAGGAAAGAGATACAACTCTACATCCACCAGTCAGGGGAAGCCCAGAGGATGACATCTGCGCAAAGGCTTAAAGGAGGTGAGGAGATGAATCCTGTGTGTGGTTGGAGATGATACATTCCAGATGGGACTGTGCCTGGCACACAGGAGCAGCAGTGAGGAGACCAGTCGAGGCGTTGCAGAAAAGCTCAAGGGAGGAAACAAGAGGAGATGAAACCAGATTAAATAATAGGGGCCGAACTATAAATTGCATGGGAGGCCCCTGTTCGCCAATGATTTGTTAGCTTTGGGGGTCATAAATCACTTACAGAAGCTGATGAAAGTTGGGTGACTTACCCCAGAAAAGTACACATCCACAAAATGCTGTCCTAATTTCAGAGGGTCAGTGCCTCCCCAGTGCTACACTCTAGACTATCGGGATTGAAACACAGTCCTGCAGAAGACCATAGTCCTTCCTGCTGAACCAAAGAAATGTACCCAATTGAACTCTACATTTAATGGCATCCCAAAAGGAGACAGCGATTCAGGACAGTGAACACCAAGTTCCTCCAGTCTCTGAGGCTTTATTTGTTCCACCGTCCTCACCAATATGGGGAAGCCACGCTCAAGCACCAGTGGCCCTAGGGGAAGCCACCTATATCTGTCACCTGGGGACTCTTACTTTGTCAACAATAGCATTCAGACACAAAACCACATCAACAGTGATCGTAATATCCAAGGAGAGGTAAGTATGCATCAGACGGGCATAAGTGGAATTGGATGACACTTGGGATCAATCAACCACCTCATAGTTCATATGTGTATGCATATTTGTGCCTGTATATACATGCATATTTATATGTTTTAATTCTTTTCATATAAGCTATGAGAGCAGGATTGTATACCTGTTTTGTTACTGCTGAACTCCCAATGCTGAGAACAGTACCTGCCACACTGTTCTAAGAGATGCTCAGTAAATAATGGTTGAATGAATAAATAAATCCAAAGAATACTTCTTTGCAAATCACTCCAGGAAATAAGAAGAGTAAAATGACACCATTAAATGGAAAGAACAGTTATGCTGGAAAGGTTAGGGAATACGACTATACTAGGGATTAGTAAAGTGGCAACATAAGCCACACTATTCCACATCATATGGAATGTCACATGAAATATTAAAAATTATACCACCTTTCTGCCACAGTAATGCAGGTTTCTCACCAATGCTTCCCAAATCAATCATGTTACCAGTTTCGTTCTCTTCCCAAATCCATCATAGACCAATACTTTTGTAAAAAGTAAAATAAAAATGAATTCTTAGACAAATGGAAAGAAAAAACAAAACACACACAAATATGCAAGCCCAAGTTTGTATCAGATTCAACAGACCTAAAATTACTCTGTTCAGTTGCTATAAACATCTCTAAACACTCTAAATTTTTGTTCTTATCTCACTGCAGACCAGCAACACACAGCTCATGAACTAGTCCAACTCATGCGTCACACTTAGAATAGCATGAGTCTTAGATCACACACGCACGTGCACACACACACACACACACACACACACACACACACACTGGAAAGTCCAGTATTCAATGCAGATGCAAATATTTTTGCTCTCCATCTGATAATAAAAAAATTAAATTCTTCTACCTATTAAAATTCTGTCAAATACTTATTTTGACTTTCAAGTCTATCCATGATGCTCATAATATCAGACTCCAAAAGTATGTTAATATATTGATTATGACTTCCTCCCAATCATCCCAAGATTTAAAAAGAGATATCAGGATCACAATGTTCATTTTATAATAGGTCCTACATTTAGGAAAATAATTATTGTAGGATTGGTTTTAGGAACCTAAGTACCATGGTGACTTTCATCCATTTCCAAAATGTAATCTTTATATATTTATCTTCTTTATTTATATATCTGTACCTTTATAGAAACACATTTATTGTATAAACTAGTTTGATGAGGTTTTAAAAATGCTAATAAAATGACGTTCCCTTGAACCACAGTGTTTTCTAGGTTAGCTAACATTCTGTACTTGAAAATTATCCTATACAACCTAAATAAAATTTGATTAAATATAATTTATAAATTAAACTAATATACGACTTCCTAAGAAGAAAACAGGTTGCCCTTTTTTTCCCCATTAAAATAGCTCCAGGTTAACGAGGATGCTAGCTAATCTTCTTAAATTATCTTTCATCTAAAAAACAAAACATAATCTTTGAAACTACATAAACACAATCCTGAAAGCTCTAGTCATTCACAAAGCTTTCTTAAGTTGGAATGAGTTCACGATTTTCCTCAAAGGCCAACTAAACATCCATTCTGGAGAAAAGCATGCTTGAAGCCGTGCAAGCAGTCCATATGGACTGACTGACTAGTTAGCTAGTACTCATGCAAGTAATCCTAGTTTTAGGTCAATTATAAATAAAAACGAGACTATTTTTTAAATTTTTTATTTATTTTTGAGAGAGAGACAGAGCGCAAGCTGGAAAGGGGCAGAGAAAGAATGAGACACAGAATCCAAAGTGGGCTCCAGGCTCTGAGCTGTCGGCACAGAGCCTGACATGGGGCTTGCACTTGTGAACCACGAGATCATGGGAGGTTGGATGTTCAACCGACTAAGCCACCCAGGCACCCCAAAATGAGGGTATTCTTGATTGTATTTATAACATGAATTTCCTAGAAGGAGAACTCAAGACCATGGCCTTCAAGCTTCATAGAGCTTCTATCACATCATCTGGCAGAAATAGTAAATATGTACTGAATCCAAGGATGAAACTGAGATTCCTCATTTTTTATAGGCTGATGAGGTCACTGATGCTCAGGCCGACTTTTGTAAGAAAGCTGAAAGTCACAGGGGAACCTGGGCCACTGACTTGCAGCCTACGTCTTCTGTACATCTTGGGCATTGCCTGTTTGCTGGCATGGAAGTACATCAACTGATGTGAAGGGTCCCCCCCCCACCCCGCAAAAAAAAAAGAATAAAGCTGTTTAATAAAGCTAACAATGGAAAAAAAAATGGGAGCTATATATCCCAGAAACCCTACCTACTAAAGCGATGAAATGTTGAAAACCTGACTCCGCTGCCCCTTCTTGCCACGTCCCTTCCTACTGACTGCTCCTTCCAGGAGGAAGGTATTTCCCTCCCACTGGTACCAGGCTTGGCCACTGACGTGTTATGGCCAACGAGACGCGCGTACAACTGCCATGTGCCACTTCCCAGGGGGAAGTTCTTCTACGAGCCAGCGTGTGATTCCACCATTTCCCTTTTCCTTCCGTTCGAGACAAATACATTCCAAGTAGGTGCCGCTCTTTACGTCTTAGTTTGAGAAGGAAAGGGACACTGAGCACAGCCACGCCAGGCTGAGATTGTTTTCTAAATCCCTAACATTTTTCAGTCCTTTGTCAATGCGGCAAAACTTGGCCTCTGCTGACGGACACAAGGACCTTCTCCTGGTGTGTATCCAGGTCTGTAATGTTTGTTGAAGACTTCATGGTAAAGCTGAGTTTTCTCAAGTTCTTACTACAGGAACCAAGTGACAGTGGCAGGGCTGGAGAAGGACCACGCCATCAACCACAGGCGGCCTAGGTTAGTTCGAAAGAGAGGCTGAAGAGGAGCCATATTGGCATTAAGAGGCTGGTGTGAGGTGAGGAGGAGGTGAGCCAAGACCGTGGCAATAAGGAAGGACACCGGCAAAATTATACGACATAGGGCTATTTGCTCAATTGTCTACCTTTATCCACAGGCCATGAATTCCAATAAGGGAGGACCCTGCTTAATGGAATGTTTTCAAAAGTGTAACACGCAGTGATGGCACATGAAATGTTTTTGATGGTAAAGAACCACTCTCGAAATACTGCCACAAACTCAAGGATCTTGCATCTTTGGATGAGGGAAAGTAAAAGAAAGTGAGCTGATTAAATGCGAAATCAGAAAAAAACGTAAGTAAATAGCAGTATAATGGTGAACCTATATGGCAAAAACTGAGAAGATTTAGGGATGAGTGAAGTCTGGTAAAAATTCTGTTCTTCAGTCTCTACCCCTATACCTGGATTACAACAGGCAGATAAAGAGTGGAATAGAGGAAGGGAGAGGGAAGAGAAAGAAGATTCAAACAAAGCCTGTGCACCCTCTGAAGAAAAAACAAGAGAGAGAGAAAAGAAAAAAGAAACACTATGTAAAAGCAATAGAATACAAAGAATAAATTGCATGGGTGCTTTGCTATAATTTACAAAAGTTTAATTTAAAAATATAATAGCGGGGAGCCTGGGTGGCACAGTCAGTTGAGTGTCCAACTTCGGCTCAGGTCATGATCTCGCGGTTTCTGAGTTTGAGCCCCGCGTCGGGCTCTGTGCTGACAGCTCGAACCCTGGAGCCTGCTACGGATTCTGTGTCTCCTTCTCTCTCTGCCCATCCCCAGCTTGTGCTCTGTCTCTCATAAATAAATAAATAAATAAATAAATAAATAAATAAATAAATAAATAAATAAAAATAAAAAAGTAATAGCAACTTCCATTCTGTGAGTACTCATTTTATGTCAAGCGCTATGGAGATCATCCATCATTTTATTCATTTCTTTCCAAAATCCTGCAAGACTGGAATTCATATGCCCATTACAAATGAGGAGACACACTCAAGAAGGTAAAAAAACTTGGCCAAGATCACACACGATTAATAGTTTGTCCAGTTCCAAGCTTGTGCCCTTAAGCTCATACCTGGCAGTCTTTTCATACCCAAACAATTAAAAAATAGTAACAACAATGACAAATGTTCATAGCTGCAGTATTTGTAAATGCCCCAAACTAGAAAATGCCCATCGACAGTAGAATGAATAAATCAATCCCAAAAGATTCATACAACTAAATACTATAGCACTGAAAACAATTGAACTACAACCAACCACAGCAACACGGATGAATTTCACAAACATAACCACGATTAATAAAGGCCAGGCACAGGTGAGTAGTTACTGTCTGACTATAGGATATTCCATTTCCAAAAAGTACAAAGCAGGCAAAATTAACCAATGCTGTTAAGAGCCAGGATGGTAGCTACCCTTGGGAGAATTAGCGACCAAAGGGCACAAGAAGGGAGTATCAGGGGTACAAGGTAACGTTCTATGAATTAGACTGAATGCTGTAAACAGAAGGCCAACTTCTACAAAATTCATCATGCTATACACTTATAGTAAGCGCACTTTTCTCTACATATGTTACACTTCAATAAAGTGTTTTTTATTTTTTAGGTAATGTTTTGTTTTGAGAGAGAGAGAGAGAGAGAGAGAGAGAGAAAAAAGCATGAGCGGGGGAGGGGTAGAAAGAGAGCGAGACACAGAATCTGAAGCAGGCTCCAGGCTCTGAGCTGTCAGCACAGAGCCAGCCCCGAGGCTGGAACCCATGAAACGTGCGAACATGACCCCAAGCTGAAGTTGAACACTCAACCAAATGAGCCACCCAGGAGCCCCAATAAAATATTTTTTTAATAAAAAAAAAATGATTCACATACTCAAGGCACTTTCTGGTTTGTCCTTTTCACGTATTTAGATTCAAATATTCTTTAGTAGAGTGCGTACTATATTTTCTCAAGCTTTATAAATCTTAAATAGGAAGAAAAAATACATGAGAAATTTAAAAGGTGGGAGTCAGGGAAAAACAACTGACTAGGGATCAAAAACTCTGTCTTAGGGTACTCTTTTATTCTCTGACTAGGTGCATACTCCAGAGCAAGGCATTCAGCCTCACCTGTGGTCAGTTTCCCCATTATAAAACTGAAGGGATCAGACCAGAAGATCTTCATGGCACCTCATTCTGGTCTTTTCTTTTTTTCTGAGTCCTACACTTGCCATTATCACATTGCTGCAGCATTCACACAGAAAAGGGGAACAAAAGAGCAACCGCTTGCAAGCTTATCACATGATTCTAGGGTAGAAGGAAACAAACTTGACATGTACCTCTATCTCATCAACACTGGATTATCGATGTAGATATTAAGCGCTGCAGACAATCACCAGAAACAGAATTACCACTCACCAAATGGGTCCTATCAGCACCCTTGTTCATATATTATTTTTTTTTATCTTAAAGTAACGACTTTTATTTTTTTTTTAACATTTATTTATTTTGAGAAAGAGGGAGAGAAACAGAGAGGCTGAGAGGGAGAGAGAGAATGTCAAACAGGCTGCACACTGGAGCCCAATGCAGGGCTTCAACTCAGAACTGTAAGATCATGACCTGAGTCAAAACCAACAGTTGGGCACTTAACCAATTAAGCCACCCAGGCGCCCCTTTATGTATTTATTTTTTAAGTTTATTTATTTAGAGAGAGAGAACTTCTTCACACAGTCTAAAGCTCCCACGAAAAACAGAATGGCCAATTTATCACACAAAATCTTTCGTGGGTATTTTATTCTAGAACCAAGAGAACTACTCACCTCCTCCTGTACTATAGATAATTACAAATTTCCAGAATTTTGTAAGATGTGTTCATTTGATCAAAAGAATGCAGAGAAATACACAGTAGCCTATGCACTCTTATTTCATGCTCCTTTGTATAAATCCAATAGGCTCTCTTACCAACTTGTTTCTTGCATTGCAAGCACAGAACCTAACACTATGAGATGGGACCCTGTATTAGACAGAGTCCAAACAGGAGAGAGAAACGACATAGTAATTTCAACAGAGAAAGTTTCATGGAGGGAATTATGAGTTATAACGAGAAATTAATAGGAACAGAACCTTTAAGAATATAAGATACAAGGAGCAGCCACACCTCTAGGGCTGAGCCTCAGTGCCGAAGGGACAGCCTTCCTCCCCAGGGCTGAGATCCAGGTTCCACTGTGCTCCCGGCAGGGCGGGAAATTCACTGTGGTGTTGCATGTGTGGAACTCACCGGAATCCATCCTCCAGCGTGCCAGGGAAAGCCGTTCCCCACAGAGGTGGCTCGCCAGAGGCACACCGCTCCAAAACTGCCCAAGTAGGGAGGTCAGAGGAAGCTGCAGGCTACTAGAGGCAGTCCCTGGCCACCAGGGACTACAGGAGCCTGGCACTGGAGAAGCACCCTGCCACAGGGCCTGGGGGAAAGTAGAGGCACATGCAGTGCAGGAAACAAGCACTAGAGATGTCTCTCATGCCGCAGGAGCCAGGGGCTGGAAAAGCCAGCAAGGAAAACTCCTTCCTCCTACACAGTCTCTCCAGAACGCTCTCCGAACAGTGCTCCACATCATGCCAGCTGGCAAAGGAAGAACATTCACAGTCCATATCCATTGTCACAGAACAGACAATGGAGGATGAATCTGAACCTGAGAGACAATAAACTGACAACCAGCACAGACCCTACAGCAAGCAGTTACAGTAAGTTCTAATACCCCAATACCCCGCAGGCCTGCCACAGATGTTAACTTAATCCTGTGAGAACTACCCCAGCTACAGATGACACCACTGATACACAGGGAGGAAAATTCTCGTGTCAATAGGCAAACAAACAAGTCTGACAGCACAGAGAATAGCACTACTTCTGGGTCAGGTGTGGGGTTTTGGTTTCCTGGGATACATCTCAATTGTCCCCTCCCCTGATTTGTACTAAGTCACTGTATAGACAGTCCTCAGCCTGGCACCGACGTTGATAATACCAGTATTCTAACAAAAGAGGACAGACTTTGAACAACAAATCGCTCACTGGGCCATAAATAATGTTGCTCATATTTTGACCTTTGCCTAGCCATTTACATGAATGTGGTCACTGTTTGTAACAAGATAATTTCAGGCCTGTGTATGTGTCAGCCATGGCCTTTCGTCCAAGCTCTGGTCATTCTGCAACCAAAAATGCAGGCTGGAGGGCATATTTTAAACCAGAGAAGAAATCACTCAACTACTCATATGTTCAGGATCGTGGGGTTAACGATCAGGTAGAGTCACAAAGGATTCCAATAACAGGAAAGACCCAAGATGATGAGAATAAACATTTGCCGAAACTCACTTTGGCAAAGATCAAAGATGCAGGGCCGGGGCGGGGGGAGCTTAGGATTTCTAAAGTCCAAAACCCAACTGTATGCTGCATATAAGCAGCGAACCTGAGGTAGAAGGACACAAAAGAGCTGACTGAAAAACAGAAGGATGGAAATAAATAGAACTTGTGAGCACCCATCTAAAGGGTTCAAGAAGCCCAGGCTGAATAATT
The DNA here is from genome assembly GCF_046562875.1 of Panthera onca. Classification (NCBI taxonomy): domain Eukaryota; kingdom Metazoa; phylum Chordata; class Mammalia; order Carnivora; family Felidae; genus Panthera; species Panthera onca. Next base: position 37,330,813 of record NC_138340.1, on the reverse strand, counting down.
TCAGTTCGGGCCAAAGAGTGACTTTGGCAAAGAACTGAAACAGAAAATGAGGAAATCACAGGGAAAAGCAAATAAGTGTTTCTTCTGTTTGTGTGTGGGCGTGTGGGGGGTGAATTCAAAATCCGGGAAATAACTTAGTCACCACTTCAATGCACAGTCCATGGAAGGAATAACAGAGGACAAGACACACAGAACTGCCTTTGGGATTTTTTTCTTTATCTCACACTCGGCTGCTTTGATTCCCCCCGAATTCGTTTTCTTATTTCCATTGGATCTGGTCAGGTTTGGTCTTTTTTTTTTTTTTTCCCCTTGACAAGAAGGTAAAGCTCTTTTTTTAACTTTATTTCCCCAGTTATCTAGAACAATGCTAGGAACAGAACAAATACTCATGAAATTTCTGTTGGGTGAATTTTTTAAAAATCCAAGAAAGGAACTTTTTATTCAATTATATGCCTAATATCAAGTGTCACAACAGCAAGCACATTCTAAACCAAGGGTCAGCAACTATTTAGGTAAAGGGCCGGGTAATATTAGCTTTTGGCTTGGTGGGCCACATATGGGCTCTAGTGCATGTTTCTTGTCTTGTTTTGTTTAAATGGTTGAAAGCAACTATTAATTATAAAACCATTTTTAGTTCTATGGCTATATATGGAACAGGTGGCAAGCGGGATGCCGATGATAGCTTACTAATTCCTACTGTACAGTATCATATACAAACTCAGAATGCACACACACATACACACACAATCAAGAAAAGCTGGCTTGTACTTTTGTCTTCATGGATAGATTTTTTTTTTTTTTTTCCTATTCTAAGTGGGGAATTCAGGACCTAGAATTAGCTTCGATGATGACCTCCTTAGATTTTGTTTTAACTTTTTCCATCTATATCTAACTGGATGCTATTGAAGGAAAAAACTAAATGCAGGGTCCTGAAACAGGAAAATGCACAGTGAGCAGGTTACAGCACTGCTCCGGCGAAGGTGCCCCGAATCCAGGTTTCCACACGGTCTATGCGATCTCGCATTGTTTCCCCGTACATCTTCCCAATTAGATTTTAAGTTTCAGTAGCCTCATTAGTTTTTCAGGCTTTATGACTCAAGCTTAGGGGTGGGGGAGAGGGCAGCGACTCACAAAACAAAGACTTCAATGTCTCCAGCAGCTGAGAAAATTCCAGCATTGTCAGGGTAGATACTATTTATAACCCGTGTAATGTGTATGCTCCTGAATGCATTTTCTACGGAGAATATCCGACTTACGCCTCTGAATTTCTGGCTTTAGCGATGGTGAAGAAGTCAAGCAACTAAGAGTCTGACGAATGAAGGGGGGGGGGGGGGAGAACTCCTTGCGATTGTTATTTTCTGACATCCGGCATCATGTGATAGAATTAAAAGGTTCCTGTTTTTGACTCACCTTTGACAAGACTCACTGCTATGAGTTTTGAGCTTAAGTTACTGGAAAAATATGGGGTCGGAAAATATCCTACAACTAGGTTGATACAAAAAAAAGTTGTGGAAAACTCCATTTGACTTTTTTCCAGAAAAACACATACGCACACACATACATAAGAATCATTGCCAAGCAATGTTATTGAAGGTATATATATGTGGCCTATAATTATACACATATTCTGTGGGTATGTTTACTCTTTTCTTTTTTACACAAGAGTGGGGTTCTCTAGGAAGGTACCTTGACATGATGCTGCCCACAGTGCAGGGGGCTGGGCAGCCCAGCACCGCAGCAAAACTCTGCAAGGACTGATTACAATGGACTCTGCAAGCTTTGCTCATTACCTCCATTCCACTCATGGATCCCAACCAAATTAATTTTCTCCTGTGCCAATTCTATCACATCCCCTGGGTTTACAAAGAAGTTTTACCAGGCCATCAGAACCCAAAAGGGACTGAACATTTTTGTTCTGGAAGAAACTTGAAATAGAGCTTAAAAATAAAACAATGAGAATGAATTTTTAGCTTTGCAACGCTCTTTGTTTCTTGAAATTTCTTTTAAAACTACAAAAAAAAAAAATCCTACTCTTGCTTTTATTGCTACATTTAACCTGCAAGTTACTTAGAAACTCCAAGGGTTTTATTCCAAATTTGACCTGACGTATTTCAGAATAAACAATCACATCGAAGTGTAAGTTGGACAAAGTTTATCAGGACACCCCTGGTAAAGATACTCCCTCAAACAACAATGTCCAATAGGAATATAAAGTGAGCCACATATATAAGTTTAAATTTTCTCATAACTGTTTCTAAGAAAAACAAAACAGGTGAAGTTAATCCTATCTAATTTAACCTAAGGCGCCCAACATACTGTCTCAACATTAACCACTAGTAAAAACCAGTAACCACATATTTTACATTCTTTTTTTTTATATTAAACTTAAGACAACTGATGTACATGTTACACTCACAGTGCATCGCAATTTGGACCAGTCACATTTAAGTGCTCAATAGCCACGTGTGGCTGGTGCTACCATATTGGACGGCAAAGCTCTAAAGGCTTCTTTTAAGCTTCTTTGAGTTTGCTCTTTCAACTCAGTTGCAATGACATGGCTATCATCAGAAGATATTCTGAGAAGTGTTTCAACTTCTTGGACAAGTTCACACTTGGGCTTCACTCTCTGGCATGTCCACACTTGGGGCCATCTGTTATAATGGAACAATGCCCACCCGAAAGAAGTTACCAGCTTCCAAAACCAGACATGCAACGACAGCAAGAAGATTCTCCTAGCTTAAGCAGTTTCAAATTCTGAACTTCTGAACTTCATTTTTCCCAGGTGCTGCATCTGGACATTTTAGCAGGGCTTAAATTAGTACCATTTTTGAGATACTGTCTTTGAAAGAGAAGGAAAAAAAAAAAAAAAAAAACCCAAGGCTGAACCTTTTTTAGGATAGGCCTTTGAGGAAGAAGGTTACAGGAAACACAAGCTAACACTGGAGGAGACAGTGCACCCTTTATATGGCACTTTTAAAAAAACAAATCGTGACTTAAAAAGTCTCTTCAGTATGAACCTTTATTCCTATCCTACCTGCAACTGAACAACTATACCTGCTTTTCTTAAGCCACTACAATGTTCTAATATATAAATGTTTATTTTTTTCTTCTTGAAGGTGAATCTTCTTATTGAAATTTCAACCTATTAATCAGATAGAATTAAGGAAAAGTGGAGCTGAGAACTGCTGCTTTTTATTTGAAATATTCATTCCCCTCTGATTTTTTTGCATACCATGTGCTACTTGTAAGAAATGTTTTGATTAATTTATTTGAAGAAAATTAGTCTATTAATGGATTCTAACAGTGCTTCCTTTATGAGTAAATACTTTACTTCTCTGGCTTTAAAATACCTCTGACCCCAAATCCTTCTATGTTTTATGAAAGTATTCATAAAAATATTCATAAATGTTTCATTTAAATCTAGCACTTTCTATTAAAAATGATGAAATAGCTAATGAGAATATGTTAAGTCAAAAGCCCAAACTGTACTTCATTCATGTATTCACTTGATACATATTTATTTACTGCCTAAGTTATACTAGACACTAGACAGGTGCTATAGAGGTACTTGGGAAACGGAGACAAATATAGTCTCTCCTTGGTGAAGCACCAAATCTAAACTGAAAATATGGCCAAGCAAATAATATCAGTAAGGATATGACATTAACATGGGGGAACTGTACAATGTAAGTGGATGAATGGATGGATAGACAGACAGACAGACAGGGATAGTGATGCTAAGACTTAATGGATGTACAGCCCAGAAAATTGAGGGAAGTGGGAGGGAAAAATCAATTGCAGATGCCAGAACACAAGCGAGGGAATGAACAAGAAACCCACAGGAAACAAAAGAAGAAAAAGAAAGTAAGTCAAAGATGGGTGAATGACAAAAAGAAAGAAGAGAGGGTGGTGGGAGGCAACAAGGGAGAAAGGGGGTGGGCCTCACAGGTGCCCGGCTTCTACTGTCGTTCTGCCACACTCTCCTCTTACTACCATGTAGTGTCCCTGCTACAGGCAGGGGGTGGCCCTTCACCCTGGCCCCCTCCCCCTTTCTGTCCTCTCCTGCTGACTGCTCATGCTCCAGGCCCCAAACTCATCCCCATCTCCCTGGGTTGGGTCTGACTTCTTTCCCCAGGGCCAAGCCTCAGAGGGTAGGAGGGAAGGACTTTCTCTGAGAAGGGACCCCCTGCTCAGTGTGTCAGGTCCTGTCCTGTGAGGGCTGCTGGAGTGGGGCCCTCCTGTCCCGTGCAGCCTGTGCCCTCCCATCTGCACCGTGCGACTGTGGGGCCTGTGGTCTGACGAGTGGGCATGCCCCCGCACCCCATTGTCAGCAGGCACTCCCAGTACCCACACGAAGGTGGGGGTTGGTCCCCAGCTTCTCTGCTTCTGAGCTGCCATTTCATCCAGTGCCCTGAGTAGATGGAATGGAACACTGAAAAGAAAACATCTTTCAAAAAGAAAAAATGGGTGGGGGGGGGGGGGGTAGAGTGGGTGGCTCAGTTGATTAAGCGTCCAACTTTGGCTCAGGTCATGATCTCACCTTTCATGAGTTCTAGCCCCACATCGGGCTCTGTGCTAACAGCTCAGAGCCTGGAGCCTGCTTCGGATTCTGTTGTCTCCCTCTCTCTCTGCCCCTCCCCCACTCATGCGCGCGCGCTCGCTCTCTCTCTCTCTCTCTCTCTCTCTCTCAAAAATGAATAAACATTAAAAAAAGGGGGGGTGTGAGGACTTTGTCCTCTCAATGAGGAGCCATCCCATAATTTTAAGATTTGAAAGGCTCAGAGGAGGTCAAGAGGAAGCATAGAACACAATCGGGCCCAGGAAAAAGTTCCTGCAGTCTGGATTCCTAAAACTCAAACTTAGGTAGATCGTGCACCAAGTTTTACAGCAACCGCAGATACATACACAGGAGGAAAGGTGTTCTTGACCTCTGGTTTAACTTTGTACTATGAAGTTGTCCCAGGGTAAAACAGAAAGCAGAATGTTTTCATCACATGCAAACGTCCCAAAAAGCCTTGATAAAACATGAACCAAGGTACTAACGCAAAAAGTTTTAGTTCCAACTTGAAGACTAACGTTATTATATTTCTTTTACTATATTTCTTCTTAATGTTACATACTTCTATTTGTATGTATATGTACCTCGCATACAACGAATTAACAAACACTCACATAAGTACCATCCAGGTCTTAAGATGCTATTCTGAATATCTGATTCTATTGTTTTTTTCAGAAATAAAACATCGTGGATTCGATTTAAGACTTTCTTGCATTCTTGCTTGCTCTTTCTCCCACCCATTTCTCTCCTCACAAAGAAATTGCTTTCCTGAAGCTGATGTTTCTTTCCAAACCACGTTTTTCACGCACACATACACACACACTTTCATTAAGGCTACATGGTAATGTTCTATATAAATTTTAAGTGCAACCTATCCTACCCATCATACTGCCACTTGTTTCTCTCAATATTTTTTTTAAACATATTCATCAGGGGACACCTGAGTGGCTCAGTTGGTTAAGCAAGCCTCCGACTTTGGCTTAGGTCATGATTTCACAATTAGTGAGTTCGAGCCCCGCATCTGGCTCTGTGCTGACAGCACAGAGCCTCAAACCCATTTCGAATTCTGTGTCTCCCTCTCTCTCTCTGTCCCACCCCTGCTTGCACTCTGTCTCTATCTCTCAAAAATTAATAAACATTAAAAATAAATTTTAAAAATATATCAGGACTATGTGAGAGCCTAAGATAGGTGTGTTTTTTTTTATTATTAGTTTTCTTTATTTTTGAGAGGCAGAGAGAGACAGAGTGTGTGGGGGGGAGGGACAGAAAGAGAGAGGGAGACACAGAATCCGAAGCAGGCTCCAGGCTCTGAGCTGTCAGCACAGAGCCCTATGCGGGGCCCGAACTCACGAACCGTGAGATCATGACCTGAGCTGAAGTTGGACGCTCAACCGACTGAGCCACCAGGCACCCCAGGTGTTTTTTTTAACTATGGAACATTTCAGGTGTACCCCCCAAAAAAGGAAACAAATATAATAAGCACACTCACGACAGAGCTTAAGAAATAAAATATTAAAGACATAATCAAGTTGATTTTTAAAGGCATTCTTTATCAAGGCTTTTGGGGACGTTTGTATGTGATAAAAACATTCTGCTTTCTGTTTTACCCTAGGACAACTTCATAGTACAAAGTTAAACTGTTCAGGAGTTGTGTACCCTTAAAGGCTATATGAGTAGTTTCAAAACAAAGATCAACTCTGCTGGCAATCATGCCTAGAAGTCATCAGTGAATTTTTGTGTACTTCTTTGACAGTTCTGTAGGCAGAGAAAAGGAAAAATTGTCTATGGTCTCCTTTATCCTATCCCACTTTGGTGACAATTAACAACCACAGATTTGCAGCACCTTGACTTTCAAACATTAAGAATAGCATTTTGGTGGCAGGGTGGCGGGGGCTAGGTGGGTCTGTCGGTTAAGCATCCGACTTCGGCTCAGGTCATCTTGCAGTCTGTGGGTTCAAGTCCCGCATCAGGCTCTGTGCTGACAGCTCAGAGCCTCGAACCTGCTTCAGATTCTGTGTTTCCCTCTCTCTCTGCCCTCCCCCGCTCCATTCTGTCTCTCTGTCTCTCTCACAAATAATAAATAAAAAAAAACATTTAAAAATAAAACAAAAGAATAGCATTTTTTCCATGTAATATCCTCACTTAAGGTACAAATACAGCCAAGTACTATCAAAGTAAATATCAGTAGCATCATCATCACTGTCACCATCATCATCATCAAAAAACGGCTCTAATATGTGACAAGAGCTATCCTAAGCGATTTACTTGGACTTTCACAAATAATGCTCATAAAACTCCATGAGGGGTTTTTACAGATGAAATAAGTAAGTCAGAGAGATGTTAACAAAATGCCAAAGATCAAGAAATGATAATGCCGGAATCTCATGGAAACACATATGTCTGATTCTCAAGCCCTGCTCTTAAATATTACATGATAACTATGTTGGGGGGGGGGGGGGGAATTCCACTTCCAGCGATACAGAGTAACTGATACCAGATAATCTCTCCTACTGTAATTAACTAGAAAAAATTAATTAGACAAAATATATGAAACCACAGTTTTTGGTCATTAAAACAACAGGCATGTCATGACCGTGGTCTCTGAAGGAACAGAAACAAATGAAATAAGCATTATGACCAACCAAGCTTTCTGCCTAGAAGTACCTTCCAGAGTGTGAGGCAGAGACGGGGTCACATGAGCACAGCACGGCAATCTCAATGAGTTGCAAGGAAAAGGGCTGGAAAACAGGGAGAACGAGGAGGTTGGGGTACAGAGGCCAGAGTGAGAGAGAGAAAGGAAGTGACGATGCCAAAAAAAAAAAGAAAAAGAGAGAGAGAGAGAGAGAGATCTAAAAATCTTCACAGGAGCCTCCTTGATTCCTAGGTAAATAGCAAGATGTATATGCAGAGGGTGAGACTCTACAAGGCTGAGGAAAGAACAGGTGTCAGAGAAAGAATGGCCACCAACAAAAAGCACCTATTGGGAAGCTATTAGGTCGAACAACTTTCAGAGCCCACAAAGGTCTGGGAGACATTCACAGTCCAACTCCTCACAGTGCAGAGACTTCGTTAAACACCTGCAGCATTCAACAGAGGCTCCAGAAAGTCCGTGACTTGGGAGTAAGGATAAACTAGCCATACAATAAAGCTACTCTGGTTTTAATCTCACAAAGATTAAAAACAACCTTTAAAAAAAAAAAAATCAGGGGCGCCTGGATGGCTCAGTCAGTTGGGCGTCCGACTTCAGCGAGGTCATGATGCCATGGTTTGTGAGTTCGAGCCCTGCGTCAGGCTCTGTGCTGACAGTGTGGAGCCTGGAGCCTGTTTCGGAGTCTCTGTCTCCCTCACTTTCTGCCCTCCCCTGCTCATGCTCTGTTTCTATCTCTCTCAAGATTAAATAAACGTTAAAATTTATTTTTTTTTTTTTTTTTAAATCAAGTTGACTTGGGGTAAATTAACTGCCTGCCAGAACAAAACTCAACACACAACAAAATCCAGAGACACAAAAGCATGACATTCACAACTACTGGCAATACAATACTGCTAGACATGTGGGCAGTTGGGACTTAACTCAGCAGGCCTGGGTTGCTCAAACCCTGCACATTCCAAAGAAAAGTCTATCTTCAGGACTGGCCTTCATTGGCTCTGAGGAGATAACCTCTAAGCTCTTGGAATATTCTGCTTGATCAGAGTGTTTTGTATGCCTGAGGCCATGGGCCATACTATACTAGTGTACCAGAAAAGTTTATCCTAGAAAAATTTTCCTAACAATGTGATTCAGGGTGAACATCTGTTTTTGCAGAATGTTACCTATTAATCCTGCAGTATTTTTGCATTCTGTTCACAACACCCATCATAAACAATGACAATAACAACAACCAAAAAACCCAAAGAACAAAGGCACCCTCTGAAAACGACTGGTTGTCCCCTGAACTTAATTCTACAAACTTCAATCAGCTTGTCAGTAAGTTTTTTAAAAAGAACAGTACTGCATACTCCATTCATACTTGACTGGAAATAATAAACTTCACACCTTTTAAAGAAATCTTAAATATCAGCTAGGTAACTCCATAAAAGCTGCCGACAAAGAGACCTGTGTTTCAACGTCAGATCCACGAGCAGCATTTGATGGACTTCCTTTTCCACTAAAGTAAAAGAAAACAATTTGAAATGCAAGGAAAATGGCCTCGATCTTTCCAGCAGTAAAATCTGTCGAAATTCCTATACATTTGCGTCTTACATCAATTGAATGTGTTAAGTGGCTCTGAGCAAGGGGATGATATGGATGCCCAAGTATACTGGGAAATGTAACAGCACTTCCAAAAGAGAAAATGATTCCACTTGTTGTAAATAAATGCATAAATGACTGGAAAGATTTTGTACATGTTCTATCTGCTGACTGAGCCAATCTTCCTTTTTATTTTACCTTAACTGTCTTAGTTACCCAACAATGTCAATGAAAAGTTATCTTCCAGAATAATAGAGAAGGATGAGAAAATCTTGTCTGAGTCAGGCTTCATGGTGTCCAAATGCTAAGCATGTTCACCGAGGGCCAATTTCCCTCAGTCCTGAACTCTTGACACCCTTACTACTCCAATTATAAGCCTTTCCCATTGTCTGCCCAACCCACTGAGTGGGAGACAACAAAATGATTTTACGATGTGCCAAATGAGGACAAGAAGGAAATCAACCAACTATATCATTTGCATTCATGACCCAATTCCTGCTCTTCACTGAACCCAAAGAAAGAAAAATAATAACTTTAGCATGAACTCACAACACAAAAGAACCCTGTTATTCATATCTGCAGCAGAACCTCGTGGAAAAAAATGAACTATACCTAAAAATATATATTTCAAAGAATCCAAGAAACAATTAGGCAACAAATAATTAGAAGCTCTGAGAAGGAAATAATAACCGCTGGGAGGAAAATCACGCTATGGAAATTAAAAACGGACAGAAGTAGAGAAGTATTCCGCTTAGGGTTAAATTCACACTTAAAAACTTGCTCCTTTAAGTCTATTTTATAACTCAGCTTCTGTTCTCCACTATCTCCATCTCTGAGAGCAAACATCTCAAAACACATTCTCCAAATACCTGTTGACAAGGCAGTCCCCTCACTGAGGTGCCCCTTTACCTTTTCAAAGCATTTTGAAATGCTGACGGTATCTAATTGTTCACTACAGCATCCCTAGGAGACTGTACTGTTCCCATTTCAGACAAACCTGGGAGTGTCAAGCACCTTGGATAAGGTCACTGAGCTATTCTGGGACAGAGCTAAGACTATAACTTACTATCCTCATTCTTTCCACAACATTGCACGATTTTGCTTATTCTCCTTGCCCCGTTTCTATTTTTATTATTGCCCCATTTGTTTCTCAAAAGTGTCTACCACCCTCATATCCTGCTCAAAGTACACAGGGTTGCAAAGGACAGAAACCCATTGAAGGGAGTACAAGGAAGGAAATATATGAAGGAATTAGCAGATGACATGACAGCTGCCCAAGGACAAGAATTACATACGGCTGGGGCCCTGGGGATGAAGTCAAAGGCAAAGCTCTCCTTGGTATCACTCTCAGGGATCATCTAGAGGCCCTCTTGTGAAATCTATGCCTCTCCTTATACATCTACTCTATGGAGTCTCCCTTTGTGCACTTGGCCTCAGTTCACCTACGGTCCAAAGTGAACATCAAGGTCCCCCATCCTTTCCTCATGCTTCTATGCTTCACAGACTAAGACAACATTGCAGCTTTACTCAAACTCTCTCCAGAGTGAATTAGCTGTCTGTTGGCCCCACGAGGGCTGGCAGGCTCTGGTTAGGTGCCTACCATTGGTTTGGTTAGCTACGGGGAAGGGAGAGAACGAGGCAGGAGGCGAGGAAACCATTCCGGTAACAGGTAAACTATACACTGGGGCATTAAACCATTAAACCAATACATTATAGCACAGCAAAATCCTAGCACTGCCAGGCACCCTCAATGCATTTAACCAAATCCCTCATTTTAAACAGGAGAATACTAAGGTCTGAATGCTAAAATGACTTACCTAAAGTAACAGGTGCACTGTGGCAGTCAAAGTCGACAGTCCACATATCCTGGTTTTCTGAGGCCACGGATTTTATTCTGGAACCCATCACTGAAATTTTTCAATCCATAGCTAGTGGTATAGTTCCTCTCTCATATCAAGCTATCATCTTGATATATAAATAGCAAATCCATGATTACCCACAATGTGTAAATACTCATAAAATTTCCTACCTGTAAAGCAGTAACTCTCTACCACAGTCACCCATTAGAATCACCTTAGGAACGGCTTAAAAAATACCACTACTTATGCCCCGCACTAGACTAATTATGTCAGAATCGCTGAGGACAGCCTTCTGACACTGGTATTTTAGTTTAAACGCCCCCCATTTCATTCTAATGGGCAGAGTTAAAAATCGCTATTTCAAAACCTTAAAATTAATGTGCAAATCCACAGAAATTCTTTGGTGACCCTACTTGAATTCAAACTCAAAATAAAGTTCTCAAATAATTTAACACGTTTTGAACCAAAACTTTCAGAAAAATCTTCTATACTGACAGAGCTACCATTTATTGATCACCTATAATGTGTTTTACAAACATAAAGCAGAATATAAGCTCCATGAGGGCAAGACTTTGGTTTGTTTTTCTCTCATATTCCCAATGTCTATCTACCACGGTGTCTTGAACATGGTAGATGCTTAAGAAATATTTGTTGAATGAACAAATGAATGGTCTTACTTATCTCTCACAGTGGCCCCTGTCACTAATGCAGATTTTTGAAGCTGAGAAAGACTCTCATAAACTTAAAGTAACATATATGCTCCACTTACCATACACATAATGTTGAAATGACATGTCTTTTCAGGGACTTAACCAAAACTGATCTTTTGATCAAAGATCAAAAGTGTCTTGTTAAAAAAGTTATTCTGAATACTAGCTCAATTTTTTTAATTTCAAAAGCTGAGAATATTGCCATCAAAAAAATCTTTGGACTGTTCAAGTTCATAGTGAACGATAATCCAGGAACAGAGTTTAAACTCAAGTCATACATCTAACTCAGTGTATAAGGTTTTAAGAAATGAATGGAAAAATTAACCACATTTAATCTACAATATGATTCCATGCTTACTAAAGTAATGAGTTGGCAAGCAGGAGTCAAAGCCACCTGAATTACCCCTGAACACTGGCCTTGGTCCTTCCCAGTGTTAAATGCTGCAGCGAGGTATCAAAATCTGTTCTAAGCTTTTGAAAAATAATATCCAATTCTTCTGGCCAGCCAATGCCAGGCTCAGGATGAAGGACTAAAGATAGATGAGCCTGCTTAAAATATTCGGCTTAGAAAAAATAAAATGAACCTGAAAAAGGGAAGAGACGAAAAATTAAAAGAAAATTAGAATTTTTAACAACATCCTTCCTCACCTCCAGTCACACAAAAATGACTTCTGATGGAAACTGTATCTCTGTGTCCCAACAGGGGTAGACATTTCATAACTTTCCAAGCTAAAAGAGCTCAGCAAAAGAAGTGAAGAGGAACCTCTTCCTCTTACTTAATTGAAACAGTATTTTGGGAAGAACGTTTAAGATACCATATTAAGAATCTGAGAATGCCATAAAACTGACATTTAATATCCAAGGAGTAAACAGAATTTTTCTTATGTTCACATAAATCTTGATGTTCTTAGCACAGCCTCTGAACTGAGTGCAGGAAGGCCTCAGAGACAGACCTGGTTTAACTGTCACTAAAAAAGTATGCACGCCATACCAGCGATAAAGGCAGAATGAATGAAACAGGAATGCAGAGTCTAGGAGAAAGGCAGCCTACGATATTTCATCATTCGGCAAATATTTAAATACTAAGGTTAGTCTGATGCTATGCCATTTGCAAAAGCAAAAGTCTTGTACCCACGGCATTATGTCCTACAAAGAAAGATATACTTAGTTCACTGGTGTTAATACACACTCACGTGACCCTGTGGGTTTTTATTTTTAATTCATAAGCTCTATTACATCACACTTCAAGATGAGCAACAGCCTTATAAAAGAACCATGTGATAAACCAGTTGGCCCAAAGTCTAAGATGCACCCTGATCACAGATGAAGCATCTGGGAATCCTTCCCTTAACCCCTTCAATGCACCAGGGGATTATTTAGAAAATTACTGTCCTGGCCTCCTAAATTATACCTTAGTCACACTGCCCTACAGGCTAGTTGAGAAGAGATCAGGGTAAGAAATCAATGACACAGCAATGCTGGTTGGGATCATACTATAAGTTCAGTTCTTGCATAAGAATGTAAAAAACAATACACTCCCCCCACGCCCCACTCAACTCATTCTTTGTGCTCTTCTTCTGCCACACACTACATGGCAGGCACCCTGGTGATACTGAAGAGTTAAAATATCTCTGAGTTTCCAGGGGTGGGTGCAGAGTCCGACTTTTAAATACAAAGGGGCTTTGAAGACATTCTTTTCGTGTAGTGTCCCTGGCAGACATTCACCAGACCCTGTGCTTTAACCTTATGCTAATACTTGCTTTAGCAATCACCTCTGTTATCCAAACGTAGCCCTCAGTATTTCAGGAGCAGATTTTTGTCTATCGCATGGAAAAGTGTTTATGGCACACTGTAATACAAACTTAAAAAGTCGGATGAACGATTACAGAAAAAGAAAGATATTTCTGCGTTTCAAACTTCTATCTCCAATCACTCAGGGACTATCTGAGAAGCCAGTGAAGCCCGCTCTACCTATCCTGTGGTTTCTGCTCAGTGCTTCCGTTTTTAATTTACAAATCAGGCTGACCAGACACATACAAAACAATTTTAAACACCATTCATTCCCCCATAACACTCTGTTACCAAGTCCTTTTGAGTTTTGTTCCTAAATACCTCTGAAATCCATCCGCTTGTTCCAATTCCATTGTTAGTTACCACCCTGGTTGAAGTCACCGCAGCTTGGACAACGACCCTCCCCAGATTTACCCCTGCCCCTAGTCCTGCTTCCCTCCAGCCATCCCCACTCAGTCTCTTCTTCATTCTGCAGCCCAAATGATCCTCTCAAAAACCAAATCGGACCGTGTGACCTGCCCACCTACCTATATAACCCCCCATCCACTTTTTTAATTCAATAATGGCTTCCCATTTCAGTTAGCGTAAAAATCTCAATCCTGCCAGGGCAGTCAAGGTCCTGCATGGTATAGGCTCTACCAGGCTTACCAGCTTCATCCCACCCCGTGCTCTGCTTGAGGTCTATGCTTGAGTCACTCCGGTCTTCTCGTAGTGTCCTACACACCCATACTCCCTTCCGACCCCAAAGACTTTTGGTTATTGTTTTTCCTTCTTAAAGACTCTACCCCTACCTTCTTCCACATCCCAATACATAATTTACCTCCCTAAAGAGGTCTTCCTTAACCCCAAGACCAGGTCAAATTCCCTTATTATATGGTATTTTTTAATGTTTTTTTACAGCTGTAAATTGGTATTTATTATCTGATTGTTGAATCAGTCTCCATCTCTTCCACCAACTGCAGCTCCATGGGCCCACAGATCTTTGCCTCCTAAAGGTATTCAATTGCACTAAAACTTATACTGTTATCCTAGTTTTAGTTCACCACTGAATCCCCAGTAACTACTACTACAGGAACTCTCGAGTCAGTAGATAGTGACTGAATTATTAACGAGGATCAAGTCTAATTTTATATACATATATATTCATATTTTTTAAAAAACATCTACCACGTAGCTTTCCAACATAGGAAATTGCTAAACAGAGAGAACCATCCAATATATACCCAACTCTTAAGTCTCTGACATTCAGAATCGCTAAGTTGAGTTACTAAATATGCAATACTTTAGATCCGGTCGAGAGAAGCACCTTTGTGTCCATATGACGCCAAAATAGGTCACTGGAAGATTAGCTGCTTCGATGAGGTCAGTACCTCAAAGACCGTGTAAAGAACACTGTGACGCAAACAAAGGTATCAAAGTGGTTAATCTACCACAGAAGTTCAATAAAAAGTGTTCCTCCTTAATTACTGCACCTAGTAAAACAAAACAAAGGTGTTGCCTGTATATACGTTACTGAGACTCACCAAATTCAACCATATGTGTGAAAGAAATTAGATTACCTTTCCATTTATTAATTGGCTTTAATCAATATAAAAGGCCTTTGTTGAACAACTGCCTTAGAGCAGGGCAATGTAAAACTAGGCACAGTTCACATATTTGCTTTGGGCACTAGCCAGTCCCTGATCACTAATTCCATGAAAGCAATAATGGTTCGGGTGAACCATCTCCTAATTCAGTTCTGAATTTCCCATTAACCAGAATGAAGAAGTTAGAGACCCATAAACTGCCCAAGGCAATAAAATAACATCCAAGCGTTCCTCAGATCTGAGGTATACTGTGGCATCCCTAACACAGCTCCATGAGAGTTATCATGTACCGCAGGAATTTTAGATAAAAGGGAAGTCAGGCAATAAGAGCACCAACAAACATGCTGGGGAGAAATCATGTACAAGAGAATCTGGCCCAGCCAGGATTACTTTCTTGGGGGCGGGGGTGGGGGCTCCAGCAAGAAAAGGCAGACCACTTTGTTTTCCTCCATGTTGAAAATTCTGAAAAATCTATGTAGCCAAGATAAGAATCTTCAACAGAGAACTAGACAGGGATGAGTGTGTAAAACCCTCTTCAAAAGGAAGCTGTGCATCAGAATTTCCTTGCATTACTCATTTTACTGGCTTGTGTTTTTTTCCTGTCTTAATTACACATGGAACCAATCTAACAATAATTGTGGTTTTGATTACAAGTCTATAGGCTCACAGAGTTTTAAGTAAAAGAGCTGCATCTTTAACCTATCAGAGTTTTGTTCCTTATACAAAGCTTCAGAGACAAGAGCCTAAGTTCTCAACATATGGGTTCAAGGATCCCATATAAAGGTCCATAAACCTTACTGTTACATGTACAAATTTATAATAGGCTAACTATATTTTTCTAGGGAAAGAATTCTTAGCTTCAAATTATAAACTGACTCTTGAGTTGAGCTTCTTTATTATTACATGAATTCCCCATTAAAAAAAAAATCTCTCAGGATAATAAAATGAACCCCTCAGCTTAAAAAAAAAAAGTATTGGGGCACCTGGGTGGCTCAGTCGGTTAAGCGGCCGACTTCGGCTCAGGTCATGATCTCGCAGTCCGTGAGTTCGAGCCCCACGTTGGGCTCTGTGCTGACCGCTCAGAGCCTGGAGCCTGTTTCAGATTCTGTGTCTCCCTCTCTCTGACCCTCCCCCGTTCATGCTCTGTCTCTCTCTGTCTCAAAAATAAATAAATGTTAAAAAAAATTCTTTTTTAAATTTTAAAAAAGTACTGCAAACAGATAGCCAGCACCCAAAATTTGGTTCGCAAGATAGATTTTCACATAACTCTTACACACTAAATGGACTAAATTATAATAACTCCATATGTCTTTCCTCTGAAAACGCATTTCTTCACTCACCAAATATTATCTATTATAAATTGTGAATATTTTAGGTACTGAGTATAGTAAACAAAATTAACATTCTTCCTGTCCTTATAGCATGGAAGAGATGGCAATAAACAAACAAATAAGTAAATCATTAAAATACAGAATCACTAATATTCAGAATCACTATGAAAGAAACCAATAGGCAACCGTGATTAAGTATAACGTCAAGTGGTCAAGGAAGGCCTCACTCTCTTTCCCTTAACCCGAAGGAAAAAAAAAAAATCTTTAAATAATTGGAGCTAGAGAGACCACAAAGAGCTTCTTGTTTTTAGCTGAGAGCACCTTTAAAATATCAAGTAACAAAAAAAAATTTTATTAAATTACAAATAAATAAGCAAATAAAATATCGAGTAACCATTAAAATTTTAAATAGTGAACCATTGTTAAAATATCCATTACTTTAAAATTCTACCATCTAGCTAAGTAAGAACAAATGGGCAAGAAATGGAGAGGAGGTTAAGAAACATGTGGCAACAGATGAATTATTTTTCTAGTTTGAACTAGCTAGCTAAGAAAGCAAAATTGGAAATTATAAGGTCATAAAAAGCTGCAAGACAAAATGACCTCATCTTCTAGACTCAGTTTCTTGTTAGTTTAAATAGAACCTGCAGGAAAAGTCAGAGAACGATTCCTGTAACACCCGGCTCCACCATATATCCAGAAGATGACAAGCTTTATTTGAAAACAAGATGTAGAGTCATGAACACTACATGTGTCCTAGAGATGTGTGAGCTCCGTGCATACCCTCATGTGGCTCCATTGTTCCAATGAGCAGAACCAAGTTGTTTCAGAGCTTTTCAAAATCAAGGGACAAAATCCCACATGGCGAAGTCTCGGGACTGCATCAGGCTGGCCTTCCACACAAGAGCCAACACTGTACGTCTTTCCTGCACTCACAGCTCCCTCGCTGAAGACAGTCTCTGCCTCTTCAGGGCCCCTCTGAGGGCCTTCAGAGGCTCTTGAAAAGCAAAACAAAAAGCGGCTGAAGGTACACACATTAGGGCCAAATAAAAACTCGTGTCCTCGTTGGTCACAAAAGCAAGTGACATTTTCAAACTATCAACTCTAGTTGCAATTATGTACACGAGCTGTCCCAACTTCTAGCAACAAAAATAAACACAAGAATAATAACAAGTGTATATACTTTTTAAGAGATCTGACCATAAAAATTAGTAAGAGGTGGGCATGGAAGAATCAAAGGGAAAAAAAGAAACAGGCAGTAAAGAACAGGAAAAGGGGAGGAAAAGCAGAATAGAAAGGAGCCCTTGACCCCAGACGTTGTGCAGAGGGTTCAAAGGAAATTATCTGTCGACAGGAGGAGAGGGGAGACAAACCAAACAGGCAAAAATTGACCAAGCAACAAAATATTATACCATTCATCATGACAAATGGTCATGCATTTGTAGAACTTCAGAAAGATTGTACAGTTGGCTGCCCCACAGTGAAAAAATTCAATTGCTCAGACAGTGCATGTTCATTTAAACTGTTTAAATGGTGCAAACTATGCAGGAATGACCAGAGAAACCGAGCTCTGTGGCATTGACTCAGTTCCTCCTTGCATATACCACAGGGTATGTCTGCCTCTCAGATTCTTTCTTCTCTTTAGTCAAGAACAGAAACACACATGCAGACACACACACGAAATATACATATATTAGCCTAGCTCATCCATGATGGACATGCTTCTAAAAAAGGGACTTCCCAACACCAAGGAAACTATTCAACTCTTCCTCACTATGAGAAAATTTGTGGTTAATAAAAAAAATTTATTTTTTAAAACACAGTTCTTGTGTCACTGGAGTTCATATTAATAACAACAACGGTAGCAATTCTTGCTTCTTCACAGGAAAGAAGTCCACACTGCTGAGAATCAAGGCCTTTGATTTACCTTTTTGAGGTATGGGTGCACATACTTGCCTTCCATTAGTAAGGAAATTTCTATTCTAATAGACACACTGTAAAAAATAGAATTGCTTTATTCCAATCCCATTCTCTGTTTTTTATAAGTCAAGCATTTACTTTTGTGAGGGAAATTAGGTATTTTATGATTTTGCCCACAAAACCCAGCAAAGTAGTTCATACTAAAATACTTATTAAAAGTAAACCACAGGGCTCAGTAAATATCCAAGGAAGAATCTTCCTTCCCCGAGTCTTAACCTCAATTCCAGAAGTCATCTGAAATCCAGACCAAACATCTCTTATTTCTGAAAAGATTTTTACTGGTAATGAGAATGATAAAACTGCAAATTCTTTTTGAGGACTATCTGAGGGTATCTGGAAAGATAAATGGAGGACAGATTTCCTTGAGTATACAGGATCAGGACCTAACACAGTTCCTAGCAAGAAGATGCCAGGGCATCAATGTATTTGAGGTGTCAATGAAGAAACAAAGAGTAATGGGAGGGTTCCAACCAGACGACTTCATAAACTGGATTTTTGTACGCTGAATATTTTTTTTTTCTCTTATGTTACAATTCAGAAATATTCTCTCCCATTTTGGGGTGGATGTCTGGCTAGCAGAAGAGAAGTGGCATGAGAACAGAGACCATCAACTAGCACGGAGCTGATGCTAAGTGTTCAGAGAATTAATGATCAACACGTGAATCCATCCATGAATATCCAACCAATACAGGAATGAATGGTGAGGGAACAAATGAATGGCATTTCCCTCCAGTATCACCTTGGTTTCTCTGGACTTGGCTTGTCATCCTCCCCCGGAAGACATATCTGAGTCTCAAGCCATGAGATTATCTTAAAGGGACTTGCCGAAAACTTAATTTACTTGACTCCTTAGACTCTCATGAAGAAATGGAATGGTTTCAGGGGGAAAGTATAAACAGATGATTCAGAAAAGTTGGTTCAAATCCTATTCCTCTACCTAGAAGGCCCATGATTCTTGGCGAGGGTTTCTCAACCTTGGCATTACTGACATCTTAGGCCGGATTATTCTTTGTTAGTGGAGGCTGTACTGCGGGTGCAGAATGTTCAGCAGCATCCCTGGCCTCAACTCACTAGGTGATGTTATCACAGTGTACCCTCGGCCCTGTCGGCTCAGAACCCCATGTGGGGCTAGAACCAAAAGTGTTGCTGCAGACATTACCAGATGTTTCCTGGGGCTCAAAATCATCCCCAGACGAGAGCCACTTCTGTAGGCAAATTTCTTGATTATTTAATCTCCATTTTCTCACATGAAAAATGAGTGTAAAACGGTCCTCAAGTAATGCTGGAAATAATTCAATTATAAAATGACAGTAATTACAAACAATTCTGATGACAACAAGGCTAATATTAATTGGGTGATCATTATGTGTCAGGCTGCGAACAGAGGAGTTACCTACAGTGATCCCTCCAGGCCTCACAATGACCATATAGGCTGTGAACATTCTCATCTGCACAAACAAGAGCTGTCACAGCCAAGATTCAGTTAGAAGCCATGTGACTCCAAGCCCCGTAGCTCTTACCCTCCATACTCCTCCAGCATCGCTTGTCAGGAATAGGCCCTCAACAAATATTTGTCTCCTTCCAACATTTTTCTTAAGTTTCTCTTCCCCCAAACAAAAAGCTACATACAGAATTTTAGGAGGGGTTAAAACAGCTGAACTTCAATGGAAGCTGAGGAAAAAAAAAAAAATTTTTTTTTTTTTTTAACACTAAACTACATCTAATGAATGTGAGGAAAAGGAATCTGTAATTGTTTCCGCTTCCTAATGCTGGGCCCTTGGCCATGATGTTTTATCCACGTAAAACAACAGAATAAAAAATGTGTAGAAAATCCTTTTCCACAGGTTTAAAGGATCTTATAAGATTCACCTTCAAATGAATAATCATCATGGTAACAGCATATGAAGAATAAGCATTTAAAGTTAAAAAAAAAAAAAAAGTTAAACAAGGGAGGGAACAAACCATAGATAGACATAAATTTTTATTACGCAAACTTCTTTTTTTGACTTTTTTTTCCCTATAATGATAGGTTTCTATAATTTATACATGAGAATATTTGCTTGAGGCTTATTTTGGTGAAATAAATCCTAATTTGTAGGCCATAACTATCATTTTCCGGTTCAGTGACTTTCTCCAGGCATGTCCTTCCCAATCATAAAGCACTATTTCAAACACTGTTCAAGATTCCCTCAGTCCTAGAAAAGGCCCATTTCTAAACCCAGGTCTAAAAAAATAGCAAGAACAAAACTGTTTGTTTTAAAGTTTATTTACTTATTTTAAAAGACAGTGAGTGTGAGAGAGCGAGCGAGTGCATGCAGGGGGTGGGGGGGGAGGTGGTGGTGGTGCAGAAGAGAGGGACAAAGAGAATCCCAAGCAGGCAGGTTCTGCGCTGTCAACTCAGAACCCAACACAGGGCTAGAGCCCAAGAACCGTGAGATGATGACCTGAGCCAAAACCAAGAATCAGATGCTTAACCCACTGAACCACCTAGGCACCCCTAAGTGAAAAGGACTCGGGGAGAGGGACTAATCACGGCCCACCAGAAACCATCATTTAAAGAGTCAGACACAGGGGCGCCTGGGCGGCTCAGTCGGTTAAGCGTCCGACTTCGGCTCAGGTCACGATCTCACGGTCCGTGAGTTCGAGCCCCGCGTCGGGCTCTGTGCTGAATGCTCAGAGCCTGGAGCCTGGTTCAGATTCTGTCTCCCTCTCTCTCAAACCCTCCCCCGTTCATGCTCTGTCTCTCTCTGTCTCAAAAATAAATAAACATTAAAAAAAAATTTTTTTTAATAAAAATAAAAAAATAAAGAGTCAGACACAACGACCACTCCACACACATCATTACAACATTAATCAAAAAAGTGAAAGGAACAAATGTTGCAAGAATATTGGGAAAACTGGAACTGGAACCAGTACACAGCTGGTGGAGATGTAAAATGGCACTGCTGTTGTCAAAATCAATCTCCAAGTTCCTCAAAAGGTGAACACAGAGTTTCCACAGGACCCAGCAACTCCACTCCAAGGTACACGCTCAAGAAGACCGAAAACATGTTCACACAGAAGCCTGTCCCAGAATATTCACAGCAGCATTATTCATAATAGCCAAAGAGCAGAAGCAACTCAAAGGTCCGTCAACTGAGGCCTGGATAAGCAAATTTAGCATATCCCTACAATGGAACATTCCTTGGCCATATCAAGGAATGAAGCAATGACCCATGCTACAGCAAGGCGGAAACTGGAAAATACTACACTCAAAGAAGCCAGACATAAAAGGCCACGTGTTGCATGATGCCATTTATAAGAAATATCCAGTAAGCCGGGCGCCTGGGTGGCTCAGTCGGTAAAGCATCCGACTTCAGCTCAGGTCATGATCTCGCAGTCCGTTCTGTGAGTTCAAGCCCCGTGTCCGGGTCTGTGCTGACAGCTCGGAGCCTGGAGCCTACTTTGGATTCTGTGTCCCCACCTCTCTCTGCCCCTCCCCCACACGTGCTCTGTCTCACTCTGTCTCTCAAAAATAAATAAATGTTTAAAACAAAAAAGAAAAAGAAACATGCAGTAAGCAAATTCATCAAGACAGAAAGTAGATCAGTGGTTGCCAGGGGATAGGGGGAGAAGGAAGTTGGGACTAACTGCTAATTATTTCAGGCCTTCTCTTCTGAGGGATGGCGACACTCTAGAATTTAGATAGTGGTGATGGCTGCACAGGAAACCACTGACATGAATACTTCAAAATGTTGAATTTTGTGTTATGGGAATTATATCTTAATGTAACATAACGGCCAAAGGAAAGGTCAGAGATGATAAAAGAAAAGCACTAAACTTAGAGATGTAGAGTTGTTTCCTCACGCTCTGCAATCACTCAGCACCTGACAGTGGTCTCTTCCCTGAAAAGTCTCCCTGTCCACTTAAGTGACAGAGACAATGGAGATGAGAAGCATATGGTAAGGCTCTGAACAATGAGAAATGGTAAGGAGAGTGTGGTAAGGGCGTTTAAGTCCATTTCGCTGTAGGGAACATAAATAAATTTATGATTAGTGTTCTGTATTTTTGAAAGAATAAGTAATAAGACAGTGAAATAAACTAGTACATGGTTGGGGGGGGGGGGGGGGAGGTGTCCTAGGAAAGCAGAACACAATTAAAGGCTCCACCGCTATTGTTTCTTTGCTCATTTTTGGTAGATAAGCCTGTCTGTGTAAATTAGTAGACAGGGCATCCTAGGGCACGAAAGTAAGTACTGTAAAAACAGACTTAAAAAAAAATAATAATAAAGGTGACAAATGTGTAAACCAGAAAAATAAGAACTACAGCTGAGGAAATAAATGCACGATTTTCTATCAAGTCACTTCTCAGTTATTTCCCCTTTCCAATACTCCGCCACTCTTTCCTGCTAAGCTACTTCCTTCCTCCCCACATTCCTTCATTTCCAGGTTTTCCCTCCTGCATAAACACATCGCTCTTCCTCCACAGTGGGCCAGACCTTTAGCTAATCTGCTTCTTGGGATGCATTCTCCCAGGGATGAACCTCACACCCCACAACCTTCTTGCTTCCCTCAAACGCTGCCCACATATTTTCTATTACCGGGTCAGTCATTCATCCACTTATTTACCCCCTGCCCCAGCAAACGAGCGTGGTAAGGAACTATAGGAAGATACAATGGTAATCCAAAGCTGACATTATCTCTGCTCCATCAGCACCTACAGTCTAGGGTGGGACAGAGAGTTCATTAAATGAGCACACAAAAAGTGTAAAATGACACTTGATTTAAACAACTAAGTACAAGGCAAAGGTTAAGGACCAGGATCTGCCAGGATCCTTAATAAAGGAGCGGGCAAGGGATGTGAAGAGCTGGAGGGGGAAAGAGGTCAGGCCTATTCCAAGGAGAAAAAGCAGCACGTGCAAAGGCCCCCATGCAGAGAATTAGCAAAAAGCATTTGAAGAAATAAATGAAGTCCACAACCGTAGGGAAGCAACGTTGGGAGAAGGACTGGGGAGAGTTGGGGTGGGGTGGCGGGGGAGGTGATAGACAAAGGCCTAATTATGCAGGCTCTTTTTACCAACAGAGGGACAAGGGTTAGAAAACTACTGCAACAATACAGGGAGAGAGGATAGTAGCTGGGCTATGGAAATGGCAACAAAACTTTTACCATCTGGATATACAGTTAAGTAACAATAAAAATGGTAACAGCAATCATAATAACAGGCCACAGGTGTCATTTGCTGAATGTTTATTTTGTGCCCAGATCCATGCTGTGTATTTTAAATATATTATCATTTTTCCTCACAACTCTCAACGGTAAATATTGTGATTCCCAGTTTGCATTCAAGGAAACTGAGACCCAGAGGAAGGTAAGTGACTTAAATCACCTGGTCCGGACCCCAGGCTATTGGTATGTGATACGCAAGGAACTGAATGAAGTCTATCTGCCCAGCTTCCACTGACAACATAGTTTCCTTATCATAAAAGGAATAAAAATATCAACCACTGTAGGGCCAGGAACTATGCTGTGAGGCTTAAAATCAGTTAGGTTTTCAATCTTCCCAACAATGGTGCCCCATGGACAGCAGCATCCCCACTGTACAGACAGGGAAACTGAGGCAGGGCCAAGTCACTTGAGGGTAACATAAACGTTGTCACAGAGCCATAGAACAGGGAATTGCACGCTTTCACGACAATAAAGTTCTGGAGGGTTTTTCCTTCTCCATTAGGATGGCGATTAATTAAAAACTAAAACTCTGAGGCAGCACTTGATTGGGTTAAAGCCGTCTGTAAAACCTAAAATGAGGCTGCTTCTGAAATCAACATTCCTGTTTTCATTGTAATCTCTGGCCCACAGCCCTGGGAGTCCCAGATTTGTATCACTACATGTGTCACCTCACCGCTGACAGCGCCTACAGACAAAGATAATCGCGGTTATAGATGAAAAACATGGGAGTCTTTCCACCAAATCGGGCAGAAGAAGAAATGACTCTGACAATCAAGTCATCTCTGGGGAATCACATGATTTTCACCAAATGTGTAGTGAAAGTATCAACATTTCAAAATCAACACCGAAAACAAACATCGCTTACCACCAAAGAAGAATTTAGACTATGAGAAGTCAGAAAAACAGAAAAGAGTGAAAGAGACTCCCTGAATTCCTAATTACTCCATCATAATCTGTCCTCTCCCAAAACTCTAACGCTGAGGTAGGATATTTATTTATTTCTTTACTTACTTACTTATCTCACACCGAGTCCAACAAAACAGAAAATCCTTTCTGTTTGGTCAAAGAGAATCTTTTCTTTTTCCTATCATCTGTTCACTCCCAAAAATATTTAATGAATGATCTCTAGTGTAATAATAGATACTGTAATAAATGTTCATTTATATGACTTGCAGATATTGCCAGCCAGCCAACCAACACCTCTGTGAATACATACAAAGTGAGAACGACGGTTAAAAAAAAAAAAAAAAAAAAAAAAAAAAAAGCTGCTTAGAGAGATTGGTATTTCATGTTTCCCTGAATCACCTTAACCTTCAGCTACTGTGACAGGTGTAATCCAGTTTTCTATTCACACGTGGCCTTACACTGGTTTGGTGAAAGCCAAATAATTAGAGGTATACCTTTTGGACTAAAGTACAGTGCAAATTACAGCACGGTGCTATAAAAATATAATTTGTAAACTTAGAGCAGAAAGCTCTCCCTTTGCTAATGCATTTAGCTTATATTAGAGTCAGAAAACCTACAGTAAAAATCCCCTATTAAATGGGTACGGTTTCTGCAAACTTTATCATTTAAATGAGGTCTTGGTGCATCTGCTTAAACAATGTAACCCCTAGGCATCATTTGTTTGTGGCATTTGCCCAAGTATTTTGAAATGTTTACTTTATTGCCAAGGCAACAGATGAGGAATAAGTAACAAGTCAGTCCCGCCCAGTTTTGTTTCACAACTATCCTAAAAAGATGCTGCTTGTCAGCCTCTCAAACCACGTCGAATCCAAAAGGCATTAAAGGTTTTACTACCTGGAAAACTATTTCAAAAGATTCCTCATAAGCACTGAAAGAAAAGTTCCTGCCAGACTAGATCCTCTTTTTCCACCAAGAAGGATAATTGCCATATTTCTCAAAGGAATAACAAGGAAACACAAATCCTCAAAAATTGACAAGAGAAAATTAAAATTTTATTTCCTAACAAAAGATTTTACAATGAAAAACTGATTTCTAAACGATGAAAGAAAATTATCTTTTTAAACCAAAGGTGATCTTTTTCTCATACGAACAGTGATTACATAACTTTCTGTATTTTTTTTTTTTAGTGGAAGTGTTTTTTACCAGACGTTCTTAAAAAGAAAGCAAAGAACAAACACTAGTTGATTACATTTACATGAAGTTCAAAAACAGGTAAAACTAAGAGTGATAAGTCAGACAAGTGGGGGTTCTTTTGGAGGGTGGTTACTGGCAGAGAAGGGTACCTGAGAACCTTCTACAGTGCTGGAAACTAATTCTTTTTTTTTTTTTTTATGTGAATTTATTAATTTTGAGAGAATGAGACAGTATGCAGGGGAGGGGCAGAGAGAGAGGAAGACAGAATCCCAAGCAGGCTTCACTGTCAGCACAGAGCCTGATGTGGGGCTCAAACTCAAGAACTGTGAGATCATGACCCGGGCCGAAACCAAGAATTGGATGCTTAATGGCCTGAGCCACCCAGGCGCCCCCGAAAACTGTTGAATTCTTGATCTTGGTAGTAGCTACATGGGTATTGGGGGTGTGGGGGGTAATAAATAAATAAGTCACAAACACAAAGCAGCTTAGATAACATTCCATTTCTTAAATGCGTGTAAATTGTAATGTTTGCCTATTACCTTAACAATAAAGCTATCAGGGCTAAAAAGCAAACCAAACAGGACAACTGAGTCCCAACCATCTAAGCTCTCAGTTAAAGCCAAAGAAGGGATATGCAGATGGCTTATTCCCCAGCCCACAGACACATGAGTAATCTTTATAGTCACCTATCTTAATAAGGCTTTAAGTCAAACCCACACAAGGCCATCCAACTTTCTGTAATAAACAAACAAACAACGCTTTGATCAGGGGTCTCATTTCTGATTAAGGGCTTGATGCCCAGTTTTGTTCAGATATGATAACACATACCCTATTAATTAAGCATACCATGCAAAAATTGTCTTTTGCAAAATGTAAAGCTACTTAAATCATTACACAATGCATCTCTTTCCAGAAAAAAGTCATCCGGGAAAGTAGAGAGCCCCCCAATGATACTCCCAAGTGGGGCTATTTCGCCCACGGCTAGAAGCTGGGGAGATCCAAGCTGCGGAGATCCCGTAGAAAAGAGATAAGGAGTGGTGGCAGGTGACTGGCTTCTGAGTGCCACTGCTTCCTACACACTGGAAATGTCCGGAGGGCCATGGGCAGGTCTACACGGACCACATGAAGGGCCTGAACCCCAGTCAGATAAAACCATATACAACTCAATTCGCAATCCCAACTCCTTCCCACGGTTCTGTAATTTGAACAGGCATTGCCCAAACACAGACAAATAATAAACTGTTTGATGAATACAGCATTGCTTATAAGCGAGGACCCTGTTATATACATTATACATTATACATTACAGCAATGGTTCTCAACCAGGGGGATTTTGCCAGGAACACTGGCAGTGTCTAGAAAAACTTGGGTCATTACAACTTTGATGTGGGGACTGGCATATTACCAGAATCTAGTGGGTAAACACCAGGGATGCTGTTACATATCCTACAGCCCCCAGGACAGCCCCCACAACAGGAACCATCTGGCCCCAAATGATAATAGTGCCTAGGTTGAAAAGCCCTACAGGAACCAGTATGCAAAGACTACAAGAGGCAAATTAGCAAATTAGCAAATTTAAAGACTTAAGCTCATAAAGCCAGATCAAAACATAAATAAATAAAAGCAAAGTGAAAAAATAAGCCCACTAACTTTCCTCTTCAATTAATGGCTTTTCCAAAAACATGAAAAATAAGCAGCACTATTTGTTTTGGGGGGGAGGTGGAAAGGGAATCTGTAAACAATCTGAATCAATGAATAGGGAGGGGATTACGTGAATAAATTATGATAACATCATACCATGACATCTTCTGTAGCCATTAAAAATAATGGTTTTTAGCTAAATGTACTGATTTGGTGAGACACCCATGAAACAGTGTCAGGAAAATAAATAAAGTTACAGAACACTGTAGACAGCATGAGTCTCCTTTTGTAAAAAGTTGAATAAATTTGTATATTTAGATGTATACAATATAAAATATATACATATTATATAAATTATATTTATAAATTTATAAATATATAAAATAATAAATACAATATGCATATATAAATAAATAAAATATAAAATATATAAACATAAGATATATATATAGTTTTGCATGACCAAGAGAAGGATTGTTAATACAAACCAAACTGTTAATAATGATGTCTTTAGAAGGGCAGGATTAAAGATGGGGAGAAGGAAAATTAACAAGTTTTTCTTCAGATGTTTTATTCTTTTGGAATTACAAAAGCCATATCAAGGCCACTGGGCTCAGGGAAGCAGAGATGGAGCACGTAAAGGAAAGAGAAGAGCGGGGAAAGGGAAAGTGAGCATCACTAGGGCAGCCGATAGGGAAACCTGAATCTGCTGTTCCTGTTTTTACCAGTGAGTGTTGCTGTTGACCGATGTAATGGCTACAAGCAGTGAAATAAAAATGGGGAAAGCAACTCCAAACATCTGTCCCTTTGTTCACTATCGGGCCCCTGCAACCAGCAATGCACAGTTTCGTTCCACTGGCTTGTTTGGTCTGGTTTCTCGGAGCCACTGCCCATCTTCAAAAATTCTGTACCGCCTAGTGATGGGATCAACCATGGTCATATCTCTTCTCAAAAAGAGACACCGACTGTGCTAGATGGCAGCCTCACTTCTGGCAAGCATAGATAAGGATTCAGCACATCAGTCTCCTTTGAGGTGCAACTCAGGGCACAGGCACTTAATTACCCAAGTCTCATTACCAGAGAGTTCTTTGAATACCTCTATTCTACCAGTACTCAAAACTAAGGGCTCCTTTACTGCTGGTCACTATTATTCAAAGCATCAAACGATATCGGTCAATATAGATAGATAAACGATATCTACTGCACAAATGAAACAGACCAAGCATGAGCCACAGAGGCATTTCTAATAACGCCTCACTCACACATACCTACGTGCACGTATGAATGTCAAGCAATGTGTAACCTTGAAAAATGTACAACTGACACTTTTCCAGTGTTCTGTTCCCACTTGCAATGCACATCACTAGCCCCATCTTGAAAGCCAACATAATAAGATTTAAAAATACAAGATGGGGAGCCCTGGGTGGCTCAGGTTAACATCCAACTCCTGATTTTGGCTCAGGTAGTGATCTCACAGTTTGTGGGTTTAAACCTTGCATCGGGACAGTGCAGAGCCTACTTGGGATTCTCTCTCTCTTCTTCTGCCCCTCCCTCCACCTATCTGATAAATAAATAAACATTAAAAAAATAAAAATAAAAGATACAAGATGAAAAGTTGGACCAGTCTGAACTTCTTATATTTTGCACAAGTAACCATTCTTAAGTTCCCATGACAAGTAGGCCCTGGGTCTCTGTATTTCTTTCTACTCACGGATAGCACATAAAGAATCAGAAAATGTGATTTGTTTTTGCTTGCAGAAATGATTTATTACTATACTATTAATCCGGTACTAGTAAAATGAACCAAGGAACAAGTATTTATCTTCTCCAAGTTATGACATTCAAAGAACCACCACACTGTTAAGAAGAAAAACAACTTGGAAAACTCTTGAGCGGTCGCTGAGCTTTCTTTCAACCCCAGAGTTGAATCACAGTTGCGGCAGGATTTCACAATCCCCCCAGGGTCTGTGAAGACACTGGCGCCAATCACAGCATTTCCCCTGATTAGCAAACTGGCTTCAGACCCATCAAAAACTTTCACATTTGAAATTTAACACATCTATATTTAGAACATGAGTTGTAGGGCAACATTTGCTGCAAGCAAAACAGCAAAGGAAACACACACACACACACGCACGCACACACACACTGCGGCTGTATTTGTTCCTATGGAAAGACAGATCCTAACTCCCCAGACCTAAATACAGAATATGCTACTTTAGAGCTGAGGCCCCCTAAGTATAGTTAGCGTAGCACTAAGAGAGCATCTACAGTGTATTATTATGAGACGCACCTGGCATTAAGGAGTTTAGTGTGTTAGGGGCGCCTAAGTGGCTCAGTCAGTTGAGCAACCAACTTCAGCTCAGGTCATGATCTCACAGTTTGTGAGTTCAAGCCCCGCGTCGGGCTCTGTGCTGACAGCTCGGGCCCTGGAACCTGCTTCGGATTCTGTGTCTCCCTCTCTCTCTGCCCCTCCCCTGCTCATGCTCTGTCTCAGAAATAAATAAACATTAAAAAAAAAAAAAAAAAAAGAAGTTTGGTATGTTAAACCTACAAATACCATGGCCAGGAAGTTAGTATACATCTGAGGACTTGAGTCTGCTCTAAGAAATTACAGAACAAGTGAAAGGTAGTCTGAATTTCCTGCCTAGTCTTAAAAGAGGTTGGACTACTCCTCAGCTCCAGCCACTTGGTGATTAGACAGACATGTGGTTCCAGACTTTCCAGATTTTCCAGTCTTCTAAGAGAAGTTATTTTTATGTGAAATTTCTTAATTTTTTAAAATGTTGACCACTAATTCATATTTTGTCAAGGACAGATTTACTGCTCCATCCGAATGTGTCTGCAGGCCACACTCAGCCTGTAGGCCTGGGGTTTGCAACTTTGAGTAAAATGTTCACATAACTCAATTAAGCAGTTAAATTAGCAGCAGGAGACAAATGCAATTTTTTTTTTAATTCTGGTTAAAACAAAACAAAACAAAACACACACACACACAAAATTTACCATCTTTTAAGCGTACAGCCCAGTCTCCAAAACATTATCATCTTGCAAAACAGAAACAACACCCATTTCAAAAATCCCCTTTTCCCCTTCCCCAAACCCCTAGCAACAACCCTTCTACTTTCTGTTTCGATAAATTGTACGACTCTAGGTACTTCGCATTAAGTTAAATCATACCGTATTTGTCTTTTTGTGACTGGCTTATTTCACATACTCTAATGTCCTCCAGGTTCATCTTTGTTGGAGCATTTAACAGATTCCCTTCCTTTTTAAGGCTCAATAATAGTCCAGAGACATTTGGGACGCTTTTACCTCTTGGCTATTGTAAATACCGCTGTTAAGAACAAACATATAAAAATATCTCTTTGATGCCCTGCTTTCTATTCGTTTGGATACATGCCCAGCAGGAATTGCTGGATCACACGGTAGTTCTTTTTTTAATTTTTTGAGGAACCACCACAAGTTTTCCATGGCATGGGCACTATCTTACAATCCCTCTAACAGCACACACGCTTCCAGCTTCTCCACATCTGTGTCAACACTTGACACTTTCTGTTATTTTAATAACAGCCATCCTAGTAAGTGTGAGGTTTTTCCTCATTTGTGGTCTTCACTTGCTTTTCCCTTATGATTTGTGATGTTGAGCATCTGCTCATATCCCTATTTGTCATTTGTCTGCTTCAGAGAAAGGTCCTTTGCCCATTTTTAAATTGGGTTATTTGACTTTCTGTTGTTTCGTTACAGGACTTCTTTAGATATTCTCATATTGACCTCTTACCAGGTATATGATCTCCAAGTATTTTCTACCCTTCCATAGGTCACACCTCTTCGTTCTGCTGATTACGTCCCTTGAGGCACAAAAGTTTTCTGAAGTTTGATATAGTCTCACATTTAGATCATTCCCTTCTGTTGCCTGTGTTTCGGTTTTCCCGTTGAATAAATCATCGCTAAGTCCAAAGTCATGAAATTTTCCCTGATGTGTTCCCTTAGGAATTTTACAGTTTGGGCTCTTATGTTTAGATCACAAATCCATTTTGAGTTATTTTTTTTACAGTGTAATATAAGGGTACAATTTCATTTTTTTGCAGGTGAATATCCCATTCTCCCAACACCACTGGTTAAAGAGACTGTCCTCTCCCCATTCTGTGGTCTTGGCACCCCTATTAAAGAGCATTTGGCCACACACAGGTGCATTTATTTCTGAGCTCTATTCTATTCCATTGGCCTCTTTGTGTGTCTTTATGTCAATACCACACTGTTTTGATTACCGTGGCTTTGCAATATGCTTTCAAATCAGGAAATGTAAGCCCTCCAACCTTGTTCTTCTTTCTCAATATTCTTTTGGCTACTGGGGCAGATGCAAATTTTTCATGAAAGACTCCTGGCTCCAGTTTTTCCAAGGCTCACACCGGTAAAAGCTCTCTTCCAATCCTCTATCACTACTAACATATAGACGTCTCTAACTTCAGAAGGACTTAAAGACATAACTTCCTAGGAATTCCAAACTTAACAAAAGATGCAGCATACTGGAAGTACCCTGCCTTTGCTGGTGGAAGAAACAGTGGTTAAGAGCACAAGCCCCAGAGTCAAAGAGATCTGTGTTTTGGCTCCACCATTTCCTGTCCAGGTGGCCTTGGCCATATTATTTAATCTCAGTTTCCCCATGTGTAAAATGGAAGTAAGGACAGCACCTCTTTCCCAGGGCTGCTGCGATAAACAAATAGAACGAGTCAAATAAGGTACTTAGTATAGTACTTTCCTGGCACACAGTGAGCACTCCATCCACTTCTGGCTACTAGCAGTCTTCCTGGAATTTAGGACTCTCGGTATTAAATGTTCTATTTTTATCAGTGGCGTAATTTTTATAGAACAAAACATAAAGTCAGGCACCTACAAGACCCAGGTGGAAACATATCTTTTACTTATTAAAAGCAAAAAGTTCAATGTCAGAAGCAAGGAGATCAATAGAAAGAAACAAACAAACAAAGTTACGGTAATCTATACTACCTTAAGGAACCCTCAGATTCATTTGTCCAAAAGGTATTTGGCACAGAGAACCACTGGGCAGATACAGACTCAAACATAATGCTTTACAAATCAATACTAAACAAGACTTTTCAACAATCTCAGTTTAGTCTGGTGTAGCCTGTACTACTAAGAATGTGAAACTAAAAGTTAAATCTCAAGGCGCCTAGGTGGCTCAGTCAGTTAAGCATCTGACTTCGGCTCAGGTCATGATCTTATAGTTCGTGAGTTCCAGCCTTGCATCGGGCTCTGTACTGACAAGCTCAGACCCTGGATCCTGCTTCGGATTCTGTGTCTCCCCCTGTCTTTCTGCTCCTCTCCAGCTCATGCTCTCTGTCTCTCAAAAACAAATAAATGTTTAAAAAAAAATGTTTTAAATAAATAAATAAATAAATGTTAAATCTCAATCTAGGTGCCTCTCAAAGGCACCATTCATTAACAGGCCAGTTTCACAAGTAACTGTTAAAATGAGTGTCTAAGAGAAAACTATCAGATAAATTGTGTCTTGTGTCCCAACTGTTTATATCTACACCCATTCCTTACTTTGGAAAGTACCCTGATTTTCCTACAGGATCCATAGCTCCTTCAGCAAAGTTCACTTCACTGTGGTTGACGAATGGGAACACGACTTAATTATGGCCAATAAGAAAGGTCTGATCTTCTTCCTTGCTATTCTGAAAGAGCGTCCAGAAGTATGTCTCTCTTTCTCTCTCTCATTTGCATTTTCTTTCTCTCTCTCTTTCTCTCTCTCTCTCTCTCTCTCTCTCTCTCTCTCTCCTTCTCTGGATATGGAGAATAAGCAGGCCCAGGAGTACATGGTAGTCTCCTGACATGAAGTAGAACCAACAATTCACTAAAGGTGATGTCACACCATAAAGGCAGAATGGACTGGATCAGAAACCAGACCCATGATAGTAATGCTAGGCCTCTTGGTCAAACCAACCCTGAAGTTCAACTCTGAAAGGACCTGGACTCTTCACCTAAATGAACCAATAAATTATTTTTTTTTAAACATTTATTCATTTTTGAGAGACAGAGAGTGACAGAGAGTGAGTGGGGGAGGGACAGAGAGAGAAAGAGGGAGACACAGAATTCGAAGCAGTCTCCAGGTTCCGAGCTGTGAGCACAGAGCCCAACACAGGGCTTGAACCCATGGGCCGCGAGATCATGACCTGAGCCAAAGTAGGACGCCCAACCAACTGAGCCACCCAGGAGCCCCTAATAAATCTTTTTCACTTGAGTTGCATTTAATGCCATTTACAAACTATATGAATTTTTACCTATACAAACGGTGATCAAACTCTAATGCTAAAACACACTTTGAAAAATATATGCCCAGTCATGTATTTGGGTCTCTGGCCTCAAATACTTGGACTTCAAAAGGATAAGACCATACAAACCCATAAGACTGGCTCTCACAGTCTTATGGGAAACTGAGTATTAATGTTACTCAATTGACTGTCCCCCACCATCTCAATGCCACCCTTAAGAACTTGAAGATTTAACTCATGAGAGCTGTAAACATTTTCCAGGTATATTTCCTTTCCCCTCCTCTGAGTAATCTAAGGCTAATTACTCTGTCATACTAGAATATACATTCATTTTTCAATGTTAACCAAAATGAAAGAACTGTGGAGATCTGATATGACATTATGAAGACCTTGGACATCAACAACTTCTTTCTTCTAAGGAGCCCAAAGAGCTTTATGCTCATTTACTGTCAACATTCCTATAAAAGAGATAGAAACAGGTATTCATGTGCCTGGGGGCAGAAAGATAAAGCTCTGATGAAGGTCACCAAGCACCAGGTAGTTACAGAAGGAAGCCAGGCTCTCAGGGAGTCCCTACTCTATCTTGAAAATAAATCACGTCCCAAACATGTGTTTGAGGGGTCAGAATACAGTGATTCTCTTTTTTGGGATTTCCTAAAGTACACACTGGCAGATATTCTGCTTTCAATTCTCTTCCGTCTCCAAAAAACAGGCAGGAGAATTGTGTCATCAAGTAAATCTGAGAAACACCAGGCACAGATACACCAGTTTGTTGATTACCACACATTTCAGAACCTTTAATATGCTGATACACATTAAGATACTGGAGAAGGTTAAGTGAGTAAATGCAAATACATGTAAGAACTCAGAAAAGGCCTGACGCATACATATGTGCTCAGCAGGTGTCACCAGAAGAGGCAATAGTAGACAGAAGTCCAGTATCTAGAACCAAACAGCCCTGGTTAGGATCCCAGCTCTACCACACAAAAACAGAATGACCTTTCTTCATCCGTGACATGGGGATTAAAATACAGTTGACCCTGGACAACTTGGGTTTGGACTAGTCTGGTTCACTTACACATGGATTTTTTTACAGTACAGTACTGTAAACGTACTTTCTCTTCTTTATGATTTTCTGAATAATGCTTTCTTTCCTCCAGCTTACTTTATTGTCAGAATTCAGCATGTAATGCAGATAACACACAGAATATGTGTTAGTCAATTGTTTACATTATTGGTAAGGCTTCCATTAAATGGGAGGCTATTAGTAGTTAGGTTCTGGGGGAGTCAAAAGTTACACGTGGATTTTCACGTGTGCAAGGGGTGGGCGCCCCTTATCCCTGTGACATTCAAGGGTCAACGGCAACACCTACTTTACAGGACGGGTGCATATAAAGTGTTTAAAAGGCACACAGAGAGCAGTAAGTGTTAGCTGCTGTGGGTACTAATGTTGTTGTTCTTGTTCCCCAAATGGATGTTAGAGTGTATAGTTCCTCAAATTTACTTAATCACAGAATCTTTTGCTTTCGTTTTGTTTTTCATAAAACTTCCTTTGTCATTAATAATTATCCAGGTGATCTTTTTTTTTAAGTAGTTGCTTTTCAATGTGTTTTGTTTTTTGTTTTTTGAGAGAGGGAGAGAAAGAGACAGAGAGAGGGAGAGAAAGAGAGACAAACAGAGAGCAACCAGGGCAGGGGCAGAGAGACAGAGAATCCCAAGCTGGCTCTGCACTGTCAGTGCCTGGCCCGATGGGGGACTTGAACTCACAAACCATGAGATCATGACCTGAGCTGAAATCAAGAGTTGGATGCTTAACTGACTAAGCCACCCAGGCGCCCCTTTGGCTAACTTTTCAAGTCTAGTTTTCTTTTTAATTTTTTCAATGTTTACTTACTCTTTGAGAGAGAGAGAGAAATAAAGAGCACACACAAGCAGGGGAGGGACAGAGAGAAGGAGACACAGAATCTCAAGTAGGCTCCAGGCCCTGAGCGGTCAGCACAGAGCTGATGCGGTGCTCAAACTCATGAACACAAGATCATGACCTGAGCCAAAGTCGGACGCTTAACCGACTGAGCCACCACCCAAGCGCCCCTCAAGTCTAGTTCTTAAATTTATTTACTATCCCCCCTTCTTCTCTCTGAAAGGAGAAATCACCCCAGATGTGTCCACCTGCCTATCTCCTCTCTTACCGAATGCCCCCCAACCTTTCACCCCATAAGATTCCTTTTTTCCTTGACTATTTGGTAAATGGACATGGTTCCAGGAAGAAGGTCATGCTCAATTTCCCAAGGTTAAACTTTCTCAAGTCATATTGCCTCTCACTTAAAACCTGAACTCACTGAAAAACAAGAAGAGGGTATCTCCAGGTCCTTGGATTACTAAATCAAAATTACCAAGTCAACACTGATGATGATGTGATTTAAGAGGAGGTAGAGGGAAGCCAATAACAACGTGCAGTTCAGTAAAAGAGAGTATAGTGCTGTTGTGAAAGGCATGAGTTTGGGCATCCAAAAGATCAGGGTTCAAGTCCCACTTCTACTCCTTGCTAGTCATGTGACTTTGAGATGCTTATCTGTAACGTGGAGGTAAGAGACGGAACTCGGCTAATGGGATTGTTGCTGATGTAAATGAGATAATGCATGTGAGGCACTTAACAGAGTGCCTGGCACACTGGAAGCATCAATAAATGCTAGACTGGCTACTGCTATTAAAATGCCACCACTGCTGTTGTTATTTCAGGACACAACTGCCCCAGCACGCCATGACTCACTGCTCCACTCAGCTTGCCCTGCCTCAGCCCTCATGAGGAATGTTTGAGCCCCTCACAGGATAACCCGAATTATATTCAGCACCATGACCGTCAGCCCAGCTCTGCAGCCAAGAGTTCTCTGCCAGTACAAAGCTTTCATGGAAGAGACACAGCAGGAACATAATAGATTTGTACCATTAAAAAAAAAAAAAAATCCAACCGCAGCACTTTGACAAAGATCACAGGCTCTCACTTGTATTAACCAGTCTGAACAAACAAGAGCCAAAGAGCTGCCAGAGCCCACAATCCAGGCCAATCTTTCCAGATTGGGATACAGAACCCTTGAGATTTATCTGGGGGTCTCCAATGGAAAAACGTACCTCGGATCTGCCACTTGAGAAAAAAGTCACCACAACAGTTTGTTAACTTTACAACACTTAAGTTATGATTGTCCTACATTATGAAGTCTTTAGAAAAGACCTGCCTCTGAAATCATCGTCTAGATTAATACACCTTTAGTATCCATTCAAATCACCTGAAAAATTCCTAACTTCTAGTAATCCAACTAGTTATATACTATGGATTAAAGGAGAGACTGATTTGCTAATTCAGCTTCTCAACAAAGGAACTTCTCTAATATGAGGGATGGAGGGGAGGAAATTCACTTGTCTGGAATACTTTTACTTAAAAACTTCACATTTTAAAAAATCCACTAAAACTATTTCCAATACTTAGCAATCTTAAAATCCTTAACACTAAACAGTAGGAATCATTATGACCTATTCCAAGATCCAAAAAAATCCTTCAAAATGACTTCTCAAAGAATTCTGATGCCCTTCTCTCACCCCAAAAAGTAACTTTATAATCTTTAGAAATGTCTATAATAAACTCTGGGATTTATAAAAAGGAGGAATCATAAATTACTGAAAAGCATTGATTCTAACACCCACTAGGAAAGAAAGCCATGGTTCATCCTGAGAAAAGAACAAACAGCATGTTGTTCCTTCCTGGAGATCTGCTATAGAGAATAGTGGGTATTTAAAAAAAAAAAAAAAAAAAAAAAAAAAAAAAAAAAAACCTCTTCCCCAATGGATCCTTTTATACAGATCACAAAGGAAAAGATGGAATTTTGATATTGCTAAAATTAACAAAAGCCTTTCATAAACAGTAAAAAAACATAAACAGTTAGAATAACTCTTAAAATAGTTTTCTTTAATGTATTTAAAGGAAGGGGAAGAGGAGAAGAGATAGGCAAGAGGAAAGTAAACCAAAAAAAGATAAAATTAACTTGAACCTATATTCTCATGCTGATACATTTAAGACCTTTGGTTCTCAAACGTGGTGTGGCAAGGAATCAGAGAGGGGCTGAGCAAAATACAGTGCTCCCAAAACCCTCAAATCAGTAGGACTAGAGTCCCAGGAATTCGTATTTTTGATTCATTCCCAGATGATTTTGACACATGTGACCTTCAAACTATGTTTAGTGAAACACTGCTTTTAGACACAGAAAAATATAGATATTCTGGGTAATTTAAAACATTTTTCATCAAAGTGATGCAGATAAGTATAATCAAGGGTCCCATAGCTCCTGGTAAATACTTTAGTTAGAATAAGAAAGTCCTCAGTCAATATCTGTAGTGCCGAAAGCAATATATTCCGACCTGGCATTTTAACAAAGGTGATATACATATACACACAGATACATGTATGTACATGCATGCATCTGTGTGTCTATGTATGCATCTACGTGTATATGTATATACTGGGCTAAGTCTACTGTAGTCAAGTAAAGCACCTGGTCTTTCTTTTCTACTTGCTCAACATAGACTGATAGTCAAAAATAATCTGAACTTTAGGAAAGATGACTCTATCATATTGTTTGCAATTTTAATACTGTACAGATGGGAAAGTGAGACAAGCATCCAAGCAAACCAAATTTCCGGTATCTGAACTTCCCCATAATTCGTCAGAGATTACCCAGGTCTCTGCTTCCAAACCAGCATTGTTCTCGCACCTGGAAAAGAGCCTGTCTTTTCATATGCATAAATTTAATTGACAGTCACTCTGATAGAGAAAGAGAATTCTAGTGCTGGCTCGAGGGAAGGCGGGGTTGGGGGGGGGGGGGTGGAACAGAGCATAAAGATATTTATCAAGGGAATGGTCTTCTCCTCTCACCACAGAGCACATTATACCAAAAGCAGTATAAATTAGATGAGACTAATTTTCCTTATCACTAGTAGGAAATTCTCTGGTGATGCGTAAGGCTCTATTCTCATCTCTGTCAAGGAAACGAGTTAATTTTAATGTTCTCTTAAGGATCTGTAAAACACACAGCTCGAATATAATCCCACTCACCATTTGCCATTTGTAATTTCAATTAATTCAGATTGCATATTCCTAGAATGACTTAAGTAGATACCAATAAAACCAACAGAAGGCCCGGTGGTTACTTTGAAAAGAGTTAAGAATCCTGAGAGACATAAACGTGGATGGAGAATATTTAATCAAGGAATGATCTAGAAAGAAAGAAAACAGACCCCTAAAACCCCTGTCAGACCCCTGACAGACCAGGATTTGAATGGTGAAGTGTCATATGTAAGCATTCCTCTAAAAGTATAGTACACACCCCAAGCAATGGTGCTTAGGTTTGGAAATCAGACAGAAGTGGGATCAAATCACAGCTTGTCACATAATTACCTACGTGACTAGGGGCAAGTCACACAACCACCCTTAATCTCAGTGTCCTTGTCTATTAAATAGAAGAATAACAGTAACTATCTAATAGAGTTGTTGTGAAGATAAAATTAGATAATGCAGGCAGAGTTCTTAGCACATAATGAGCATTCAATAAATGTTAGCTTATTATTACTCTATTATGAGGGTCAGGTGTGTGGGTGTGAGGGTAATTTGACCTTGGCATCCACTGATTGACAGGGAAGATAAAAAAACAAAAAACAAAAAACAAAACAAAACAAAAAAACCTCAAGAGATTATGATGCTACAAATCAGGAGCCCAAACAAGTAAATCAAAGTGGCTCATGTATTATAAAAATTCAGCTGCACAAACACCTCTTTAAATGGTTATGTTAGGGGGCACCGGGGCGGCTCAGTAGGTTAAGCGTCCAACTTGGGCTCAGGTCATGACCTCGCAGTTCGTGGGTTCAAGCCCCACACAGGACTCTGTGCTGACGGATGCAGAGCCTGCTTGGGATTCTCTTTCCCTCTCCCTCTTTCTCTGCCCCTTCCCACACACTATCTCTCTCTCCCTCAAAACTAATTAATTAATTAATTAATTAATTAAAACTGTTTAAAAACTGGTTATAGGAGACTGAAATTCTTACAGGGCATGGCCACTTTGGTTGTGCATGGCACAATGCCAGGGGCTGCCATTCCCAGACCACTGTCAGAACACGCTCCTGCTACGGGTTGAGTTATGTGCCCCCAAGATTCATATGATCAAGTCCCAACCACCAATACCTCAGAATGTGACCTTATGTGGAAACCAGGTTATTGCAGATCTAATTTGTTAAGATGAAGTTGTACTGGAATAGCGTGAGCCCCAAATGAGTATGACTGATGTCCTTATAAAATGGGGATATCTGGACACAGACACCCACTCAAAGAGAAGCCATGTGAGGACTTGGAGTTACGTTACCACATGCTAAGAACCATCCAAACGTTCTAGGAAAGAGGCCTAGAACGTATCTCTCCCTAGCACTCACAGAGGGAGCATGTCCCTACTGACCCCTTGATCCTGGACTCACACCTCCAGAACCAGGAGACGATAAATGCAATGCGGCAGACCTGTCTACAATCTACCAACTACCTTCCAGAGATGTTGACCCCCATATCCCTAACACAATGAACGGTGCTAGTGTCTGTCCCAAACGAACATACGTGCCCACAGGTGAGACAGGCAATCTATTCGGCATCCTTCAGAAACAGAGCTCGGTGCACAGAAAGTACACGCAGGCGACAACCTGTCAAACACTACACAACATGTGCTGTCCCTACTGCACTGGCACCACTGGAATTCTGGAAGACTGAACAGCAGGAAGCTCTAATACCTGCCCTAATACCTGCCAAGACCAGTTGTTGTGGCCAGAAGGTATACTGTCTGCTTGGAAGAGAGGATTGTTTAAACACAAAGCTTCTACCTTTTCTGATTTGTCTAAGCAGTGTTTCAGAAACTTTTGGGGGTGTCAAAATCAACTGAGAATTTCATCAGAGCCAAAAACCCTCTATTGGAAAAATATACTTTACCCCAACATTTGCCCACAGGTTCAAGAGTCTAAGCAGGGCCAGCCAGAGGGGCAGTCACTTATGTAATTGCACAGGGGTTGGGTTTGGTTAAATACCCTGCTGCTGATGTGTTGAAATTATTAATTTTTAAATAAGGGGTCCCACATTTCCATTTTGTACTGGGCCCCACAAATTATGTAGCTGGTTCTAGGTTTTAGGAATATAAAAGCACCAGGATAGTGGACCTTTGAGCTGTACCTATTCGGAGCGAGGAAAGATTTACAATTCTTCAACAGAGTTTATTTGAGAGCCCCTTTTCTGAAGGGCTACATTAGGGATGATTAGGGATGAAACATTAACAAGCTGGTCACATATGTGAAAAACACACCCTCATCAAAACCAGAATAGATCTGTCTAGTCACTTAATCGTATCATTTTTTAAAGGCTGGAATCCAAATTACTACAAATGATTTATGCATTCAAAGAAAGTCATTATATCAAAAACCAAATGTCTCTGTAATCACAATCACCATAAAAAAAAAAAAAACCTAAAAATTATGTTTGCTCCAAAAACTTCAGAGTGACATGAGCTAGCAAACAGAAGAATTTACCCTGTCTTCCCAACTTATCCTAATACACAATGTCACCACCATCTGGCCATCTTGACTTTAGCTGCAGGTAGTTTCCAATGATGGCTGTCAATCAATTGAACCAGGCTGCCCAGTGTTCATATCCTTTTGTAGTTCCCTCCCACAGTGAATCTAGCCTGGCCCCTGACTTGTGTAACCAAGAGAATGTGGCAAGGGTGATGCTTTGGCAATTCTGGACCTAGCCATAAGGAGACTGGTAGCTTCCACTTACTTTCTCTTGAAACGTTCACTGTGGAGAGAAGCCTGAGGCACCAGGCAAGGAATTCAGTGACCCTACTAGAGAGATTGCATAGAGAGGCCACAAGAGACCCTGAAATTATATGAGGAAAAGAAAGTTTCAATTGTCTCAGAGCCCAAGGCAGATCTCCAGATTTCTCCAGCCCTGGTCACCGCCTAACTACGACTATAGGAAAGATCCCAAGCAAGACCAGCAGAAAAACTGCCCAGTTGAGCCCAGTTAACCTTCAAAACTGTGAAAGATAATAAAATCATTATTGTTTTGAGCCGCTTAGTTTGGGTCATTTGTTACACAAGAGTAGGTAATTGAAATAAGCTCTAAACATTCCACTGAGAAAACAGAGGGTAGGAACAGGGCATCCACGAGGTGAATTCAGCCCACAAATGAGTGCTAGTTAGCACTGGTTTGTTTGTGTTTTTTGTTGTTTTTTTTTTTTTTTATATTAGGTAACACTTAAAATTGGAAGACATCAGATAAAAATCTAGATTTCTGATTTCTGAGAAATTGGAATAGCAGCACACTGGACCTCCAGTCCATCACGGTAATAACCAGCAGCAGCAGGAGAGAATAGTTGTTGCCCCTCTACTAAGGGTTCATGGTCTTATTGGGTCTAACTGAGTTTCTGCCTGGCTTAGTCTCTGCTAGATCATCTCTTCACCCCTACTGTCCTTAGCAGAGTGACTGGAACACTAGTTGGTCCACACCTGATTGAGCGATTGCACTAAGTATCAACTGGTCTTATTGTCTATCCCACATGATTGCCAAATCCTATTGTTCCTACCTCAGTTATCCCCTCCTTTCCAATCCTATCACCACTGCCTTCATGGCCTCTCTTAGATCACTGCAAGAACCTCCTAAGGTTCTCTCCTAAGGGTCTCCTAGCCCCCATGCTGTACCTCCAATCCATTCCAGTCCATCCCCACTAGGACCACCCACTTCAAACACAGATCAGGTATATCATGGACTCCCCCCAAAAGCCTTCAATAGGTTTCCTGGTTGTGATACTGTACTAGATGTTACCAGTGGGGAAAAATGGGCAGGCACACGGGCTCTCTCAAGATAATTTCTTAAAATCATGTGTTTTGGGAATCTACAATTATCTCAAAATAAAAAGTTTAATTTTTAAATCGATGAATATGTTCAATGTACATATATTCTTGGACCCATATATTTTACTTCTATCAAAATTAAATGTGTATGACATTTTTAAACGTCTTTGGTTGCTCCCCATCACCTACAGATCAAAGTCCAAACTCGTTCAAACAGACTTTCAAGGCTTTCCTCATTTTGTCCTTTATTGAAAACAATAAATCTCTGGAATCCTCAAATGCATCCTGCATGCTGTGTGCATTTGTCCAGCCTAGGGCCATCCTCCATTATCTTGTAAACCCTCTGCATTCTCCAACATGGAGTTTAAATTCCCTCTGCCACAAAGTCTTTTTAAAGTCTCCCAGAAGAAATTAATCTCTCCCTACCCTAGCCCCCTGTGTTTTGCTTGCACCCACAGTGTGCCCAGCCATCCTTGTGTCTGAGCCATTTCTGCATACATATATGGTAGGGACTGTAACACTATCTCCTGCTGTCATTGCAATCCATAGAATAAACCAATTCGGAGAGGTAAAGTGATATTCCCAAGATCACACAGCAAAGCAGCACACTTGAGAAGCCTCTTTCCAAAACTCTCTGCTTTTCTGCTATACCTCAAAAACTGGAAAATAATTTCTCCTCTGTTAGCTAAAACAGTCACTAACAGAATTCTGCATATATTGGGTGGGAAGACTTGCTTGAATTAAAAGAGTAGAAGACAAATATTTGCATCTTATGACCCCTGAATAACGTTACCTTCAAAAAAAGTGAACAGACATTTCCCCTCTCTGCTTATAAACGTGGCATAATTGTATCCTTCACAGACACAAAAGTCATAGTGAAGCGTATGACATTTACCATCATGCAATCCCTGCTTTCACTTGCACATCAGTAACTGAATGTCAGATGGAATTGTTCTCATTTGCTTTAAACCCAAAGAGGTCCCCTGAGAGATTAGGGATAAGGAAACTTTGGAATAAATTTGAGAAAAATGTCTTTTTGGAGGCTGAGAATTTTATAATCAAACAAGACACAAGGTATGTTTAATATATTTTAAAGACAATTCTGAGTTCTATGTGTTTGAAGGTAACTAACAACTACATAGAACTTGGTAGTTTACATGCTAATGAGAAATTACAGCTTGGGGCCAAGTGCAGAGTTGAGAGAAAAGTACCTGTGGATGGTCCTCCACTCCTTACCAGAAACCTGGGTGAGGCAAACTCGGCAGCTATTTGCAGATCTAAGTTCCACTTCCTTTGTTTCCTACTAATAGAACCAGAACTTGCTCAGGGAGGTAATGTGCCATGTAACACAGTTCCAGCCTTTGAGATGCAAGGAGGCATCTGCAGGGCGGGTGGAGCGGTTCTGGGAAAGCCTGTGTTTTTCCCTCGGTAGAGCTGCTATTCCTCCTCACGTTCCCCTTTTCTTAAAGCAGATGTGGCTCCTGCAGGGGTAGCAGCCATTTTGCAAACACAGAGTGAAATACACTAGGAAAACGCCAAGACAAATCACTGTGGATGGTTCTGACACCAGGGAGCCACTAAAAGAACAGCAGTGGTCACAGACATCTGGCTTCTTAAATGGGAGATAAATGAATCCCTAGTTGGTTCAACAAATGTTAATTGGCTATTGAGTTTCAGGCATGAAAATGTAAACCTGATTGAAAGCCATTCTTCATTCCTCACTCTCTTCCC
The DNA here is from genome assembly GCF_046562875.1 of Panthera onca. Taxonomy (NCBI): domain Eukaryota; kingdom Metazoa; phylum Chordata; class Mammalia; order Carnivora; family Felidae; genus Panthera; species Panthera onca. The sequence continues at coordinate 37,286,866 of NC_138340.1, read as the reverse complement.
ATTTAAGTCACCCAGGCCTCTGCTTCTTCATCCCCCAGCATCTACTATTTCTACCCCCTTCTCTCCAATTCTCCAACCACCAGGCAAGTCCCAGCTAGCACCATCCCCTGCCTGAACTGCTCACTCTTCATTGGTCTTCTTTGTCACCACCCTTTGTAATCCATTCTCTGTGGCACTGCCACAATGATCTTTCAAAAACATAAACAGAATCCCATAGTTCTTACTTAAAATTTTTCCATGCCTCCCTATTAACCTGTGAATAAAGCCCATCCTCCTAATTACGGATTAAAAAGTCATTCTATGGCCCCCATGACACTGAACTTGAATTAATTTCTTCTCCAGGTTTCAGCCTTCAAACCATTCCCATACTCTTGGCATTGTTTGCACATGTCCCAAGGACACTCTACCATGCACTTTTGGGTGAACCACTTTACCCATCCTTCCAGAATATATAATCTAGGAATTTTATCAACACTTCCACATTTTGACTTAAAAGTATCTAACTACCTAGGCTGAGTACAACCATTTGCACTTCTTTGTACATCCAACTGCCCAATGCAAGCTTCTACCTTCCATTAACACAGGGGACTTTGGGACCAAATGCTAGTCAAAGGCCTGCTTTTCTCAAAAGCCACTTATAGCTCCGTATTACAACCACTGTTTTTCCTTCCCTACCTTATATAAAAAAAAAAAAAAAAAAAAAGGAAGTTGAACTTAAAGACATATTGCAAAACAGCACAAAAGTTCAAATACAGATACTGTAGAAATAGTGACCTAAATGACTACAGTGGAAAATGTTACCAACACTGGAATCAGTGTTTATCCATTTCTGGTGACGCGTGGTTATTATGATGATGCATGGTTATCAGTCATGAGTGAGCTTCAACATCAGAAAATGTCAAAACTTTATGAACACAATCCCAGTGAAGATATGAAATACATACAAACTTGATTTGAACATGGTTTATGTACTAGCTTTTTATTTCTTTATTTTGGCAATTTTAGTTCCTAGTATTTCCTATGAGTCATTTTCCATGAATATAAAACTGCCCACCTAACACTGACCCTGACTAACTTCGATCTTCTGTGACCTATAAAAGCATAAATGCATAATTGTAAGAATTCTACTATTTTCAATTTCCTGAAATAACTCCCATTTATATAAATACACCAACAGTAACAACAGACCTCAACGTTATCTCCTACATATGAAACATGTTGATCTCCATGGAATACAATACATCTTAGAATACAGGTTCTACATAAGCCAGAGATATGCTAGCAATAGAATTAAAAATAATAGAAATAGGGGAGCCTGGGTGGCTTAAGCGGCCAACTTTGGGTCAGGTCATGATCTTGCGGTTCGTGGGTTCGAGCCCCCATGTCGGGCTCTGTGCTGACAGCTCAGAGCCTGGAGCCTGCTTCAGATTCTGTGTCTCCCTCTCTCTCTGCCCCTCTCCCACTCATGCTCTGTCTCTCTCACTCTCAAAAATAATAAACATTAAAAAATTTTTTAAATAATAGTGGAAACATAATAGTAGAAACATACAATAGTAGAAATATAATAGTAGTAACAATTATAAGAAAAGTCTTCGCTGTAGTTACTTATTGAGTATTTTCCATGTTCCAATCCCTATGCTAAGCACTTTACATATGTATTATTTCATTGATTTCTTGGCACTACAACTAGCATCATCCTCAAATGACAAAAAGAGGAAACCAAGTTGTCAAAGACATTGACAACTCCGTGCTGGTACATCTGGTACATAATGGAACCTGACTTATGACCCTACATCATCTACCCGTAGGACAAGCCTTCTTAATCACAACCGCAAACATGTACATAGCACTTAGCATGTACCAGGGGTTGACAAATAGCTTTCATAACAACCCTATGTAGCAGGTATTATTACTATACTCATTTTACATATGAGGAAATTCAAACATGCAAAGGTCAAGTTACTAGGTCAAGATGACCCAGCCAATAAGCTGCAGATCCAGGATTCAAACACAGGCCAGGATGTCCAGAGTCTGTGCCCTTAACTACCACCCTATTCACTGCACTATCCTCCAAGGAATAATTGAATCTAGGGCATTTATAATGTGCTGAGCATTGTGACACTTTCCATATATTATCTCATGAAATTCTCTGACAACTCTGAGGTAGGTGATATTTTTATTTCCACTCTACACATGGAGGTTCCGGGGCTCAGAGAAGTTAATTTCATTTTCCAGGGTCACATAACCAACAAGTGGCACAATGGGAAATATAAAGTAAGCAATGTTTGGGTTTCACTCTCCACCTCCCCAAGTTTTTTCCTGAGGCATGTATGTCTGGGAAACAGTATGCATCAGATTTTCCACCTCTTTAAAACTGTTCAGTTCATGTAATTTAGGGTGTGACTATTCATAGATACCTTTGAGCTAATCTTATGGGAGCCAGTGTAACCACAATGCACACTGCAGAACAATGCATGCTTTCTCTATAAATTAAACATGCCAACCAGGCTTGGGAAAAGCCCATCTTTGTGATATGAACACTTAAGACAGTTTAGTTTTAGAAATAAAGAAAGCCCACTGCTGCTGTTGTGTTTCTTTTCCACACACAGTAGGAAAGTTTGCTCTTCCTTCTAGAGAAAGTACTACTCAGTTTTCTACTCCTACTGTCTTAAAAGTTCCATTATGTGAGCCAACATAATTCCCTCCAGAAAAGCATTATGAATCCTATTAAGAAAAAGCAAAAGTTTCTCTATTCATTTTCAACAAATTGGATGGAGGAGGATGTAAACAGAACTAAAGCTCATTTCTGGAAACAGAATTAAGGGATAAAAATGCAACTACAGCAAAATAAACTGATAAATCACAGCCCAACATGTCAAGCCTACACCAGTTACACAGTGTTGATTTGTGTGTGTCGCTGAGTTTTGGTTTTTGCAGAGACAACTTTAATAAAATTCTGCAAGGCCACAGAGTTATGCTGGAGACAAAAATCACATCTTCAGCATCTTCAATAAAATGCAAAGTCAATAACAGTTGTTACCCTTCGCCAGGATAGACATAGACACTTAATATGACTAGACAAGACAAAATGCAGAATTTGCCTTTTAATCATTTTATTCCTTCACTTATGGACTCACTTGACAAATATTTATACAGTGCCTATCTGCGCAAGCCCTGGGCTAACCTCTGGGAATACAATAGCGAGTCAAATCACTGTGCTCCCTGGCCTCATGAAGTTGGAAGGCAGATACTGAACACGCAGATAAAAACAGGATAATTATGGAAGTAATTAAGTATGTAAGTAAGTGGTATGAAGGAAAAGATCAGGAAACCATAAAGGAACTGCACCGCTAATGCAGGTGAGGGGGCAAGGAAGTGGGTCAAGAGGCAACCTTTAAGTTGAGACTGAAAGATGGGGAAGAGAGGAGAGTGATAGAAAAGTATTCCAGATGGCAGGAGGAAAGTGTGAAAGGCTCGAGATAGAAAAAAAAAATAAAGGAAGCAGTGTGACATCAGAGTCAAGAGTTCTTGGCTCTGTTTCCAGCTTAGGTGCCAAAGGGCTGGCCTCGTCCATCTGAGAGTCTGGGTGCTCACAACCATGGTAGCTTGTCCTCAGCATCAAGGCCTCCACTGCCCCAGCAGATGCCAGGAGACAGCTGAAGGGCCAGTGTGGGCGACCAGCAGCCCTCTTATCTCCTGGGGAGTTCTTCCCAAAATCATCAACCTGGAAACTTACAACATTTCATAGCTGCCCAAGATGAAGCCAGTTAATAGAACATGAGGCATAGATTGTCAGTGGGAGACATGACCGGGGGTCCGTCTGAGTCCTGGCAGAATGCACACTGAAGACCTGAAGGCAAGGCAAGGCTAGGGTAGTATTTTTCCACGGGGGAGATAAGTGAACTGACCAGCCGTTGCCTACCGGAAGCACCAGTCTATAAAGGCATTAAACTCTCACAGGAAGTGGAAGAAATATTCTGTTAGAAGGCAGAGACTTGAGATGCCCAAATTCTTGAGGAACAAAAGATGGTCCCTAAACTGCCTTAGAGACAGCTAATTGCACAACCTTGATGTGCTCAACAGCGAGATGCAAGTTTGGGGCAGAGCTAAACTGCTCAAAGCTGCAGAAGAGAAGCTACTGGGTCCCTAGCACCTCCCATGCTACATGGCACTAGGTATAACTGGATGATGTAATACCAATGTGAAGGTGCATCTGAATATTAGTCTATGTGGGACTCCCACAGGCCTTCAGCTGGCCATGTTTCCTGCCCGATTTTTGCCATTAAGACTGCTTTGTGGAGCACTCCCTTAACCAGGATGGTCTCCTCTTGCTCAACTTCCTGAGGGGCAGAAGCTGTGTTTTGTTTATCACTCTATCTCAATTGAAAGCTCACTGTAACACTCAATAAATTAGCTCTATCTTCTGTAACAATAATAATAATAATAATAATAGTATTGAGCCTCTATAATAAAACTTTTAATCTGGGTTTACCCCTACCACTTAACTGGCAAGCAATCTTTAACATCAATATATAAAATTACTTCATGGTTTACAAGGTTTTCAATGTGAAATGTTTATGGAAAATTTCAAGATATAAAGTAAAGGGCAGTAAGATATGTCACACATTTGAGGTCCAGCTGTGCATATTCAAAGAGAAATGTAATAAGCCACAAACACGAAATGCTCACACACACGGAGATGAAGGCAGGGATCAATAAATGCAGAGACAGTATCACAATCTGCAAGGCCAATAAAAACTATCTAGTCCACCAGCTCTGCTCTATAAGGAGGAAAAACAATGGAAGCTCAGAATGCTGAGCAAATCTTTCCCTGTGTGATGACAAAACCACGACTTAAAAGGATCTCCAAATTCTCAGACAACTGTGTTCCTCACCATACTGAGGGGCCACCTGAACTAATCAGGTCATGTTACTCCTCCAGCTGGAAATCTGCAATGGCTCCCCATTCTCAGCGAGTAAAAGGGCAGTCTTTACAAACCCCTGTAGTGCCTGCCTCCATTTGGATCCCTTTCCTACCACTCTTCCCTTTGCTCAGCCTGTCCCAGCCACTGTGGCCCTCATGCTGGTCCTGAATTGGGCACACCCTATCCAGGGCCTACGTACTTATGCTTCCCTCTGTCTGCTAGGCTTCTCCTCCAAATGCTGGCATGACTCACTCTCTAACCCCCTCAAGACCTTTCTTCAAATGTCATTTGCTCAGGAGGGCTTTCCTTGACCACTCAGTTTTAAACTGCCCATCACCCTAAGCCCATCCAAGTTTTATCTCCTGTATAGGACTTATCACCCTTTACCATATTATACATTATACTCTTTATGTATGTATTTATTTCTACAGCCCTCCCTTCCCCCACATATAAGCTCCATGAGTAAGAGGATTTTCAAAAGTTGGGTTCATTGCTCTACTCCTCAAATTGAGATGGGTGCCTGGCACATGGCATAACCTCAGTAAATATTAGCTGAATAACTGGTTATGTGGATTGATGGATGAAGTTCAAAAGTGGCCCAAATCCAGAGAATTCAAGAGCTGTGAAATGTCTGATAGTGTCTGGCAGCCCCTGGGAAGCAGCCTGTGGCCTGGGCGTCATCTACCATCACTATGCGCCCACTCTAGAACTGGCATTCACTGATACCTTGTGTGAAAGTTGGTAAACTAAGAAACGCAGCGATATAAAGACTTGTCAAAGCAGTCCCTTTGAGGCTGCATGACTCTGGGTTGAAGAGTGAACTAGCCAACCAATTTTTTTTTTTTTTAATCAGAAACAAGATGCTCTTACATATACAGATACGGAAATCTCTTCTGAATTGCTTCCCCATGGCCTTCAGCTTAAGAGGAGAAAGGGGTGATTTGCTTAGATTGGACATCCCAAAGAGACCAGATTTCAAAAACTTTCTGGCATGAGCCAACATTTGCTATTAAGCCTGAATGGCTGGCACAGCTAAACCTCCATGCATCATTCTAAATATAAAACACCAAGCTTCAATTATAACTTAATGACAGATATATCAAGGAAGATATTAAGAGAGGCCAAAAATAAGGTGGTAGGAACCAAGGGTAGATACTAAAACTACAAAATATTTGGCCCAGCCATCAAGGAAAAAAAAAAAAATAACAACATTCAGACAGACTCAAACTGACATAAGCAGTTCATGCTTTTTCATGGTTAAGAACCCCGAAAAGGTTTACATCCAGGCTTTATCTCACTCCACCAGTACCTAAAATAGCATAATATCCACAAAGCACTACCTGTCAGAACTTGAAAGACACTGGCTAATCCTAATTTACAAAAATAAAATACCAAGGATCACTAAATGCCTTGCTAATTTCCAGCCTAATTCAGAGCCTTACAGCCCAACACACATAGTGACTGAAGACTGGAGTCTTCCATTCCAAAGCCTGAGCAGTCTGTCTCAGGCACTGGGCACACTGCCAACCCACTGCTCTTCAGGACATGCCTTATTATCCCTTGACAACATGGACACCCTATCATAGTTTAATTCATTCACTGGAGAAGCTGGGTGATCTGAACAAGTTCCGAATGCTGGGACCATTTTCAAATGGGATTTGTTTCACATGTAATCATTTCAAACAAACAAAAAAACAAAACCAAAAGTGCTAGGAAAGAACTGTTAGAAAATAATTTAATATTTACTACAATGGTAATTCTTACTTTCTAGGATTCCAAATGTCCATAGGTAAATCTATTGGCAACAGCTCTTCCCTTTAATCTACTATGGCTGAAGCAGGTATGTGTGTTGCCCACCATTTACAGAAACCTCCCCATTTGGTAATGGAACACTGCTGGAGAATCACTGGGGACGATTCGAAACCATTAAGGTTATTAACTCTAACTTGGGCCAAGTCTAATAAACAAGTGTCATCCCAACAGGAAATGAGTTCAGCTGGCCTTCAGAGTCATTTAAGCAAATGCCCAAAGTCAGACTGCCTCGTAAGACATCCTTGCTTTGTTTTTGCCCAATTTAAATGAAAGATCACTGGAAATGGGCATTTCAGGGGGAAAAAAATGTTCATTCCGCTTAAAAATACTTAAAGAGAGTGACTTTCAGTTGGTTTTAAGTGACCAACTGAAACAATGTCTAAACTTGCTCAAGTCTCTCTGGCCACTACATACACAGCAACATCAGGTCCATGATAAATATTTAAGAAACCAACATGGAACAAATCCAGCTCCACCTACAGAAAGTCAAGTTTCTGATCTGGAAATTCTAGACCAGAAACAGTGACACAGGAGAGAAGAGGTCACAGCCAGTTGTCGTGCTGGATATATTTTTGCTGAGTCTAAATAATATACATTTCAAAATGTGTCCACCTCTAGGTCTTTGTTAATGCTAAGCCTACAGCTCAAACAATTTATTTCCCAAAAGAAATCATTCCCATCTTTGAAAAGTTCTCTCAAATATGACCCTCTAGGAAAGTCATTCCTAATATATTATGTTCCTATTCTACTTATTCTTCAGAATTAATCACTTCCTACCTTCAACCATCTGCGACTTGGCTTTACTTGCCTTGGATCCTGACCTTATGTATTCTGTCTTTTATCATAATTGTTTCTGGCCTTGCTGCTCCATTTAACACTACGGTTTTTGAAGGTTTGAAGGCTGAAGCTAACCTTAAATTCCTCTCTACCCCTATGCAGTTGCTTTCTGCCCACTATACACTCTGTCAATACTGGTTGAAATGAAACGATCTCAGTCTCGGATTTAATTATCTCAAAGTCTCCAAACAGTCTAATAGCTTAAGGACCAAACCTACCAAAAAATTAACTTCAACTGTAAGTAAAATAAAATTATTCTAAGTTATTAACCTAACCACTTGGTATGTTTATTTTCTTACCTGGAAAACCAGGCCAGCCATAGGAAATGACCCTCCCTACATCGGCGACTCAAAGAGTAATGAGGTAATTTCCTTCAAAGATGATTACGTTTTCAGGATTCTCTGGAATGCATACCTACCCAATAATGTGTCACTATTAGTAATTCCCTCTGGGTAGAACCAACACTAGAACATTTCAGAATTTTCAAGCAACTTCGTACTATATACACTCAGGTGTCAACATAATCTCAGTTTGATAGTCCCATTGCTTACATGAATCAGGAGACAGATTTACTAGAGATACTAGGGAATATGACATCAAATCTGTGTCACTATTTCCATGCTCATGTTCCAAAGGTGTCATTCACTGTGCTTGTATAAGCATCCATATACATCTATCTGCATAAAAAAACAGATGAGAACATGAAGGGGTAAGTTTTGCCCCCAAACTAGGGTTGCCAGATCTAGCAAATAAAAACATAGGATGCCCTGTAGCATTTGAAGTTAAATAAACAAAGACCAGTTTTCAGAACAAGTATCCCATGAAATATCTGGGGCATATTTATACTAAAAAAATTACTCTTTGTTTATGTGAAATTCAAATTTACCTGCACATCCAGAATTTAATCTGCCAACCCTACTCCAAACCTTAACATTGTATTGTGTCTTCAATTTTAAAACAGAAAAAAGGAAAGCACGTGTGCAGCTTGTGAAGCCTTAATTTTCAAAAAGAATATAAGTCATCAAATAGCCTTACAGAATATTTTAGGAAGCTCAATGTAAGAAAAATAACTGAGGGCTAACCATGTACCAAGTACTATATACCATTCCCTTTGCGTGCATTATCTCATTTAATTCTAACCACATCCTTATGAGGTGGGAGTTATCATCATCGTCATCATCATCATCATCATCATCATCATCATCACATTACTACTACTACTTCACCTGTAAAGAAAGCAAAATACTTGGAGCACCAGGGTGGCTCAGTCAATTGAGCAACGACTCTTGATTTCAGCTGAGGTCATGATCCCAGGGTCATGGGGTCAAATTCCACATTGGAATTTGAGATTTTCATTCTCTCTGTCTCTCTCTCTCTCTCTCTCTCTCTCTCCCCCACACACACACCTCTCAGTGCTCTTGTCGCCCCTTCCTCTCTAAAATAAAAAATTTTTTTAACTAAAGCAAAAGACAAAGAGAATTGCCCAATGTCATGGAACAGGAGAGCAGAGATTCAAACAGGGGCAGGTTTAACAATAGGGCTTACAAGCTTAACCATGACCTCAATATATAGGTGAAGAAAAAGAGAGTCTTAGTGATTTACCCAATTCAGACAGCTGCTCATCAGTGCACCTAGAATTCAAGCCTAGGACAGTCTGACTCCAGAGTTTTAGCACTTACAGTTTACCACCTGTACAAGCCAGGAAAAATGCAAAAGGAGCATTTCCCACAAAAACCAGCTGCAATTGCCATTGTAATGCTCTGTCTTTAAAGAACCCTGTTTTAACCTCAAACGGCTTCCTAGGAATTTTTATCAGATCCACTCAGCTAAACTTTGACTCCTCAGAATCAAGAGGTTATCCAGGGTTGCATGGGGAATGTAGAGATTTCTATTTGGGGGAAGAACTTCTTGTTGCTGCCATTTCTGTACCAAAGCATCTCTTTAAAATAAGTCACTTATCTAATGTCAAACAGTCTTGCTTGCTGCCCTAAAGCAAATTCTTGCTCCTGCACATGAATCCCAAACATTGGAAGCAACCTGGAACACAGACATGAAACCCAATTCAAAGCAGCCATCAAAACCAGCAAGGACCACAACAGCCAAGATGCTTCTTCTTGGATCTGAAACTCAACAGCCAGGATTATTCCACATAAAACAGGAGAGTTAGAAAATGTCAGAAGATATCCGGAACCTGGCACTTTACCTGGAGCAGACTTACCTTTAGGAAGTCTCGTATGTCTTATTCTAGGTGCTTGTTTACCTCTGGAGTAAAGACAGATGTCTTTAACCAGGGGTGTGTGTGTGTGTGTGTGTGTAAGCATGTGCCATACAAGGTGTATAAAATATTATGCTTATCTAACTTTATCCTCAAAACCCACTATAGGGATGAGAGAGCATGTCAGAGTACGAGTTAGCTGAAGAAAAAGAGGGGTGGGTCTGTTCACAGGATGGACACTTAGAATTCTTCTCACGTAACCTATAAAGAATACACAGTAATCTTTCATTGTCTGTTTACTTGACCACGTCTCCCATTAGAATATAGGCTCCCTGAGGGGAGGGACCATTATGTTTTCCAGGTATGTGGTACAGAATAAGAATCCAACTATGTTTTATGAATAAATGAATGAGCGCTCACTTTTGTCACTAATAAGCAGTGTGCACACAGTCTTACTTTTGCCTTCATGCCCTTAAAATCTGTGCCCACAGTTTGCATCCTCTCACAATCACAATCGCTCTAAGGGCCGAACAGTGTGTATGTGCATCATCATTTTCACAGAGACTGTTAGGCTGGAACTATCCTAACTGGCCTCCATGACACCAGATCTGGCCATCCTCCAAACCTTTCTTCATTTGGCAGCCAGAGTGCTACTCCTCTGCTTCCATCCAACCATGCTCTCTGATGCTCTAGTCATGCTCAAAAGCTTACACTGCCCCAAAGGCACCATACTGGACTATACGTCTGCATCTCCCATCTACCTGGAAAGCCCTCTTCTCATCTGGTTGGCAGTCAAATTTTGATAATGAAGACAAACTTCATTTCTTCTGTAAGACTTTACTCTTCCCTCCTCCCCTCTCAGGAAGTGATCCCTGTATCCCCAAAGATACAATTACGAACCCAGGATAATACTCATGTCGCTGTAAGTTGTAAAACAGAGCCCATGCCTTATGGGCTGGCCATCTTACCACTAGCATAAAGTCTAGCATGTAATAGGTGTTCAACAATCATTTCCTAGATGGCTAAGTGAGGTTTAGAGAGTAAAAGTGAAAACCTTTGTTAATTTGATCAATTCTAGATATCTTACTCCACTGGAGACATAGGGTCTCTACCCATTCATTAAGTCTATCTTTATCTGCTAAATCTCCCAAAAAAAATTATTGAAAGGAGAGACAATGTTGTATGATATTGTTATTGCATTTTTGAGCGAACGCATGCTAACCAAGAAACTTCATAGACTATTCCCTATCTGTAAGTGGGCTTGAGGTATCAAAAAGAAAATGACCCCAAATCAAGGGACCTCAGAGAGAAGGTACTTCCGAAATAACAAGTACGTTTCCCCTGTAGTATCCATGATGAGTTGTGAAAGCCTCGCACACTGAATTCAGAAGGGCCTAAGGCTCCTCCCAGGTTCATCGGACAGAGCAAGGCGATCATCTACCATGGTGTAGCTGGGGGAAGGGGCCGCAGAGGAACACACAGCCACCCTGATCTAGTCCTTATCCGTCACTATACATAAGAGGAGACAGAGTTCCCATAAGTGGTTAGCTCAGGGTCGCAGGATTAGTTAGTGGCACAACTGACCCTGAATCCAGGCCTCCCAAAACATTCATTCATTAAGCATGTATTCAGTAACTATTAGGTACTGCATGGTGCCATTTGTTGGGATAAAATGAACAAAAACATTCACAGTCATCAACCTAGTAAACTGTACCATATATTTGGCGCCTCATCCATAGATCCTCTTACTACCTCATGATATGTTTCCAATTCCCACCTCCCCTCAACTATTAAATGCCCATTTTCTTAGATATAGTCATCTAAATAGATATAAAAACTCTTTTTAAAACAATAATTCATTCCCAACAATTAAATCAATTCATAACTATTCTATCCTTCCTGACCTTTATTCTATTTATCCAAGCTTTCTGAAACTCACATTTAACCAAAAGCTCTGTGATGATATTTGAAATATTTTGCAGATAGCTATACCATTCTCATCCCAATTCAAAGAATTTAACATCACAATGTTGGAAGCAAGTGTTGGCTAAGAACATACAGATCTTACAGTGCACGTTTTCCAGAGGCTGAACAGTCATAACTTATACTCAGGAACTCAAACCTGTGCTTAATAGTTCTTATAGTAAGGAAATTCTATATTTATTCCTAATCTAAACCTCACCACTAAAAGTTGAACTAGATTCACTCAATCCTCAAAGGCGACAGAAAAGTACACGTCATCATTTTCCATCCTCCATCAAATAGTATGGAGCGTGTGATTTGTGTCCTATAATTCTTCTATTTAATCTCATTTTCTTTTCTAAAAATTAGAAAAAAATAATTAGTAGGAAAAATTCACCAGAAAGAGACTCCTCTGAAACCTTAAATAATTTAATCAAAAATTTTTTTTTCAAAGAAAGTGACCCAAAATGGAAATATTTAAGTACCTAGAATTTTCACTACAGAGTTTCCATTTTGACTCTGAAGTAAACATAATTTTTCAAATTCACGTTGTTTTGCAAAATCCCAAGTTACCAACTAGCACTTATTTCCATAAAGTAAAAAGACACATTCTGGTCTTATTCTAAACAGGACACCAGAAAACAAAACTAATACTGTGAACAAACAAATCTTAGCTAAAACTCATTGAAATAATCCAAATGGTTTCCATTCCAGGGAAAATAGTAAGTCAGCAGTTTGCATACGGCTGCCTTTTCCAAATACACAAAATAAGCAAAAACACCACCAGAGGAAAGTGCAAATGCTGAACCCTTTCTATTTCTGTTTCCACGGGACTGCAATTCGATCAATACCACAGCCATGCAGTGCTCAGCCACCATTTATACACACTTCCAGGTGGCCTCTGATATTCTGCCCTGAAGTCCAGAGAATTCCCAGGACAAGGTTTAGGGAGCCATCACTCACACCACAAACTGGGAACCAGAAAGCCTGGGTTCTGGGCTCCAACTCCTAGAACAAGGGCTAGAAGGTCAGAAAAATAAATGTTTGAGAGTGTCAAGCAAACAGAACTCTCGCAAAGAACATAGAAGATTCGAAACAAGAAAACAATGGGGAAAGAAGTCGGCGTTCCTTGAGAAACAAAAGGCTGTGGAAAAACATAACAAATGAATCACAACTCTCCACCTAATACCAGTAACTGTCTGGAGCTGGCAAAAGACTGTTGAGTAAAAATATTCTATATAAGGAAACTTACTTAAGGGAAGTATTCAAAACCCTTCACCCGGGATAGAAGACAACCGAGCATGCAAGGTCATGAGTGGGGAGAGTCTGTCGGGGTTATTAAAGGGCATATGCAAGTAGCATCCGTAACTCGAGATGATTTTTGAAAAACAAGATTTAACAGAAAAAAAGGAAAATGAAAATTGCTGTTCTGACTTGAGGACAGAGAACTTACTTCCAAATCCCCATCCTCCGACAGGACTTGAAAGGACAATAATTAGTCAAGAAGGGAGCAAAATGAGGAAGTGGTATTCTTTTACAATTTCTGTTAATCCCCACCAGCTGTAATTTAAGAAATTCGGTGACATCAGCATTTATATATAATCCAGCAAGAACGACAGAACTACAACTGCAGAATCATATGAGAGGGGAAAAGAAACTTGGGGGCGACTGGAAAACACATTTGAAAATGTGGAAAATTAATTCACTTTGCAGTGAATCACTTCAACAGCTTCAAACACCAACACTGCCAAAAATAACAACAAAAAAAAAAAAAAGTGGAAAAGGAAGCTTAGGCACTCCAAACCTAATCCAATGATCCAGTGGAACGTCTGAAAAAAAGGTTCACTCAAACAAGCGAACTGAACATTTCTAAAAACAAACAGCAAGCGATCTAGCCATTGATGAACGATAAGAAGCCAAGACTCGATATTCTATCAAGCACGCCACTCTCTTTTTTAAAAATCTGCTATAAAACAACCTGTGAACTGAGTTACCTTCGTTAGCGTTTGCATTACCTTCTTGAAGGCAGGCAGGGGGTCAATTCCATGCTCTCCTTTTCCCAGGTAGAGAAAATAGCTCTCGGGGAAACCACCATAGTATTTTCAAGGTGTCCCATCTGAGTTCACAGGCAGACCAGAAGTAGGTCTGAATTCCCAACATAAATGCCAAGCATTAGCTTTTACTGAGGTCAGAGTCAAAGGGAGAAGAAAACCACCCCGAACTTGACCTACGAAACAACCTACAGAAGAGAGGTGAAAACACTCACCAGGGCCTCCGTGGCCCTTTGGCTGAACATTGAGTCCGCTGAACCGTCTCAGAAAGGAGATTACTACAAAGAAGATGTGATTGCAACTGCTCTGCCACACGCTTACATGCACCTTCTCTCAACACTAGTAAGGCTAAATTAGAGATAGAGTGATAATTAATAGGATCCTTGGCAGCAGGAGCCAGCTTCTTTAGTAAACCAGTAATTGCTGCCTACTTAAAATGACAGGGGATTGAGCCAGGAAGGAGGGAGGTGCTAAATGATGGGAATCATAAAAGGTAAAACAGACTTTACATCAACAGGTTCCTTGGCTCCCATTCAACACTACCTTCTTAACTATAGATTCAGTTAATAAGCATAGCAATTACATTCAAAATCCTACACGGGAGGACCAGAGATCAATAATCCTTCCAAAAATATCGCCACAAATGCAAGGAAACCTCGTGAAAATAGATCTCCCCTCCACGCACTCCACACACTCCCCAACCACAAAAATGGCCTCATTGCCTAACATGATCACGAAAACAATTATCCATTGGTAAAAGGTATCATACTAGGAAAAAATTGTCTCCTGCGTTTTTGTTTTTTTTGTTGTTTTTTTTTTTTTAATTTGGACATCGTTTGATAACATCCAGTCTTGTTGAGAAGTTTTTATTGGCAGCCATAGACAGAGTTTAGGCCTTCTACTCCGATATTAATTTCCTTGTTTATAGCCTCTCTAGGAAAGAAAAGGTATTTAGCTCAGAAGTTATCTACTGGAATGACTGAAGACTGCCGGCAAGGTAAGGGAGAGTTAGCGCACAGTGTCACTGGTTTAAACCTCCCCAAGGAACAAGAGAGCACATCAACCTGTTAAATGGATTGTCACTCATCTAGGCAATATTCCATCAGAGAAGACCGGTACCTACTAAACACTCCCCAGCAAGAAGCAAACCAGGGCACCTCCAACATCTTTAGATGCCGAGACCTGGAGAGATGAGGACTCAATCTTCTGCCTCAGGGAGATGTCTACAGAGATAAACCAGGACAGCAGGTACATAGTTTCACAATGACTAATGCTGACCAAAACTCTCAATAAAATCAACTCCACGGGTAAAGAAACACCTTGTTTGCTCAGGAAGGCCCTGGCTCTCAGATGGTGCTGCAAGGGATGCCCTGATGGCTTTCTAAAAAAAAGAAGACATCATTACAAAGCTAAGGGCTTTCCAGCAAGAGGCCTCCCAGGAGTGCCTATGGTAACTATCTCATGGTCATCTCCAACATTTCTTGGGGTAGTTAAAGGTGCATGTGAAGAAGTAAATCGAGAGCAAAAGCATTGGAAAATCTGATGGCCTGCCTTTTTCTCAGTATTTAAGAGAATCAAGCGCTTTTTTCCTATTGTTGATCTTTCTCCTCTCCCACTAATATGGAGTAAGAATGTTTTTATGTTCATTCTGTGAATCTCTAGCCCATCACTGATGGAACCCACTAAATATATAGTCCACCAGTAAAGTCACCAACTAGTATTTTTATAACTCCTTCTTCTCTATTAGATCATTATATCTTTTTATTGAAAATATTTAACTCAATACTTTGCAATGACTAATGCTCTTAACACCCACATGTCAAGGCAGAAGTTATGTTCATTACACAACATTATGATGTTTCAAGACCTTTGGCATTCAAAGATAAACAGTCCAGAATGGAATAAACTAGCTACAACTTTATGAAGACACACAGGAAAAGCAATTAACCAGTCAAGTTGAGGAGGGAGGGAGAGATAAGGAGAGAAAGATAAGTGAAAAACATCAAGATGTTAGGAGCTCTATGTTCAGTAGCAGGCCTTAAGGATGGGTATGTAGACAAGACTTCTTGATGTCATCAGCAAGGAAAATCTGAAGATCTGGAATGAGGAATGAGGAACACCTACAACTTACATACCATATCCTTGTGAATAATTAAGCGTCCACCATCCCACCTTTTGCTACCTTTCTTGGAGTCCTCACAGCCTCACACCTTTCTTTCTTTAGAAACAGCTTTGAAAACAAAGGACTATCTTTAATAGATAGACCTATTTATCTTGGATACAGATGTCCAACCACACCCAGAGTCTGTCTTTGCTTCATCAGAAACCTAGTCCTCTTGCTATTCCAAAATCAACATGACTTGTCACCCCAGATCACTTCCTACCCTGCCTCCCTCTCTGCACCCCAATATATGCAGTAACTACTGCAGTATGGCAGTTAGAGAGGGTGAGCTTTGAAGTCAGACAGTCCTCAGTTTAAGTCTTGCTTCCACCCTTATTTGAATGGCTTCAGGCAAGTGACTGAAATGAAGACGGCCAAGCTTAGTTTGTTCATCTATAAAATGGGATCCTACCTACCTCATATTAGAATTAAATTATAGGAGGCATTTCAAATGTTTCACACAGTGCCTGGTAGATAGGAGGTGTCTTAATATGTTTTTAATTCAACTAGATCTGAATTATTCATTCCTTCTCTTTCAGCATCTTGACTTTTCTAACACAGGAAAAATCTGGGGAAAAAAATGTACACAGGTACCTTCCTGATCCCAGGACTTAGTTAGACACACACATGCACACATGTGCACATGCATACAAACTAAACAAGCTATTATTTTTATACTACACATAAGTACAGTAGGAAGATGCACAAGGTGGGTGACATATGAAAGGTAAAACTTTAATCCCAGCGAGTTTGTTTCCTCAAAGCATAAGAGATTAAAGAACCACTACAAGACACACACTGTAGTAAGGGCTTCAAAAATGGTAGGTGCTGGTGTTACTATCATTGGTGTTTGGGTTTCTTTGCTGTTGTTAAATTTGGTGATCTGTCTCCTAGGCAACCTGAAACTACTGGACCCACTGAAAACAATTCTTTTCTTCTCTCCTTTCTTAAAAGAATTTCAAGCACTCCCAACAAGTGCTCAAGTAATGTTTGTAACAATAACCATGCTGATCCTTATAATATGCTAATTTGCAATACGAGAAGTCAAAATCATCACCATCGTCTTCTAGGCCATGAGTAAGATGAGCCCAGTTTCTTCAGAAACTCCCTACACCAGAATTTCCATGTCATCAACAGTGGCCCCTGTAATATCTCTGTGCTCTTTTTCCAGGTCCTCACTCTCACACTCCACTTCCTAAAGAATGGTAGAAATATATCAAAATGAAAAGTAACATATCTGAACAATCCCACTCAACTTTAAAAATTTGGAAGTAATGGGCCATTTTTATTGGCAAATAAACATAAAAATTGAAGATCTAGTGCTTAGAAAAGCTTCATTAATGAGGTTTCATGTAGAACCTGCAACAAGGTTGGAGGAAAACAGTGCTTGAAAATGTTTTCCCAAATGAGCGTGTTTTAAGTTCTTCAGAGAAAGAACTGCTAGAGAAAGATTCAAGAAAACAATTTTTAATACAGTCAACCCTCATTGTGCATGGATTCGCTATTTGCAAATTCACCTACTTGCTTAAAGACCAGCACTGAAGTGTTATCTAGTGTTACTCTACATAAGAAGGCTGTGATGTGGCTTGCCCAGAAAATACATGTGTTGAATAAGGTTCAATAAAGTGTGAATTACAGCGGTGTTAGCCTTGAGTTCAATATTAATGAATCAATAATATATGTTAAATAAAGTGTCTTTAAACAGAAACACACATAAAACAACGTTATGGATCAATCAGGTGACAAAAATGTAACCAGAGGCTCCTAGGAACCCAACTGTGCCCTTCCTCTAGGAGCAATGGCTCAGTGCTCCCTAAATGAATGGCTTTGTAGAACCTAACTGTCACAGATAACAAGAACAGACTGTATATTTATTTCATCTCTGAGCACCCATAGTAGCAATAACACTCATGGCCACTACTAGCCTAATCAGGTGTTTACATACACCGGGTGTGTTACACATTACCTTCTATAATCTTCACAGCTCTGCTAAGAAGGAATATGACCACTCCCATATTTTAAGGGAGAAAAATAAGCCTCAGAAAAACTTAAGGGCCCACAGCTAATAAGAAAAAAAGTCAAAATAACTTCTTGCACATTTTCCTTAAAGAGCTTAACCAACTTTCCAAGAGCTACTGACCCCTTCTTGCACACCAGAAACACCTCATCATTTTGGTCACTTTTATTCAGCAATTATTTATTGGGCTCTTGCTATCCTGGATTCTGGAGATGTTCAGTGAACAAATTCCCCATTGTCACTGGGCCTCTTTCAAGTGAGAACTGACAGACAATAAAGTACCTACTTGTAGGCAGAAGATGCTTGATTTCTTAAAATACTCATTATCTGGGGCGCCTGGGTGGCTCAGTCGGTTAAGCATCCGGCTTCAGCTCAGGTCATAATCTCACGGTTCGTGGGTTAGAGCCCTGTGTCGGGCCCTGTGCTGACAGCTCAGAGCCTGGATCCTTCTTCTGATTCTGTGTGTGTCTCTCTCCCTCTGCCCCTCCCCTGCTCGCGCTCTGTCTCTCTCTCTCAAAAATAAATAAAAACATTTTTAAAAAATAAAATAAAATGAAATACTCATTATCTTTTAAATAAGAGCTTCAAGTGAAGTGACAGCTGAAGGCTCTCTTCAGCGAATATCCGTTTAAAATACATTTCTTTCAGAGGGTAACTGATGTGACCACCAAGTGGGCTCTTTTTCGGATCCCAGAAAGAGTACACCCCTAGCCCTTGATAGCTTGATCTGGGTTGCATACCATCCCTCAGTGGCCACTCATTTGCCAAAGATGACAAAGGTATATGCTCAACATTATCCCCTGACTCCACAGTGAGCTTAACAAATACTTACTGAATATCATTTTACCTCAGAGGGCAGGGAACATTGGCCCAAAGATCCTGCCAATCATTCCCAAACCATGACTCTGAGAAAGTAAGAGTAAAGTGTCAGATCTCTTAACATCCACCTATTTAGATGCCCAAGAATTAAATCGACTCTGAAAACTTCCCAAACTGCCCTGTCCATGGCCAATGGTTGGCTCTTCCCCTAGTTATGGGTGTGCTAACTCTCAGCTCTACCCTACGCACCTGATTCATCCTGCCCTCTCACAAAAACACAGAGCTCAGAAGCCCTCAGACTGTGCACATCTGACAATCCTCAGACTTCATTCTCCCCTGTGTTCATTACTTCTCACAGCACACTGGCTCTACTCAAAAGCATCTCCCTCTATGGACTTTTGCTTCCGTGTGTGCATGTGGCTGTGTGTGTGTGTGTGTGTGTGTGTTTCAATCACAGGGAAAGAGGAAAACTGTCATTTTTGCTGTTTCTTTATAAGACTCAGGACGGGAATTGTTTAACCAAGAGTGAAGTTTTGATTAGTCATGGTAATACCAGAGAAAAGATGCAAACACTCTGAAAAACACTGCCTTGAGAATCCAGTATGTACCGGTATGAATGTGTGCATGGATTCTTCCAAAACATGTCTCCCATTAATTGGTAATCAAATTAGTTCCATTCCTCTGCACACAACAGCTGATAGCTGGGGGAAGTGTTCTGGCAGATTCCTGGGAGAAACATGAGTGCTAGTACAGGTCTGAAGACTTGCTGCATATATCCCCAATATCTGTAAATTGACTATATGGCTGGGGGTTTTAAGCTATGGAGAATCCAATTATTTATTTACTTAACAGTGACAACACAATGGTAGAGTCAAAGCCCCTGCACAGATTAACCACTTCTTTGATTCGTATGTAAACCCCTAAATTCTAATGGCAATGACCAGCAATAGCACATGGGAGCTTGGCAAGCCGAGACAGACATAATGGTGGCACGCAGGAATGGTAGGGCAATCAGGCACCGACAGAGAGCCGGCATCTACTGCCCCTTTCCTATAGAGAGTC
Source organism: Panthera onca (assembly GCF_046562875.1). Lineage (NCBI taxonomy): Eukaryota > Metazoa > Chordata > Mammalia > Carnivora > Felidae > Panthera > Panthera onca. Next base: position 37,267,005 of record NC_138340.1, on the reverse strand, counting down.
CTTGTTACCTCACTGAATCTTCAGAGATCTGATGAGGCAGGTGACCTCATTATCCATGTAACACATCAAAGCCGTAACAATGAAGGCAACCACCTATGTTTGCAGTATCAGGTGATTGTTTTTCCTAAGACAGATGGTCACTATTGGGGCTAACCCCCCTTTCTGCTTTCTAGTGACCAGTTTGGCCCTAGGTTTGAGGGGGAAACTTTCTGAGGCTCAAGAAAAGCAAGCTATCTTGTGGTGATCGTTCCACAACGTATACACACAGCAAAAAATCAAGCTGCACACCTTAAATATATATAATTCTTATTTGTCAACTATACCTTAATAAAGGGGAAAAAAACTAAAAGACAGTTAAGCTATCATATTGATGTGTGATGTACAACATTTAAGTTTTATCACAGGATCCATTTAACCAGTAGATGGAAACCCACTGGTTGAATGAAATGGCTCATACAAATGAGAGGGACTTTAGCAATCAAGTTTTCCGAAAGTTCAGAATGAAGGGTAAAAAGCAAGCATAAATTAAACAGTGTCTTAAAAATGAATAAATAAATAAATAAATAAAACTTAGGGTCTAGTCTCAAAAATAGCTATACATTGCAACAAGGAGGGAAAAATCTTAAAACAATAAAAGATAACAAAGATTTTGAGGTTCAAGAACACAGGGCATTGTGGCTTATATTGGATAAAGACAACTATCCAAGAGGCAGCCAAAGAGGCTGCCAAGTTAAATGTGAAAAGATGAAGCAGGCACTCACTAGAGGCAAAGATGAAACATGACAGTTAGGAATGACAGATACCCGTGTGTCAAGTGCAATACAGACCAGCTGCTATACTGTTCAATGTTGTGACACCTCAATTAGTGCATCTTATTATTTATTCTTCCACCTAGCTACAGTCTGTAATTATGATGAAAGGAAACATGTTGATAAAGGCAAAGATTGTTCTGGCCACAAAAGTAACGCCTTACCTATAAACAGCAGGCACCATCTTTGAAAAACGCCCTGCTAGGCTCCCCACGCTTCACCACTACTTGATCTGCATCAACTCTCAAAGATCCTGATGCTGATTGTCCAGTTTACGAATCATTTAGGGCTCCCCCTTCGCTTCTTTGGACCCTCTTCTTTTCCTGCCTACTAAAGTGTCATTTCAAGTCAAAACCTTTTTTGACGCATGGATGCAAAGGGAACCAAAATGTGGGAACCAGGTATTAAGCAGCAAGAGCCAGGCTTTGGGCCCAGCACTTTACCCACCTATTTCTTTTTAATTCACACAATTATCCTATAGCCTAGATCATACTATCATCCATGAGCCCCATTTAGCCCTCTATTGAAACAGAAGCTACAAGCAAAACTTGCCCAACTATAAAAAAGCTAATAGATCATCATATTGGAATTTAAGTTAAAAATCTGTCTTATTCTGGAAGTTAAACCCAGAACTTCAGACTTTTTAGATGGGTTTGGGCTTTTAACCAGTTCACAAAAAGAGGTGAGGGTCTTTTCTCTGGAGAAGATCAGCATCTAGGAAAGAAAAGGAAGAAAAGAAAAGAAAAGAAAAGAGAAAAAAAGAGAAAAGAAAAGAAAGAAAAGAAAAGAGAAAAGAGGAAGGAAGGAAGGAAGGAAGGAAGAAGGAAGGAAGGAAGGAAGGAAGGAAGGAAAAGAAAAATGCTTGGGTCTAAATACATAAGGGTAGGTTGAGTTTCCTGCTAAAGTAAGGAGTCTGGAAATTTTCTATAGGCTCTATTTGTCTGACAACCCTGGCCTTGCCCTTCCCTGTTACAGTCTATACCTCTCCATCAGAGAAGTGAACAGCCAGGTGAGATTCAGAACAAGGGGAACAACTCTACGAAGTCACAACACCCCCACTGTGACAAGACAGAGGCTGGCGGGTCCCAGCCATTCTGTCCCTCTGTTTTGGAAGCTCCTACGCTCTGCAAACTGTCTGGAATTCATTAAGATGGGAAAACAGGCTGAAAGCCGTATTTCAAATTTTATTCAGCAGAAGTTTTGTGAAAAACAACTTGGTCATGCAGGCATGCTCAAAATCATCATCACCCTGTTTCTCAACCATATCTTTTCAGTCAAGTGACTGCAGCACGATTCAAGCTTCACACTCTGAGTCTAGATTACAACCCTCTTTTGAGATGTGGGCCAGGGCTCCTGATGGCAGTAAAGCTTAAAGTTAACTTCAAGTCACCCAAAGATCACATTTAGAAAACCAATAATCCTACCTGTTTTCACTAATGTAGACCTGAAAGCTAACTTCCTAGAAGGCAAAGTTTTTGGTTTTTGGTTTTTAATCAGTGAGGAATTACTGTCAAGGATCACCTCTAGCCTGATCATAACAAGCAGCACCCCATTTTTTTACTCAATGTATTCTAACCCAGGAAGTATTTCATTCCAAAACAGAAAGAGGCGAATAACTCAATATGGAGACAAAGGATTTATGGTGAAAGCACTGGGGTAGTGTTTCTCAAACATGAGGAAGTACCACCAACTGTGGGGGACTTGCTCAGACAAGTGGGACCCACCACTGATTTCTGATTCAACAGGTCTGCAGTGGAATCTGAGAATTTGCATTCCTAACAAGCCTGAGGGTTACATTTTGAAAACTGCTGCACTCAGGTGGTAGTGGTGGTGGATGTCTTGCTTTGTGGGGAGGTGGGGTGGTGATTTTGCTCAATAAATGTGGAATAGGAAGCAGTGCAGAAAGGTGGGATTCAGACAATGCATAAGCTGGAACAGTCTCCATGTAGGTGGCAGAAGATCCAAACTAAATATATTTACTTAGAAAAGGAATTTATTGGTTAAATACACAATTAATTGGAGAAGACTCCAAGGAGAGGCCTAACTTGGTCCAGAGGTGAAAACACTCCTACCAGGATCATGGCAATGATAGCTAGCCATCCACCAAAATTGTATGCTCCTTTCTAGCACAGAGGTGTCGCTGTCCAGCTGGGGTCTGTTTTTCCCAGCTCCCACCCATGTAACCAGAAAAAGACGTGAGTCTGGTCCTTGCCAATAGAATTTGAGCAAAAACGATGCTTGTCATTTGTGGACCTTAGTTATGCCTTCTCTTCTTTTCCTTTCTACCACCAGACATAAGACTCCAGGGCCCTAGGCAACGGGAAAACCAGAAGATGGAAGGAGACTGAGTAGTTGGTTTGCCATGTGGAGGAAAGCTGCCTGTCAAGCTGCCCATTTGAGTGGGGGAGGGGGCAGAGGGAAAGACAGAATCTTTTTTTTCAATGTTTTATTTATTTTTGAGAGAGAGAGAGCAGGTGCATGAGCAGGGGAAGGGGAGAGAGAGAGAGAGAGAGGGAGACACAGAATCCAAAGCAGACTCCAGGCTCCAGCATCGGCACAGAACCTGATGCGGGGCCTGAACCCATGAACTGTGAGATCATGACCTGAGCCAAAGTCTGACATTTAACGGACTTGGCCACCCAGGTGCCCCAAGAGAGAGAGAGACTCTTAAGCGAGCTCTACACCCAGTGCAGAGCCCAATGTGGGGCTTGATCCCATGACCCTGGGATCATGACCTGAGCCAAAATCAAGAGCCAGATGCGCCACCGACTGATCCACCCAGGTGTCACAAAGTTAACCTAATTTAAAAACTTGTTTTTTCTCTGTCTACAAGGTATGGTTTCATTCTAAACCTCGACATCTTCCCAAATTCAAGATCAATGAAAATAAAGGGAGAATCTCTTTCTGTTAGCACCCTAGCAAAATCCTGGGATTCATTTTCACTAGTCAACATGTACCTCCCCAAAACCAGTCTCCCTGAAAAAGAAACGTGGCCAGGCCTGTGGCAAATCCTCCACTCCCGGAGCCACAAAACTGAAGTATGGGCCGAGCATGTGGGAAGGGATTGTTGCAAGAATTTGGAAAGGAGATTAAGAGCAGGCAGAAGTGTCCCCTAGGGGAAACACGTAAAGAAAGGGAAGTTGGCTGCCAGTGAGAAGTGATTAGAAAGATGTCATGTATATGAACCCAAGTGTGAGAAAGAGGGGTCCACTGGACCAGCAGAAATGACTGACTCCAGTCAGTACCACTGACTCCAAAAACAAACCCCAATTAATTGTCCTTGCCATTCAGCCTCCTGCTGTTAAATCGTGCCTGTTGGTGATTATGATGCTATGACCAAGCAAGAGCCATCAAACCTTCTTGTTTGTTTCTGAATCAACAAAGATTTAAAGCTTCCATACATAATCAGTGTCATTAAAGCTGCGTTCCATTATCCCATCATTTAGCACATACACACACAGCATTTACTTAGATAAAACATTATTAGTGTTTATCTACCTAAAGATGAATGGACAAATGACTTTGCTAAATGATGCAAGGTATGGTTCCAAAAAGTCTGCACACACCAATCGTCCAATACACAAGCCAGTGCCAATCTCTCAAGTGACTCTCCAGGCATGCTTCCTTGCAGCAAATGGACAAACTATTTATTTGGAATGTCACCAGGAATTGCACTAGTTGCTTATATTTTTAGAGGCTGTTTTACTAAGCTACCGCAAGCTCTTCCTTCAAAAATAAATAAAGGGAATTTTCAAGAACGCCTGGCTGGTGTCATCCTCTTCTCTTGAAAGTAAATGACCCTACCTGGCCAATACTATTTTCATGTTTATTCATAGCTATTCTCTGCCAAAAACATTATAAATTAGTTGCAAAGGGTTCTACTGGCCAAGGTGCCAATGTTCTAAATTTAGATGGTGCTGTTATGCAGGCTCAGTAATACAATAAAGCAAAGCTAACCCTGAAATAGTACCTTTCCATCTTTTATTGAAAAACTTCAAATGCTGAAAAATAAAGCAAAACTGTACCCAGTTCTTTTGATGGAGAAGGGATTGTTACAATATCTGTGTGTCTGTTCACAGACTCAATTTTAGAGTACTACCTCCAGCTGCTTGGGACAGAGGCATGCAACACGAACAGCATGGCCATATCTCATTGAGGTCCTCTGGTAGGCTCTGTGAGGACTGTGCTAGGTTCCAAGTTAATCAGGAAAATCATCTTTCCTTTTCTTTCCACCAACGTTCAAATCTCCAGTTAGAAAAATAAAAGGTATGTTCTGAAAAACATGCTTCTTGAAACGAGTTAGTACCTAGGTACATTTTATAATAAAGGTACTGAAGTCAACATAGCAGTCCTATCTGTCAGCCCATAATTTCATATATAATCTCAGCCATCAGGAGAAATGAATCCTCCCTGCTTCAAACCTTCTTCTCACTGACACAAGTTAAGCCTCCTAGAGAGAAAATGTGTTCTACAAAAACAAGTTACGCATGCCCAACAGCGGCGACCACCACTTTTCCCATTCTGCCCTTGATCACATAGGAAAACAGACAAATGCATGTGAATGATTCAGCAAGTTATCCCACTTTGGGGAAGGGGTGGGGGTGGAAAGGGTGAAGGCTACACATGCCTTCCTGAAGTTGCTCAACAACCCACAATTTTCTTATAGAAGAACAGGATTCTACCAGTGTACTCCAGAGACTTGTAAGTCGTTGCATTTGGATTTAAAACGTTTGTTCTCACATGACCCAGGATATTTCCTTTTAAAAGTCACCACTCCATGGGTACTTGAATCAAAGAACGCAGCTACTGGAATTCAAAAGCTTTGAAGATTTTCGTTTTAAGTTGCTGAATTAAAAACACACGCTATTGCCTGTAGATGTCAACACTGACCAAAGCTGCGAGGTGCTGTGTGGGAGGAGAGGCTTCTTTCACCTCAGTGTGGACAGGAAGCATGATCTAGGGGTCGAAACATAGGACTGCGAGTCAGGAGTTCCAGAAGAGTTGGTTGTGGTACGCGTGTGTATTTTCTTAAAAGAATCTTAAGCTCTGCGTTTTTCTCCAAGAGCCCTTGGACTTGTCCTATATACCAAATATTACTTCAAAACCCAGCCAGAAACCATTCCTACGTGAAAGCATGGTCAAACATGAATAATCTCAATGTGACAACAGTGAGAAGAGCAAGGGGACAACTCAAGTAAGATGATCCCGGAGGAAAAAAAAGGATAATAAAAAGAACAAGACCCATCTTCACTTTCAGTCCGAGGGTAGGTTTATAAAGACAACCATAAATCTCTGACTCACTCAACATTAGGAAAACACTTAAAACCAAGTTATAAACAATTGCAGGGAAGATTAACGTCTGTATTTTTCTCCACTATTCAATTTATGACCTTAAACCCTTCCAATGCATCTCCCTGAGCACCTATAAGGTAAAGCCTAACGTTAGCTGCTTTACAAGCGATACTTTTTATCTTCACAGCAGCCTTATAAGGTAGTTATTGCCCCATTTTACAAAAGAAGGAACTGAGATTCAAAGAAGTTGGGCAACTGGTCCAAAGTCATACAGCTAGGGAGGGGAAGCACCAAGATTTGCACACTTATTTCAGGCATTCAAGCCTTGCCTCAAAATCACCTCCTCCATGAGGTGATTCCTGATATCAGACCCATTCTAAAAAGCCCCTGTGTTTCCTAATCACACTATATCAATTACTCCCTCTTCAGCAACAAAAATTATATTGTGCATTTATTTGGCACATCGTTAACTGTGTTCGCATCTCCAACATGGATGCACCATGGTGGTGGGAACCTTGCCTATCTGGTTCTACCTTTGATCCCCTCTGGCCAGCACAGAGCCTGACACACCAGAGGCGCTTAATAAATAACTGCTGTGAGAAGAGAGAGAAAGGAGGGAGGGAAGGGAAAAAGAAAAAAACAAAACAAAAAACAAATAAATCCAGGTCCTTCTGACCCAAAGCTCTACTGCCCCTGCTAAAAGTGACCGAGGGATGTTTTTGATGCACCTTGGGGAGGATACCAGGGCCCTCATGATTCTGAGGTACCATTTACTTACTTCCCTACGGGTTTTTCTCTCACCTTTACTCCACTCCTCCCCCGGCTCAACTTCCAACTCAGGTGGAAAACAGCCAATGGGTTACCATCTGCAACACACTCTGGGCAGTGCCCAGAGCTTGAGAACCCTGGGAATTTAGGCACTTGAAGACAAAAACCTCACGGTTCTGAATCTCAAGACAGATGTCTCGCGTGGACACCACAAAGGCGTACTCTATTCTCTGTGGCATGCATAGAGGGCCACAGGAGGCAATGATGTAGCAAAGAATTAAGGGAGCCACATTTAAGAAGCAACCTAGAGAAATGAGGAGCCCGGGCCTCTCCCCAAATCCTGAGGAACAGAGAGCGCAGGCAGGGAGGAAGGAACTGGAAAAGAGACCCAGACCTGCTTACACGGCTCCCTGCCCTCAGCCTCCATCTGCCCCCATCAAGACTCAGACTGCATGACTCCCTCTTGCCCTACCTCGAGTACACAATGTTCACTTGCCTCACAAAAACCTCCGTATAAACTGTAAACTTGACTTTACAATATCAAAAGCCTGTAGTAACAGCATTTAATATCTTTGACCCACCTTCTTGATTATTTTCTCCAAATTATGTGTATTTGGAAGGCAGTCAAACATATTTTTACAATTTACTTTGATGAGATGAACATAACACCAAAGTACATTTTATACTTAAAACATGCAAACACACACACACACACACACACACACACACACACAAAACAAGTGAAATTCTTGCTTATTGTCCTTGAAAAATGACAAAAAAAAAATAGCCAAGTGGGTTTTTTTTCCTATTATTTATCCTAATACTGCCAGTTCTGAAACAAAGCAGTTGGAGGGAGAAATTTAGTAACTTTGATTTGTCCCAAGATACATTTTTTTACACTGAGGTCCTATTCCTGACAGTAAGCACATGTGACCTGTTCTAAAAAAAGGATATTTTCCACTTCTTGCACAACTGGAGCAGATATAAACATCAGCCTGTGCAAACTGCACCGCAGAACTCAAAGGGATTTAAACACACACACACACACACACACACACACACACACACACACACACACGCTTAAATAAATTCTATAAATAGGACTCAGGAAAGGGAAATCTCCAATAACACACAGAACCAACACTTAGAATCCACTTTAATCAAATTTTCCATCTAATCATACCACAAAACTAATTTGCATAAGAAGAGTTGAACATCTGCCAGCATGAGGCACCTCGATCTTGCCTCTTTTGCTTCGGAGATTGCCTCTTAGTTATTGTTATGAGGAAGGAAAAAATTACCGTGGTAAAGTAGAAAAGAAGGAGTTTTATTACTGATGTGTGCTAGGCACTCTGTAAAGCATTTTCACAGATTCTATTTCCAGTTCAAAACTTCTACCAATAGGGGTGCCTCAGTCGGTTAAGCATCCAACTTTGGCTCAGGTCCTGATCTCATGGTTCGTGAGTTCAAGACCGCTTCGGGCTCTGCACTGACAGCTCAGGGCCTGGAGGCTGCTTCGGATTCTGTGTCTCCCTCTCTCTCTGCCCCTCCTCTGCTCACACCTCTCAAGAATAAATAAACATTAAATTTTTTTTTAAAAATTAAAACTTCTACCAATAGTATGTTGGCCCCATTTTACAGGTAAGGAAATTGAGGCTCCTCGAAGCTAAGTGTCTCAAGCACACACGTCACAGTTAAGTGACAGAGCCGTGGGCACAGCACTTCAGGACAGCCCCCTCTGAACCTGTTCACGCGCATCAGATCTCTGCCACCACCAGGAGCTCCCAGACCGTGAGGAAGGTCTGAGAGTCTGCTTAAACATTTGAAAGGCAACCAAAACCCCAGAAGTCTATTTTAGGATATGTCTTCCAGGGTGTCTAACATCTTATTTAATGTTATAGAGAAATATGCTTGAGTATTGCTTGAACTTCCAGGCCAAACTCATAGAGCCCTGCTCGTTCACAAAACTGGCCTCCTATTTCCCGTCCTCTAGGAAATGGCCACTGTTGATGCCCACCTTCCCATGAGGTCACACTCTGTCTTGAATGGTTAGCTGGATCCATGTGTTCTTTCCTTCACCCAGAGACTTTTTTTTTTAAGTTAAGTTTGTTTATTTATTTGGAGAGAGAGAACAAGCCAGGGAAGGGCAGAGAGAGAGGGAGACAGAGGATCCGATGCCAGCCTGGTGCTGACAGCAGTGAGCCGGATGCAGGGCTCAAACTCATGAACCGTGAGATCATCACCTGAGCTGAAGCCAGACGCGTAACGGATGGAGCCCCCCAGGTGCTCCACCCACTGAGAGTTCTAGAGAAGATGCAGAATGATGTTCCTCTCCATTTCTGCTGTCGTGCACAGTGCCTTTTACACGGCGGTACAGGCCAGTGGACAAGACCCTGGGGCTAGAACCAGATGGCCTCAGGTTAAACCTGGGCCCATCTACTTGCTATGCCTCGGTTTCTTCCTCTGGAAAATAAGAATAATAAAAGCACAGACACCCAGGGTGGACGTGAAAACTAACTGAATTAACACAAGTAAAATATTCAGACTTGGTCCTGGCAGGTAGTAAGCACTGCGTTAAGAATTACCAGTTTTAAAAATATAATTAAGATCATTAATGTTGTTATTCATCATTATCATCTCTCGCAGGTGTGCAAATATTAAGTCCACACACATAAAAACACGTAGAATAGGCACTGACACGTGATGCATGCTCAATAGATGTTAGCTACGTTTACTGGTATTAATTTACACAAGCAATTTGTACAGGGCTCAACAGACACATGTTGAATATGAAGTTTTCTGTAGGTACTGATGCCACAATTGCTTTTTTTTTTTTTAACCGGCATAAATTTTTATGGGTTGGATCAAAAATATAAAATGTGTAAAAAAAAAAAAAAAATCTAAACATTAGGTGGCAGTAGTATTCATTAGGAGATCGGTTGTTGTTCACGAACAACCCTGGCCTTAATGTAGAAAGCCAAGGACAACCACATGCAAATGCTTCATGGAATGTCAGGACTCACTGTTAAGTAATAAAGAAATAACACCAAGAACACCACTTGCTAACATTTTACTGAACCCTTACTATGGGCCAGGCACCAGGCTAATACTCTTCCACAGTCAACATGACAGCGAATGTTCCTAAGACCCCTTAGGACGCAGGCCGCCATTTGTCAGATGAGGAAACTAAAGTTAGTTAGACCCAGCCTGCCTAAGGTCTCAGCTAGCTGGAGACAGTGATGCCAGAATAATGCTGACAATTCCCTGCAGACTGGACTGGCAGAAAAATCAAGACAACTCTCAGAAACCAGTAAAAGATTGACAGCTGTATTTTGCCAAGAATGGATTATCATTTCATAAAAGAAAGGGTAGTTTTACTACAAAGACAGGAGAGAAACTCTCAGAATAAATCCAAGAAATGGCAGTGGCCTTATCCCAAAACACGTGTATGTGCGCGTGTGACACAACAGTCGTTGTCTTTCTCATTCACCACAAACCTGTGAAAACTTCACACGTCTCCAGGAATCAGCTTTCGGAAACCACCGCTGTATCCTGTCCTGCCATAATAAACCCAAGACTTGCCCTCATTCCCATTTCTAATTTGCAGGAAGTTAAACAACAGTTATCTGAAACATAACTAAAATTCTGACAGAAGAAACTGGAACTAGATTAGGCCAAGTTTGAAGTCTGTCCAGGAAAAGGGCATTAGCAAGTACAAAGCCACAGAATTGTGCACCCAGTCAATCGAATAAGAGGACCATAAACCTGACAGAGGCTAACATGTTTTAAAATGCTGTTTTCAGGGGCGCCTGAGTGGCTCAGTCAGTTAAGCGTCCGACTTCAGCTCAGGTCACGATCTCGCAGTCTGTGAGTTCGAGCCCCGCGTTGGGCTCTGGGCTGATGGCTCAGAATCTGGAGCCTGCTTCGGATTCTGTGTCTCCCTCTCTCTCTGCCCCTCCCCTGTTCATGCTCTGTCTCTCTCTGTCTCAAAAATAAATAAACTTAAAAAAAAAATTTTTTTTAATAAAATAAAATAAAATAAAATAAAAATGCTGTTTTCAGGTCCCAAAGACCTAGAGAGAGTGCCTACACTGATAGGAGCTCATTTAACAGCTCCACATTTGTTTCCCTGATGTGACTGCATCAGCGTGTGAATTCTGGGTTCACCCTTGAAATTCGGCACATTTCCCCTGCCGCCCTCCATTCAGAGCTCATTCCCAGGAGAACACACAGAGGCTTCAAAAATCTTGCTGGGGGAACCACACTGCAAACAATTCTTCATTAGAACCTTTCCTCATCGTGTGTCTTCCTCCACTGCAGATTTGCCAGTGACTATGACCAAAAGGAGGGTCACGTGATCTAATTCCAGCAGCCTCACACTCCTAAAGGCCAGGAGGTCTCGGTTAGGAATGAAAACGTGTCTTTCCTCATGAAACACCTGCACATCCGAGCTCATCCCAAATGAAGAATATATAATCTCCACTTTGGAGAGACCCTGATGGATACCTACTTTAAAAGGCCGCCAGGTTGAAGGCAAAATCAGAACCAAGCACCCCATCCTGGGTGGACTCCTAAGGGAGAAAGCAACACCTGTTCAAACAACAAATCATTCCCGTGCCAGGCAATGTTCAAGGCTAATTGTTCTAAGCAGGCGTGACTGTACCCTTCAGGGACATTTGGCAGTGTCTGGAGACGTTTCTGGACGTCACAATTGGGAGTAGGGCGCTAGTGGCCTCTAGTAGACGGAGGCCAGGGGTGCTGGTCAACATCCTGCAATGGCCGGGACGGTGCCCACAACAAAGGGTAATCCAGCATGAAATGTCAATTGCACTGAGGTTGAGAAACTCTGCTCTAGACTCTAGGGACACAACAGTAAACAAGGAACAGACAGAAATCTCTGCTCCCTTGAAGCTGGCAGTCTAGCGTGGAGGAACCTATTATAAACATAGTAGAAATGAGAGTCGGTTATAATAGATGTACAATGGAAAAAATAGTACAGGGCAAGGAAGATGAGAGTCTGGAGGGATAGTGATTGTACCTAGTGAGGTCAAGGTAGGCCTGCTAGGAATATTAAAGGACCTGAAGTTGGTGAGGTAGTGAGTCCTGTGGCTCTCTGGGCAAAGGATGGGCCAGGCAGAGGCACCAGCCAAGTACAACATACAAAGGCCTTATGGTGGAGGAGCCCGGAGTGTTCCGGGACAGCAAGGAAGCTGACAGGGAACTTGACCATACAGGCTGCCTTTTGCCGTTTAAAGGATCTCGAGTGTTACTGAAACTAGGAGCCACTGGAGAGTTTTAAGCAGAGAACGACATGATGTGGCACGTTTTAAGCCACAGTTTCTCAGCCTCAGCGGTGACAGTTCAGGGCCAGATAATTCTCTGCTGCTACCTTGTCCATTACAGAAAGTTTAGCAGCATCTCAGGGCTCTATGTACTAAAGACCAGTACCAACACCCTTCCATTCTGACAATGAAAAATCTCTCCAGACATTGTCAAATGACCCCTGGGGAGGGCAGCAATATCTATCCTGCCTGAGAACCAATTTTAACAGGAACACTGTGGCTGTCACATAGAAAATCCACCGGAAGGGGTAACAGTAGAAAGCAAGAGGCTACTGCAATAACCATGGCACGGGCTGGTGAGGACTTGGACCAAAGTGGTAGCAGGGGACCTGCTGAGAGGGGGGCAGATTCTGAACATATTTTCAACTCCAAGAGACGATCTAGGGAATATAACTGAGAGACGAAATGGCTACAGCAGTCTTGACCTTTCAAATTCTACTTTTTCCAACCAAGAGTTGCAAGAAAGGAGATACCCTGGCAAAGACTTCAGACAAAAAGCCATGAGGAGGCCCCCAACAACATGTAGCCCTTTTAAAGTCACACAACAGATGCCGATGACAATAAGTTAGACAACTGTGGAAAACAGTATAGGGAAATTTTGCCAACCCCATATATTTATTCACAGATTTTATTTAACTGGTTTATTTCAAAGAGCATGTGTCTGCTCCACAGACAAGTTTTACAACAACTTTTTTAATTTAGCATTCCTCTCCATACCGGTTCTGTCCCGCACCTGTTTCTAGCTTCAACGTGTGAAGCCATTGCTTCCCACGTAGCCACATTTTTCCTTACACATGCTAGCTAGCTACCGAGGACGCTCACCCTTGCAAGTAATTTTTTGCCGACTCTGAAAAAGAACAGGCCCAAATCCTTCAACATGAGTTTCATGGCACTCATTTGGGTTTTTCCAGATGGTATTTTCCTCACTCTCTCAAACTCATTTAATGTTATGTATCAGCTCCCATCAAAAATGTTCCAAACAGTCCGGTTAATTCATTTCTTTCAGGACTACAGACACACACTCAAACACTCACTCCCTCATTCTGGCCATGTAAGCATTTGCTTATAGAAGCAAAAGCAGAGACTGCTCAGTAAAACACTGGTCCCTTCAGCCGAATGCACATAAAGCCCCAATGAGCATAACCAACAATACCCTTCACACAATATTACTCAAAACCCCCCACCCCCAACACACACAATCTCCTCTCACACACAAAACAGCCATTATGAAGAGAAACCATCAACTAAAGGCTGCTTGTAGGCATCTAACTGCATTTCCTTCCAATCACTGTGAAGCGACTGCAAAGAGGCTGCTTCAGCAACCTGGGGAAGTGGATACGCCGTTCCCAGATTTTCTTCCCCAACTTGGACTCAGAGTCCTGACGTAGCCCCGAAGGAAACAAACCTGGCTCTGCCTGCGGCTAGAGCAAACAGGAGCCCCGTGCACCCCAGAAGCAAAGACTGGACTATGTACTACTTCACCCCCCCGCCAGTTGTCCTTCTCTTCATTCACCCTGATTACTGAACCCTCCTCCCCCTCTGCCAGCCAGGTCCGTTCACCCTGACTTTACCCACGTGAGGGGCAGGCAGGAAGGTTTGAGATGGGTGTGCAGAAGCACTGCTTAACCCTCCAGCTATAGCTTCACCTTATTTCAGAACTGAGAGGGGTGGACATAAACCCTTCTCTACTATCACAACCTCCAATGACCATGTCCCTCTTCGTAAACACGGGAAATGTCTGGAGCGGCCCCCGGACGGAGAAAGAAAGATACCCAACCCGTTCCGACAGAACGGAGTGGGAACGGAGGTAGCATAAGAAATGGGCACTAGAGGTGGTGGGGCGCCAGACCAGCGGGTGTCTTCACTTCTCTCCAAAAAGTTTTTGAACTCCCCTGCAAATTAAACGCGTGTCGCTGCCAAGCAGGGGCCCTGCCAAGCAGGTCTGTCCCAATACCCTCCAGTTACGAGGCTTTTTTTTTTCCCTCCAGGGAAGGCCTGGATTTGAATGGGACTCTAGTGCCCAGGGAGTTGTTTAATCTGAACGAGGTGACACGCCCACCCGCTGCCCCCGACCCGCCCGAGCCGCCGTGCCCGGGTGGGCAAGGTGAGAGGCGGGGCTCCGGGAAACATCACCTGGAGGCGGCCAGGGGCGGACTTTCCCAGAGGAGCCCGACTCCGAGGAGGAGACCCAAAGAATTAATTGCTTCCATCAACGTCGCGTTTCAATCCACCCCAAGCACTCCCTCTCCGAGTACTCAGCCCGCCGGGATCTTCAGAAAAGAGGTTCACTAGAAACTCTTTTTTCCTCCTTCCCACCGGGACAGCGTCCGGTTCCCGCGCTCCTCCTCCCCCACCTGCTCGCCCGGTCGCTCCCCTGCCCCCACCCGGTCTCAGCGGCCAGTATGCAGTGCCCAGGGACCCCTCACCTGGGCCGGCGGTCGTAGGCTGCCTGCGACGCCCCCGCAGCGCACTTGAACGGAGCCCCCGGCGGCGCACCGCCCGGGCGGACGCGGCCCCCCAACTGCGGGGGCAGTTCGCCCTCTGCCCCCGGGCAAGGACACGGGGTCCTTGTCCCAGAGCCCGGACAACCGGCTTTCCTCGCCCCACGGTGTGGGGCACGGGGCCCCCAGCCGCGCTCCGCGCCTCCCTCCAGCTGTCACCACTCACCTGCTCTTCAGAGGTTGACTTTTGAGTTCGTAATAGGTTTTGGGCTCTTCGTGAAACTCCTCCCCGACTTCGAAATCCGGCACAATCCCCGATTCCGACTGCATGGCTCCCGCTTCCCGTCCTTCCGCTGCTCAAAAGTGAGAACAGAGCCTGGGGCGGAGGGAAGGTGGCGGGGCCTGGGTCCCCCGAGCGGTGTGCCCCCGCGCAGTGCCCAGCTCAGCCCGCTTACCCGCGCGCGGCCACCCGCCCCGGCGCGGCGAGTTTACACTCGCACCCGGGAGGGAGGGGCGGGCGGCCGCGCGCAGCCTGGGATCTGTAGTTCGGTCCGGACGGGGCGTTCCCGGCTTTCCAGGGGAGCCGCTCCCGTGAAAACTACAACTCCCAGAAGGCCAGGCGGGGGCAGAGGCAACGTGGTGGACACCGCTATTGCAACTCCTGTTTGGATTCATTGTCAATGTCAGCAGCTCCTCTCCCTCCTCTCTCCTCTCTTGCTTCAAGGATACGGACGTGGCTATTTAATATTAATAAGAATGGCCTCAGCCTTGCTCTCCTACCGTCAGCCCTACTCCCTGTGCAGATATTTGCGAGGGCACGCCAAATCCTTTAAAAAAAATTTTTTTTTTAATCGTGAAGGGTTTTGGCACTAGAAAGTTTTTGCCTTCAAGCCTGCCTTAAAATAAAAGGACCTAACTATCTATCAGCCTGTATGCTTTTCAGCGCCGCGGTGACATATTACCTTGTCCTCGGATTGGAATAGAGTGGAGGAATTTGCCTTCACTTTATAATTAAAACATTATCGTAAAAATTATTCTTGTGCGTTCCTTTTCTGTAACTCAGTCTGAGCTTTTACAATACTATCCATCCAGCTGAGTGGCTCTGCTCCCTTTATCCAATTAGCCACTTTTAATCTAAAGCAGCACTTGAAAGGTCCGGTTAATTTAAAAGGCACCAAGTTAACAGAGTCATCACTGTCTGTTTTTAATTTCTCACTTGTCTGGGAGTTCAAACAAGATTGTCCTAACAATTCAGGAGTGAACTTGGGGGTGCGTAAACTGTATGAGTGTCATCCTCCCGCCTGAGCTTCCCATCACTCATTTAGGTAACAGAATAAAAAGCTCAGTTATGGCTCATGTTTACTTCCAGACCTTTCCTCTGATTACTTCCAGTAGAATGTGTTCTTTCTTCTAAAAAATGTCTTAAGGCATCAGGGAGGCAGTAGAGAGAGGGTGGTATTTAAAGTTATGAGACCCAGAGGTGAAATCCTGAAATCCTGTCTAAAGCACTGTGTAATCTTGGGAACGTCATTGATTCCTAGAAGCCTCAATTTCTTCATCTGTAAAAGAGGAGATTAGCAAACCTGTTTTTGAAGATGTTGCAAGGTCAAATGCAAGAGAAGGTGATGTGTAGTCTTTAAAAATGATGCTTCCTGGTCATTCTTTTATTTTTCTTTAAAGTAAATATCTTAAAAATAAGTAATATCTTAAACATATTCCGTTCAGACTAACATTTCATCTGTGAGTTTTTCCTTCCAGAAGTATTAAACTAAATGATCATGCTAGGATAAAATTCTAAGAAGTTTGGATTAATGATTGGGCATCTCCCAGAATTCCATTGACCCCTTAAAGGCTATCAAGAAGTTCATGTTAGAACTGCACTGTGTAACGTCTTTAGAACTGAAATGGAACAGCCCATTATGGCACTCATATCAAATAGTGACCTACTAGACCAAAGGGACCAAACGTGAAGGGGAAAAAACTATCAAGAAAACTAAGAGCCCTGAACTTACCACCAGACAAGTGCACCTTCCAGAGGGATCTGTAGGCTACAGAGCTCTGAGCGGAGGTTGCCCTGAGGCACATACAGCTGCTATTTTTCCCCTGCACCTTTTCTTCTAGTCTCATCCTACTCTGAGTTGGGGAAAACTCCTCTTCCGTCACATGTGACACATTTGTCATTTAGAGCGCCATCTACCACCCAGTGAGAGTGGGTATGTGATTTAATCCTGACCAATGAATGACCCCTTTTCCTTAGCCACAGTGATTCCTTTAGGGATGGACACAGGACAGTAACATGATTAAAAGTTCTCCTTTGAACCTTTCTACAGGGCAACAGGGAAAGACTGTCTGTTTTGTGGAAGCTTGGTGTTCAAAGATAGACAACCTAAAGCTAATTACTTATGGCCACATTGGAAAGCTGACCAAAAATGAGACAGTGAGATAAGATCAACAATCAGAGAAGCAGATATCCTTAGACTTTTCAGAGATATGAATCCAAAACTTTTTTCTTTTTGCTGAAACTATTATGCTTTAGGTTTTTGTCAGTTGCAACCAAAAGACCTTTGAGTAATCACCCTAAAAGCTTTTCACTCCTTTAAATAGATGGCCCATCTTGAGGGATGGCCATACCATTAATCCACATGATAAAAAGTTGGCCCCCTGGTAGATGGCCCTGTAATCCCTCTTCATGAATGAATTAAACCCTAGGATTAGATACCTTTTCTTTAAAAAGGTGATGAGGGGCGCCTGGGTGGCTCAGTCGGTTAAGCGGCCGACTTCGGCTCAGGTCATGATCTCACAGTCTGTGCGTTCGAGCCCCGCGTCGGGCTCTGTGCTGACAGCTCAGAGCCTGGAGCCTGCTTCCGATTCTGTGTCTCCCCCTCTCTCTGACCCTCCCCTGTTCATGCTCTGTCTCTCTCTGTCTCAAAATAAATAAATGTTAAAAAAAATTTTTTTTAAATAAAAAGGTGATGAAAGTCAATATCTTCATACATTTCAACAGAGATTGGGTCTCTTCAGAGTACAAGACCAAAAGAAGTACAGAAGATTATTTTTGTCACACTTACCTACATTTATGTAATATTTTACTCTTGCTCATGCTTGTCACACGCACCTCTCATTTAAGCTTATAAAAATCCAACAGCAAGGATAAATGTGAAAGGGTCCTCACTTGAAGACACATTGTACATGCGTTGGTCATAAACAGAGCATAGTGTTAAGTAACCAGACTACAAGAATGTATTTGACTTCCTCTCTGCCCTCAAGAGACTCATAGTCCAGGAGTTGAGTCAAGGCTTGTAACCCAGTGAGAAACCACATAGAAGGCGGCAAGTACTAAGCAGCTGATAGTTGATCTATGATTTGGACTTTCATATCCATTTATCTCAACAACTATTTATGGAGCACCTACTCTGTGTCAGCCACATTATGTGCTAGATACGGAGAAAAATAGCAGTTCTGAGCCATACATGATCTCTGCACTCAGGACCTAGTCCTTGCCTTTTTAAGAATAGAAGTGAAAATGCTTTGATAGATAAATAAATAGATAGGTAAATGCTACATGTGTCTGAGAAAGGAGCCACCACCGAGGGCAGAGGTGGAGATAAAGTGAAGAATTCTTGGAGGAGATGTGACTAAGCTAGATATTAAAAATAAATAAAGTGAAGAAAAATAAAGAAGAGAAAAATATAGGACATAAAACATGAAAACTGAATCTAATCAAGCCCCTAGATCTAACCACCAATTTAGGGGGGGGAAGGAGATAGAGGAACATGTGAGGTTGCACTCAGACAAACAAAGAAATTGAGAAATTCTACAAGACATTGTGAAATACTTCAAAAAATAAATAGCATGAAATAAAGAGAAAGGAGGAACTGCTATAGATTTTTAAAGAAGTAAGAGACATACATAAGATCTATGTGAATTATATTTAATTTTGAAAACAAATTGGGAAAACAGACATATCATATCACCCACATATGTCGTGTACATATTATGTGGGGTCTGATTGAACAAACCAATTGTCAAAATTCATTTTGGAGAACACTAGAAGTGTAGGAACATGGACTGGAATTGGATGATATTAAAAAATTATTGTTGGGGTGCCTGGGTGGCTCAGTCGGTTGGGTGTCCAACTTCAGCTCAGGTCATGATCTCACAGTTCGTGAGTTTGAGCCCGCGTCAGGCTCTATGCTGACAGCTCAGAGCCTGAAGCCTCCTTCGGATTCTGTGTCTCCCTCTTTCTCTGCCCCTCGCTGGCTGGTGCTCTGTCTCTCTGTCTTTCCTTTCTCTCTCTCTCTCGCTCTTTCTCTCTCTCTCTCTCTCTCCTCTCAAAAACAAATAAACATAAAAAAGATTTTCTTAATTATTGTTAACTTTATTAGGTGTGATAGTGACATCGTGCTTATCTTATTTTCGAAGTTCCTATCTGATAGTCAGACATACATATAAGGTATTTATGGGTGAGATGATATGATGTCTGGGAATTGCCATAAAATACTCCATACAATACTATCCCCCCATAAAGTGGGAAAAGGAGAGCAGAAATGTGAATAAGATGGTAAAACTGGGTAATGTGCTTTGGAAGTTTACTATACAACTCTCTGTACCTTTGCGTACATTTTAACATCTCCATGTTAAAAAATAAACAGAGCGGGGTGCCTGAGTGGCTCAGTCGGTTGAGTGCCGACTTCAGCTCAGGTCACGATCTCGCGGTCCGTGAGTTCGAGCCCCGCATCGGGCCCCTGTGCTGACAGCTCAGAGCCCGGAGCCTGTTTCAGATTCTGTGTCTCCCTCTCTCTTACCCTCCCCCGTTCATGCTCTGTCTCTCTCTGTCTCAAAAATAAATAAACGTTAAAAAAAAAAATTTTTTTTAAATAAATAAATAAATAAACAGAAAAAAAGGGAATAGTCAGAATGATTTTTTAAATGGTAAACCATTGCTGATAAAGTTAGATTTAAAAAAACATGTCGTTGAAAAGGAGAAACGGGACATGAGGAAGATGTGGAAGCAAAGCTGCTCAAGGTATGTTCGGAGGAAACATCCAAGAGCAACAGGAGATGGTTGATTTCAGCAGAAAGCAATTCACTGAAAGTAGACTGAGTAACCCCAGACCTTCTGGAAGGGCCGCAGGACCTGGCGCAGAAGTTGTGCAACCAGGAACAACTCCAAAATCTATGCCATACAACTGGGCTAGTGAAGCCACCACCACCGATAACACTTTGTCACGAAACATCACAGCTTGTGCCTTTGACACTGAACATGGCACACTGTCGAGATGCTGCCTCTGGGAACTGGATATAGCCACAACTGCCCATCACCAGAAGGGATTAGGCTGAGTCCCAGCTGCTTCACCTAGGTGTTGTCCTGTCCAAGGTCAAGGCTTGATGCAATTGGCAGACCTAGGTTTTGTGCCCAAACTCTGACCTCTGACTGCAAGGATGCTAGCTACCCAAAGCCATTCCCTACCCTGTTTCTCTCTCACTACTTTAGAGACTTAAGGTAAAAACAACAACAACAATAACAACAACAACAACAACAACAACAAACAAAGAAAACCCACCATTTTGCAGTCTCCCTAGGAGCAAAAAATTCAGTTATGTAGACAGAAACACATAAAGCTACCCCCCTTTTCAACTTGTGTTTCTCTTATTTGAAGCATATTTTAATGAGCACAGGATTGAACACGAATGAGGCTGTCGATTTACATAATTTTTGTTTATTTTTTAGAGAGACAGAGAGAGAGAGAGAGCATGGGAGAGAGGCAGAGAGACCGAGAGAGAGAATCTTAAGCAGACTCCAGGCTCAGCGTGGAGCTGACGCTCCATCCCACGAGGTTGGGATGATGACCTGAGCCAAAATCAAGAGTCAGACGCTCAATCAACGGAACCATTCAGGCTCAGTTACTTCAAAAGAAGAAGCCAGTTCAATTACTTCAGAAAGAAGGCAAAAAAGGCCCAGAACAATATAAATGACAGAAAAATGCTAAGGAAAAGGATAATAGAGGAGAAGGGAATGAGGCATTCAACAGAAAAGTCTTCACCACTACCCTTCCAGTATATGTCCTTCCTACATCTGCCAAGGCAGTAGACTATGTGCCCAGACATGGGCGTGCTCGGAGAAAAACAATCTAAGCTATACAAAGCTCAGACGTGAAACATATCAAGAGGGAAGATAATTAATTTTCAAGGCATAAAACTGCTTCATGGCTTTGCAGGGTTAATGTTTGGATAGTGGATTTCTTTGAGAATCTGAAAGCTGTACACTTTTTTGCCAGAAAAGAGAACATGCTCAAATACCATTGCAACTTCAGAGGTGCCACAGACCACCTTGTGGTCATTTATTGCTCCTCAGGAGTCTCTGGATCTTGGTCTTCTAAATATATTGTTTTTATGAGTACTGTCTACCATGGTTTTCCAGAGCCACTGGACAGGGGCCCAGGGAGAGGGAAGGGTGATATGCTGTGTAGACCAGGAGAGGAAAGTGGTGTGCTCTTCTCAAAGGGTTGTCTATGATCCATGTCCATCAGAATCGCTTGAGGTGCCATTACAATGCAGATATCCAAGCCCAGCAGCAGAACGACTAAATCAAGATATTGAAGGGGTAGAGATTGAGAACCTACATTTTTACCAAGTTTCTCTGCACTGTAAGCATGGAGCCTAAGGTGGGGGGCAGGGATAGGTGGTGTGTGCTCCAGGCAGGGCTCGAACTCACAACCATTAGATCACGATCTGAGCTGAAATCAAGAGCCAGTCACATAACCAACTGAGCAACCCACATGCCCCACGAAAAGTTGGGATTTCTAGTCAAGAAGCAGAACATAAGTGAGGTAGACATAGAAGGTGGAGGGTGGGTATTAAAGGAGTAGCATAATTCTTTTATACATACATATATATATGTATGTATATATATATATATGTAATTTATTGTCTAATTGGTTTCCGTACAACACCCAGTGCTCATCCCAAGAGGTGCCCTCCTCAATGCCCATCACCCACTTTCCCCTCTCCCCCACCCCTCCATCAACCCTCAGTTTGTTCTCAGTATTTAAGAGTCTCTTATGGTTAGGCATAGCATAATTCTTTGCTAAACTGACCTAATAGGATTCTTCCTGAGGCAGGCAAGGGGAGGGATGGGAGATAAGGAAGGTGATCGGATATGGAGGATGGGGATGATGGCCAAACCATCTTGACAGGATTGTTGCTAAAATTGGTCAATGTAAATGGAAGCCCAAAAGTCAAGGCCTATTTGAGAAGAAGATTCAGATGAGGGTGGCTAAAATTTGATCGAGGAGAGACTCAAACCAAAAAAGTGCCTTTTGTAGCTAATAGACCCTAAAGACAAGCCAATGGCACCAAGTAGCTCTCACCTCACAAATACAACAGCAATGGTGGAAGAGTGATTTGACCCTGGTATGAACTTGGTGACTCCAAACCCAATACAGAACAATCAATAAAGGTCATGCTGTACATTCTCGTTCCAAGGTATCTGAAGTCACAGGAATTAGAGTAAGCAATACAATACAAAATGTTCCAAAAGATGGAATACATACTCCAGAAAGGGCATTCCTGCTTTTTTTGTCTTCCTCTAAACAGCTACCAAAGTAGCCAAATGTTACTGGCTTCTATGTAAAATATTTTAAAGTTATCTTCTAATTTTTTTTAACGTTTATTTATTTTTGAGACAAAGAGAGAGAAAGAGCACGAGCGGGGAAGGGTCAGAGAGAGAGGGAGACACAGAATCTGAAACAGGTTCTAGGGTCTGAGCTGTCAGCACAGAGCCTGATGCAGGGCTCGAACTCACGGACTGCGAGATCATGACCTGAGCTGAAATCGGACGCTTAACCAACTGACCCACCCATGTGCCCCTAAAGTTATCTTCTTATTGGATAAGTAAAAAGATTTATTATTTAAAACTTACAAAATGCAGATAAATAAAAGAAAAACATTTTTGAATACCCATAATACCACTCTCCAGCAATACCCATACCTAAGTATATGTCACTCAATGTTCAATATATTCATTATATAGATATATATGTATGTACAGTCTCAGTAAATATTCGAAAGGTAATACTGAATATACCACTTCTTGGTCACACCTTTCCTTTTCATGTATCATGAATAGCTTTCCTTGTCTAAAACCTTGTTTTAATGTTTCTAAAACACATTTGCCATTTTCAAATTTATTACATTTATTTTTCTAATGTCTGCATTGTTGAACCTTTTGACTATTTTCAATTGTTTACTATTAGAGATAAAGAGCATTTCACTTCTTTCTCAGTGGCTAAATCTTTACTCCCATTCACACCAATTGCCTGGAGATTGAATTGCTACACCAAAAAGCACAGGTTTTTGAACTTTTGCCAAGAGAGATCTTTCTAGAACACAAACCTCATCTTGTCTTTTCCCTATTTTAAGGCATTTTAGGATCCCCACTGCTACAGATATGTAGACCAGGCTCTTTAATATTAGATACCCAGCTCTTCAGGCCCTGGATTCTCCCACGCCCTTTTCCTCCTCTCAGATCACTCTCTAACTTCCATATTAAGTAGCTTCACCAACCTCAAACTGTTTGGAGCTCCTGGAATAGGTCAGACTGTTTCTCTGTCCAGAGTGCCTTTCTCTTCTTCTTTTGCCCCAAACACATCTTTAACCTTAACATACAGTTCAGATGTTACTTTCATCAGGAAGTCTTGCTGTACCCTACCAACCCTCACCAGGCCCCCATATTGATTTAGAAGCCCCATCCCTAAGTTCCCCAAATACACTATCTGCAATATACCACATTATATTTATTTGTTTAATTTTTTATACAAATCCCCCCCTCCAACCCTACTACCCCACTATCATCACCAACAGGTACACAGACCCAACACACCCCTGCCCTTGCCCAAACTGTGAGCCCTCTGAGGGCTGGGACCATGCCCACAATAGATACTCAATAACTGTTGAATAAACAAATGGATTAGCCATCAAGTAAAAGAAAATATGTTTTCTAGCAAATTTACACTGTTCCTTTTTATAATGATAGCAAAGATAATACAAATTAAAATGGAATTTTTAACTTAAGTTTTCCAGTGTCCATTTGTTCATCAGGCAAATATTGATTGAACGAAATAACTTTCCATCACTAGGACTCTCTCCCAGTCTAAATTGATTTATCACAGTAGAATTTAGCCTGTGTCCCAGAGGCATTGCTGATAAGGAGGCTGAGATTTCTTCATTAGAACAACAAGCAGACACGTTCAGACTTGCTAACGGGTGATTTGGAGAAATATCATGCCAGAAAATAACTGAATGAATCTTATTTAGCACTTGTTAAAGAAACTAAAAAGAGAAACTGAAATAAACCACGATTTATACACATTTCCCGTCATGAAGTTTACAAGGTAAACCTCAAGGGTTTTGATGTTCCCATCCACATTAACCCAAAAAGTTGTCTGAAAGTTTGACAAAACAAGGACTCATTTGTTAGGTTACAGAAGGAAATACATTCATTCCCCCCCCACCCCCAAATCCAGTAGGGGTAAGAGTTCAGCAGTACTGCTGTGGAATTGATTTGCAAAAGTAAGATGCTAAAATATCAAGCCCCAGGGGGCAAAAGTCAAGTACTTGGAAAAATAGAAAACTTCCAGCTTGCCTCAAGGCAAGTGAAGAAGGGAATATCCCCAGCAACTTACCTTTTAGAGATGAATTAGAGTGGACATCAGGGGACAGTTACAAAACAGTAAAAGAATTAATACTTGTAAGACACACAGACCATTAGCCAGGGCATGCCACATAATGTGCTTCATACAAGATTTTTGCAAAATAAATAAATAAATAGAATAAATTAATCTTTAATTCTTTATTCACTTAGGAAACATCTGTTTCTTTTCATTTTTTTCTCTCATTTGAAAAAAAATTTTTTTGAAAGATAGAGTGCAAGCAGGAGAGGGACAGAGAGAGGGGGAGACAGAATTCTAAGCAGAGACTCCATACTGTCAACTCAAAGCCCAACACGGGGCTTGAACCCACAAACCTTGAGATCATGACTTAAGCCAAAATCAAGAGTCAGACACTTAACCAACTGAGCCACCCAGGAACCTCAGTCTCTCATTTTTTTTTAACGTTTATTTATTTTTGAGACAGAGAGAGACAGAGCATGAACGGGGGAGGGTCAGAGAAAGAGGGAGACACAGAATCCGAAACAGGCTCCAGGCTCTGAGCAGTCAGCACAGAGCCCGACGCGGGGCTGGAACTCACATACCGCGAGATCGTGACCTGAGCCGAAGTCGGACGCTCAACCGACTGAGCCACCCAGGCGCCCCTCTCATTTTTTTTTAATTGAAGTATAGTTTACAGTACTTACTCCGTGCCAGTCGCATACTGGGACCGACTACTTGACTGATCCAGCTAAGGGTTTCCAAAGTTTGTTCAATCTAGGCAAAAAATAGAGTTAAAATGTATACCAATGGTCTGACCTTCTTTTCTGTATCAGAAAGGCACAGTGGCTGGATTCAAACCCTACATCTACCACTTATTGCCTGGTCGGTAGGATGCCTAAATCACCCTAATTCTCAGTTTCCTAATTTACAAAAAAGGGGATAATCAAAAATAAACTAGTTATTGTGGGGATTAAGCAAGGAAATCTGTATAAAGCATTTGCTTTTTATTTTCTGAAACACATAAGAACTGTTGACTAATTTTAAGTGTTAATTGTTGCTATTGTTTTTTCCTTTTTTGGCCAGACTTTCAATTAGCCTTCAGGAATCCTATGTTTGAGACCTAAAAGACAAAAGAACACTTTCTGTTTCTCATGTCAATTCTCTTTTGGTTTAATTTTTCTAAAGAGTATTTTCTTGCAATCATGAAACTTATTACTCTTGGGAAAAGTACATAAAACATAAATGTATACTTTCACAATTGATCCTTACCCTCTCACAAATATTTCCCTTCAAAAGACAACCACTTTTATGGTGATCATTGCCCTTTTTCTTCTATAATTTTAACACATAAGCTTGGCCCCTAAGCAATATAGGGTTTTTCTGCCTATTTTCGAACTTCAGATAAATGAAATTATGGCCACCAGCTTCCAGGATGGCCCCCAATGATACAGGTCTCTTAATGGTCTCTTCCTATATTGAATCAGAGCTGGTCTAGTGTGACTAACTTCTAAGGCTGTCACAAAAGTTAACTGTGATTTCCTCCCAGTTTTCTCAGATTGTTCACTCTGAGGGGAGCATGAGGAGATGCAAGTGGTCCTTTGAAGAGGCCCTTGTGGACAGGAACTGAGGCCTCCCACCAGTGGCTACCACCAACTTGCCAGCCTTGTGATTGAACCACCTTAGAAGTGGATCCTCAGCCCGAGTCCAGCCTTCCGATGCCTGCACCCCCAAAAAAGCATTCGACTGCAATCTCAACCTCAAGAGCAACCCAGAGGCAGAATTGCTCCAAGCCACTCTCAAATATCTGACACACAGAAAGCATATGCAATAATAAGTGATTTCTGTTGTATTAAACCCAGAAGATTTGGAGTAATTTGTTACACAATGGGAGATAATCAGAGATGACGCTGTACAAATTCTTTTGTATCTTGATTCTTTGACTCAACATTTTTCAAAGATTCATCCATGACACTGTGTGGGGTTTGTTTGTTTTCATTATCATATAGAATTCTTCTTTCCACTGTCACAAAAGTCATCTGACAATCCTGAATGACAAACTTACTATCCCTCATCGTGCCCCAACAGCCTCTGGACTTCTCTGCTTCTCAAATAAAAATGAGAAAAGAGGATGAGGTAGAGACAGGCCCTCTCTCCCGGGATGTATTTTCCTCTGACTGGCAATTAAACCAAAGCAAACGTTTTGGCCACTGCAGACTCAGGAGGTCATGTTTCCTTAACATTGAAGCTGTGTGGCCAAGCAGGAGTCCTGAGCACCTCCAATTAACAGGAAGCAGGACAGTTCAGTTGTTTGCCCTCTGCCACTGTTTCAGTAGGGCCCACAGATTAACTAAGAAATGTGGGCGGCAAGGCAGGCACCTAATGAAAAATTAAGAGTAAGATTCCATTTCTAGAAATCTATGGGGCAAAACTACTCTCACAAAGGCTACACAGATGTATATACAAGAGTTTTCACTGCAATGTTTTTCATGACCTTGAAAAACTAGATCCATGGCACAGAGGCTATAGATAAATTAGGGTGTATCCTTACAGTTGAATTATATGTAAGTGTTAAAAATACTACAGAAGTGTGTTAAAAAAATAATGAGACTGAACTCTGTGAACAGACATAGAAAGATGCACAAAACAGATCTTACATGGGGAAAAAGAAGCATGCTGCAAATGATGTATGTCAATTCTATTTTCATTTAAGAAACAAATTGTGTGTGTGTGTGTGTGTGTGTGTGTGTGTGTGTGTGTATAATGTTGTACCTGGATTAAATCATTAACAGCTGTTACAGGAACTAAGGAATTATAAAGAAATTTGGCTTTCAAAATCACGCATGCTTGTAATATTTTATTTCGTTACAACATATACATATTTCTTTTGAAAGCAGGGAGAGAAGCAGTAAATTTTTAATATGCCATTTGCGTCAATAATAAAAATGTCAATGATTGTGATGAGAAAGAGTGATAAATTACAGATTTAACCCTTCTGATTCTCTTGAGTACCTAATCTAGGATCTTCTCTTACCCATTTTTCCCAATGATTTGTACATCAAAGAGCTATGAGAACCACACAGCATAAAAAGTGAGCCATAAGTGATGAAAGCATGTATTTCCTTTATCACACTTTACTGTCTTTAAAATTTCATAAATGATTTGTGTGCATTTGAGAAGAATTGGAAAATACTACAGCAAACAAAAAGAAAAAAATTACCTGTCATTGACCCACCAGAGAGAAATGCTTTTAAGTATTTTCCTAACAACTATCCAAACTTATTTCTAGTGTTATACACACACACACACACACACACACACACACACACACATGCATGCATATATACATGCACACATGCACACAAACTATTCTCTTCCTTTCAAAGTAATGGGTAATATTCTATGCATTGTTTTCAATGCATAATTGTTTACATAATATATTTTGAACAACTTCTCATATTAAAAACATGCTCATATTGGGGCACCTGGGTGGCTCAGTTGGTTAAGTGTCCAACCTCGGCTCAGGTCATGATCTCATGGTTTGTGAGTTTGAGCCCCGCATCGGGCTCTGTGCTGATAGCTCAGAGCCTGGAGCCTGCTTCCAATTCTGTGTCACCCTCTCTCTGCCCCTCCCCCACTTGTCTGTCTGTCTCTCTGTCTCTCTCTTTCTCTGTGTCTCTCAAAAATGAATAAACATTAAAAAAATTTAAAAAACTCATACTCCTATGATAATGATTAAACCTATGATTAAAACTATGATAATGATTAAACCATTACATCAATAGCATATAAAATGGTTATAAAACACCTCTGGATTTATATGTAAACTTTTACTGGGTTTGCAAATATCCAAAATATCTGGGTTGCATGCAAAATACATCTGCATCTTTCTAGAGAGAGAGCTCGTATCTCTACTCATTGTCTGAGGATTCCACAGCTTAAGAAGAAAAAAAGAGTTGAGTCACTGGCTGATATGCCTGTGGAAGAGATGGCATAACTTATCTAACCAATCCCTTCCTGATTATTTTGTTTGTTTCCCATTTTCACTATTATAAACAGTGCCACAAATAAATTTAGGAATTTTCAGTTTTGCTGTTCAGGAAAACAAGGAAGGCACCAAGTACTGTGATATCATTGAGTCTCCTTATGTAAATGAATAGATGAATGTGCTATACCATTCAAGGATCTATCCAGAAGGCATTTTCGTAGAGCCATCAAAGAAGAGTTTAGAAACCTCAGACACTGAAATCCCACCAGCACAATTAAACAAAGCCTAGCATTGGCCAAACCTAAGACATCAATAGGCAGAACACAGCAGAAAATTGGGAAAATTCATAATACAAGGTAAGGGAGGGGCACCTGGGTGGCTCAGTCAGTTGAGTGTGGGCTTCTTGATTTCTGCTCAGATCATGATCTCACGATTGTCAGATCCACCTGTGGGTCACACACAGTGTGGAGCCTGCTTGAGATTCTCCATCTGTCTCCCTTATGCCCCTGCCCTATTCGTGAGCATGCACACACGCTCTCTCTCTCTCTCTCTCTCTCTCTCCCAAAAAATAATTAAATAAATAAACAATAATTTAAAAAAGAAAGTAAGGGAGAAAAATAGGGACAGGATGAGGAAAAAGGAAGAAATTCATGCAGTGAACATCCGTTTTTGGTTGTGTCTGCCTGCCTGTCTTCTTTCCTTCTCCTCCTAAGAGCACCTCCTTTTGCTTTTGGGGAACTGCCCAACCTCCATCCCAGGTGGTATCGGTACAAATGTCTTTCAACAGTATCCCACTCCCTCTGGTCAGAGGAACAAACTGCTGGCCCAAGCTAGAACAATAAGTTTTTCTCTCCCAGAAAGCTGAATCCTCTACAGAGAAACCCTGGGAGGGAAGGCTGTTGGAGCTGAGTCATCCAAGAACAGCAACCTTCGAAACCAACCCATGAGTTCCTGCTGCTGAGATTCCCCCAATGACCCCTTGTTTCTGCCCTTTCCCAGACATGATTGTTCAACTCTTCCTTCTGGTTTCTGAGCTACATAATATCCTTCCAATTAATTTCTTTCTTCTTGCTTTAGTTAGTGAAAGTCAGGATCTGTTGTTTACAGCAACAACACCACAAATCCTCATACAGTTAGAATTAGACCCATAGGTCAAGTGAGAACATCTGGCTCACACCTTGATTTCTGTTGTTGTTGAAAAAGAGTCAAAAACACGCAGAAACAATAACATCAAGATGTTGACTAATGTCTCATAACTATTAGTGATAGAGGCAGGACCAGGTACAGATCTCTCCTTAGCAGAATATAGGACAGAGATGCTGTCTTGTTCAGTGGTGAGTACCCCATCCCTAAACCAGTGGAGGCATAACCCAGGTGATCAACAAATGATTGTTGTTAATGTTTTCTAGTAGTATTGGTGGTTATTGTTTTCTGACTTAAAAACAAGAAGTGTCCAAGAAAACACTGCTAAATAAAAAAAACAAGCTGAGAAAAAATGATCTTGAATGGTGTTGCCCACTCCACCTCTTGATAATTGTTATCTCTAGCAGGAGAAAATAGATGGGCAAATTGTTTTATGTTCCAGTGTTATTTGAATTTTTTGTAGTTTAAATATAATCTTTCTGTGATTAGAAAATGATCATTTAAATTAAGGAAAGAGGAGAAGGGGAAAGAAAAAAAGAGAGAAAAATCAAAATGATATAAAGAAAGAAGGGAGTAAAAAGAAGGAATAGAAAAAGGGATCAGGAGGCAGAAGGGTTGTAACATTCCCCGGTGGCATTCTAGCAAAGATTCCTTATTATGGTGATCATTAGGGCTGTTCACCAACATTCCGTTTTCCTCCTTCCAGACACATGGTGAGATTCAACCTATCACACCCTTGAAGTTACAAGTGGCCATATGTCTTGCTTTTGCCAACAAAAATGTGAATGGAAGCAATGCATGTCACATCCAGATAGAAGTGCCTGAAAATCAGGGTGTGGGAGCAATCACAGTACTAGGTATTTACCCAAAGAATGCAAAAATACTCATTCAAAGAAATACACGCACCTGGATGTTTATAGCAGCATTGTCTGCTCAGCCATAAAAAAAGAATGAAATTTTGCCATTTGCACCAACATGGATGGAGCTAGAGAGTATTATACTAGATGAAATAAGTCACTCAGAAAAAGACAAATGCCATAGGATTTCACTCATGTGGAATTTAAGAAACAAAACAAATGAGCAAAGGGAAAAAAGAGAGAGGCAAACCAAGATACAGACTCTTAACTATAGAAGACAAACTGATAGTTACCAGAGGGGAGGTGGGTAGGGGATGGGTTAAACAGGTGATGGAGATTAAGGAGTGCATTTGTTGTGATGCACTTCCAGGTGTTGTATGAAAGTGTTGAATCGCTGTATTATACACTTGAAACTAATATTGCACTGTATGTTAACTAACTGGAATTTTAATAAAAACTAAAATAAAAAATCGGTGTGTGATTTGTTACATTCTCTTCCCTTGTCTACACCAAGAACTAATGGTAAAGACTCCTTATGCCCTGGGTTCCTGAGGGAGGATAATAGGAGCACAAACCCTGACAACCCATGATGGACATGAAGCATAAGTGAGAAATAAACTTTTATTTAAGCTACTGAGATTTAGGGATATTTATTTTCATAACCTCAGCATATTAAGTCTATCATGGGGTATATCTAGTGCAGGGCTGGAAAATAGAGGATTGTCTTCTAAGATCTCTGTTATGGACTGAATGTTTATGTCCTCCCTCTGAAAATTTCTACCTTGGTACCATAACTCCATGTTGCATACCTGAAGATGGGGCCTTTGGAGGGTAATTAGGTTTAAATGAGGTTATAAGGTTGGGGATCTCATGATGGGATTAGTTCCCTTATGAGAAGAGACACCATTTCTCCCTACCACGTAACGATACAGTGAGACTGCGCTGACAGGAAGGAGCCTACTTGGAATTCTGTCTCCCTCTCTCTCTGCTCCCCCCACTCATCCTCCTCCTCTCTCTCTTTCTCTCTCTCTGTCTCTTTCTCTCTCTCTCTCTGTCTCTCTTTCTCTCTCCTTCAAAAATAAATAAATAAACATTAAAAAAAAGACACAGTGAGAAGGCAGCCTAGGAAGAAGCTAGGAAGAGAGTCCTCATCAGAATGTGATCATGATGGCTCCGTCATCTTGGACTTCCCAGCCCCCAGAACCATGGAAAATAAATTTCTGTTGTTTCAGTCACCCAGTCCATGGTATTTTTTTATGGCCGCCTGAGCAGACTAACACAACTTCCTACAGGAAATCAGTGCTGTGTCAGTTTTATCCCAAGAACCCAGAATTATTTCTCTAGCATTGCTCGTACTACTCTGTCTTTTACCCCATGTACCACCCCCACCCCATTTGTTGAGCCTGTACAACTCTTTTTTTTTTTTTAACATTTATTCATTTTTGAGAGACAGAGACAGAGCATGGGTGGCGGAGGGGCAGAGAGAGAAGGAGACACAGAATCCAAAGCAGGCTCCAGGCCCTGAGCTGTCAGCACAGAGCCTGATGCAGGGCTTGAACCCACAGACTGCAAGATCATGACCTGAGCTGAAGTCAGACACGTAACCGACTGAGCCACTTAGGCACCCCTAGCCTATACAATTCTACTAGAAGTTACTTGATTATTTCATGAAGCTACAGCTGTAGTTTTAACTCTCTTTGGCATGCAACTGGACTTTATTCTCTCTGAGAAGTCTTCTTAGACTATCCCATCCACCCACATATAAGTCGAACCCAAGGTTTGTCAGTTTGTACATTGTCTTTGTTTTTTTGTGTGTGTGTGTGTTTGTTTAATACATGAGAGGGAGTACTTGTTAAAATATTTTTTTTTATTTTTGAATAATTATAAATTTACAGAAAAATTACAAGGGTAATACAAAGGGTTTCCATATTTCATTCACCCTGCTTCCCCTTACGGTGACATAGCCACGGTATGTTGCCCAAACTATTATTTTGGTATTAATTAATAAACCATAAATTTTATTTAGATTTCACCAGTTTTCCTACTTATGTTCTTTTTCTGTTTTAGGATCTAATCCAAGACACCTCGTCGCATTTATTCACCAAGTTTCCTTAATCTCCTAAATTCTGCGACAATTTCACAGTCTTTTTTTTTTTTTTTAAGTAAGCTTTAAACTTTTAAAGAGTACTGGTCAGGTATTTTGTAGAATATCCCTCAATTTGGATTTGTCTGCTGTTTTCTCAGAACTAGTCTGAGATTACAGATTTGAGGGAAGAATACCACACGGTGAGATAATCTTCTCATTACATCATATCAGTAGTATATAAGATCAACATGGCTTATCACTGGTGATGTCAACCTTGATTACTTTGTTAAGCTGGTATCAGCCATGTTTCTCCACTGGATGGTTACTATTTTTCCGTTTCCATATTTTTGTCTTTGAAAGAGTCACTAAGTCAAGTACACACTCAAGAAGAGGAAAATTAAGCTCCACCACCATCTTGGTTGCTCTCTCTCTCTCTTTTTCTCTCAGGTGTAGAGAAAGGCAGCTGCTATGTAATTTAAGCAATGTAATAGAGAAAGTCATTTGGCAAGGAACAGAATCCTCCTGGTAGAAGCCACATCAGTGACTTCAGAAGTTCATTCTCTAGCCAACCGACATGTTGACAGAATACTCTCGAGAGACTCTGAGCCACAAATACCCAGCTAAGCTGGTCCCAGATTTCTGATCCCCAGAAACTATGTAAACTAATAAATTTTGGTGGCTTTAAAATGCTATTTGGGGGGTAATTTGAGGTACAGCAATAGGTAATGAATTCAAGGCAATACTTTAACCTCTGTCTTTTCTCTCTTTGCATGTGATTCCTCTTGAACTTCATGCCCTTGGGTAGCCATGGTACATTGTCCCGTACATCTTCCCATATAACATCTCCTTGGTTCAAGACACCAGCCCAGTCTTCATGGCATTCTCTCTGTTGTAAGTTCTAGAGATAGAGAAACTGCCCAAGAATAGGTCATGCAATTGACCACTCAGGTCCAATTAATGTAGATAAAGTCAAGGTGCATAAACATGGCTGCCTGGAGACCAATCCCGCATATGGAGAGGAGCAATTCTCAGGGGAGGTGAGTTACTTAATATGAACCTGGCAGATACCCCACCAGTATTCAGCTTTACATGCTTGCCACACTTAAAGGAGTGAAAAATGAGACATGAGTTTCCCACTGGATCCCATATTCAGGAACTGATGAATTGGGAAGTGTGCCAAGTTGGAGGACCTCCTTAGGATCTTCCATTGACATCCATGTAGCTGGATTGACTCCAGAAAGGATAATATTTTTACAAATAAGGGGTAACCTCAGAGAAAAATGTATGAAATGCCACAAGTTATGTTACAAACAATGAAGTTCACGGCTATGTAATCCCAATCTCCATGGACATCGAGGGGTATTTTCAGCCCAAGATCCAGTAAGTCTTTGATGTGTTTCTTGGTAAGGTGATAGTTCTTGCAAGGATTGGTTTAAAAATAAATACCCTATGGGTGAACTCCTTGAGGTGAAGCATGAACAAAAGAACAAGTGTCAGGGTGAGTTAATAGTAAGCATGGAAGGAGTTCCCTTAGGGTTTCCAGATGTTGAAGAAGCCTAGCTCACTTGACTAGTTAGTGTTCAGCAATAGCAGGATATTAATGGCCAATTTGTTGGAATCTACCTCTCTTCCATGAGGCAATGGAAATGACAAAATCTGTGTCACACAGTAACACTTTACAAGTGGATACAATTTCTGACACTGCATAGATGAACTAAAATTAGCTTTCACAATGTAAGAACTGCTTGGGAATTTCAATTGCTTTGATAATTTAATCAAGATGCAATTAAAACACATGCACATGCACATATACACATATAGATATATCAGAATGACTGGGAAGGTAATAAAGCAACACATAAAATCATAACATATTATCCAAAATTCAGAATTCATCACCAACATAGGTCATGTGCAAACATTTATTTCAATGCTATTTAAAATGTCCTTGAGATTAAGGATGCAGAATGCATCCTTTTCAAGTGTAACATTATCTAGTTCAGTTCACAGCTAGCCTCCTGCTAATCATTCCCTCCAGATCTGGGAGAGGGCTGATCACATTGATAATCAAGATTTGCTAAAACAAAACCAAAAAAAAAATCTTCTGAGTCATCAGGTTGTAGCTGAAAAACATTAGACATGAGCTACAGAGTTCTAGGAGTTTAAAAATATCCTTACTTTTAAGCCTATTCTCTTGAATTTGACTATGGAATTTCAGTGCTTCTGTTCTCATAGCTCTTACCTTTAAAGAAAATCACACCCCAAACAGAGGCAAAAATAAATGTTCACCAAAAGAATAATGTCTTTACTACCTACAAACAGGAAACACCTTGGAGAAGCCATAGATGACACTAAGCAGCTTATATGGTTGGGCCCTTGCTGGTCAGTGTCTTTTTAGTCTGGGCTCCATTCCTTAGGGAACAGCATTCCTCAGGTTCTGTTACCCTCTGCGTTTCAGGTGGTTTGGCCAATGGGAGCCACCGGTACTAGACTGAAGGGCAAGAGGAGGACGGAGCTGGAATACTTCTCCACTCTCTTCTTCATGGAGTGCTTCTGACATAGCTGTATTTCCTTTGTAGCTCACTTTCTGCTGGAAAGCTCCCTTTCTTCCTGCTCCTAGTTGCCACCTGCCAGCCTATTATGATTCCAGCTTCCAGTATACGACCCAAATCCTGGGCTTTAGTAACCTATCCTTTCTCTCTCCCGTCCCAGACCTAACTTCCTGCTATTGCTCACCTTATGTGTCCTATTTCACTTTTCAGCTCTTCCAGTGACTGTATAACCAATTCCTTGTATTAAGTCTTCTCTGTTTGAGAAACATAAAGCAATTGCAGTTTTCTTGTCTGGACCCTAAATAGTATAGGGACACAAAACCAACACACATGCATTCAAAAGTCAAAAGTAACAAAATTATGGGGCACCTGGGTGGCTTGGTTGTTTAAGTGTTGGACTCTTGGTTTCAGCGCAGGTCATGATCTCATGGTTTGTGGGTCCAAGCCCCACATCAGGCTGGCGGCACAGAGCCTTCCTGGTATTCTCTTTCTACCTCTCTTTCTCTCTTCCCCTCCCCGACTTATGCTGTCTCTGTCTCTCTCAAAATAAATAAATAAACTTTAAAAAAAGAATAAAAAAGTAACAAAGCTATATGATTAAATGTGTATATCGGGTAGCACAGTAAGTGTTCAAAAGAGGCAAAAATTACAGAAGCCTAGAAATTGAGCTTTCCTGTGCTTCATCCTCATTCCCAGGATGACCGTTCTTCTATATCTTGAAACTTTCAGCTTCAGTTTCTGTAAGTAATAACCTTTTCCTCTGAGTATTATCCAGTCACATTTCTGAGGATTTATTAAATTATGTCACTCCTGGCCTAGGGTGTTGGTTAGTCTATTCATTGGTTTTCCTTACTTATGGTCCAGTCAACCCTGGCCCCAAAAGGACTGAACACAACAATAACGGTACTTGACGTTAACTGAGCATTAACTCTATAGTAGAGAACTTTTCATCAGTTTTCTCATTTGCTTTAGAAGACAACATCATATGTTAAGCCTTATTAAGGAATTTAAGGCTTAGAAATTAAATAGTCTGTCTTCAAACATGGTTGCCTACTGCTGTATCTTCCATGAGGATTGCTTCTTCAGGGTCCTTGTTGGACCAGGTTCTAGTAGATACTGAGGACAGAGGAGGATTTTGTTTTTTGGTCTTGTTTTTAATTGCACGTGTCCTATGTAAGGACCTCTAGGGCTTTGAGTGAGTCAGCAAAAAGTAAAATTGAACTCATGGTCCACAGTCCCCCGACATGCATACATACACACACATACACACACTTACACAGGTGTATGCCTCGACGTGACTATCCTGTTGGAAGGCAGAAAATGCAAACTTGCACCTCTACCCAGGAATCTGTCCTGGAGAATGAAGGATGGAAGGAAAAATTTTAAAAATACTTCCCAATGAGCACAGGAGCCTCTTAACAACCCCCGCTGTGTAGAGACACAGGAGCCTAGTGAAGCAGGTGAAGGAGGAGGAAGCTGTGTGGCCAGGCTACTGCTGACATTACCCCTTCCAGCTCCTTGGAGCAGAGTGTTTCTTTTTTTATTTTTTATTTTTTTAACATTTATTTATTTTTGAGACAGAGAGAGACAGAGCATGAATGGGGGAGGGACAGAGAGAGAGGGAGACACAGAATCGGAAGCAGGCTCCAGGCTCTGAGCCATCAGCCCAGAGCCTGACGCGGGGCTCGAACTCACAGACCGCAAGATCATGACCTGAGCTGAATTTGGACGCTTAACCGACTGAGCCACCCAGGCGCCCCTGGAGCAGATTGTTTCTATAGAAGGATGGGCCACAGGTTGGAAAACAGGAGATCCCACTTACAAACTGGATGTATATTAAAAAAACCCCAACAAACAAACAAACACACAAAAAACAGGAAAATGTATCTTTTGTTCCCCTGTAAATAGGAAGTCTCATCAAAGATTCAGGGCAATTTGAGCACCCTTAGTTTGGAATTTGAATGCAATAATATGCCATTTCCTATTGTGAGGAGGAATTCTGAGAAAAGGTAGAAGGTGCATTTGAATCTGGTTTAGTTACAAAATTGAAATCCATCTCCTAACTTCCAAAATTTATGTTGTCATGAACAGAACTCTACCGGGAAATCCAGGTTTATCTCTAGCTCTGCAACCTTAGCACATTATTTGCTCTCAGCTTATAAAATGGGCATAGTAGTGCCCATAGGCAGGAAAAATAGTGCTGGTATACAGAGAAAATTATTAGTCAGTTTGTGCTGGCCTGTGCCACCATGAATGTTCCAAATGTTCAAAAATGTACATATTTAGGCAGTGGTTAAACTGCATCCTTTGACCACATGTTTGATGACTGTCCCCTACCTGCTGCCCTAGCCATCCTGGCTCATTCTTTAGAATCCCCTGGCCTTGACCTAGACCCCCCTACATACACCAGCTGAGGAATTGAGTCTTGACCCTGCAGGAGACCCCTAAGACTCTGCTCTACTGCCAAGGCCAGTGTGGGTTCTGTTCTTGAACATCAGCTTTACAGGTTGGTTGTGGAGATGGAATGGCATCATGCCTCAGGACATGCTTCGTAAGTTGTTCAACACTCTGTACATGTTGGTTACTGTCCTAGACAAAAGCTGCTTCTTGTGTAACCTCACACATAAGAGTATTTGCTGAGTCAGAAGAATAATTAGGAACTTCAACTTCAAGCCCAGTGACATCTGTGGATTAAGGTATTTTCCATTCTGCAAGGTCAGATAAGACAAGTCCCTGCATTTAAAGAAACCTAGTCCAATCCAGAGACTAGTTTGGAGAGAGGACATAGGGATAAATCTGTAAGAGTTCCCAATGACCAAAGGGAAAAATCTGAGAAGTATAATAAATAATGGCACTATTGGATTATAACTCAAAGAATAAATATTTCTGTGTCCATACTGACATAAACAATGGATGAGGAGAAGAAACACATCATCCCTGAGGAAGAATTCCAAATATTGATACTTCCCCTGTCAATTAGCACCTCTCCACTAGATTTTACACTTTGGAGATCATTTTACTGTAGGGTCTGGTAACGGACAGTGGTTACTTGGGAGCAGTTGAACATTCAGTCCCTCCCTCTCCCATTCCATCACGCATTTCCTAGGTGGTATTTTGGGCTCCTCTTTAGAAGAATGCTCCATTGTTTTAATCTTGGGGGTGGTGGAGAAGGATGACTATTCCCAGAAGCTACCTCTTACTACTGTTTCCTATAACAGAAACAGAGGAGGTCAAGTCTTGCCCTCACCCAACATATACATGACCACGAGGCCTATTTCACACTTTGAATATCACATGCATGATGCAAAGATAGAGGAAACCTTTGGATGCTGGAAATTTAGTGATATCTTGATCATAACTAAGCTACAGCTTCTGCTGCCAAGCCTCCGCGATTTCCTTGTTTTCTCTTTTTGAAGCCCATTTTCCTAGCCTGTTGTCAATTCCACAATTTCCTGATAGCCTTCCAATTGATTCCCTTTTTGCTTTAGATAGCTAGTGCCCATGTCTGTTGCTTGCAACCAAGAAACTGACAGATGAAGATGTTTTATTCATGTTTATCCACCCAGCTAGCACAGTTGTTTGCAAAGCTTTAACGTGTCTTAGAATCACTGGAAGTGCTTGTTAAAAATGCCCATTCCCAGAGAACTCATTCAATAGGTCTGAGTTGGTGCCCAGGAATCTGCATTTGAATAAACATTGAAAAGCACAATACAGTTACTTGCTGGTTTCTGTTGGTATGGTTTGAGCCCTATATATGGGATTCACAGACCTGTGCTCTTTGCCTAGAGCAGGGCCTAGTAGGATAGTAGGATCTCAGGAAAATACTTTCAGACACAACATGCATCTGCATTCCAACCAGTGTTCCCAGGTGAAGGCAAAAACACTTCCAATGCAAAGGCTGACGACCCCCTTCCCCCCATTTAAATGGTAAACAGTATAATCTCAGAATTCAAACCCTATTAGGCTACATCTTTAAGATATTATATACAAACTAATTTTCGTGGTCAACTATGTTTGGAAAATGCTCTGTACCAGCATAGTCCAATAGAAATATAATACAAATGGGGCACCTGAGTGGCTCAGTGGATTAAGTGTTTGACTCTTGATTTCAGCTTAAGTCATGATCTCATGGTTTGTGAATTTGAGCCCCGTGTTTGACTTTGCTCTGACAGTGGGGAGCCTGCTTAGGATTCTATCTCTCTCCTCTCTCTGTGCTTCCCCCATACTTTCTCTCAAAAATAAATAAACTTTTTTTTTAAAAAAAGAAATATAATACAAGCTACATATGTAATTTTAAGGTTTCTGGTAGTCTCATTAAAAAAGGTAGAAAGAATGGTGCCTGGGTGGTTCAGTCGGTTGAGCATCTGACTCTGGATTTCCCCTCCGGTCATGATCCCAGGGTTGTGGGATCAAGCTTTATGTTGGGCTCTTTGCTGAGCATGAAGCCTGCTTAAGATTCTCTCATTCTCTCTCTCTCTCTCTCTCTCTCTCTCTCTATCTCTCTCTCTCTCTCTCCCCCCCCTGCTCCTTTCCCCTGCTCATGTTCACTCTCTTTAGAAATAAAATAGTAAAATTTAAAAAGTAAAAAAGTAAAAAGAAACCAGTGAAATTAATTTTAAGTATATATTTATTTAATCTAATACACCTAAAATATTATCATTTCAAGATGTAATCAATAGAAAACATTTATTAATGAGTTTTTTTTTACCCTTTGTTCTATACCATATTGTGTATTTTATACTTGCAGCATATCTCAACTCAGATCAACCACATAGCAAGGGCTCAATAGCCATGTGACATGTTGCTTCTAATCAGACAGAGTAGTCCATATACAACATATTTCTATTAGGGTCCATAGAACATATTCACTCATTAAGGGCACTGAGTAATTCTTACCCTAAGAACACTTGCTTAACTTTCTTTAGAATTTCTTAAACCCATTTGGCCATGGAAAACACACACACACACACACACACACACACACACACACATACACACTGATATTGAACTACCTATTCAAATACCACAGAATTAGTCCTCCTGAAAATATTTGTTTAAAAAACACTTTTTTTGGGGTGTCTGGATGACTCAATCAGTTAAGCATCCAACTCTTGATTTCAGCTTAGGTCATGATTTCATGGTTGTGGGATCGAGCTCCTCATTGGGCTCTATACTGACAATGTGGAGCTTTCTTGGGCTTCTCTCTCTCCCTCTCTGTCTGCTGCTCTCTCTCTTTCAAAAATAAATAAATAAACTTTTTTAAAAAAAAGTTTAAAATAACATTTTTGGGCCCATTTAAAAGAAAATCAGTACTTAGATAGCAACATACGCAGTAGAAGCTAGATAACATGGTGAGCTGGTACAAATGAGGGAATGTATGTATGAGGGTGTATGAGTGTTGTCTGAGAGTATTTGTGGGTGTGAGGGTGTGCATGAGGGTGTGCAGGTTGTGCCTGACAGTATGCATGCATGCCAGAAACTGTCAACATAATTTTTGAAAGCAAATTGAACTATGTTTTTTTTCCCCTCATAATAGTCCCTATTTCCCGATTTTCTTCTGCTTTTGTCGCTGTGGTAAAATTAATACAGTTAAGGCTAATGGGGAACATTCCAAGAGTTACACATTTGCCAAAAATAATAATTAAGAAGCATATTTTGAATTTCTTTATAGTTAATGGTTAGAATAATATAGTGTCTAGGACCTGGGTTTCCGGTAAATGTTCCTTTTTATTTTCAGAATTAAACAAGGCCCTACCACTTCTCAGACAAATCCTAAATCTCTTTCCCAAATGTAGCATGTTATTAACTCAACTGTTTGGTTTTTCTTTTACTACAATAGAGTTAGGAATACACTCCAAACAAAACATGATGAAACTACTCTCAGGGAAGGGAAAATCTTTGAGTTTCCAATGTGGTGCATGCTCTTAGCTCATTGCTTACAATGGACATGTGGCCAAGCAGGTCCCTGAGATGTTCACTAACGCTAATGGAAGGTACACGGCCAAGGCACGTAATCGGTGTGCAGCTTTTGAAGTGTTAGATTATTCAGGGAGGTCATTTCGCATCTGAGTGATCACCACTTTCAGTATTTGTTATTGGGAGACCTCTTTTTTTTTCAAATAGTGGCTTCCCATCATTTTTAGTTGGTCTTCATACCACCTTTTTGAAAGCAGACCATTTCTCTACAGAGAGATAAGATGATAGATCCTCTCACTCTAATCACCAGGCTGGCAGAAGGAACGAAAAAGTCCTCAAAACTTTTCCTTATTCTTTTTCAATTCAGAAGATGCGTGTGATTTAAAAAATAATAAAACAAAGCATGTTGTCATTAAATAACCAATGGCAGGGTTCACTTAGACGTGGCTTTAGAAATTCAACGACAAAGATGACTCTTCTGCCAAGTACTTCGATCACTATAGTCTAGATTTGGTGGAGACTGCTACTGGCAACATGAGGTTGGCCTAAATAAAACATATGATGGGACACTACAGTACAGATTAGGCTAAGTGTTCTTGTTCTGATAGGGCCTCATGACTCTTGGTGCAACTCGAATAACTTCTGTAACACAGCTTCCCTCTCTGTTCGATGGGTAATAAATTCATGCTTCACAGAATACTGAAACTGAAATAGTATACATAAACCAAACCTAGAATCATCTTGGTGTTGTTTAATACTCAGATGTTCAGATTTGGAAGCAGGGAAAGACACAACTCACCACATCTTGAGTGAGAGGAGAGAGAATCTTAAGCAGTTGATAAGTACCTCAAACCAAGATGGCTGTTTATGGTATCGACTGACTTGTTTTGACAGTTGTGTCAATGACACTAGCCTTTAATGGACTCAATGACAACAGACACATCTAAATGACCAATGTTTCGCCTAACTGGAAAACAAAATGATGGTTTTCAATAGCCTAAGTGGTTAGGCTTGTATAGTTCTATAGACATGAAGACACTAACAAATTCAAAGAGAAGATTTTTATGTCATGAGTTTGGGGAAAACAGTAACTAGAATCTAAAAATATGTTATCTAACATTGGAAACAAATCTCTTGTTTTTTTTGATGGCACAGCAGATGAAGAAACTAACTTTTAAGGGCTACCTTGTACAAATGTCTCTCTTTGAAATAAAGGAGGTTCCTGTGTGTGTGTGTGTGTGTGCACGTGTGTGTGTGTGTGTGTGTGTGTGTGTGTGTGTGCAGCACTCACTGGTTGAATTTGCTCATGCTGCAACTCCACTGTAAGCACCCAGAGGTCAAGAACTGTGTTTACAGTACCCACTACATAGGAATAGGTACTTATTGGGCACTTACTATTGGTTTTTGTTGTTAGTGTCATGACTAATTGTAGGTTCTAATGTAATTACTGATTAAAATTGCGTTGTCTCAGCCATTGAAGAGAGCAGAAATGTGTTGTGTCAGTGCTCTGGAGTACTTGACAAATATATAGGAGGATTCTGATCCTGATCAAAATCCTCCTAGTTCTTGATTCTGATTTCTTCTACTCAATCTCATTGTCCAGATTCAGGCTAATAAAATTATTCTACTTTTCCTATCTACATCGAGCCAGTGGCCATTATGAACCTGTTGGGACGAAGATACCAACAACCCAGTCTTACTGCTACTACCTAAAGCCTGGTCTTGCTCACACTCCAATTCCTCAGCCTTCTCTTGTGACTCTATGGTCACACGTGTGTTTCAGATATCTAGTTCCATAGGCCAGTCTGAAACCTGGTCAGTGATCTTGATTTCCCAAGATGAAATGTGGCAAACATGGGAATGTTAACCATAGACCTCCAACTGCAGGGAGAATTATTGACTAAGCCCCAGTTGCTATGCTCTGATGTGCATCACTGTGCTTGTTCTGAGGCCATGCTTCTCATGGACAATGACTGAACATGGAAGGGATACAAAGGCATTCCTGGAAGGCAAAGGACAATTCTAATGGAAGACTTTGACTTGAAGACTTCCCAGTGATTGGGCCAAACTTTCCTTAGTAGTGCATTTCAAACTTCCTTCTTTCCTTTATTGGGGATAGATTTGTAACATGGTCTGATGGTTCCCATTTTCTCTCACAGTCATTTCTCTCCATAAACATTAGTACATTCAATCCTGTGTTAGCATCTATTTCTAAAAGGGCCCAAACTAACATATGGAAGGTAGACTTTTATACTGGGTGTGGCAGGGGCACCTGGGTGGCTCAATCGGTTGAGCATCTGACTTCGTCTCAGGTCATGATCTCACAGCTCTGTGAGTTAGACCCCTGCATCGGGCTCTGTGCTGATGTCTCGGAGCCTGGAGCCTGCTTTGGATTCTGTGTCTCCCTCTCTCTCTGCCCCTAAACCACTTGCATTCTGTCTCTGCCTCTCTCAAAAGTAAATAAACATTAAAAAAAAACTTTATAGGGGCGCCTGGGTGGCGCAGTCGGTTAAGCGACCGACTTCAGCCAGGTCACGATCTCACGATCTCGCGGTCTGTGAGTTCGAGCCCCGCGTCAGGCTCTGGGCTGATGGCTCGGAGCCTGGAGCCTGTTTCCGATTCTGTGTCTCCCTCTCTCTCTGCCCCTCCCCCGTTCATGCTCTGTCTCTCTCTGTCCCAAAAATAAATAAAAAAAAAAAAAAAAAAAAAAAAAAAAAAAAACTTTATACTGGGCATGGCAAATTGTATATAGAGATGCCAATCTTATGAGGAGTTCTTGAACTGGAATGGCCTTTGGGAGTAATTTCACTGTCCCAATGACACAGCCCTTGGTCTTGTATTGAGAGGGATTCTGAAGCCACAAGCTGTGGAAAATGTTCTATCATTCCTCCTTTCTGTGCCCATGGTGGACATTGCTAATTGATCATGCCTATGTATGAGACACAGCAGTGCTGAATTAGCAATATTTGCCATGGGTACCAGTGCTTATGTCTAACAGGTGCCAGGCATTTGTCATTATGTTTACAAACCTATCAGCAGAACCTAAAGGTAAAACTGGTATATCAAGATGGTTTGATTTTAGGAAGTTCACTCTTTTATAAGGATCCCTTTGCCAAGTTTTTCTAATAACTCCCAGGAAATGTTTGCATGTTCCATAGCCTTTGTTGGTTGATGCATGCCATCTCCTTCATCTTTGTATTCCCCACTTGTCACTATCATTACATTGCAGAACAGCTTCTATCATTTCTTTTTCATTAAATAGATGTATGCACATGGCTTTAGAAGTCCAACATAGGCAGTACTTAAGGGTTTATATTTTAAAAAGTCATTCCTTGCAATTTTCTTCAGTTTTCTCCCCCAGAAGCAACCCCTCAACTTGTTCTACCTACATCCCCTAGTATTTACTTCCATATTTCTAAATTTTTGCATATATTACTATCTCATGGTTCATCAATGTAAGAAGGTACCCACTGAATTCATGACATTCTGCTAAGTACTTAGTTCATCACCATGTCCTACCATTTTCTTTTTCCTCAACACTCCAACATAGTCATATGTTTTACTAAATCAATAGCCAATGTTTCTATTAAAATGACTATGTAAATAGCATTCAACTCACTAGAATTATGACTCATTTGGGGTTCAAACATATATTTCTGCTGGATTTAATAGTTGTTATTATTATTATTATTATTATTAGTTTTCTTGGTTCCTAGAGCATTCCCTTCTGGAGACCTCTGTTCTACTGATTCTATCTGGGCCAATTTTTCTTTTAGCTTGCTGCAAGTCTGCATTCCTAAGACTGTATCTTTGTCAGTCTTGGGGGTAATATCCCATATTTTCCTACCTCTTGTGTTTTCTTCTTTCTTGGTTTACTTTTTCATTTTGAAAAACTGCCTATACTCAGTCTCTTGTTCTTCCTTCTTGTGTCATTTCACTCCAATATTTTCTAAAGAGAGATTGAGTAAGATGTAGATTTCTTGAGTACTTGCCCATATGAAAATGTCTTTACCCCCTTCTTTCACTTAGTTATATATAAATAGGATAAAATCTATAGTCTAATAAATTCAGGATGAAAATATTCTCCCCTCATTATTT
The DNA here is from genome assembly GCF_046562875.1 of Panthera onca. NCBI lineage: Eukaryota > Metazoa > Chordata > Mammalia > Carnivora > Felidae > Panthera > Panthera onca. The sequence continues at coordinate 37,222,066 of NC_138340.1, read as the reverse complement.
AAAAGGCATTTTTGTAGATTTCAATGCTGCTAATGAGAAATCTGACACCATTCCGTTCCCAGGTGCTTCACAGTTGATTGTTACCACCCCAACGCTCAAAGTTTTGGGAATCTTCTTTTTATCCTTCAACCTCTGAAATTTTACCACAATATGCCTCGGTATGAATTTAGCCTGGATTCAGATGCAAAGAATATTGTGCAGGAAGTTTATTGGAAACTGATCTTGAAAAAAACACTTACGAGTGGTCAGGAAAGCAGGATTAGGCAGAAGGAGACTTTGAACTGTGTTGCAGTTGGAACTGAGACTTTAGCTAATCCTCCGGAGGGGTCTGGGGTTGGAATAGCACTTCATACTTGTCCCACCTGAGGTAGGTAAGCTGGGCCTTTATGTGTTTTTCTCCTGTTGACCAGTCATGGATGCGAGCCATTCCCAAGAAGGGACTGACCTTGAGTGAGGCAGTGCTCTTGAGCCACTGCTAATTGCCTAAGGGAGAATCATCTGAGAACCATCAGCCACCAATATACTCAGGACCTCCGGAATGAGTGTCTCAGTCCTGTAGGGAAATGTGGGTGGCATGCAACAGTATCCGCTCTAACATGGGTCTTATTTGAATAATTGTGCTGAGCTCTTGCTAGATTTAGTCTAAAGAACTGTGTCCTTCAGTTTTGGGAAATCTTCTTATGTTTGTTCTTTGTTAATTTTCTCTCTTCCTTTTTCTTGTTACCTTCTTTTTTCTCCCCTATGGGTTATAGTTTGTTTCTACAGGATTGACCATCTAATCTTATCTTTCTTCTATCGACCATCTCCTGATCTTTTCAATTTATATCTGGATATATTTCTTCAACTTTATTTTCCAATACACTCACTATGGTCATCTATTGACCTGGTGAGGCTGAGAGCTATGAATGGGGCACCAACAGCATCTACTATATGGACTAATAACTTGTTTAACTCTCTGGTGTCATTTTGTGGGATTTGGGTAGAAAGAATATAAAAACACAGGTGGTCTATTTGACATTTTGAACAAGAAAACAGCAACAATAGACTATCTTTACTCAGTCTTCACCCCAAATGATCAAAGAGAATCTAGTCAACTCAAAGTGAGAACTGAGACCAGGCTGTAATGTTCAGTGAGACTTTATCAAAGATTTCAGAGTAATGGAAATGCATTGCCACACAGAGAAGTTTTAAGGCACCAGTTGGGTGTTTAATTAATCCTCACCTTGCCCCACATTTCGGGAAATAGCTCACATCTCTTCTTAAGGGTCCTTGAGTACATCTCTTCTGCCTGTGTCTACAAAAATCAAAGAGATGGAAAAGGTGGTCTTTTACCCCTAAAAGCTTTCCAACCCATTCTTATTTTTAGCTTGAGATTTGTCTCTTCCCAGGATGACTGGTGGTAGGAATTTCCATTCTCTTCATAGCTCTAAGGCCTTCAACGGGATCATGTTTTTCCAAGGTTTATCTCAGAAAGTCTTCCAGAGAAGTCCTGTCAGACATCAGCAGTTTAATACAGGGATTCCTCTGGTTCATTTTGACAATCAAGTCTATACATCTGTCTTGTTGTTTTATGTTCTTCACTTTCTTTCTCCATCAGGCAATTTTTTAAATAATAAAACACATTAATACACACACACACACACACACACACACACACACATGTGCATGCACACCCACACCCCTCCAAAACTAAGCAATAGTATATAGACATCACAGGAATCATAGCCTGCAGAGGTAAGGATTTACATTGGATACAATAGTCTTATAAGTTCTCCTGCAGAGCAGTTAAACTCTTCAAACCACAGTTTCTCCAGAAAAGGGTCTTCCATGCCATTGGTATAATCACTGCTTTCCCCTAACCAAGGGACATTTAGCGCCAAAGTAACTTCAAGCATCCATCTCCTGCTTACAGAAAATTGCTCCTTTTGGGAGATGTGTAATTACAGGATATGTTTTTTGTCTACTACCATTTAAAGTTTACAGTTGATGACGGTGAAGTCAATCAGTAATGGGTTCAAATCCCAGCTGTGTTACTTCCAGTGTGTTCTTGGGATAGCTCTTTAGTTTCCTATGATCTGCCTTCCTCATCTGTAAAATGGGAGTAGTTGTAAGAACCTACTTCGGAGAGTCATTGCCAAAGTTAGGTGAGGAAATCCATGTAAAAAATCTACACACAGTGCTTAATGAAAAAATAAATGTTCAATAAGTATTAACTACCATTATTATGAACTAGGAATGTGCTTGACTTTTCTGCTTCACAGTCACAATATGTGGAGTCATTGTTATGGATTAAGATGGGACACACACAATGTAAACTGGAAAATCCAGACTTATGTATGTTATATGAAGACTACCAATTAAAAAAACACAGATGTCAAAGTTCAGGGCAGATTTTTAGCCCCAGCTTGTAAGACGACTCCCTTATTTGGCTTGAATCCCCTCTTTCAATGAGTTCAAGAGAGAGGTCCCAAATTCTGCAGATTTTTTTCTCCTCTCCTCCTGACATGAGGGAGATACTTCAGGAATCCTTGGCCAATTTAAAGCTTGACCACTTTAAAGCTGACAATTGCCTGCCACTCTGCACTCTTCAAAAGATGAGTGATAATGAAGAGTTTCCTAATTACCAGGGTTTCAGGCTTGTCAGATTATAAATCTCCTTGTGAGATGTAGCTAATTCGTACTGTCAAGGAGAGAAATTTAGAAAGACCTAGATAATAAGCAGATATTGAATTCAGTTAGGATGACTATTTTTTATTGTTTCTGTTCATAGCCCTCTTACATAATACATCTTTCATCTCTCTGTTCATGTGTTGGAAGAAAGGGGGTGTTATGTCCTTCCTCCTTCCACTTGAATGGTGCACTAGCAAGAAGAGAATTCTGTGGAATATTAGTCCTACTCTTCACTGCAGGGTTTTAAAAATGGAAACCTGAAATTATATAGATAACATCTCACTAGATTCGTTTTTAAGGCTCAATATCTTATCTTGTGAAATGAACCTGGACTTTTAAAATGGAGGACAAATTTTAAATCCAACCCTGCTACTTACAATACATGGGAATGTGAGTGGCTTATTCACTACTCACTCAGTTTCCTCACTGTACAAAAGGAAAAGATCTACTTCACAGAGGTTTAAATAAGGTCATTTAGATAAAACCACAGACATAATGGCTGCCCATAGTAGTAATTTTTTTCTTGATATTAAAAAAAGTTGAACTCTTCTTATTAGATAGACTTTTTAAAAAAATTTACAGGCACTTTTTTTCCCCTATGCCTTGTGACCACTCCTAATCTATACAAACAAACCTGGAAAAAATGCTAAAGAAAATTCTTAATTCAGTTTTCCATTAAAGATCTGTCAAATCCATTCCTCAGATATATTTGCAATTCGTGAGCAAACATTTACATCCAAGTGTGTCTGTGAGACACGTACATACATACACATCACATTAGATATTAGTAACCTAACCATCCATCAATACAAATAATACTATGAAGGAATATTGTGAAGGAATATACTGTGCAGCAAATAAAACTTATTTGATAGTACTGTATATTCAGATCTATGATCTCAAATATTGTTAAGTGAAAAAAATAGTGTTAATGTTAAGAGATTCAAAATGTTAAGCTTTAAAATGAGATCAAACATAAGTCGTTAGCAACTTAAAATAGACTGTTATAGATAATACATTGTTATATGTAAACCTTATGGTAACCACAGAGCAAAACCATGTAGTAAATACATAAAAGATGAAGATAAAGGAATATACGCATACCACTGAAGAAAGTCATCAAACCACAAAGGAGAAGATCAAGATAAGAAGAAAGGAACAGAGAAACTATAAAAACAGTCAAAAAACAAACAAACAAAATGACAACCATTAATCTTTTTAGTATCTTGATAGTTTTGCCTTTTTCAGAATGTCATGGAGTTGGAATCACACAGTTTGTATCCTTTTCAGATTGAATTCTTTCACTTAGTAATATGCATTTAAGATTCCTCCAAACCTTTTTCTGGCTTGAAATCTCATTTCTTTTTAGCACTCGATAATATTCAATTGTCTGGCTCTAGGGCAGTTTATCCATCAACCTACTGAAGGACATCTTTGTTTCTTCTAAATTTTGGCAATTATTAATAAAGTTACTATAAATATCTGTGTGCAGTTTTTGTGTGTGTGTGGGGGGCATATGTTTTCAACTCCTTTGGGCAAATACCAAGGAGTGCTATTGCTAGATAGTATCATAAGAGAATGTTTAGTTTTCTAAGAAACCTCCACACTGTCTTCCAAAGTTCAACTTCATATACTTTCATGTATCATGAAATTCATCTTTTTGTTTCTTTTCTACCATTTAAAATGTAAAAAAAATGCCTAACTTGTGTGACATATAAAAACAAGTGGTGGGATGGTTTTGGCCATCCTGTAACAACTTGTCGACTGCTTCCCTATCATCTGGTTTAAATGACCTTGTTTTCGCTTCTACAACATAGGACAAAGTGACTTATCTCTCTTAGCTTCAGATTTCTCATCTTTAAAATGGAGTGCTTAGTGGACCCAATACAACAGAGCTGTTTGAGGATTATTTTGAAAGACATATGTCTAGTACTCTTCCTTCTCCATGCACTAATATATTTATATTTTGTTAAAGTTTTGCTAGCCAAAAATTTTTCAGTTCCAAGTAATAAAAATACCAGCTCATATTGGCTTCAACAATAAAGTATATTTGTTAGCTAATACAGTCAGAAAGCTCAGGCATAGCTGCATCCAGAGATGTAGTCAATGTCATTGGGAAGAGATCTCTCTCCAGTCCTCCGTGCTGCTTTCTACCTTGTTGACTGTATTCTCAGACAACTTCTCTTTCAGTGATGATGACTGTCAGCTCCAGGTTTACATCATCCCAAGTTTATGCTCAATAGAAAAGGGGCATATCTTTTTCAGGTGCTCAAGGAAAACATCAGAATTAGTTCTGGTTGGACTGGATTGGATTGGCTTAGGATAAATATCCATCTCTGAACCAATCACTGTGATTGCATGGATATAGTATTCTACTCACTAGGTCTTTGTTACACATTTACTCCTGGAATAGAGGGTAGAGGAGAGGCGAGATATGCTCCATCTAAACACATGAACTAAGAGTGGCAGAAAGATGTCCCCAGAGCATAACCATGTTGCTCTTATCTTATAAGAATGGATAGTGGAAACCAAAACTCAAAAATGTAAAGTCCAGAATTCTTACCCATAAAATATTATTTCATTAAGATTCTGACCTTATTTTCATTAATATTCAAAATATATATAAAAAAACGTACACAACTCAACACCAAGAAAGCAAACAATCCAATTAAAAAATGGACAGAAGACCTGAAAAGACAGTTTTTTCCAAAGAAGGCGTATACATGACCAAGAGACACAGGAAAAGATGTTCAAAATCCCTAATCATTAGGGAAATGCAAATAAAAAACCACCTCACGTCAGTTAGAATGGCTAAAATAAAAAAGACGAAAAATAATGTGTTGACAAAAATGTGGAGAAAAAGGAGCACATTGTTGGTGGGAATGTAAATTGGCACAGCCACTGTGGAAAACAGTGTGGAGGTTCCTCAAAAAATTAAAAATAGGAATACCATATGATCTAATAATCCCACTATCAGGTATTTACAAGAAGAAAACAAAAACTCTGATTTGAAAACATATAAGCACCCCCTATGCTTATTGCAGCATTATTTATAATAGCTAAGACATGGAAGCAACCTAATGTTCATCAATAGAGGAATGAATAAGTAAGATGTGATATATATGTGTGTGTGTGTGTGTGTGTGTGTATGCACATTTATATGCATTGGAATACTACACTGCTGTAACAAATTATGCCATTTGAGACAACTTGGATGGATCTAGATGGTATTATGCTAAGTGAAATAAGACAGATTGAGAAAAACAAATACCATATGGTTTCACTCATAAGTGGAAACTAAAAAAAAAAAAAAAAGGCAAAAATCCCACATGAAAAACAAATGAATAAACAAGCAAAAAGCAGAATTAGACCCATTAACAAACAGGGTTGTCAGAGGGAAGAGCTGGGAGGAATGGGCCAAATGGGGTCCTGGGGGCAGATTCAGGCTTCCAGTTATTGAATGAGAAAGTCACTGAAATAAAAGGCATGGCATGGGGAACATAGTCAGTGATACTGTGATAATGTTGTGTGGTGACAGATGGTACCTAACTTGTGGTGAGCAGAGCATAATGAATAAACTTGTGGAATCACTATGTTGTACACCTGAAGCTGATGTAACATTGTGTGTCAACTATACTCAAAAAAACAAAACAACAACAGAAAACAATCTGCCCTTATTTCTATCCAACTCCAGCCCAATGGAATGAGAGATATTTGCATAACTAATGGTTCTGTTTTTGTAGCTATTTGTTTCGTTGTGTGTTTGACAATGTTTCAAAGACTGTGTCCTTCCAGTCTTTATGTTGAGAGAAATGACTTCAGAGAATTCAATTCTTGAGATTGAATCTCCCCAAAAGGCCAAATGCGAATAACGCTCCCCTATCTGGTACCATTTCTTTATTCTCCACAAATTCCTTCCTTCCAATGATTCTACAGGATAATGAAAGCCCAACCACATGAAGTTTAACCTTACTTATTAACCACCAGGCCCTTGGTCGATGTTATAAAGAACCAAGAGACCCAGTTAGGATACAGTTAGATCACGCAAGATAGCCCAATCTTTTTCTTCAAAGGTTTCCTTACTGACAGTTCTGAATCAACTTCTGACATTTAATAAACACACAAATGCATGCTCCATAAATGACCACCACTAACGGTAGCAATGTTCATGTGCGTCTTTCTTAAAAATCCCTTCCCTTTTACAGCCGGTAAAATGCACCCAATCTGGTTTTTTTTCCTGGTGTTTCAATTGGTCTGGTTCTCCTTCTTATCTCTTGCTGCTGCTTTCTAGCTCTCCCTGAATCTTTTTTTTTTTTCTTCAATTGCGCCCTTGCCCCTCCTCAGTCCCCTCGATTTTCCCTTTCTGCGCTTACCCTCAGCTGACTTCATTTGTGATCACATTTCAACTTTCAATGATCATTCATCCTTAACGATAAAAGCTACAGTTTGTTGAGTGCCCACTGTATATTGCCTCTTCTCAATGCCTTTGAAAGGCAGCTGACATTAGTCACAGTTCACAGTAAGAACTGGTGACTTACTAAACGTCACACAGATAGCAATTGGGAGGGTTGGAGTTCAAGCCTGACCTCCATGATTCCCTCACTACATTTTGTTTGTTTTATGATTCGGCACAGATCTCTTGACTATCTATCTGCTTTGAACCAGACATAATATACTAGAAACTACAAAAGACCCAGTCCCTATCTTCAAAGAGCTCCCAGTCTACTGAGGGCGACAAGCAATCAATATAATTACAATGTAAGTACTACGACTGAAGCATGCATATATTCCAAAATTACATCTAAGGCTCAGATCCCTAGCGGGAGCTCTATACTGATATCACCAAGGACCTACTGAACATTTTCATTGGAATATTATTTTCATTATCTACTAGTGTCTAACAAATCAACCAAAACAGGTGGCTTAAAACAATGATTTATTATTTCTCATCAATTTTTGAAATGACTGAGCTCTGCTGAGTGGTTGTTCTGCTGAAGTCACTGCCATGCGTACGGTCAGCTAGGAGTTTAGCCAGGGCTAGAATATGTGAAATGCACTCACACAGCCCTGCATCTCTCTGCCTATGACCTCTCATCATTCAGTGGTCTAGCCTGAGCTTCCTATGTCATGGTGGCTGGTTCCAAGAAGACAAGCCTCAATGCACAAACTCTCATCAAGCCTCTGCCTGCATCATGTTAAAGGCTCATTGGCCGAATAAGCCACATGGCCAAGCACAGAATCAATATAGGAAGGAAGGATGCAACTGCATGACTTCCGGAGCCATGGATCACCAGGGGTCATCAACAAGATGTCCACCTAGAGGCACAGTTTTTGCCTCCATATCTTAAACGGAAATCACCATCTTCCTTCAAAAAGATCTCAGCTAGTGTTTCTATTTCTGGTATCACCATTCTCAAACTTTAGGAGTTATTGTCCACTGAGAAATCTATCCTAACTACATCTAATTTGTTCCCGATTCTTTTTAATTCCTTCTGTAAATTATCTCACACTCTTCCTTTTGCACACACATCACTGCCTGTTCATATACATCACTATCATCACTATAGTCGGCTACGTTAGAGGATGCCAGCTGTGTGCTGATGCTCACAACGATGCTGTAAGGAGTACAGGTGTGAGGACCTGGTGATTGTCATTTGAGGATTTGGGACTGAATGCCTAGGGCAGCTGGAGTCTTTGGGCTGGTCACTCTGGGCCAGGAGCTGCATTATTTGCCCCAGTGAGCCCTACATACATCATTTTCATTTGTGCCATAATATTAAAAAAATTAGACCACGCTGTGCTACCTGAATCTCCTGACTTCTATCCATCCTTCTTACTATCACCGGGTTAATATTTCATACTATCACAGGGTTCACAGCTTCCCATTTATGGAACCACTTCATAGTTTACTCTTCCCTCAAAAACATAGCTTGAGTATTACACACAGTCAAAACCGGCATCCCAAAATTTCTGCCATCTGACCTGAACCTGCTTTTCAGCTTTTTGCCCACAGCTTCACACACACACACACACACACACACACACACACACACACACACAAAACAAACCATACTCTGTCAAACTGATCTGCTTAGCATCTCCTAAGAATACCTGATTATTTTCTTTTCTGTATCCCTGCATGGATATCCAAATTCCAACAGTCTTCTGAATCCATTTCAAGGTCCTCATTCACGGTGAAGACTACCACATTATTCTGGCCTATAAGTATGTCTCTGTTTTGCCTCTGACCTCTAAGAAGATATTGTTTATAATCCTATGTTGTCCATCATAACAGTGACTAGCCTCATGTAGCTGTATAAATTTAAATAAAACTGAAATTCGGTTTGGTTTCTCAGGCACACTAGCCCCATTTCTAGCGGCCAGGGGCCCACAGTGACCAGTGGCTGCCAGTTTGGAGAGCACGAATATAGAGCATTTCCATCACTGCAGAAAATTCTATCGGAAAGCTATGTCTATGGTGCCTCATTGGCAGTTAATCAGTGTTTCTGACTTTGGGTTGGCTTTTCAGTAACCAATTCCTAACTCTCTTACTTCTTTGTTGCTTCCTGTTATGGAACCTGAGAACCTGAGATATTTCTATTTCTAGACTCTCTTGCAGGCAGGCTTGTCCTTGTGGCCCAGATCCAGCCAATGCAATAAAAGGGTATGCTTGTTGGAAGTTTTTGGGCAAAAATATGAAAGAAGAGGGGCACCTGGGTGGTTTAGTCAGTTAAACGTCTGACTCATGGTTTCTGCTCAAGTCATGATCTCTTGGTTTCGTGAGTTCAGGCCCCGTGTCAGGCTCTGTGCTGGCAGAGCAGAGCCTGCTTGGAATTTTCTCTCTCTCTCTCTCTCTCTCTCTCTCTCCCTCTCTCTCTGCCCCTTCCCCACTCACGCTGTCTCTGACTCTCTCAAAATAAATAAATAAACCATTTTTTTTAATATGAAAGAAGAGAGAAGTGTGCATGGAGATCTTTCTTACTAGATGCCCCTTTGCCTTCAGATATAGCCATGTGAGGATGCCTTACCTAAATGTGCTGCAGCCACATCTTGTGCCCAAAAGGGAAATACCAGAACCATCCCAGATATAGCTACACAGACCCCTGAAATGGTTAAACCGCTCGATCACCTCTAAGACCCTGTTAATCCTCAGACATCTTAGTATGCAGTTAGTTACATTATTTTACTATTTAAGCCTCTCGGTTTTAATATTAGTTATGAATGCTAATTCTTATTCACTAACTACACCATTAGGAAAATTGTCTGTATTTATGCCCTGCCTCTTCAACTATGTTGCAAATACAAGGAGGCAAGATCATCTTAATAACATCCTTTTGGCTGATCCACAGCACATAGTAGGTACTCTAAGTCACATGAACAGATTGATTTCATACTGCTTTGGGAAATCAACAATGAGGGGCTCCTGGGCTGGACCATGGTTTGTGAATTTCTCTTCTGAAACTAACCTTAGCCTGTGTGAAAAACTGTGTCATTTTAACAACAGCAACACTTCAATCTATATTTGTACCTGAAAGTTACACTAGAAAGGTGAGAGAGGGAGAAATACAGTTCTTCATTTTTACCTCCACAATACACCCATGACAGATCAATTTTAAAAATTAATGTGCTAGTGTGATGTCAGTGGCAATTTGAAAGGAAGCCCATGAGTCTCATTGAAAGCTCTGCCAGGTAATTCGGTCACACTGAGCTTCAAGAATTATTTCCAGTGTGTGGTGTGTGTGGTGTAATGTGTGTGTGTGTGTGTGTGTGTGTGTGTGTGCGCACACATGTGTGTGTTTTCCTGAGTGGCTTATTATCAAAGATGTGTGAAGTGAAATAGGACATTAGTAACTTTGAGTTTCTTTATGCCTTTGGTTTTCCAACTTGTGCCAAAATTCTACCTCTCAAACTGATAGGAATTCTCATTTCATTCATTCTTTTAACTTCCATCGTTGGGTACCCAGCAGACACCAAAGATCCAAAAGTGAAGAAGACACAAACTCTGCTTCATTAACATTATCATTGTGCTAGCATTTATTTATTCAGTTTTAATTTAAAAGTTTCTTTATTTATTTTGAGAGAGAGAGCATAAGCAGGGGAGGGGCAGAGATAGAGGGAGAGGGCAAAAATCCCCAGCAAGCTCTGGGCTGAGCCCAACGCAGGGCTCAAACTCACAGCTGTGAGATCATGACCTGAAACGAAATCAAGAGTCAGACGCTGACCCAACTGAGTCATCCAGGTGCTCCTATAATGCTACCATTTAGAAATTGTCCTTTAACCCATCCTCAAACTCTGGCATGGAGTAGTTGTCTATGCCCCGTGTATAGGGCCACTTTTAAGGCTAGAGGCAACTTGGCCACAAGTGCACACTGAAGCCTGTCGGGACAATTTCAGAATTCAAATTTTGATTTTCTAAACCCTGGTTTTCCCTCTGAGCCATGCTGGGAGGGAAAGGGTGTTGGGGCACTGGTGGTGGTATCAGAGTCAGGGTTCCCTATCTGCCCTGTGCTAGGTGTGACACTATTTCTCTAGGCCTCTGTTCCTTACCCTATAAAATGGATGTCATAATAGAACTTATTCCACAGGGTTAGTAGGTACTCAGTAATATAGTAAGTGCCCAATAAGCAGTAAATTATATAGTAAACCATTTTAAAGCAATAGATAACATGAATCTAGATATGTGCAGAAATGAGCAAAAATGTCTGCAGGAGGTCCTGTGTATTCACTCCAGATTAAGTGGACAACAGGTTGGCTGGGATCAGGTCTGGGGAGCACCTTTCTTCTACAAGAAAGGGCCATACTGTAGCTCAGCATCTCATGGGACCAAGAACTCACTTTCCCCTATGAGAAAGATTGTACTGGGCAGCTGTTATTGACAGATAACTCCTGAAGAGCTGATTCTCAGATCCAGACTGCCTGGTACTATGAGTTCCCACTGGAGGAAATAATGCAGAAAGCCCTGATCTGGTGCGGACTTTTGTGAAGTAATGAGACCAAGTAGGGCTCAAGCCTTCTCTTCTCTGGCTGATCTTGACCTATGGAAATTTCCCCTTTCTCCGACAAAAGCTATTCCTTAAACCACAGAGTTCGTCTTGAACTCTGATTCATAACAGGTGGAGGCTCACCGGGACCCACTTTGCCTAATAAGTAGGTGAAAGATAGATGCCCACTGACCAGATGGGAATCGGTCCATAAGACTTAGTGTATCTGCCCGAGAACCAAACAAGCTGTGACGGAAAGAACATCCAGAGAAGCCCAGTATAACCCCAAAGAAACATTATGAGTTCCGTGTAACTACTCATTTTGACACTGTAATTTTGTGTTTGTGATTATTATGCTCCTGGGTGGCTCAGTAGATTAAACATCCAACTTCGGCTCAGGTCATGATCTCATGGCTCATGAGTTTGAGCCCCACGTCAGGCTGTGCACTGACAGCTCAGAGCCTGGAGCCTGCTTCAGATTCTGTGTCTTCCCCTCTCTTTGCCCCTCCCCCCACTAATATCTATCTCTTTCTCAAAAATAAATAAACACTAAAAAATTTTTAAAAAGAAGTAACTAAACCTTTCTTGGCCCACAACCAGTGGTGATAAAAGAAACTTTAACCCCCTCCTCCTCATGTTTATTAGCAACATTATTGAAGTAACCTGTCCAGCCGTTCTCCACTCACCCTTCTTCTCTCCTCCCCAAGAAACAGGCACCCTTTCTGAAGCAGTTGTGGGGAATAGTTAAGTGTGAGGGCCCTAAAGCCAGACTGGGTTTAAAGTTCAAGTTCACCACTTGCTAGTAAAATCCATAAACTCCCCGTGCTTTAGTTTCCTCAGCTGCAAGAATGGAGATAGGGGTAACTGTACCTGTCTTATTCAGTCATTACAAGACTTAAATGAATTAATTCATGTAAGCATTTGGAACGTTGGCCAGCATACAGAAAGCAATAAATGTTGGAAGAAGGAAGGGAGCAGCATGCTGCTTGTCCCTTGTTTTCCTTCTGGTTCTGGACCTGCCTAGACTTCAGATGACATGGATATTTTAGGAACTGTTGCTACTTCCCAATAGGATGTAAGGGTTGAGCCCAGGACTCGTTTGAAGAATCATGTTCAGATGCTCATCTTTCTTCTTGTGTCTGAGGCAGAGGGTGAAACAGGGATTCCATGAATGTGAATTCTTGCTCCAGTGTGATGCACCAAAGTCTAGATTTGTGCAAGGTACTTATGAGGTCCAGAAGTGGCCACAGGCCAGGCTGTTTTCTTCAATTGACTTTACCCACAAAACACCTGTGCTTTGGTCTTCTGTCTCGTGTGAGGGTGTCTTTCATTCAGTTATGAATTGTGGGGGAGTGGGGTGGAGAAGGATAGTGCTAGTCCTTGGTTTCCTTCAAACCCCACAAAGAGATAGGCAATATAATACTAATTTTGTAGACTGGGCTAAGGATACACTGCTACTCTGGGAATTGTGTAGACTTTGATTTCATTTATATTAGTAGCACATTCTCATAAGGGTTTTAAAACAGGGACTTAGGCAATATCCAGGTTTATTTTTTAAGCTGGAGCAAATTATTCTCTACATATAATTAAGCACTTTTGAGAGTCCAGTAGGAAATGATAATTCACTAATAAATGGTAATCTTAGTAATTCAAGATAATTAAAAAAAAATCTTCCTCTGACTGATCCTCAGGGAGAGACAGCTTTTTCAAACCGCTGGGGGTATTCTGTAAATCTCAGGTAATGTCATTCCTGTAACTCATTATTTATTTACACATAGGAAGGTGCTGACTCAACAGGCAGCAGTTGAGCCATTACTTAATTAATGTCTCATGATTAATCTCATTACTTCCAGTATCTCTCTTCTGGTGACATGTTCCCCAGATTTTCTGGGATGGCTCCAGTTTTAAAGATCCTATTGTGTTCTGCCTCCAATCATCAATCTCTCAAGGAAGTGCCACATCATCTTTCAGGTTGGATCTGGCACACAGAAGTAGCAGAGTCACCTGTTCCTTGTGTGTGTGAATTTCGATTTGGAAAGCGTCCCTCACCAAGCCCTGGAGAGAGTTGAAGCAGTGAACTTGAGGGCACAACCATGAGAGGTGTTACCCTGTATGAAGAGCCTGGGTTCTGGAAGCCGAGGGCCTGGGGTGAGATTCTCCCTTTGCCATTTAGCTATGGGACCATAGGAAAGTTGCCTCACTCAAGTTTTCTGTTTGGAAAACAAAGGTCTGTTGGCCCCTGCTGTTGTCTTCCTTCCACTTTATTTTTTAAAAGTTTATTTATTTATTTATTTTGAGAGACATAGCATATGAGTGGGGGAGGGCAGAGAGGAAGAGAGAGAGAATCGAGAGAGAATCCCAAGCAGGCTCCGCACAGCCAGCAGAGCCTGATGCAGTGCTCGAACCTACAGACCGTGAGATCATGACCTGAGCTGAAGTCAAGAGTCAGATGCTTAACCGACTGAGCCACCTAGGCACCCCTACCCTTCTACTTTAAAGCAAAATGTCCAGGTTCTTCCATAGACCAGCAGTAAAAAACAAACACAAACACAAAAACAAAATTCAGCGTTTACATGTTAGACTGAGTCATAAGTTCTTTGTTAAGAAGGGGCTGATATTTATCTGCTATGTACTTCCCTTCTTGTCAGGCTAGCACGTATTCTGTCTGCTCATTCTCTGTACTGAATCTTAAGTATTTTGGCAATGTCCCTCTCCTCTCCTTTTCCATCCCTAATTAAGAGGATTAACTTCTGGGGTCAGAAAGACGTGGGTCTGAGTCCTGACTCTATGCCCATCAGCTCTTTGATCATGGGCAAGTTATTTAATATTGCTTTACCTTTGTGCTCTGTCAAGTAGGGACACCAGTAGGCACTATGGAGTATTCAACAAGCATCAAGCTCAGTGTTTAACATCATGCATAAAGCCTAATAAACATTTGTTATTATCAGTATAGTGAAAGAAAGGACCTCAAAGTCTTCAGCTAGAAAATGGACATTAAAAACCTGTCCAATAAGGAGGATTAAAGGAAAACCTCACACTTGCAGAGAAAACTCCCACTTATAAAAAGAAAACTATACCAAATAAAAAGTAGAAGAAATGTAACCGAAATTGACAATTTGCCTCATCAGTGGTTAATGTTCACTTAATCGTATGAATGTAATTAGAGAATATCAATTCGACTGAATACGTTGTAATAGATCTATCCTGGGAGGGTGAGGGAAGAGGAGGAGAGATTTAAGAGAGTTAAGTTCACATCTACCATAAAAGGCAGTCAATAAATATTGCCAAAATTGATTAATCAAGAAAACACAGCCAAAAATAGACCATGTGGAAATGTGGATGCAAATATGGCAAGATACAGTGAAAAAGTAAAAAATGTTGCACGTGGCTAGGGAGCTGTACAAGAGCCAAACAATGCTATTTTTTTCATTACAAGCCTTTTATCATTGTATTATTTAGGAATATATTAGGTTGCAAGGAGCAACAACAATAAAATGTATACAAACAGGAATAACTTAAATGTGAGAAAGTTTATCCCTTGCTCAGATTAAAGTCCACAGGGTGAAGCCAAGCCCTGGTATGGCAGCTCCATTCCACAAAAACCCAGCAGAGAATTCCTCCCTGGCTCACCACCTCAAGGAAATGGCTGTCTTCATAGCCCCAAACTACCCTCCTCTCAGTGATGTGGGGAAGAGACTAAAGAGAAGGCCAATCAGAATGGGACTGGAGAGTGTCTTTAGGAGAGCTCCATGAAGCAGCCACAACACTCCTTCTTGCATTCTATTGGCCAGAACTTATCCCATGCCCACTTTTAGCTGCAAGGAAAGCTTGGAAGCATGGCGTTTATTTGGGATGGCCATATGTCCAGCTAACAGATTTCCTACTTTGGAAGAATGGGTGTTTGGATATAGGATCAACTAGCACTATTTGACTTTTGGGTGACTTTAAAGTTCAGACACTTTAGTCAAAGTAAAATCTAAATGCCAACCAAATAGAACACCACTTATTACGTGGTGGTTATGAGCTTAATCTCTAGGTTCGGAGGCTGGGGGCTGAATTTTACATTATTTACCCAGTAACTTCATTTCCTTATGTGATATGGCTGTTAAAGCAGTTGATACTAAAACATGCTTACGATAGCAGTTGGCATATGGTAAGGACACATTCAGTGTGTGTTTGTTGTGGGGGTGGTTGTTATAAACATTTTACAGCTATTAAAATAAATAAGTACCTAAACTTCAACTATCTGACAAAGACAAATAAACAAAAGGGACAAATTAACGAGTACAATTACATCCCTAGGAGACACTTAAGGAATCATTCAAGAAATAGAGAAAATTAACACATTTTAATAAATAACATTAAGGACATCCATAAAATACTATGTACAGCAAAGAAGAAATTAGTACATAAAAAGGGGGCAATGAGACAGTATTAGATACAGTTAACACAACTAACATACAGCCTCAGATTCTCTGAACCTCACCAAGGTCACAGACACATACTGGTGTCCTGGACCCCACCCACCTAACAGCACAGGAACTGAGACCAATCAGTTACTCTCCCTGTTTCTGGCCCTTGCCACCACTTCTGGAAATGGTGTACATTCTGGTTTGTCCCACAGGAGGTGGATGGTGTTACTCACATTGGGGCTGAATTAACTCCTATGGGGCAAACTTTTGACCAGCGAATGATAAGAGCCAGGAGGAAGCTGAGACCACAGGACATGGAATAAATGCAAGTGCACCAATTTTCTGTTTTTTTTTTTTTTAGTATAAAAAAGCTAACAGACATGTTTGAAAATAGAAACATATTATTCAAAGTTCCAAAACTAATCAGTAGAAAAAAAGCTGAAAAAGTACTAAACAAAAATCAGTAGTAACAAGGAGCAAGAAGCAATTAATAACATTAATGGTCTGCATTCAGAATTAATGGCATAAATATATTATTTAAAGTTATAATGTTAACTGCTGGGAGAAAAACCCTCATATACATTATTGGCAAATCTTTCTAAGTAGTAGGAGTAGGAAAGACATAATTTTAAAACTATACCATTATACCCTATTGAATAAAAATTTTCACTGTTTAAATATTATGCTGGTATAGTTTCACATAGAATTACTTTTTTAATTGTGGAAGAATACATACAGACTCTCGCATTGGTTGACATAGGAGAAGAGGTTTTATCTTGTTTTTGTTTCACATTATATAGCTTGGGGTTGTTGTAATAGTTACATTGATCATGTGTGACATTTACAAATAAACTCTTTGGGGAGGGAAACTGATATATCAATACACACAATGCCTGGCATGGAGCACACGGTCAGTGACTTCTTGCCCTCATTGAACCAGTCAATCACAGTAGTTATGAATTAAAGGATGTATATATAAAGCACTGAGTACACTGCTTGGCATTTCTCAATGAACACTGATTATTACTATCATTTTGATATTGATGATCTTCAAGTCTCTAGCCTTGAATTCAGTACTCGTATCCCACATGAAACAAGTGGATTTCACACACCAATCTAGAAAGTTTCCTTCTTCCAATCAACTCAGGGTTTAAAGATTTTCCACAGACTTTATGGCAAATCCTGGTTTCCACCTTCACTTGAGTGAGATTCCGAGCATCAGCATCGTCATCTGAGAAATAAGGACAATAACAAGATCTAGCTCAGAGATTATAAATGCAATACATCAAGTGCATGGCACAGAGCAAAGTCCCAATACGTGAAAGCTCTGTTACTGTTGCCCTTGTTACAAACAGCAGTGAACCCAAAGGCAACTAACACCTTGGATAAGAGACGGGAGAAATGCCTCAACAAGCACTCGGGCTTAAGACAGATTCCTTGAGACCCTCTGCAATTGGGAAGCACAAGGCATTCATTGGCCTGGTCATCACTAGGATCTGCTGCCTCCCTGTGGAATTTCACAGACACAGTCATGAGACAGGCAAATCTTCCAGGCCAGAATTTCATTGTGAAGCCAACCTTAGAAAGATATCCAGGGCTTCCTAAATGATTTGCTCATGAATCATTACTATGCAAGTCTTTATGCAATTGTCACCTTCTCAGTGAGTCCTGTGCAGTCTACTCCATTTAACAGAGCAACTCATAGCTCACCCCCTCTGAGTCTCACACTGCTCTGGTGTTTCCCTTTTTTGTTGTGTTTATCACCTTCTAATATACTGTATAACTTATTTATTCTCGTTCTCACTCTCACCATTCATTTTCTATCTTTTCCCTTTACTTCACAAGGACAGAGGTTTTTTGTTTGATTTTGGTTGGTCTCATTTTCTTCCAAGTGCCTAAGACAGTGTCTGATGCATAGAAGGAACACAGTATTTTTGAATGAATGAATGAATGAATGAATGCCTTCTCCTGTAACATGACATGAAATGCTTGGGAAGCTTGAAGGTATTGTGATTTTTGTTGCTCTTGGTGTTTCTGAACTGCGTATATGCATCGACGGCCACAGTCCAGGCTGCCAGATGTTGCTATCCTAATTCAGTTCCGATTCTGTAACAGGAATCACTTCGGCAACATGGTCTTTGATTGCTGTACATAGGATGCAAGCAAATATGCCCAGTACTGGATCAGCAATAGAAATTCAGTGGCACCTACGCGACTTTAATCTGCACTGCCCTCAAAAGACTGTGCTTAGCGTGTGTCTGTGTATGTGTGCATCCACGCACGCATGTAACCCACACAGGATCTTGAACATGCAAAACATGCGAAAGGAAGAACTAATTTCCTTTCTGATGATTAGAGGGTGAAAAGAGGGAAAATGGAATTTGATGAATCTTGAAGACTTTGATCTTACGAGGCGCCTGGGTGGCTCAGTCGTTTAGGCGTCTGACTTTTGATTTAGGCTCAGGTCATGATCCCAGTGTTGTGGGATCAAGCCCTGAATCAGGCTCTGTGCTGAGTGTGGAGCCTGATTGACTCTCTCTCTCTCTCCCCTTCTGCCTCTCTCTCCTGCTTGTGCTCTCTCTCTCTCTCAAATAAATAAATAAAAATTTAAAGACTTTTATCTTATACTTTCAGCCAATGTGAAAAACATTTTAAACCCAAGTTTTCAAAAGCACAGTCCAAAATGGGGTGGGCAAATCTGAGTGAGCTCTAAATCCCTTTCTAGCCTAATATAAGCCAGGTGTACAATGCAAGGCTTCAAAATCAGGGCTGTGTTCAAATACCTGCCCTTGAAACCTCACTTTAACCCCACTGAGCCTCAACATCTTCATCCATCAAATGGGTATCACCATTTGAGAATTAAGCGAGATAGTGAATTTATAGTTCAACTCTTTGGTGTCCCCCAAACCCCCAAATTCAGCTCTTTGAGTCACTTTATAAAAACTTTTAGCTCAAGTCCTTCTTCCCATCTACACCATGAATACAGGAATACCTTGGGTAGTTTTCTGGTGGGCGATTACTTTTCCCTTAGTAGCTTCTTACTCCGATTTCCTCTTTCCTCTGAGTTGTGACTTATCTTTTCCTGATACTTTCTCTGCCCCATGTCAAAGGAAATGTGTAATATTTCATTACCCTCCCACCAAGAGTCTGGTAATACAGGCAATTATGTGGGGCTCATTCCTAATAAAAATTGGGGGCAGCAGAGAAGGCTTATCTCCCAGAACAATACAACAGTCAAGTAAACTTGCCTGTTGTTAAAGTTTTATTAAGCATTCTCTTGCGGACATCTGTCACTGGATGTGTTACGGCAGGACACCTCCCCCTTGCCATACTCCCAGGCCTCACCCACTGTTCCTTTCTCATAGGTGCCTATACTCTCTTCCTACATTTTTGTGTTTTTAGCTCATCAGCCCCCACCCAAAATTAACATTGCAACTACTTCTGCATTTCTAAAAACCCAGGAAGGGACTGTGTCCTAGGAGTAGCCATTGCACAGAGGACTGCCACCCTTCAGCATGGCAAAGCCACAGAATCTATGACATACACCCTTTCTTGAACATGATTTTCAATAATCTCAGGTCTGGCTTATTCTTCCCCTTGCTCTCTGTATGAGGAAGGGGGAGGAAGCAATATTTGTCCCCACGCTGATGTGACTTATGCAAGTACCATTAGGAAAAAGGTTTTTTGCTGTTCTTATATCAGACCTGTTATCCCAATTTTTTTTTCCCTGTGCACACTGTCTGGTACATAGTACATGCTCAGTAAACAGGAGCACTTATTATGGTGCTTTTCTCCAGGTGAGATTTTTGCAGTTCTGAGAGCGGGAGGCAGAAAACAAAGCCATGCAGTGTCTTCACCTGAGACATTAAAAACAGACAGTGTCTTAATTGGGTTTCCTCAAACCAGGACCTTAGATGAGAACTTGGGTGCAGGTAGTTTCTTGGAGAAGCCCAGAAGCTGAGGGAGGGAACAGGAAGAGTGAGATAGAAAAGGGAGAAAAGCTAATAAGGGGTGTGGGGTCCATACCCACAGTATACTACTGAAATCAAAGGGATCCATTATCCTAGGGAACCTCAGAGGAACCGGGACAGGGGTGCTGGGGCCATTTTCCCACTGACTTCTGACCCTCATTGGTTGGGGTTGACTTGTAGGGCATACTAAACCCCCTCCCACCCTGAAGTTCCAGATTTGTCTTGTTGCAAGAGGAGTCATTTCCATGGTGTTGGAGAAAGTCCCAAGGTAAAGAGCAGAGACTTTCCAGCACTTGAATTGTGAGCTGTTGCACACTGGAGACCTTTTATCTCAAGCTGCAGGTGAACACACAGGTGGGCTGCACCGAGGAGGAGCAGGCTGAGAAAAGCATTTTGCTGGAGGGAAACAGAAGCACTGAACCTCAGTCCTGACATGACTACTAAATATTGTTTGACTTCAAGTAAGAACTTAAGTCTTCTGTGCCTTTAACCGTCTCTTCTCTATTACGAGAAAGGGGAAGGAGACTCTTTCATTGTGAGCCCATACTGTGGGCTAGACAAATCCCCTGGGGATTCCCAAGGATGATCTCTATCTTCCTAAGGACCAAGAGAAGTCATGTTTTTTAAAATGTTTATTTATTTATTCTGAGAAAGAGATAGAGAGTGAGCAGGGTAGGGGCAGAGAGAGAGAGGGAGACAGAATCCCAAACAGGCTCCACACCGTCAGTGCAGAGCCTGATGTGGGGCTCGAACCCACGAACCACGAGATCATGACCTGAGCCAATATCAAGAGTCAGACACTTAACCAACTGAGCCACCCAGGTGCCCCAAGGGAAGTTGTATTTTTTTTCTCTATCTACAGACAGGAAAGCAAAGACCAAGAAAGCAAAAGGTATATGGCCAAGTTCACTCAGCTACCAGTGAAAACATTGAGCTTTGAGTCCAGGACTTTAAAATTCCCAAATCTTGACTCCTCCATCACACAAGATGAAACAGGATTCATCTTGTGAATCCCACCCCAAGGATAAAGGGCAGCACTGCTTGCAGAACCCTCGTGAGCAAAAGTCCTCCCAAATGGTTAAAGGCTTGTTGCTGTGCTGAGAAATCCTGCCCGCCCTTCCTGGGAAATGGGAGTCAACGAGGCTGGGAGTTGAGTAACTCATGTGCTAAGCTTTGGGCAGCTCCACATTGATCTTGCTTGGCTCTACACATGAGTTCACGCGCACGCGTGCACACACACACACACACACACACACACACCAGCCATCTGCCTCACCTTTCTAATCCAATGGCGTGAGCTGCACTAGAAGCAGACTTTGCAATTTGGTCCTGTGTCTGTGACTTGATAGACCACCAGACACCTCCTGCTGGACCAGACCCTGAACTGGTAGAATTCATTTTATTTGGATGTTTCTTTGTTTTTCTGTTAACTTTTCTTTTAAGGGACATTTTTATGAGTCATGTGTTGGCTTCTCTTCTCCTAAGTCATCTGATTTCCATTTAGCTTCTGCACGAGCTTCAAGATGTGTTCTCTTTTTTAACAGTCATTTTAGTGGGACTTAATCGGTCTGGTACAGGCTCTCTCTGAAATTTTATGTTTCTGCTCGTTTTAGGGGTGGTGGATTTTTAAAATTCATTTGGCTTGGCCAGCTCCATATTTTCTTACATACTTTTTTACTTTTTACTCCTTTCCCTGCTATTGTTTTGCAATCAACTAACTTGAAACCTTCATGGATATTTCACTTGGCTTAGTTCTTCCTAGCTGAGTTTTACTGTTTTCTAAGTGTTTATTTCTCACAAGTTTCTCAATATACTTTGGTTGCTCCTCTCCTACTTTTGGATGCTGCTGAAGAGCGATAGCTTTTAAGCATCCTGGTAAAAGTCCTACAAGTTAAGTGACGCTGTGTCCTCATTTGTCTTGGGCAGCCCCACTTTGTCCTGCTGTTCTGGCACCCAGTCCAAGTATCCTGAAAACGTCCTGCTTCCAGTAGGATGATGAATTTAATGGCCATCCTATCTAAAAGTGTGTTTGCAGGGCGCCTGGGTGGCTCAGCTGGTTAAGCATCTGACTCTTGGTTTTGGCTCAGGTAATGATTTCACAATTTGTAAGATCAAACCCTGTGTCAGGCTCTGTGCTGACAGCACAGAGCCTGCTTGGAATTCTCTTTCTCCCTCTCTCTCTGCCCCACCCCACTCTTTCCTTCCCTCCCTCCCTCCCTCCCCCACCTCTCTCTCTCCCTTCTCCTTCTCTGCTCATGCTCTCTTTCCCTCTCAAAATAAATATATAAATAAACTAAAAAAAAGTATATTTGCCCCACTTCCCTCAACTGACGAGGGTTGAGGATACTTGTGTCCTATGGGTCCAAAGGCAGAAGACACATCCTACCCTATGTTATTCTCTGTGGGATTACCTACAGCTTGGGAAAGCTCCCTTTCTTTTCTATCGGGGAAAAGTTGTTAATTTACCTTGTGTTTAAATTTAAGCCTGTGATTGGACATCTATGCAGAGCATGTCCTTAGGAAAGGATGATAACTGATTGGAGGTGTGAAGGAGGAAAAGGTAGAGGTACAGCATTATACTGATTGATTGATTGATTTAGACTAATGTTATAACATAAAGGCTGCAATGTCCTAAGATCTGTTTCAATATTTTTTCATGAAAATAGGAAATCCTAGGGTCTCTCCTTCTACTCATGTATTGGAAAGGGCTTTGGATGGTTGACATGGTTTTGCAGCCCAGCTTCATTCCGGACCAATGGTCCAGTCTTGGACAGATTACTAAATTGATCTAGGCTTCCTTCTGCCACTGGCACAGATTATGAACATTTGACCTTTCAGAATGTTGCGAGGATTAAATAAGAAAAGGTATACATGGAACTAGATAGACGAGTCAGTTGTACCAAATGTACAATGTACCAAATGCAAATATACTAAGTGCCACTGAATTGTAGACTTTCAAATGGTTAATTTTATGTTAACCATAAATGGTTAATTTATGTCCATTCCAACTGAATAAAAAAAAATTCAAAACAATGTATGCAAAAAGTTCTCATGCACAGCAAGTGCTCATGGCCCTTTCTCTGTCATTAGCAAAGGGTCAAGGAGCATCTCTGAGAGTTTTCAGTGGGACCCAATTGTTACAGGGCCAGTTTACCTTCCCATGCTGAGCACTGCTCAGCTCCAGCTGCTGCCATTTGCATTGTCGAATAAGTGAATGGGGCCCCCTGTTGTTGTGCTGTACCCTGGCCCAATTTTGACGGTTTGCATCAGATTCCCTGGGTGGACTCAAGAAAATGACAAATGCACGGGTTCCACTTTTGGAGAAAAATTCAATCATTCTGGAGTGGGGCTGCAGATTTTCACTTTTTCCCTGGGTGAATCTGATACATATGAAAATCATCAACTTAGACTCTCATCACCCTGTAATCTCTTCCTTTGAACCATACGTCAGTGATCACAGAAACACCTGCTGGCTGGTTCTTTGACCAGCCTGCCATATTATTTTATATTTGTATAATTAATCCAAGAGCTTTATACTTGCTTGGTCCTCCTAGGCATTCTCTCTACTTGATTGGGCAAGACTGACCGTCCTCATTCTCCTGATGTGGAAACTGAAGCAGAGCACTTCATCCATGGTCACACAGCTCTACAGGGGCGGAAGCAGAACTGGATGCCTTCCTGACATTCATCTACTGGGCCTTTCCTTCCTCTGGAAATAAAATAATTCTTATCATTGTTCCTGGTGCACCTTTTCTTCTTTGTTTCTTCTTCTTGGAGACTTTTTTTTTTTCTTATTCATTCTATCCTTTCTTTTTTTCTTTCTTTCTTTCTTTCTTTCTTTCTTTCTTTCTTTCTTGTCCTTGAAGTGTTGACTTCTTCCTCAAATATCACCATTATTCCTCTTTACTTATAATAATTTTTTCCCTCATTTTAACAAAGCATTCAGAGTGGATGGTTATATGAGCAACTGCACAACTTTGCAATGAAAGCAGATCCAGTTATTCAAAGAAGCGGGAAGGGGAGGGGCTTCTTAATACATTGATACATGAGAAAAGCAGGTCACAGAGAAATGACATGCCTGTGTCTGCGTGAACAAAGTTTTGAAAGCACATTTTATATATTCAGGCAAGATACAAAGTCAACTATTATTTTTTTTAATATGAAATTTATTATCAAATTGGTTTCTGTACAACACCCAGTGCTCATCCCAACAGGTGCCCTCCTCAATGCCCATCACCCACTTTCCCATCCCTTCCACCCCCATCAACCCTCAGTTTATTCTCAGTTTTTAAGAGTCTCTTACGGTTTGCCTCCCTCCCTCTCTAACCTTTTTATCCCCCTTCCCCTCACCCATGGTCTTCTGTTAAGTTTCTTAGGATCCACATACGGGTAAAAACATATGGTATCTGTCTTTCTCTGTATGACTTATTTCACTTAGCACGACAGCCTCCAGTTCCATCCACGTTGCTGCAACTGGAATGATTTTATTCTTCCTCATTGCCAAGTAGTATTCCATTGTATATATAAACCACAGCTTCTTTATCCATGCATCACTTGATGGACATTTAGGCTCTTTCCATAATTTGGCTATTGTTGAAAGTGCTGCTATAAACATTGGGGTACAAGTGCCCCTATGCATCAGCACCCCTATATCCCTAGGGTAAATTCCTAGCAGTGCTGTTGCTGGGTCATAAGGTAGCTCTATTTTTAATTTTTTGAGGAACCTCCACACTGTTTTCCAGAGCAGCTGCACCAGTTTGCATTCCCACCAACAGCGCAAGAGGGTTCCCATTTCTCCACATCCTCGCCAGCAACTATAGTCTCCTGATTTGTTCATTTTAGCCACTCTGACTGGCATGAGGTGCTACCTGAATGTAGTTTTGATTTGTATTTCCCTGATGAGGAGTGACGTTGAGCATCTTTTCATGTGCCTGTTGGCCAATTGGATGTCTTCTTTAGAGAAGTGTCTACTCATGTCTTCTGCCCATTTCTTCACTGGACTATTTGTTTTTCGGGTGTGGAGTTTGGTGAGCTCTTTATAGATTTTGGATACTAGCCCTTTGTCCGATATGTCATTTGCAAATATCTTTTCCCATTTCGTCTGTTGCCTTTTAGTTTTGTTGATTGTTTCCTTTGCAATGCAGAAGCTTTTTATCTTCATGAGGTCCCAATAGTTCATTTTTGCTTTTAATTCCTTTGCCTTTGGAGATGTGTCAAGTAAGAAATTGCTGTGGCTGAGGCCAGAGAGGTTTTGTCCTGCTTTCTCCTCTAGGGTTTTGATGGTTTCGTGTGTCACATTCAGGTCCTTCATCCATTTTGAGTTTATTTTTGTGAATGGTGTAAGAAAGTGGCCTAGTTTCCTCCTTCTGCATGTTGCTGTCCAGTTCTCCCAGCACCATTTGTTAATGAGACTGTCTTTGTTCCATTTGATATTCTTTCCTGCTTTGTCAAAGATTAGTTGGCCATACTTTTGTGGGTCTAATTCTGGAGTCTCTACTCTATTCCATTGGTCTATGTGTCTGTTTTTGTGCCAGTACCATGTTGTCTTGATGATGACAGCTTTGTAGTAGAGGCTAAGGTCTGGGATTGTGATGCCTCCTGCTTTGCTTCTTCTTCAAGATTACTTTGGCTATTCGGGGTCTTTTGTGGTTCCATATGAATTTTAGGATTGCTCGTTCTAGCTTTGAGAAGAATGCTGGTGCAATTTTGATTGGGATTGCATTGAATGTGTAGATAGCTTTGAGTAGTATTGACATTTTAACAATATTTATTCTTCCAATCTATGAGCATGGAATGTTTTTCCATTTCTTTATATCTTCTTCAATTTCCTTCATAAGCTTTCTATAGTTTTCAGCATACAGATGTTTTACATCTTTGGTTAGGTTTATTCCTAGGTATTTTATGCTTCTTGGTGCAATTGTGAATGGGATCAGTTTCTTTATTTGTCTTTCTGTTGCTTCATTATTAGTGTATAAGAATGCAACTGATTTCTGTACATTGATTTTGTATCCTGCAACTTTTCTGAATTCATGTATCAGTTCCAGCAGACTTTTGGTGGAGTCTATCGGGTTTTCCATGTATAATATGTCATCTG
Source organism: Panthera onca (assembly GCF_046562875.1). Taxonomy (NCBI): domain Eukaryota; kingdom Metazoa; phylum Chordata; class Mammalia; order Carnivora; family Felidae; genus Panthera; species Panthera onca. The sequence goes on along the minus strand of NC_138340.1, from coordinate 37,195,938 downwards.
CAAAAAGTGAAAGCTTGACTTCATCTTTGCCAATTTTGATGCCTTTGATTTCCTTTTGTTGTCTGATTGCTGATGCTAGCACTTCCAACACTATGTTAAACAACAGCGGTGAGAGTGGACATCCCTGTTGTGTTCCTGATCTCAGGGGGAAAGCTCTCAGTTTTTCCCCATTGAGGATGATATTAGCTGTGGGCTTTTCATAAATGGCTTTTATGATGTTTAAGTATGTTCCTTCTATCCCGAATTTCTTGAGGGTTTTTATTAAGAAAGAATGCTGAATTTTGTCAAATGCTTTTTCTGTATCGATAGACAGGATCTTATCTTTTCTTTTATTTAATGTGATGTTCACACTGATTGATTTGGGAATACTGAACCAGCCCTGCAGCCCAGGAATGAATGCCATTTGATCATGGTGAATAATTCTTTTTATATGCTGTTGAATTCGATTTGCTAGTATCTTGTTGAGAATTTTTGCATCCATACTCATCTGTAGTTCTCTTTTTTTGCTGGATCTCTGTCTGGTTTGCGAATCAAAGTAATGCTGGCTTCCTAGAATGAGTCTGGAAGTTTTCCTCCTCTTTCTATTTTTTGGAACAGCTTGAGAAGGATAGATATTATCTCTGCTTTAAATGTCTAGTAGAATTCCCCAGGGAAGCCATCTGGTCCTGGACTCTTATTTGTTGGGAGATTTTTCATAACCGATTCAATTTCTTCACTGGTTATGGGTCTGTTTCCTGTTGGAGTTTTGGAAGTGTGTGGGTGCTTAGGAATTTGTCCATTTCTTCCAGGTTGTCCAGTTTGTTGGCATATAATTTTTCATAATATTCTCTGATAATTGCTTGTATTTCTGAGGAATTGGTTGTAATAATTCTATTTTTCATTCATGATTTTATCTATGTGGGTCATCTCCCTTTTCTTTTTGAGAAGCCTGGCTGGAGGATTAGGAATTTTGTTTATTTTTTCCAAAAACCAACTCTTGGTTTCATTGATCTGCTTTACAGTTTTTTCAGATTCTATATTGTTTATTTCTGCTCTGATCTTTATTATTTCTCTTCTTCTGCTGGGTGTGGGGTGTCTTTGCTGTTCTGATTCTGTTTCCCTTAGGTGTGCTGTTAGATTTTGTATTTGGGATTTTTCTTGTTTCTTGAGATAGGCCTGGATTGCAATGTATTTTCCTCTCAGGACTGCCTTCGCTGCATCCCAAAGCATTTGGATTGTTGTCTTTTCATTTTCATTTGTTTCCATATATTTTTTAATTTCTTCTCTAATTGCCTGGTTGACCCATTCATTCTTTAGTAGGGTGTTCTTTAACCTCCATGCTTTTGGAGGTTTTCTAGACTTTTCCTGTGGTTGATTTCAAGTTTCATAGCATTGTGGTCTGAAAGTGTGTATGGTATGATTGCAATTCTTTTATACTTATGAAGGGATGTTTTGTGACCCAGTATGTGATCTATCTTGGAGAATGTTCCATGTGCACTCGAGAAGAAAGTATATTCTTTTGCTTTGGGATGCAGAGTTCTAAATATATCTGTCAAGTCCATCTGATCCAATGTATCATTGAGGGCCCTTGTTTCTTTATTGATCATGTGTCTAGATGATCTATCTATTGTTGTAAGTGGAGTATTAAAGTCCCCCTGCAATTACCACATTCTTATAAATAAGGTTGCTTATGTTTGTGATGAATTGTTTTATATATTTGGGGGCTTCTGTATTCAGTGCATAGATATTTATTATTGTTAGCTCTTCCTGATGGATAGACCCTGTAATCATTATTTAATGCCCTTCTTCATCTCTTGTTACAGCCTTTACTTTAAAATCTACTTTGTCTGATATTGGTATGGCTACTCTAGCTTTCTTTTGACTTTCAGTAGCATGATAGATAGTTCTCTATCCCCTCACTTTCAATCTGAAGGTGTCCTCAGGTCTAAAATGAGTCTCTTGTAGACAGAAAATAGATGGGTCTTGTTTTTTTTTTTTTTTTTTTTATCTATTCTGATACCCTATGTCTTTTGGTTGGAGCATTTAGTCCATTTACATTCAGTGTTATTATAGAAAGATATGGGTTTAGAGTCATTGTGATGTCTGTAGGTTTCATGCTTGTAGTGATGTCTCTAGTACTTTGTGGTCCTTGGAACATTTCAGTCACAGAATCCCCCTTAGGATCTCTTGTAGGGCTGGTTTATTGTTGATGAATTCCTTCAGTTTTTTGTTTGTTTGGGAAAACCTTGATCTCTCCTTCTGTTATGAATGACAGACTTGCTGGATAAAGGATTCTTGGCTGCATATTTTTTCTGTTCATCACATTGAAGATTTCCTGCCACTCCTTTCTGGCCTGCCAAGTTTTAGTAGATAGGTCTGCTACTACCCTTATGTGCCTACCTTTGTATGTTAGGGCCTGTTTATCCCTAGCTGCTTTCAGAATTCTCTTTTTATCTTTGCATTTTGCCAGTTGTGCTATGATATGTCATGCAGAAGATTGATTCAAGTTACGTCTGAGAGGAGTTCTATGTGCCTCTTGGATTTCAATGCCTGTTTCCTTCCCCCGATCAGGGAAGTTCTCAGCTATGATTTGTTGAAGTACACCTTCAGCCCCTTTCTCTCTCTTCTTCTTTTCTGGAATTCCTATGATTCAGATATTGCTTCATTTGATTGCATCACTTAGTTCTCTAATTCTCCCCTCATACTTCAGGACGTTTTTTATCTCTCTTTTTCTCAGCTTCCTCTTTTTCCATAATTTTGTCTTCTAATTCACCTATTTTCTCCTCTGCCTCTTCAATCCGAGCTGTGTTCACCTCCATTTTATTTTGCACCTCATTTATAGCATTTTTTAATTCATCATGACTATTTTTGAGTCCCTTGATCTGTGTAGCAATAGATTCTCTGCTGTCCTCTATGCTTTTTTCAAGCCCAGCAATTAATTTTATGACTATTATTCTAAATTTTTGTTCCATTATATTGCTTAAATCAGTTTTGATCAATTCATTAGCTGTCACTACTTCCTGGAGTTTATTTTGAGGAGAATTCTTCCATTTTGTCATCTTGGGTAGTCCCTGCAGTAGCTCCAAACTGCAGGGAACTTCCCCCGTGCTGTCCAGGAAAACTTGTGTTGGCAGGTAGGGCTGCAGTCAGACCAGATGTCTGCCCCCATCCCACCACTGGGGTCACAGTCAGACTGGTGTGTACCTTACCTTCCCCTCTCCCAGAGGCAGGACTCACTGTGGAGTGGTGTGGCCCCTGTCTGGGCTGCTTGCACGCTGCCAGGCTTGTGGTGCTGTTTCAATGGGATCTGGCCAAAGGCATATTAGCCAGGGTGGATCTGCAAGGTGCACTGGGCAGGAGGGGCAGGCATAACTCGCTTTGCCATCAGTGGTCCCCTGTGGGAGGGGCCCTGCAGCCCAGGGAGGGATGCAGGCCTGTCTGAGGGATGGATCCACAGAAGCACAGCATTGCGCATTTGAATGATGCAAGCAAGTTCGGTGATGGGAACTGGTTCCCTTTGGAATTTTGGCTGGGGGATGGGAAAGGAAAATGGTACTGGCCAGCGCCTTTGTTCCCCCACTGAGCTCTGTTCTGGGGCTCAACAACTCTCCCTCCTGGCATCCTCTCACCTTCCTTGCTCTCCGAGAGCAGAGCTGTTGACTTTTGACATTCCAAATGTTAAGTCCTGCTGGCTGTCAGAACTCACGCAGTCTGGCCCCTCCGCTTTTGCAAGCCAGACCTCGGGGGCTCTGCCTTGCCCGGTGGACTGCCCGTCCACTGCCCTCGCTCCCTCCCACCAGTCTGTGTAGCACACACCACCTCTCCACCCTTCCTACCCTCTTCCATGGGTCTCCTGTCTACAATTGGCTCCGGAGAGTCTGTTCTGCTAGTCTTCCGGTGTTTTTCTGTGTTATTTAGGCAGATGTGGGTGGAATCTAAGTTATCAGCAGGATGAGGTGAGCCCAGCATCCTCCTACATTGCCCTCAACAATTATTTTTCAAGGGCCCTCTGGGTAGGGTGAATAACCATCCCAGTGTACCAGTTCCTGGGAAACAAGACTTTGGTTTAAAATTTTTTTAATCTTTATTTATTTTTGAGAGAGTGAGAGCAGGGGAGGAACAGAGAGAGAGGGAGACACAAAATCCAAAGCAGGCTCCAGGTTCCAAGCTGTCAGCACAGAGCCCGGCACAAGGCTCGAACCCACAAACTGTGAGATCATGCCCTGAGCCGAAGTCAGACACTTAACTGACTGAGCCACCCAGGCACACCAACAAGACTTTGGTTTTAAAGATTGGGAGAGTTCTAGGCAAAAAGAGACAGGTTGGCCACCTTAACTCTGGGCAGTGATGGGATTGGAGGTGGGATGGGTGAGGAATGATGGGTGTAGAACTGCGGCCTTCTACTTTGTTCCTTAAACAATTTCTACCAACTTTGAATCCAACTACTTAGGTTACAGCAGAGCCTAGATGCTGAGTGGTCTTACCCAAAGCAATTCCCAACTCAGGGCATCCATTGCTCCATGTGCTAAATAACCATTTTAGTAGGGGTGCCTGGGTGAATCAATCCATTGAGCCTCAGACTCTTTTTTTAAAAAAATTTTTTTTAACGTTTATTTATTTTTGAGACAGAGACAGAGCATGAACGGGGGAGGGTCAGAGAGAGGGAGACACAGAATCTGAAACAGGCTCCAGGCTCTGATCTGTCAGCACAGAGCCCGACGCAGGGCTCGAACTCACGGACTGCGAGATCATGACCTGAGCCGAAGTCGGCCGCTTAACCGACTGAGCCACCCAGGGGCCCAGAGCCTCAGACTCTTGATTTCAGCTCATGTCATGATCCCAGGGTCATGAGATCGAGCCCCACATTAGGCTCTGTGCTGACAGCAGAGAGCCTGTTTGGGATTCTTTCTCCCTCCCTCTCTGCCCCTCCCCCACTCATGTTCATGTGCACACTCACTTTCTCAAATGTAAATAAATAAATAAATAAATAAAGGGCTAGTAATAACAACCACCCCCAAAGAAATCAGTGAATTGAAAAAATGAGTATTCTTAGTATGGTTTTTGGTGCACAGCAGGTACTCAAGAGTGCTAGGTGTCACATATTGAAGCTATTTGATTTTCTTCCAAGTGACATGCATGAATTGTGTTATTTAAATCACAAAGTTGTGACTTTTTAATTTCAGGGAAATAAGACTGTAGGAAAAAAAAAGAAAAAGAAAAGCATTCTGATATCCTCGCACCCTTCTTGTGTCTATGCTGTAACTCTATCTATGTGTGTGTGATCCTCTATGTATCATCTTCTAAACATTTTCCACAGCTATTCTTTTTTATTCTGTTATTAAATAAATATGTTTGACTTCAGTCTATCTCAATGCTCAAAATATAATGCAGAGCCTCTCTTTTGTCACACACAGGAATGGGTCCAATCCTCCACGTTCTCCTTATTTGCTTATTTAAACAGTGGTTGCTTCCTTCATTATCCAGTGGTATGGGACATTTGGCCAGAGCAAGCAAATTTCACTGTATTTAATTGTCAGCTGGGACACTTGCTGTGTCCTAAAAACAGGTTCTCCCTTAGAATGCGTTAACCAAGACCCACAATGGAAGACAACTAACCCATTCATACTTCCGGGTTGTGTTTATCTTTCCATTGTAAGGAAAAAGACCTGTTTTCTTGACCAGAGGTCCTTGAATTAAGCCTGTTAGCAAGAGATGCCAACTTGGAGATCACAAATATATGAGAATTGATAGGTTTCTTCAAAGATTCCCACCTCCAAATCTCTCAGTTTTCAGTGAGAGGAGGGATTTAAATTTAGGGAAGTATAGTTATTTATTCAAGCTAACAAACATTTATTCTTCTTAATAGGAGTGTCAACAGAACCTCATTTCATTGGTTTGCTAGTCCTTCATATGTTAAGGTACAACCTCTTATATATACGGGGGCTCTTAAAAACAAGTCTTTTCTTTCCCTTTCTTTTTTTTTTCTTTCTTTCTTTCCAATACCAATGCCACCTGTGAAAATTTTTTTCTTATGTTTTCATTAACTTATTTGTGACTGCTTTTAAGCAGAAGGCACTAGGGCCAAATGGCTGAAAATTCAGACTGCCTCAAATCATACCTTGACCTGACAACATTAGGCAAGTTCTTCCAAGTTTCTATTATGTAGTTACCTCATTTGTAACAGGAGCAATAGTTGATCTCACAGGAAATTTGTAAGAACAAATGATGTAATAAACATATATAGCTTAAAACTGGGCCAGGCACATAGTGAACCCAAAAGTGCTAACTTCTGCTGTGTATGTGTATATATTTATACCACAGAGATGGGATTTTGGAGCTCTCTGTGGCAGTGGTAGGCAACTGGGTGGCCGTCATTGTTTAGGGCACCAAACTCCCTTACTCCTTTTTTTCTGGTAAGGACCTCATTCTTTGTGGGGACTGCTTCTGGTGGACCTGCCCACTCCAGAATCCTAAGAACAAGGGAGTTCATTGGCCTGTATCTGGCCAATCAAGTCCTTCCCCTGGATTTGGCAAATAGAGGCTTTGATAGTGATGATGAAAGTGATGATCACAAGAGCCAGTCCTAATGAACACTTGTTATGTGCCAGACCTAGTTCTAAGTATTTCACACATATTAACTCATTCGACCCTCATGACAACCCAACGAGGTGGGTACTATAGTTATTCCGATTTTTCAGGTGAGGAATTGAAGTTCAAAGAGATTGAGTAGCTTGCTCAAGATCACACAGCTGATAATGTAGGAGTGCTAGGAGATCTTTCTTTTTACCACTGTCCGAGACTGGCCAGTTTAAGAGATTCCCTCTTTCACCTGAGGTCCCTCACCTGGTGATGGACACCTGGATCTCTGTGAGGCCATGTGCTGCTTTCTCCTCTTTCCACACTGTGGAAAAGCACATGTGTAGCAGGCCAACATTCAGGAGACAGCAAAGGTGAAAGAGAGAGGGAGGGAGGGAAACAGAGAAAGGAGAAGAGAGAAGAGAATATTATTTTTTATTTGTAATTTGTTAATGTTTGTTTATTTTTGAGAGAGAGAGAGACATACAATGAGTTCTAATGGGAGAGGGGCAGAGAGAGAGGGAGACGCAGAATCTGAAGCAGGCTCCAGCCTGTCAGCCCAGAGCCCAATGGGGGGCTCAAACTCACAAACTGTAAGATCATGACCTGAGCCAAAGTCGGACACATAACTGACTGAGGCAACCAGGTGTCACAAGAGAGAATGTTATCTGGATGACAATGTCCGAGTTCTCTACCTTGGGCTTCTCAGTTTTGTAATATAATGAATTTTCTTCCCCATAATTCCTCTTTTTAAAGCCAATTTGATTTGATCCAGTCCCTTTCAAACAAAAGGATCCTGACTTATTAAGGTAACAAAAATGGGTGTTGCTTCATTTTCTATTGTGAAAAAATACACGTAGCATACACTTTTCCATTAGTGACATTTAGTACACTCACAATGTTGTAGAACTATCACATTATCTAGTTCCAGAACATTTCTTAAAATGTTTATTTATTTTTGAAAGGGAGAGCACAAGCACGGGAAGGGCAGAGAGAGAAAGGGAGGCAGAGAATCCAAAGCAGGCTCCAGGTTCTGAGCTGTCAGCAAAAAGCCCAATGCAGGGCTTGAACCCATGAATCCCGAGATCATGACCCGAGCTGAAGTCAGAAGCTCAACTGACTGAGCCACCAAGGCACCCCTCCAGAACATTTTTATATAAGGGGCTGAAAAGAAACTCTGTATCTATTAAACAATCCATTTCCATTCCTCCCTCCCTCCAGTTTCTGACAACCACTAATCTACTTTGTGTCTCTAGGGATTTGCCTATTCTGGTTATTTCTTGTAAGTGGAATCATAGAATATGTGGTCTTCTTTCACTTAGCATAGTGTTTTCACTTAGCTTGTACCATTACATCATTCCTTTTTATGCCTGAATAATATTCCATTGTATGGATATACCACATTTTGTTTATCTATGCATCAATTCATACACAACTTGGTTGTTTCCATCTTTTGGCTATCAGGTATAGTGCTATGAACATTTGTGTACAAGTATTTGTCTGAACACCTGCTTTCAATTCTCTTGGGTATGTACCCAGAGGGGGAATGGCTGGGTTATATGGAAATTGTATGTTTAACTTATTGGAGAACTGTCAAACTATTTTCCACACTGGTTGAACCATTTACCTTCCCACAAGCAATGCAGAAACATTGTTACTATTTAAACGTAAAGGAAAATAATAAATATTTTCATATTTATTGGTCTCATGTAAAGGTTTTGGGAGACCTCACAGTGCACACATATATGCACAATGCAGTGTTCAATGTTTAAGCATCTTCTTTCTACAAAGCTCTCACCCGGCTTTGCAGGTGGTACAAACGAGGAATGATATTCACTTTCAGCGCTCAAAAGGCTCATAAGAGAAGTTGTAATTAAATTTCCACCGTTTGGGTCACAATTAGTATAGATAGCCCATTTCATACGATACAACCTAATACATAAGCAGTTACAAAAGGTAACTTGTGATTTCAAGCCTTTAGTGGAATGTTATTTTCATATAGTCTTACAGTCTAATACGTATACTTAATTAAGGACCCAGTCAATCAGCCAGCAAGTATCTCTGGGTAGAGGTGTTCCAGTTATGTGCTATGTTGCAAAGTGCTGAGAATACAGACCCTAATGAACTTAACCAGTCTAGCCCAGCCCCCAATAATAGTCATTTAGTGACTAAAGGAAAAGAAATATGCTGAAATGTTAAGCACCTCTCTCTAGTTATTGGATTGTGGGTCATTTTTGTCATTCTCTTCTTTTGACTCTCATACGTTTTCTTAATTTTCCTAAAATGAACATGCATTGCTCTACCAGTTAGAACAACACACACACACACACACACACACACACACACACGTCTGTGTGTGTGCATATATATATGTGTGTGTGTGTGTGTGTGTGTGTATATATATTCCCTTAGTCAAGCTATAGACAGCAAAAATCCAATTAATTTGTGGTATAGCTAAATAAGAAATTTTAAATATTACGAACATGATATTTCATAAGTAAGGGTGAATGTTTTAAGATATTTTGGTTTCTTTTGGCCAGCCTAAATTGAATTGCTATGGTATTTTTTGTAACATTTAAAGGTCCTTGAAAGTGTCTCCTAGCTATGGCATTAATATGTCTTAGTTTCAAACGTTTGTTTTTATTGTCCCCATATATTCATATTTTGGTCTCTTCTGATTCTTGTGAGATTATTGCTCTGAAGAATGTGGTGACTCTAATTGAAACTCTTAGAATAAGTTAAATAGTGTAGACCAAGGTTTTGTTAAAATAAACACCATTAATGAAAAATTTGCTTTGGGAAATGGGTGATTTATGTAGTTTCTCCGATTTCTATTCCTTGAGGGGGGAAAGCAGTTAAAAAGTTGAAGAAGTGCTTTTTGGGCATTGATTGTAGCATCAGTGCATTCGAATATACATGCTTTCTTCACAGAGCCAGCGCTATTTATTGAGGGATTCCTGTGTGCCAGACAGCATACATTGGTTAATTCATGCAACCCTCATAATAATGTAACAAACCAGGATTTAATTCGCCCACTTCATAGATGAGAAAATGATGTCTTCAGCAATGTGTTAATTCCCTAAGGTTAAATGGCTGGTGCAATAAAGTGAAATTTAAAGTTTGATCTTTTAGATTCCGAAGCTGATGCTTTTTCCACTGTATTATACTTTTTTTCATAGAGTAATGAATAAGAAAAACATAGTTGAGGGGCACGTGGGTGTGTCAGTCAGTTTAGTGTGTGACTCTCGATTTCAGCTTACATCATGATCTCATAGTTCGTGAGATCAAGCCCCATGTCGGGCTCTGTGCTGACAGCATGGAGCCTGCTTGGGATTCTCTCTCTCTCCCTCTCTCTGCCCCTCTCCCCACCTCTCTCTAAAAATAAATAAATAAATAAATAAATAAATAAATAAATATTCAAGAAAAGAACATTTTATCCTTAAATATATATATATATTATATAATATATATATATATATACACGTTTAAACTAGATAAGGATTTCTTGATGGGTAGTGTTGACATTTGGGGCCAGATAATTCATTTTTGTGAGGGCTTTCCTGTGCATTTAGGTAACTAGCAGTGTCTCTAGGCTCTACCTACTAGGTGCTGGTACCAGATATTGCTAAACCCACCTAAAGGAGAGAAATCATCCCTGGTGAAGAACCATATACTAGGAGCACCTGGGGGCTCAGTCCGTTTAGTGTTCGACTCTTGGCTTGGGCTTAGGTCACGACCTCACAGTTCATGGGTCTGAACCCTGTGTAGGGCTTCACGCTGACAGCACAGAAACTGCTTGCGATTCTCTCTCTTCCTCTCCCTCTGCCCCTCCCCTGCTTGCATTTTCTATTCCTCTCTCTCTCTCTCTCTTTCTCTCAAAATAAATAAATAAGCTTAAAAAAAAAAGAATAACCATGTATTAAATCCTGTTCTCATTATTCAGAGGAAACACGATCAGTTTTGAGTTTTCATAAAGACAGACTGAAAAGGAATTTCCTAAAACAAACTTGCTTGAAGGAGTCCGTAGTTACGTTGACATGAAACAAGTGGAAGCAGATATTGGAGATTTGACAATAATTGGTCTCGTGCAGACCACTCAGCGAGGTAATTTAGGCTCCAGAGCAGCCTCCTGCGAATTTAGCTCTTCACTCACTGCCCTGCCTCTGGGATATCAGCACTAATGGATAAGGGCTATGACATATTTATACAAGGAGAGAAGACTTTTCATTATAACATAAAGGATAGCCCGCTCCTTCAGAAACATTAAATCAAATGAGATAGAAACCCAGAAAGGCAGTCAGGCAGTTAACAACTCTTCAGAAACGCCAACTCCATGATGGTCATTGTTCTAAACCCTGGGGATACCACAGGGAGAAAACACACAACAGCTTCCTTTACAAAGTTTGAAGTCCAGTAGGGAAGACAGACATAGCAAAAAATTACACACGTGATTCATTAAGCGATTATACATATGCATGGGGCTGCGAAGGATAAATCCTTACTATGCTTCTTGATGCCGGGTCAAAAAGCACACGATCACTGTTTATGCTATGAACAAGTTCTTATCTCTGAGCTCCAAATCCATCTGGCTCTAGTATGTCTTCTGGTTCTGCACAAACTACATTTCCCATATGCCTTTAGCCTGGTGGCTTCCTGTGAGATTCTGTTACCAGAAAGCAGAGAGGGAACTTAGGAGCCAGGAGGAAGTAAGGAGAAAGTAGGAGGTCCTGGAGAAAGGACTTCCTTCTCCCCTGTTTGCTCAATGTCTCTGGCAAAGTTGCCCCAGCAGTGCCCTTCAGCCCAGAGCAGCAGCTGGTTGCAGCCTCCAGTTCCTTCTGGCATTGCCAGGACCAGCCCCATGCCCTCTGGAACCGCCAATGGTAGCCCGTCCTGCCCCTCCTCAGAGCCTTGCAGTGCTCCTTCTCCACTTTTGTTCCCGAAACCCTCCAACACCTGTGCGCTAATAACCTATACTAAGTCTCCTCCATTAGAATACTTCGTGTCCTGTCTGTTTTCTTGACTAAACCCTGCCTGCCTCATGATTTTGAGTCAAGCTTCATCCACCAAGCAGAAGCACAGGTATTCTTCGGGTCAACGGAGGCGAGGAGAAGATGGTGACTTGGAGTCTTCCCTGTTTAGGAGGGTGACTTCAAAAGACAGAATCACTGGAAAGCAGCAACACATGTCTGAGGACAGAGAAATGAACAAGACAAAGTCCCTGCCCCCATGGAGCTCAGGATCTAGTGGGAAGAGCGAGGCTGCAAATGGGTAAGTCACAAACAAGTTACACAGTTTGGCAGGACACATTAGTTTTCCTAGGGCTATGGCAAAGTACCACAAGCTGGGTGGCTTACAACAGCAGAAATGTATTCTCTCACGATTTTTGGAGGCCAGAAGTCCAAAATCAAGGAATCCAAAATCTACTCATGGGCATGGCCATGCTCCTTATGAAGTCTTTGTGGGAGGACCTTTCCTTGCCTATTCCAGCTTCTGCTGATGCCAGGCATTCTTTGGCTTATGGTCGTGGATTCCAATCTCTGCCCCCATCTTCACCTGGCCTTATCCCCTCTGTGTATGTTTGCAAGAACAGTTGTCATTGGACTTAGAACCCCACCTGGATAATCTAGGATGATTGCATCTCAAATCCTTACCTTAATTATATTTGCAAAACTGCTTTCTCCATAATAAGTCGCATTCACAGATTCCAGGGATTAGAACGTGGACATCTTTTAGGGGGCCACCAGTCCATCGACTATACAAGGTAAGGAAGTAGAGAGGTGGGCAGTTTTAGGTAACACACTCAGGACAAGACCCCGGTGAGCAGAAGGAGCAGCCATGGACAGGTGAGAGAAGAGCTTTCCAGAAAGATGGAAGAACAGGTCTGAAGTGCCAGGTCTACCCCTCCCCTCCTTTCCCTCTGCTCCCTAAACATTTATTTCTGGGTGTCATGATCTTTCAATATTCTCTCTGTTTTGGACTCTTTCCTGACGTTCTCACATGGTGGTCTTTGATCATCATCTTTAAATTTTTCCTCCTGCAGGTGATGACCTCTGACCACTCTCTCTAAAATACCCCTGTCCCCATGTCACAGAAACCTACCATGCTCTGCTTTCCATCCCCCGGCCCACATCTGCCTTCAGCCTCAGCTGCAGAGGACCTGTCTGTGAACTCAGATTCTTCTTGTTCTTGGAACATGTTGCCCCAAGCTCCCCGTCTCTCCTTCTTCTGTCTGCATCAGGGCCACCTCTGACTGTGTGGGAGTCCCCTCCGCCAGTGTCTAAGCCCAGACCCAAAGTGTGAGGAGTCCACACCCCTGGAGTCTGGAGCCAACAAATGAATGTTCCATATCTCTCAAGTGGACATTTTGGCAGGTATTTTATACACGTCTGTCCCTTCCCACAGGAGTGTAAGCACTAAGAGAGAAACCCTTTTCTGACTTCACATACCCAATTATCATCCATTGACTGACTCCTGTGTGCATTGGTTATTTCAGTGACTCTTCACCACTCAGGGGTTCAAATCTCCATTTTATGAGAAACCACCTCAATTCAGTTTAACCTTTGCTGTTCTTGAATATATGAAAAGTGCTATCTACTACAGTTCATTCTAGAAAAATAAATAAGAATTTCAAGGTAAGTTGCTAGTAATTATATCTCATCCTAATCTTTAGCAACACAATACAGAGAAAAGTAGAAGACTAATGCTATTTCTACTAAACTGATTTCCTTTAAAAATAAAATCCTAAGATTAATGTAAAAATTTTTCATTTTACAGATGAAAAGTTGGAGTCCTGGGCAGTTTGTTAACTCCTCAACATCATAGCCCAAGATCATCTCCAAGAAGTGAAATTTAAAATCAATTCTTTCAGATTCCCAAATCAATGCCCTTTTCATACTATTACACTTGCTTTCACTGAGTAATGAAACGGAACTTCAGACAACACTGGCCATCCAGTGAAACCACTGATTAATTCAATGGAGGATGAATTCCTTTCATTAAACTCTGTTTGTCCTAGATTAAATAGTGAGTGGAAACCAATGTGTATTAAGATTCTACCTCAGCATTATTTGATTTCCTCACTAATCACATAATGGGAGATGTTCTCTATAAACCCTTAGAGAGGAATCTGGAAACCCTTGATTTGACATAGAAGCACTTTTTTTCTCCTGATAATCTAGGAGTGCTGGTAAACAAAAATTAACCTCATCAAAGGTCCCAACTCAGTTGCGTTTGGCCAAACCAGACCTAGTTGTGATAATGGTAATAACATCATCAGGCCAATTACAGGAGGTACACTGTGGCCAGATAAGGAGAATGCCAGTAGTAATTTAGTGATTGAAAATGAGTTCACTAATCCAAATTACATTTCCTCTTTTTTTTTTCTTTTTTAGTAATGGTCTTGATCCCTATTCTGATCTCCTCATCCAAAGTAACATTTACATGCACGAGACGCTCTGCCCGGGATTTTAACCTTTCCTAATCTATCCCCACAACAACCTGGTGAGTAGTATAATTAAAATCACAAATTAATGGCAGGATCATAGAAAGTCTTCACTGTTCAGAGGTGGAGAGAAGTTATAGGCTACTCTGAAAATCTGATGAAAACTTAGGGATGCTTTGGGAACAAAAATACATATAATCACAAGATACACACACACACACACACACACACACACAAACACACAAACACATATACTTTCCAGGGGTGTTCATATAAGTCCAAATATGAAGTTATATATGAACTTGGGTTAAGAAATTCTGAGTAGGAAACTCAGGCTTAGAAAGCTACCAGCAGCAGTAAGTTGCCTAAAGTACCCTAACAGTTAAGGGGCTAAAGTATGATGGGACTCACAACTGTTTAACCCCAGAGACTGCTTCAAAGCCAACACCATGTAGTTTCCTGAGAAATGGCAGTAAATTCAAACCCAAGCACATTTTGATTAAACTAGAAAGCACACTAGTGTCACGACTGCAGAATATTAACTTCAAGGAAGATCATCACGACCGTTAATAGAACTCCATTAACCTTGGGAAAGTGCACTTGTCTTCCAACTCAGGAAAGATCAGGCACTGGGAGCCCATTTGCCTCAGGCACATCCCAAGGCAGGACAGTCCACTTGGCCATTGAGCACATCCTGGCTTTGCCTGGTGAGACTGTGGACCCCGGCCTGGAACAGCCAACTCCCATTGCCCAGAGTCACTCAATTCCCCATGGCCTGAGCATCAGCTGAGCGCTGAGCTGCTGAAGTAGATGCAGAATAGGACACACTCAAGATGGTAATTACCAATGGACTTTGGATTAGGCTGAGCAAAGATGAGTCTCTTGTGTTAGACGTGTCAGTTTTCATTAACTGCACATGAAATGAAGGAGGCATGCTGTGATGGGCACTTGATTAAGAAAATTAAACTAATTTAGCTATAATCCTGTAAACACAGAGAGGCAAAGGCCCTGAGCTCTTTAATTTGCTGATTTGGCCCCATGAAAAAGCTTAAATGGTAATGAGGATCTTTTTTTAATGAGAAATGTTTTTTAACATCTGAGATTGGCATTTCTTCGCCATTATGAGGGAAACATTCACTCAGTCGTTTTGATACTTGAAATTGTATTTATATCACATGAAAAATCCCATATAAGTCTAACTTGAATCTCAGGTTTTAAGTGAATTTGATTAACAGAGGAATTTGGAACACAGAATTTAATTTTTGAAGAGAAATATTTCTAAGGTTGCATTTTGTAAATTTACCAGGAGATGGCAGTGTCTGACAAAGGGTTTTGATATTCCCTTCCACATCCCACCTCCACCCGCTCTCTCTGTAAAAGTTTTTTTTTTTCTTTTTCAAAAGCCATGGCAAATAATTGCAGAAATATAGGCGATACTCAAACATTACAGCTGCGCACTGCAACTGAAACCAGTTGTTTCAATCCTTTGGAAAAGTAAAATATTTATTTTTAATCCTTCTCTATCCTAAGTAATGGGTTCAATTTATCTCAATAAATCAAACCATATTATGAGATTAATTTATGGTAATGCAAATAAATTTAAATCAATGAGAATTATTTTTGTAAATACTGACTCAATGGGACTGTTCCGTAATTTCTTTTTTACGTTATGACTTTCTAATAACTATATCATCAGATTTTGCTGTTTTTTTCCAATTCAATTTACCATTAATGTGTGCTGGGCACTAAACTACAATCACTCTGTCAGACATATTACCTTCCTGTAGGCGTCAAGAAATAATAAACAGAAAGATAATAGTCAAGGGTCAGGAGGAAGGAATTTGGAATTTAGAGTCTGCCAGTTCTGGTTCAAACCCTTGTTTTAATTACCCTGAAAATGACATTTTACGATTACTCCTTTTTTTCATACTACTTTCTGTTTGTGTGTATGTCCACTTTCCACTGTATCTCAGGAACTGTGCTCTGAGTTTATATCTTCACACACACACACACACACACACACACACACACACACACAATATTTTATTCAATAAGTAAGCCAAGTACTGTGCTAAGAACTGAGGCTGCAGTGGTAAATAAACTAGACAGTTCTTTCCTCTATGAAGCCTGCTTTCTGGGGAGCAGAGGCAAACAATAAAAATAAATATACAAATAATAGATGAGTTTCAGAAGGGATCATTGGTACAAAGTAAAATTAAGCCAGAAATAAAAAGTCTGCAGGTGTGGTGGAAGAGGACACCAGACGGGTCCTGGACATAGATGCCTGCCTCTCTGGAATGTGCTCCTTTATTAGACTGGCATTACTGCCATCAATCTTCTAGAATAGGATGCCTTGGCTTTCTGCATTTATAAACATGGGCAGTCATGTGTGGCGACCGTAGTCTCTCCTTGTGGCATCTGGTACCTCCAGGCTGTAGGTGGGACTTTGTGGGAGGGTAGAGATTTCCGGCACTGATGCTCTTTTCTCCTAGAACCTGTGAATGAACAAGGGGCCAGGTGCTGACACCTGCATCATTGGGTTTCCGCTCCTGTGGGCGTTCTGCTTCTGTCTGTCATACCAACATACCTGTCACTTCTGTTCTGTAGGTCCCTATGGATGCAAGAGGACCTCCTCCTTTACCAAGTCCACCCTGCAGGCCCTTCCCCACAGCTCCCCTTTTATCCCTGTTCATGTGCTCTCTGAGCTGCCTCCAGCTCCTGAGTGTCCTCAGGGACAGGGCCTACCACCTCCTCCTCGATTATTTGTAAGATGATCTGAACAGTATGAGTGGATGTGTTCAGCACGTTCAGCTTCTGTCTTGTTGAGTCTTTGAGAAGACGTAGAGATGGCCTCACAGGCTTTGCAATGCAAGGGTGCTGCTGGCTGAGGACACTGTTAAGCTTCCTCAGGTTTCTCCAAACATACATATGTTGGGCTGTGTCATTTTCCCTTACTGAGCTGGGCTGCAGGTGTCTCTTGTGGAGAAGAAAAGAGTCTTTTTGTAGAAAAGCAGGCACATCATTTCTGCAGATGTGCCTCGTACAGAGCCCATGTTCCTGGCTCTGTGAGAGATGAGGCACACCCCTACCATCAGGGGCTTCAGGTGTCCAAATGGAGAGAGAGTCACATGCATTAAATGACACGGAGCTTCTGCTCTACAATAGTGGAAGCACCAGTAATGGGTCCTCGAGTACAAGAGCGAGAGACATGAATCTCATGGGAATGAATTGGAGGCTGTGGACGAGAAGGAAGAGAGGAGATGGTGCAGAGGGGAGGGTGTTGGACTCCGTGAGACGGAGTTGGAGGCTCTTTCTGGCAGGGCCCACGACCTGGGCAGGGAGAGTGGGCGCAGCGTGAGGTCCACACAGAGCTACGGCATGGGTTCAAGCCCGGTTCACGCAGTTATCATCTCTGAAATGTCACGGTGGCCAAAGTGCACCTAGTTCATTATCTAAATAAAGACTGTTGTTTCCCTTGGTTTTCTGAAGGTTCTGGATCTGTGTGAAAGAATGCCCTGGAGATTGGTAGTTCAACTTGGTTCTTATGGGATGCTTGTCTGCCTAAGTTTGTGTGCCCTGTGAGACTAAATGCAATGAAAGGTTGTAGATCAGCTGTTTGGCTTCCTTGGCCTTCAGCCTGAGTCAGACTGTTAGGGGGAAATTCAGGGTTGACCAAGGAACTGCCCCTGCTGGACTCCTGTCACCACACCCCTGCACTACTGTCACCACCCTGGCTGAAGGTTTGCATCTCTGAAATTTCCCTCATGATTGCTTGAGGCTTTGCCTGTGTTCCTGCCATCTCAGCCCTAATACCACGTCTCAGTGGGGCCATCTCAGGGCCTCAGCTTTGTAATCTGAGAAGCAGGGATAATGTTGGTCTCTGAGGTCAGTGCGATGAAGAGGTGGTTAAGCACATAAGAATCTGTAAAATGCATGGCATGAATGGACACTCACCCTTCTCAGGGTGGAAATGAATGTATCTGCACAAAGATCATCAACAGATGTTCACTCAGTTTCCTGAAACTAAGGGTATAATGCCTGAGGCTGGAGATTGGCAATTCCTGTTTCAAAAGATGCAATAAAGATGCCTGTGTGTTTTCTATTAAAATTCAGGTCCTACTTTACAAAGAAGGAAAAGATAACTGTGAGGATGTGTACATTCAGGGATCTACCTCTAAGATCTGAAGATAATCTTCTTCCATTGCAGGTAGACGCACAAATGCAGCCACACAATTAAGTGCTCATCCCAGGCCGCACATATATCATAGAAGACAAAATGCATAGAGGAGAACACAAGATCCCATTGCAATAACCCCAAATCTCTTTGTCTTACAGGACAATTTGAAGTTTGAAGAGGACCCTGAACTGTGACCAATAGGCTGTGGCGATGTGATATATTTAGAAAAGTTGTCTGATATGCATATTTGAATGAATTCTTCCCCTGAACATTCCTATCCCGTCTATTTTGTCTTCCTCATTTCCCCTGACAAACCCATCACCGTTCTGTCTCTGTGTCAGTATCTGCTTCCAGGAGGACCTACGGTCATTCTATGTTGATGTACATAGTGTGACTCCTGTATACACGGTCACAAATAGGTAGAATCTACAGTAATAGGGGCAGAAGATAAGTGACTGTTTGAATTGTATTGACTGCACATGTCCCCCTGGTTCCTTCTGGGGTGGTGGCCACAACCTTCCTCTAGATCTGGTGACGGTGGTGTTCACTCCTCAATAGATCCTCGCAAGCACACGGCACCCGCTAATCACCGTGGTGTGTGGTGATCAGCAGGGCAGCTATCAGTCCCTAGGAAGTGGCTGATTCCTGATTGCAAGACATGGATGAGGGGTCAGCAGTGTCTCTGGTAGAACAGTAAGGAAACCCTGCATTAATGCACATGTTGTGGACTTTTCCCACCTACTCGCTATCTCACAGCACCAATCCAGGTGGGCACTGAGGAAGACTAATGGTGGTAGTTTTGGAGTGAGTCTTATGAGGTCCCATATTCCTCCCAGAGTATTGAGACAGAGCACAAGTGAGGGAGGGGGAGACAGAGAGGGAGACACAGAATCCAAAGCAGGCTTCAGGCTCTGATCTGTCAGCACAGAACCGAATGAGAGGCTCAGACTCACAACCCATGAGATCGTGACCTGAGCCGAAGTCAGATGCTTAACCGACTGAGCCACCTGGGTGCCCCTCCTCCCACTGTTTCCTTAGTGACAGATGGGTAGGACAGAGGTCAGTGACATGATACTGTTCCTCCCTCACCACCATGGAGGATTTGGTTGTAAGCATCTGGCTCTTTCCGGGTCCTCAAAGTCCATGTATTCTGCCACAGAGCCCCTGACGCCTGCAGGGCCCTTCTTCCTCCCAGGTTGCAGAGACAACCAGCCCTCCAGCAAAATTAGGGTCATGGCTGGGCCACCAAGGGCTCAAAATCTGGCTGTCCACATGGTTCCCTGCAGTGGCTAGGAACAGTAGTGCTCCAGTAAAGGTCAGCATGAGCAGCTTCTCTAAACAGGATTCTCATCCACTGTGATCAGGGCCTGCGCTAAAACATGACAGGGGAGAGGGGGACACAGGAGATGTGGTGCTGTTTCCTGGACAGGGCTGCACAGAGCAGAAGGCCAAGGGCTGCTAATCTCTGGATTCTGGATGGTAGGTGAGCAGTTTAAAACACCACAACCTTCTCTTACATCAAAAGAGAAACCTATATTTTTACCCAGCCTTCCTCTGATATGAAGAGATGACAATTATTATTTGAAGGCACAATTGTCTACCTATGAGTCTGATGGAAATGATTTCATCCATCTTCGTCCATGAAGCACTTTTCATTGAAATTACCCATATAGAGGCAGGAAATTTATACCAGATGTGTAGCTCCCTCTAGATGCGCATTCTGACCTTGTCACATTTGTGTCCTCAAAGACATTATTGACAAGAAAAATAAGCTCTCCACATCAAGATGTTGACGTTAGAGAATGTGGTATAAATGGAATTTCATATGTTCTCAATTAGAAATAATTTTTAATGGTGAAGGAGAAATTAAAAATATTGTCATTTTTAATTGAAATATAGTAGACTCACCATGTTGTATTAGTTTCAGGCATATATCATGGTGATTCCGTGTGTATACATTACGCTCTCCAGGTACCTCTACAAGGGTAGCTATATTGCGAAAGCATGCAACGCTTTCTTACAGGATTGACGCTATTCTATGGGCTGTACCTTGGATCCCAATGGCTTATTCATTCCATAGCTGGAAGCCTGTATCTCTTTCTCAGAGGTGTCAACTTTTTTATTTACCCAAGTATTTCGGTGCTAAACACCATGACCTGTAGGTCAGCAGGTGTCAATTTGCAGTCTGTATTTCTGCGAATGCTGCTTAAAGCATTACACATGATATCACTAGGTCAATCAATTCGGTTTCATTCTGCACTCAGTAAAAAGGAGAAGGAAAAGGTTTCTTTGTGTCCCAAGCAAGCCCTTCGCTAAGACCCTTCCGGATCAGGAGAACAGGCTTCACTGGACCAGCTGCACTGTCAGTACTTCCAGCTGAGCAGCCATGGCCTTGAGCATTGCAGGAATTCGCACGGCGGCCGGCAGAGGGCGCGCACGCACCACGCCCAGGGAGGGGCCGGGCCTCTGCGTGGCCAGTGATGGCCTGAGAAGGCGCCCACTAGGCTTTTCTGATCCAGGGCGCCCGGGAGCTGGAAAGGCTTCCTTGCTTCTGAGGACCCAGTGCTTCTGAGTGTGGGCAAAGAGCCAGAGCTGCGTTTCCAGCAGGTTCCGCCCCCGGGCTTGGGGGAGACCTTGGAGGCTTCGCAGCCCCTTGGCGTCTCCTAGGTGATGGGGCTGAGTCCTGAGGCGGGGGAGGCAGGGCCTGGGCGGCTTCCTTGGAAGCGCGGGTGGTCGGTTGGCGGCACAGTCCCTCGCTTTTTCTGGGCTGTTCCGTGGTTTGTTCCTCATTTCCCCTGCCGGTATTTCCCTGGAGGATCCGTGGATTCAGGGGGTCCCGTGACGCCACGTCAGAGAGGCTGGGCTTGGTTTGTTCCAGGTTCAGACTTGTTTCGGGGGGGAGAAATCCTGACACAAATTGGGAGGAACAGGAGCCGCATTCAGTTGGGAAGTGAAGCCGCCAAATGTTGACTCTCAGGACCTTCTAGAAGAATGGGCTGGGACCCAGCTCATTTTCATAATTTGAAACTATTAGCCAAGGTGCTTACAGTAAAGTCAAACAGATGTGTAGCTCCCTGGAAGTTGCATGCGACCTTGTCACATATGTGTCCATCAAAGATATTATTAGTGACTTTTCAGAGAAGCTCTCAACATCAAGATGGTGATGTTAGAGAATGTGGGATAAATGGAATTTCACAGAGTCTAAATTAGGCATGATTTTTTTTTAATTTTTAATGTTTATTTTTTTTTCTTTTTTTGAGAGACCCCCAACTGGGGAGGGGGGAGAGAGAGGGAGATGCCAAATCTGAGGCAGGCTCCGGGCTGTCAGGCAGAGCCTGACGTGGGGCTCAAACTCATGGACTGCAAGATCATGGCCTGAGTCGAGGTCGGACGCTTAACTGACTAAGCCACCCAGGCGCCCCAGGAATGATTTTTTAATGGCAAAGAAGGAGAAATTAAAAATAGTGTAAAGGATGTCGATTATTTATTGAAATATTGTTGACACATTTGTTGTATTAGTTTTAGGCATGAAGTGTAGTCATTCCATATGTCTGTAAATTATGTTGTACTTAACCACAAGTGTAGCTATCATGTGAAAGCATGCAACATTATTATTACAGGATTGACTCTATTCTATTGGCTGTACCTTGTAGCCCTAGGACTTATTCATTCCATAGCTGGAAGCTGGTATCTCTCTCTCAAAGGTGTCAGTTCTTTATCTAACCTAAGTATTTTGGTGGTAAACACAATTAGCTCTTGTTCAGCATGTGTAAATAGGTGGGCTATTGTTCTGTGACCCTTGCTGCAAGCGTTACAAATGATGTCATTACATAAATAAATGTGGTTCCATTCTTCACTCACAAGAAAGGAGAAGGAAAAGATTTCTTAGTGTCCCAGGCCCTGTCACTAAGACCCCTCCCAATGTGGAGAACAGGCTTATTTGCCCAGAACACCTTCAGTCCCTCAGCTGAGGCCCATGGCCTTCAACATTGCAGGAATTCCCATGGTGGCCAGCAGAGGGCGTGCGAGCACCACAAACCCTGGGGGCGGGCTCCTCTCTATGCACGGTGATTGCCGGCAGAGGGCGCCCCATCGGCTTTTCTGACCCAGGGCACCTCAGAGCAGGAAGGGCTTCTGTTGCTCCCAGAGCTCTCAGGGCCTCTGCCACTGCCTCAGGACAGAGACCAGACCTGCGTTTGCAGCAGGTTCTGCCGCCCTCCCCAGGGGAGACCTTGGGAGCCTTGCAGCAACTTGGTGTCTCCTGAGTCGCCAGAGAGAAGCTGCCTTGTTGCACTGAGTGTTGAGGAGAGGGCCCTGGGTGGCTTCCCTGGGCACTGGTCAGTCGGTCAGCAGCACAGGCCCTTGCATTTTGTGGGCTGTTCCCGTGTTTCATTCCTCACTTTCCCGGACAGTATTTGAACAAGACGTATTTTATTAAAGGACCCGTGGATCGCGGGGTCTCACGACATCGCATCATGGATGCCGTGGATGGGTTGTTCCAGATTCAGGCTGGTTTCCAGGGAGAAATCCTGACAGAAATTCAGAAGACCGGGAGCTGCATTCAGTTAGGATGTGAATACATGAAATATTCGTCTCAGGACCTTCTAGAAGAATGAGCTGGGACCCACTTTCCGAGTCCTGCTGGAACCAAAGACCGAGGTAAGGGCACAAACTGTCCCCCACATTATACATGCTTTTAAAAATTTCCATGGTTATTTTTCCAACGTAGTGAAATGATTGAAAACTACAGAAAACCTGGTAGGTAGGTGTCATTAACCTTATGTAATAGTTTAGTTTAAATTCCAGGTGGTAAAAGTAGAGTGTAATATTAGTTTCAGGTGTGACTATAGAGCAACACTTCCACACGTCACTGGGTGCTCATCCCAGGTGCACGTCTTAATCCCCATCACCTGTTTCATCCATTCCACGCCCATCCCACTGTGGAAACCCTCAGTTTGTTTCCTAGTTAAGAGTCTGTTTGTCACAGTCTCCTTCCCCCAATCCCCCCATCCCCGCCCCCTTTGTTTTGTTTCATTTCCATGTGTTAGTGAAATCATATGGTATTTGTCTTTGTCTGACAGGCTTATTTCACCCAGCATAACATTCTCTCGCTCCATCCACCTCATGGCAAATGACAAGATATCATGTTTTACAGCTAAATAATATTCCATTCCATATACTACATCTCAATTTCTTCATCAGTTGTTGGCAACTTGGGCAGTTTCCGTAATTTGGCTGTTGTAGCAAATGCTGCTGTATCCCTTTGAAGTATTATTTTTGTATTCTCTGTGTAAATATCACATAGTGAAATTGCTGGATTGTAAGGTAGTTCTGTTTTCAATTTTTTGAGGAATCTCCATGATGTTTTCCAGAGTGGCTGCACCAGTTTGCATTCCTACCAACAGTGCGAGAGGTGTCCTCTTTCCCCACATCCTTAGCAACACATGTGGTTTCGTCATTCATTGATTTTATCTCATTGTACTTTTGAATTGTATTTCCCTGAAGATCAGTATTGTTGAGCATCTTTTCATGTGTCTCTTGGCTATCTGTATGTCTTCTTTGGGAAAATACCTATTTGTGTCCTCTGCCCATTTTCAGTTGGATTTCTCATTTTTTGGGTGTGTATAACTTTATATATTTTGGACACTAACCCTTCATCAGATGTCGTTTGCAAATATGATCATGATGTAAGTTGTGTTTTAGATTTGTTATTTCCTTGGTGACAGAAGCTTTTAATTTTTATGAAGTCCCATTCTTTTTGCTTGTGTTTCCCTTACCTCAGGAGATATATATACAAAGGCGTGTGCACAGCCATTGTCAAAGAAGATACTGCCTGTGTTATCCTCTGGGATTTTTATGGTTTCGGGTTTCACACGTAAGTCTTTATCCATGTTGGATTTATTTTTGTGCATGTTGTAAGAAAGTGGTCTGTTGTTTTGTTTTGCAAGATGCTGTCTAGTTTTTCTAAAAACATATTTTGAGACTTTTTTAAGTGAATTTATTTATGTTGAGAGAGAGAGAGAGAGCATGCAGAAGAGAGGCAGAGAGAAGTGGAGAGAGAGAATCCCATGCAGGCTCTACAAGTCAGTGCAGAGCCTGACACGTGTTTCAAACTGATGAACGCTGAGATCATGACCTGAGCTGAATCCACAATTAGATGCTTCCGTGACTGAGCCACCCCTGTGTCCCAAGACTCTCTATTTTTCTTTGGATATTCTTTCCTGCTTTGTTGAGGATCAATTGACCATATAGATGTGAGTTCATCTCTGGGTTTCCATTCTATTGGTTTATGTGTCTCTGTGTGTTTTCTTTTTCCCTTTCTTTCTTTCTTTCTTTTTTGTCTTTGCCAGTACAGTGTTCTCATCACTACAGGTTTGTAATATAACCTAAAGTCTGGAATTGTGAGGTCTCCAGCTTTGCTTTTCTTCTTCAAGTTTGTTTTGGCTGTGTGGGGTCTTTTGTCGTTCCATACAAATACAAATTTGGGGATTACTTGTTCTAGTTCTGTGACAAATGTTTCATTAGGGTGATAGGGATTGCATTACATGTGTAGATTGTTTTGAGGAGTGTAGACATTTAACAGTATTTGTCCTTCTCATCCATGAACATGAAATGTATTCTCATTTCTTTGTGTCCTCTTCCATTTCTTTCATCAGTGTTTCATAGCCTTTAGAGTATAGGCCTTTCACCTCTGTGGTTGGGTTTATTCCTGGTATGTTGTGGTATTTGGTGCACCTGTCAATGGGATTGATTCCTTACTTTCTCTTTCTGTTAATCCATGATTCATCTATAGAAATGCAATGGATTTCTGTACATTGATTTCTGTATATTGTGACTTGTGAAACTCGTGTATCAGTTCCAGCAATTTTTATGGGGGTCTTTCATGTTTTTTATAGAGAGCATCCTGTCAGTTACAAATAGCGAGCGTTCCACTTCTTCCTTGCCGATTTGGTGCCTCTTATTTCTTTTTGTTGTCTGATTGCTGTGGCTAGGATTTCCAATACTGTGTGGAGTAACAGTGGTGTGAGGGGTCATCCCTGCCTTGTTGCTGACCTTCGAGGAAAAGCTTTCAGTTTTTCCTCATTGAGGATGAGATTAGCTGTGGGTTTTTCGCAGGTGGGCTTTACTATGTGCAGGTAGGTTGAGTCTCAATCTACTTTGCTGAGGGTTTTTGTCATGAATGGATGTGACATTTTGTCGACTGCTTTTCCTGCATCTGTGGAAAGCATCATCTTGTTCTTATCCTTTCTACTATTACTGTGGTGCATCATGTTGATTGATCTGTGAATGTGGAACCACCCTTGCAGCCCAGGAGTATCCCACTTGATTATGGTCAATGATTCTATTAATGTATTGCTGACTTTAGTTTGAATGTATTTTCATGAGAATTTCTGCATACATACTCATCAGGCTATTGGTCTGCAGTTTTATTTAAAACAAATTCTAAATATATTTTTAAATGTTTATTCATTTACTTAGAGTACATAAAAGTGAGGGAGGGCAGAGGGATGGGAGAGAGAGAATCCTGAGCATGCTCCACACTGTCAGCGCAGGGTCCAATGTGGGACTTGAACCCAGGAACTGCAAGATAATGACCTAATCTGAGGTTAAGAGTTGGACAGTCAACCAGCCGAGTCACCCAGGGGCCCCTGCAGTTTTTTGCTTTAGGGGAGTCTTTATCTGGCTTTGGTATCAGGGTAATGATGGCCTGATGACATGAATTGGTAAGTTCTCCTTTTTTATTTTTTGTAATAATTCGAGAAGAATAGATATCACCCCTTCTTTAAATGTTTGGTAGAATTCATCAGTGAAGCCAGCTGGCCCTGAACTCTTCTTGTGTTGGGGGAGATATTTTTTTTATTACTGATTCAGTTTCTTTCTGGTTTCAGATTTTATGTATCTTCCTGTTTCAGGTTTGGTAGTTTATGTGTTTCGAGGAATTTATCCATATTTCTCAGAGTGTCCAATTTGTTGCCTATAGTTTTCCCTAATATTATCTTCTAACTGTATTTCTGTGTTGTGGACTGTTATTTCTCCTGTCTTATTTGTGATTTTATTTATTTGAGTCCTTTTTCTCTTCTTTGTGAAAAGTCTGCCTAGGAGGTTTTCAAGTTGATTCCTGTTTTTAAAGAACCAGCCCCTGGTTTCACTGATTTGGTCTAGTGTTTTTCTAGTTTCTATTATCACTTCTTTCTGCCTTAATCTTTATTATTTCCTTCTTTCTGCCATCTTTAGGCTTGCATTGTCCTTTTTCTCATTCCTTTGGTTGTTAAGTTTCGATTGTTTGAGATTTTTCTGGCTCTGTCAGGTAGGCTTGTATTGCTATATATACTTCCATCTTAGACTGCTTTTGCCTCATTCCAAAGGTTTTTACCAGTGCATCTTCATTTTCATTTTCATTTGTTTCAGTGTGTTTTCTCATTGATTTCCTGGTTGACCCATTCGTTTCATAGCATGTTGTTTAACCACCCTTTATTTGTGGCTTTTATTCACATTTCAAATATGTGAAATCACATATTTGTCTTTCTCTGATTGACATATTTCACTTAGCACAATACATTCTGGCTCTATTCACATCATTGCAATTGGCAACATTTCATTCTTTTTGATGGCTGAGTAATATTCCATTTTATGTATTTCTGCATTATATATACGTATGTATATACATATATATGTACGTATGTGTATACATATATACACACACACACACACACCTACCCCACACCTCCTTTATACCTTCATCGGTTGATGGACATTTGGGCTTTCTCCATAGTTTGGCTATTGTTGGTAATGCTGGTATAAATATTTCGCTATTTCACTATTAGGTATTTACCCAATTTCACTATTAGGTATTTACCCAAAGGGTATGAAAATACAGTCTTGGTTTTAGAGTTTATTTTGCCTGATATAAGTATTGCTACTGGCTTTCTTTTGACATTATTGGCATGAGAAATATTTCTTCATTCCCTCCCTTTAAGTCTGCAGGTGAGTTTAGGTCCAAATAAGGCTTTGTAGGCATCATCTGGATAGGTCTTGTGTCGCGACCGGCGTGACAAACCCCGAGGTCAGGGTCCTGAGGGTAGGGGAATGCAAGAAAAAAAGAGAGAAGAGAAAGTTTGGGAACAGGAGGGTCCCCTGGGCTGATGGCCCAAGTGACGGCTTTATTGTTGCTGTACACAATCTTTTATAATATAAGACTCTCATGGATTAGGTGATTCTAAGAATAAACAGGTTTCACATGATCACTGCCAGCCAAGACATTTAGTTCTGTGTACCTTGTGAACTTTCTGAACGGGTCACAAGACCTTGTTGATAGATTGCTAGCAAAACACAGTTCCCATGTTGTTTCTATCTGACTCGGGGTAGAAAAAGGGAGGTAGCATTACTGCCAACACCTGCAGACCACAGGCTTCAGGAATTAACTTTCTCAGCCTTGACCAGGCTTTCGTATGCCCTTGAAAGTGGGGGAATGGGAAGGGGAACCACCGGGTTGGCTAAGTCAACAGGGAACATTGCTCGACCTGGTCTCAGCCTGGCGCCGGGGCCTGGCCTCCCACATGAATGGGAGGGGGAACCACCGGGTTGGCTTGAGTCAACAGGGAACATTGCTCGACCCGGTCTCAGCCTGGCACCGGGGCCCGGCCCCCCACAGTCTTGTTGTGTGTTTATTTGTTCACTTGCTTTTTTCCTTTTGTCTTTTCTGACACCCTACCCAATGTTTTCATTCTTTTTGATCGCCGAGTAATATTCCATTATATCAATATACCACATCTTCATCCATTCATCAGTCAATGGTCATTTGGGATCTTTGCATAATTTAGCTAATTTTGATAAGGCTTCTGTAACATTGGAATGCATGTGCCACTCCTGCTGGGTCATTTTGTAGTTCTATATTTAGTTTTTGTGATAAATCTCGAAAATATTGTCCAGAGTAGCTACACCAGTTTGCATTCCCACCAGCATTGCAAAAGGGTTCCCTTTCTCTGCATCCTTGCCAGCACGTGTCGTTTCCTGAGGTGTTAATTTTAGCCATTCTGATAGGTGTGAGGGGATATCTCCTTGTGGTTTTGATTTGTATTTCAGTGATGACACAACTTTTCATGTGTGACCAGTCTGGATGTCTTCTTTGTTAAAGTGTCTCTTCCTGTCTTTTGCCCATGTCTTCATTGGATTATTGGTTTTTGGGTGTTGAGTTTGATAATTCTTTATAGATTTTGGATATTAACCCCTTCTGTGATATGTCACTTGTAAATATCTCCTCCCATTCCATTCAGCTGCCTTTTAGATTTGCTGATTGTGTCCTCTGCTGTGCAGAAGCTTTTTATCTTGAGGTCCCAATAGTTCATTTTTGTTTTTGTTTCCCTTGCTTCTGGAGACACAACAAGCAAGAAGTTGCTGTGGCCAGGATCATAGAGGTAGGTTGCCTGTTTTCTCGTCTAGGATTTGGATGGTTTCCTGTCTTACATTTAGATCTTTCATCCATTTTGAGGTTGTGTGTGTGTATGGTTTCAGAACGTGGTCCAGGTTCATTCTTCTCACTCTCCACTTTTCCCAGTACCATTTGCTGAAGAGACTCTTTTTGTCCATTGGATATTCTTCCCTGCTTTGTCAAAGATGAGTCGGCCATATGTTTGAGGGTCCACTCCTGGGTTCCCTATTCTGTTCCATTGATCTATATGTCTGTTTTTGTGCCCATACCATACTGTCTTGATGATTATAGCTTTGTAATACATGATGAAGTCCAGAATTGTGATGCCTCCCGCTTTGGTCTTCTTCTTCAAGATAACTTTGGCTATTCGGGGTCTTTTGTGGTTCCATACAAATTTTAGGATTGCTTGTTCTAGCTTCGAGAAGAATGCTCGTGCAATTTTAATTGGGATTACATTGAATGTGTACATACTTTGGGTAGTATTGACATTTTATCAATATTTGTTCTTCTAATCCATGAGCATGGAATGTTTTTCCATTTCTTTCCATTTTCTTTTTCTGTCTTCAATTTCTTTCATAGATGTTCTATTGTTTTTTCTTTTAATTTTGTTAATGTTTATTTAGAGAGAGCAAGAGGGAGAGAGAGCGCGCGCGTCCATGAGCAGGGAAGGGGCAGAGAAAAGAGGGAGACACAGAATCTGAAACAGGCTCCAGGCTCCAAGCTGCCAGCACAGAGCCCTATGTGGGGCTCGAACCCACAAACTGGGAAATCATGACCTGAGCTGAAGTCGGTGCTTAACCAACTGAGCCACCCAGGCATCCCTCTTTTGTTTTCAGTGTACTGGTCTTTTACCTCTTTGTTTAGGTTGATCCCTAGGTATTTTATGGTTTTCAGTGCAATTGTACATGAGATCAATTCCTTGATTTGTCTTTCTGCTGCTTCATTATTGGCGTATAGAGATACAATCAAACTCTGTATATTGATTTTATATCCTGAGGCTTTCCTGCATTCCTGTACGAGTCCTAGCAATTTTTTGGTGGAGTCTTTGGGATTTTCCACGGAGAATATCATGTCTGCAAAGAGGGAAAGTTTGACTCCTCCTTGCCAGTTTGGACACCTTTATTTATTTTTGTTGTGTGATTGCTGAGGCTAGGACTTCCAACAGTATGTCGAATAACAGTGGCCAGAGTGGACATCCCTGTCATGTTCCTAACCTTAGGAGAAAAGCTCTCAGTTTTTCCCCATTGAAGGTGATATTGGTTGTGGGACTTGCGTATCTGGACATTATGATATTGAGGCATGATCCTTCTATCCCTCCTTTCATGAGGGATTTTTGTTTTCCCATCAAGAGAGGATTCTGGATTTTGTCAAATGCTTTTTCTGCATCTGTTGAGAGGATCATGTGGTTCTTATCCTTTCTTTTATCAATGTGATGTATCCCATCAGTTGATTAGCAGACATTGAATCAGTTGTGCATCCCAGGAATAAATCCCACCTCATTGTGGGGATTAATTCTTTTTATGTATTGTTGGATCCGGTATGCTAATTTTTGTTGAGAATTTTTGCATCCAGGTTCATCAGGGAAATTGGTCTGTAGTTTTCCTTTTTAGTGGGTTCTGTGTGCAGTTTGGACTCAAGGCCATGCTGGCCTCATAGAATGAGTTTGGAAGTGTTCCTTCCATTTCTCTGGCCATAAGCTTATCTTGTTCCTTCATTTGGGATGCATTCCTCTTGTCTTGGCATTTTGGCTGAGTATTTGCCTTCTCTGTGTTCCAAAAGCTCCTTGTGTTACCTGCCTGTGAGATGAATGGCTTTATGAAGAGGATGTCATCTAGTGTCCAGGGCCGGGCACATCAGGGAGTGTCTGTGGTGTGTGTTGCATGCACTGTTTTGTGTTCTGGCTGCACTATCCTTCAGGCCAGTTGTATGGGCAATGTATGGTCCTTGGCCAGAATGTGGTGACTTTTATCTAGGTCTGCTCTGATCTGCTTGTTAAATGAGACTCGGAACGACTGCCACGAGAAGGGAAGCCCTGCACAACTGTCTGGTCAAGAGAGGTGGTGTGGTCAGGGGCTTCTGCTGGTCTTCAGCTCCACTGGGACCGAGGCAAGCTTGACCTAGAAGGCCAGTCTCACCAGAGCACAGGAAGGTGGGGCTTGGTGTAAGCAGGTTAGGCAGTCAGTGTGGGAATTGCCTTGTTTCCAGTAGGTGGCTCTATGTTTATGCTGGGGGGCAGAGGAGGGTAAT
Organism: Panthera onca; assembly: GCF_046562875.1. Classification (NCBI taxonomy): domain Eukaryota; kingdom Metazoa; phylum Chordata; class Mammalia; order Carnivora; family Felidae; genus Panthera; species Panthera onca. The sequence continues at coordinate 37,165,089 of NC_138340.1, read as the reverse complement.
GGCGCCACCCAGCTCCTCTGTCCCAGCTCCTTTGTCCCCTCTTTGTGACCACTGCGAAAAGAGAAAGGCTCTTTTCCTAGAGGATTTATGGAGTGAATACTAAATTAATAAAATAGCATACTCCCCATAGGAAGACATCTAAGTCCACGGTCACCCTCCACCCTTCATCGCCCTCCGCCACAAAGGCTGCTTATTGTGTATGTGAAGAACTACAGAATGAGAAGAAATGACAGTCCCAGTTTCCACCCATGGAATCATAGCCCTTGTGGCTCAAAGCTCTGCCTCTAAGCCCCCGCCTGTGCCCGATCTGCTGCTCTCCTGACAGTAGGGTCTCCTCCTCTCTGGAAGTGCTATCCAGTGGCACAGAGACACATGGAGCGATAGGGATCCTGAGGTCCTGCAGAGAACCTGGAAAGAAAGCATGCTCTTAGAGAAACACTTTGCCTATACATGTTAATTGGGCTCAGCTAATTTATTTTAATTCAGAGGTGCTTCTCAGCTTAAGTAGAGTAAAATTTGCAGGGGACTTTTGTCCTCTAAAAAAATGAGCTAAAATTCTAATTAACAAAATTAACACAAATGCACTTTGATTTCTGGTGTAAATTTCCGTGTTTTACCCGTACCTGTGACACAGGACACAAGAGAACCTGCTCATGTGAACCCAAGTGAAGGCCATGGTGGGGACTTGCCACACAGGTAATTTTGGAATTTTTTCTTTTCACAACTTAACTTTCAGTGCGTGTTTTCTACAACAAGTATGTCACCTCTTATAGTTCAGAATGTTCATACCCAGGGCACACCTGAAGGGATTCTGGACAGCATGTTTACCACAAAAAGATCGAATGCTGATGGATATGAAAGTTATGCTGTCTAAGACCACTCTAAATGACACATACAAAAATATAAGTTGCAGTGAAGGCAGTTTGCATTTTCAAATTGTAGAGATATCCACAGATTTTCTGAACACATTAAAACCCTTGACAGAAACAGGAGAGGAAGAAACAGCAAGAGCAGTGATGCCACATTGAGGAGATCCAGAAAGAATGAGGCAAGCCAGGAGACTTCCAAGTGGAGTGTGGGATCATCCACCTTGGCTTATTTCCAGGAACACACTGGAAAAGCCCTAAGGTCCTCACCCCTAAGCACACTTAACTTGTAAACTTAGCACAAAGAGATGCCAGGTGGACAGTAGAGAAGCCCGTAGACTATTCGGTAAAGGTTGTGCGTTTGGAAAATAAAAACACAAGCAGACATATCATATGACCCAGAAACCAGAGACGTTGGCAGGAGAGTGTGCTGTACAGAAAGATGTGGGTGTCAGGAGAGACTTAGAACTGAAAATGGCCAGAGCATTTCCCTCGTACTTCTCGCACTTTTGGTAGAGTCAGTATTGGTATCACTCACGGGAGTGACACCAGCTTCTGGATCTGCTAAAGGCCCTGGATGGGATGGACATTTATTCTGATTTGAGTAGACTGTTGGGGGATTCAAAACAATACAAAACAAAACAAAACAAAACAAAAAAACCCTCCCCACATTCCTCAAACAACTTAAACTCTTTGCTCCAGTCAGATCACAAATCACATGCAGAGGGTGTACCTCATCCCTCAGGTGATCCCCAAGAAGTGGAAGACCCATCCTGTAAACCCTGACAAAGACCTGTAAAAGCCTTAATTCAGATGTTTTCATCACTCATCAAACAATGATGGATGGCTGGGGCTCGAGTAGATGGATATACGTGAGGCTGTGCCTCATGCCTCACAGAGCCCAGCACACGGGCAGGGCATTTCTGCTGAACCGCTATGTCTGCTTTTCTGCATACAGCCCCATTCCTTCTCCACAAGAGACACCTGTACCAACACAGAGTGGAGGAAATGACAGAAAGATGATATGTCGATCATGAAACACGAGGAATGTGGTAATGGCGGCAGACACATTCCTCTTGCATCATAATGGTCTGTGGTACCACCTCTGCACCTTGGCCAAAGACCTAACACCAACAAAAATGAGTGTGCTTTACAAGTCAACTCATACCGCTCAGATCATCTTACCAAGTGTTGCTGGTGGAGGGGTCGGGGTGGCCGAATCTGCAGAATCTTGTCTGCAGAATCTTCCAGTTAATGGAGGAGGTCCCCATGGATCCACACTGTCCTGCAGAACAGAAGTGACAGCTATGTGCATATGCCAGACAAGAGAACCAATACCAAAAGCAGCTGTAACCCAGAGGAGAATGTGTCAGCACCTGCCACCTTCTCTGCCACCAGGATCCAAGAGAGTAGCATCAGTACCTGAAAACTCTGTCCCTGCCACTGGATACCACCTGCAGCTTGGGGTAGTAGATGCAAGAGGTGGAACTGCTGTCACCACACATCACTGCCCATGTCTGCGGAAGTAAAATGGCAAGGGTCCTGTCCTAGAGGGTTAACAGAAGTAATTACATAGTAATGAAGTAGCATTCTCCAGACAGGCAGGCATCTATGTCCCAGTTCACCCTGCATCCCTCCTCTGCAGTGACTCCTGATGCTCTGTTTTTGGTATATTAAGAACACAACAAATTGAGTGCAGATAAATGGCTCATATTCTGCTCGTGGAATCACAGCCTCTCCTGGCTAAAAGTTCTGCAGCCAGACCCTCGCTTTGTCTCCTCTGCTCCTCTCCCTGAAAAGAGTCTTCCCTCTTGAAGTGTTGTCAAAGGCCTCTGAGACCTCTGGGGAGTGGAGGATGCCTGGGATCTTGCAGGGGAATGAGAGTCTTCTGTGAGGAACAAGTGACTTGTGGTGAATGTCTCCAAAGCTCAGATGTGTTCATCTTAATTCATAGGGAATTCTGATTTTAAGCATACTACAGGACACAGAGTAATTAAGTCCTACAGAAAACAAGAGGTCAAAATTCACATGACAGAATTAATTCAAGTGTGCTTTGATTTCTGGTATAAAACTCCTGGGATGTGTCACGAGACTGTATCAGCTCTAACAGTGACTGGGGACACAACCAGAAACTGCTCATATGAACACAATCGAAGGACACAATGTTCAGATTATTTTTACCTAAGGTATAGCTGGAAGGATTCCAGACAACTCATTTACCAACAAAGACGGGAAGGTGATGAGTGATGATAATGACTTTGTCTAAGACCACTCTAAATTGCACAGGGCACAGGGACGCCTGGGTGGCTCAGTCGATTGAGTGACCGACTTCAGCTCAGGTCATGATCTCACGGTTTGTGAGTTCAAGCCCCGCGTCGGGCTCTGTGCTGATAGGTTAGAGCCTGGAGCCTGCTTCTGATTCTGTGTCTCCCAATCTCTCTGCACCTTGCCCACTCATGCTCTGTCTCTCTCTGTCTCAGAAATAAATAAACATTAAAAAAAGTTTTAAATTGCACAGGGCACAAAATAAAAAGTTGGAGTAGTGGTGGGGTTTTGCATTTTTCAATTTTAAACAATATGGTAGACTTTCTAGCAGGTTAATCTCCTAGCCAGAGTCAAGAAAGGAAGACACAGCAGCCACACTGTTCCCACAGAGTTGAGGTCTGGAAGGGGTGACCCAGGCCAGGCGACGTCTGTTTGGAATATGGGGTCATCCTCCTCTCGTTATTTCCAGAAACACATGGTAAAGTCTTAAGGTATTCAGCCTCTAAGCCCTTTGGGCTTCTAAACTTACCACAAAAAGATGACAGGCTGAAGCTTGTAGAGAAGCTTGTAGGCTCCTAGATTAAGAGTGTGCATTTGGAACACAAATAAGAAGCAGACATATCACACAACACACAAAACGAGACTAGGCCAGGGGAGCGTGCTGTAGAGACAGATGAGGGTTTCCCGAAAGTGTTACGACTGAGAATGGTCCCAGGATTTACCTTGTCCTTGTCTGCATTCTTTGTACAGTCAGAGCTGCTGTAACTCACAGAGGTTGCATCATTTTCTGGATCTGCTAAGGACCCCAGAAGGGATAGAGGTTTATTCTATTTTAGTGGACCGTGTGAAATTAAAAGAAACCCTCACCTCATTCCTCCAATATCTTAAACTGTTCCCTACACAGTTCCTTGGCCAGAGGCAGAGGGTATCCCACATGCCTCAGGTAACCCCCAAGGATAAGGGGGACAATCCCATCACCTTGATAAAGACCTCACCGTGCCCTAGTTCATGTTTTTCGCAATTAATCAAATAACTGTGGACAGGTCAGGCTCAACTAGCAATCTCGAAGTCATCACTTAAACAGAGGTTTCGCAGTGTACATTATGGGAAATCACCATTTCATTACAGATTCAGAATAAAAATGAGGATGCCTGGGTGGCTCAGTCAGTTAATCATCTGACTCTTGATTTTGGCTCAGGTCATGATCTCACAGCTTGTGAGTTCGAGCCCTGCATCAGGCTCCACCCTGACAGTGTTGGGATTCTCTCTCCCCACCTCTCTCTGGTCCTCCCAGATGCACGCACACACACACACACACTCTCTCTCTCTCTCTCTCTCTCTCTCTCTCTCTGTCTGTCTTCGTCTCTGTCTCTGTCTCTCAAAATAAATGAGCTTAAAAAAAGGGTAAATGGAGAATACTGAATGGGGTATATCATCAGGGAATGCTTAACCTGGGTATGTTTCTTCAGGCTCCAGGTGGATTGTTCAGTCTTTTTGCTTATCTATAAGCTGCCTTCTGCATCGAAAGTTATTATATAACTATACCTGAATAGAAATGTACTTACACTAATATACAAACGAGAAAAGGAAAACGATGGGTATTTAGCAGTGAAGCCACAGACTTGCCCTGATAACATCAGAGGACGAAGCTATATGGAGCCTGAATTATGAACGTAGGGCTATGGTTCAAGAAAAAATAAAATAAAAATGACACATTAAAAGTAGTAATGAAATGAACTCCTGAAATAAAATTAAAATAAAGTCTTCACATTGTGTCAAGGTGGGAAGAAAGCTAAGGCCCATGTCCCGTCATCCCCTCCAGGATCCTCTCTTTAGCTAGGGGATGCTGGAGGAGGTGGGAGGGTCCACAGTCAGGGGAGGGGCCTGAGCTCCACCAGTCACAGGGACAGGTGCTCCGCTGCCTGGGGCACCAGAGGAGAATGCCCTCCTGTCACCCCTTCAGACCACCTGCTGTCCTTAGGTAGTAATTGTGGTTCTGTCCAGGACACACGATGATCACCCACAGAAAAAGGCTTTGCCGCAGAAATTAGGCTGCTGCACATCACCACGTGCCCCTTACCTCTCCTCAAGGGTTCTGCGTCTCTGGACTTCCAGGCATTGGTCTCCGCCTCCTGTATCCCTCAAGCAGCCTCTTTCCTTCCATCCCATCCAGTCTTGGATACAGAAAAAGAATGGACTTCTGTAAGAGTTGCAATGCCACGTCCTCTGACTAGACACTAAACAGCACAGCTGTCATCCCTCAAAACACCCATAAAAACTCATGTCACGTTCCCTCCCACACCTGTGTTTCAAGCGGGTGACCTCCCGGCTCTGCTCTGCCATTTCCCTCTCCCAGATCCGAGGCTTGATCTGGGAGAGAAAAACACATCCACCTTCAGTCGTGCCAGACTGTGCACCAAAGAGGGAAGGGAGGAGAAAGGAAACACTTACCCAGTTGTCCTGAGCATTATTCTCATGAACTGCGATCTGAAAAAGCAACAATGAAAAGTCCATGTTTAGGAATTCCAAGGACCACTACACTCACCCACATGAGGTACTAAGGGTTCAATATGTCAGGCAGACCTCAGGGTCCCTGGTATCTGAAGGTGAGTTCTGTCTGCTGCAGCTGTTCTTGTCTTTGTCCATTTTGTTGCCTGTGAGTTATAGTTGCTTTTGTCAGATAAGGCCCAATATTGGGTATGATTTTCAATAATCTGCCCATGTTGTCATCATCCTCCTTTCTGTTCCCTAATACAATTTTACACATGAAACCCTTTCCACATGATTGTAAATGTACAATAGGATCAAAACTATTGTTCCATCCTTTCCTAACTCATTCCATGACTGTAGGGTTCAGAGTTCACATAATTCCTTCCCACTGTCAATTGTGCCCTAATTCATCATGTGACAAGTGTCTTTCATCATAAAGCTCTTTCCTCCTTTCACTTAGATCTTCACCACGTTTCCTAGGGTTGCAAAGACCAGGACCATGAAATGGCACTACCATGTTGATGGTACGATTCATTCTAAGACAGGCTGTTTCCGACAGATTATGAGACTTGACACCACCCCCCAGGAACGTTGGCATGGATGAAGTTTCCACACAATCTGGCCATTGCTTGAAATCTGGAAATGTTGATGAAGTTAATTGTTTTGTTCTTTCTAAATCTTACCTTTTTGTCTGTTAATACTCTATGCATATGTCCTCTGAATTTTTGTTTACATTACTATGTTGAGTCTAAACATAGACTTTTAACCTTGTAAAAAGGTTAAAAACAAAAAGATGAAGAGAGGTTTCATGAGCTGCTGGTAATTAGTAGCTGAACTCACTTGTACTTGTTTATTTCTTTCATAGCTATTTTCACATTTTCCCTGCAGCTGCCAGCTGATTCTTCTTTGCCGCCAGTTCATACTGTGTCATTTTCAGCTTCCTAAGATGGGAAAGACATATACACAGTCCAGGAGCCAAGGTCCACAAATTCTGCCTTTTTACCTCCCAGCACTCTTGAAGGCCTAGATGCAAATATCCCTTCCCCCACCTTGCCCATAAATGCACAGACTGACAACACAGTCAGAGATATGAACTGAACACCCCATTTAAGTTAAAGGAAATTCAACCTCTGTCTGCTGCCATGTCTCTGCTCTCAGACCTGTTTCCTCTCCTTCATCATAAAGTCATCAAATAACATTGCACTTTGTGCCTTCCCAGAGCTGGACTTTGGTTTGAGATGGTGAAGGCGCATTTCAGTTCAGTGTCAAAAACCTTGTGTGACCACCCATACCCATTAGGATGAAGCAAGGGATCATCACTAGTCTCACACCTCCGTGGGGAGCCCTGATTCTCAGTCCAGAAGTTGTACCCTGACACAGACAATCACCCTGAAAGACGACCTTCCAGGATATGGCTTCCCCACCATTGCAGCTCACTCCCAGACATCGCTAGCGTCAGGAGTACAACCCCTGCATCCACCTTCACATATCCTGGTGGAGGAAAAGGCCAATCTTAGAGCAGCAACATCACCTGAGGTAGAACCTGATATGAACTGTCACACAGTCTGGGTTTATCTCCAGGAAACAGATTTCAGATGGAAAACTATCAACTTCCTGGAGCCAATCTACTTGAACAAGACTCAGTTCATTGACAGTGAAGGCAGCAAAGGGAAATGCTTAGAAAGGCTGGTTTGCTGTGTTGCCCTCAGACTATTTTGTTCATGGTGTTGCTTTAAAGGGTTTCACCTTGCACTGGATGTATTCAGGAGTCACATGCAAAATTGAAAGACTCCTAGAAACTGACACAAAACCTCTAGACAGAGAAAGGCACATGCATTGCCTTCCGGCACCTCAGGCAGTCCTTCAACAAATGCTTTCTGGAGTGGCTGGAATGTAGTGGTTCTGTTGTAAGGGATTGAAAATAGAAAGGTGGCCAGGGTGCTGTACGTGCTCCCCAAAAGAGCTTAGAAATGGTAAAAACAAGATGCCAGTGAGACAGAGCAGGCTCCACCCCAGGTGGGGGAAGGACTAACAGAAGCTGAGTCTCCAGGGAAGAGAAGGAAGTATTTCCTTTTCAATGTGAATGAGGGACTCTAAAGGCCCTGATCTCCTCCTGAGAATAAAAGGAAATACTGTACAAAGGAGGAAACATGTGAGCGAATGCACCAAATTTCTAATGACCCCATGAAGACACATGTGACCAAGATGGGGAAGAAGGAAGCCCAGGACAAAGCCAGCCTGGTAGTGGGAACCAATCTCCCCAGGACTCATCAATGAACTTGGGGACAGACAACTGAACTGCAAAATAGCTGAACAACTTTATGGGCACAGACTTAGAAGGAAACGTGTTTAGTTCAGAGGCGGCCAGCAAAGATGAGCCCTAGTGAAGCTGCGGGCTTTGGTCAAGACTCAGAGGAGGTGCACTTAAAAAATCGGGGGACAGGAAATAACTCAGCTTCCTTAGGGATTGGCCTGCTGTGAACAATCTCACTAGCAGAACTGATGTAGGGATCCAGTACTGCTGGCGCCCGTACCCACTTTTTCTGTGGTTTCTGCAGCAAGATCATTGATTTTTTCCCTACGCATTCTTGACCCACGTGTTGTCCTGAACAAAAATGACCTAATTCGTGGATGAAAAGACAACGTGATGGGACTGAAACCCATGCACCAATGTAAATGGATCCCAAGCAGATCCAGACATCACTGTTATTATTGCTGATAACTTCCCTCTTCCACCCAAATACATGACACAATGTGTGACAAGCACTTAGGACAAAAGGAAAATGCGGGTGACAGAAAGCAAGATAAGAAGGACAGGCACAATTCTGAATGCATTTGGCAAAAAATTCAAAAAGAATTTTAATTATCTCTACTTGCCGTCACATTCATTCATACAACAGTACTTGTGATAGTTCTCACATGAACATTTTACTCTTCTATAGCCACTTTTCTTTCTTCATAGAATTCTTCAAGGATGCCTGCTTTGTCCTTCAGCTGTTTGACTTTTGCTTCTTTGGTTGCTTTCACAGACCTCAATGCATTACACTTGTCTTCCAAGGCCTTTTTATTTTCTGTACAAACATGGATTTGCTTTCTAAGTGTGCACATGACCTGAGACTTGTTTTTGGTGAGGTGGGAAAAGGGCAAGAACCGTGAAGGCAGGAAGGCACTCTTTCCCTTTCCAATGCAAAGTCATTGTCACCAATATGGGGATTTCTCCCCAATAGACAGCATACTTTCCAGTTGACAGTTATTGGACCTCAAGACTCTCAACTCTACATGCTCAAATTCACCATTTTCATCTTGCGTTTTTAAGTAAGACAGATATGAGAAAAACACTTTCCATAAGTGATGATCCCACAAAAATTTGAGTGCACCTAACACAACAGGATTGTGCATTGCAATAAACAAAGACCTTGAGGCATAAATATAACTAGGAGAAGATAAAGATGGTGGGAAATAGTTCATGTCAGATAGCTTATAAATGGTTTTCTTGTTGGAATATATATATATTTATATACATCTGTATATGTGTGTGTGTGCATACACACACACAAACACACACTTTTTCCCCATTCATGTTGAAAATTCAATGTTCAGCATTACAAGAGGAAGAGACTATGAGGCACCTGAGTGGTTCAGTCAGTTGAGTGTCAGACTCTTGATTTCAGGTCAGGTCATGATTCCAGGATCATGGGATCTAGCCCTGTGTTGGGCTCCACACCGAGTGTGGATCCTTCTTAAGATTCTCTCTCTTTCCCTCTGCCTCTCTCCCCCACTTACATGCCCTCTCTCACTAAAATAATAATAATAATAACAATAATAATAATAAAGAATAATTTAAAAATAACTTTTTTAAAAAAGGATGGGACTATACACTTTAGATTTTCCCCATTTTCTGCCAACTGTCTTTGAGAATTTTCTATATATCTTGGAGGGCAGAGCTGAATGATGTGATAATTAGTTGTGAACATAAAAGATAAACCCTAGTCCTGGAAATGGCAAAATCATCATGGTGGTCGTAGTGAAATTCCACGTCCCTGGGCAGGAGGTTGGACTCCCAGAGGCCCGCTCTCTACTGTGGTAAATGGCAAGCTAATATGCTGTGCTTACCTCACCCAATGCCAATGAACAAAAACTCTCCAAAGCCCAATTACAGTAAAACTCAGCAGCCAAGTCTTAGCACTTCCTGATTCTTCACATTCCTCTCTCTCTCTGAGATAGCAAGGCAGCATGTGCACTTTGAAGGGTGTCTTTTAAAATTTCATTAAAGTGCTCAACTTTCTTGATGTTCTCCTTTAACAAACCATGCTGAATGAGTAATACTAATTCATTATTTTACCTGTGTTTTTAGAATGCAATCTAGGCAAAGAAGGGATTCTTACCTTCCATTTAAGAGCTTCATCAGAGAGAAACTTCCGTTCTCCCTTAGTTTCCTGAAGACGTTTCTTCAATTCATTGTTTTATAAAACATGAAAAAGGAATCAGAATTCAAAAAAAAAAGCATAATGCTAGATAAACCTGTCTTCTAATGTGTGACTCCTTTCACAAATAGAGAGGTAGCTCTTTACACTTGTGAAGCTTGTCTTCATTTGGGACTGTTTATAGAACACATGAAATAAGTCAGTAGGATGCTCTCCCAGAGTGGAAGTAACCAAAATGAAATCACACAAAATATTTGAAAGGGCAATGCTACCTTCTGTTCCCAAGTGGATATTTCTTCATCAAGTTCTTTGTTTTCTTTCTTAAAATTATTGATCTTCGTGGTTGTTTGCTGTAAACTAACTAAAAGGAGATAAAAACAATTTCTGAGGTTGTTACCAAACCAGTTATATCGAATAATCCCAGTGTTTTAGCGGCACAGACACATGATCTGACAGGTGGGTGTACCTAACATTTTAGCTTTCTCGTGTGTCTGAAGAAATCAAGTTTCAGCAGCATTTTAAACCGAAGAAAGCCTATTTCAATGAGCTTCCTATTTAAAATATTGTCCGAAATGGAGAAATGCAATAAAATATCTCCTGCTAATTTCTCTCTCATCTGGAAGCACCCTTCTTGGAAAATTCAGTCCCTTTAAATAGTCCCCAGCAGAGATGAAACAGAAAAATCAAATCCTATCAACTTACATTTCTCTCCTCCAATTATTAAGGTACATAGATAGGTCCCGGCAAATAAAGGAACAAACAAAAACAAAAAAACATCATTTAGTCTCGATTTGAGCCTCTCATACCCCCAGGTGCTGGTTGGAATTCCACACAAAGAAAGCTCAAACTGCTGCTGACTGATTGACTGCTCAAAGGCCTTGGATGACTTCCTGCTGCTCACAGATTGCCTTTCGTGAACCCTAGGCCGGGGGCCCTGGAGGACAAGGTCTTTGGAATCAAACATACGGGTACCATCTCAGCTTTACACTTAGTGGCTGGAGGATCTGGATTAATGGCAATTCCTAGAAGACAAACTTTTTTCATCCCGACATGCGAATATTACCCTCCAACCTTAAAGGAATATTATTCAACACACACGAAGCACCCAATAATTACAGGTGGATAGCACACGTAAGCTCTAGAACAGACTCCTCTAACAGGGATTAATTCTCTCATCTGACCACAGAGTGCAAACTTCTATTGGCCGGCCCACTGTGAGAGCTCTCATGCCCTGAGATCACTCTTCTCCCCACCACCACCACTGCATTCAAAGGGATGAACATCAGCCTTTGCGGGCTCGCTAAGTGTCAGGCAGCCACCCTGGCTCTCAACAGACAGCGCCACAGCATCACCACAGTCTATGGAGCCCATGCAGAGTACATTTCCCCCATTTGTGTCACATTCACTTCTCGTTCTCCCCTGGCATGGACGGCTCCCTGCACCTCAGACTCAAAACCTTGGTTTAAACCTCTCTTGTGACACACACCCTGCCAGGCAACATCTGGCTTCTTCTCTAAGCTTAGGCTTCTTGATAGACTCAAAAAGGGTTTTCTTATCTTCACATTTCAGCAAGAGCCGGCTCATGGCAAAGTGCTCACTCCACACCTCAGGCTCATGTCATCACTTGTTTCCTAACCATTTCTATGTAAAATTACACTCATTTCATTCTCTCTACTTTGGTGATGTGTTCCTCCTCCTGATCTCTTATCTTAAGGGATGGCAACTCCCCTCCACATTGTCACTTAGGCCCCAAACAGGGAAGAGAAAGATTTTCAAGAGTTAACATGCCAATTAGACATCAGAAACCACCATATGTATCCCTAGTTGAATTAAAATGCACATCAAGGAGTGCCTGGGTGGCTCAGTTGGTTGAGTGTCCAGCTCTGGGTCAGGCCATGATCCCATGTTTTGTGGGTTCTACCCTCACATCGGGCTCTGTGGTGACAGCTGGGAGCCTGGAGCCCACCTCGGAGTCTGTGTCTCCCTCTTTCTGTCCCTCCCCCACTCGCACTTTGCCTCTCTTGCTCAAAAAGAAACAAACATTAAAAAAACCCACATCAAACACCAGTACTGAGGAAATATTCCAAAGAAAACTAAAGCTTAAATTCTTACCTTGATATTCTCGAGGTTCTAAGAGAGGAAGAAACAAAATTAAGTTTGCTGTCAAAACATATTGTTAGTAAAAAACCCAGTGTTTAAAAACCCAGTGTTTAAAAAACCCAGTGTTTAAATACTAAAATAATAACCCAATGAAATTACAATAATCATTTAATTTTGCATAAGGAATTCACAGGATTAAAAAATAGGAAAAAATTAGAATTTCCTATTTAAGTCATGATACTTCACAAACATTTCCGTTAAAACGCACAATGTGTATAGCTTATTTTTGACCCCCAAATCGATTTACATATTCCTAAATGAACATTCATCCTATGCAATTTTGAAAATTGATAATGCAGACATTTTTTTAAAATGCACTAAATCGTCATTTCCCTGACTTTTTCATTTTAAACCCAGGTTCCACATTGAAGTTTAGAACTGGGATTATTTTTAAATCCTGAAATAAAGAAAAAAGGAAGGAGGAAGGAAGGAAGGAAGGTAGGAAGGTCGGCAGGCAGGCACATTCTAATATTTTTCAAGTAGTTAACATAAGAATTTATAAACCAGGTTAAAATAGAAAAATCAATAATATTAAACCTAAGAAGTCAATGACTTCTGTTGTACATTCGTAAAGTATCTAAAGAAACTCCTTTGGAATATCTCCAAAAATATGCCCAAAATTTATGGAAGAATGGGAGAAAGTAACAATAAAAAATGTACTAGAGATACAACTGATAATGTTATATGGATAGATGTTTACAGATAGGGACTTAGAGAGAGGAGTAGTTACTATCATAAACATGGGATTGTTATTCCCCCCAAAATATACTTCTAGTTCACTTTCTAAAAACATTGGGGTTTTCTTTCAAGGTTTACTTTGATTCTGAATCACAGCTCAAAGTGTCAGATTTCTGAAGTAAATAAAGATTTGCCTAATCAGGTGATCTTCTCTATGCTGATGACATCTAGGAGATTTTAAGTTCCTTGAATACACAGCTCCAAGTAGCCAATGAAAGGAATTCACATTCCTATTTCACAGTATTGCACCTAAATCAATCAATAAGAACTATGAAAATTATTTCTAAAAGAATGCTAAAGTCCTGGATATGTTCCCCAAAAGAACACATGTCATTTTACAAAAACTAGACTAACCAGCACTGTAGGAGCCAATACACCCACAGTGCAATTCACACGAATTCACATAGGAAGCTTTAATTTTGTGCAAATGAACCTCTCTAGAGAGTAGCCTCCAAAATGTGTAACATTTGTTTCTTCAGCTCTCAGAAGCGAGGTCACTAAAATGCGTGCTGGTGGGAAATGTACATGTCTTTGAGTGGCCACTGTCTGAAAGAGAGCAGGGTCTGTCAGCACAATGAGCATGGGTATCGGACACACAAAAGACAAGCCATACTGGCATGAATGTAAACATCCTCCCTCGTGGGTATTCTTGAAACATCTGGCAACTGTCTGGCTGCTGATATTCATAGTTGACTCTTTTGTTTTTGAAATTATTGTCAAGTTCGCGAACATACAGTGTATATAGTGTGCTCTTTGTTTTGGGGGCACATTCCGTGATTCATCGTTTACATACAACACCCAGTGCTCATCCCAACAAGTGCCCTCTTCGATGCCCATCACTCATTTCCCCCCACCCCCGCATCAACCCTCAGTTCTCTGCATTCAAGAGTCTCTTATACTTTGCCTTCCCTTCTATTCGAAACTACTTTTTCCCCTTCCCTCCCCCCATGGTCCTCCATTAAGTTTCTCAAGTTGCACATATGAGTGAAAACGTTTGATATCTGTCTTTTTCTGACTGACTTATTTCACTTGGCATAATACACTCCAGTTCCATCCACATTGTGACACATGGCAGGATTTTATTCTTTGTCATTGCCAACTAGTATTCCATTGTATATATATACCACATCTCTTTATTCATCAGTTGATGGACATTTAGGCTCTTTCCATAATTTGTTGAAATTATTATTGAAAGTGCTGCTCTACAGGTGCCCCTATGAATCAGCACAGGGCAGAGAGCATTTTAAGAGAAATAGTTCATTAGCTTCTCTCCCGGGAGCCCTGGGACAACACCCAGATGGTTGACGGCCCCAGGTGTTCTGGGCAGGGAGGGCCTAGCAGGTGGCCAGGGTCACCCCAGTTATAAGTGGAGCAGAGAGCAGGGAAAGACGCAGCAGTGAACAGAGTTGGGGGCCTTGAAAAGGTGAGATGATTCATGGAGGCGAGGTAGTGTCCCCAAAGCCAGTGTCAGCTTCCCATCTGGGGAGCCCTTTGTGGCTCCTAGGGGCAGGACCAGGAGCCTAGAGTTTGAGATCCAGCTGTGCTGCTTACCAGCTGTGTGACCTAGACTGGTTTGCTTCAGTAAAATGGTTTCCTTCCATGTACATGCCTGTGTCCGTAACTGTGGTGAGGACAAGAGAAAGCCATGTACTGAGTACCTGTGGGCATTGACATCACCAACTACGGGGGATGCAGGATCATCAAGCCCAATGGTCAAGAATGAATTCTTGTTACGTTTTATGGTGCGAAGAGGTGTTTTCATTTCAGCATGGGGACAGGACCGGTTGGAAGGAAGAGCTGCACTGGGAAAGTGAGGAGCAATTAACTGTATACTTTTCAGTTTGGGGGTGGAGAGGCTAGAGGTAACCTATCTCTAAAGGGATTTGTGCATGTTAAAGAAGACTCGTGGGATCCTGGAGGTCTGGCTGTTGTGAAGACAGGGTTGCTTTCAGTCTCTAGCAAATCATCAATATTTAGTGCCATTAGTGCCTTGAGCAGGGTCTCACTCCGCATGTCTCAGGGATTTTTCAGTGGGCTGCAGATTGTGAGAGAATTTAATCTTGACTATGATTCTCTTGCCTTTGTGCTCCTCCTCATTTCCCCCATGAATAATTTTTAAGTTTCTTTACTTTGAGAGAAATATAGAGTGAGCAGGGGAGGGGCAGAGAGGGAGGGAGAGAGAGAATCCCAAGCAGCATCCACTCTCATATTGCTGAGCCCGATGTGGGGTTGAACTCACAAGCCATGAGATCATGACCTCAGCTGAGATCAAGTGTCAGAGTCTTAACTGACTGAGAGACCCAGGCACCTCGCCCCCTGCCGCCCCCTGAACAATTCTGAACCTTAAATCTTTAAGGTTGTTGAAGGCAGGGGGTAGGCCTCATCTTCTGTAACTTCTTCTTGCCGAATAGAGATGGAGAGATGTCCCTACGTCATGGGTCAACATCGTTTAGTCAGGAATGTATAGGGGATTTAGGAAAAGTGGAGGCAGCTGAGTCCAATGTGGATCCCAAAGAAGTATGTGTGTGGTGGTAAGGACCATTTGTCAACCTGAAGTTATTATAGTGATGGAGTCTTGGCACCAAGCAGAGAAACTTTGGAAAAGGCAACGTATGAGTATTAATATGGCTATAAGAATGAGAAGTCCAACAAAGAGACCCTTTATAGTTGACCACAGTCGTCCTGAGCAGCAGGGCTTCCCCAGTCTTTTAAAGAGAGGGAAGTATTTTTGTATAGCCTTAATTTGAGTACACATGTCAGTTGGTAACCCTGCCATAATTCTGGAGGAATATTTCTGGATAACCTGGAGTGCATACATAGCACTCTGCTTTAATGAAGCATAGGTGCCTCCTTGGGCTGCAGTTAAGATATCAAGGGCCATTCGGTTTTGGAGGGCCACTTTTTAAACTGAGCTGGGTCTGTTTAAAGATGACTAGTTTATGCTTGGCTAAAGCCTCTATTTGTAATTTTATATCAATAGAGGTGGCCCCTGGGGGAAATATGGCTAAGGGATCAAACCATCAAGAAGTCCTCTTTGTTTGATGTCTAACTTCAACAATATCCTAATTATGAGGAATCACGGGCAAGTGGGAGAAAACTTGTCCGAGCCAGGCCAGAAGCCAAGCCAAATACTTGCCATCAGACATGCCTACAATACCTGTAGGTGTGGGTGAATTCCTCTTCTCAAGGTCCCCCAAATATCCTGAGGTCCCTGTACCTTCCGGGAAGTGATATTCCTGACTCTCCGGTTAAGGCTGCTGGGAAACCTGTAAGCAAGGTATCAGGCCAACTGTTGAAAAGGGCTTTCCTGGCTTAATTTTCATTTCTTTAAATGTGTGTTTATTTTGGAGAGAGAAAGAGAGAGGGGATGAGTAGGGGAGGGTCAGAGAGAGGGAGACAAAGGATCTTAGCAGGCTTTGTGCTATCAGTGCAGAGTCTGATACGGGGCTCGAACTCACGAACTATGAGGTCAGGACCTGAGCTGAAGTCAGACGCTTAACTGACTGTGCCATCCAGGCGTCCCCTGGCTTTGTGTTTCATAAAGGCAACCTCAGTTCCTTAAAGCTGTATGGTCATATCTGGGTCTGTGTATGTCCCTCTGAAACATGACATTCCAGTCAAAGCTTTGGTAAAATAACCAATAGTTTCAATAGTGTCCTGTTACAAGGAGAACAGATTCTTAGTGAACTTAGGAAAACAACTGTAATTACCTTGTAAGAAAGAACTTTTGAATTTCAGAGGGTTGAGATAGGGAGGAAAGTTAGATGCATGAATTTGTTCACAAATGAATGTTTTACCATGTTTCTGTAAGTCATAGAGACTCATGTTAAGAGAGTTTCCTTAATCTGGCAGAGCAAACATCAGAGAACAAGTATCATTTCAAACAAGAGTCACGAAAATTATAATCATTTTCTTCAGTTCATTTACTTCCATGTTACTAATTCTTGCTCAGTTTGAATGTAGCTTTCGTTCTGGAAATGCTTACCCATTGCAGCTTTATGAATTTTTAAGGTTTATTTATTTGTTTGAGAGAGACAGAGGCAGCATGAGTGGGGAAGGGACAGGGAGAAGGAGACTCCCAAGCAGGCTCCACACTGTCAGTGTAGAGCCCAACAAGGGGCTCAGTCTCATAAACCATGAGATGGTGGCCTGAGCCAAAATCAAGAGTCTGATGCTTAACTGACTGAGTCACTCAGATACCCCAGTTTTATGATTTTAAAGATATCAAAAACCTGCCTTTGTTTAAAAAGAAGTCCTTTGTATGAATTTGCTTGAAGATGAAACACATTTTGCAAATGACAAAAGACCATAATACAGCTGACAAGAAAATTCAGTTATTTCTGTGACACAGAACACTTCGATAATCAGAATATCAAGGGATATTAAAACTTCAGGAATTTCATATCTATATCTGTCTCTATCTATCTTTCTCCCTATATGAACAGTTATAGCATTGATCCAGCGATACAAGCTTAAGTTTATCATTATTTGTTTGCGCATTCCAAGCATCTTAACATACCAAATAAACAACCTAGTTGGTCAAAAAAGACTTCATTTACTATTTAAATCTTGGGAAAGTTTTAAAGTTCATGCCTAAATAGGATTATGGATCATAATAAAACTTAAAACTTATTTATTTAACTAAGGTGACAAGAGATTCCAAAAGCCAATAGATAGGGTACTATGCTTGTTAGTAAAATTTAGCTCCTTTAACATTGTGAAGTTTTAACTTTCTTAACATACCAAAGACCTGCTAAATGCAAAACAGGGAACCTTTGGTTTTCTGGGCAAGCAAAACAAAAGAGAAAACAAGATTTATGTTTTCTTACCAAGTGCAAACTAACAATCCAAGAAAACGTTCTTTTTTAGCAGAGAGAAAGCAGAATTGTAATCTTCTAACAGTGTACCTCTAGAATCCGTTCATTTTGGGGTGCCTGTGGAGTGCAGTTGCTTGAGCATCCCACTCTTGATTTTGTCTCAGGTCATGGGATCAAACCCCGAGTCAGGCTATGTACTAAGCGTGGAGCCTGCTTGAGATTCTCTCTCTCTGCCCCTTCCCCATGTGTGCACATACTGTCTCTCTCAAATACGAAATAAAGAAAGTCCATTCATTTCAATGTTAGTCTGTGCTTATGACATATAAAATTATTGTCCAAAGACTACCCTTCACAAACTTTCTACAACTTTCTTTCACACTCAGATTTTGTCCCAAGCCATTTCTTTCCAAACAACCAATCTCATTTTAGGAGAAAATTACTTTCTTTTACCTCAACAAAAATGTATTCCCATTCATCACGTCTTCCTTACACATCTCTTCATTTTTTTACATGCAGAGTTACTTTCCTTATTTCCATCAGTCTTATTTACATTTAGCAGAAGAATTTTAACTCTTAGAAACCTTAGTCTCCAGTGAAAACTAAGAAGTAACCAATTGTGAACTCTTAGACCAGAATTCTTCTAGATCTAAAATTCATAAAACTACATTTTGTAATTAAAAAACATGTTTTTCCATAGTACAGTCTTTTAATAAAGCACAAAGCATATTTCCAACAGGCCCAAATATCCTCAGCTTCTCTGTAATGAGAAGCCAAAAGTACAAATCTACATTCCATAATCAGTGCTACAGCACTCAGTCCTATTTGGAAAAGGCCTAGATGGCCAGTGGATTCAGTTCTATTTATCATTTAACCAAAACTTTCAAGTTAAAGACTTTGAAAGCTATCTTAACAATTATCCAAGAAAACTTTGAGACAGACAAAATTCAGAATCATTTTAAGTCCTCTTTTTGCTAACAAATTGCCACAGAAATAACACAAGCTTATTTGACTTTCTGCACACCTTGGTAGAATAAAAGTTTTGTATTTGAAGCTGACAACTCCAAAGACACGTCCATTTTCATTAAGCCAACAAATGTAGTTTAAATACCATGTATATTTCACCTGGGGCCACTAAAATGTCAATCAGTTGTTCCCCGTTGTCAATTTTTACCTGGGGCTGTGGCTGGAAATCTGAAATGGGAGGTGTTAAGTCCAAGGGGGTACTCTTTGCTCCTTGACAGCAAGGGTAGGAGAAGGCGTCAGAGGTACTGAGGATGTATAGATAGGAGTCTTTAGGGGTCTATGCGGGTACCACCGCACCCCAGGTGGTACAGAAACAGGTGGAAGGGTCCTGGGGAGGCTCACCTGTCTCCCTCACTTGACCTGGCCCCATGCAACACCCCCACGCTAAGTGTACCCTGTCCATACTCTGTGCTCCTGTCCCATGGCCACACTACCCTGGCCACTCCCTGGAATCCAGGGCTGGACACAGCCTTCCATAAGCCACTGACACGGGGTGCCCAGCACCAGGTTGGAACCATGAAAATATCCCTTTCCATGACAACTTAGATGGGATGGGTCATGCCAGGGTCTGTGTATTCTGTCTGCCTGTGCTGGCCTCCAGTG
This sequence comes from Panthera onca, assembly GCF_046562875.1. NCBI lineage: Eukaryota > Metazoa > Chordata > Mammalia > Carnivora > Felidae > Panthera > Panthera onca. Next base: position 37,145,703 of record NC_138340.1, on the reverse strand, counting down.
GAGTGCCAGAGTTATGTGGAGTGTGTGTGTGTGTGTGCATGTGTGTGTCTAAATTTACATTATGCACCTGTTCGTGTGAGTTCTGTTTCTGTGAGTCTATTGACTGTGGACATGAGTTTCTTGTTATTTGGTTGTTTTCACGTTTTTCACTTGGGTTTATTTGCATGTATGTGTATCTGTGTCTGTCTCTGAATGAGTATGTATCCGCTGTGCAGACCTCTGTGTCTGTGACTGTATCATCTTTATCTTCCAGGGACATGGGTCCCTGTGGTGGGAGTGTGTGTGTGTATCTGTGTTTCATGTCTGTGTGTGTATTGGTTGTGCATGTGATTCTGAGGCCCCTTTGGGTGTTCTTGATCATACGTGTGTGTGTGTGTTTTCTGTGTGTGTGTGTGTTTGGCGTGTGTAGAGTTTGCTTTATGGGGCTGTTACACGTGGCCCTGCGTGTGTGTGTCTGTGTGGGTGAGTGTGCTCCCCTCAGGGTGTCACTGACTATGTCTGCAGCATGGGTCTGTGTGTGAGCCTGTCCATGAGTCCCATACCCGAGTACCCAGATGAGGCTGTGGGTGATTCCATGCCCGTGTGTCTGTGCTTATGGTGTCTGTTTGTTTCTGTGAGTGTGTATGTGTGTACCCCTAGGAATGAGCGGCTGCAGAGGAGACCCTTCAAAGATGAGTCCTGGGGTGGGTGAGCAGGAGACAATCTGTGCTGCCCTCAACCTCAGGCTCAGCTCCCTCTGTCCATTTTTCTCCTGTCCTCCAGTGTCCCTGCCTTGTGTTGCCATCTCAGTCCCCAGGGATGGATGGAGTGAAAGGTCAACTCACAGGACCACAGGCCAGCGGCTAGGAGGGCTCCAGGTGGAAGGAGGGCTTATTAAGTATGGGGAGGGCTCCTAGACCCTGGTGAGGATAAGGGCTTCCTGGGCCCTGGGAGAGGTGAGTGAGCAGGGGGCCCCTAGGGAAGCCCGGGGAAACAGAGCTCTTGGGCCCCATGGAAGGAATGCAGGATTGGGCACCCCAGGAAAGAGCTGGAGGGGTCCTACAGGACTCGTGAGTCCCCAAAGGGCAGATCCCTCACTCACCTGTGCTGGTACAGGCTGGGGCCGGGAAGCAGCAGCAGCAGCATCCAGAGGCAGCAGGGGCAGCAGATTCCTGGGATGGTGGATGGAGCAGTGAGCCATGGTTTTGCAAGCAAGGAGAATCACCATGCTGGGCTGCCCTCGGCCCTTACCCCCTGCCCCAGCCACCTCACCGTCTCTTGCCCTGGCATCACCCTCCAGCAGGGCATGGGCAAGCCAGGCAGGGATGGGTACCTGGGGCCACAGGAGTGTCTCCCATGACCTCTGTGTCCTAGCTGTTGAATGGGCATAAGGAGTCACCCAGGGCCCCTGGAACCAGGAGGGAGAACCCAGCCCTGGAATCTTCTCTGATGGGACTTGGGGAGAATTATGGAGGGACAGCATTTAGGGCCAGTTCATTCTCAGGATAAAAGCACAACACGAGGTCACCTTGGAGGCCGATGTCAGTGTTTTCTTACGCAGGCCACATTCAGAGCACTCACCCAGGGATTTTGAGGAAGGAGAATAACTGATATTAATTTAAAAGAACAAAAATGCTGGACCGTGGGCACTCCTGAAAGTGGGCTCTTACAAAACAAAGCCCAACCCTCCGTCCTCATCCTCTCCATAGTGGGGAAACTGAGGCAGTCAGGGATTTGGTCAAGATCACAGAGTGGTTTCTGGGTGTTTGGCTGATTACATGTGACCAAACTCCTTTTTCCAAAGTTCACTACTTTAATCTTGCCAGTGATGTTTTTGGGCAACTCTGGGACAAATTTCACCTGGTTGAGGATGAAGCAAACCTATCCCGAATGAGTCCTGTTGTCATTTCCTACCAATGACCCATGCCTCGCCTTTGTCCCTGGCCAGTCCCCCAGACAGGTTGGTAGCATGTGGTGGCCTCACTAGGCTCCACAAAGAATGTCACATTGTCCGGTGACCTGGTAAGCTGGATGCAGCCCTGTGACGTGCTCTGACCAGTGAAATGTGAGCGGGAGTGAAGACTCGAACACAACAGTTGGGAACAACTGTGTCTGGCCACCTCTCTGTCCATCTCTTATGGCACCTGGTAGTTACCTATGGTGGGTGCTCTTTTATCCTGGTCCCAGGAGGACCATGGTGGACATGTGGCTTGAGCAAGGAAGAGACTTCCGTTATTATAAGCCATTAAGACTTCAGGCCATTTGTTACCCACAATAACATCTAGCCCATCCTAACTGGTATGCATCCTCCGTTCTCCTCTCTATGAGGCAGGCAGCACAGCCTAACATTGGAAGCATGATGTCTGTTGTCAGATACACGTGAATTTGAGTTCCAGCTCCATCCTTTTATTAACCCCTACCGCAGGCAATTGCTTGGAGTCTCGGAGCCTCCATTTCTGCTCCGTAAGATGGATGGTTACATGATCTGAGGTTTGAAGGGGATTAAATGAAATAATAAAACATGCAAATCTTTGAGTCCAGGGCCTGGCACGCACAGTGAATGCTCAGTCAATAGTAGCTGTATAGCTTTATGTCCTGATTGTAACATTCAGAAAAGCTGCAACTGGTTACAAAAGAAAAGTAGGAAGTGTTAATCCCTGTGGCATATGTTTCCTTTCAACGTGTTTTTCAGCAAATAGGACAATATGTATATTCATTCATACCCTGCTTTTTTCTCTTCGTAAGAAATTGTTGTGATATTTATATGTGACAAATAAAAGACCTGCATCTTCTTTTTAAATTATAGCACATTAGCTATCTTGACTTCCCTATTGCTGGACATTTCCATAGGTTGCCCATGGCACTGAAAACAAACGAAGCAGAATGAAAACTATCAGAATGTATTGTTTGCTAGAATAAATATTTGTTAACTTTTCTTTGCTCTGTATCTATGTACTGGGTTGCAATGTAGAATGTATTTCTTATTACAAATAATGTTTTAAAAGGTATGGAGTTGTTGATTTGAATTTTTTTCAAATTTTGAAACATTACACATACTCTTTTTTCTTTTAATTTCAGGAATAGAACTTAGTGATTCATCACTTACATATAGCACCCAGTGCTCATCCCAACAAGTGTCCTCCTTAATTCCCCTCACTCATTTAGCCCATCTTCCCACTCAACACCCAACCTGCAACCCTCCTTTTTTCCGTCTGTATTTAAGAGCTTCTTACACTTTGTCTCCCTCTCTGTTTTAATATTATTTTTTCTTCCCTTCCCTTCTGTTCATCTGTTTTGTTTCATAAATTCTGCATATGAGTGAAATCATGTGATATTTGTCTTTGTCTTCTTTGACTTAGCATAATACACTGTAGTTCCAACCACTTTGTTGCAAATGGCAAGATTTCATTCTTTCTGATCACGGAGTAATATTCCACTGTGTATATATACCACATCTTCTTTATCCATTCATCAGTCGGTGGATATTTGGGATCTTTTCATAGTTTGCCTATTGTTGGTAATGCTGCTATGAACATTGAGGTGCTGGTGACCCTTCGAATCACAGTCCTGTAGCCTTTGGATAAATACCTAGTAGTACAATTGCTGCGTCATAGGGTGGTTCTGTTTTTAATTTATTTTTTTTTTAGGATCCTTCATACTGTTTTCCAGAGTGGGTGCACCAGTTTGCATCTCCACCAGCAATGCAAAAGGGTTCCTTTTCTATGCATGCTCACCAACATCATGTGTTGCCCGAGTTGTTAATTCTAGCCATTCTGACAGGTGTGAGGTGGTATCTCCTTGTGGTTTGGATTTGTATTTCTCTGATGATGAGTAATGTTGAGCATCTTTTTTTCTTTCTGTTAGCCATCTGGATATCTTCTTTACAAAAGCGTCTGTTCCTGTCTTTTGCCCATTTCATTGCATTATTTGTTTGTTAGGTGTTGCCCTTTATAAGTTTTTTATAGGTGTTGGATACTCACCTTTTTATCTGATATGTCTTTTGTAAGTATCTTTTACCATTCTGTCAGTTGCCTTTTAGTTTCGCTGATTGTTTCCCTCGCCGTTCAAAAGTGTTTACCTTGATGATGTCCCAATAGTTCGTTTTTGCTTTTGTTTCCCTTGCCTGCAGAGACGTGTTGAGTAAGAAGTTGCTGCGGCTAAGATCAAAGAGGTTTTTGCCTGCTTTCCCCTTGAGGATTTTGATGGCTTCCTGTCTTACATTAGGTCTCTCACGCATATTGAGTTGATTTTTGTGTATGGTGTAAGAAAGCGATGCAGGTTCATTCTTCTGCATGTCACCGTCCAGTTTTCCCAGCACCACTTGCTGAAGAGACTGTCTTTATTCCATTGGATATTCTTTCCTGCTTTGTCAAAGATTAGTTGGCCATACGTTTGTGGGTCCCTTTCTGGGTTCTCTAATCTGTTCCATTCTCTATTCTGTTCTTGTGCCAGTACCATAGTGTCTTGATGATTACAGCTTTGTAATGCAGCTAGAAATCCAGAATTGTGATGCCTCTAGCTTTGGTTTTCTTTTTCAAGATTTCTTTGGCTATTCAGAGTCTTTTTTGGTTCCATACAAATTTTATGATTGTTGGTTCTAGCTCTGTGAAGAATGCTGGTGTTATTTTGATAAGGATTGCACTGAATGTGTAGATTGCTTTGAGTATTATTGACATTTTAACAACTGTTAAATTGTTCTTCCACTCCATGGGATGTTTTTCCATTTTCTTGTGTCTTCTTCAATTTCTTTCCTAAGTTTTCTGTAGTTTTTAGTGTATTGATTTTTCACCCCTTTGGTTAGTTTATCCCTAGGTATTTTATCTTTTTTGGTGCAAGTTTAAGTGGGATCAATTCCTTGATTTCGCTTTCTGCCGCTTCATTGTTGGTGTATAGAAATGCAACTGATTTCTGTACATTGATTTTGTATGCTTCAACCTTGCTGAATTCATGTATAAGTTCTAACAGTTTTTTGATGGAGTCTTTTGGGTTTTCCACATAGATTACCATGGTGTCTACAAAGAGTGAAATTTTGACTTCCTCCTTGCCGATTTGGATGCCTTTAATTTTTTTCGTTGTCTGACTGCTGAGGCTAGGAAATCCAACCCTCTGTAAAAACAGTGATGAGAATGGACATCCTTGCGGAGTTCATGACTTTAGGGGAGAAAGCTCTCATTTTTCCCCATCGAAGATGATATTAGCAGTGTGACCTTTATGATCTTGAGGTATGATCCTTCTATCCCTGCTTTCTTGAAAGTTTTTATTTAAAAAGGGTGCCATGTTTTGTCAAATGCTTTCAGGAACCTCTATTGAGAGGACCATGTGGTTCTTATCCTTTCTTTTATTAATGTCAGATATCACATTGATTAATTTGTGGATATTGATCCAGTCTTGCATCCCAGGATCAATCCCACTTGACTGTGGGGAATAATGATTTTAATGTGTTTTTGGATCTGGTTGGCTAGTATCTTGTTGAGAATTGTTGCAACCATGTTCATCAGGGAAACTGAGTTGTAGTTCTCCTTTTAAGTGGGGTCTTTGTCCAGTTTTGGAATCAAGGTAATGCTGGCTTTGTAGAATTCGTTTGAAAGTTTTCCTTCCATTTCTATTTTTTGGAACACCTTCAAAGGAATGGGTGGTAACTCTTCTTTAAATGTTTGGTAGAATTCCTCTGGAAAGCCATCTGGCCCTGGACTCTTTGTTGGGAGATTTTTGATTACAGATTCAATTTCTTTCCTGGTGATGGGTCTGTTCAGGTTTTCTCTTTCTTCCTGTTTCAGTTTTGGTCGTTTATATGTTTCTAGGAATTTTTCCATTTCTTCCAGATTGCCCAATTTGTTGGCATATAATTGCTCATAGTATTCTCCTCTTATTGTTTGTATTTATGTGGTGTCTGTTGTGATATCTCCTCTTTCGTTCATGATTTTATTTATTTGGGTCCTTTCCTTTTTCTTTTTGATCCGTCTGTCTAGGGGTGTATCTATTTTGTTAATTCTTTCAAAGGACCCTCTTCTGGATTAGTTGATCGGTTCTACTTCTTTTTTGAAAATTTCAATATCATTGATTTCTGCCCTAATATTTATTGTTTCCCTTCTTCAGCTGGTTTTGGGCTTTATTTGCTCTTGTTTCTCCAGCTCCTTTAGGTGTAAGGTTACATTGTGTATTTGAGGCCGTTCTTCCTTCTTTAAGGAGGCCTGGATTGCTACGTACTTGCTCTTATGACTGCCTTTCTTGCATTCCAGAGGTTTGGGGCTGTCATGTTTTCATTTTCATTGGCTTCCATGTACTTTTGTATTTCCTCTTTATTTTCTTGGTTAACCCGTTCATTCTGTAGTAGGATGTTCTTTAATCTCCAGGTATCCCTGGTCTTTCCAAATTTTTTCGTGTGGTTTCACAGATTTCCTGTCCAGTCCCCTGCAAGTGTTTTCACTTTCTCTGTCTTTCTCTCCAGCTACATTCAGGGGAGTGCTTTTCTTGTACCATCCCAGTGGGCTGCACTCTCCCCCTTTCCTTTTCTCTGTCCTCTCTCTCCACAAACAGCTCCCTCCCCTCCCCGGCTTTTCTCTCCAGCAGTTCACCTATCCACACCACATACCTGCCATGTTCTGTGGCTCAAGTGATGCAGATTATTGTCTTAATGTTCAAATCTCTTTGCTAGCTGTTCAGAATGATTTGGTGCTGATCTCACTGCATTTCCAGGATGAGACAAGCTCAGGCTCTACATCTAGAGACCACATTTATAGCGATCAAACTCAAGTTTTGGCTTACCTGAGGGTGGATGTGGCATCATCCCATTGTTCTAATAAGTATTTCTCCCACTTACTGGGGAGGATGAGTGTTCCTTGTTTTTCATATGTTTCCTGATCCTTCATATTTTTATCAGCTATTTATTGGTTGTCTCCCAGAAGGAATACTTAGGTATGAATCAGGAGATGCGACCTTCCACTCAGACTGAGAACTAACAAGACAGTTCATAAATCTTGTGTAGGGGAGTACTCTGGATGCAGGATTAGAAATTGCTGTCCAGCTTCCCTGTGTCTCCTTTTACACCACCCAAGTTACATTAACACGTCTCACACATCATCTCATCTTCCAAAATAGACATTTTCTTTATTTCAGCATCTTTTTAGTGCCCATTCAGTGAGTCAACAACTCCTTGAAATTTAACCACCCATCATAGCTCTTATCTGATACCAAGAGATTGGTCTTCAAGGGGGCATAGTTGGACACAACAAGGTCCACAAGTGGGGCCATAGCCTCATTGACTACCATGCCCTGGGACTTAGATGTGTATGATTGATAGAAAATGTCCTTGACAGTCAGCTGAAGGGTTCCAGGCATAAAGGTGATTCCTGAAAATGGCAAACGAGAAGGCTTCAATCATATCTTTAAAGGAGATACCATTACCGGAACCATCCTGGCAGGCACATGAGATCTCTTTCAATACTAGCCTTCTAGGCTATCACCTCTCCGTTGGGCCAGCAACCAAATAGCAGCTTTGGTGGAAACGGACTCTGAGCCCTCTGAGCATTGTTGCCATTACCTTTTCCTCTCAAGCAGTCTATAATTTACATGGGTAGGTGTCAGATTAATTGCTATTTGAAAGACAGCCTGATTTTGAAACTGTGTGATGCAAGGGGGTTGTGGAAACTTCCTCTATGTTGGTGCCTCTTGTGTGAAAATAGCCACTGCTGTGGATTCCTGGATTTGCACTGGACACAAACATTCCTTCCTCTTTTCTTCTGGTTGTTCGATAGTGTTTCTTCCATCCATTTATCACATATTTGGGGACTATTATGTGACTGGCACATGCAGGGTACATCTGTCTGCCACAGGCTGTCCTATGGTTATGTCAAGCAGAGGCTTCCCTTGATTTCACAAGCTTGGAGAATTAGAATATTTCTGGGAGCAACTGATGATGACAATGTCTGTCTTGTACTAAAGCTTACATACCCTATTACAGGCCTATTGGTTTTGGAAAAGCATCTGGTGTACAGTGTGGGCCTTGGCCACACCTCCCACCTTTGTCTTTTGTGTCTCAGATGGAAATATCTTAAAGACAATAAAAAGAGTCCCTGTTCAAAACTGATGGTTGCCAGAGCACAAGAAACAACGAGTGTTGGCAAGGGTGTAGAGAAAGAAGAACCCTCTTGCACTGTTGGTGGAAATGCAAACTGCTGCAGCCATTCTTGAAAACAGTATGGAAGGTCCTCAAAGAGTTAAAATAGGAGCGCCTGGGTGGCTCATTCAGTTAAGCCTTCAACTCTTGATTTCAGCTAAGGTCTTTATCTCATGGTTCATGAGATTGAGCCCTGCCTCAGGTTCCACGCTGACAGCATTGATCCTGCTTGGGATTCTCTCCCCCACCAACTCTGCCCCTGCCCCCAATCACATACACACACTCATTCTCAAATGAACATTTTTAAAAAGTTGAAAATAGAACTGCCATACAATTCAGCAATTGCTGTACTAGGTATTCACACAAAGAATACAAAAATACCAATTCAAAAGGATACATGCACCCCGATGTTTATAGCAGCATTGCCTCAACAGCCAAAGTATGGAAGGAGCCCAAATGGCCATTGAACAATGAATGGATAATGAAGAATCGGTGTATATGTATATAATGGAATATTACTCAGACTACAGAAAGAATGAAATCTTGCCATTTGCACAGACATGGATGGACCTAGTTTATGAACTAGTTCATAAGTGAAATAAGTAAAATAAGTCAGTCAGAGAAAGACAAATATAGGATTTCACTCACATGTGGAATATCAGAAATAAAACAGATGAACGTAGGGGAAGGGAAGGAAAACTAAGATAAAAACAGCGAGGGAGGCAAACCCTGAGAGACTTCTAACTATAGAGAACAAACTGAGTATTGGTGGATGGGAAGGGGTTGGGGGGATGGGCTAAATGGCTGATGGGCATTAAGGAGCCCACTTGTGATGACCGCTGGGTGTTATGTGTAAGGGATGAATCACTAAATTCTACTCCTGCAAGCAGTCGTACACTACGTGTTAACTAAGTTGGATTTAAATAAAATCTTGGAAGGAGGGGCGCCTGGTGGCTCAATCGGTTGAGCGTCTGACTTTGGCTCAGGTCACGAACTCGTGGTCTGTGAGTTCGAGCCCCGCGTCAGGCTCTGTGCTGACAGCTCAGAGCCTGGAGCCTGCTTTGGATTCTGTGTCTCCCTCTCTCTCTGCCCCTCCCCCGCTCATGCTCTGTCTCTCTCTCTCTCTCTCTCTCTCTCTCTCTCTCTCTCTGTATCAAAAATAAATAAACATTAAACGAATTTTAAATAAAATCTTGGAAGGAAAAAAATCAACGTTGGCAAAGATGTAGAGAAATCAGAACTTTCAAACACTGCTTGTGGAAATGTGAAATGGTACAGCTACTCTGGAAAACAGTTTGGCAATTTCTTAATAAGTTAAAAATGGAGTTGTCATATGGCACAGCAATTTCATGCCAAGGTATAAACCCAAGAGAATTGAAGACATATATTCCCACAAAAACTTCTACATAAATGTTCATAGGAGCACTATTCACAATTCCTGAAATGTGGAAACAACCCAGTTGTTCATCAACTGGTGACCAGATACATCAAAGGTGGTAAAACTGTACAAGGGGATATTGTCTAGTCATCAAAAGGCATGCAGTACTGTCACATGTGTAGATGAACTTCAAGAACATTGTGCTAAGTGAAAGAAGCAAAAGTCCATGTCTTGTATAATTGCATTTATATGAAATCTCCAGAACAGGCAGAACCAAGAGACATAAGTAGACTAGTGGTTGCCAGGGAATTGGCGTGGCAGGAATTGAGATATGGGATTTCTTCTCAGAATGATCATAATATTTTAGACTTAGTGGTAATAGTTGTGCAACATCAGGACTATAGTAAAAGCCACTGGATTGTCCATTTTCAAATGGTCAGAATGACGGCTTTTAAGTGTTGTCAATTTCACCTTTTTTTTTACATTTTTTTCATTTTTTAGTATGTTTTAAATATGAAATTTATTGTCAAGTTGGTTTCCATACAACACCCAGTGCTCATCTCAACAGGTGCCCTCCTCAATGCCCACCACCCTCTTTCCCCTCCCTCCCATGCCCCATTGACCCTCAGTTTTTTCTCAGTTTTTAAGAGTCTCTTACGGTTTGGCTCCCTCCTTCTCTAACATTTTTTTAAAAAAATAAAAAATTGAAAGCTTCAAAAAATAAAAATAAAAATAACCCAAAAGGAGCATTTCAAACATAAAGAACAAGAAAAACATGTCCCTGGTTTCCATAAGATTAAAGTCATACAGTCTTGCAGATCCTAAAACATGAGATAAAGTCTATAACTTTCTGGAATATCATTGGCCATGATGATTTATGATGCTTCGTGTGAAAAAAACATATGTAATCCTGCACTGACTGTTCCTTCCTCAGAGAAGTCTCTTCTTTGTGAAGATTTTGTATCCTGGGTGGCTATCTTAACTTGGGCTTAAATGAAAGTCTTCTCCCTTCTGTCTAAAATTAAAACAAACAAACAAACAAACAACTTTTATTCACTTTGAATCAACATAGTTGTTTTGCAGTGTTGTTCAACTCTCCTATTTCCTTGTTGATCTTTTGTGTAGTTGTTCTATCCATGATTCAAAGTGGGATATTGAAATCTCATTCTGGGAAGTATACTTTTGAATATAAAAGGAAAGTTTAGAGTAATGACGCTGCTTTCCTTGGTGACCCTTTCCCAAAGTACAGTCCTAAACTGTTTTTAAGGAGAAGCAATACAATGAAAACAAAGGTATAGTCCCCCAGAGTGGCTTCTTTGCAGTGGGAATATGCATGTTGTGCTACCTCCTTGCAGCATCCTTTCCTGATTTTCTAGCTGAAGGGAGTTTCTTTTCCTTCTGAACTCCTTGTCAACTTACCTAGGACCTTCCTGATTGCATGAAATTGCTCCTTCATCGATCTCATCTCCCCTAGGAGTGTTTCAGCCCTCTGAGGGTAGAACTTTGTCTCATTTGTCTTTAGCTCCAGCTTCTAGCTCAGTGATTTTCATTCTATAGACTTTTGATAGCATTTCAGAATACACGTTGAGAAGAAACGTCTCATTGCTCTTTGTCCAAAGAGTGGTTTTAAAAATGTATTATTTCACATGTGGGTTAGCGTATGGACTGTGGAGCTGGGGTCAAGATGGCAGCATGGGAGGATCCTGAACTCACCTCCTCCCATGAACACAAGAATTCAACAGCTGCTTATGGAACAATTCCCTCTGAAAAGGATCTGAAAGATAGCTTAACAGTGTCTGTAAAATAACGGATAAAAGGACAAAATATATGGAAACAGGAGAGGCAGAGACACAGTCTCACAAGAAACCCCACTCCAGGTGTGGTGACCCACAGTCAGGAGGATCTCGTAATACAGAAGTTGTCCCAGAGGACTGAGGGGTTTGTGAGCTACCTCAGGCACCCCAACTCTTGGGAACTACATGGCAAAGTTGAGCCTCCAAGCGTAGGGCCTTCAAAAAATAGGACTTACTTCCTGAAGTACTCAAGGGCTTCTTTTCAGCCATGGTGTGGCTCACTCCTGTCTTGTCTTCTTTGTGCCTCTCACACCTGGCATTCTCAAGGATACCTGCTCTTTGAATGCTCTTTCGGGTGTTTTGTTTTTTAACTACAAGCCTATTATCAGGCAAAAGCGATAGGCTGAGCCATTTGTGGTAACTGATAATGGCAAACACTTCATGGGAAATCTCCAGGGAACATGTCCTTTGAGTTTCCTAGGAACCTCCTAATTCCAAAAAATATTTATATTTTGGAGCCTCTCAGAGGCTAAGATTTCCTTGAGGTGATAAATGGCCTACAAGGTAGTTAAGTACTCTCTATGGATAATTTGTGTTTCATTCTCACAAAAACACATACGTCTGACTCTATTACTGTGCCCATTTCACAAATAAGGAAACTGAGGCTCAGAGAGGGATGATATTACAAAAGTGGCAGTTCGTGGAGCTGAGATGAAACCTTAGGCCTGTTTATAGACCCCCCACACAATGGGAAGAATTCAGGCATCAGATGGACATCCTTTTACCATCTCTCCATTCTGTGAATGACTGAGACTGGAATCCCATAGGAGCCTCTGTCCCAGGGGCCCCTCTCCCATGTCTTTCCCAATCGCACCCAGGCCAGGCAGTTCCAGTAGGTTTCTGGTGCTGGGGACAGGAATATCATCAATTGGTTCCCATGACTGAGGGCCCATGTATCAGAGAGGATGCTAGCCACTTTCTGGGAGAGATTAATCATTCTTCCAGAGCTCCGTTTGTCTTCTTCTCCTTTGGCGTCATTGATTATCTCATTTAATCGCTGCAACAACGCTAAGAAACGGGTACCATTAACATCTCCATTTGACTGATAAATAACTAAGGTTTTAGCTAAGCAGTTTCCTCAAGGACATTTGGTTTTAGTGACAAGGCCAGGATTTAAACACAAACCTGTTTGGCTGCCAAGCCTGTGTTTTTAGTCACTTGCTAGAACACCTCTCCGGGGAATTTGTACTTTCTAGGGCCAGGCATGGATGGGGTTTGAATCTCATGATCTTTGGTTATGAAACAGACACCTTACCAGGGGGTCTTTGCCAACATTTCAAAGTTGAAAAACTTTTTTGGTTTTACCTTCTCAAGTTGGGACCTTTGGTTTAGCACATCCTTTATCAAATTAAAGTGTGGAGAATTGTTTTGCCTCGGGTCTTGGAGTCAGAAAATTTGAAGGTCCAAGTAGCAGTTTTTCTCCTTGGTCCTCATCAGGCACACCAAGTCACAGAGAAGATTTGAAACCAGCTCCACATTTGTCTCAGGGAACCACCTAGGCAAGTTGGAGAAAAGGCAGTGTGTCGGTACGTGTCTCAGAGATCTTTGAGGTCATAGTGCTGCGAATGAATCCATAAGGTCAACAATTTCTTCATGAATACAAACAAGAGTCAGACTACTGGCGAGAAAGAAAATGAACACAAATACCTACCAACTTCAACAACAGACTCTATTAAGGGACTTGAGATATTGGGAGGATGGGGGAGCTGTTGTCTCTGTCTCCTCTGAGAACTGCTTACCTTTTGCAATTTCGATGCCTCTGAGAACTGCTTACCTTTTGCAATTTCGATGCCAGCTCTGGGGCAGGAGGAACTTTCCCAGACTTGGAACAAACCAAGTACTGGATCACTTTCATTGGCTCCTAGGCCTAAAAGACCATCTCCTTTGCCTGTGGAAGGTGGGGCTTGGGGGCCGTGAGGAAAAATGAAACAATGAATATATCTTGACTTTTAATAGTATGTCAAGAGAAATAGGTCACAGACTATAGTGCCAGGTGTAGTAGATTTTAAGATAACAGACACAGAAGTCGAGTAAGATTTTATCACAAAGTCTTGCACTGATGAAAAGAAAGAGGTTGCTCATCAGTCACAAGTACTCTGAGCCCTGAACACTGAACCCACAAAAATGTCAGGGTTTCTTTTAAAAACTGTTACATTTAAAGTCCTCTAGATATTGTCCCATAAGACTGCCTCATAACAAAGTTTGTAGCATTTAGATCGGGAGAGGAGACCTTGTGATACTCAGCAGAAGAGGGAAAGGTAGACCTTAGAGTCTCGAGTTCGCAAAATCTAAGAAGGTTATTTAAAAGGAGGTATTGATAGTATACATTTCAAAGCAGTCCCAGTATTTCACAAAATATTGAACATGTATCCTTTGTTGGAATTTTACCTTCATTTTTCTAACTGTGTGATGTGTAAATTTATCTGTTTCAGGTGGTTGGCCTTCTTCCCAATTCCCATCCACGTTTGCAAACAGAAAAGAGGAAACAATGACTGCTTTGGGTTATTGATAGATTTATTCAAGTTCTAGAAACTCAGGATTAGTGATTTTCATTTGGTGATACTGGCATATCATCAATTTACTCAACATTAGAACAAAAATACTTGTAACAAATCATGAGAGTTCAAATGCTGTTATTAGCTTCCTACTGTCTACAATATGAACAAATCCTTTAGAGTAATGTCTGGTTAGATATAGGTTCGGTTGCTTCAACAAGCACACACAGTAATTTATTCCTTCCTTCCTGAATAGTCTGGGCATATGCAGTCCATAGCTGGCTTAGCAGCTCCACCCTCTCAGGGACTCAGGTTCCTTCTGTGAAGGTGCTCCACCACCTCTAGGGTAGAACTGAGACGACTCAGCATCATGTCCACATCCAGGAAGTGGGAAGTGAACGTGGGAAAGGGGAGGACATGCCTCTAGCCTCAGAGAATAACCAGAAAGTTTTCCATATCACTTCTGCTCACATTTAATTGGTCTGAACTTAGTCGCCTGGCTGTACATAGCTTCGTGAGAGGCTGGGAAATGTGGTCTTTCTTTTTGAGTGGTTATGTGTTCAGCCAGAAATAGGGCATTCCATGTCTATGAGAGAACTGAGGGCATGACTATTGAGTGACCACTAACAGTTTCTGTCAGGGTCTACCCCTTTGATTAAACAACTGTCCGCAAATACACACAGAGCATCATCCCCACGCATAGAACATTGTCATATTCAAGAAATATAACCTCCAGGTCGCATAGAATGACTACATCTGGGTCAAAATTTAGTATCTCTTGTTACTCCTTGGTTCTCTCCATTCAGGAGGGATAGAGTTCCTATCTGACAAACTATAAACTAAAGCATGAGTTATGTCTAGTCTCCAAACCAACCAATATATATCCCTGGAGTAGGTATTGCTCTAAAAACTCCAATACTGGAAAGAGAAGAGTGAATAATGAGGTAACATAGGTGCCTAGCAATGATCCAACTCCCCTGGGCATGAATTATGGCAGAACCCTGTCCTGGCACTCTTTGGGGTCTCAGTTCATTCAGTAGGTCCTGATTCTGCTGTCTGGGAGGAGTTGCTTCCTCTACTGTCATCTTTAGCTTTTGTCTTTCCCTCTGGAACATTCTTTCATGTTCATCATCCTCTGTGGACAAATCTGAAGTGGATGTTTGGAAGAATATACCCTTCTTGAGGATAGGATGGCTTTTGCAGCCCACTTCCTGTGGCGCAGAAAGGGGATCGTAAGGATTGTATTAGAGGTCAAACTAGTCTATGCCTTGTTGTCAATGGCGTTAAAAGAAAGGATATGCTCTCTCCTCCCCATTTTCCTAGGCTATGATTTCTTTTGCAAGAAAATTCCCTCAAAAATTTAGGCTTCTGGTCTACTTTTATGTCTGTCAAATTCCATATGTAAATAATCATACTGAAATATTTTGTTCAGGCATAGTTTTGGGGCCTGAAAACTCTGGTCTTCTGTGTAGCTTGTTCTGGGATTTACCAAGTCTCCCTACTAAATCAATGACAGCTATTTTACACTTAGCCAATTTATCTTGAGTCAGCCATATTGGGGAGGTGACTGAGAAAGGCTTGGGTGTCCTGTCCTGCTTAGGCTACCTATTGAAAGCCACTTGTAATTCCTTGAGTTTGGGGTGCAGAAGTTTTTGCCTCTCTCAGGCTTTGGAGGCACTAGTAGTCACTCTCGTTGCCGCCAAGTTGGATTGTCATCTACAGGCAGGAAGAGCTTCCTTAGAAGAGCTGTATACCCTTGAATCAGTGCTGGCAGACTGGCTGACCCTAGCCTGAGATCTGCCTGTGGCAGGTTCCTGGTGAAAGTGGCAAAATGCATCCCACAGGCACCAACATTCCAAATATTTCTACTAATTTCTTCTTGAGTTTCAGGTTCTGATGGCATGTGATCCGCCATGAGAATGATCATAGACAACAGCTTAGTGTTTTGTCACAACATAAAAACTGTCACCAGACCTGCAGCCTGTAATACCTGTGCTTTCCCACCTACTGCCTGCCCACCAAACATATGCCACTTATGTTGGGTTCTAAACTATCAGCCACTCTCTTCTTGTATCAAATTCTGTAATAGTTTGGATATAGATCGGGTTGCTCTAACAGGAGCTATAAATAACTATGGCTTCAACAAAATATGTATTTCTCTTTCATGTAACAGTCTAGGTATATGTTCAAACCCAGAATGGTTACCCTATCGTGTCAGATACCCAGGATTCTGTATTGTTGCTCTCTGGTTCCTTACTGACAAGGTCAAAGATGACTCAGCACATCAGATCTGCTTGCAGCCAGCAGGCAAGGAAAATGGGGAGGGGAGAGCATATCCTTTCTTTTAACGCCATTGCCCATAGCACACCTCACTTCCATTTGCATTCTGTTGCCCATAACTTACCACTTCATGGTAATGTAAAGTCTTAGTCTACAAAGCCATGTACCCAACTAAATATCAGGAATTCTCTCAATATGAGAGAAGGTGGGAATGGATGTTAGGTGGCAACAAGCAGTACTGTTGACAAGTCAATAATCTTGACTCCACTCTTCACTTCCCAGCCTCTCCTCAACATATGGTCATCTGGGTTCTGGCCTTCACCTCCCAGTTGTATCATTGCCACCAAGGTCATCCTGTCGTAGCTCAATGCAAGTTGTCTCTTGTCCTTCTCGATCCCACTGTAGCAACTGACCCATTAGACCTCTCCCTCTCTCCCAACCCCAATAGCTAATCATCAAGACCTCTCACTTGTATATCTTGAAACAATTGCCTCATCTTCCCACTACTTCCAGTCTTGCGCAACTAACATAGGCCAGGCCACCATCATCTCATGCGCAGCCTTAAAATTGGCCTGTGTACTTTTCCTGCCACCCACTTCCATTTCACGTCAACCCATTCTCCATCTCCAATCAGAATGATCTTTTAACAATGAAAGCTCAGCAATCAGTCAGTGAATGATTGAAAGTCTTCAATGGCTTTTCAGTACTTTCCGGAAAAGGCACAAAGTTCTTTACTGGTTTGCAAGGCCCTGCAGAAACAGGCTTTGGTTACTTCTCCAGCTTCATCTCTTAAAAGAAGCCTGTATTCTCTCCTCACCTTTTTGCTCCAGGTATACTGAAGTACCGCGTATGTATCTATTTCCCAGGTCCTCTTGTATCTCTGGTGGCTGTTACTGTGTTTCAGGCATTATCCAAAGTCATTTTCACACATTGGAATTTTGTTCATTTATCTCTTTATTTTGGTCTTTATTTACTTACTTATTTATTATTTTTGATGAATAAAAATTTTATGTATTTGAGACTTACAATGGGATATGTTGATATATGCATACACTGTGAAGTGATAACCACAATGAAACTAGTTAACATATCCATCACCACCCATAGCTACTTTGTTTTTGTGGTGTGGTTAGAATGCTTGAGATCTGCTCTCTTAGTAAATTTCAAGTATACGATATGGTATTGTTAACTGTAGTCACCGTACTGTACGTTAGGTCGCTAGAACTTGTGCATCTTACCATGGAAAGTTTGTACGTTTTGATCAGTATCTCCCCCTTTGCCCACCCTCCAGCCTCTGGTAACTATCCTTCAACTCTCTGTCTCTACAAGTTTAACTTTTCTTTAGACGAAGATTTCACATGTGCATGAGATTGTACGATATCTGTCTGTTTGCGTCTGACTAATTTCACTTAGAATCACGTCCTCTGGGTTCACCCACGTTGTCAGAAATGGTAGAACTTCCTTCTTTCTTCTGGCCAGATAATATTCCACTGAATGCACAGGCCATTTTTCTTTATTTTGATGGGCACTTAAAGTTGTTTCCATATCTTGGCTACTGAATAATATTGCAATGAACATGGGAGTACAGATGTCTCATTGAGATAGTGATCTACACCCAGAAGTGGGATTGCTGGATCATATGGTATTTCTATTTTTAACTTTTTGAGAACCTCCAAACTGTTTCCCACAATGGCTGTACCAATTTACATTCCTGGAAATAGTGCTTAAGGGTTCACTTTTTGTCCACATCCTTGCCCACGGTTGTTATCTTTTAACTTTTGGAGAATAGCCATCCTAACCAACAGGTGTGAAGTAATAGCTCATTGTGGTTTTGGTTTGCATTTCCCTGACAATTAGTGATGTTGAGCATCTTTTCTTATACCGGTTAGCCTTTTGTATGTCTTCTTTGGAAAAAGTCTATTTGGGTCCTTGCCCACTTTTTCACCCTGTTATAGGGTTTCTTTGCTGTTGACTTTGGGAAAATTGTAAGAGGAAACTTTATTTAAAATGGAAGTGTTGAATTACTCTATTGTATACCTGAAACGAATGCAACACTGTATGCTGATGACCTGGAAAGAAAATAAAACCTTAAAGAAAAGGGAGTCAGGGGGCCAGAAGGGGGAAGCTCACAGGCTCTACCACGTGTCATTTCCTGCAGACCCACTGGAAGGAGACATATCTTGTAAGCTGATACCTCTTCAGCTATGCTATACTATCTCAGCAAGAGAAAGAAAGGTCTTTCTTCTTCCCTCATGATGGCACAGCTGATGACGGTCACAACTGAAGCAATGAAAAGCCACTATACTTGGATCTCCCAGTTTACTCCAATGGACTTTTACTATATCATAGCCCTCCCAATTTCTTCCTTTCCTCTATAAAAGTGTTCCTCTCCTTTGTTCTCCAGACTTGCTATAGCTTCCTTCTCCCAAGTGGCAGTTCTCTGCTATTCCGAAATAAGCCATTTTCTTTTTCCTGGTAACATAACTGGTAGTTTTATTTTGAAGGTTAACTATTCATATGAACTCCTTATTTGTTTTGTATATTAACTCTTTCTTGGAAATGGTCTGCAAATGTATTCTCCAATTCTGTACGTTGCTTTTCCATTTTGTTGATGGTTTCCTTCCCTTTCCTTCCCTGTGCTTTTTAGTTTGATGTGGGCCCAATTGTTTATTTTTACTTTTACTTCGTATGCTTTTGGTGCCAATCCCCAAATCTCATTGCCTAGAGCATAGTCAAGGAGCTTTCCTCTTTGATTTTTTCTACAAGTATGATGGTTTCAGGTGTTACATTTAAGTCTTTAAGCCATTTTAAGTAGATGTTTGTGTATCATGTAAGGGAAGGGTTCACTTTCATTCTTTTGCATGTGGATATACACTTTTCCCAACAGAATCTAATGAAGAGATGGATTGTCTCATATTCACCCATCGCTGGGGGTCACCTTTGGGGAGTCCGCTTTGTGGCAGCTCATTTCTTAGGTTCACAGACACCCATACTCACAGAGAAATAAACAGACACCACAAGCACAGAATCACACCCAGCCTCACCTGGGAACACAGGTATGGGGCTTATGGACAGATTCACACACAGACCCACACTGCAGACACGGCCACTGACACCCCGAGGAGAACACACACACACACACAAACACACACACACACACACACAAACACCCACACACACACCACACACACACACACACACACACCACACACGGTAAGACCCAAAGGGGCAGCAAATTCACACACATAACCAATATATACACGTACAAAACCCAGACATACATAGACACTCCCATAAGGACACACATGCCCCCAGATATGTACATAATGCAAGGGGCTTTTGAAAAGCCATGGTCACGCGGGGTGTCCTTTGTGAGCTATCAGGGGCGAAGGCAGCTGATTGGTGGAGAGAGAGCATAAAGCGTCTGAACTGCTACGGCATTGCTCAAACAGGTGAAGACTTGGATGAAGAGAGATCTTCGTCTGCTCCGCCTGCTACTGACAGTCTGCTTAACTGGCTACTTGTGGCCTACTCATCTAGTGATTTACTGACCTGCTGAGCTACTAACTTGTCTGAGCCCTCCTCCCTCCCTTCTTGTACTTGATCTGATCCGGGTATTCTCCCTGACCCCCTTCTTCTCCTGCCACACCCCCCTCCCCAATCCCATCCCTATTTAAACCCCGCCCCCACACCTCACCCCCTTTCCCACCCCGTCCCTTCCCCTCCCACCCCCACCACCTCCTCACCCCCATCTGCACCTCCTCTCTGGTGCCCAGGCGCCCCCTGAAAGACCAGAATATGAAGGTTCAGAAGCTACTTTTCTATATCCTCTTACTCGGGTATCCCGGTTACCCCAACACAAATGTGAGTACACATCCGACATCAGTGATTTCTTCCTTTTGTATTTATTTATCTTTTTCAGACTGTGGTTAAAAAACAGCTTTTTCATGGAGTCCTTGATGAGAACTCAGTTCTTTTTGAAAACCCATTAACTCAGGGCAGGGTTTCTCGACCAGCATGTAGGGCTTCTGGCCACATCTGTCCACATGAAGTTGTGGATCCTGTCTGGGCCACTTGGTCCAGAAGGAGTAGTGTTGACAGGATGGAAACCTGAGCTTCATAATGTCAAGAAAGAAGGACATGGGAAGATACTAAAAGCCACTGAGATCTTTGCCTTAAATAAGGGGCTTGTATGATGTTTGAATTATACTTCCTTAAGATCATTTTTAAAAATGTGAGAACCTCTATTGAATAAGAGCCATTTAATAGTATTAATAGTATTTTATACTATTAGATGGCTCCTGGAAGGCCTGTCAAGATTCTTCTTCAAGCTTTGCAAGTTTAGAGTCCCTCTTATACGTAGTTAGTTTTCCTATCAGCACGTTGTTCATATTTGTGAAGTTTGGTAGCCCTGGGAACCGTGGTATCCGAAGTGTTGGTGTTGGAAAGTGAAATGTCATTTGTGTTCTGTGTTCCTGGTTTGTTCGCTTTTAGGAACTTGTGCATCAGCCCTCTCCCTCTGGTCTTAGAGGCTGCCCCCAAGGACTCTGTGTCCAACCAGGTAGATGACAAGCTCAGCATACATGAAGTGGCCTCAGCCTGCTTGGACATTTATAATAAGAAAATCACTAGGAGTGATGTGATGAGGAAGTGAATGCATTCTTGTCCTTTCTTTAGCCAACTATGTACAGAGTGTTGATTTACCCAAAGCAAAAAGGGTCTTGAATGTCCATAGGATTGTCCAACTATAAAGAAATACCTGGTTGCCAGTGTGAATGTTTCATTCTATCATTAAAATCAAAACCTGTACTCCCAAGAGCCTGAGACAGAGACACAGGGGACACCCATAGAGAAAAATAGATTTCTTGAGATTGGCATGCACCAGATTCTTAGAGAGGGATCTGCAACGTCCCAAGGCAGGAACAACCTAAATTGAGGCAGAATCCTCCCACATGAATACCTCCAGGCACAACAGAATCTATTCTGTTTCTTTTGAGTCTACGAAGGAGGAAATTTCTTGGTTCTGTTTATTGCAATTTCCCCCTTCTACCTAGGCTGCATCTCATAGATCAGTTCAGCTCTCTCTCCCTCCCTCATTTCTGAATTCTTGCACAAACTAACTTGTCTTGCATTTCCTACCTCCACCTGGTCATGACCATTGTCTGTGGGAACCAAGTGTTACTGGCTCCCTTGGATCTAAACTAGTTAACGGTAACTAATGGTATCAGCATACAGATAGCTGGCAGAGGTATCAAGAGTGCCCGGGACTTAGGATGTTTGCCATTCATGTCAAGATGGCCTCTGTCTTTGCCGCATTTGATCCCCATGATCACTGTGCTGACAGCCCCTGCTCTCTTGCAGACAGTGGCCACTCAAAGACAGTGTACATTTCCCAGCAGGACGCAATTTAGTGACCTCAGTTCTAAGAGCTGAAGATACAAATGGTACACATTTTGGAGGCTAGTGTATTGGCACAAAATTAAAGTTTGGTATGTGAATTAGTATGAATTGCATTGTGAGTGTATTTTCTCCTAAAGGACTGGTAAGTCTAGTTTTAGTAAAATGATATGTGTTCTGTTGTTTTGGTGACCATACCTAGGACTTTTGTGTTATTTAGAAAGTAATTTCCATAGTTGTTATTGATTGATTTAGGTGCAACACTATGAAATAGGAACTTGAATTTATTGTATTGGCTATTTGGAGATGTGTGTTCAAGTAACTTAAAACCTCATAGATTTCATCAAAATACACAAGATCACCTGATTGTGCAAACCTGTATTTAATTCAGAAATCTGACAATTTGGGCTGTGACTCAGATTCAAAGTAAGCCTTGAACGTAAAACCTTCTGGGGAGCCTGGGTGGTTCAGTCAGTTAAGCATCTGACTCTCGATTTTGGCTCAGGTTTGTGAGTTTGAGCCCAGCATCAGGCTGTGTGCTAACAGCGTGGAGCCTGCTTTGGATTCTCTGTCTCCCTCTCTCTCATTCCTCCCCGCTCTCTCTACTTTCAAAAATAAATCAACATTAGAAAAAAGAAAACCTCAGTGTTTTTAGAAACTAAACAATAATGTAGAATTTATTTTTGCTGGAATAAACCCATATTATTATAAGAGCAGCTGCACATCTCTCAGTTATATCCATATCTGTAAACATCTGTCTCTATAACAATCTCATTTGAATCGCTAGTACATTTTTATTGTTACTTTCTCCCATCCTTCCGTAAATTTTGGTGTATTTTTGGAAATGTTCCAAAGGATTTTATCCAGGTACTTCATGAATGTACAACAGAAGTCATTTACTTCTTGTCTACTGAAAGGGTAAGGAACAATGAAGCCATCACCACAGTAAGATCGTAAACACAGTCATCACTCCTACAGGTTTGCCCCTGCTCCTTTGTAAGCATTCTGTCCTCCCTCTCCTTCAGGAGGAGGCATTTGAGAGGTGTGCTTATAACCTCCTGGAGGCTGGTTGAAGGTTTATAAAAATGATTCTTTGTGACAGATATTATAAATGTCTTTGCTATTCCTCATTATCTCAAATATTATTTCAGCTTGTCCCTATTTTGGCTGACCATTTCCCTCGTGGCTCTCGTGTCTTCGGAACTCTGTGGAAGCTTGCCGTTATTACTGCCACCGTTGCAATTTGTGCATGTCTTATTTACCTCTGGAGAGTTGTCCTTGCTGTGAGTATACTACAATAACTTACAGATAGGCTTTTAAGCATAAGTAAGCAGAAGTTTTTTGGTAAGCACACATTTTTTACTAGACCATTTGTATGCACTCAGTACTTCAAATATCCCTTTAAGCACGGCATTCATTGCATCCCACAAATGGTAGTAATTCCAACATTGATTATCATTTAGATGGAACTATTTTTGTAATTCTGTGAAATGTCTCTTTGACCCTCTTCTTTTCGAATTTCTCTATTCTATCTCTATTCTCTATCTTCTATTAGAATATCTCTCATATATTTTGTAGTTTTTCAGTCGTCTTTCTATTATTGATGTCTAGCTTACATATGTGTTCTGAGAACGTATTTTCTATGATTTTGTTGACTTCAAGTTAAGGTGTATTTTATGACCCCGAATATGGTCTGTGTCAGTGAATGTTCTATATGAGCTTGAGAAGAATGTGTATTTTTCTATTGTAGAAAGTGTTCTACAGATGGTCATGGATCTAGGTGATTGGTGATGCAGTTCAGTCCAACTGTGTTCTTAAATTTGAATACCTTTATGCTCAATCTGTCAATGACTGATAGAGGGTGTTGAATTCTTTCAGCTATAAAAATGTATATGTCTATTTCTCCTATCAGTTGTATCAGTTTTTGCCTCATGTATTTTGGCACTCTGTTGTTAATGCATGTACATTAAGGATTATGTTTTCTTGGAGAATTAAGCGTTTATTATTGACCTCAGTATCTCCAATAATTTCCCTTACTTTGTACATGTTTTGAAGGACAATTTATGTGCACAGAATTCTAGGTGGATGGGTTCTTTTCTTTTAACAGTATAAACATTTCATTCTTCTTGATTGCATGGTTTCTGAATTCTGAGTATTTTTTGTCCTGGTTCCTCTTGGGTAAGGTGTTATTTCTTCCATCTCCCTGCAACTCCAGCCCCCAACACTACCCCTTAGCTTCTTCCAAAATTGTTTGTTTTCAAGTTTCTCTTGATTGAATAGTATATGTCTAGGGATAGTCTTGTGTTTTTTGTGTTTTTTTGTTTTGTTTTGTTTTGATTTGTTTTTGGTTTGGTTTGGTTTTTTTGGAGGGGGGTATTTATCCTGCTTGAAATTCTTTGAGTTTCCTGAATCTGTGGTTTATGACTATCATTAATTTTGGAAAATTCTCAGTCATATTCACTTCAAACGTGTAAGTAGGTATTCCCACTTTGTGTATGTTACACCTTTTGTCATTGTCACACTGGTCTTGGATTTTCTCCGTTGTATTTTAATTTTTGTGTGTTTCTGTTTTGGGTGTTTCTACTTGACATTTCCTTCTGCTTGTTGAGTCTTTCCTCAGCTGTGTTGTGTGTGTTAGTAAGTCCAACAAAGGCATTCCTTATTTCTGTTATGATGTTTTGGATTTCTAGAAGTCCTTTTGGATCCTAGAGTTATCGTTTCTGTGCTCACATTCACCACCTCTTCTTGCATACTGACTACTTCTTCCATTAGAGTCATTATCCTATTAATCAGAGCGGTTTTACATTGCCAGCCTGATTATCCCACCATCTCTGCCATAGGAAGTGTGATTCTAATGCTTGCATTCTGTGTTCAAAATATGTGGTTTTTCCTTTTAGGGTACCTTGTTAAGTTTTTTGGGAAGCTTGGGGTCACATCCTTGTTTAAAAAAACTGAGGTGAAGGCTTTTAGTGTAAAGTTTTGTCTTTACCTGGCTAGGTTTTAGGCTGAGTTTACTCCCCTATGAGACAGGAAGGAGGAAGAGCATTGTCGTTGAGTATTACCCTTCATCTGTATTGCTTATCTTCAGGAAAACCCCATTAGGCTTTGGAGAAATAGTTTCTCTGGAGGGCAGGCCTTCTAAACAAGAACAGAACAGCATGAGTTTATTTATAAGTGGCTGTTTTTTCCTCTTTTCCTGCCAATTTAGAAATCTTTCCCTTCAAAAAGAAAATATGCATATTAAGTATTTGTAAGGCCATCTCTCTTTCCATTTCCCCTGCTTAGGAAAGGAAACATGTGACATTAAAGGACTATCCATGGTTTCCTGTTTGCCCTCCGTAGATACACTTTCCTATAACAACATTTTTATGACTCACTTTTTGATACCATGATGATATTCCAATATCCTGGCAAGATGTTGGGGCTCGCTTCAGCATCACATCATCATTTAAAACTTTCAAATAGGGATATACGTCCTACGGATCACGAAAATGTGTCTTCACCTTTTGTTAAAGGAGAGTCTTGCCTAGATTTTATTGAGCTATAATTCATTAGGGGATGACTTGGGTGTGGGTGTTACTGGACCACCAAGACCAGGTTCTCCAGTCTCAGTGTCTTAGTAATGAACACTGATCGAAAGGGAAACAAAGCAGGTGGCGTTTATTAGAGATAGGTTGTATACAGTGGAGCCACCAGGAAAGAGGAATATCGCTCCCCCAAAAGGGTGGTGTGCCAGGCTTATAAAGGCACTTTTCCAAAGGGTGAGGGGCTGGGAGTGGGGAAGCATCCTTCAGTCCCACAGTCATTATCTTATGGTTGTTACTTTTCAGTGGACACAAGACACTCACAGGATGTCTTTTTCCATGGTTGACGTCCTTTTAGAAATACTAGTGCAGTCAGGCTTTAATTGTTATTTCTACTTTTGCCCAGACAACCATTACTCCTTAATAGCTGTTCTCTCTTTTGTTCACTTTTCCAGAAGTTTCCAGTATGGAAACTGTTAACCCTTGCCTTAGACCAGTGCCTTTACAGGAATTAAGTTCCTCTTGCTTTTCTTATACCTTCTCAACGGGAGCCCTTTCTGCTTTGTTTTTGAAATGTTAGTCATCATTTCTTTTGGTGCCTGTGCTTTTTCTCTAGCCATGTTCCACTCTCTTTCTCATTTGATGATGTGTTTTTGGAAGACCCTCTGTTTTTAGTGATCTAGGAAAATCATAGCACCTGACATGTTGTAATTGTTTATTGATTCGGAAAGCAGCCAACCCTGTGTAACATTTCCGAAAGCTTTCTAGAGAATGAAAGAAGCGTATCTTAGTACAAAGGTTTTCCTTTTCTTTCCTTGCCACTTCCTTCCTCCTTCCCATCCCTTCCCTTTCCTTCTCGCCCCCCTACCGTCCCCCTCCATCTCTCTCTCTGTCTCTGTCTGTCTCTTTCTTCCTCTCTCCCTTTCTCTCTCTCTCTTTCTTTTTTTCTTTTTTTGGCATTTCAAATGATCCTGGGTTCTGGACTTCAGTGTGGATGTTGGGTTTGACTACAAGAGGAAAACAATCAGACAAATATTTTATTTATGTATTTTTAAAACTGTCTGCATTATGCACTGACAGAATTGAATATTTTGATATTTATTTAATATAATGGAAATCTATCTTTTGGTCAAAATAAGCTGTGAATCTTTATGCTTTTATCAGAAACGGTTTATAAAGAATCATGAACTAAATATGAAATTCTACTTTTTTCTTATATTAATGTTATGAATTCATTATGCTGAACAAAATGATCATTGTAATTTCATTGGATGACATGTCAGTATTTTATCAGGAAGAAAAAGTTTTTACTATTAACATGTTTTGACCTCAAACTTAATTTTGTTTCTTCCTCTCTCAGACACAGCCTCCAGTACATCAAGGTAAGATTTTAGGTTTTAGTAGTCTTTGTCATTTTTTTTCATTACTCGTGTTTGGTGTGGGTTTAAATTTTTTAACTAGGGATAAATATGGTGACTTCTGATGTCTAATTGACTTGTGAACTCTTGAAAACCTTTCTCTTCCCTGTTAGAGGCTAAGTGACAATGTGGAGGGATTTGCCTCTCTTAAGACAAGAGACCAGGGGAGGAAAACATCACAGGAGGAAGGAGAACAGAATGAGTGTGATTTTGCATAGAAATGATTAGGAAAGAAGTGATGATATGAGCCTGAGGTGTGGAGTGAGTACTTTGCCATGACCTGGCTTTTGGTGAAAAGTGAAGATGAGAAAACCCTCTTTGAGTCTGTCAAGAAGCCTAAGCATAGAGAAGAAGCCAGGTATTGCCAGGCAGGGTGTGTGTCACAGGAGAGGGTTAAACCAAGGTTTTGAGTCTGAGGTGGAGGGAGCCATTCATGCCAGGGGAAAAGTGAACTTGTTGCAAATGGCGGGTAATCTATTCTGCACGGACCCCATGGACTGTGGTGATTCTGTGGTGCTGTCTGTTGAGAGGCAAGGTGGCTACCTGACGCTTAACAAGCCCTCAAAGACTGGTTGGTGTTGATCACTGTAAATGCGGCGATGGTAGTGATGAGAAGAGTGACCTCAGGGCATAAGAGCTCTCGCATTGGGCCAATATAAGAGGAGTTTGCACTTTGTGTCTGTTAGAGGAGTCAGTGTTCTAGAGCTTACATGTATAGGAATGTCAGTGAAATGAGGTTTCTTGGGTTTAAAATGCTGCTGAAACTTGCTTTCTTCAGGCACAATGAGAAAGCTAAAAAGTTAGTTACACCCATGTGTCAGATCATGTGTCTGTGCTGCTAATACAGTGGGATTATTCGATGTCACTGGTTTGGTAACAACCTTAAAAATTGTTTTATCTCCTTTTAGTTAATTTACAGCAAAAAAATGCAAAGATCAACACGTTGCAGAAAGAAAACCCAGAGCTGGCTGAAGCAATATCCATGTGGGAAGAGAAGGTAGCATTGCCCTTTCAAATATCTCTTGTGACTTCATTTTGATTAGTTTTACCTCTTGTAGTTCATCCTACTGACCTATTTCATGTGTTCTATAAATACTTCCCATTCAAGACAAGCTTCACAAATGGAATAAAAAACTACCTTTTTATTTGTGAAAGGAGTCACACATTAGACATAGGCTTATCTACCACATTGCTATTTTTGAATTCTGATTCCTTTTTCATATGTTTTGTATCTACATCAATGAATTAAAGATACATCTTCAAGAAGCTAAGAGAGAAAGTAACATTCACTCTGCTGAAGCTCTTAAGTTGAAAGTAAGAATCCTTTCTTTGCCTGGATTGCGTTCTAAAAACACAAGTAAAATTAATGAATTGTTACGACTCATTCAACATGTTTTCTTGAAGGAGAACATCAGAAAAGTTGAGCACTTCGATAAAATTTTAAATGCCACCCTTCAAAGTGCACATGTTACCTTGCAATCAGAGAGAGAGAGAGAGAGAGAGAGAGAGAGAGAGGAATGTCAAGAATCAGGAAGTGCTAAGAGTTGGCTGCTTTTACTGTAATTTGACTTTGGAGGCTTTTTGTTCATTGGGTGAGGTGAGCATAGCATATTCGCTTGCTGTTTACCACAGTAGAGAGTGGGCCTCTGGGAGACAAACCTCCATCTGCACAGCTGGAATTTCACTAGGACCACCATGAGGAGTTTGCTATTTCAAGGACTAGGAAGTATGTTTTATTTTCACAACTAGGTCATTACCACATCATTCAGACCTGCCCTCCAAGATATGGAGAAAATCCCCCAAGATAGTTGAGAGATGAAGGGCAATAGCAAGTTGTATACTGCCTTCTTCTCTTAATGCTCAACAATGTTCAGTGTGAATAGAGGAATATTCTCCTAAGAAAGCCATTTGTGAGCCCTTTGACTTGAACTACTTTCCATGTTCTTTGCCTTCTCCTTGTTGTATTTATGCCCCAGGATCTTTCTTTGTTGCCATGCACAGTCCTGTTGTACTCACATTGTTGTGCGATCATTATTTCTTGAATGTATTTTCTCATATCTGTCCTAAAGTCAGAAGATGCAAACGGTCAATTTGAGGATCCAGAACTGAGAGCCTTGAAGTCCAATAAGTGTGAACTGGAAGGTATGTTGTCTGTTGGGGAGAAATCCCCATATGGTGGCAATGACTTTGCATTGGGAAGGGAAAGAATGCCTTCTTGCCTTCACACTAGTTGCCCTTTCCTGTCACCCCCAAACCAAGTCTCAGGTCATATGCACATGCACAAAATAATCCATTTTTTTTTACAGAAAGGAAAAAGGCCCTGGAAGACATTTATAATGCTTTGAGTTCTCTTAAAGCAGTCAGGGAAGAAAAAGCCAAAAGGCTGAAGGAGAGAGCAGACATCCTTGATAAATCCTCTGAAGAAAGAAAAATGGCTACAGCAAAGTAAGACGTTCATGTGATAATGGTCCCGAGTACTGTTGTATGAATGAATGTGGTGGCCGCTATAGATAAATATATTTCTTCTAGAATTGGATCCAAGAGTATTTTTGCCAAATGCATTCAGGAGAATTGTGCCTGCCCTTCCTACCTTGCTTCCTATAACCTGCATTTTCCTTTCTGTCCTTAGTGCTTGTCACACATTCTTGTGTCATGTACTTGGGGTAGAAGAGGGAAGATACTGGCATTAAGCACACTGATAACAGGATCCCCTCCGGATCCATTTACATTGTCCTATAGGTTTCAATCCCATCCCATGGTCTTATCAGCCAGGAATTAGGTCATCTTTGTTCAGCACCAGACTTGGGTCAAAAATATTTAGGGAAAACATTGAATTATCTTGCTGCAGAAACCATGGGAGTTTCTTTCTAGACTGTGGGTTGGGATGCCATCAGTACTGCATCTCTTCATCCAGTCTGCAAGTGAGACTCGTATGAAGTGTGTCTTCATGGGTTCATTAGAAATTTGGTGCCCCAGGCGCATGTTTCTTCTTTTGTCCAGTATTTCCTTTTGTTCTCAGGAGGGGGGCCTTTAGAGCCCCTTATTCACATTGAAAAGGAAATGCTTCCTTGTCTTCCCTGGAGACTCAGCTTCTGTTAGTCCTTTCCACACCCGGGGTGGAGCCTGCTCTGTCTCACTGGCATCTTGTTTTTGTTAATGTGTAAGCTCTTTGTGGGAGCAGGTAGAGCACCCTGACCACCTTTCTATCTTCACCCCCTTACAACAGAGCCTCTACATTACAGCCACCCCAGAAAACACTTGCTGAAGGACTACCTGAGAGGCCAGAAGGAAATGCATGTACCTTTCTCTGTCTAGTGCTTTTGTGTCCACTACTAACAGTCTTTCAGTTTTGCATGTGATTCTTGAGTACATCCAGTGCCAAGTTGAAACCCTTTAAAGCAACACCATGAACAAAATAGTCTGAGGGCAACACAGCAAACCAGCCTTTCTAAGCATTTCCCTTTGCTGCCTTCACTGTCAATGAACTGAGTCTTGTTCAAGTAGACTGACTCCATGAAGTTGATAGTTTTCCATCTGAAATCTGTTTCCTGAAGATAAGAGCCTGACTGTGGGACAGTTCACATCATGTTATATTTCAGCATATATTGCCACTCTAAGATTGGCCTTTCCCTCCACCAGGATCTTTGAAAGAGGGGGCAGGGGTTGCACTCCTGAACCTTAGTGATGTGTGGGAGTGATTTGCAATGCTGGTGAAGCCATATCCTGGAAGGCTGTCTTTCATACTCAGTGTCTGTGTCAGGGTACAACTTTTGGACTGAGATTCAGTGCACTGCCCCGTGGAGGTGTAAGGCAATGATGATCCCCTGCCTCATCCTAATGGGTACAGTTGGTCAGGCACAGGTTTTCACACTGACCTGAAATAGGCCTTCTCCATCTCAAACAAAAGACCAACTCTGGGAAGGCACAAGGTGAAATGTTATTTGATGACTTGATGATGAAGGAGTAGAAGCAGAGAACTAGAAAGGCGGCTCTGATTGTAGGCGACTTGGCAGCAGACGGAGGTTGAATGTTCTTTAACATTAAATGGGGTCTTCATTTCTCTGACTGTGTTGTCAGTCTGTGCATCGTTGGGGGAGGGGATAGGGATATTGGAATCTAGGCTTTAAGAGAGCTGAGAAGGAAAAAGGCAGAATTTCTGGACCTTGGCTACTGGACTATGTATATATCTTTCCCATCTTAGGAATCTGGATATGACAAACTGTGAACTAGTGGCAATGAAGAATCAGATGGCAACTGCAGAGGAAGATCTGAAAATAGCTACAAGGGACATACACAAGTGCAAGTGAGTTCAGATACTAATTAGCAGTGTGTCATGAAACCCCTGTTCATTTCTTAGTTCTAACCTTTGTACAATGGGTAGACTCCATGAATATAGTAATATAAACACAAATTCAGAGGACATATCCGTAGAGAATTAACAGACAGGAAAAGATAAGTATTAGAAAGAATAAAACAATTAAGTTACTAAACATTTCTGGGTCTCCAGCATTGACCTGCCCATGTAGAAACTTCATCCATGCCAACGTTCCTGAGGGGTGGTGTCAGTTGTCATAATCTATAGGAAAGCAGTGTGTCATAGGATGAAATCCTATCCATCAAGAAGGTAGTACCACCTGATGGTCCTGGTCTTTGCAACCCTAGGAAACCTGGTGAGTACACAAGTTAAAGGAGAATAGAGCTTTATGTTGGCTTTATGATGAAAGTCACTTGTCACCTGATGAATTAGGGCAAGATTGAAAATGGAAAAGAATTCTATGACCTCTGAACCCTACGGGCTTGGAATGATGAGTAAGGAGAGGATGGAACAATAGCTTTGGTTCTGTACATTTATAATTGTGTGAAAAGTGTTTCATGTTAATGGATAAATTGTATTGGGGGAAGATATGAGGATGATGGGAACATGAGCAGATTATTTATAATCCTACCTAATATTAGGCCTTATTTGATGAAACCAATTGTATCTCACAGACAGCAAATTGAACAAACACGAGAACAGCTGCAGAAGGCAGAACTCACCTTCACACACCAGGTAACGTGAGTTCTGCCTGACATATTGAACCCTTAGTACCTCATGTGGTTGAGTGTAGTGGCCCTTGGAATTCCTAAACACGGACTTTTCATTGTTGCTTTTTCAGGTCGCAGTTTATGAGCATAATACTCAGGACACCTGGGTAAGTGTTTTCTTTTTTCCTCCTCTCTCTCTTTGGTGCACAGTCTGGCATGACTGAAGGTGGATGTGTTTTTCTCCCCTAGATCAAGGCTCGGATCTGGGAGAGGAAAATGGCGGAACAGAGCCGAGAGGTTGCCCGCTTGAAACACAGGTGTGCGAGCGTGACATGAGTTTTTATGGGTGTTTTGAGGGATGACAGCTGTGCTGTTTAGTGTCTAGTTAGAGGACGTGGTGTTGCAACTCTTACAGAAGTCCATTCTTTTTCTGTATCTAAGACTGGATGTGATGGAAGGAAAGAGGCTGCTTGAGAGATACAGGAGACAGAGACCAATGCCTGGAAGTCCAGAGATGCAGAACTCTGCGAGGAGAGGTAAGGGGCACGTGGTGATGTGCAGGAGCCTCATTTCTGCGGCAAAGCCTTTTCCTGTGGGTGATCATCGTGTGTCCTGGACAGAACCGCAAACACTAAGGACAGCAGGTGGTCTGAAGGGGTGACAGAAGGGTCTTCTCCGCTGGTACTGCAAGCAGTGAGGCACTTCTCCCTGTGAATGGTGGAGCTCATGCCCCTCCTCTGACTGTGACCCTCCCACCTCCTCTAGCATCCCCCTGTCTGAAGAGCCTGGAAAGGATGACAGGACAGGGGTCTCATCCTTCTTCCCACCCGGACTCAATGTGAAGACTTTAGTTTATTTGAGGAGAAACTCATTTATTTACTATTTTCATTGCTCCTTTATTTTTATTTTTGAGAACTATAGACCTACATTCCTGAATCCAAGCTCCAAATAGCTTCGTCCTCTGATGTTATCAGTGCAACTCTGCAGCTTCACGGCTAAACACCCATAGTTTTCCTTTTCTCATTAATATAATATCAGTCAAGTTCAGTTCCATTCAGAAATAGTTACATAATAAAGGCTCCCATGTGGAAGGCAGCTTATAGATGAGCTGAAAGACTGAGCAATTTGCCTGGAGTCAGAAGAAACACACCCATGCTCTTCTGTGGAGGGTTTTTTGATGTTATCCACCAACTGACGCTCTCATTTTAATTTTTATCTGAAATGAGATGCTGAGTGATTACCCCTCAAGTGTATTGAGAAATGGCTGTTTTGGTGACGATTTCCTGATTTCTCTTTGAGCTGCCCTGTTGAAAGTTATTTGACTAATTATGAAGAACATGAGCCAGGACCCTATGGTTTCTTCATTAAGATATGATGGCATGGATCTCCCCCTTATCATTGGGGTCAACTGAGGCTTGTGGGTTACTCTCTGCCTCTCCTCCTTGTCCTGAGTGTGGGCAAGAGTTTAACACGTCACAAAATGTGGTGTTTGTGTGAATCCTGCAGAGTCTACTAAAATCAGAGTAAACCTCTATCCCCTTTAGAGCCTTCAGCCGAAGCTGGTGTCACTCCCATGAGTCACAACAACAAGCAGTCTACCAACAATACGGAGAAGGACAAGGTAAATGCTGGGGCCATTTTCAGTTGTAAGTCTGTCAGGAAACCCTCCTTTGCGGAACAGCATGCTCTGCGGCCTTATCCCTGTTTTGTGTGTTGTGTGATATGTCTGCCTATTTATATTTTCCAAATTCACAGCCTGAACCTAAGACTCTACAGGCTTCTGTCTTTTCAGCCTGTCATCTTTTTTCTGGTCAGTTTAGTAGCCAAAGGAACTTAGAAGTTGAGCACCTTTTGGCTTTTCCCTTGTGTTCAAAATAACAACAACAGGAAGATACACTGCACTCTATAGCAAAGTCTCTAAGCTTGTTGACTCCTAACACACTACCTCTCTGTGGGATCAGTGTTGTTGTTATTTTCCTCTTTCTGGTCACACTATTCATGTGTGAAGACTATCTGTTAATTGTAAACGTGAAAAGACTTCCCTCCATCTTTATATTGTGTGCCTTGTACAATTTATGATGGTTTTAGACAAAGTCATTGTCATAACTCACCACCTTCACGTCTTCATGGGTAAATGAACTGTTTGGAATCCTTTCAAGCAGTATCTTAGGTAAAAGTATTCTGAACACAAGGTCCTTCAGTTTTATTCATATGAGCAGGTTCTCTTGTGTCTCCAGTCAGTGTTAGAGCTGATACCATCGCTCATGACACATCCCTGGAAATGTATACCAAAGTCAAAACACATTTGCATTAACTGTTTCATGAATGTCTGCCTCTTTTTTCCCATAGGATGTATTACTCTGTGTCTTGTAGTGTACACAAAATCAGAATTCCTTATGAATTCAGGTAAACACTTGTGGGCCTAGTACTCATTGATATGTAATATATTCCTCACAGCAAACATTTCCTCAGGTCCCCTACAAGACTCCCGGCATCCCCAACTCCCGAGTGGTTTCTTGGCCTTTGACAGCACTTGCAGAAAGTAGGAAGACCTCTTTCTCAGCGAGGGAAGCAGAGGGGGCCAAGTGTGGGGCCAGCAGGCAGAACTTTTTCCCAAGAGTAGCTGTCATTTCATGTGCAAAGAATGAGCTGTGTATTTGCACCCAATGTTTTTATGTTCGGAATAAGCCAAAAACAGAGCTTCTGCCATCACTGTAGTGGAAGGATGCAAGGTGATCCTGGACATGGATGTCTGCCTGTCTGGAATATGCTGCTTCATTAGTTTGGAATTACTTATTTAATCCTGTAAGAGGGGATCATTTTGTTCTAAATTCTCAGACATGGGCAGGGACATGTGGTGACAGTAGTTTAACCGCCTGCGTTTAGTTGCCTAAGCTGTAGGTGGTACCCAGTGGCAGGGACAGAGTTTTCAGGTACTGATACTACTCTCTTGGATCCTGGTGGCAGAGAAGGGGGCAGGTGCTGACCCGTACTTCTATGGGTTTCAGCTGCTTTGGGGATTGGTTCTCTTGTGTGGCATCTGCACGTAGCTGTCACTTCCGTTCTGCAGGGCAGTGTGGATCCGTGGCAACCTCCTCCATTAACTGGAAGATTCTGCACACCCTACTCTAGAGGTCACCCTTTGATCTGGGCACATCCACCTCCTGTACCAGGTTCGGGACCACCCCGAACCCCTCCACCTGCACCACTTGGTAAGATGATCTGGGCAGTATGAGTTGGCTTGCTAAGAACCTTCATCTAATTTTTGTTGTTGTTGAGTCTTTTTTAAAGAAATTTGTTAATGTTTATTTATTTTTGAGACAGACAGAGACAGAGCATGAATGAGGGAGGGTCAGAGAGAGGGAGACACAGAATCTGAAGCAGGTTCCAGGCTCTGAGCTGTCAACACAGAGCCCGATGTGGGGCTTGAACTCACGCACTGTGAGATCATGACCTGAGCCGGGGTGGGATGCTTGACCGACTGAGCCACCCAGGCGCCCCGTTGTTGAGTCTTGTACAAGGTGCAGAGGTGGTACCACAGACCATTGCAATGCAAGGAAAATGCCTGCCATCATCACCACATTCCTTGAGTTTCTCATGATTGACTTATCATCCTTGTGTCATTTCCCCCACCTTGTGTTGGTACAGGTGTCTCTTGTGGAGATGGAATGGGGCTGTATGCAGAAAAGCAGGCCTAGCGCTTCAGCAGATGTGTGCCATACACAGTCCATGTGCTGGGCGGTGGGAGGCATGAGGCTCCGCCTAACGTATATCCATCCAGTTGAGCCCCCAGTCATCCACAGTTGTTTGAGGAGTTATGAAAACACCTGAACCAGGGCTTTTATGGGTCTTCATCAGAGTTTAAAGAATGGTTCTCCCTTTACCTTGGGATCACCTGAAGCATGCAGGATACCCTGTGCATGTGATTTGGGATCTGACTGGGCCAAAGAGTTTCAGTTGCTTGAGGAATGAGGAGAGTGGTTTTGGTTTTGTGGGGTTTTTTTTTTTTTGTTTGTTTTTGTGTTTTTGTTTTGTTTTTGTTTTTTTAATCTCTGCACAATCTACTCAAATCAGAATAAACCTCCATCCCTTCTAGGGCCTATTGCAGATCCAGATGTTGCTCCTGTGAGTAACAACAACACTGACTCTACCAACAGGACCGCGAAGGACAAGGTAAATGCTGTGGACATTTTCAGTTGTAACTCTTTGGCAAAACCCTCCTTTTTCTGTTCGGCGCTCTCTCCTGGCTTTGTGTCTGTTTTGTGTGTTGTATGATATGTCTGCTTGTTTTTCTCATTTTCCAAATGCACAGCCTGAACCTAAGACTCTACAGGCTTCTGTCTTTTCAGCCTGTCATCTTTTTTCTGGTCAGTTTAGTAGCCAAAGGAACTTTGCAGTTGAGCACCTTATGGCTTTTCCCTTGTTGTGTTCAAAATAACAACAACAGGAAGATACACTGCACTCTATAGCAAAGTCTCTAAGCTTGTTGACTCCTAACACACTACCTCTCTGTGGGATCAGTGTTGTTGTTATTTTCCTCTTTCTGGTCACACTATTCATGTGTGAAGACTATCTGTTAATTGTAAACGTGAAAAGACTTCCCTCCATCTTTATATTGTGTGCCTTGTACAATTTATGATGGTTTTAGACAAAGTCATTGTCATAACTCACCACCTTCACGTCTTCATGGGTAAATGAACTGTTTGGAATCCTTTCAAGCAGTATCTTGGGTAAAAGTATTCTGAACACAAGGTCCTTCAGTTTTATTCATATGAGCAGGTTCTCTTGTGTCTCCAGTCAGTGTTAGAGCTGATACCATCGCTCATGACACATCCCTGGAAATGTATACCAAAGTCAAAACACATTTACATTAACTGTTTCATGAATGTCTGCCTCTTTTTTCCCATAGGATGTATTACTCTGTGTCTTGTAGTGTACACAAAATCAGAATTCCTTATGAATTCAGGTAAACACTTGTGGGCCTAGTACTCATTGATATGTAATATGTTCCTCACAGCAAACATTTCCTCAGGTCCCCTACAAGACTCCCGGCATCCCCAACTCCCGAGTGGTTTCTTGGCCTTTGACAGCACTTGCAGAAAGTAGGAAGACCTCTTTCTCAGCGAGGGAAGCAGAGGGGGCCAAGTGTGGGGCCGGCAGGCAGAACTTTTTCCCAAGAGTAGCTGTCATTTCATGTGCAAAGAATGAGCTGTGTATTTGCACCCAATGTTTTTATGTTCGGAATAAGCCAAAAACAGAGCTTCTGCCATCACTGTAGTGGAAGGATGCAAGGTGATCCTGGACATGGATGTCTGCCTGTCTGGAATATGCTGCTTCATTAGTTTGGAATTACTTATTTAATCCTGTAAGAGGGGATCATTTTGTTCTAAATTCTCAGACATGGGCAGGGACATGTGGTGACAGTAGTTTAACCGCCTGCGTTTAGTTGCCTAAGCTGTAGGTGGTACCCAGTGGCAGGGACAGAGTTTTCAGGTACTGATGCTACTCTCTTGGATCCTGGTGGCAGAGAAGGGGGCAGGTGCTGACCCGTACTTCTATGGGTTTCAGCTGCTTTGGGGATTGGTTCTCTTGTGTGGCATCTGCACGTAGCTGTCACTTCCGTTCTGCAGGGCAGTGTGGATCCGTGGCAACCTCCTCCATTAACTGGAAGATTCTGCACACCCTACTCTAGAGGTCACCCTTTGATCTGGGCACATCCACCTCCTGTACCAGGTTCGGGACCACCCCGAACCCCTCCACCTGCACCACTTGGTAAGATGATCTGGGCAGTATGAGTTGGCTTGCTAAGAACCTTCATCTAATTTTTGTTGTTGTTGAGTCTTTTTTAAAGAAATTTGTTAATGTTTATTTTTGAGACAGACAGAGACAGAGCATGAATGAGGGAGGGTCAGAGAGAGGGAGACACAGAATCTGAAGCAGGTTCCAGGCTCTGAGCTGTCAACACAGAGCCCGATGTGGGGCTTGAACTCACGCACTGTGAGATCATGACCTGAGCCGGGGTGGGATGCTTGACCGACTGAGCCACCCAGGCGCCCCGTTGTTGAGTCTTGTACAAGGTGCAGAGGTGGTACCACAGACCATTGCAATGCAAGGAAAATGCCTGCCATCATCACCACATTCCTTGAGTTTCTCATGATTGACTTATCATCCTTGTGTCATTTCCCCCACCTTGTGTTGGTACAGGTGTCTCTTGTGGAGATGGAATGGGGCTGTATGCAGAAAAGCAGGCCTAGCGCTTCAGCAGATGTGTGCCATACACAGTCCATGTGCTGGGCGGTGGGAGGCATGAGGCTCCGCCTAACGTATATCCATCCAGTTGAGCCCCCAGTCATCCACAGTTGTTTGAGGAGTTATGAAAACACCTGAACCAGGGCTTTTATGGGTCTTCATCAGAGTTTAAAGAATGGTTCTCCCTTTACCTTGGGATCACCTGAAGCATGCAGGATACCCTGTGCATGTGATTTGGGATCTGACTGGGCCAAAGAGTTTCAGTTGCTTGAGGAATGAGGAGAGTGGTTTTGGTTTTGTGGGGTTTTTTTTTTTTTGTTTGTTTTTGTGTTTTTGTTTTGTTTTTGTTTTTTTAATCTCTGCACAATCTACTCAAATCAGAATAAACCTCCATCCCTTCTAGGGCCTATTGCAGATCCAGATGTTGCTCCTGTGAGTAACAACAACACTGACTCTACCAACAGGACCGCGAAGGACAAGGTAAATGCTGTGGACATTTTCAGTTGTAACTCTTTGGCAAAACCCTCCTTTTTCTGTTCGGCGCTCTCTCCTGGCTTTGTGTCTGTTTTGTGTGTTGTATGATATGTCTGCTTGTTTTTCTCATTTTCCAAATGCACAGCCTTCACCCAAGAGTCTACAGGCTTCTGTCTTTTCAGCCTGTCATCTTTTTTCTGGTCAGTTTAGTAGCCAAAGGAACTTTGCAGTTGAGCACCTTATGGCTTTTCCCTTGTTGTGTTCAAAATAACAACAACAGGAAGATACACTGCACTCTATAGCAAAGTCTCTAAGCTTGTTGACTCCTAACACACTACCTCTCTGTGGGATCAGTGTTGTTGTTATTTTCCTCTTTCTGGTCACACTATTCATGTGTGAAGACTATCTGTTAATTGTAAACGTGAAAAGACTTCCCTCCATCTTTATATTGTGTGCCTTGTACAATTTATGATGGTTTTAGACAAAGTCATTGTCATAACTCACCACCTTCACGTCTTCATGGGTAAATGAACTGTTTGGAATCCTTTCAAGCAGTATCTTGGGTAAAAGTATTCTGAACACAAGGTCCTTCAGTTTTATTCATATGAGCAGGTTCTCTTGTGTCTCCAGTCAGTGTTAGAGCTGATACCATCGCTCATGACACATCCCTGGAAATGTATACCAAAGTCAAAACACATTTACATTAACTGTTTCATGAATGTCTGCCTCTTTTTTCCCATAGGATGTATTACTCTGTGTCTTGTAGTGTACACAAAATCAGAATTCCTTATGAATTCAGGTAAACACTTGTGGGCCTAGTACTCATTGATATGTAATATGTTCCTCACAGCAAACATTTCCTCAGGTCCCCTACAAGACTCCCGGCATCCCCAACTCCCGAGTGGTTTCTTGGCCTTTGACAGCACTTGCAGAAAGTAGGAAGACCTCTTTCTCAGCGAGGGAAGCAGAGGGGGCCAAGTGTGGGGCCGGCAGGCAGAACTTTTTCCCAAGAGTAGCTGTCATTTCATGTGCAAAGAATGAGCTGTGTATTTGCACCCAATGTTTTTATGTTCGGAATAAGCCAAAAACAGAGCTTCTGCCATCACTGTAGTGGAAGGATGCAAGGTGATCCTGGACATGGATGTCTGCCTGTCTGGAATATGCTGCTTCATTAGTTTGGAATTACTTATTTAATCCTGTAAGAGGGGATCATTTTGTTCTAAATTCTCAGACATGGGCAGGGACATGTGGTGACAGTAGTTTAACCGCCTGCGTTTAGTTGCCTAAGCTGTAGGT
Source organism: Panthera onca (assembly GCF_046562875.1). Lineage (NCBI taxonomy): Eukaryota > Metazoa > Chordata > Mammalia > Carnivora > Felidae > Panthera > Panthera onca. The sequence continues at coordinate 37,106,219 of NC_138340.1, read as the reverse complement.
GGTACCCAGTGGCAGGGACAGAGTTTTCAGGTACTGATGCTACTCTCTTGGATCCTGGTGGCAGAGAAGGGGGCAGGTGCTGACCCGTACTTCTATGGGTTTCAGCTGCTTTGGGGATTGGTTCTCTTGTGTGGCATCTGCACGTAGCTGTCACTTCCGTTCTGCAGGGCAGTGTGGATCCGTGGCAACCTCCTCCATTAACTGGAAGTTTCTGCACACCCTACTCTAGAGGTCACCCTTTGATCTGGGCACATCCACCTCCTGTACCAGGTTCGGGACCACCCCGAACCCCTCCACCTGCACCACTTGGTAAGATGATCTGGGCAGTATGAGTTGGCTTGCTAAGAACCTTCATCTAATTTTTGTTGTTGTTGAGTCTTTTTTAAAGAAATTTGTTAATGTTTATTTTTGAGACAGACAGAGACAGAGCATGAATGGGGGAGGGTCAGAGAGAGGGAGACACAGAATCTGAAGCAGGTTCCAGGCTCTGAGCTGTCAACACAGAGCCCGATGTGGGGCTTGAACTCACGCACTGTGAGATCATGACCTGAGCCGGGGTGGGATGCTTGACCGACTGAGCCACCCAGGCGCCCCGTTGTTGAGTCTTGTACAAGGTGCAGAGGTGGTACCACAGACCATTGCAATGCAAGGAAAATGCCTGCCATCATCACCACATTCCTTGAGTTTCTCATGATTGACTTATCATCCTTGTGTCATTTCCCCCACCTTGTGTTGGTACAGGTGTCTCTTGTGGAGATGGAATGGGGCTGTATGCAGAAAAGCAGGCCTAGCGCTTCAGCAGATGTGTGCCATACACAGTCCATGTGCTGGGCGGTGGGAGGCATGAGGCTCCGCCTAACGTATATCCATCCAGTTGAGCCCCCAGTCATCCACAGTTGTTTGAGGAGTTATGAAAACACCTGAACCAGGGCTTTTATGGGTCTTCATCAGAGTTTAAAGAATGGTTCTCCCTTTACCTTGGGATCGCCTGAAGCATGCGGGATACCCTGTGCATGTGATTTGGGATCTGACTGGGCCATAGATTTTCAGTTGCTTGAGGAATGAGGGGAGTGGTTTTGGTTTTTTGGGGTTTTTTTTTTTTGTTTTTGTGTTTTTGTTTTGTTTTGTTTTTTTAATCTCTGCACAATCTACTCAAATCAGAATAAACCTCCATCCCTTCTAGGGCCTATTGCAGATCCAGATGTTGCTCCTGTGAGTAACATCAACACTGACTCTACCAACAGGACCACGAAGGACAAGGTAAACGTTGTGGACATTTTCAGTTGTAACTCTTTGGCAAAACCCTCCTTTTTCTGTTCAGCGCTCTCTCCTGGCTTTGTGTCTGTTTTGTGTGTTGTATATGTCTGCTTGTTTTTCTCATTTTCCAAATGCACAAGCTTAACCCAAGTGTCTATGGGGTTCTCTACTTTCTGCCTGTCAACTCCTTGTGGAAGGTTTAGAACCAATCGTGCCTAGGGCTGAGCACCCAAGGGCTTTTCTGGTGTATACCTGGAAATAACCCAGGGAGGAAGAGACCACACTCCACCTAGAAGTCTTTTGGCATGCCTTATTTTTTCTGGACCTCCTCAGTGTGGAATCATTGCTCTTTCTGTTTCTTCCTGTTCTGTTTCTGTCTAGGGGATTAATGTGTTCAGAAAATCGGCAGTTATCCTTATGTTTTGAAAATGCAAACTGCCTTCACTCCAAATTATATTTTTGTATGTGTCATTAGAGTGGTCTTAGACAAAGTAAATTTAATACCTGTCAACATTCAGCCTTTCTTTTTTCTTTTTTTTTGTAAACGTGCTGTCTGGAATCCCTTTAGGTGTGCCCTGGGTATACATATTCTGAACTACAAGCGATGACATATTTTTTGTAGAAAGCACGAATTGTAACATGCGTGGTGAAGAGAGACAATCTGTAATTACCTGCATTGTAATTCTCCACTGTGTCCTTTGTGTTCACATGAGCACGTTCTCTTGTGTCCTGTGTCACTGTGACAGGTGAAACATGGAGATGTACAGCAGAAATGAAAGTGTATTTGTGTTAATTCCGTTACTTAGAATTTCAGCTCATCTTTTAGAGAACAAAAGTACCCTGCGAGTTGTACTGTATTTAACTGAGAAGTACCACTGAATGAAAATAAATTAGCTAAGCCTACCTAACATGTATAGGTAACATGTTTCTCTAAGAACATGCTTTTCGAGGTTCTCTGCATGACCTCACGATCCCCATCCCCCAACATGCCTCTGTGCCCATGGATAGCACTTGCAGAAAGGAGAAGACCTCATTGTCGGGAGAGAAGCAGATCGGGCACAGGCGGGGGCTTAGAGGCAGAGCTTTGAGCCACGATTGCTGTGATTCCATGTGTGGAGCCTGGGATTGTCATTCCTTCTCAATCTGTAGTTCTTCACATACAAATAAGCAGCCTCTGTGGTGGAGGCGGATGCGGGGTGGAAGGTGATTCTGGACTTAAATGCCTTCCTATCAGGAATATGCTATTTTATTAATTTGGTATTCATTCCATAAATCTTTTAGGACAAGAGCTTGCTGTTCTACATTTGCACACATGTGGGAACACTGGTTTGTCCCCATAGCATCCGTTCCCCACCCCCAAAGCATAAGTGGAACCCAAAGTATGGGTAGAGATTTTGGCGCTGATGCTGCCCTCTTGGAACCTGGTGGTGGGGAAGCTGGCAGGAGATGAGCACTGCTTCTTTGGTTTGCCACTTTTTGCTGGTGTTGGTGCTTTGCTCTGTCCTATGAACATAGCTTTCATTTCTGTTCCACAGGCCATTATGAATGCAAGAGGGCCTGGTCCTTCCCCAGGATCGCCTTGCAGGCTGTCCCCCATGGACCGCCCTTCACCACCAGTCACGGGCTATGGGCCACCTCCGTCTCCTCCACCAGCTCCTCCACGTACTAAATTTGGTAAGATGACCTGAACTGGATGAGTGACTGATAAAGCGTATTCGTCTTCTTCGTGAAAGCCTTGGTGGGAATGATGTAGGGATGCTTGTGAGGGCTTGGCCATTCAACTGCAAACCTGCCTGAGGACAGTGTCACATATCTCAAGTTTCTCAGGACATAGTGTACAATGGGCTGTGTCATTTCCCTGTAATGAGGTCAGCTGTAGGTGTCTCTTGTCAAAAAGAAAGACGATTTTTACACAAAGGCTGATGTATCAGGAGTACTGGTGCCTGTCTGACAGACACAATGCTTTGAGTTCCGTGAAGGATGAGATGCACCCCTAAGTGCAGGTGCCTCAGGTGTCCCGTCTGAAAGGGGGCACATGCATTATATGACACAGACCTTGTGGTCACCATAGTGGAAGTACTAGTGAAGGATCCAGTGCAAAATAGGGGAAACTTGAATCATGCAGGAATAGAAGGGAAGTTGAGCACAGTAAGCAGAGTTTGAGGAAGTGTAGAGGGGAGGGAATTGGGGTCAGTAGGATGGACTTGGAGGCCATTTCTGGCAGGCCCCACAAACTGGGAAGGGAGCATGAGGACAGTGTGAAGTCTGCAAAGGACTGCTGCACGGGTTCAACCACAATGTAGAATGTAGTCATCATCTCTGAAATGTCAATGTTACCACAGTGCACCTACTTCATAATCTAAATAAATTTTGTTGTTTCCCTTGGTTTTCTGAAGGGTCTGGACATGTTTGAAGAATGTTTTGGGAGACTTGGGAAATTAAACTTAGTCTTAGGAAACGCTTGTCTGCCTAAGTTTGTGTGTCTCAGTGAGACTAAATGTGAAGGCAGGTTGTAGATCAGCTGTGCCGCTTCCTTGGCCTTCAGCCTGAGTCAGACTCTTGTTGGGGAATTCAGGGGTGAGGAGGAGCCACCCCTGCTGAACTCTGGTCACCACACCTCTGCGTCTGCTGTCACCACCCTGCCTGCAGGTTTGCGTCTCCGAAACTTCCCTCACAGTCTCCTGAGGCTTTGCCTGTGTTCCTGCTGTTTCAGCTCTAACACCAGCTCTCGGCGGTCATCTCAGAGTCTCAGGTTTGTAATCTGAGAAACAGGGACAATGTTGGTTTCTGAGGTCAGTACGATGAAGAGGTGAGAAGCACTTAAGGAATTTGTAAAATGTATGGGAGGAGTGGACACTCACCCTTCTCAGGGTGGAAATGAATGTATCTCCACACAGAAGGTCATCAACAGATGTTCATCCAATTTCATGAAACTAAGAGTGTAATGCCTGAGGGTGAGAGGTTGGCAATCCCTGTTTCAAAACATACGGCAAAGACCCCTGTGTTTTTTCTTTTAAAATTCAGGTCCTACTTACGAAAAAGAAAAAGATAACTGTGATACTGTGTACATTCAGGGATCTATACCTAAGATTTGAAGACAGTCATAATCCCTTAGAGGTAGACACACAGATGCAGCCACACAATTAAGTGTTCATCCAAGGCCACAGATATATTGTTGAAGACAAAATACATAGAGGAGAACACAAGATCCCATTGCAATAAGCCTAAATCTCTTTGCCTTACAGGAGAATGTGAAGTTTGAAGAGGACCCTGAACTGTGACCAATAGGCTGTGGTGTGATATATTCAGAAAAGTTGTCTGATATGCGTATTTGACTGAATTCTTTCCCTGACCATTCCTGTCCCCTCTATTTTGTTTTTCCTCATTTCCCCTAATAAACCCATCACAGTTCTGTATCTCTGTCATTATCTGCTTCCAGGAGAATCTACGGTCATTCTGTGTTGATGTACACAGTGTGACCCCTGTATACACGGTCACAAACAGGTAGAATCTACAGTTATAGGGGAAGAAGATAAGTGTTTGAATTGTATTGACTGCCCATGTCCCGCTGGTTCCTTCTGGGGTAGTGGCCAGAACCTTCCTCCAGATCTGGTGACAGTTGTGTTTACTCGTCAATAGATCCTCACAAGCACGTGGCACTTCCTACTCACCGTGGTGTGTGGTGATCAGCAGGGCAGCTATCAGCCCCCAGGACATGGCTGATTCGTGATTGCAAGAAATGGATGAGGGGTCAGCAGTGTCTCAGGTAGAACAGTGAGGAAACCCTGCATGAATCCACATGTTGTGGATTTGCCCATGTACCAGCTACCTCACGGTAGCACCAATCCAGGTGGGAGCTGAGGTAGACTCATGGTAGTAGTTGTGGGTGTGAGTCTTATAATGGCCCATATTCCTCTCGGTGTTTTCTGTTTTTATCTTTTATTTTGATGCAATGTTTATTTTTGAGAGAGAGAGAGACAGAGCACAATTGAGAGAGGGGCAGAGAGAGAGGGAGACACAGAATCCAAAGCAGGCTCCAGGCTCTGAGCTATCAGCACAGAGCCCAATGCGGGGCTCAAACTCACAAATCCTGAGATCATGACCTGAGCCAAAGGTGGACACTTAAGTGACTGAGCCACCAAGTCGCCCCGCCCCCCCCAGTTTCCTTTTCGAGGGCCGGGCAGGGCAGATGTCAATGACATGATACCCATTCCGCACCACCAAGAGGAGTTGGGTGTAAGCATCTGACTCTTTCCGGGTCCTCAAAGCCCATGCATTCTGCCCCAGAGCCCCTGACTCCTGCTGGGCCCTCCTTCCTCCCAGGTTATGGAGGCAACCAGCCTTCCATCCACGTTGGGGTCATGGCTGGGCCACCAAGGGCTCAAAATCTGGCTGTCCACATGCTTCCCTGCGGTGGCTGGGAACAGCAGTGCTCCAGTAAAGGTCAGCATGAGCAGCTTCTCTAAACAGGATTCTCATCCACTGTGATCAGGGCCTGAGCTAAAACATGACAGGGGAGAGGGGGACACAGGAGATGTGGTGCTGTTTCCTGGACAGGGCTGCACAGAGCAGAAGGCCAAGGGCTGCTAATCTCTGGATTCTGGATGGTAGGTGAGCAGTTTAAAACACCACAGCCTTCTCTTACATCAAAAGAGAAACCTATATCTTCACCCAGCCTTCCTCTGATATGAAGAGATGACAATTATTTTTTGAAGGCACAATTGTCTACCTATGAGTCTGATGGAAATGATTTCATCCAACTTCGTCCATGAAGCACTTTTCATTGAAATTACCCATATAGAGGCAGGAAATTTATACCAGATGTGTAGCTCCCTCTAGATGCGCATTCTGACCTTGTCACATTTGTGTCCTCAAAGACATTATTGACAACTTGAAAAATAAGCTCTCCACATCAAGATGGTGACATTAGAGAATGTGGTATAAATGGAATTTCATATGTTCTCAATTAGAAATAATTTTTAATGGTGAAGGAGAAATTAAAAATATTGTCATTTTTAATTGAAATAGTAGACTCACCATGTTGTATTAGTTTCAGGCATATATCATGGTGATTCCGTGTGTATACATTACGCTCTCCAGGTACCTCTACAAGGGTAGCTATATTGCGAAAGTATGCAACGCTTTCTTACAGGATTGACGCTATTCTATGGGCTGTACCTTGGATCCCAATGGCTTATTCATTCCATAGCTGGGAGCCTGTATCTCTTTCTCAGAGGTGTCAACTTTTTTTATTTAACCCAAGTATTATGGTGCTAAACACCATGACCTGTGGGTCAGCAGGTGTCAATTTGCAGTCTGTATTTCTGCGAATGCTGCTTAAAGCATTACACATGATATCATTACGTCAATAAATTCGGTTTCATTCTGCACTCAGTAAAAGGGAGAAGGAAAAGGTTTCTTTGTGTCCCAAGTCCTTCGCTAAGACCCTTCCTGACCAGAACAGCCTTCACTGGACCAGCTGCACTGTCAGTACTTCCAGCTGAGCAGCCATGGCCTTGAGCATTGCAGGAATTCGCACGGTGGCCGGCAGAGGGCGCGCACGCACCACGCCCAGGGAGGGGCCGGGCCTCTGCGTGGCCAGTGATGGCTTGAGAAGGCGCCCACCGGGCTTTTCTGATCCAGGGCGTCCCCGGGCTGTTAAGGCTTCCTTGCTTCTGAGGACCCAGTGCCTCTGAGTGTGGGCAAAGAGCCAGAGCTGCGTTTCCAGCAGGTTCCGCCCCCGGGCCTGGGGGAGTCCCTGGAGGCTTCGCAGCCCCTTGGCGTCTCCTAGGTGATGGGGCTGAGTCCTGAGGCGGGGGAGGCAGGGCCTGGGCGGCTTCCCTGGAAGCGCGGGTGGTCGGTTGGCGGCACAGTCCCTCGCTTTTTCTGGGCTGTTCCGTGGTTTGTTCCTCATTTCTCCTGCTGGTATTTCCCTGGAGGATCCCTGGATTCAGGGGGTCCCGTGACGCCACGTCAGAGAGGCTGGTCTTGGTTTGTTCCAGGTTCAGGCTTGTTTCGGGGGAGAAATTGTGACACAAATTGGGAGGAACAGGAGCCGCATTCAGTTGGGAAGTGAAGCCGCCAAACGTTGACTCTCAGGACCTTCTAGAAGAAGGAGCTGGGACCCACTCTCTGAGTCCTGCCGAAACCAGAGCCAGAGGTGAAAACACAATGTGCCCTCCACATCGCACATGCTTTTATGAACTTTCAGTGGGGATTTTTTCCCAACAATGTTGTAGTCGTTGGAAACAACTGGAAACCTGACAGTATGTTGTGTAGGGAACCGCCCGTTTCTTGAATGTTCAATATTATTCCTGCAACAGAATTTGTTACAGTTATCCTCTCTTGTCTTCATTGGAAGGAATCTCATCAATAAGATCTTAAAAACATCCTCGTTACCTTATCCCCTTTTCAGTTGAGATTTGGCATGTTTTCTGATTTCTCATGAACTCGTGAACATCTGAAATTCTTTTAAATTGATTGCAGGTTTTACTAAAAGCTGATTCACGGCGTCCCTCCCAGACTGCTGATGGTCAAAGAACATACCAAGGCCACTTCTCAGTATGGGTAAGACTGTACGAAACAAACATCGTGAATCGATTTTAGAAGAAAAAGCCTGATGGTATTTTTTCTTTATGAAAATTGATGCTTAGATCCCCTGTTCGATACATTCCCCCCCTTTTTTTTTCTTTCTTTCTCATTTTCTCAGTCAGAGATTCACAGACCTGCCTGAGTTTTACATTCACCACACATATTTTCAAGGCTCCTTTCTGTCCCTGTAAGAAAGAAGACAGACCTTCTGATGCGCAGGCAAGTTGCTGTAACTTCACGATTTGTGGTGTAGGTGTCTGTTAACTTCCCCCCACCCCCCAGTTGAAAATATCACCCCACCTTGAGTAGTGCCATTAAAAATGTAATCTATGTTCACCAGTATGATTTCATTTCGTTATAGTGGATTTCTTCATTTGATATTTTGTGTATATGCATACATTAGATGTTTTAGTCCTGAGAAAACCCCACATGTAGTTGAAAGAAAAATGTATATCCTATATGGAATATTAGGAGATTGCACATTAAATTCATAAATGTAGAATTTTTTAATGCTTTTATTTATTTATTTTTTAAATATGCAATTCATTGTCAAATTGGTTTCCATACAACACCCAGTGCTCATCCCAACAGGTGCCCTCCTCAATACCCATCACCCACCCTGCCCTCCCTCCCACCCCCCATCAACCCTCAGTTTGTTCTCAGTTTTTAAGAGTCTCTTATGTTTTGTCTCCCTCCCTCTCTAAGCTCTTTTTTTTTTTCTGTTTCCTCCCCCATGGGTTTCTGTTACGTTTCTCAGGATCCACATAAGAGTGAAAACATATGGTATCTGTTTTTCACTGTATGCATTATTTCACTTAGCATAGCACTCTCCAGTTCCATCCACGTTGCAACAAAAGGCCATATTTCATTCTTTCTCATTGCCACGTAGTATTCCATTGTGTATATAAACCACAATTTCTTTATCCATTCATCAGTTGATGGACATTTAGGCTCTTTCCATAATTTGGCTCTTGTTGAAAGTGCTGCTATAAACATTGGGGTACAAGTGCCACTATGCATCAGCACTCCTGTATCCCTTGGGTAAATTCCTAGCAGTGCTATTGCTGGGTTATAGGGTAGGTCTATTTTTAATTTTTTGAGGAACCTCCAAACTGTTTTCCAGAGCGGCTACACCAGTTTGCATTCCCACCAACAGTACAAGAGTGTTCTGTTTCTCCACATCCTCGCCAGCATCTATAATCTCCTGATTTATTCATTTTGGCCACTCTGACTGGCGTGAGGTGATATCTGAGTATGGTTTTGATTTGTATTTCCCTGATGAGGAGCGACGTTGAGCATCTTCTCATGTGCCTGTGGGCCATCTGGATGTCTTCTTTAGAAGTGTCTATTCATGTTTCCTGCCCGTTTCTTCACTGGATTATTTGTTTTTTGGGTGTGGAGCTTGGTGAGCTCTTTATAGATTTTGGATACTAGCCCTTTGTCCGATATGTCATTTGCAAATATCTTTTCCCATTCCGTTGGTTGCCTTTTAGTTTGGTTGATTGATTCCTTTGCAGTGCATAAGCTTTTGATCTTGATGAGGTCCCAATAGTTCATTTTTGCTTTTAATTCCCTTGCCTTTGGGCATGTGTCCAGTAAGAAATTGCTGCAGCTGAGGTCAGAGAGGTTATTTCCTGCTTTCTCCTCTAGGGTTTTGATGGTTTCCTGTCTCACATTCGGGTCCTTCATCCATTTTGAGTTTATTTTTGTGAATGGTGTAAGAAAGTGGTCTAGTTTCAACCTTCTGCATGTTGCTGTCCAGTTCTCCCAGCACCATTTGTTAAAGAGACTGTCTTTTTTCCACTGGATATTCTTTCCTACTTTGTCAAAGATTAGTTGTCCATACTTTTCTGGGTCTAGTTCTGGGGTTTCTAGTCTATTCCATTGGTCTATGTGTCTGTTTTTGTGCCAATACCATGCTGTCTTGATGATGACAGCTTTGTAGTAGAGGCTAAAGTCTGGGATTGTGATGCCTCCTGCTTTGGTCTTCTTCTTCAAAATTACTTTGGCTATTCGGGGTCTTTTGTGGTTCCATATGAATTCTAGGATTGCTCGTTCTAGCTTTGAGAAGAATGCTGGTGCAATTTTGATTGGGATTGCATTGAATGAGTAGATAGCTTTGGGTAGTATTGACATTTTAACAATATTCATTCTTCCAATCCATGAGCACAGAATGTTTTTCCATTTCTTTATGTCTTCTTCAATTTCCTTCATAAGCTTTCTATAGTTTTCAGCATACAGATCTTTTACATCTTTGGTTAGGTTTATCCCTAGGTATTTTATGCTTCTTGGTGCAACTGTGAATGGGATCAGTTTCTTATTTATCTTTCTGTTGCTTCATTATTAGTGTATAGAATGCAACTGATTTCTGTACATTGATTTTGTATCGTGCAACTTTGCTGAATTCATGTATCAGTTCTAGCAGACTTTTGGTGGAGTCCATTGGGTTTTCCAAGTATAGTATCATGTCATCTGCAAACAGTGAAACCTTGACTTCATCTTTGCCAATTTTGGTGCCTTTTATTTCCTTTTGTTGTCTGATTGCTGATGCCAGAACTTCCAACACTATGTTAAACAACAGCGGTGAGAGTGGACATCCCTGTCATGTTCCTGATCTCAGAGAGAAAGCTATCAGTTTTTCCCCATTGAGGATGCTATTAGGTGTGGGCTTTTCATAAATGGCTTTTATGATGTTTAAGTATGTTCCTTCTATCCCGACTTTCTCAAGGGTTTTTATTAAGAAAGGATGTTGAATTTTGTCAAATGCTTTTTTGCATTGATTGACAGGATCATATGGTTCATATCTTTTCTTTTATTAATGTGATGTATCACATTGATTGATTTGCGAATGCTGAACCAGCCCTGCATCCCAGGAATGAATCCCGCTTGATCATGGTGAATAAATCTTTTTATATGCTGTTGAATCTTATTTCTAGTATCTTAATGAGAATTTTTGCATCCATATTCATCAGGGATATTGGCCTGTAGTTGTCTTTTATTCCTGGGTCTCTGTCTGGTTTAGGAATCAAAGTTCTTGGCTTCATAGAATGAGTCTGGAAATTTTCCTTCCCTTTCTATTTTTAGGAATAGCTTGAGAAAGATAGGTATTATCTCTGCTTTAAATGTCTGGTAGAATTCCCCTGGGAAGCCATCTGGTCCTGGACTCTTATTTGTTGGGAGATTTTTGATAACTGATTCAATTTCTTCACTGGTATGGGTCTGTTCAAGTTTTCTATTTATTCCTGTTTGAGTTTTGGGAGTGTGTGGGTGCTTAGGAATTTGTCCATTTCTTCCGGGTTTTCCAGCTTGCTGGCATATAATTTTTTTTCCAATATATGAAATTTATTGTCAAATAGGTTTCCATACAACACCCAGTGTTCATCCCAAAAGGTGCCCTCCTCAATACCCATCACCCACCCTCCCCTCCCTCCCACCCCCATCAACCCTCAGTTTGTTCTAAGTTTTTAAGAGTCTCTTATGCTTTGGCTCTCTCCCACTCTAATCTCTTTTTTTTTTTTTCCTTCCCCTCCTCCATGGGTTTCTTTTAAGTTTCTCAGGATCCACATAAGAGTGAAAACATATGGTACCTGTCTTTCTCTCTATGGCTTATTTCATTTAGCATCACACTCTCCAGTTCCATCCACGTTGCTACAAAGGGCCATATTTTGTTCTTTCTCATTGCCCTGTAGTACTCCATTGTGTATATGAACCACAATTTCTTTATCCATTCATCAGTTGATGGACATTTAGGCTATTTCCATACTTTGGAAATTGTTGAGAGTGCTGCTATGAACATTGGGGTACAAGTGCCCCTATGCATCAGTACTCCTGTATCCCTTGGGTAAATTCCTAGCAGTGCTATTGCTGGGTCATAGGGTAGGTCTATTTTTAATTTTTTGAGGAACCTCCACACTGCTTTCCAGAGTGGCTGCACCAATTTGCATTCCCACCAACAGTGCAAGAGGGTTCCCGTTTCTCCACATCCTCTCCAGCATCTATAGTCTCCTGATTTGTTCTTTTTGGCCACTCTGACTGGCGTGAGGTGATATCTGAGTGTGGTTTTGATTTGTATTTCCCTAATGAGGAGCGACGTTGAGCATCTTTTCGTGTGCCTGTTGGCCATCCGGATGTCTTCTTTAGAGAAGTGTCTATTCATGTTTTCTGCCCATTTCTTCACTGGGTTATTTGTTTTTCAGGTGTGGAGTTTGGTGAGCTCTTAATAGATTTTGGATACTAGCCCTTTGTCCGATATGTCATTTGCAAATATCTTTTCCCATTCCGTTGGTTGCCTTTTAGTTTTGTTGGTTGTTTCCTTTGCTGTGCAGAAGCTTTTTATCTTCATAAGGTCCCAGTAATTGATTTTTGATTTTAATTCCCTTGCCTTTGGGGATGTGCCGAGTAAGAGATTGCTAGGGCTAAGGTCAGAGAGGTCATTTCCTGCATTCTCCTCTAGGGTTTGGATGGTTTCCTGTCTCACATTCAGGTCCTTTATCCATTTTGAGTTTATATTTGTGAATGGTGTGAGAAAGTGGTCTAGTTTCAACCTTCTGCATGTTGCTGTCCAGTTCTCCCAGCACCATTTGTTAAAGAGACTGTCTTTTTTCCATTGGATGTTCTTTCCTGCTTTGTCAAAGATTAGTTGGCCATACGTTTGTGGGTCTAGTTCTGGAGTTTCTATTCTATTCCATTGGTCTATGTGTCTGTTTTTGTGCCAATACCATGCTGTCTTGATGATTACAGCTTTGTAGTAGAGGCTAAAGTCTGGGATTGTGATGCCTCCTGCTTTGGTCTTCTTCTTCTTCAAAATTACTTTAGCTATTGGGGGCCTTTGGTGGTTCCATATGAATTTTAGAATTGCTTGTTCTAGTTTCAAGAAGAATGCTGGTGCAATTTTGATTGGGATTGCATTGAATGTGTAGATAACTTTGGGTAGTATTGACATTTTGACAATATTTATTCTTCCAATCCATGAGCACTGAATGTTTTCCCATTGCTTTATATCTTCTTCAATTACCTTCATAAGCTTTCTATAGTTTTCAGCATACAGATCTTTTACATCTCTGGTTAGATTTATTCCTAGGTATTTTATGCTTCTTGGTGCAATTGTGAATGGGATCAGTTTATTTGTCTTTCTGTTGCTTCATTGTTAGTGTATAAGAATGCAACTGATTTCTGTACATTGATTTTGTATCCTACAACTTCGCTGAATTCATGAGTCAGTTCTAGCAGACTTTTGGTGGAGTCTATCGGATTTTCCATGTATAATATCATGTCATCTGCAAAAAGCGAAAGCTTGACTTCATCTTTGCCAATTTTGATGCCTTTGAGTTCCTTTTGTTGTCTGATTGCTGATGCCAGAACTTCCAGCACTATGTTAAACAACAGCGGTGAGAGTGGACATCCCTGTCGTGTTCCTGATCTCAGGGGGAAAGTTCTCAGTTTTTCCCCATTGAGGATGATGTTAGCTGTGGGCTTTTCATAAATGGCTTTTATGATGTTTAAGTATGTTCCTTCTATCCTTTCTCAAGGGTTTTTATTAAGAAAGGGTGCTGGATTTTGTCAAAGGCCTTTTCTGCATCGATTGACGGGATCATATGGTTCTTATCTTTTCTTTTATTAATGTGATGTATCACATTGATTGATTTGCGAATGTTGAACCAGCCCTGCATCCCAGGAATGAATCCCACTTGATCATGGTGAATAATTCTTTTTATATGCTGTTGAATTCGATTTGCTAGTATCTTATTGAGAATTTTTGCATCCATATTCATCAGGGATATTGGCCTGTGGTTGTCTTTTTTTGCTGGGCCTCTGTCTGGCTTAGGAATCAAAGTAATACTGGCTTCATAGAATGAGTCTGGAAGTTTTCCTTCCCTTTCTATTTCTTGGAATAGCTTGAAAAGGATAGGTATTATCTCTGCTTTAAACGTCTGGTAGAACTCCCCTGGGAAGCCACCTGGCCCTGGACTCTTATTTGTTGGGAGGATTTTGATAACCGATTCAATTTCTTCGCTGGTTATGGGTCTGTTCAAGCTTTCTGTTTCCTCCTGATTGAGTTTTGGAAGCGTGTGGGTGTTTAGGAATTTGTCCATTTCTTCCAGGTTTTCCAGCTTGTTGGCATATAATTTTTCATAGTATTCCCTGATAATTGCTTGTCTTTCTGAGGGATTGCTCGTAACAATTCCATTTTCATTCATGATTTCATCTATTTGGGTCATCTCCCTTTTCTTTTTGAGAAGCATGGCTAGAGGTTTATCAATTTTGTTTATTTTTTCAAAAAAACAACTCTTGGTTTCATTGATCTGCTCTACAGTTGTTTTAGATTCTGTATTGTTTATTTCTGGTCTGATCTTTATTATTTCTCTTCTTCTGCTGGGTTTGGGGTGTCTTTGCTGCTCTGCTTCTATTTCCTTTAGGTGTGCTGTTAGATTTTGTATTTGGGATTTTTCTTGTTTCTTGAGATAGGCCTGGATTGCAATGTATTTTCCTCTCAGGACTGCCTTCGCTGCATCTCAAATCACTTTAAAATCTTAGAGGTTCAACTGTCTGCTTACATTCACCATCTCTTCTTGCATGTTGTCCACTTTTTTCATTATCTGCATTATCATAGGAATGGAAGTGGTTTTAAGTTCCCAGGATGATAATTCCTACATCTCTGCCATAGGAAGTGTAATTCTAATGCTTGCTATCTGTGTTCAAACTGTGTGGTTTTTACTTTACTATGCCTTGTAAGTTGTGTTGAAAGGCAAACGTTATGTGCTGGTAAAGGAACTGAGGTAAATAGGACATGAGTGTGAGGTTTTTCTATTTATCTGGCTAGGGGTTAGTCTGAATTTACTCCCAGGTGAGACAGGAAGGCGAGAGCCCTGGAGTTGAGTATTTTCCCTCACCTGTATTGCTTACTCTTTGGGAAATCCCCAGTTAGGCTCTTCGTTCCTCTTGAGGGCAGATCTTTTCTGGAAGAACAGAATACTTTGGAATTTATTTCTAAATGAGTATTTGCCCCTCTCCCTGCCACTGTAGAAAACTTGCCTTCACACAGAAACACAAATATTAAGTATTTGGTGTGTTCATATTCCTTTTCACTTCCCCGCCTGTGGGGCTGGGTGACAAGGGACAGGGAAGCTCAGAGGTTCCTAAGTGGCTTTTTGATAGCATGATGATATTCTAATATCCTGGCAAGAGTTTAGGGCTGGCCTCAGCCTCTCATCATCCTTTAAAACTTTAGAATGGGGAAATATGTTAATGGTGTCAAAACCGGGTCATGCCTAGATTTGATTGAGCTAGAATTTATCAGGAGAACTGAGGTCTGCAGAGCTCTTTTTGCTCTTTTTTTAAACATCAACTGTTATTTCTGTTGTTGCTTGTGCTTTAGCTCTAGCCGTGTTTTATTCTTTTTCTCATTTGGTGGCTTTTATTTTGTTTGTAGTAGTCTGGAAAAAATCATGGCACCTGATGTGCTATAACCCTGTATGAATTCAGCAGACAGACAACTCCATGTAATATTTCAGAAGAGCTTTCTAGAGAATAAAAGAGGCATATCTTAGCTCAAAGGTTTTGCCCACCCTTCCTCTGTCCCTCCCTCCCTCCCTTCCTTCCTGTTTCTTTATTTCAGGATTTCAAAATAATCCTAGTTCTAAACTTCAGTGTGGATACTGGATTTAAAAAAAAATAAGTGAGGGAAATGACAATTTAAAGCATTTTTAAAATGTATTATCAATGGTCAAAATTGAATAGGCTGAATGTTCATTTAACATAAACAAATTTTCTGTTAAAAAAAAAAGCTATTTACGTTGTGCTCTTTAACAGAAATTGTGAAGTAACATGACTTAAATAGGAAATTCTATTTTTTCTTATCTTTTAATCCTGTGAATTAATTATGCATAATAAAATTACTGTAATTTCACTGGATTACTATTTTGCTATTTATCAGGAACTATAGGTTTTTACTAATAATATGTTTTGACACCAAATTTAATTTTGTTTTTTCCCCTCTTAGATAGAGCCTCGAGAATATCACGGTAAGAATTTAAGCTTTAGTTTTCTTTGTAATATTTTCTCAGTACTGGTGTTTGATGTGGGTTGTTTTTTTTTAATGTTTGAGTGAGAGAGAAAGAGTGCAAGTGGGGGAGGGACAGAGAGAGAGACACACACACACAGAGTCCAAAGTGGGTGCCAGGCTCTTACCTGTCACCACAGAGCCCCATGGGAGAGTAGAACCCATGAACAGTGAGATCATGCATGACCTGAGCCAAAGTCAGACACTCAACCAACTGAGCCACCTAGGCGCCCCTTGATGTGCGTTTTGATTCACCTAAGGATAAATATGGGGACTTCTGATGTCTAATTGACTTTTTAACTCTTGAAATTCATCTTTCTCTCCCCTGTTTGGAGCCTAAGTGACAATATGGAGGGAGTTGCCGTCTCTTAAGACATCGGGAGGAGGAACACATCACCAGAGTAGAGGGAATGAAATTTGTGTAATTTTACATAGAAATGATTAGGAAACAAGTGATGATATGAGCCTGAGGTTTGGAGTGAGTACTTTGCCATGACCTGGCTCTTCGTGAAATGTGAAGATGAGAAAACTGTCTATCTACAAGCCTATCAAGAAGCCTGAGCTTAGAGACGAAGCCAGATATTGCCAGGCAGGGTGTGTGTCACAAGAGAGGTTTAAACCATGGTTCTGAGTCTGAGGTGGAGGAAGCCGTTCATGCCAGGGAAGAATGAGTGGAAATGAGTTTTTTGCAAATGGGGGTAATGTATTCTGCACAGGCTCCATAGACTGTGGTGATCCTGTGGCGCTGTCTGTTGAGAGCCAGGGTGGCTGCCTGACACTTAACGAGCCCGCAAAGGCTGGTGTTCATCCCTTTGAATGCAGTGGTGGTGGTGGGGAGAAGAGTGATCTCAGGGCATGAGAGCTCTCACACTGGGCCAACAAAAGAGAAGTTTGCACTTTCTGGTCAGATGACAGAATCAGTCCCTGTTGGAGGAGTCTGTTCTAGAGCTTACATGTGTTACCTGTAATTGGGTGCTTCGTGTGTGTTGAATAATATTCCTTTAAGGTTGGAGGGTAATATTCCCATGTCGGGATGAAAAAAGTTTGTCTTCTAGGAATTGCCATTAATCCAGATCCTCCAGCCACTAAGTGTAAAGCTGAGATGGTACCCGTATGTTTGATTCCAAAGACCTTGTCCTCCAGGGCCCCCGGCCTAGGGTTCACGAAAGGCAATCTGTGAGCAGCAGGAAGCCATCCAAGGCCTTCGAGTAGTCAATCAGTCAGCAGCAGTTTGAGCTTTCTTTGTGTGGAATTCCAACCAGCACCTGGGGGTATGAGAGGCTCAAATCGAGACTAAATGATGTTTTTTTGTTTTTGTTTGTTCCTTTATTTGCCGGGACCTATCTATGTACCTTAATAATTGGAGGAGAGAAATGTAAGTTGATAGGATTTGATTTTTGTTTCATCTCTGGTAGTGACATAAGTATTTGAAGTGATTGGATTTTCTAAGAAGGGTGCTTCCAGATGGGAGAGAAATGAGAAGATATTTTATTGTGTTTCTCCATTTTGGACAATATTTTAAATAGGAATCTCATTGAAATAAGGTTTTCTTAGGTTTAACATGCTGCTAAAACTTGATTTCTTCAGGCACAACGGGAAAGCTAAAATGTTAGTTACACCCACCTGTCGGATCATGTGTGCTGCTAATACACTGGGATTATTTGATGTCACTGGTTTGGTAACAGCCTTAGAACATGTTTTGTCTCCTTTTAGTTAGTTTACAGCAAATAATTGAGAAGGTCAATACTTTTAAGAAAGAAAACAGAGAACTTCATTGCTGAAAAAAATATCCATTTGGGAACAGAAGGTAGCATTGCCCTTTCGAATATTTTTTTGTGATTTCATTTTGGTTACTGCCACTCTGGTAGAGCATCCTACTGACCTATTTCATGTGTTCTATAAACAGTCCCAATTGAAGACAAGCTTCACAAATGTAAAGAGCTACCTCTCTATTTGTGAAAGGAGTCACACATTAGAAGATAGGTTTATCTAGCACTATGCTTTTTTTAAAAAAAAAAATTCTGATTCCTTTTTCGTGTTTTATACAACAGTGAGTTAAGGAAATGTCTTCAGGAAACTATGAGAGAAAGTAAGTTTCTCTCTGATGAAGCTCTTAAACTGAAGGTGAGAATCCCTTCTTTGCCTGGATTGCATTCTAAAAACACAAATAAAAGGAATGAATTATTATTACTCATTCAACATGTTTTGTTGAAGGAGAACATCAAAATAATGGAGCACTTTAAAGAAATTAAAAAAATAGTGTTTATTAATTTTTTGAGAGACAGGGAGAGACAGAGCACAAGCAGGAGCAGGGGAGGAGTAGAGAGAGAGGGAGACACAGAATCCAAAACAGGTTCCAGGCTCTGAACTGTCAGCACAGAGTCTGACACAGGGCTCAAACTCACAAACCACGAGATGACGACCTGAGCTGAAGTGGGATGCTTAACTGACTGAGCCGCCCAGGCACCCACTTTAATGAAATTTTAAATGACACCCTTCAAAGTGCACTTGTTGCCTTGCAAACTCAGAGAGAGAGGAATGTGAAGAATCAGGAAGTGGTAAGAGTTGGCTGCTGAGTTTTACTGTAATTTGGCTTTGGAGGCTTTTATTCATTGGGTGAAGTGAGCACAGCATATTTGCTTGCCATTTACCACAGTAGAGAGTGGGCCTCTGGGAGCCAAACCTCTTTCTGAACAATGAGCTAGAATTTCACTAGGACCACCAAGATGAGTTTTGCTATTTCAAGGACTAGGAGTTATCTTTTATTTTCACAACTAGGTAATTTATCACATCATTCAACTCTGCCCTCCAAGATATGTAGAAAATTCCCAAATATAGTTGAGAGACAAAGGGTGATAGCCACAGTGTATAATCCTTTCCTTTAAAAAAATATTTTAAAATTATTCTTTATGGATTTTTTGTTTAAATTTTAGTGAGAGAGGGCATGCGAGAGGGGCAGAGGGAAAGAGAGGGAATCTTAAGCAGGATCCACGCTCAGTGTGGAGCCCAACACAGGTCTGGATCGCACGATCCTAGAATCATGACCTGACCCCAAATCAAGAGTCTGATGCTCAACTGAGCGAGCCACCCAGGTGCTCCATAGTCTCTTTCTCTCTTAATGCTGAACAGTGAATTTTCAACGTGAATGGAGGAGGGGGGATACACACACACACACACACACACACACACACACTCACACATATGTATATAAATATACATACATATGTATACCACTAAGAAAGCCATTTATGAGTTGTTAGACGTGAACTGTTTTCCACCTGTTTTCTAACAGGCTGCACAGCAGAAATTAGGCTGCTGCACGTCACCACGTGCTCCTTACCTCTCTCCTTGGAGGGTTCTGCGTCTCTGGACTTCCAGGCATTGGTCTCTGCCTCCTCTATCCCTCAAGCAGCCTCTTTCCTTCCATCCCATCCAGTCTTGGATACAGAAAAATAATGGACTTCTACAAGAGTTGCAACACCACGTCCTCTACTAGACAACAAACAGTGCAGGCATCAGACCTTGAAACACCCATAAAAACTCAAGTCAAATGACCACACTTGTATTTCAAGTAGGCAACCTCCCTGCTCTGCTCCACCATCTCTCTGTCCTAGATCTGAGTCTTTATCTGGGGGAGAAAAAAACTCATCCACCTTCAGTGTGCCAGACTGTGCACCAAAGAGGAGGAAACAAGAAAACACTTAACCTAGTTGTCCTGAGCATTCTTCTCATGAACTGCGATCTGAAAAAGCCAACAATGAAAACCCCGTGTTTAGGGATCCCAAGGGCCACTACACTCACCCGCATGAGATGCTAAGGGTTCAGTATGTCAGGCAGAACTCAGGTTACCTGGTGTCTGAAGGTGAGTTCTGTCTGCTGCAGCTATTCTCATATTTGTTCAGTTTGTTGCCTGTGAGTTACAATTGCTTTTGTCAGATAAGGCCCAATATTGGGTATGATTTTAAAATAATCTGCCCATGTTCCCATCAACCTCATATCTGTTCCCTGATGCAATTTATTCTTACACATGAAACACTTTTAACATGATTATAAATGTACAGTAGGATGAAAGCTATTGTTACATCCTTTCCTTACTCATTATTCCATGCCTGTAGGATTCAGAGTTAATAGAATTCCTTCCCATTTTCAATCTTTCCCTAATTCATCATGTGACAAGTGTCTTTCATCATAAAGCTCTATTCTTCTTTAACTTGTATCTTCACCATGTTTCCCAGGGTTGATGGGCATGATTCATAGTACAACACACTGCTCTCCTATAGATTATGACAACTGACACCACCCCCGAGGAGTGTTGGCATGGACGAAGTTTCCACATAGTCCTTGTTTATTTCTTCTGTAGCTATTTTTTTTTAATGTTTATTTTTGAGAGAGAGAGACCAAGCGAGCATGAGTGGGGGAGGGACAGAAAGAGAGGTAACAGAATCCAAAGCAGGCTCCTGGCTCTGAGCTGTCAGCACAGAGCCTGACGTGGGGCTCTAACTCATGGACTGAAATTATGACCTGAGCTGAAGTGAGATGCTTAAATGACTGAGCCACCCAGGCACCCCTTCTGTAGCTATTTTCAAATTTTACCTGCAGCTGCCAGCTGATTGTTCTTTGCCACCATTTCACAGTGTCATTTTCAGCTTCCTAAGACAGCAAAGATATATACAGTCAGGGCCAATGTCCAGAAATTCTCCTTCTTTACCTCCCAGCACTCTTGAAGGCCTAGATGCAAATATCCCTTCCCCCACCTCTCCCATAAATGCACAGACTAACAACACAAAGAAAATTCAACTTCTGTCTGCTGCCATGTCTCTATCAGAACTGTCTTTCTAGTTCTCTGTTTCCTCTCCTTTATCATAAAGTCATCAAATAACATTGCACTTTGTGCCTTCCCAGAGTTGGTCTTTTGTTTGAGATGGTGAAGACTCATTTCATCAGTGTGAAAAACTGTGTCTGACCAACTTTACCCATTAGGATGAAGCAGGGGATCATCACTAGTTTTACACCTCCTTGGGGAGCCCTGATTATCAGTCCAAAAGTTGTACCATTACACAATCACCCTGAAGGACAACCTTCCAGGATATGGCTTCACCAACATTGCAGCTCACTCCCAGACATCGCTAGAGTTAAGGACTGCAACCCCTGCCTCCACCTTCACCTATTCTGGTGGAGGAAAAGGCCAATCTTAGAGTGGCAACATCTCCTGAAGTACAATCTGAAATGAACTGTCACATAGTCTGGGTTTACTTCCAGGAAACAGATTTCAGATGGAAAATTCTCAACTTCATGGAGCCAAATCTACTTTAACAAGACTGATTCCATTGATAGTGAAGGCAGCAAAAGGCAATGCTTGGCAAGGCTGGTTTGCTGTATTGCCCTCAGACTATTTTTTTTGTGGTGTTGATTTAGGGGGTTTCAACTTACTACTTGACACAAGAATCACATGCAAAATTGAATATCTCTTAGAAACTGACACAAAAGCACTAGACAGAGAAAGGCACATGCATTTCCTTCTGGCCTCTCAGGAAGTCCTTCAGCAAATGCTTTCTGGAATGGCTCTAATGTAGTGGCTCTGTTGTAAGGGGGTGAAGATAGAGAGGTGGTCAGAGGGCTGTACCCACTCACAGAAAGAGCTTATGAATTAACAAAAACAAGATGCCAGTGAGACAGAGCAGTCCCTAACCCCAAGTGTGGGCAGGACTAACATAAAGCTGAGTCTCCAGGGAAGAGAAGGAAGACTTCACTTTCCAACATGAATGAGGGACTCTAAAGTCCCACATCTCCTCCTGAGTACAAAAGGAAATACTGTACAAGGAAGGAAGCATGTGAGTGAATGCACCAAATATCTAACAACCCCATGAAGACACACAAGACCAAGATGGAGAAGAAGGAAGCCCAGGACAAAGCCAGACTGGCAGTTGGACCCAGTCTCCCAAGGACTCATCATTGATTTGGGGGGCATTCATCTGAACAGCAAAGAAGCTGAACAACTTTATGGGCACAGACTCAGAAGTAAACAAGTGTAGTTCAGGGGCGGCCAGCAAAGATGAGCCCTAGTGAAGCTGCAGGCTTTGGTCAAGACTCAGAAGAGTTACACTTAAACACTCAGGGGAGGGGAAACAACTCAACTTTCTTAGGGATGGGGCCTACAGTGAACAATCTCACTGGCAGAATAGATGCAGGAATCAAGTACTGCTGGCACCCCCACCCACTTTCCAGAAAGAAATTTCTGTTGTTTCTTCAGCAAGATAATTTTTTCCCCCACACATTTTGACCCATGTCTGGTCCTAAACAAAAATGACCTAATTGCAGGACGACAAAACAGTGTGATGGCACTGAAACCTGTAGGACAAGGTAGGGGGATCCAGAGTCGATCCAGGTATCAAAGTTATCAATGATGGTACCCTCCCTCTTCCACCCCAAATACATGACACAATGTGTGACAAGCACTTAGGACAGAAAGGAAAATGTGGGTTACGTTACAGAAAGCAAGGTAGGAAGGGCAGGCACAATTCTACTGAATGCATTTGGCAAAAGTACTCTGGACCCAGTTCCAAAAGAAATATAATTATGTCTACTGGCCACCACATTCTTTCACACAATGCAGTCCTTGCGACAGTTCTCACATGAAGGTCTTACTTTTCTGTAGCCATGTTTCTTTGTTCATAGAATTCTTCCAGGTCATGTGCTCTCACCTTCAGCTTGACTTTTGCTTCCTTTGTTGCTTTCACAGACCTCAATGCATTACATTTGTCTTCCAGGGCCTTCTTATTTGCTGTAAAAAAAAAAAAAAAAAAAAAAAAGGTGTTTTCTTCATAAACATGCACATGACCTGAGTCTTGATTTTGGTGACAAAGAAAAAGGGCAATTAAGGCATGAAGGCATGAAGGTATTCTTTCCCTTTCCAATGCAAAGTCATTACCATCATATGGGGATTTCTCCCCAAAAGAAAATAGACCTTCCAGTTGGCAGTTGTTGGACCTCAAGGCTCTTAGCTCTACATTCTCGAATTCAACATTTGCATCTTGTGGTTAAAAAGGATATGAGAAAAGACTTTCACGGAACACTCATCACACAAAAATTTGAGTGTACCTAACACAGCAGGATTGTGCATTGCAAGAAACAAAGAACGTGAGGCATAATTACAACTAGAAGACAAAGATGGTGGAAAACAGTTCACGTCTAACAACTCATAAATGGCTTTCTTAGTGGTATACATATGTATGTATATTTATATACATATGTGTGAGTGTGTGTGTGTGTGTGTGTGTGTGTGTGTATCCCCCCTCCTCCATTCACGTTGAAAATTCACTGTTCAGCATTAAGAGAGAAAGAGACTATGGAGCACCTGGGTGGCTCGCTCAGTTGAGCATCAGACTCTTGATTTGGGGTCAGGTCATGATTCTAGGATCGTGCGATCCAGACCTGTGTTGGGCTCCACACTGAGCGTGGATCCTGCTTAAGATTCCCTCTCTTTCCCTCTGCCCCTCTCGCATGCCCTCTCTCACTAAAATTTAAACAAAAAATCCATAAAGAATAATTTTAAAATATTTTTTTAAAGGAAAGGATTATACACTGTGGCTATCACCCTTTGTCTCTCAACTATATTTGGGAATTTTCTACATATCTTGGAGGGCAGAGTTGAATGATGTGATAAATTACCTAGTTGTGAAAATAAAAGATAACTCCTAGTCCTTGAAATAGCAAAACTCATCTTGGTGGTCCTAGTGAAATTCTAGCTCATTGTTCAGAAAGAGGTTTGGCTCCCAGAGGCCCACTCTCTACTGTGGTAAATGGCAAGCAAATATGCTGTGCTCACTTCACCCAATGAATAAAAGCCTCCAAAGCCAAATTACAGTAAAACTCAGCAGCCAACTCTTACCACTTCCTGATTCTTCACATTCCTCTCTCTCTGAGTTTGCAAGGCAACAAGTGCACTTTGAAGGGTGTCATTTAAAATTTCATTAAAGTGGGTGCCTGGGCGGCTCAGTCAGTTAAGCATCCCACTTCAGCTCAGGTCGTCATCTCGTGGTTTGTGAGTTTGAGCCCTGTGTCAGACTCTGTGCTGACAGTTCAGAGCCTGGAACCTGTTTTGGATTCTGTGTCTCCCTCTCTCTCTACTCCTCCCCTGCTCCTGCTTGTGCTCTGTCTCTCCCTGTCTCTCAAAAAATTAATAAACACTATTTTTTTAATTTCTTTAAAGTGCTCCATTATTTTGATGTTCTCCTTCAACAAAACATGTTGAATGAGTAATAATAATTCATTCCTTTTATTTGTGTTTTTAGAATGCAATCCAGGCAAAGAAGGGATTCTCACCTTCAGTTTAAGAGCTTCATCAGAGAGAAACTTACTTTCTCTCATAGTTTCCTGAAGACATTTCCTTAACTCACTGTTGTATAAAACACGAAAAAGGAATCAGAATTTTTTTTTTTAAAAAAAGCATAGTGCTAGATAAACCTATCTTCTAATGTGTGACTCCTTTCACAAATAGAGAGGTAGCTCTTTACATTTGTGAAGCTTGTCTTCAATTGGGACTGTTTATAGAACACATGAAATAGGTCAGTAGGATGCTCTACCAGAGTGGCAGTAACCAAAATGAAATCACAAAAAAATATTCGAAAGGGCAATGCTACCTTCTGTTCCCAAATGGATATTTTTTTCAGCAATGAAGTTCTCTGTTTTCTTTCTTAAAAGTATTGACCTTCTCAATTATTTGCTGTAAACTAACTAAAAGGAGACAAAACATGTTCTAAGGCTGTTACCAAACCAGTGACATCAAATAATCCCAGTGTATTAGCAGCACACATGATCCGACAGGTGGGTGTAACTAACATTTTAGCTTTCCCGTTGTGCCTGAAGAAATCAAGTTTTAGCAGCATGTTAAACCTAAGAAAACCTTATTTCAATGAGATTCCTATTTAAAATATTGTCCAAAATGGAGAAACACAATAAAATATCTTCTCATTTCTCTCCCATCTGGAAGCACCCTTCTTAGAAAATCCAATCACTTCAAATACTTATGTCACTACCAGAGATGAAACAAAAATCAAATCCTATCAACTTACATTTCTCTCCTCCAATTATTAAGGTACATAGATAGGTCCCGGCAAATAAAGGAACAAACAAAAACAAAAAAACATCATTTAGTCTCGATTTGAGCCTCTCATACCCCCAGGTGCTGGTTGGAATTCCACACAAAGAAAGCTCAAACTGCTGCTGACTGATTGACTACTCGAAGGCCTTGGATGGCTTCCTGCTGCTCACAGATTGCCTTTCGTGAACCCTAGGCCGGGGGCCCTGGAGGACAAGGTCTTTGGAATCAAACATACGGGTACCATCTCAGCTTTACACTTAGTGGCTGGAGGATCTGGATTAATGGCAATTCCTAGAAGACAAACTTTTTTCATCCCGACATGGGAATATTACCCTCCAACCTTAAAGGAATATTATTCAACACACACGAAGCACCCAATTACAGGTAACACATGTAAGCTCTAGAACAGACTCCTCCAACAGGGACTGATTCTGTCATCTGACCAGAAAGTGCAAACTTCTCTTTTGTTGGCCCAGTGTGAGAGCTCTCATGCCCTGAGATCACTCTTCTCCCCACCACCACCACTGCATTCAAAGGGATGAACACCAGCCTTTGCGGGCTCGTTAAGTGTCAGGCAGCCACCCTGGCTCTCAACAGACAGCGCCACAGGATCACCACAGTCTATGGAGCCTGTGCAGAATACATTACCCCCATTTGCAAAAAACTCATTTCCACTCATTCTTCCCTGGCATGAACGGCTTCCTCCACCTCAGACTCAGAACCATGGTTTAAACCTCTCTTGTGACACACACCCTGCCTGGCAATATCTGGCTTCGTCTCTAAGCTCAGGCTTCTTGATAGGCTTGTAGATAGACAGTTTTCTCATCTTCACATTTCACGAAGAGCCAGGTCATGGCAAAGTACTCACTCCAAACCTCAGGCTCATATCATCACTTGTTTCCTAATCATTTCTATGTAAAATTACACAAATTTCATTCCCTCTACTCTGGTGATGTGTTCCTCCTCCCGATGTCTTAAGAGACGGCAACTCCCTCCATATTGTCACTTAGGCTCCAAACAGGGGAGAGAAAGATGAATTTCAAGAGTTAAAAAGTCAATTAGACATCAGAAGTCCCCATATTTATCCTTAGGTGAATCAAAACGCACATCAAGGGGCGCCTAGGTGGCTCAGTTGGTTGAGTGTCTGACTTTGGCTCAGGTCATGCATGATCTCACTGTTCATGGGTTCTACTCTCCCATGGGGCTCTGTGGTGACAGGTAAGAGCCTGGCACCCACTTTGGACTCTGTGTGTGTGTGTCTCTCTCTCTGTCCCTCCCCCACTTGCACTCTTTCTCTCTCACTCAAACATTAAAAAAAAACAACCCACATCAAACACCAGTACTGAGAAAATATTACAAAGAAAACTAAAGCTTAAATTCTTACCGTGATATTCTCGAGGCTCTATCTAAGAGGGGAAAAAACAAAATTAAATTTGGTGTCAAAACATATTATTAGTAAAAACCTATAGTTCCTGATAAATAGCAAAATAGTAATCCAGTGAAATTACAGTAATTTTATTATGCATAATTAATTCACAGGATTAAAAGATAAGAAAAAATAGAATTTCCTATTTAAGTCATGTTACTTCACAATTTCTGTTAAAGAGCACAACGTAAATAGCTTTTTTTTTTAACAGAAAATTTGTTTATGTTAAATGAACATTCAGCCTATTCAATTTTGACCATTGATAATACATTTTAAAAATGCTTTAAATTGTCATTTCCCTCACTTATTTTTTTTTAAATCCAGTATCCACACTGAAGTTTAGAACTAGGATTATTTTGAAATCCTGAAATAAAGAAACAGGAAGGAAGGGAGGGAGGGAGGGACAGAGGAAGGGTGGGCAAAACCTTTGAGCTAAGATATGCCTCTTTTATTCTCTAGAAAGCTCTTCTGAAATATTACATGGAGTTGTCTGTCTGCTGAATTCATACAGGGTTATAGCACATCAGGTGCCATGATTTTTTCCAGACTACTACAAACAAAATAAAAGCCACCAAATGAGAAAAAGAATAAAACACGGCTAGAGCTAAAGCACAAGCAACAACAGAAATAACAGTTGATGTTTAAAAAAAGAGCAAAAAGAGCTCTGCAGACCTCAGTTCTCCTGATAAATTCTAGCTCAATCAAATCTAGGCATGACCCGGTTTTGACACCATTAACATATTTCCCCATTCTAAAGTTTTAAAGGATGATGAGAGGCTGAGGCCAGCCCTAAACTCTTGCCAGGATATTAGAATATCATCATGCTATCAAAAAGCCACTTAGGAACCTCTGAGCTTCCCTGTCCCTTGTCACCCAGCCCCACAGGCGGGGAAGTGAAAAGGAATATGAACACACCAAATACTTAATATTTGTGTTTCTGTGTGAAGGCAAGTTTTCTACAGTGGCAGGGAGAGGGGCAAATACTCATTTAGAAATAAATTCCAAAGTATTCTGTTCTTCCAGAAAAGATCTGCCCTCAAGAGGAACGAAGAGCCTAACTGGGGATTTCCCAAAGAGTAAGCAATACAGGTGAGGGAAAATACTCAACTCCAGGGCTCTCGCCTTCCTGTCTCACCTGGGAGTAAATTCAGACTAACCCCTAGCCAGATAAATAGAAAAACCTCACACTCATGTCCTATTTACCTCAGTTCCTTTACCAGCACATAACGTTTGCCTTTCAACACAACTTACAAGGCATAGTAAAGTAAAAACCACACAGTTTGAACACAGATAGCAAGCATTAGAATTACACTTCCTATGGCAGAGATGTAGGAATTATCATCCTGGGAACTTAAAACCACTTCCATTCCTATGATAATGCAGATAATGAAAAAAGTGGACAACATGCAAGAAGAGATGGTGAATGTAAGCAGACAGTTGAACCTCTAAGATTTTAAAGTGATTTGAGATGCAGCGAAGGCAGTCCTGAGAGGAAAATACATTGCAATCCAGGCCTATCTCAAGAAACAAGAAAAATCCCAAATACAAAATCTAACAGCACACCTAAAGGAAATAGAAGCAGAGCAGCAAAGACACCCCAAACCCAGCAGAAGAAGAGAAATAATAAAGATCAGACCAGAAATAAACAATACAGAATCTAAAACAACTGTAGAGCAGATCAATGAAACCAAGAGTTGTTTTTTTGAAAAAATAAACAAAATTGATAAACCTCTAGCCATGCTTCTCAAAAAGAAAAGGGAGATGACCCAAATAGATGAAATCATGAATGAAAATGGAATTGTTACGAGCAATCCCTCAGAAAGACAAGCAATTATCAGGGAATACTATGAAAAATTATATGCCAACAAGCTGGAAAACCTGGAAGAAATGGACAAATTCCTAAACACCCACACGCTTCCAAAACTCAATCAGGAGGAAACAGAAAGCTTGAACAGACCCATAACCAGCGAAGAAATTGAATCGGTTATCAAAATCCTCCCAACAAATAAGAGTCCAGGGCCAGGTGGCTTCCCAGGGGAGTTCTACCAGACGTTTAAAGCAGAGATAATACCTATCCTTCTCAAGCTATTCCAAGAAATAGAAAGGGAAGGAAAACTTCCAGACTCATTCTATGAAGCCAGTATTACTTTGATTCCTAAGCCAGACAGAGGCCCAGCAAAAAAAGACAACCACAGGCCAATATCCCTGATGAATATGGATGCAAAAATTCTCAATAAGATACTAGCAAATCGAATTCAACAGCATATAAAAAGAATTATTCACCATGATCAAGTGGGATTCATTCCTGGGATGCAGGGCTGGTTCAACATTCGCAAATCAATCAATGTGATACATCACATTAATAAAAGAAAAGATAAGAACCATATGATCCCGTCAATCGATGCAGAAAAGGCCTTTGACAAAATCCAGCACCCTTTCTTAATAAAAACCCTTGAGAAAGGATAGAAGGAACATACTTAAACATCATAAAAGCCATTTATGAAAAGCCCACAGCTAACATCATCCTCAATGGGGAAAAACTGAGAACTTTCCCCCTGAGATCAGGAACACGACAGGGATGTCCACTCTCACCGCTGTTGTTTAACATAGTGCTGGAAGTTCTGGCATCAGCAATCAGACAACAAAAGGAACTCAAAGGCATCAAAATTGGCAAAGATGAAGTCAAGCTTTCGCTTTTTGCAGATGACATGATATTATACATGGAAAATCCGATAGACTCCACCAAAAGTCTGCTAGAACTGACTCATGAATTCAGCGAAGTTGTAGGATACAAAATCAATGTACAGAAATCAGTTGCATTCTTATACACTAACAATGAAGCAACAGAAAGACAAATAAACTGATCCCATTCACAATTGCACCAAGAAGCATAAAATACCTAGGAATAAATCTAACCAGAGATGTAAAAGATCTGTATGCTGAAAACTATAGAAAGCTTATGAAGGTAATTGAAGAAGATATAAAGCAATGGGAAAACATTCAGTGCTCATGGATTGGAAGAATAAATATTGTCAAAATGTCAATACTACCCAAAGTTATCTACACATTCAATGCAATCCCAATCAAAATTGCACCAGCATTCTTCTTGAAACTAGAACAAGCAATTCTAAAATTCATATGGAACCACCAAAGGCCCCCAATAGCTAAAGTAATTTTGAAGAAGAAGAAGACCAAAGCAGGAGGCATCACAATCCCAGACTTTAGCCTCTACTACAAAGCTGTAATCATCAAGACAGCATGGTATTGGCACAAAAACAGACACATAGACCAATGGAATAGAATAGAAACCCCATAACTAGACCCACAAACGTATGGACAACTAATCTTTGACAAAGCAGGAAGGAATATCCAGTGGAAAAAAGACAGTCTCTTTAACAAATGGTGCTGGGAGAACTGGACAGCAACATGCCGAAGGATGAAACTAGACCACTTTCTCACACCATTCACAAAAATAAACTCAAAATGGAGAAAGGACCTGAATGTGAGACAGGAAACCATCCAAACCCTAGAGGAGAAAGCAGGAAAAGACCTCCCTGACCTCAGCTGTAGCAATCTCTTACTTGACACATCCCCCAAAGGCAAGGTAAGAATTAAAAGCAAAAATGAACTACTGGGACCTTATGAAGATAAAAAGCTTCTGCACAGCAAAGGAAACAACCAACAAAACTAAAAGGCAACCAACGGAATGGGAAAAGATATTTGCAAATGACATATCGGAGAAAGGGCTAGTATCCAAAATTTATTAAGAGCTCACCAAGCTCCACACCCGAAAAACAAATAATCCAGTGAAGAAATGGACAGGAAACATGAACAGATGCTTCTCTAAAGAAGACATCAGATGGCCAACAGGCACACGAAAAGATGCTCAACGTCGCTCCTCATCAGGGAAATAAAAATCAAAACCACACTCAGATATCACCTCACTCCAGTCAGAGTGGCCAAAATGAACAAATCAGGAGACTATAGATGCTGGCGAGGATGTGGAGAAACGGGAACCCTCTTGCACTGTTGGTGGAATGCAAACTAGTGCAGCCTCTCTGGAAAGCAGTGTGGAGGTTCCTCAAAAAATTGAAAATAGACCTACCCTATGACCCAGCAGTAGCACTGCTAGGAATTTACCCAAGGGATACAGGAGTTACTGATGCATAGGGGAACTTGTACCCCAATGTTTATAGCAGCACTCTCAACAATAGCCAAATTGTGGAAAAAGCCTAAATGTCCATCAACCGTTGAATGGATAAAGAAATTGTGGTTTATATACACAATGGAGTACTACGTGGCAATGAGAAAGGATGAAATATGGCCCTTTGTAGCAACGTGGATGCTACGTGAAATAAGCCATACAGAGAAAGACAGATACCATATGTTTTCACTCTCATGTGGATCCTGAGAAACGTAACAGAAACCCATGGGGGAGGGGAAGGAAAAAAAAAAGAGGTTTGAGTGGGAGAGAGCCAAAGCATAAGAGACCTTAAAAACTGAGAACAAACTGAGGTTTGATGGGGGTGGGAGGGAGGGGAGGGGAGGTGATGGGCACTGAAGAGGGCATCTTTTGGGATGAGCACTGGGTGTTGTGTGGAAACCAATTTGACAATAAGTTATATGTATTTAAAAAATAAATAAAGAGATTTGAGATATCCAGAGCACCGTAACAGAAATAAAAAATGCCTTTGATGGGTTAAGAGACTCAACATAGCTGAGGAAAGAATCCTTGAGCCTAAAGAAATGCCAGTAGTACCTTCCAAAAAGGAAACACAAAGAAAATAATTAAAAATATGGCACAGAAAACCCAAGACCAGTGGGATAATTGCAAAATGTGTAACACACACATTTTAGGAATACCAGGACAATGGAGAAGAGATATTTGAAGCAATAATGACTGAGGATTTTCCAAAATAAATAGTAGTCACCAAATCACAGATCCAGGATGCTCAAAAAATCAAAAGTAGGACAAATACCCAAGACAAACATACAAACCACTAACAACAACAAAAACCCCACCAACTACACTTAATATATAAGATTCAACTACGGATAATTAAAACAGCTTTGGAAATCTAGAGCAGGGGTTGGGGGTGTAAGGAGAGAGGGGAGCAACAACACCTTACCCAAGAGGAACAAGGATAAGAAATACCTGAGACTTCTTTTCATAAACCACATAATCAAGAAGAATGGAATATTTCAAGTGTTAAAAGAAACATCAAACTATCTGTAGCCAGTGAAATTATCCTTCAAACACACTACAGAGTAAGGAAAATTGTCAGGGATAATGACTGGCATTACTTCAATGGTAAAAAAAAGTCAGTTCTCCAAAAAGACGCAACAATTTCTAATGTGCATGCATTAACAACCGATGTGTCAAGATACACAAGGCCAACACTGACAGAACTGCTGGTAGAAAGAGCTGAATCCATTACTACAGCTGGAGAATTCAAATACCCTCTATCAGACACCAACAGATCCAGCATACAGACATTTAGTAAGATCACAGATGACCTGAACAGCATCACCAATCAACTTGATCCATTACCATCTGTAGAATACTTCATCCAACAGAAGATTATACGTTCCTGTCAAGCTCACATAGAACATTCACTGAGGTAGGCCATATTTGCGATCATAAGATACATCTGAACAACCACAATAAAAGAAATCATAGGAAGTATGTTCTCAGACCACGGATGAATCAAATTAGACCTCACAAACAGAAAGATTGCTGGAAAATGACAAAAACATTGTAGATTAAATAAGCTTCTAAAGAACGCATGGGTTAGAGGGGAGGTTGGTGGGGGGATGGGCAAAAGAGGTGAAGGAGATCAAGAGTACACTTATGGTGATGAGCACTGAGAAATGTAAAGAATTGCAGAATCATAATGCACACCTGAATCTAATATTACATTGTATGTACATTATACTTGAACTTTAAAAATATATGGATCAAAGAAGACATTCCTACAGAAATTTTTAACTAGTTCAATCTAAATGATAGTGAAAATTGAACAGATTAGAGGGAAATTTGTAATACTGAGTGCATATAAAGGTACAGTGAGCATAAAATTTTCTGCTTATTTATGATTTTAAAAATATAAGGTACTTTAGTATACTCACAGCAAGTACAGTTCTCCAGAGGTAAATTAGAAATGCACAAATTCCCAGGGAGGCTGTAATAATGTCATGTTTCCACAGAATTCCAAACACATCAGAGCCAAGAGAGAAATGGTAGGCTAAAATATAGAGAAGCTGAAATAATACTGGAAACAACAAGGAATCCATCAAAAACATTTACAATATATCTGTCACAAAGAATCATCTTTACAAACCCTCAACCAATCTCCAGGAGGCTTTCAATTGCTTCCTCAAAGGAGGAGGACAGCTTAGAAAGGAGCAGGAGCAAACTTTTGGGAGTGATGGAGTGTGTTTACTCTTTTACCGTGGTGATAGCTTCATTACTCCTTACATATGTCAAATATCAACAAATCATTTCCTTTAAAAAGATGTTATTGTACATAAATTACACCACACTAAAGCTATAGGAAAACTATAATAGGCAACATTTAGGGATTTTATTTTGCTGACAAAAACATTCCAAACACTTTCTTTTTTTTTTAATTTTTTTTACATTTATTTATTTTTGAGAGACAGAGAGACAGAGCGTGAGCAGGGGAGGGGCAGAGAGAGAGGGAGACACAGACTCTGAAGTAGGCTCCAGGATGTGAGCTGTCAGCACAGAGCCCGATGTGGGGCTTGAACCCACGAACCGTGAGATCATGACCTGAGCCGAAGTTGGATGCTCAACCGACTGAGCCACCCAGGCGCCACCCCCCCCAAATACTTTCTAAATAGTTAACTTAAAAATTTATAAACAAATTTAAAATAGAAAAATACATAATGTTAAATATATGGTAGATAAGAAGTCAATGACTTCTATCGTACATTCATAAAGTACCTAAATAAGCTCCTTTGGAATATCTCCAAAAATATGCCCAAAATTTATGGAAAAATGGGAGAACGTAACAATAAAAAATGTACTAGAGATACAAATGAGAATGTTATATAGACAGATGTTTACAGATAGGGACATAACTGAGAGAGATCGGTAGTCACTATTATAAATATGGGATTATTATTCCAAAAAGAATGTACTTCTTTTTCGCTTCCTAAACACATTGACGTTTCTTTTTAATGCTTACTTGGATACCAAATCACAGCCCAAAATGTCAGATTTCTGAAGTAAATAAAGATCTGATGATATCTATGAGATTTTAGATTCAAGATTTCCTTGAATACACTTGTCAAACAGCGAATGAAAGGAATTCACGTTCCTATTTCACAGTATTGCACCTAAATCAATCAATAACAACTATGAAAATTAATTTATAAAAAGAATACAAAAGTCCTGGATATGGTCATCAAAACAAAAGAACACATATCATTTCACAAAAACTAGACTTACCAGTATTTTAGGAGCAAATACATGCACAATGCAATTCACACGAATTCACATACGAAGCTTTAATTTTGTGCAACTGAACCTTTCTATAAAGTAGCCTCCACAATGTATACCATTTGTTTCTTCAGCTCTCAGAACTGAGGTCACTAAAATGCGTGCTGGTGGGAAACATACACCATCTTTGAGTGGCCACTGTCTGCAAGAGAGCAGGGGCTGTCAGCACAATGATCAGATGCACCAAAGATGGGCCATATTGATATGAATATAAACCATCCTCAGTCTTGAAACATCTGGTACACTTGAAACATCTGGCAGCTGTCTAGCTGCTAATATTAGTAACTGATTCCTTTTTTAAAAAAAAATTGTCAAGTTAGATAACATACTTCCGTGATTCATCGCTTACATACAACACCAGTGCTCATCCCAACAAGTGCCCTCCTCAATGCCCATCACTCATTTTCCCCCTCTCCCCACCCCCCACATCAACCCTCAGTTTTTTCTCCATATTCAAGAATCTCTTATGGTTTGCCTCCCTCTCTGAAACTATTTTTTCCCCTTTCCCTTCCCCCATGGTCTTCTGTTAAGTTTCTCAAGTTCCGCATGTGAGTGAAAGCATATGATGTCTTTCTCTGATTATACCCTCCAATTCCATCCATGTTGTTGCAAATGGCAGGATTTCATTCTTTCTTATTGCCAAGTAGTATTCCATTATATATTTAACCCACATCTTTATCCGTTGATCAGTTGATGGACATTTGGGCTCTTTCCATAATTTGGGTATTGTTGAAAGCATTGCTATAAACAGTGGGATACATGTGCCCCTATGAATCAGCTCTCCTGTATCCGTTGGATAAATTCCTAGTAGCGCTACTGCTGGGTCATAGGGTGGTTCTATTTTTAGTTTTTTGAGGAACCTCCACACTATCTTCCAGAGCGACTGCACCAGTTTGCATTCCCACTGACAATGCAAGAGGGTTCCTGTTTCTCCACATTCTCGCCAACATCTCTTGTTTCCTGAGTTGTTAACTTTAGCCACTCTGACTGGTGTGTGGT
Source organism: Panthera onca (assembly GCF_046562875.1). Taxonomy (NCBI): domain Eukaryota; kingdom Metazoa; phylum Chordata; class Mammalia; order Carnivora; family Felidae; genus Panthera; species Panthera onca. The sequence continues at coordinate 37,071,262 of NC_138340.1, read as the reverse complement.
ATCTCAATGTGATTTTGATTTGTATATCCCTGATGATGAGTGATGTTGAACATCTTTTCATGTGTCTGTCGGCCATACGGATGTCTTCTTTGGAAAAGTGTCTATTCATGTCTTCTGCCCATTTCTTCACTAGATTACTTCTTTTTGGGTATTGAGGTTAGTAAGTTCTTTATAGATTTTGGATATTAACCCTTTATCTGTCATTTGCAAATATCTTCTCCCATTCCATCAGTTGCCTTTTAGTTTTGTTGATTGTTTCCTTTGCAGTGCAGAAGGTTTTTATCTTGATGAGGCCCCAATTGTTCATTTTTGCTCTTATTTCCCTTGCCTTCATAGACGTGTGGAGCAAGAAATTGCTGCAGCTGAGGTCAAAGAGGTTGTTGCCTGTTTTCTCCTCTATGGTTTTGATGGTTTCCTGTCTAACATTTAGGTATTTCATTCATTTTTAGTTTATTTTTGTGTATTGTGTAAGAAAGTGGTCCAGTTTCATTCTTCTGCATGTTACTGTCCAGTAACATGTCCGTGTTACTCTTCACTGTGTTCTCATAGACAATGGCCATGACCAGGGGCAGGCGGAAAATGCAAGAAAAGTTAGTTTATGGAAAACTCAGAGATAAGGTAGGGAAAGAGAGCTAAACTCACCTATGAGATGCAGCACAGGTACAGGAGAAAAAATCTAATAAAGACGACCAAGAAATTTCCTCCTTTGTAGTCTCAAAGGAAAAGAATAAATTCTATTTTGACTAGAGTTATTCTTGGGGGATGATTCTGCCTCAATACAAGGGTTGTTCCAGACTACTGGGGCCTTCCAGATCCAGCTCTGTGAATGTGGTGTTGCCAATCTAAAGAAACCTACCTATTTCTATGGGTGTTCCCGGTCTCTCTCCCCTGGGTGGTACAGATTTTGATATTTTAAAATTGTTTATATAAAGAAAGAGGGACCATTCAAGTGAGGGAGGGGCAGAGACACAGGGAGATATAGAGTCCCGAGCAGGCTCTGAGCTGTGAAAATACCAACACGGGGCTCAATCTCACAAGCTGTGAGATCATGACCTGAGCCAAAATCAAGAGTCAGATGCTTAACTGACAGTCACCCAAGCGTCCTCATATTTATTCTGAATCTGTAATGAAATGGTGATTTCCCATGATGTATATATACTGAGAAACCTCCGTTTTACTGATGAATTCTAGATTGCTAGTTGAGCCTGACCTGCCCAGAGTTATTTGATTAACTACAAAACAACATGAACTAGGGCACCGTGAGGTCTTTATCAAGGGGAGGGGATGGTTCTCTCCCTTATCCTTGGGGGTCACCTGAGGCATGTGGGATACCCTCTGCCTCTGGTCAGGGACCTGAGTGTAGGGAAAAGTTTAAGATATTTGAGGAATGAGATGAGGGATTGTTTCCATTCCACATGGTCCTCTAAAGCAGAATAAACCTCTGTCCCTTCTAGGGTCTTTAGTAGATCCAGAAACTGCTGAAACCTCTGTGAGTTACAGCAGCTCTGACTGTACCAAGAATGCAGTCAAGGACAAGGTAAATGCTGGGGCCATTCTCGGTTGTAACTCTTTCGGGAAACCCTCATCTTTCTGTACAGCATGCTCTGCTGGCCTTGTCTCGTTTTGCGTGTTGTGTGATACGTCCGTTTGTTCTTTGTTTTCTAAATGTACACTCATAACCCAGGAGCCCACAGGCTTCTCAGCTTTTAGTCTGTCAGCTTTCTGTGGTAAGTTGAGAAGCCAAAAGTGCTTAGAGACTGAGTACCTTAAGGTTTTTCCGTGCGTTTCAGGAAATAACGAGAGGAGGATGACCCCACACTCCAAACGGAAGTCTCCTGGCCTGGGTGACCCCTTCCAGACCTCACCTCTGTGGGAACAGTGTGGCTGCTGTGTCTTCCTTTCTTGATTCTGGCTAGGAGATTAACCTGGTAGAGAGTCTGCCATATTGTTTAAAATTCAAAAGTGCAAAACGACATCATGACTCCAACTTTATATTTTGTGCCCTGTGCCATTTAGAGTGGTCTCAGATAAAATCAATGTCATCACTCATTTGGTAAATGAGCTGTCTGGAATCCTTCCAGCTATACCTTAGGTAAAAATAATCTGAACATTGCGTCCTTCAATTATGTTTATATGAGCAGTTTCTGGTTGTGTCCCCAGTCACTGTTAGAGCTGATACAGTCTCATGACACATCCCAGGAGTTTTATACCAAAACACTTGCATTAAAGCTGTTATGTGAATTTTTACCTCTTTTGTTTCTGTAGGACTTAATTACTCTGTGTCCTGTAGTATGCTTAAAGTCAGAATTCCCTATGAATTAAGATGAACACATCTGAGCTTTGGAGACATTCACCACAAGTCACTTGTTCCTCACAGAAGACTCTCATTCCCCTGCAAGATCCCAGGCATCCTCCACTCCCCAGAGGTCTCAGAGGCCTTTGACAACACTTCAAGAGGGAAGACTCTTTTCAGGGAGAGGAGCAGAGGAGACAAAGTGAGGGTCTGGCTGCAGAACTTTTTTGCCAGGAGAAGCTGTGATTCCACGAGCAGAATATGAGCCATTTATCTGCACTCAATTTGTTGTGTTCTTAATATACCAAAAACAGAGCATCAGGAGTCACTGCAGAGGAGGGATGCAGGGTGAACTGGGACATAGATGCCTGCCTGTCTGGAGAATGCTGCTTCATTACTATGTAATTACTTCTGTTAACCCTCTAGGACAGGACCCTTGCCATTTTACTTCCACAGACATGGGCAGTGATGTGTGGTGACAGCAGTTCCACCTCTTGCATCTACTACCCCAAGCTGTAGGTGGTATCCAGTGGCAGGGACAGAGTTTTCAGGTACTGATGCTACTCTCTTGGATCCTGGTAGCAGAGAAGGTGGAAGGTGCTGATACGTTCTTCTCTGGGTTACAGCTGCTTTTGGTATTGGTTCTCTTGTCTGGCATAGGCACGTAGCTGTCACTTCTGTTCTGCAGGACAGTGTGGATCCATGGGGACCTCCTCCGTTAACTGGACGAGTCTGCATGCCCTACCCTAGAGGCGCCCCACCCCCATGGACCATTAGGCACGTCCACCTCCTGAACCTTGGTGGCCCTGAACCCCTCCACCTGCAACACTTGGTAAGATGATCTGAGCACTAGAAGTTGACTTGTAAAACACACCCATCTTATTTTTGTTGCTGTTAGCTCTTTGGCCAAGGTGCAGAGGCCGTACCACAGACCATTGTGATGCAAGGGGAATGTGTCTGCTGCCATTACCACATTCCTCAAGTTTCTCATGATCTCATCTTTGTCATTCCCCCCACCATGTGTTGGTACAGGTGTCTCTCGTGGAGAAGGATTGGGGCTGTATGCAGAAAAGCAGGCATAGCGCTTCAGCAGACATGCCCTGTACACATGCCACGTGCTGGGCTCTGTGAGGCATGAGGCACAGCCTAATGTGTGTCCATCTAGTTATAAGGGATGGTTCTTCAAGTTCTTCTTGGGGATCACCTGAGGTATGTGGGATACCCTCTGCACGTGATTTGGGATCTGACTGGGGCAAAGAGTTTAAGTTGTTGGAAGAATGAGGGGAGGGTTTTTTTTGTTTTTGATCTCCAAACAGTCGACTCAAATCAGAATAAACCTCCATCCCTTCTAGGGCTTTTTGCAGATCCAGAAGCAGGTGACACTCCCAAGAGTGACATCAACCCTGGCTCTGCCAAAACTGCCAAGAAGCACAAGGTAAATGCTGTGGCCATTTTCAGTTCTGAGTCCTTACGGACAGCCACATCTTTCTGTACAGCACACTCTCCTGCCATTGTCTCTGGTTTGTGTGTCGTGTGGTATGTCTGCTCTTTTGTTTTTGTTTCCAAATGCAAAACCTTTACCCCGAGTCTACGGGCTTCCCTGTTTTCCACCTGGCATCTCTTTGTGGTAACTTTAGAAGCTAAGCGTGCTTATGGGTGAGGACCTTTTCCAGTGTGTTCCTGGAATACATCAAGGAGGATGACACCACACTCCACTTGGAAGTCTCCTACCTTGCCTCATTCTTTCTGGACCTCCTCAATGTGGAATCATCTCCTCAGACTTCTCTCACAATATCCTGAGGCTTTGCCTGTGTTCCTGCTGGCTCAGCCCTAATACCAGTTCTCAGTGGGACCTACACAGAGCCTCAGCTGTGGTATCGGTGAAAACAGGGGTAATATTTGTTTCCAAGAACATTATAAAAAGAAGACATTAAATACGTAAAGCCTCTGCAAAATCTCTGGGAAGTGTCCATTCACCCTTCTCACAGTTTCAATTAAGATATCTCCACACAATGATCATCAAAAAAAGATGGTCATGGGAGTTTGTTAAACTAAGACTGTTAACACCTCAGCCCAGGGATTGGGAATCGCCGTTTTAAACAATAAGACAAGGTCCCTCATTTTTCTATTAAAATTCGGGCCCTACCAGACAAAGAAAGAAAAAATCATTATGAGAATGTGTACAATCACAGATCTAGATCTGAAGACAATCATTTTCCATTACGTATAGACTCACAGATGCAGCCACACACTAAAGTGTTCATCTGAGGCCACAGATAAACTACAGAAGACAGAATGCATGTAGGAAAACATAAGATAAGACGGAAATAACCCTAAATCTCTTTGCCTTATAGGACAACTATTTTGAAATTTCAAGAGGACTGTGCGCGGTGACAGACGACAGTGATTATGTATCTATTTTAAGAAGGTGTCAGATCTGCCTGAATGCTTTCCCTGCCCATCCTGTCCCCTCCACTTTGTCCTTCCTACTGTCCCCTAATATACCTTTCACCATTCTGTGTCAGCGTCTGCTTCTAGGACCATCCACTCTCACTCCCCATTGAGTGCACACATTGGGGTTCCTGTACACACAGGGAACAAGCTGGCAGAAATGGCGGCGACAGAGGATAGTAGCAACATCACCCTTTGTGCAAGAGAGCCTGAGGGAGTTTTCCAGGGTGGTGGGAACTTCCTGTGTCTAGATTTATGGGGTGTTTATGTTCATTTATTTTAGAAATATTCACTGACTCCCTGGTGCCTCGGAGTCAGATAGACAGGTATCTGCCCCTAGGAAATGGCTGAGTTCTAATGGTGGGGAAGGATGAGGGACCAGCAGTGATGGTGGGAGAGGAGTGAGGAGGCCACAAATGGAGTCAGACCCTCGCCCAGGATGCCAGGTCTCCCCAGACAGCACCACGTGCAGGAGTGCTCTGAGGAGCAGAGATTTCTTGATCAGACCCATGAACTACATAATCCTCCTGCAGTTTCCTCACTGAGGGATGGCCAGAGCAGAAGCCAGCAGCTGGAGGACGCCCTGATCATGGCTGGATTGGAGCAGTGGACCTGGGGGATTGAGTCAGAGAAAGGGACGGGCAGAAGGTAGTGACAGGGAGTTTGAGAGACAAAGGGAAGAGAAAAGAAGGGACCTTTCTCTGCTGACTTCACCTACATTTCTGTGTGAACAAAAGGAGATTCTTGCCTCAAGGATAGGGAAGAAGGATGGCAAAAAGACAGAGTGACATTCTCAGCTCAAGTGACCAGGATATCAGCCTTGCTCGTGAGTACCTAACACGGGAAGCCCATGCTTTCTGTCATAATTGGAATGGCAGCTCATACCATTTAGTGAAAATTAATCCAATTATGAATCCCTCAACATTAAAGTACTGCAACAAAATTAAGTGAACAGACTGAAAGATACAACACAGGATAAAGTCCAAAGGTAGACCGACTGCAGTACTTACGAGAATCCAGTCCATCAGAAAAGGAGGTACCCCAGTGCAGGCATTCAGACACCTGGGCAATATCTGCAAATGTTAAAAAAAAATGTAGTCCTTACTTCAAAAACAACATTGGCATTAGACACAAAGGGATCATGACTTAAGGTTTAGAGAGAAACCATATGACTTCATGGTGCTGTACCCATGAGATCAAGTCGCATCAAATTATACCCTTTAACTTGAGGCTACTTGTTATATGTAAATCATACCTCATTAAAGAGAGTTTCAAACATGAAATGCTAGGAGAAAATGTGGGAAAGTTCCTTTCTAATCCTGAAGTGCATGGGTGATAGGAGTCTGTCTGACCATGTCTCAAAAATTCAAAAGATGAAGGCATGTAAAAAAATTAGTAATAGCAGAGTAGGAGGACCCTGAGCTCACCCTGTCCCATGTTTTCAACTACATAACATCCACATCCAAGTCCATAAACCACAAAGGGATCCAGAGAGTGGCAGAACAAACTCCACCACTAAATAGAAGCTGTATCTGAAAGGTTAGGAAGGTCAGAAAGGTGGAGGGTGGCTGCCTGCAGAGAGGGCAGAGAAAGTGAGCCCTCACACCAGGGAGCTCACACAAACAAGACTAACCCCCAAAACAGTTGGCTTTAAAACCCAGAGGGGCTGAATTCCCTTGAGTTTGGATCCTGGAGCTTTGGAGGTCAGCTGACCCAGCACTGGGTGATCCAAGAGGATGAGTGAGAGCCAGGTCCCTGCCTGTGTAGAGAGGCAATGTAAACATGGCATTGTACACAATGCCAAGGCAACAGGAGACAGATCTGCTCATGCTGACTTCTGAGTGGTTGGGGGACTTTTCCAACAATGAGGGAGTTCACAGTCACCATTTTTCTCCCCCCCTCCCCCCAGATTAAGCACAGAGGCACCTACCAGGGAGTGGACCTGCAAGGACACTCGCTACCTAATGTGCTAGTTGTGTGCCAGTCCCAAGCATTCTCTGGGGGGCTCACCCACTCCAAGCCTGCTGGCCTTGGCAAACTTTGTGCAAACCGCATGGGCACCCTGTGTGGCCAGCTGCAGGCAAAGCTGCCATTGCACACTGTGCACATCTGCACCGCACCCAGCTGTGCACCCCTGGCTACCCTCATCGGTCTCACCCAGCCACATGTCTCCAGCCACTGATGCACTCTGTGCACAGCCTTGAGCCCCTGATTGCCCTGGTGCATAGCCCCCAGCCACCAAAGGACAGCTACATATTGGTCAACAGAATCTTGGCAAGCCAGAGGGAAGTGACATGACATATTCAAAGTGCTGAATGGAAAAATCAGCAGCCAAGAATACACTATCCTGAAAGGCTATCATTCAGAACAGAAGGAGACATGGAATCTCCCCAAAAAAACTACAAGATTTTGTACCACTAAATCAGTCCAGCAAGAAATACTAAGAGGGACTCTTTGAGTGGAACAGAGAGACCAAAAGTGACAAAAGGGAGGTAGAAAACACAAATCCAGTGAAAATGAATATTTCTGTAAAAAATCAGTCGAGGAACTCACAAAAATGGATATAAAATATAATAACGTACCAAAACATAGTAGGAAGGAGAAAATAATGGGTTCAAAGGTAAATGACTATCAACTGAATAAAAGCAAAGAAATTATGTAAAAACTTAATGGTCACCATATATCAAAAACCACCCATAAATATTCAGAGAATAAGTAGAAAGAAAATATATCACTAAAGTAAATCAGGAAAACATGAAAGGAGAAAGACAAGAAAGGATCGAGAAAATCATGAAAAACCACAACAAAAAAGGTAATAAAATGGCAATACATACATACAAATCAATAATTACTTTGAATGTAAATGGAATGAATGCTCCAATAAAAAGACATAGGGTGTAAAAATGGATGAAAAAACAAAACAGATTTATATGCTGTCTACAAGTGACCCATTTTAGACCTCAAGACACCTACAGAATGAAAACGAGAGGATGTCGAGAAATATCACGCAAATGAATGTCAAAAGAAAGCTGGGGTAGCAATGCTTGTATCAGAGGGAAAAAAACAGAATGGAATCAAATAAAATGACAAATGAGAGAGGAGAAATCATAACCAAAACCTCAGAAATACAAACAACCATAAGATAATATTATGAAAACTTGTAAGTCAAAACTTTGGACAATTTACAAGAAATAGATAAATTCCTAGAAACATGTAAGTTACATAAACTGAAACAGAAAAAGAAAACATGAACAGAACAATAGCCAGCAAGCAAATTGAGTCAGAAATCAAAAAACTCTCAACAATCAAAAGTCTAGGACCAGATGACTTCACAGGTGAACTCTACCAAACAGTTAAAACAGGGTTAAGACCTCATCTTCTTAAGATATTCCAAAATATAAAAAATGATGGAAAACTTCCAAATTCATTCTATGAGGCCAGCATTACCCTGATACCAAAACCAGATCAAGAGCCCACTAAAAAAGAGAACTCCACACCAATATCCTTGATGAGCATGGATGCAAAAATTCTGAATCAAATACTACCAACCAAATTCAAAAATACCTTAAGAAAATAATTCACCACAATTAAGTGGATTTGTTCCCAAGCTGCAAGGTGGTTCCATGTTCACAAATCAATCACTGTGATGCATTACATAACTGGGAGAAAGGATAAGAACCATATGATCAGGGCTCCTAGGTGGCTCATTCCTTGAAGCGTTCGACATTGGCTCAAGTCATGACCATATGGTTCATGATTCAAGCCCTGTGTTGGGCTCTCTGCTGACAGCTCAGAGCCTGGAGCCTGCTTCAAATTCTGTGTTTCCCTCTCTCTCTCTGCCCCTACCCCACTCACATTCTGTCTCTGTCTTTCAAAAATGAATAAACATTTCAAAAAAAAACCCCACACATACAGTCATATCAATACATGCAGAAAAAAGCATTTGGCAAAGTACAACATCCATTCATGATTATAACCCCCTCAAGTAGGTTTACAGGGAACATACCTCAACGTAATAAAAGTTATCTGTGAAACCCCCGCAGTTAACATCATCCTTAGTGGAGAAAATCTGAGAGCTTCTCCTCTAAGGTCAGGAAGAAGACAAAGATGTTTACTCTCACCACTTTTCATAAATGTAGTACTGGAACTCCAAGCCACAGCAATCAGACAAAACAAAACAAAACAAAACAAATCCAAATCTGGAAGAAGTGAAACTTTCACACTTTGCAGATTACATGACACTATGTATAGAAAACCCTTAAGAGTCCACCGAATAACTGCCAGAACTGATCAATGAATTCAGCAATGTCAGAGGATAAAAAAATCACTGTACAGAAACCTGTTGCATTTCTAGACAACAATCATGAAGCAGTAGAAAGAGAAATTAAGAAAACTGTCCCATTTACAGTGCACACCAAATAATAAGATATCTATGAATAAATCTAACCAAAGTGGTGAGTAACCTATACTCTGAAAACTATAAAACAGTGATGAAAGAAATTCAAGATGACACAAAGAAATGGAAGGACATTCCATGCTCATGGATTGGAAGTACAAATATTGTGAAAATGTCTATACTTCCCAAAGCAATTGACACAATTAATGCAATCTCCATCAAAATACCAACAGCATTTTTCACAGAACTCGAACAGTCCTAAAATGTGTATGGAACCACAAAAGACCCCAATCTTCAGAGTAAACATCCTTTAGGTGAAGTGATAATTAAGGATGGCATGATGCCTCTGGATCTTCTGCTCCAAAACACATTAACTCTGGCCTCAGCGTGTGAACAAACGTTAGACGTATCCCACCCAAGGATCATTCTACAAAATACATTCTGCAGGCATACCCTCAAAACTTTGCAGATTATGAAAAATATGGAAAATCTAAACATCGTCATGACCAGGTGGAGCCTAAGGAGACAGGATGACTGAATGTAATGTGCCAGCTGGGATGAGTCTGGAACAGAAGAGGTTAAAACCGAAGAAATCTAGTAAACATAAATTTTAGTTAATACTACCATATCTCTTCGGGATATTGATTGTGATAATGTACCAACTCATAGGCCATCAAGAGTCAGAAAACAGTCTGATGTATGTGGAGACTCAGTACTATCTTCCCAATTTTTTTGGTAACTAGAAACCCATCATAAATGAAAAGATTATTAGTAATCATGGTTTTATTTTTTCAACACATAATATTATAAAACTGGTTCTAGTATAAGTTACTAGTGATTGACATTTACCTATTCTTGTTGTTCTTACTATTGTTTAATTTAAATAATAGCATTCATGTTACAGAAAACCGAATCCACAATGATGTACAATTCATAGAAACATCTACTTTACATGTTTTAAGATAACATATATATATATACATATATATATATATATATATATATATATATATATATATATATACCACTGTATCATGTGGTATGTAAATTAAGTGTTTTTCTGATCTTGAATGATCGTGTCATTGAGTGGCTTTCCATAAAGGTGGTTATCCTAGATAATAAATGATACTCAGATTTTACAGGATGTACTTCATATTATGCCTGAACATTTTCAAAAAAGAAGTGTACAAACGGCCAGATGAATCATTGTGACTGGCTCACTTATTCTAAAGAATCCTTGCTTTAACATTTTCATGCATATTTTTAGCAAGAATACAACAGAATCAAATATTTCCAAATCAAAGAGATATTCAAAGACTGGAAGAAAGATAGGGAGTTCAAGGGGTTTCAGAAGGAAAAGATGTGACTATGAAGTGGCAGTCACAGGCAAGCAGCTTTCTCTGGGCCACTTTGACAGGTTTGCATGAGGATATGTGACTTGCCAAAGGATAAGACCCAGAAGTACAAGAGGGAAAGACAACACTTTAGGAAGAGGTGACTTGGAAAGGGTGCTTCTGTGCCCACGTGATGGCTCAGCAACCTGGCTGGGGGTCCCTGGGTAAAAGATTTCAAAAGTCCAGCAGTAACTTAGACTCACAAAGATCTTAGTAACGTATCAAAGTAACTTAGACCCACAAAGATCTTAGAGCCATAGAGTTGATCTTCATCTATGATTAGGAGATGGTCAGAGTTTCACAGGATATGAAAATCGGGCCGGCAGTAGGTGGCTAAATATTATTTAGGGCTGTATTTCTAATAAAAAATGGATGTGTAAAACTTTGGGTTTGGAATGTTAAGAAAAATCATAGTTCCATCATGGAGTTACTTACATTAAGGCCCCACATCACCAAACCTAGTTTCATCCCTGCAGGAATGTAACCTATAACCAATCAACATAATTGCCTGGTCAGTGCTAGAAATTTTACTCATAGACACCTGCCATTCCCTCAGGGAGGCAATCTTGCTTAAATAAGGTATTCCATGCCACTAATTTTTTAATTTTTAATTTAAGTTTATTTATTTTGAGAGAAACAGAGAGCACATGCAAGGGAGGGACAGGGAGAGAGGGAGAGAAAGAATCCCATGACAACGAATTTATGATCTGAGCCACTATCAAGAGTCAGACACTTAACCAAGCTATCCAAGCACCCCAATAATATGGGCTTTCAAAGGTTAGCAGTCTTGGCTGGGACACATCCCTAAGGGCACTGGCCTACTCCTGGAGAGAAGGCAGCAAACTACTTGCAGGCAGATGGCATGGAAACAGTTATCTGTACAATGCCTGGTGCACACAGTGGGGAGATTATATACTCATCTTGGGGAGGATCCCTGAGAGGCAGTGGTCAAAAGAGGGGACAAAGGAGCTGGGACACAGGAGCTGGGTGACGCCATTTCCCTCCTCTGCCCCCCAGCATAAACACAGAGCCACCTGCTGGAAACAAGGCAATTCCCACACTGACTGCCTAACCTGCTTACACCAAGCCCCACCTTCCTGTGCTCTGGCGAGACTGGCCTTCTAGGTCAAGCTTGCCTCGGTCCCAGAGGAGCTGGCCCCTTCTCCAGAAGACCAGCAGAAGCCCCTGACCACACCACCTCTCTTGACCAGACAGTTGTGCAGGGTTTCACTTCTAGTGGCAGTCGATTCAAGTCTCATTTAACAAGCAGATCAGAGCAGACCTAGATAAAACTTACCACATTCTGGCCAAGGACCATACATTGCCCATACAACTGGCCTGAAGTACAGTGCAGCCAGAACACAAAACAGTGCACGCAACACACACCACAGACACTCCCTGATGTGCCAGGCCCTGGACACTAGATGACATCCTCTTCATAAAGCCATTCATCTCACAGGCAGGTAACATAAGGAGCTTTTGGAACACAGAGAAGGCAAATACTCAGCCAAAATGCCAAGCCAAGAAGAATGCATCCCAAATGAAGGAATAAGATAAGCTTATGGCCAGAGAAATGGAAGGAACACTTCCAAACTCATTTTATGAGGCCAGCATGGCCTTGACTCCAAACTGAACAAAGAACCCACTAAAAAGGAAAACTACAGACCAACTTCCCTGATGAACCTGGATGCAAAAATTCTCAACAAAAATTAGCACACCGGATCCAACAATACATAAAAAGAATTAATCCCCACAATGAGGTGGGATTTATTCCTGGGATGCACAACTGATTCAATGTCTGCTAATCAACTGATGGGATACATCACATTGATAAAAGAAAGGATAAGAACCACATGATCCTCTCAATAGATGCAGAAAAAGCATTTGACAAAATACAGAATCCTCTCTTGATGGGAAAAAAACCCTCATGAAAGGAGGGATAGAAGGATCGTGCCTCAACATCATAAAGTCCAGATACGAAAGTCCCACAGCCAATATCATCTTCAATAGGGAAAAACTGAGAGCTTTACCCCTAATGTTAGGAACACGACAGGGATGTCCACTCTGGCCACTGTTATTCGACATACTGTTGGAAGTCCTAGCCTCAGCATTCAGACAACAAAAAAGAATACAAGGTGTCCAAATTGGCAAGGAGGGGTCCAACTTTCCCTCCTCGCAGACGTAATACTCTCCGTGGAAAATCCACAAGACTCCACCAAGAAACTGCTAGGACTCACAGGAATTCAGGAAAGCCTCAGGATATAAAATCAATATACAGAATTTGATTGCATTTCTATATGCCAATAATGAAGCAGCAGAAAGAGAAATCAAGGAATTGATCTCATTTACAATTGCACTGAAAACCATAAAAAACCTAGGAATCAACCTAACCAAAGAGGTAAAAGACCAGTACCCTGAAAAGAATAGAGGGGTGCCTGAGTGGCTCAGTCGGTTAAGCACCGACGTCACCTCAGGTCATTATTCCCCAGTTTGTGGGTTCGAGCCCCACATTGGGTTCTGTGCGGACAGCTTGGAGCCCAGAGCCTGTTTCAGATTCTGTGTCTCCCTCTTCTCTCTACCCGTCCCCTGCTCATGTGCTCTGTCTCTCTCTCTCTCTTGCTCTCTCTCTCAAAAATAAACATTAACAAAATTAAAAGAAAAAACAACAGAACGTCTATGAAAGAAATTGAAGACAGAAAAAGAAAATGGAAAGAAATGGAAAAACATTCCATGCTCATGGATTGGAAGAACAAATACTGATAAAATGTCAATAATACCCAAAGCTATCGACACATTCAATGCAATCCCAATCAAAATTGCACCAGCACTCTTCTCGAAGCTAGAACAAGCAATCCTAAAATTTGTATGGAACCACAAAAGACCCTGAATACCCAAAGTAATCTTGAAGAAGAAGACCAAAGCGGGAGCCATCACAATTCTGGACTTTATCGTGTATTACAAGTCTGTAATCATCAAGATAGTATGGTACGGACACAAAAACAGACACAGAGATCAATGGAACAGAACAGGGAACCCAGAAGTGGACCCTCAAACATATGGCCGACTCATCTTTGACAAAGCTGGGAAGAATATCCAATGGACAAAAAGAGTCTCTTCAGCAAATGGTACTGGGAAAAGTGGAGAGTGAGAAGAATGAACCTGAACCATGTTCTGAAACCATACACACGCAACCTCAAAATGGATGAAAGATCTAAATGTAAGACAGGAAACCATCCAAATCCTAGACGAGAAAACAGGCAACCTACCTCTTTGATCCTGGCCACAGCAACTTCTTGCTTGTCGTGTCCCCAGAAGCAAGGGAAACAAAAACAGAAATGAACTATTGGGACCTCAAGATAAAAAGCTTCTGCACAGCAGAGGACACAATCAGCAAAACTAAAAGGCAGCTGAATGAAATGGGAGGAGATATTTGCAAGTGACATATCACATAAGAGGTTAATATCCAAAATCTATAAAGAATTATCAAACTCAACACCCAAAAAACAAATAATCCAATGAAGACATGGGCAAAAGACATGAAGAGACACTTTAACAAAGAAGACATCCAGATTGGTCACACATGAAAAGTTGCTCAACCTCACTCGTCATCACTGAAATACAAATCAAAACCACAAGGAGATATCCCCTCACACCTATCAGAATGGCTAAAATTAACACCTCAGGCAATGACACATGCTGGCAAGGATGCAGAGAAAGGGAACCCTTTGGCAATGCTGGTGGGAATGAAAACTGGTGTAGCTACTCTGGACAATAGTATGGAGATTTATCACAAAAACTAAAAATAGAACTACACAATGACCCAGCAATTGCACTACTAGGTATTTATCCAAGGGATACACAAACGCTGACTCGAAGTGGCACATGCACTCCAATGTTTACAGAAGCATTACCAAAAAAAGCTAAATTATGCAAAGAGCCCAAATGACCACTGACTGATGAATGGATGAAGAAGATGTGGTATACTGATACAGTGGAATATTACTCAGTGATCAAAAAGAATGAAAACTGCTATTTGCAACAACATGGATGGAACTGGACTCTATTATGCTAAGCAAAATATGTCAGAGAAAGACACACATCATATGATTTCTCTCGTCTGTGGAATTTAAGAAATAAAAGTGATAAACATAGTGAGAGGAAAGCAGAAATAAGACACACAGAGGGAGTCAAACGATAAGAGACTCTTAAATATAGAGAACGAACGCAAGGTTCCTGGAGGGTTAATGAATAGGGGAATGGGCTAAATGGGTGATGGGCATGAGGGGGGTCACTTGGGATGAGGACTGGGTATTTTTTGTACTTGATGGATCACTAAATTCTACTCCTGAAACTGTATTCCACTATAAGATAACTAACTAGGGCTTGAACTTAAAAATAAATAAATAAATATTAAAAATAAATAAATAAATGTAATAGGAGTCAAAAGAAAAGAATATTTAAATAAGACTCTTTGAGTGGAAATGAAAGACCAAAAGTCATACAGACAACAAAGGATCAGAGAAAACATCAAGGAACAATGGCAAAAAAACTAATAAAATGGCACTAAGTATATATCTATCAATAATTACTCTGAATGTAATTGGACTAAATGCTCCAATCAAAAGACATCGGGTAGGGTGTCAGAATAGACAAGAGGAAAAAAAAGCAAGCAAACAAACAAACAAACAAACAAACACACAACAAGACCTATCTAGATGCTGCCTACAAAGCCTTATTTGGACCTAAACTCATCTGCAGACTTAAAGGGAGGGAATGAAGAAATATTTCTCATGCCAATAATGTCAAAAGAAAGCCAGTAGCAATACTTCTATCAGGAAAAATAAACTCTAAAACCAAGACTGTATTTTTGTACCCTTTGGATAAATACCTAATAGTGAAATTGCATGTACCCAATATCTATACCAGCATTATCAACAATAGCCAAACTATGGAGAAAGCCCAAATGTCCATCAACCGATGAGGTATAAAGGAGGTGTGGGGTAGGTGTGTGTGTGTGTGTGTGTATATATGTATACACATACATACATATATATGTATATACATACATATATATAATGCAGATATAAATGAAATGGAATATTACTCAGCCATCAAAAAGAATGAAATGTTGCCAACTGCAATGATGTGAATAGAGCCAGAATGTATTGTGCTAAGTGAAATATATCAATCAGAGAAAGACAAATATATGATTTCACTCGTGTGGAATTTAAGAAACAAAACAGATGAAAACATGGGAAGGGGCAGTAAAAGAGAAGAGTGGTAACAAACCATATGAGTCTCTTAATGATAGAGCAAAAACTGAGGGTTGATGGAGGGAGATAGGTGGGGGATGGGTTTTAAGGAGGGCACTTGTTGTGATGAGCACTGGGCGTTGTATGTAACTGATGAATCACTAATTTCTACTCCCGAAACCAATCATGCACTGTACGTCAACTAAAGCTTAAATTTAAAAAAATAAAGCTGTAACAAGAGATGAAGACGGACACTGTCTCGTAAGAAAGGGGACAACCAAACAAGAAGATCCAACGATTGTAAATTTTTATGCACCCAACATACAATCACTGAATATATAAAACAATTAACAACAAATGTAAAGAAACTCATTTGTAATAATGTAAGGATGGTAGAAGTCTTTAACACTTCACTCACATCAACAGACAGAACCTCTGAGCAGAAAATCAACAAGGAAACAATGGCTTTGAATGACACACTGGACCAGATGGTTTTAACAGATATATTGAGAACACTCCATACTAAAATGGCAGAATGCACATTTTTTTCAAGTGCACATGGGACATTCTCCAGAATCGATCACATTCTAGGTCCCAAATCAGGCCTCCACAGGTACCCAAAGACAGAGATCAGACCAAGCATCTTTTCTGACCACAAAACTAGGAAACTTGAAGTCATCCACACAAAAGAAGAAAGAAAGAAAGAAAGAAAGAAAGAAAGAAAGAAAGAAAGAAAGAAAGAAAGAAAGAGTGAATAAAGGCCACAAATAAAGGGTGGTTAAACAACATGCTACGAAACGAATGGGTCAACCAGGAAATCAATGAGAAAATACACTGAAACAAATGAAAATGAAAATGAAGATGCACTGGTAAAAACCTTTGGAATGAGGCAAAAGCAGTCTAAGATGGAAGTATATATAGCAATACAAGCCTACCTGACAGAGCCAGAAAAATCTCAAACAATCGAAACTTAACAACCAAAGGAATGAGAAAAAGGACAATGCAAGCCTAAAGACGGCAGAAAGAAGGAAATAATAAAGATTAAGGCAGAAAGAAGTGATAATAGAAACTAGAAAAACACTAGACCAAATCAGTGAAACCAGGGGCTGGTTCTTTAAAAACAGGAATCAACTTGAAAACCTCCTAGGCAGACTTTTCACAAAGAAGAGAGGAAGGACTCAAATCAATAAAATCACAAATAAGACAGGAGAGATAACAGTCCACAACACAGAAATACAGTTAGAAGATAATATTAGGGAAAACTATAGGCAACAAATTGGACACTCTGAGAAATATGGATAAATTCCTCGAAACACATAAACTACCAAACCTGAAACTGGAAGATACATAAAATCTGAAACCAGAAAGAAACTGAATCAGTAATAAAAAAAATATCTCCCCCAACACAAGAAGAGTTCAGGGCCAGCTGGCTTCACTGATGAATTCTACCAAACATTTAAAGAAGAGGTGATATCTATTCTTCTCGAATTATTACAAAAAATAAAAAAGGAGAACTTACCAATTCATGTCATCAGGCCATCATTACCCTGATACCAAAGCCAGATAAAGACTCCCCTAAAGCAGAAAACTGCAGGGGTCCCTGGGTGACTCGGTTGGTTGACTGTCCAAGTCTTAACCTCAGATTAGGTCATTATCTTGCAGTTCCTGGGTTCAAGTCCCACATTGGACCCTGCGCTGACAGTGTGGAGCATGCTCAGGATTCTCTCTCTCCCATCCCTCTGCCCTCCCTCACTTTTATGTACTCTAAGTAAATGAATAAACATTTAAAAATATATTTAGAATTTGTTTTAAATAAAACTGCAGACCAATAGCCTGATGAGTATGTATGCAGAAATTCTCATGAAAATACATTCAAACTTTTAAAGTCAGCAATATATTAATAGAATCATTGACCATAATCAAGTGGGATATACTCCTGGGCTGCAAGGGTGGTTCCACATTCACAGATCAATCAACATGATGCACCACAGTAATAGTAGAAAGGATAAGAACAAGATGATGCTTTCCACAGATGCAGGAAAAGCAGTTGACAAAATGTCACATCCATTCATGACAAAAACCCTCAGCAAAGTAGATTGAGACTCAACCTACCTGCACATAGTAAAGCCCACCTGTGAAAATCCCACAGCTAATCTCATCCTCAATGGGGAAAAACTGAAAGCTTTTCCTCGAAGGTCAGCAACAAGGCAGGGATGACCCCTCACACCACTGTTACTCCACACAGTATTGGAAATCCTAGCCACAGCAATCAGACAACAAAAAGAAATAAGAGGCACCAAATCGGCAAGGAAGTAGTGGAACGCTCGCTATTTGTAACTGACATGAGGCTCTCTATAAAAAACATGAAAGACCCCCATAAAAATTGCTAGAAGTGATACATGAGTTTCACAAGTCACAATATACAGAAATCAATGTACAGAAATCCATTGCGTTTCTATAGATGAATCATGGATTAACAGAAAGAGAAAGTAAGGAATCAATCCCATTGACAGGTGCACCAAGTACCACAACATACCAGGAATAAACCCAACCAAAGAGGTGAAAGACCTATACTCTAAAGGCTATGAAACACTGATGAAAAAAATGGAAGAGGACACAAAGAAATGAGAATACATTTCATGTTCATGGATGAGAAGAACAAATACTGTTAAAATGTCTACACTCCTCAAAACAATCTACACATGTAATGAATCCCTATCACCCTAACGAAACATTTGTCACAGAACTAGAACAAGTAATCCCCAAATTTGTATGGAACGACAAAAGACCCCAGACAGCCAAAACAAACTTGAAGAAGAAAAGCAAAGCTGGAGACCTCACAATTCCAGACTTTAGGTTATATTACAAACCTGTAGTGATGAGAACACTGTACTGGCAAAAACAAAAAAGAAAGAAAGAAAGAAAGAAAGAAAGAAAGAAAGAAAGAAAGAAAGAAAGAAAGAAAGAAAACAGGAACACACAGACACATAAATCAATAGAATGGAAACCCAGAGATGAACTCACATCTATATGGTCAATTAATCCTCAACAAAGCAGGAAAGACTATCCAATAGAAAAAAAAGATAGTCTTGAGGCACATGAGTGGCTCAGTCACGGAAGCATCTAATTTTGCATTCTGCTCAGGTCATGATCTCAGCGTTCATCAGTTTGAAACCTGTGTCAGGCTCTGCACTGACAGTGTAGAGCCTGCGTGGGATTCTCTCTCTCATTTCTCTCTGCCCCTCTTCTACATGCTCTCTCTCTCTCAAAAATAAATAAATACACTTAAAAAAAAACCTGTCTCCTCAACATATTGTTTTGGAAAAACTAGACAGCAACTTGCAACACAAAACAAAACAACAACAGACCACTTTCTTAGAACATACACAAAAATAAATCCAACATGGATAAAGACCTACGTGTGAAACCCGAAACCATATAAATCCCAGAGGATAACACAGGCAGTATCTTCTTTGACAATGGCTGTACACACGTCTTTGCTGATATATCTCCTGAGGTAAGGGAAACACAAGCAAAAAGAATGGGACTTCATAAAAATTAAAAGCTTCTGTCACCAAGGAAATACTCAACAAAACTAAAACACAACCTACAGCCTGATGATATTTGCAAAAGACATCTGATAAAGGCTAGTGTCCAAAATATATAATTATACACACCCAAAGAATGAGAATTCCAATTAAAAATGGGCAGAGGACACAAATAGATATTTTCCCAAAGAAGACATACAGATAGCCAATAGACACATGAAAAGATGCTCAACAATACTGATCTTCCGGGAAATATAGTTCAAAAGTACAATGAAATAACTCATCACATCTGTCAGAATGACTAAAATCAATGAATGACGAAACCACATGTGTTGCCAAGGATGTGGGGAAAGAGGAAACCTCTTGCACCGTTGGTAGGAATGCAAACTGGTGCAGCCACTCTGGACAACATCATGGAGATTCCTCAAAAAATTCAAAATAGAACTACCTTACGATCCAGCAATTTCACTACGACGTATTTACATAGAGAATACAAAAATAATCCTTCAAAGGGATACATGCACCCTGATGTTGAAAGCAGCATTATCTACAACAGCCAAATTATGGAAACGGCCCAAGTTTCCATCAACTGATGAATAAATTGAGATGTAGTATCTGGAATGAAACATTATTTCGCCGGAAAAAAATGAAATCTTGTCATTTGCCACGAGGTGGATGGAGCGAGAGAATGTTATGCTGGGTGAAATATGCCTGTCAGAGAAAGACAAATACCAGGTGATTTCACTAACACATGGAAATAAAAAAAATAAAGGGGGCGGGAGGGGGGAGGAGACAGAGACAAACAAACATACTCTTAACTAGGAAACAAACTGAGGGTTTCCACAGTGGGATGAGGGGGGCAGAAATGGATGAAAGAGGTGATGGGGATTAAGACATGCACCTGGGATGAGCACCCAGTGACGTGTGGAAGTGTTGCTCTATATTTACACCTGAAACTAATATTACACTCTATCTTTACCACCTGGAATTTGAACTAAAAAATAACATAAGGTTAATGACACCTACCTACCAGGTTTTCTGTAGTTTACAATCACTTCACTAGGTTGGAAAAATAACCATGAAAACTTATAAAAGCATGTATGATGTGGGGGACAGTATGTGCCCTTACCTCGGTCTCTGGTTCCAGCAAGACTCAGAAAGTGGGTCCCAGCTCATTCTTCTAGAAGGTCCTGAGACGAATATTTCATGTATTCACACCCTAACTGAATGCAGCTCCCAGTCTTCTGAGTTTCTGTTAGGATTTCTCCCCGGAAGCAAGCCTGAATCTGGAATAAACCATCCACAGCATCCATGATGTGATGTCGTGAGACCCCTCGATCCACAGGTCCTTTAGCAAAATACATCTTCAAATACTGTCTGGGAAAGTGAGGAATGAAACATGGGAACAGCCCGGAAAATGCAAGGGCCTGTGCTGCTGATCGACTGACCAGTGCCCAGGGAAGCCACCCAGGGCCCTCTCCTCAACACTCACTGCAACAAGGCAGCTTCTCTCTGGCGACTCAGCTATGGAATGAATAAGTCCTAGGGCTACAAGGTACAGCCAATGGAATGGAGTCAATCCTGTAATAATAATGTTGCATGCTTTCACATGATAGCTACACTTGTGGTTAAGTACAACATAATTTATAGACATATGGAATGACTACACTTTATGCCTAAAACTAATACAACAAATGTGTGAACAATATTTCAATAAATAACCGACATCCTTTACACTATTTTTAACTTCTCCTTCTTTGCCATTAAAAAAATCATTCCTGGGGTGCCTGGGTGGCTTAGTCAGTTAAGCATCCGACCTCGACTCGGATCATGATCTTACAGTCCATGAGTTAGAGCCCCACATCAGACTCTGCGCTGACAGCTCAGAGCCTGGAGTCTGCCTCAGATTCGGTGTCTCCCTCTCTCTCTCTACCCCCTCCGCAGCTCCCGCTCTATGAAAAAAAGAAAAAATAAACATTAAAAATTTTTTAAAAATCATGCCTAATTTGGACTCTGTGAAATTCCATTTATCCCACATTCTCTAACATCACCATCTTGATGTTGAGAGCTTCTCTGGAAAGTCACTAATAATATCTTTGATGGACACATAAGTGACAAGGTCGCATGCAACTTACAGGGAGCTACACATCTGTTTGACTTTACTGTAAGCACCTTGGCTAATATTTTCAAATTATGAAAATGAGCTGGGTCCCAGCTCATTCTTTTAGAAGGTCCTGAGAGTCAACATTTGGCGGCTTCACTTCCCAACTGAATGCAGCTCCTGTTCCTCCGAATTTGTGTCAGGATTTCTCCCCCGAAACAAGCCTGAACCTGGAACAAACCAAGCCCAGCCTCTCTGACGTGGCGTCACGGGACCCCCTGAATCCACGGATCCTCCAGGGAAATACCGGCAGGGGAAATGAGGAACAAACCACGGAACAGCCCAGAAAAAGCGAGGGACTGTGCCGCCAACCGACCACCCGCGCTTCCAGGGAAGCCGCGCAGGTCCTGCCTCCCCTGCCTGGGGACTCAGCCCCACCACCTAGGAGACGCCAAAGGGCTGCGAAGCCTCCAGGGTCTCCCCCAGGCCCGGGGGCGGAACCTGCTGGAAACGCAGCTCTGGCTCTTTGCCCACACTCAGAGGCACTGGGTCCTCAGAAGCAAGGAAGCCTTTCCAGCTCCGGGGCGCCCTGGATCAGAAAGGCCTAGTGGGCGCCTTCTCAGGCCATCACTGTCCACGCAGAGGCCCGGCCCCTCCCTGGGCATGGTGCGTGCGCGCCCTCTGCCGGCCGCCGTGGGAATTCCTGCAATGCTCAAGGCCATGGCTGCTCAGCTGGAAGTACTGAGAGTGCAGCTGGTCCAGTGAAGCCTGTTCTCCCGGTCAGGAAGGGTCTTAGCGAAGGGCTTGGGACACAAAGAAACCTTATCCTTCTCCTTTTTACCGAGTGCAGAATGAAACCGAATTTATTGACGTAATGATATCATGTGTAATGCTTCAAGCAGCATTCGCAGAAATACAGACTGCAAATTGACACATGCTGACCTACAGGTTATGGTGTTTAGCACCAAAATACTTGGGTTAAATAAAAAAGTTGACACCTCTGAGAAAGAGATACAGGCTCCCAGCTATGGAATGAATAAGTCATTGGGATCCAAGGTACAGCCCATAGAATAGCGTCAATCCTGTAAGAAAGCGTTGCATGCTTTGGAGAGCATAATGTATACACGTGGAATCACTATGATATATTCCTGAAATTAATACAACATAATGAGTCTATTATATTCAATTAAAAATGAGAATATTTTTAATTTCTCCTTCACTACTAAAAATTATTTTTTTTATTTTTTTTTAACGTTTATTTATTTTTGAGACAGAGAGAGAGCATGAACGGGGGAGGAGCAGAGAGAGAGGGAGACAAAGAATCGGAAGCAGGCTCCAGGCTCCAGGCTCCGAGCCATCAGCCCAGAGCCCGATGCGGGGCTCGAACTCATGGACCCCGAGATCGTGACCTGAGCTGAAGTCGGACGCCCAACCGACTGAGCCACCCAGGCGCCCCAAAAATTATTTCTAATTGAGAACATATGAAATTCCCTTTATACCACATTCTCTAATGTCACCATCTTGGTGTTGAGAGCTTATTTTTCAAGTTGTCAATAATGTCTGTGAGGACACAAATGTGACAAGGTCAGAATGCACATCTAGAGGGAGCCACACATCTGTTATAAATTTCCTGCCTTTATATGGGTAATATTTTCAATGAAAAGTGCTTTAAGGATGAAGATAGATGAAATAATTTCCCTAAAACTCATAGGTAGACAATTGAGCCTTCAAATAATAATTGCCATGTCTTCGCAATCAGAGGAAGTCTGGGTGAAGACATAGGTTTCTTCTTTCATGTAAGAGAAGGCTGTGGCATTTTATTTTATTTATTTTTTATTTTTTATTTTGTTTCTATATAGCAATTTTTTTTATTTATTTTTTTTCATGAAATTTATTGTCAAATTGGTTTCCATACAACACCCAGTGCTCATCCCAAAAGGTGCCCTCCTCAATACCCATCACCCACCCTGCCCTCCCTCCCACCCCCATCAACCCTCAGTTTGTTCTCAGTTTTTAACAGTCTCTTATGTTTTGGCTCTCTCCCACTCTAACCTCTTTTTTTTTTTTTTCCTTCCCCTCCCCCATGGGTTTCTGTTACGTTTCTCAGGATCCACATAAGAGTGAAACCATATGGTATCTGTCTTTCTCTCTATGGCTTATTTCACTTAGCATCACACTCTCCAGTTCCATCCACGTTGCTACAAAAGGCCATATTTCATTTTTTCTCATTGCCACATAGTATTCCATTGTGTATATAAACCACAATTTCTTTATCCATTCATCAGTTGATGGACATTTAGGCTTTTTCCATAATTTGGCTCTTGTTGAGAGTGCTGCTATAAACATTGGGGTACAAGTGCCCCTATGCATCAGTACTCCTGTACCCTTGGGTAAATTCCTAGCAGTGCTATTGCTGGATCATAGGGTAGGTCTATTTTTAATTTTCTGAGGAACCTCCACACTGCTTTCCAGAGTGGCTGCACCAATTTGCATTCCCACCAACAGTGCAAGAGGGTTCCCGTTTCTCCATATCCTCACCAGCATCTATAGTCTCCTGATTTCTTCATTTTGGCCACTCTGACTGGCGTGAGGTGATATCTGAGTGTGGTTTTGATTTGTATTTCCCTGATAAGGAGCGAAGTTGAACATCTTTTCATGTGCCTGTTGGCCATCCGGATGTCTTCTTTAGAGAAGTGTCTATTCATGTTTTCTGCCCATTTCTTCACTGGGTTATTTGTTTTTCAGGTGTGGAGTTTGGTGAGCTCTTTATAGATTTTGGATACTAGCCCTTTGTCCGATATGTCATTTGCAAATATCTTTTCCCATTCCGTTGGTTGCCTTTTAGTTTTGTTGGTTGTTTCCTTTGCTGTGCAGAAGCTTTTTATCTTCATAAGGTCCCAGTAATTCACTTTTGCTTTTAATTCCCTTGTCTTTGGGGATGTGCCGAGTAAGAGATTGCTACGGCTGAGGTCAGAGAGGTCTTTTCCTGCTTTCTCCTCTAAGGTTTTGATGGTTTCCTGTCTCACATTCAGGTCCTTTATCCATTTTGAGTTTATTTTTGTGAATGGTGTGAGAAAGTGGTCTAGTTTCAACCTTCTGCATGTTGCTGTCCAGTTCTCCCAGCACCATTTGTTAAAGAGACTGTCTTTTTTCCATTGGATGTTCTTTCCTGCTTTGTCAAAGATGAGTTGGCCATACATTTGTGGGTCTAGTTCTGGGGTTTCTATTCTATTCCATTGGTCTATGTGTCTGTTTTTGTGCCAATACCATGCTGTCTTGATGATTACAGCTTTGTAGTAGAGGCTAAAGTCTGGGATTGTGATGCCTCCTGCTTTGGTCTTCTTCTTCAAAATTACTTTGGCTATTCGGGGCCTTTTGTGGTTCCATATGAATTTTAGGATTGCTTGTTCTAGTTTCGAGAAGAATGCTGGTGCAATTTTGATTGGGATTGCATTGAATGTATAGATAGCTTTGGGTAGTATTGACATTTTGACAATATTTATTCTTCCAATCCATGAACAGGGAATGTCTTTCCATTTCTTTAAATCTTCTTCAATTACCTTCATAAGCTTTCTATAGTTTTCAGCATACAGATCTTTTACATCTTTGGTTAGATTTATTCCTAGGTATTTTATGCTTCTTGGTGCAATTGTGAATGGGATCACTTTCTTGATTTGTCTTTCTGTTGCTTCATTGTTAGTGTATAAGAATGCAACTGATTTCTGTACATTGATTTTGTATCCTACAACTTTGCTGAATTCATGAGTCAGTTCTAGCAGACTTTTGGTGGAGTCTATCGGATTTTCCATGTATAATATCATGTCATCTGCAAAAAGCGAAAGCTTGACTTCATCTTTGCCAATTTTGATGCCTTTGAGTTCCTTTTGTTGTCTGATTGCTGATGCTAGCACTTCCAACACTATGTTAAACAACAGCGGTGAGAGTGGACATCCCTGTCGTGTTCCTGATCTCAGGGAAAAAGCTCTCAGTTTTTCCCCGTTGAGGATGATGTTAGCTGTGGGCTTTTCATAAATGGCTTTTATGATCTTTAAGTATGTTCCTTCTATCCCGACTTTCTCAAGGGTTTTTATTAAGAAAGGGTGCTGGATTTTGTCAAAGGCCTTTTCTGCATCGATTGACAGGATCATATGGTTATCTTTTTTTTTGTTAATGTGATGTATCACGTTGATTGATTTGCGAATGTTGAACCAGCCCTGCATCCCAGGAATGAATCCCACTTGATCATGGTGAATAATTCTTTTTATATGCCGTTGAATTCGATTTGCTAGTATCTTATTAAGAATTTTTGCATCCATATTCATCAGGGATATTGGCCTGTAGTTCTCTTTTTTTACTGGGTCTCTGTCTGGTTTAGGAATCAAAGTAATACTGGCTTCATAGAATGAGTCTGGAAGTTTTCCTTCCCTTTCTATTTCTTGGAATAGCTTGAGAAGGATAGGTATTATCTCTGCTTTAAACGTCTGGTAGAACTCCCCTGGGAAGCCATCTGGTCCTGGACTCTTATTTGTTGGGAGATTTTTGATAACCGATTCAATGTCTTCGCTGGTTATGGGTCTGTTCAAGCTTTCTATTTCCTCCTGATTGAGTTTTGGAAGCGTGTGGGTGTTTAGGAATTTGTCCATTTCTTCCAGGTTGTCCAATTTGTTGGCATATAATTTTTCATAGTATTCCCTGATAATTGTTTGTATCTCTGAGGGATTGGTTGTAATAAATCCATTTTCATTCATGATTTTATCTATTTGGGTCATCTCCCTTTTCTTTTTGAGAAGCCTGGCTAGAGGTTTGTCAATTTTGTTTATTTTTTCAAAAAACCAACTCTTGGTTTCGTTGATCTGCTCTACCATTTTTTTAGATTCTATATTGTTTATTTCTGGTCTGATCTTTATTATTTCTCTTCTTCTGCTGGGTTTAGGCTGCCTTTGCTGTTCTGCTTCTATTTCCTTTAGGTGTGCTGTTAGATTTTGTATTCGGGATTTTTCTCGTTTCTTGAGATAGGCCTGGATTGCAATGTATTTTCCTCTCAGGACTGCCTTCGCTGCGTCCCAAAGCGTTTGGATTGTTGTATTTTCATTTTCGTTTGTTTCCATATATTTTTTAATTTCTTCTCTAATTGCCTGGTTGACCCACTCATTCGTTAGTAGGGTGTTCTTTAACCTCCATGCTTTTGGAGGTTTTCCAGACTTTTTCCTGTGGTTGATTTCAAGCTTCATAGCATTGTGGTCTGAAAGTATGCATGGTATAATTTCAATTCTTGTAAACTTATGAAGGGCTGTTTTTTGACCCAGTATATGATCTATCTTGGAGAGTGTTCCATGTGCACTCGAGAAGAAAGTATATTCTGTTGCTTTGGGATGCAGAGTTCTAAATATATCTGTCAAGTCCATCTGATCCAATGTATCATTCAGGGCCCTTGTTTCTTTATTGACTGTGTGTCTAGATGATCTATCCATTTCTGTAAGTGGGGTGTTAAAGTCCCCTGCAATGACCACATTCTTATCAATAAGGTTGCTTATGTTTATGAGTAATTGTTTTATATATTTGGGGGCTCCGG
The DNA here is from genome assembly GCF_046562875.1 of Panthera onca. NCBI lineage: Eukaryota > Metazoa > Chordata > Mammalia > Carnivora > Felidae > Panthera > Panthera onca. Next base: position 37,044,255 of record NC_138340.1, on the reverse strand, counting down.
TATTCGGCGCATAGACATTTATAATTGTTAGCTCTTCCTGATGGATAGACCCTGTAATTATTATATAATGCCCTTCTTCATCTCTTGTTACAGCCTTTAATTTAAAGTCTAGTTTGTCTGATGTAAGTATGGCTACTCCAGCTTTCTTTTGGCTTCCAGTAGCATGATAAATAGTTCTCCATCCCCTCACTCTCAATCTAAAGGTGTCCTCAGATCTAAAATGAGTCTCTTGTAGACAGCAAATAGATGGGTCTTGTTTTTTTATCCATTCTGATACCCTATGTCTTTTGGTTGGCGTATTTAGTCCATTTACATTCAGTGTTATTAGAGAAAGATACGGGTTTAGAGTCATTGTGATGTCTGTATGTTTTATGCTTGTAGTGATGTCTCTGGTACTTTGTCTCACAGGATCCCCCTTAGGATCTCTTGTAGGGCTGGTTTCGTGGTGACGAATTCCTTCAGTTTTTCTTTGTTTGGGAAGACCTTTATCTCTCCTTCTATTCTAAATGACAGACTTGCTGGATAAAGGATTCTCGGCTGCATATTTTTTCTGTTTAGCACACTGAAGATATCGTGCCAAGCCTTTCTGGCCTGCCAAGTTTCAGAAGAGAGATCAGTCACGAGTCTTATAGGTCTCCCTTTATATGTGAGGGCATGTTTATCCCTTGCTGCTTTCAGAATTTTCTCTTTATCCTTGTATTTTGCCAGTTTCACTATGATATGTCGTGCAGAAGATCGATTCAAGTTATGTCTGAAGGGAGTTCTCTGTGCCTCTTGGATTTCAATGCCTTTTTCCTTCCCCAGTTCAGGGAAGTTCTCAGCTATAATTTCTTCAAGTACCCCTTCAGCCCCTTTCCCTCTCTCTTCCTCCTCTGGGATACCAATTATGCGTATATTATTTCTTTTTAGTGTATCACTTAGTTCTCTAATTTTCCCCTCATACTCCTGGATTTGTTTATCTCTCTTTCTCTCAGCTTCCTCTTTCTCCATAACTTTATCTTCTAGTTCACCTATTCTCTCCTCTGCCTCTTCAATCCGAGCCGTCGTGGTTTCCATTTTGTTTTGCATTTCGTTTAAAGCGCTTTTCAGCTCCTCGTGACTGTTCCTTAGTCCCTTGATCTCTGTAGCAGGAGATTCTCTGCTGTCCTCTATACTGTTTTCAAGCCCAGCGATTAATTTTATGACTATTATTCTAAATTCACTTTCTGTTATATTATTTAAATCCTTTTTGATCAGCTCATTGGCTGTTGTTATTTCCTGGAGATTCTTCTGAGGGGAATTCTTCCGTTTGGTCATTTTGGATAGTCCCTGGAGTGGTGAGGACCTGCAGGGCACTTCCCCTGTGCTGTGGTATATAACTGGAGTTGGTGGGCGGGGCCGCAGTCCGACCTGATGTCTGCCCCCAGCCCACCGCTGGGGCCACAGTCAGACTGGTGTGTGCCTTCTCTTCCCCTCTCCTAGGGGCGGGATTCACTGTGGGTTGGCGTGGCCCGTCTGGGCTACTTGCACACTGCCAGGCTTGTGGTGCTGGGGATCTGGCGTATTAGCTGGGGTGGGTAGGCAAGGTGCACGGGGGCAGGAGGGGTAGGCTTAGCTCGCTTCTCCTTAGGTGATCCACTTCAGGAGGGGCCCTGTGGCAGTGGGAGGGAGTCAGATCTGCTGCCGGAGGTTTGGCTCCGCAGAAGCACAGAGTTGGGTGTTTGCTCGGAGCGAGCAAGTTCCCTGGCAGGAACTGGTTCTCTTTGGGATTTTGGCTGGGGGATGGGCGGGGGAGATGGCGCTGGCGAGCGCCTTTGTCCCCCGCCAAGCTGAGCTCTGTCGTCCGGGGGCTCAGCAGCTCTCCCTCCCTTTGTCCTCCAGCCTTCCCGCTTTCGGAGCAGAGCTGTTAACTTATGACCTCCCAGACGCTAAGTCGCGCTTGCTGTCGGAACACAGTCCGTCCGGCCCCTCCGCTTTTGCCAGCCAGACTCGGGGGCTCCGCTTGGCCAGGAGCCGCCCCTCCGCCCCGGCTCCCTCCCGCCAGTCCGTGGAGCGCGCACCGCCTCACCGCCCTTCCTACCCTCTTCTGTGGGCCTCTCGTCTGTGCTTGGCTCTGGAGACTCCGTTCTGCTAATCCTCTGGCGGTTTTCTGGGTTATTTAGGCAGGTGTAGGTGGAATCTAAGTGATCAGCAGGACGCGCGGTGAGCCCAGCGTCCTCCTACGCCGCCATCTTCCCTCTGGCTCCAGCTGTGGCATTTTAAACTCCTCACTTAAAATCCAGAATCCAGAGATCATCAGTAGATGTAAGAATAGCAATGCACTATCATGTTGCACGTAACTAGTTCCAGAAGGAGAATACGGACCTTATTCTAAAATACTTTCGGTTGAGGGCAATAATCCATCGTTGCAAGTTCCAGGTTGCAGGCTCTGGGGGCAGCACAATGCCTGACTCCTGGTTTTGGAACATAAGGAAGGTCATGCTCAAGCAGGGGGAATGGAGCAGGGATTGGGGGAGGGCGGGGAGACAGATCATAGTTTCCTCCCCATCGGGCACACTCTGGACTTCACCTGCTGATGAGCTGCACACTCTGATTCAAGCCATCTCTCTCCATGACCGATCCTGAGACTGGGTCCCAACATGCCAGGCAAAATGAGGGGGGACCCATCTTCCCAGGGGCAATGGCCTCTACAGAGCATGCCGCAGTGAGGTTGGAGCCTTGTACTCATGGAACTGTCATGCCCGGGTATTCTACTCTTTCTGCCCCCAACACTAAGAGCATCTTCACAGAGCCCCCGCCTGCATGGCCCATCACCCTCTCCACACACCGTGACCAGCTCCATCCTCTCCTCTTTGCCTCCTCTGTCTCTGCTTCTCTCTACTCCTGTCTCCCTCTGTTTCTTCGTCTCACTTTCTCAGACATGCCCAATTCCCCCATCGCTGACTCAGTGCCTCTCTCCTTGCCTGTCTCTTCCTCTTCCTCTCCACAGGCCCTCAGCTTTCTGCTCTGTGCAGCCCTGTCCAGGAAGCAGGGCACCACATATCCTGTGTCCCCCTCTCTCCTGTCATGTTTTAGCGCAGGCCCTGATCGAAGTGGGTGAGAATCCTGTTTACAGAAGCAGCTCATGCTGACCTTTACTGCAGCATTGCTGTTCCAAGCCACTCCTGGGAAGCGTGTGGACAGCCAGGCCTTGACCCCTTGATGGCCCAGCCATGTCCCTAATGTTGCTGGAGGGCTGGTTGCCTCTGCAACCTGGGAGGAAGAAGGGCCCTGCAGGCGTCAGGGGCTCTGTAGCAGAATGCATGGGCTTTGAGGACCCAGAAAGAGCCAGATGCTTACAACCAAATCCTCCTTGGAGGTGAGGGAGGAACAGTATCATGTCACTGAACTCTGTCCTACCCATCTGTCACTAAGGAAACAGTGGGAGGAGGGGCACCCAGGTGGCTCAGTCGGTTAAGCGTCTGACTTCGGCTCAGGTCATGATCTCATGGGTTGTGAGTTTGAGACTCTCGTTCGGTTCTGCGCTGACAGCTCAGAGCCTGGAGCCTGCTTTGGATTCTGTGTCTCCCTCTCTGTCTCCCCCTCCCTCACTTGTGCTCTGTCTCAATACACTGGGAGGAATATGGGACCTCATAAGACTCACTCCAAAACTACCACCATTAGTCTTCCTCAGTGCCCACCTGGATTGGTGCTGTGAGATAACGAGTAGGTGGGAAAAGTCCACAACATGTGGATTAATGCAGGGTTTCCTCGCTGTTCTACCAGAGACACTGCTGACCCCTCATCCATGTCTTGCAATCAGGAATCAGCCACTTCCTGGGGACTGATAGCTGCCCTGCTGATCACCACACACCACGGTGATTAGCAGGTGCCATGTGCTTGCGAGTATCTACTGAAGAGTGAACACAACTGTCACCAGATCCAGAGGAAGGTTGTGGCCACCACCCCAGAAGGAACCAGGGGGACATGTGCAGTCAATACAATTCAAACAGTCACTTATCTTCTGCCCCTATTACTGTAGATTCTACCTGTTTGTGACCGTGTATACAGGAGTCATACTGTGTACATCAAAATAGAATGACCGTAGGTCCTCCCGGAAGCAGATACTGACACAAAGACAGAACGGTGATGGGTTTGTCAGGGGAAATGAGGAAAGACAAAACAGAGGGGACAGGATTGGTCAGGGAAAGAATTCGGTCAAATACACATATCAGACAACTTTTCTAAATATATTACATCGCCACAGCCCATTTGTCACAGTTCAGGGTCCTCTTCAGACTTCAAGTTCTCCCGTATGGCAAAGAGATTTGGGGTTATTGCAATGGGATCTTGTGTTCTCCTCTATGCATTATGTCTTCAACAATATATCTGCGGCCTTGGATGAACACTTAATTGCGTGGCCGCATCTGTGTGTCTACCTACAAGGGAAGATGACTGTCTTCAAATCTTAGATACAGACTCCTGAATGTACACAGGATCACAGTTATCTTTTTCTTTTTTGCAAATTAGGACCTGAATTTTAAAAGAAAAAACACAGGGGTCTTTGCCATATTTTTTGAAACAGGGATTGCCAACCTCTCAGCCTCAGGCATTACACTCTTAGTTTCATGAAATTGAATGAACATCTGTTGATGACCTTCTGTGTGGAGATACATTCATTTCCACCCTGAGAAGGGTGAGTGTCCACTCATCCCATACATTTTACAAATTCCTTAAGTGCTTCTCACCTCTTCCTCGTACTGACCTCAGAAACCAACATTGTCCCTGTTTCTCAGATTACAAACCTGAGGCTCTGAGATGACCGCCGAGAGCTGGTGTTAGAGCTGACACAGCAGGAACACAGGCAAAGCCTCAGGAGATTGCGAGGGAAGTTTCAGAGGCGCAAACCTGCAGGCAGGGTGGTGACAGCAGACGCATGGGTGTGGTGACCAGAGTTCAGCAGGGGCGGCTCCTCCTCACCCCTGAGTTCCCCACCAAGTCTGACTCAGGCTGAAGGCCAAGGAAGCGGCACAGCTGATCTACAACTTGCCTACACATTTAGTCTCACTGAGACACACAAACTTCGGCAGACAAGCATTTCCTAAGACTAAGTTTAATTTACCAAATCTCCAGGACATGCCTTCATACAAGTGTGGACCCTTCAGAAAACCAAGAGAAACAACAATCCTTGTTTTTTAGATAAGGAACTGGGTGCACTGTGGTAACCTTGGCATTCCAGAGATGATGACTGCATTGTACACTGTGCTTGAACCCGTGAAGCAGTTCTTCGCGGATATCCTCAAGCTCCCTGCCCAGGCCGTGGGCCCTGTCACAAAAGGCCTCCAAATCCATACCACTGACCCCAACACCCTCCCCTCTGCACTTCCTCAAACTCCGCTCGCCTTCCACAACTTTCCTTCTATTCCTGTGTGATTCACATTTCCCCCATTCCTTCACTGCTGCTTCCACTAAGGCGACCACAAGTTCCGTGTCATATAACACGTGCCCCATTTCACACAGGACACCTGAGGCACCTAAAGATAGGGGTGCATCTCATCTGTCACAGAACCCACAACATTGTGTCTGTAAAATATGCACCAGTACGGCTGATATGTCTGCCTTTGTGTAAAAATGCTCTTTCTTTTTGACAAGAGCAACCTATAGTTCACCTCATTACAGGGAAATGGCAAAGCCCATTGTACGTATGTCCTGAGAAACCTTGGATTTATATGACACTGTCCTCAGGCAGGTTTGCAGTTGAATTGCCAAGCCCTCCCAACCATCTCATTCACACAAAGTCAATCATGAAGAAGATGAATATGCTTTATCAGTCACTCATCCAGTTCAGGTCATCTTACCAAATTTAGTACGTGGAGGAGCTGGTGGAGGAGGGGAGGTGGCCCATAGCCCATGACTCGTGGTGAAGGGTGGTCCATGGGGGACAGCCTGCAAGGCGATCCTGGGGAAGGACCAGGCCCTCTTGCATACATAATGGCCTGCGGAACAGAAATGAAAGCTATGTTCATAGGACAGAGCAAAGCACCAACACCAGCAAAAAGTGGGAACCCAAAGAAGCAGTGCTCATCTCCTGCCAGCTTCCCCACCACCAGGTTCCAAGAGGGCAGCATCAGTGCCAAAATCTCTACCCATACTTTGGGTTCCACTTATAGCTTTGGGGGTGGGGAACGGATGCTATGGGGACAAACCAGTGTTCCCACATGTGTGCAAATGTAGAACAGCAAGCTCTTGTCCTAGAGGATTTATGGAATGAATCTCCTGCCAGCTTCCCCACCCCCAGGTTCCAAGCGGGCAGCATTGGCATCAAAAGAACTCTACCCATACTTTGGGTTCTGCTGAGAGCTTTGGGGACGGGGAACAGAGGCTATGGGAAGAAACTAGTGTCCCAACTTGTCTGCAAATGTAGAACAGCAAGGGCTCTTGTCCTAAAGGATTTGTGGAGTGAATATGGAGTAAATTAATAAAATAGCATATTCCTGATATGAAGCCATCTAAGTCCAGGATCAACCACCACCCCTCACCCCCTCCACCACAGAGCCTGCTTATTTGTATGTGAAGAACTACAGATTGAGAAGGAAGGACAATCCCAGTCTCCACACATGGAATCATAGCCCTCGTGGTTCAAAGCTCTGCCTCTAAGCCCCTGCCTGTGCCCAATCTGCTTCTCTGCTGACAATGGGGTCTCCTCCTCTCTGGAAGTGCTATCCATGGGCACAGAGACACATGGGGCAATGGGGATCCTGAGTCATAGAGAGAACTTAGAAAAACATGTTCTTACAGAAACATGTTACCTATACATGTTAGTTAGGCTTAGTTAATTTATTTTAATACAGTGGTACTTCTCAGATTTAGTACAGTACAATTTGCAGTGTAATCGTGTCCTCTGGAAAAATGAACTGAAATTCCAGATAACAGAATTAACACAAATGCACTGTCATTTCTGCTTTACCTTTCCATGTTTCACCTGCAACACTGACACAGGACCCAAGAGAATGTGCTCACGTGAACATAAACGAAGGACACACTGGGGAATTAAGATGCAGGTAATAACGGATTTTCTCTCTTCACCATTCATGTTCCCATGAATGTTTTCTAGGACAGATATGTCACCTCTTATAGTTCAGAGTATTTAGACCCAGGGCACATGTGAAGGGATTCCGGCAGCACAGTTACAAAAAAAAAAAAAAAAAAAAAAAAAAAGGAAAAAAAGAACAAGAAAAAAGAAAAAAAAGGCTAAATGTTGATGGGTATGAAATTTACTTTGTCTAAGAACACTCTAAATTATACATACAAAAATAAAGTTGGAGTGAAGGCATTTTGCATTTTCATACCATAAGGATAACCACAGATTTTCTGAACACGTTTATCTCCTACACAGAAACAGAACAGGAAGTAACAACAAAAGCAATGATTCCACTTTGAGAAGGTCCAGAAAAAAGGAGGCATGCCAGAAGACTTCCAGGTGGAGTGTGGTGTCATCATCTTTGGGTTATTTCCAGAACATACTGGAAAAGCCCTCAGGTCCTCAGCCCTAACCATGTTTGCCTTCTAAACTTACCACAAAGAGTTGACGGAATGAAAATAGAGAAGCCTGTAGACACTTGGGTTAAGGTTGAGCATTTGGAAAATAAGAAAAACAAACAGACATATCATACAACACACAAAACAGACACAATGCCAGGAGAGAGTGCTGAACAGAAAAATGAGGGTTTCCCCAAAGAGTTACAAGTGAAAATGTCCACGGCACTTACCTTGTCCTTCTTGGTCCTTTTGGTAGACCTTCTTGGTACTCAGGGTTGCTGTCAATCACGGGAGCAAATTCTGGATCTGCAAAAGACCCTAGAAGGGATGAAGGTTTCTTTTGATTGGAGGAGACTGTGCAGAGACAAAAACAAAAAACAAAAACCATCACCTCATTCCTCAAACAACTGAAACTCTTTGGCCCAGTCAGATCCCAAATCACACGCACAGGGTATCCCACATGCTTCAGGTGATCCCAAGGTAAAGGGAGAGCCATTCTTTAAACTCTGATGAAGACCCATAAAAGCCCTGGTTCAGGTGTTTTCATAACTCCTCAAACAACTGTGGATGACTGGGGGTTCAACTGGATGGATATACGTTAGGCGGAGCCTCATGCCTCCCACCGCCCAGCACATGGACTGTGTATGGCACACATCTGCTGAAGCGCTAGGCCTGCTTTTCTGCATACAGCCCCATTCCATCTCCACAAGAGACACCTGTACCAACACAAGGTGGGGGAAATGACACAAGGATGATAAGTCAATCATGAGAAACTCAAGGAACGTGGTGATAGCGGCAGACACATTTCTCTTGCATTATAATGCCTTGTGGTAACACCTCTGCACTTTGCCCAAGACTCAACAACAACAAAAATTAGATGAATGTGCTTTGCAATCAACTCATACTGCTCAGATCATCTTACCAACGGGTGCAGGTGGAGGGGTTTAAGGTGGTTCTCAGGGCCACCAAGGTTCAGGAGGTGGATGTGCACAGGAACCCATAGGGTGGCCTCTAGGGTAGGATGTGCAGAATCTTCCAGTTAACGGAGGAGGTCCCCACGGATCCACACTGCCCTGCAGAACAGAAGTGACAGGTACATTCATATGCCAGACAAGAGAACCAATACCCAAAGCAGCTGAAACCCAGAGAAGAACATGTCAGCACCTGCCACCTTCTCTGCCACCAGGATCCAAGAGAGTAGCTTCACTACCTGAAAACTCTATCCCTCCCACTGGGTACCACCTACAGCCTAGACGAATAAATGCAGGAGGCTAAACTACTGTCACCACATGTCCCTGTCCATGTCTGAGAATGTAGAACAAAATGATCCCATCTTAGAGGATTGAAAGAAGTAATTCCAAACAAATGAAGTAGCCTATTTCAGACAGGCAGACATCTATGTCCAAGATCACCCTGCATCCTTCCACTACAGTGACTGTAGAAGCTATGTTTTGGGCATCTTCAGAACACACACACACACACACACACACACACACACACACACGAGTGCAAATAAATAGTTCCTTATCTGCACAAAAAAATCACAGCTGCTACTGGGGAAAAGTTCTGCCCGCAGACCCCTCACTTTGCCCCCTCTGCTTCCTTCCCTGAGAAAGGGGTCTTCCCCATCTCTCAATGTGCTGTCAAAGGCCTAAGAGGACACTGGGGAGTTGGGGATGCCTGGCATCTTGCAGGGGAACTGAGAAAGTGTTTGCTGTGACAAACATATTACTTGTCAATGTCTACTAAGCCCACATGTGTTTATCTGAATTCATAAGGAATTCTGATTTTGAGCACACTGCAAGACACAGAGTAATACATCGTATGGGGAAAAAGGGGAAGGAATTCGTGTAACAGAATTAATGAGAACGTGTTTTGATTTTGGTACCAATTCCCAGGGATGTGTCATGAGTGATGATACCAGCTCTAACACAGATTGGAGACACAACTGAAGGACCTTGTGTTCAGAATATTTTTACCTAAGATACAGCTTGAAGGATTCCAAACAGCTCATTGACCAACGAAGATGTGAAGGTGGTGAGTTATGACAATAACTTTGTCTAAGACCACTCTAAATTGTACAGGGCACACAATATAAAAATAGAGGGGTGTCTTTTTGCATTTCCAATTAACAGATAGCTTTAACATGTAATTGCATGACCAGAAAGAGGAAAATAACAACAACACTGATTCCACAGAGAGGCGGTATGGTAGGAGTCAACAAGCCTAGAGACTTTAGTATGGAGTGCAGTGTTATCTTCCTGGTGTTATTTCCAGACCACATGGGAAAAGCCATAGGGTTCTCAATCTCTAAGTTCCTTTGGCTACTAAACTTACCAGAAAAAGGTGACAGGCTGAAAAGAGAGAAGCCTGTAGACTCTTGGGTTAAGGCTGTGCATTTGGCAAATAGAAACAGGTGGATATATCACACAACACATATAACAGGGAAAAGGCTGGAGAGCATGCTGTATTGAAAATGAGGGTGTCCAGACAGACATACAGCTGAAAATGGCCCCAGCATTTACCTTGTCCTTCTTGGCATTTTTGGTAGAGTGCTTGTTGTTGTGACTCACGGGAGTGACACCAGCTTCTGGATCGGCTAAAGGCTCTAGAAGGGATAGAGGTGTATTCTGATTTTAGTAGACTGCAGAATTGAAACAAACACCACATCTTGTGACATCTTAAACTCTTCCCCACACTCAGGACCATGAAGAGAGGCAGAGAGTAACCCACAAGCCTCAGGTGACCCCTACGATAAGGGGGAGATCCATCCCCTCATCTTAAAGAAGAAACCATAGGGCCCTGGTTCTTGTTCTTCATAATTAGTCAAGTAACTTTCAACAGGTCAACTTAAAGAGAAAACTGGAAATTGTCACCAAAACAGCCATTTCTTAATATACATTAGGGGAAATAAATCACCATCTCATGACAGATAAGAATTAAAATTAGAGTGTCAATTGGTGGAAAATATCAATAAATCCTCAACAGAAGAGCATGGGTGTGTTTCTTCTGGCTCCAGGAGAATTGTTCAATCTTTCAGCTTATCTATAAGCTGCCTTCCACATGGGAGCAGGTATTATATAACTATTTCCGAATAGAAATGTACTGAGACTAATATTATAATCAAGAGAAAAGATCTGATCCTGATCCTTGAGGAAGATTCCACAGGGCCCTGGTTCAGGTGTTTTCATAACTGATCGAGCAACTGTGAACAGCTCAGGTCTCAACTAGCTAGAAATAAATTTAGGGTGTGTCTCATCCCTCAGAGAGCCCAACACGTGGTCTTTGTAACAAGCTACATCCTAAGGAGTGCTAGGTCTGTCAACCTGTATAAGGACTGTTTCTTCTCTATAAGAGACACTTGCTGCCTAGCTCACCATGTGGAAATGACAGCCCATTTCATGCATGTCCTGAGAATGTTACAATGCCCTCAGTCAGGTTGACCTGAAAGCCCTGTGATGCCATCACTGCATCTTCCCCCAAAGACTTAACAGGAAAAAGATGAAAGGTGTTTTACAAGTCAACTTCTACTATTCATATCATCTTACCAAATGCTGGAGGTGGAGGGTGAGGTCCCAGAGGCCACCAGGGTGGAGAAGATGGGGTTGGCCCAGAGCCTATGAATGGTGATAAAGGGCGCCCATGGGATAGTGCCCCATGGAGGGCACTTCTGGGAAAGAAGGAAATGCTCTGGCAGCTACGTTGACCTACAGGACAGATATTAAACTTTTGAGATGTGTTAGGGTAAAAGGTGAAAAATCCAACATCAACACTAATATAGCTGAACAGCAATGAAGCAGGAACAGTGCCTGTCTCCTTCCCTTCCTCCTGGTTTCAACAGGGCTTCTTTATAGAAAGTGTATTTTCTATGGAGCATTTACCCAAAAGCCAAATCAAGAAAGCTCATCAGGACATACAGCCTCCAATTCATGCTGTTGTTCACGTTATTCATGTGAAACAAAAGAAAAAGCCTTCAACATTGTCTCAAGGTGGAAGGGGGGCTGACCCATGTCCATTCTGGCACCCACTCTCCAGTTAAGTGTAACTGGGAGGTTGTAGGGGGGTCCACAGACATTGGAGGGGCGTGAGTTCCACCACCCACAGGGACAGACCCAAAAAGCCCTGCTGGCTGGGGGCGTCTGAGGGAAACAGTGTCCTGTCACCACTGTGAGACAACCTGTGCCCTCTAGTAACCACCTGGGACTTTTTGCAGGAGACCAAACAATGACACCCACTGGAAGAAGCAGCCGATTGTGCGGATGTTGCCTCAGAAGTTAAACTACTGCATTTCACAATGTGCTCCATACCTCTCCATGGAGGGATCTCCCTGTCAGGTCCTCTTGCCATTGGTTTGTGCCTCCTGAATTCCTCTGGAAGCCTCTGTCTTTGGATGACTTCCACTCTTGAAGATCGAGATGAATCAGTTTCGCTAAGAGTTATCACACCCAGGCCTCCACTGGACACCGAACAGTTTCGCCTTTTTAAAAACCTCACAGCACCCTTGCAAGAAATACGTCAAAGTCCTGCACCTGCATTTCGAGTAGGCGACCTCCCTGCTCTGCTCCACCACCACCCTCTCCAGATCACGAGCCCCGAGCTGGGAGAGAGAAACACATCCACATCCAGCTGTGGCAAGCTGTGCACAAGAGGAGGAGAGAAAAACATTCTAACCCAGTTGTCCAGAGCCACCTTCTCACAAAGAGCAATCGGAAAGAGTCAGCACATCAATAAAAACCCATGTGGAGAGATTCAGTGGCCTGCTATGATCATCTGCGTTAGGTGCTGAAGCACTCAGGAACTACTGGGCAGAGTGCAGCCTACCAGGTGTCCGAAGGTGAGCTCTGACTGCTGCAGCTGTTCTCGTGTTCCTTCTACTCTTCTCCTGGGAGCGCAGTCACTTTCACCAGATGAAGCACAATGTTGAGGGTGATGTTAATTGGCCCAGGTTCCCATCATAAGAACTGATCTCTCATGCACACGGCCCAATCATATAAGACACATTTCACATGAGGCGGAGAGTACAGAAAGCTCAAAGCCATTGCTACACCACCTTGGATTTATTATTTAATGCCTGTGGGGCTCCACGTTGACACGGTCTCCTTATCCGTGGTGACAGCTCCCTAATCCTGCAATGAGGATCTTTCATCATAAAGTTCATGGGGCACCTGGGTGGCTCAGTTGGTAAAGCGTCGGACTTCAGCTCAGGTCATTAACTCGAGGTCCATGAGTTGGAGCCCCATGTTGGGCTCTGTGCTGACAGCTCAGAGCCTGGAGCCTGCTTCAGATTCTGTGTCTCCCTCTCTCTTTCTCTGCCCCTCCCCACTCGCACTCTACCTCTCTCTCTCAAAAATAAACAAACATTAAAAAATAACAATAAAAATAAAGTTCAAATCTTCTTTTCCTTGTATCCTTATTGTTTTCCTCATGGTTACAACAAGTGGGTCTCTAAAATGGGATGGTCATACTTGTCGATGTGATTCGTCCTCCACCAAACTGCTTCCTGAGGTTTGTAATCATTTCCAGCACCTCCAGAAACATGTTCGGGAACCACATTTCCACATAGTCTGGCCAGCATCAGGGATCAGGAAATCTTTAGTGACTTGTTTAGATTCATATTTTTAACTTAGCATCTGGAAAATGTCACACTTCTTTTGAAGTCTCTATACGAATACATGTCTCCTGAATGTTTGTGTATATTTGTGTGCTACTTGATACAACGTTTCAAAGTAATACAATGTGCTTCCTGTGAGCTGCTGGTAGGAGCTGAACTCCCTTGTAGTTCGGTAGCTCTTCTGCAGCTAATTTCACTTTCTCTTCTGCAGCTGACAGCTGCTTCTCCCCTTCCAGCTGCTCCCATTCTTTCAGTCCCAGCTTCCTAGAGGGGAAAGATACATTACCTGGTAGCCCATGTGAAATTCGGCCTTTCTTCCCTCCCTGAAATCTGAAGGCAGGCCTCAAATGTGCCCTCTCCCCTTCCCCATAAACGCACAGATCCACAAACACAATCAGGGGAAAGCATTGATGCCCCCCATTAAGGGACTAAACAAAGTCAAACTCTAGTGTGCTGGCAAGTCTTTGGCAACTCTGAGCTTCTCTTCACAGCTCTCTATTCCCACTCATCAACACATCACATAAATATAAAAAGCCCACACGAGATGCACTCAGGCTCTTGTGATTGGGACTGCACAAGTGTATTTCTTTTCAATGTACAAAACCAAGCCTGACCTACTCATCACAACTAAACACATAAGGATGATGCAGGGGTTCCTGACTTGTCTGATTTCTCCCAAGAGCCCTAAACTCTCAGTCAAGGCTCGGGCCATGACATTGCCATAGAGACATCTTTCTTGGACATGGTGTCATTAACACTGTACAATGACCTACTGGACATCTCTACACTTCACGAGGGAACTCCTGCCATCTGCCTCAAAGACACCAGTTGAGAAGAATGCAAAATACACTGACAAAAAGAAAATGATGTGAATTGCCCACGTTCAGAATACTGTCTCCTGGAAAAGGAATGCGGGGAAGGGAAGGCAAGGCAAGGCAAGGCAAGGCAAGGCAAGGCAAGGCAAGGCAAGGGAAAAGAGAGAAAGGAAGGAAAACTGAGTTCACAGGACTCAGTAATGCTGGCACCCCTGATCTCCTACCAGACATAAACTCCCATCTCATCTGCAGCAAGATACCATCCTAGTACACCTGAATTCTCCTCCCAATATTTCCTACCCAATGTCTAGAGTTTAACAAAAAATATATATACACATGGCACTCATGTTGCTACAATGGGACTGAAATGTAAAGGACAATGAAAATGAACCCTGGGGTTTCCACAAAGTGCAGGAAGGTGCAGATCACAGAAATCAAGGCAGAAGGGAGAAACACAATTCTTTACTGATTACCATGGTAAAAGTATGGTTGGTGTTAAATGTGCTCAAAGAAAGAAAATGATCCCCACTGTCTGACACATCTGTTCTTACAATGGTGTTTGTAACAACTAACTCCTAAAAGTCTTACTCTTCCGTGAGCTTCTTTGTCCCCACATTCCATCATGAACGTCTACATTCTTCTTCAGCGTGTCCCATTTGGCATCCTTTGCCCCTTTCACACACCTAAGTGCATCACAGCTGTCCCCCAGTTCCCTTTTGCTGCCTATCCAGCATAAAACAGTGTACTTGGGTGTGTGCACCTGTTACCATGAGTGTGGCCATGAGGGGGGAGAGGAGAAAGGACAGGATTCCCAAGGCAGGAAGCCACTTTTTGCTTTCCCAAACCAAACTCATTCTACCAAGTGCGGTTTTCTTCCCTCCAAGCAACACCTCTTCCACGTTATGTTTACGAGACGTCAAGACTCCCTGCACCGAATCCTTGACGCGTGCACTCATATCTCCTGACTTGAAGACAGATTTGAGAAAGGTGTGGAATGACTATAGAAGAACACGAATGTACTTACCACTACTAAAATGTACACTTAAATGTTTATGATGGGAAACTTTCTAATGCAAGTATTTTACCACAGTTAAAGAAGAAAAACTTAAAAAGGAAGTAATGATGCTCATTTCTGATTTATATAACATTTGATAGTAAATTTTTTTACCTGATTCTTGTGGATCTTAAGCTGAGCATTTTTTTTCTGCACAGGCTGTTTCTTCAGACTTCGATTTCACTTCCTGTTCTTCAGACTTCAATTTCACTTCGTTGGTATGAACTTCATTAAGGGAGAGGTGAACCTGAGCAAAACATCCTCTCTAGTGAGTTCTTCCCAAGAAGAAGATCACTCAGTAGATAACATATAAATCAAATATTCTAAGACATGAAAGATTTGTTTTTCTTCAAAGCTAAAGTGTACAATGGAAATCCTGCAGGAAATAGAGGGAATTTACTTCTGAAACTTCTGAAGTGTTTACTAAAATAGCACCTTTCAAGTTCTTTGTAGATTTTTCCCTTCCCCAATTTGCAAGTAGGATAGAAACAAAATGTGTACTACACTTTCCAAACAAACACAGGATAATGTGTCACAAAGAAGCATTGTCAATAGAATGTGCTCTGTCAGTCCCTGTATCATTAAAAACAGTTGATCCAGTTTGGGCCAAAGAGAAAAGCCAGACACATAAAGAAACGAAGGATGAAGAGAACAGTAGAAGGTGTAAATGTTTCAGAGCAACTATCTTGGTTTCCAGACAATGGAACTGTGACTGGATGACGATGAGAAATCGAAGAAAGTGTAAAATCTTTCAAGCCAAACAGCTCCAATGAATGACTTTTCTTTATGGAAGAAAAATATTGTCACCAGATTCTGTTTCAAAATTCTCTGCTCTGCATTAGGAGGAACAGAACTGTTCAACATGGCAAGAAACCTCTAGTGCTCTCTCCCGGCAGCACTGAATGATACAAAAATTAAGCCAGGCTTATGAAAACAAATTCTGCCTAACTCCTAAATAAAAGAAGTACTGTGGTGTTATTGCTTGAAACAGCAGTGAACAGCATGGAAGGTTGAGGGGCTAAATTCACCCAATGACCAAAAGGGCGCAAACATCAAATTATGGTAACTCAGGAAGCCCCGATTCTTGGCATTCTGATTTCTCTCAGATTGCAACGAAGCATGCACACTTGGAATGATGTTATTAAAAAATTCATTAGTGCGCTCAAGTGTCTCACTGTTATTCTTCAACAAAACACATAGTCATCAGGAATACTTACTCATTACTTTTATTTCCATTTTTAAAGGACAAAGAAGGGACTTTAATACGTTTTTTTAATTTATTTTTTGAGAGACAGAGCAAGTGAGCAGGGGAAGGGCAGAGAGAGGCAGAGGGAGAGAATCCCAAGCAGGCTCCCCAAAGTCAGCAAGAAGCCCGATGCAGGGCTGAAACTCACAAACCATGAGACCATGACCTGAGCTGAAACCAAGAGTTGGATGTTTAACCGACTGAGCCACCCAGGCACCCAGGACAAAGAAGGGATTTTTATTTTACATCTATGTGCTTCGTAAGAGGGAAGCTTATTTTGCCACATTTCTTTGCTCTGTTGATCTACACAAATATGTAATAAAGGATTCAGAATTCAAAAATATTAATTACACTGACAAAAATATTAATTACACTATCTCTGGTGGGTAAGTCACTATAGAAATAAAGAATGTAGTATTTTACATATGTGATGATTGCTTTGAATTGAGCCTGGTATAGAATGGAATGAAATGGGACACCAGGATGAAAGAGGAGATGCCAAAATCAGTGAACCAGAAGTGAACACAATTCCAGGTGAAATCATGAAAATGAAAAGAAAATGGTGGGGGGGATGGTTATACCTTCTGTTCACAAAGGGATATTTTTTCTGCACATTTTGCATTTTCCTTCATGTAGTATTTAATCTTTTCAGAAAATTGAGCTTAAATTAACCACAAAAAAAAAAAAAAAAAAAAAAAAAAAACCAAACAGCAATCTCTTAAGGTTAGTACCAAAACCAGTAAAATCACATTACCCATTGTGTCAATAGCAAAGGCACATGATCTGGCACTGTGGTCACATATAACATTTGGCATTACTGTGGTCCCTGAAGAAAGCAAGTTTTAGTTAATGGCATTTTATTTTTCTTTGTCTCATTCTCTCCTTCTTCCTCTCTCTCTCTCCCTCTCTCTCTCTCCTCTTTCTTTTTTCTTTTAGAGAGAGAGAACACATGAGTGGGTGAAGGGTAGGGAGAGAGAGAGAATCTTAAGCATATTCCAGGATCAGTGTGGAGTCTGAGGCAGGACTCAATCCCATGACCCTGCGATCATTTCCTGAGCCAAAATCAAAAGTCAGATACACAACCGACTGAGCCACCCAGGTGTCCCCTAATATCCCATCATTAAGCATCATTATTCTTAGAATATATGAACAGTTCAAACTGCTCTGACCTCACCAGAGGAGAAATGGAGAAAAACCAAGTATCCTACATACTTGTATTCTGTCCTTCGTGATCAAATAAACAAATCAGTGCAATTACTTTAAAAACAAAAGTCAAAAAGAAAAAATAATCCACCTAATTTATTCAAGGTTTTCCCCCATTTTCACTCACACTTTAAAAATAATGAAAGAGGCACCTGGGTGACTCAGTCAGTTGAGATCCAACTCAGTCAGTTGAGATCCATCATCTTACCACTCACGAGTTCAAGCCCCATATCAGGCTCACTGCTGTCAACACAGAGCCTGCTTCGGATCTTCTGTCCTCCTCTCCCTCTGCCCACTCCTCACTTGCACTCTCACTCTCTCTCAAAAATAAATAAATCCTTTAAATAGATAGATAACAATAACAATAACAATAACAATAACAATAACAATAACAATAACAATAACAATAACAACAATAACAAGAGAGGCGGGCGCCTGGGTGCCTAATCAGTTGATTTTGGCTCAGGTCATGATCTCACGGTTGGTGAGATTGAGCCCCATGTGAGGCTCTGTACTGAAAGCATGGAGGCTGCTTGGGATTCTCTCTCTCTCCCTCTCTCTCTCTGCCCCTCCACCACTCGTGCACACACTCTCTCAAAATAAGTAAATAAACATTTAAACAAATACTGAGAGAGAAATTATTCTAAATGTCATTTGTTTGGCACTCAGAGGCCTCCAATGTCTTTCTGCTGCTCCACAGGGTCCCGTCCATGAGAACCAGAGTGGGATGCTCACTCAGGTGTATATGGCCGTGGAATCAAACACAGTTGGGTAAAATCTCAGCTTTACTACTTAGTAGCTAGAACCCTAGATAACTCCCCAAATCACAAGATGGTGAAAGCCCAAGATGCAAACGTTACCACCTGCATCACGGGTAAACACCATGTAGGAAATACTCAACTTACACGTGGATAGCACAAGGACAGCACCTAGAACAGGGCTCAGTACTCCAGAATCTTCTGACAGGCATTGAATTCTATCGTTCAGTCCCAAACTGCAAGCTTACCTTCTATTTGTACAATGTGAGAGCTCTGCTGCCCTGAGGTCACCCTTCTCTATACCAGCAGTGCTGTATTCCCCATAGCAACACCAGCATTTGAGGACCCACTACGTGCCGGGTCACTTAACCAGCACAGTCCGTGAAGCCCATACATAATCTATTGGCCCCATTTGGCATCTTGTTCACTTACCCTCACTCTCCACTGGCATTAGAGGCTCTCTCCACCCAGGACTCATAACACATGTTTTAAACCTCTCTAGTGACACACACGTGGCCTGGCAATATCTGACCTCTTCTCTAAGCCTTGAGCTTCTTGACAGGCTCAGAGAGTGCCTTGATCTGTACACTTCCCCCGGTAGGTAGGTCATACCAGAATACTCCTGCCACTGGATTCTTAAACACTTCTGACCAGAGTTAAACTCATCTGCTTCTCTCTAATTGTCTGATTTTTTCCTCTACTTGGTCACCTGTCTCAGTTGGTGGCAACTCAGTCTGTGTTGTCACTTAGGATGCAAACAAGGAGGCTAAGGGGCTAACTAGTTAAGGGGCTAACTAGACCTGATAAGTCAATGTCTTTACTTCTAGCGGAATTAGAAACCACAGTGAACAGCTGTATTAAGAAAAGATT
The DNA here is from genome assembly GCF_046562875.1 of Panthera onca. NCBI lineage: Eukaryota > Metazoa > Chordata > Mammalia > Carnivora > Felidae > Panthera > Panthera onca. Next base: position 37,025,201 of record NC_138340.1, on the reverse strand, counting down.
ACAGGGCACCTGGGTGGCTCAGTCGGTTGAGCATCCAACCCTTGATTTTGGCTCAGGTCATGATCCCATGGTTTGTGAGACTGAGCCCCACGTCAGGGTTTTGAATCTTTTAAGAGATTTAAAAAGAATAGATTATAAGGAAAATAGAAGCCTGAAATCTTACCTTCATATACTCCACTCTTTTTCTAGAAGAGGGATAAGTAAAATTAAATTTGATGTAGAAACAATATTTTTTTTATAAAAGTATATTTCATGACAAAAAAGTCAAAATCATCATCCAATGTGGTATTATAATAAAGGTGTGGTTCAGCAAAATAAATTATTTTTTTAAGTGTTGCAATTCTAGTATAGTTAGTATACAGTGTTACATTTGATTTGGATGTACATATTGGGATTCAACAATGCTGTCCATTACTCAGGGCTCATCATGGTAAGTGTACTCTTTAATCCCCATCACCTATTTCTCCCATCCCCCCCACCCACCTCCCCTGGTAACCCATCACTTTGTTCTCTAAAGTTAGGAATCTGTTTCCTTGGTTCGTCTCTCTCCTTCCCCCCCACCCCGCTTTGCTCATTTGTTCTGTTTCCTAAATTCCACACGAGTGAAATCATATGGTATTTATCTTTCACTTAGCAGTATATCCTCTATATCAATCCATGTTGTTGCACATGGCAAGAGGTCATTCCTTTTTATGGCTGAGTAATATTCTAGGGTGTGTGTGTGTGTGTGTGTGTGCATGCACACGCGTGTGCCTGTTAACGTATATATCACCTCTTCTTCATCCATTTATCTTTGGATGGACACTTGGGCTGCTACCACAATTTGGCTATTGTAAATAATGCTGCAGTAAACATAGGGGTGTGTCATAGACTCTAAGTCTAAAATTCTCTTTTGGCCAGCAAAAGAGCAGACGCAGGATTCAAACGAGAGATGGCTAATGTCCAGGAAAAAGACAAGAGCCCTGAATAAGCGTCCTTGCCCCGTATTTATTCAGATCAGAAGCCTTGCAAACGTGATGGGGGTGTACAAAGAGACAAAGAAACTAGGAACATTAACTTGTGGATGTGAGGGGGGAAAGGGGATTTTGAAGATATACAGTGTTTGGGGTTTGGGTCAATATAAAACAAAATCCAGGCGCCCGGCAGTTGGGTAAATGGTTGTTAACAGCAGACAGGAGGCGCCATGCCTGTTTATCTTTGCCAGCCTAGGGGATAAGACAGATAGGGGGAATAACCTCAAGGTTGATAAGCCACCTTTTCTTTTGTTAACCATCTCGCTCTGGGCTGCTTTGCGTGAGGTGCAGTGGTCCAAAGTCCAATTCACCAATTTACCTAACCTGGCCCTATTCTCCTATAAAAGCAGCTTTCTGCTATAGAACTAAATTTGGGATGCTTTCACCCTGAATATCTAATCTTGTTATTCCTGTGTATTGGGCACCTTTGTGCCATTTCTATTTCAGGACTTTGCCTCTCTCTCTCTATTCTGGGGGGTTCAGCACCCCTCCCTATTGTGGGGTGCCCTTGCACCTCCCTATTCCTGGCACCATTGCGCCTCCCTATTCTCAGGATGTCTTTGCACCCCCCTATTCTTGGAGTGCCAATCTGGTTTACCCAAATTCGGGTGTGAGCATTATATTGACTGTATTTCTTTGTGCCTTGTTAACCCATTGGTGTAAGCCCAGGGGATTCCTAAACTTATCCACCACAGGGATGCATATATCCTTTAGAAGTAGTGGGTTTTTTTTTTCTTTTGTATTCTTTGGGTAGATACCCAGTAGTGCAATTGCTGCATCACAAATTAGTTCTATTTTCAATTATCTGAGGAAATTCCATACTGTTTTCCAAAATGGCAATAGCAATTTGCATTCCCAGCAAAAGTGCATGAGGGTTCCATTTTCTCCACATCCTCACCAACACTAGTTTTTTTTCCCTGTCTTATTGATTATAGCCGTTCTGACAGGTGTAAAGTGATATCACATGGTAGTTTTGATTTGCAATTCCCTGACCATGAATGATGTTGAACATCTTTTCATGTGTCTGTTGGCCATCTGAATGTCTTCTTCATGGCAATGTCTGTTTGTGACTTTGGCCCATTTGTAAATTGTATTATTTGTTTTCTGGCTGTTGAGTTGTATAGTTTATTCAGGTATTTTGGATACTAACACTTTACGAGCCAGGTCATTTGCAAATATCATCTCCCATTTAGTAAGTTGCTTTCCAGTTTTGTTGATTGTTTCCATCACTGAACAGGAGCGATCTATTTTGATGTAGCCCCAATAGTTTAATTTTGTTTTTATTTCTTCTGCATCAGGAAACACCCTAGAAAAACGTAGCCATGGCCTAGCATACTAAAAACTTAGAGGTAGAATAAGCTATAGAAAACATTTCCTTTCTATTTGCTGATATTTCAACAACAATTTCTAAGGAAGAGAATTAGGGTAGATATCTTATTTTTTACCAAAAGCTCTGTTCCATTCTATTAAACAGACACCAAACCACTAATCTTCAATAATGGAAATGGCAGACTTATTTTAAATTAATAACCAATGCACCATTTACTTGCAATTCTTTTTTGTCAAGTCCAACAGCCATCATAAAGTCCACAACCACAAATTATTTGGGAGTTTCAGACAAAATAAAAGTAAAGGTAAAATCTTTAGACTAAAAGATGCCTCTGACTCACCAGAAACACCGGAGAAATGTCTCCTGCAGTTGGCAATTTCCTGAACTGACAAACAATTCTATCAAATCAGGTCCTATGATTTTTCCCACTTCACCACCAACAAAGATTTTCAAATCAGAAAGGAAGTGGGAGATGGCTAGAGAAAACAAACAAGCAACAACAGAAATGACAACAAACGTTTCCACAAAGTGCAAAAAGTGCTTCCTTGACCAGAGTCATTCCCTGAAGACATTATAAAAGTGTAGCCGGTACTTGAGACGTCACAGAGAGATCTGAACAAAGTAAACGAAATCATAGGAAACAGGTTCTCAGACCACAAATGACTCAAACTAGACATCAAGAACAAAAAGTTCTCAGTTGAAGAATGACGAAAAAAATGAGATTAAACAACAACCTTCTCAAGAAGACATGGATTAGAGGGGAGTCAGGTGGGGGGATGGGTGAAAGAGGTGAAGTAGATCAAGAGTGTATCTGTGATGAGCACTGAGAAATGCATGAAATCACTGAATCATATGGAACATCTGAAACTGATATTATACTGTATGTTAATTACAGTTGAATTAAAAAAAAAAGTCCATATAGGGCAAAGAAGTCATTTCTACAGAAATTTTAACGTATTTTGATCTAAATGATAATGAAAATTGAATATATTAGAGGGATATCTGTAATACTGAGTGCATATAAAAGGTCCAGTGACTTTAAAATTTTCTGCTTACTCATGATTACAAGTCTATCTATAAGTATACTTCAGTATACTCACAACAAAAACAGTTCTCCAGGGGTAAATTAGACAAGCACAAGTTCCCACGGAGGCAGTAATAATGTTATGTTTCCAAAGAATTTCAAACACATCAGAGCCAAGAGGGAAATGGTCAGGCAAAATATGGACAGGCTGAAATAATATCAGAGATGATGAGGAATCTTAAAGATGTTTACAATCTATCTGTCGCAAAGAATCATCTTTATAAACCCTTTACCAGCCTCCAGGAGGTTATAAGCACACCTCACAAATGTCTCCTCATACAGGATCAAGAGGACAGATGGCTTACAAAGGAGCAGGAACAAACTTGTGGGGGTGATGACTGTGTTTGCTATCTTGTGGTCATGGTTCCATTGCTGCTTACATATGTCAAATATCAATGAACTGTATTCTTTAAAAAGGTGTTGTTACCCTATACAAATCACACGACCCTGAAGCTGTAGGAAAGATGTAAAAGACAACACTGAGAAATTTCATTTTGCTGACAAACATATTACAACTGTGTTTTAATAGTAAGAATTTGTAAGCCAATGTAAAATAGAAAAATTAAGAAAATGCAAATTTATAGTAGATAAGAAGTCAATGACTTCTAGTGTACATTCACGAAGTACCTGGATAAAATCCTTTGGAATATCTCCAAACTGTGCCCCAAATTCATGGAAGAATGGAAGGAAATAAAAACACAAAATGTACTAGAGATACAAATGAGATTGTTCTAGAGAAAGATGTTTACAGATACGGATATATCTGAGAGAGACGGGCAACTGCTATTATAATAATATGGGATTATTTTTCCAAGAAAATAAATTGCACATTATGGTTCACTTTTTGATATTTTCTTTCAATGTTCACTTTGATTCTGAATCACAGCTCAAAATGTCAGATTTCTGAGGTACATAAAGATTTGCATAATCAGGTGATCATGTATATTTTGATAATATCTGTGGGATTTTAAGTTACCTGAACACGCATCTTCAAATAGCCCAATGAAAGGAATTCATGTTTCTATTTCATGGTATTGTGCCAAAAACAATCAGTAGCAACTCTGGAAATGGATCTCTCAAATAATACAAAATTCCTGGGTATGGTAAACCAAAACAGTGGTACACATCTCATTCTACAAAAACTGGACTTAGAAGCATTTTAGGAGCAAAACACTCGCAATGCAATTCATACTAATTCACATACCAAGCTTAATTTTGTGCAAAGAAACCTGTCTAGAAAGTAGCCTCTGAAATCTGTAACATTTTCATCTTCAGCTCTCAGAGATGAGATCACAAAAATGTGTAATGGTGGGAAATACACACTCACCGTCTTTGACTAGCCACTGTCTGAAAGAAAGCAGTAGCTGTCAGCACAATGGTTGGTCATGGGGCTCAAATGCACCAAAGACAGAGGCCATCTTGTCACGAAGGTAAAACATCTTCGGCTGTGGGCACTCTTGGTGCCTCTGGCAGCTGTCTGGCAGCTGATATCAGTAGGTGACGCTGAACTAGATTAGATCCAATGAGGCCAGTAACACTAGGTTCTCACAGTCAACGGCCATGAGTAGGTGGAGGTGGGAAATGCAAGACAAGTTAGTTGATGGAAGAATTCAGAGATGAGGCAGGAAGAGAGAGGTGAACCAATCTGTGAGAGGCAGCCTAGGTACCAGGGGAAATTTCTCATAAAGATGATCAAGAATTTTCCTCCTTCATAGTCTCAAAAGAAACAGAACCGATTCTATTTAGATGGGAGGCATTCGTGTGGAATGATTCTGCCTCAATGCAAGGGTTATTCCTGACTACTGGGACTTTCCAGATCCCGCTCTAAGGATCTGGTACATGCCAATCTAAAGAAATCTACTTATCTCTATGGTGTTCTCTGTCTGTCTGTCTGTCTGTCTGCCTCTCTCACTCTCCTAGGGGTACAAGTTTTGCTTTTCAATGATAGAGTGAAATAGTCACACTGGGAACCAGGTGTTTCATTATATTTGGACAATCCTAAGGACATTCAGAACCCTCCTTGCTTTGAGTAAATCAACACTCCGCACATACTTAGCTAAAATAAGGACAACAATTCATTCACTTCCGGATCGTGTCGCTCCTCGTGATTTTCCTATCATAAATGTCCAAGCAAGATGCAGCCACTTAGTTTCTGCTGGGCTTATGAGGCTCCCATCAACACAGTTGGACACAGAGTCCCGGGGGACAGCCTCCAAGACCCGAGTCAAAGGGCTGACTCAGAAGTTGCTAGAAGTCAACAAACCAGGAAGCACAGAGCCCAAAGACATTTCACTTTTTAACACTCTGTACCAACACCAATGCTCCAGTTACCTCTGTTCCCAGGGCTACCAAACTTCACAAATATGAACAGTGTGCTGATAGGAAAACAAACTACATATAAGATGGACCCTAAGCTTGCAAAGCTTGAAGCAGGATCTTAACAGGGCTTCCAGGAGCCGGTCTAATATCCATAGTTCCTATTAAATAAGAGTTCTTGACATTTTTAAAAACAACTTTAATGAAATAATTCACACATCATAGAAACACCTATTTAAGTCAATCAGCTCAATAGCTTTTAGTATCTTCAGAAATCCTTCCTTCTTGACACTATAAACCTACTATGATCGGGTTTACATCCTGTCACCACTGCTCTTTTTGGACCAAGCAGCACAGACAGGACCCAGAACTTGATGCGGACAGCTGTGGCCACAACCACTTCAGGCTGGTGGAGAAACCTGCCCTGTGGTCCTCAGTCTTCAGGAAGAAATGAAGTTCTTCTGAAGTTCCCATCAAAAGCCCCATAGAGAAGCTGTTGTTTAACCACAGTGTGAAAGAACCCGATAGGAAGGAAGAATCCACCGATGTCCCATGTTTACTCACATTTGTGTTTGGGTAACCAGGACACCCAAGCACAAGGAGCCAGAAAAACAGCCTCTGCATCTTCCTGTCCTGGTCCTTTAAGGGGACTCCAGGGTTCCAGGCGGGAGGTGGAGACGGAGGATGGGGTGTAGGTGTGCAAGGGAGGAGTGGGGAGGGGTGGGAAAGGGGGGAGGGGTGGTAATTGGGGATGGGGGAAGAGTATAAAAAGGGGGTGGGTTAGGGAAGGGGTGTGTCAGGAGAAGAAGGGGGTCAGGGACAGGACCAGGATCAGATCAAGTACAAGAGGGGTGGGGGGAGGCTTCAGACAGGTTAGTAGGTCAGCAGGTCAGTAAATCACTAGGTAAGCAGGACATAAACAGCAGGTTAAGTGGACTCTCAGGAGCAGGTGGAGCAGAGGAAGATCCTTCTTCTTCCAAGCCCTCACCTGTCTGGGTGTTGCCTTAGCAACCCAAAGCCTTGATACTCTCTCTCAACCAATCAGCTGCCCTCACCTGCCATCCCACATGCCATCCCACGACATGCACCACCACATGCCATCCCAACGACAGGTCCTCTCTGGAAACTTGGCCGACCTTCTGGTTTCTGGGCCCTCCCAACCCAGCTCCCTGTCACCTCTTCTGAGTGCTCTCTCCTTCCTTTCTGAACTCCCATCTCCCATGGGCAATAGCTGAACAACAGAGAAAGCAAAGGAGGACACAGCTGCAAGAACAATCAAATGCACACACAGACAGTAAGGTTTAACCCTCTCTCAGTCAAAACAGATAGAACATCCATAAGGTAGACATCTTGATAGCAAACCATCTGAATCCCACAGCTAGATCCATATACGTGTCCACATGGACATAACACTGTAGAGGACACATTCACTTCAGGCACAAAGGATACGGTTACAAACATTCACCCTATTTATTATGGCCATAAGGGAAATTTCAGAGGAATGAAATGATTTCAGAGGAAGGAAATCACACAAAGCATGTTTCAGTGATAGAATGTGCTAGAAATCACTAATAAAGAGGAAACTAGAAATTCCCGTATGTTTAGAAATTGAGAAGCTCCTCTACAAGTAGAATAGGAGTCAAGAAATCCCAAAGCAAAAGAGCTATATTTGAACTGAATGATAGGAGCAAAATAAAATTGTAATCTAGAATGTCTCCTGGCCTAGAATATCCTGGAATGTTGGTGTGAGAAGACTGTCTGGTCCCCAAATCATCTCTAATTGACCTAGACATTTTAACACCACAAACAGTGGTAGATCTGTCACTTATCTGTGTGACCCTCCTACCTGTTGGCATGGGCTGTACATTATGAACCTTACGGGGGATGCAGGGGCGGGGGGTTGGATCCAGCTGACTCACAAGGGATCTCCTGCAATCTCCAGGAATGAGAGCATTTTAAGAGAAACAGTTCATCAGCTTCTCTCCTGGGGGACCCGGGACAACACCCAGATTGTTGGCAACACCAGGTGTGCTGGCCAGGGAAGGCCAAGCAGGTGGGCAGGGGCCAGGGACCCAGGTGACTAGGCAAACCTACTGTAATCATCTCTCCCGGGCTCTGTCCTGAGCTGAGCTTCCTAAATAGTTTCTCTGCATGATTGACTCAGTGATTCCCCAACTGAAAATCATTGCTCTAAATCCCCTCACTTTTATTTTTACATAAATTTATTGTAAAAGGAACCACTCTGGCACTGCTAAAATAGCAAAGCAAGGGCTCCAGCCTAAATATAAAGAAACCATACAAAACAACCAAAACCAAAACCAAAACCAAAACAAAACAGGAGTGAAAAACCAAGAGCGTTACATTCCCTTTAGATCCTGCTGCCTGCCTCAAGAGCCCCAGGGTTGGGCTGTCCTGGTTATACAAGGAGAGGCCAGCAACAGAGGGGGTGGAGTCCGACTGGCCCAAAAGTGAATGGGAGAGAGGCCCTGACAATAAGGAGGCCTAGGGAATTCCAAGAAGGATGGCCAGGGTCACCCTGATTATAACTGGAGCAGGGACCTGGGAAAGAAGAGGCAGTGGACAGAGTCTGGGGGGCCTTGAACAAGTGAGATCATTCATGGAGGTGAGGAAGTGTCCCCAAAGCCAATGTCAGCCTCCCATCTGGGGAGCCCTTCATGGCCCCTGGGGCAGGGCCAGGAACCTAGAGTTTGAGATCCAGTGTGCTGCTTACCAGCTGTGTGACCCTGGACTGGTTTCCTTCAGTAAAATGGGAGTGTCCATGCCTGTGTCCAGAACTGTGCTGAGGACAAGAGGAAGTCACATGCTGAGCACTAGTGGATATCAGCGCCATCACCTCCCTGGGGCATGTGTCTTCCCAGTCTGGTGCCTTAAAAGTTGCACAGCTGTTAAAGGCAACAAAGGTGAAAACCACAGTTCCCTCCAATTTCAGACCTGTGCCAAGCCTTTGCCTTTGCGGACATCACCTCTTGGGACCCAGTGGCAGTACCATCTGTAATCCCTTGCACGGATGAGGAATCAGGCTCGGAGCCCTCAAGGGGAAGGCTGGACCCAGGCTGAGAAAAGGCTCCCTGCTGACTTGGGTCTGGGAGGGGATGTTGGGAGAGTGGGAAGCTGGGGCGTGGAGACTCCAGAGAGAGCAGGGGCCACAAAGATGCTTGGCCCCATAGCCCGCTTTGTCCAGGTCAGCCTGTACAGAAGCTGAGGCCAAACCAGAGGGCAAGGTCACAGCCCGGCTCCTGCACCTCAGGCTGCCAGTCATTCATCTCTGTGGTCATGATAATGCTGTCATATACTAGTCCTGATGATGCCATTAGTGCTATTATTGTGGTGGGAGAAGGCACAGCCCACTTTGACACACCCCAAGGATCCTGGAGAGACTTGCCTGTCTCCCTCACTTGACCTGGCCCCATGCAACACCCCCAATCTAAGTGCACCCTGTCTCTAGCCTGTGCCCCTGTCCCTGTGGCCACCCTACCCTGGCCACTCTCTGGAATCCAGGCCTGGGCACAACCCTTGGTAAGGCACTGACATGGGGCACATGCCCAGCACAGGGTTGGAACCAGGAAAACGCCCCCTTCCATGACAACTTAGATGGGACAGGTCATACCAGGGTCTGTGCACCCCTTCTTCTTGTAGTGGCCTCCATTAGAGTGCCAGAGCTGTCCTGAAGTGAGTGAGTGTGTGTGTGTGTGTGTGTGTGTGTGTGTGTGTGTGTAATCTGCATCATGCACCTGTGAGTCGGAGTTCTGTGTCTGTGGGTATATTGACTGTGGACATGAATTTCCTGTTACTTGGTTGTTTTCATGTTTTCTGATGAGGTTTTGGGGTGACAGTGGGTTCATGGGGAAAGAATTCTTGAAGTCGTCTTTGGTGCAAAAAAGGTGGTGATTTCATTAAAGCATGGGGACAGGACCAGTGGCCCTAGCTGAAGAGCTGCCCAGGCACCATGAGGAGAGACTAGTTATACACTATGGAGCTGGGAGGAGGTCAAGTCCAGGGGAAGCTTCCAATGAGACTCATACGCTAAAGAAGACGCCCAAGAAAAAAAAGAAAAAAAAAAAAAAAAGAATACTCCCAGGATACTGGCTGCCTAGCTATTGTCAAACTAGGGTTGTTTGCCCTCTAGCAAAGCATTAGCAGTAAGACAGAGGGAGAGATGTTTCATTCTGCTGGCCTCAAGCCAATGGGCTGCAGGTTATAAGGAAATTTAGTTCTACCTCCCATTTCTTTCTACCTTAGTTTCCTACATCACTATGGAGGGATGATGCTGGGGCTCTAGGAAACCAAGTCCATAGGTTTCTGGAGATTACGATGGCCTTTTTCTCATGATTTACTAAGATATTTGTAAATAGATGGAGACAAGCCCTGCAGGACTATGATCTCTATCAGTTAACCATTTGGGATTTTTTTTTTTCCTTTTGCTTTGTTCTTGGGCAGCCAGGAGTGCCCAAGGGCTATCACACATAGCCCACCTGAGGGTGGGGGCTGGGGTATGAGGCCTGGCAGCTTGCTTTATGCTCCCTCATCATTTTCCTCTTGTGTTTATCTGTATGCATGTGTATCTGTATCTGTGTCTCTGAATGAGCATATATCTGCTGTGCAAATCTCTGTGTCTGTGACTGTATTACCCGTATCTCTCGGGTACATGTGTCCCTGTGGGAGTATCTGTGCGTATCTGTGTTTCATGTCTGTGAGTGTATTGGTTGTATGTGTGAATTTGCTGACACTTTGGGTGTTTCTGACCACAACTGTGTATGTGTGTTTTCTGTGTGCCCAGTGTGTGTAGGGTTTGCTTCATGGGAGTGTTGCACAGGTCCCTGAGGATTATCCTACCCGTTTTATGGAGCTAAAAAACTGTTCAAGGTCACCCGGCGCATCACTGCAGGAACTGAGGTACAAACCTGAGTGTCTATGAAATCAGAGTTCAGCCTCCTTCCCCGCTCTGTGCTGTAAGCAGAGTCTGAAACTCAAGGAGGCTGCAGGAAAGGGAATGTTTGAGGTAAAGAAAGCCCCTCCAAACCTGATTTGCCTTTTTCACTTCTAAATAGGTTCTTCATCATGAGCTTCAGGGGGTCCCTGGACCCCTCGGGAGCTGAGTGGAAATTTTGTTTGTGCATTTTTCTCGAGCAAGAAGTCATAGCTTTCACCACTTTCTCTAAGGAATCCCCCCCAGATTCCATGTTATTCAGGCTTTCAAGAGGTTCACAAAGTAGGTTATCAGGACAGCTACCATGAACTTGGTCAGCGCTACTCTATGCAAATCCCCTGGGCTTCCCCGGAGTGCTGAAATTCCTGAAAACCCAGCCCAAAAGCCAAGGATCCTTTTCCCCAAGGCAGCCCTTCCCAGGACATGCAACTGAGATGAGAGTTCTTAAGAGGCCTCCTCCATATCCTGGAAAATCAGTCATCAAAGAAGAGTCCACTCACTCTACGCACCACATAAAAGGATTCGGCATAAGGACAGGAAATCTGAGAACTCCTGTGTATGGTCTTTAGTCGTTAAAGTGAGGAATCAATGCAATATGTGTATGGATGCTGGCACCCTCACTTGATATGCCCACGTCAGACAGTGAGAATTGGGAAGCTCAGACCAAGAACGGTGACTGGCAGCGGACCATCATTGGTGTATGTTGCCCATATTACAGCTATGTGCCCCCCAAGAGGAGATATGCAGATACATTATCTAGGGTTAGTGAGGCTAACCATCACTAAGCAGGCACAAGGCTTAAACCGCCCCTCCCCACCCCATAACATAACCGCAGGCTGAAGAAAATACTGAGAGAGGAAGCACAAGAAAACAATCGCATCGACTCTCCCCTTCTCTTCAACAGCTAGCTTGTCACAAGGTTACAAACAATGATGTTCTATTCAGATCAAAGCAAAGTCAGCCAAGAATAACCAAAACTCTCCTGTAAAATATTCAAAATATGGACTGTTTATTAATGGTAAGTTTCTTCCTCAACATACATCATGCTTTGATGTTAGCTAATGATTGCATGACGTCACTGCCCTTACAAACAAATTTTAAAATAATATTTACTGCACCTTCAGCTCAGTTTAAAATTTGTATTTAGGTATGCTTTATAATGTACTTAATAACTGTTCACTGGTACACGCACATACTTATTAGTACAACAAATGCGTACGGATTAGGGTACATAAGAAAAAACATCTGAAAATACGTGTCCATAAAGCTTCATAAATAAAAGACCATGGAAATCACCAACTATGTGCTGTAAACCAAAAAATTCCCAAGGATTTGCCATCTTTTTGTGGCACATAGTTTGGGTGCTTCTCAAACGATGTGCATTCATGCTACCTAGGGGCCTTGAGAAAATGCAGATTCTATTTCAGTAAGTCTGAGGCGGGGCATAAGATTCTTCTGCTCAAGCTCCCAGGTCATGAAAATGAGGCTGCTCCACAGGACACACTCTGAGTAGTAAGTTCCTAAAATAACTATAATGGTAACTATTAAGTGCCCACTTGACTGGGCCACAGGGTGCCCAAATATTTGGTCAAAGGTCATTCTGGATGCTTCTGAGAATGGGTGTTTGGATGAGATGAACACTGACATTCAACAGACTGAGTAGATGGCCTTCCATCACTCAGGTGGGCCTCGTCTAATCAGTTGAAGGCACGCACAGGCCAAAAGGCCCACCCTTTTGGGCCGACCAGCACTAAGGGAACTGGGTGGGGGTGGAGACGGAGGAGAACCTGAGAGCTTCCTAAAGAGGGAAGTCACCCCCTGGAGGCAACCAACAGCTTCCCTGGGAAAACGCACGTCCGGTGTTGTCGGTTCTACCAATTTCTCAAGAGAAGTCAGAAATTGGGATTTCTATGTGAAATCTCCTTGGTTCTAAGTTGGGTTTCAAACACAATACATAACAGACACTGAAGAAATTTTACAGCCCAGATGCAGTGAGCCTTGACTGGATCAGAGTTTGGAAGCCCAAGCTCCAAAGGACATTTCTGGCATGACAAGGAGAATGTTACCGTGATTGGCTATATGATGGTATTAGAGTTTTTGTCCTGCTTCTTGAGTACGATCCTGGGATTGTGTTGTGTGGGAGAATGTCCTTGTTCTTAGGCGATCCACGCTGAAGTATTTAGGGAAAAAGGGAGAGAGCAAATGAAAATACAGAGTGGGTGCTAAAGCGGATATGACAAGATACTCGTAACTGCGTGGCCTAGATTAGTAACTCTCATCTGGGGTGATTCTACTCCTGGATGACATGTGGCTATGACTGAGGACATTTTTTTTAACTGTCACAGCTGGGTGGTAAGGGGGGTACTACTGGCACCTAGTGGGGGGAGTCAAAGCAGGCTGCCAGACACCCTACGATGCACAGAACAGCCCCCCACAACCGAGAATGAGCCGGCCCAATGGCAGTCGTACCGGGAGTGAAAAACCCTAAAGACATTTTTACCTTCTTTCAAGTTTTGTCTTTTGTATGTGTAAAATGTTTCACAGTAAAAAAAAGAGAGAGAGAGAGAGAGAGAGAGAGAGAGAGAGAGAGAGAAACTTAAAAATAAGAATACATAAATAGTGGTGCCTGGGTGGCTCAGTTGGTTGGGCCTCTGACTTCAGCCTAGGTCTTGATCTCTCCGTTCCTGGGTTCAAGCCCTGTGTTGGGCTCTGTGCTGACAGCTCAGAGCCTAGAGCCTGGTTCAGATTCTGTGTCTCCCTCTCTATCTCTCTCTGCCCCTGCCCTGCTCATGCTCTGTCTCTCTCTCTCTCTCTCAAAAAGAAATAAACATTTAAAAAAATTTTTTAAAAAGAATACATAAATAGCAATACCTTGCAGACAAACAAAACATGTCTACGTGGTTGGGTAACCAGAGCCGGCCACTGTTTGCAGTCACTTGTTCTGATACATATGACAGGATGTAACGCTACTGTGGCTGGTGAATGAGGGTCTGTGAAGTTCTTCCTATTATCTTGGGCAAGACCCCCGCAGCTCCTGGAATTAGAGACTTTCTCCTGTTTTCAGGTCCCAGTCGGCCCAGAAGGGAGCAGCCAACATGCCCAGGATTCTGGGTCTGAAAAACGACATCACGGAGGCCTCTTCTAGGATGCCTCAAGTGCACAGGTCACGAGGAGCAGTCAGTGACGTGGGGCTGCTTTCCGATGAAATGAGAATGAACCCTTCATCTCAGGGACCCACACAGCCCAAGACAAAATTAATTAAGAGGCTGTGGCCAAGATGGTAATTTCACCCGGAAGCTCTCAGGTAGCTGGGTGTATGCCACTCGGGTACCCGCTGACCTGTGGCTGGGACTTGAAATGGTTAATTGCATACACAGGGCACCATGCATTTCGACGGTCCTGGGGGCAGCCCCCAGCACCACAAATACACAAATACTCAAAGCAGAAATACGTGCAGAAAACACACAAGCAAATGCAAAGAAGAGAGTGGCATTGGATTTAATGCATCCATCTCCAAGAATGTAAAATAGTCCCAAACTCAAGAACAGTCTTCCTTAAACATGTAGGCCACTTTTGAGGAGCCATTCAGGGAGGCTGCTACATGTGGATTTCTGGGGCTCATCCCAGACCGTTACTGACCCGGAATGTTTCCCTTTCTGGACAGAACACAAGAATATGCATTCTAGGAAGCTGCCCACCCCCACCCAATGCTCACTCAAACTGAAAACACACTTGAAATCAGGGGGCTGGGGACTGCAGTTTTATAACTAACTGGGTGACCTTGGAGAAGCCACCCAACCTGAGCCATGATTTTGTCATCTATAAGCAGGAACTATTAGCACCTGTCTCCTAAGGTGGTCATGCACACTAAAGGAGTGTTTACACACACAGGCACCAGAGTGTATACACACACATACACACACGCACACACACACACCACTCTAGTGCAGTGCCTGGCAAATGTTCTTTCCTTTTCAGTAACAGTAACTGGCCACACATTGGAAAGCCTAGAGAGCTTTACAGAAATACACAGACTCAGCAACCCTAGAAATTGTGATCTAAATTGCCTGGGGTGGGCCCCTAGCAAGAGGGTTGTTTTGTTTTGCTTTGTTTTTTAAAGCACTCCAGGTGGTCCTAAACAGCAGCTGGGGTTGTAAACCACACCTGGGAAACTGCCAATAAAAATCAACTATCCTTTCTCTTCAAGAGAATGTCCTTCCATGGCATTCTGGAATTCCCAAACTGTGTATCAGGAGAGTCTTGTGTCCAGGCTCTTTCAGAGGTGTGGATGCCCCGATATTCAACACCCAACCAGCGCTTTGGTGGTGCCTGAAGAAGTGGCTGCAACCAACTAAGCTGGGGGGATTCTTTCTCCAGACAGAGCTGCAAGGTGGCAAGACAGGAATAAGATTCCCTCCTGAGCCCTCAGGTCTTCGGTGGAGCTCTGTCTCAACAGGAATACCCAGATCACACAGAGCCTGAAGATCACACATCACCTTCCCCCTCTGCAGGCCAAAGGGAGCCGCCCACCCTTAGCTCAGCTCCCACCTTCCCACCTCCCCTTCTCCTGCCTTTCCTACCCTCCTTCACCCCCCACCCAAACACCCAGGAGGGCTCCTGGAAGCTCTGGTTTGCAAGGGAAAGGCTCAGTGGATACTTCATCAGAGGAATTAATACGAATCTGCAAGGCAGCCTACCTATCCCTGGGGGACTCTCTCCCTACCAAGGCCACACTCGTCGCCTGCCACAGTCCCGCCGCCCTAGTTTCCTTCACCTTAACACAGACCCCAGGGAAACTACAGGGACTGGCAGGGACTGCGGGGAAGTGAAACTCCCGCCTGTGGGGCTGCGGACAGGGCATCTTGGGGATGCAGGAGGTGGGCGGGGCCAGCGTGTTACTCTCTCAGTTGGTCAGAGTTTCCTGAATCCTCTCCAAGCTAACTTTTGTGCTTCAAGATCCCAACAACCACCCACACCTCCCTGCTGAACCAAACCAAGAGGAATTTTCTCACCTCTTGGCCCAAATCCCTCCCCTCTGGAGGGAAAAAAATCATCAGATACTCTGCGTATAAATAGAAAATAATTACTAGTGAGGTGCTAATGTTCCTTCGCCTATTTTGGGTGGGTCTCTTTGTTCAGGTTTTTTAGGCAGGCGCACCGAGTTCCTGTGTCCACACGAGCACACATGGGCCCCCGCCAGAGGTGTAGGGAGGGTGTGTGTCTGTGTGTAGAGGGGGGGAACACATGGCGACCCCGCTGCCCACAATGGGCAAGATCCAGCTAGCTAGCACCCAGCCATCCAGCTGTTCCAAGACCGCCAGTCGCTCTCCAACCCCTCCCGCCCAGACCTCCTGCCAACCCTGACCTGCATCGCGTCTGGGGGCTGCTTCCCGGTGGCTGCGCCCTCTGCCTCCAAAGTTATGGGTTGTGCGAATCAATTTAGACACTTTTTTAAAAAGCAAAAGGAAAATCGCTCCATTAATCCCCAAAGTGCCTTCTCCCATCTGCTACAACTCGCTCCCGCTGGGACTTGCATAATGAATAAGGCAACCGGGAAGGCTGAGGAATCAGGGGAGCAGGAGGGGGCCTCCCGACATTGGAGTCCTCACCAACCCCTGCAAGGGGCGCAGCACAGGGAGGAGGCCCTGGAGCCCAGCAGGGAGAAGTGGCGACAGCGGAAAGCGGGCAGGGGTCCGGGTGGCGGGGAGGCAACCAAGGTCCCAATTCCAGGAACCTGGCAGCTCAGGGAGAGAGAGAAGAGGCCGCTCCAGGCAAGGCTTTTCTTCTCGCCCTCCCCTCTCTCTCTCCACCTCCCTCGCTTCGTTTTCGCGAGCCTTACGTGTTGCAGGCGGCACACACTGCTTCTCTCCCTCACACATGCCGCCCTTCCTTTTCGGGCCGCCTGCCCTGTTTACCTAGAAGCTGGCATCTGGAATCCGAGGGGTAGACCCCTCGCCAAAACCTAAGACTCCGGGGCCCTGAGCTCCCGGGCTGTGTGTGTCTCAGATCCGCTTGAATCCTAGGTGGGAAAGGGCAGCGAGACGGTGAGGGGTGGTGCAGAGACCACCCCCTACATACACACACGCGCTCAAGTCCACACCTGTGCGGAGCCCAGCGCCCCTTCTCCGCGCTTGGAGCCGAAATTGGCTGCCCTGACGATCTCCGCCAGCGGAGATGGGGGTTGGGGGGTGGGGGGAGCGCCACTGCCCAAGGAAAGGTGGAGAGGGAAGAGGAGGGAGAGCGGCGCCTGGAGGGGAGGCAGCCTACCTGGACTTGGCTTCCTTTGCCGCCGGTGCGCTTTCTCCAGCCCCAGCTTGGTGAAGATGCCTACAAGCATGACGGCCAGCACCCCGCACATGATGTAAAGGATCAGGTTGGTCTTGTCCTTCGTGGGGTGGTGCTGGGGGCCGTCCTTGCGCGCGGAGGGCTTGCGGGTGTTGAGCCACAGCGGAATGTCAGAGTCCGTGCAGGTGCTCTGGTTCAGTCGCCGCTTCTTAAAATGTGCAGCAGAACCGCAAGTCACAAGTCCCTCAGCAGAAGATGAAGTCGCCCGAGGAACAATTGAACGGCTGGTCCCACTCGTCCCTGATATCGAAGTAGCCCCGGCAGAAGTTCGGCGTGGGCGCTCGGGTGGGGAACGCGTCCCAGACCCCCGCGCCCTCGCTGGCCTCTTCCGAGGCGGCCCCCAGAGCGGCTGCACGCCCCCCTCCCCGCGCCAGCACTACCACGCAGCCCAGCTGAGCCAGCTGCCCGTGCCCCGCTCGCTCCTGCGCCCGGCACACGCGGGCGCACAGCTCGGGGAGGAAGCTGCCGAGGAGCAGCCGGAGGACGCTACGGATCATGTCTCGCAGCCTGGGCTCGGCCGGCCGCCTCTCCAGGCGCGGCCGAAGCTGCCGAGGCTGTTGCCGGGGGCTGCGAGCCGCCGCCAGCCGCACAGGCAGGGAGAGGCGCGGGGCGCTCGGTGGTGGGCGGCCCCTGCGCTGGGCTCAGCCCGCGTCCGCCTCCCGGGCGCCGCGCGCAGCGCGCCTAAGGGGAGGGGCCAGGCGGGGAGGAGCGCGCCTGGCGGGGCTGGGGGAGGACGAGTGGGGGCAAGCGCCGGGTGCAGGTCCGGCCCCCTACAGGGAGAGGCGGAGGCCGGAGAGCAGCGGCGAGTGGGTCGCTCCGTGCCTCGCCTAGGCCGAAGGCTCCGGACTAGCCGCCCTGCGATCCCTCTCAGCTCTCCAGCTTGCTAAGTCCCCTGGAGAGAGCCAAGCAACGCTTTTGGTATGAAGAGAGGGCAGGAGGAAAGGGGGAGGGGGCAGGAGGGAACGAGGGGTGGAAAGGTCGCTAGCTCCAAAGAGGCGGGGGCGCGGAAGAGGTGAGTCGGCAGGGCTGGCGGGAGCGAGTTGGGGGGCGGGGCGGGGGTGCAGAGCTGAGCTAGGCTAGCTGGCGGGGAGGAGTGAGCGTCGGCAGCCACTGGGGCTGAAGGCACCGCTCGGGTTTCCCAGCAGGTGGAGGATGGCTGCGGGACCTCCCGCGCCCTCTCCGGGAGGGAGGCGCGGCTCAGACCTGTTCCGGGCGAAGAGGCGGCTCAGCCCCTGGCTTTTTCAGGCGTGAGTGCGCAGGAGCTGCGGTTCGAATCTGCCCTCCAGGGAAGGGGGGATTCGCAGGGCTTAGGTAGGGACAGACTAAGTGGCTTCCACTCCAAGGCAGACTGAGACACAGTCTGATCAGGATCGCCCCTCCAGGGTGCCCGGGCCGTCTCGCCCTTACCTTCCCCGACTGAGCCCTCTAGCCAGGCGCGCGTCCGGGGTGGTTCTACTCCCTGGGACTTGCCTAGGACCAAGACTGAGCTGGGAAGGCGGGGTGGCAAGCCACTGGCCCCAGGGTAAGGACCCCCGGGGGAGGGCCGTGGGAGGAACTGAAGTCAAAGAAGCCCAGGGGGTAGGAAGAGGCAGCAGACCAGGCCCAGGCAGGGGCACGTCCCATGTCCCGGAAGGTCTTTCCTTGGGACTCTCCCAGGCCCCAGGACCTGCCACTTGTGTCCTTCTAAGACCTCGCGGGGGCGTTCCCTGCTTTCTACAGGAGGGCACACAGCACGCCCAGATCCAGTGCAGCACAAGGCCTGGACACCTAGCCTCAGCCACCCTCCGCATCTGGAGCTCGCACGTGGGTCTCTGGAGTCAGCTGGCCCCTTGGTCAAGGAGCTCCCCAGACATCCTCACCCGAGGTGGTGCAGTCCGGCCTTGCTTCCTGGGCTTCCAGCCTCTGGTCCTTGCCCTTCAGCATTTCCAAATCTGCCCTCTCCACTCAGCTGATTCCAGCTGGAATCAGTTGGCCCTCTCTCATTTATCCCACTTCTTTCCTCTGCTTGAGTTTGACTCCAATAGCCCCCAAAACAGGATTTGCACCAAAGTTGCTACACTGAATTTAGATCTCCACAAGCCCCTGTGTTTTGTTTTGTTTTTTTTTTTTTTTTTAATTGTATTAACTAAGTATACACCTTGCAGTCAGCTGGGCGGTTTGCAGGGGAATGATGTCTCCACCACGCTCCCCTCCACTGAGCATCAGTCAGGGGCTTCTCCGGGCATTTTCAAAGCACCAAAAAGTTGGGCCACCAATAAAATGACATAGAGGTTCTCTAACCGAAAAAGCATGGTGGGGAGGTGGTTACTGAACTCCTTTGCAAGTTTTCTCAAAATGACAGGGAGTTTGGCTCACTGTGCCTTCTCTTGGAAGAATGTCACCTCCTGTCTTCTGAAAGACTAGCATAGAATGACCCTGTTCCAGCAAAAAATGAACCAGGCTGACACTGACCCAGCATATCCAGGAGTATGCCAGCCCTGGGAGACTCACTGAATCGCGGGCTGTATTATGTCCCAAACCCACCTGGACAAAGTGTGAGATTGTTTAGTCTAAATGCATCAGAGCCATCGGAATGAGGTTCCCAAAATACGGCAGTGTGGCATATGGGTCGACCCACACCCACCACCACTGTATGAACCTCTACAAACACAAGCATTGGTGTGTGAGAACTAATGATGGCTGACATCTGATGCCTACAATATACCCACTAAGCTTGTGTTTTCTAAAGTCACCTCCTCACAGATGCCCAAAGCATGCCTAGCATCTCGCAGACAATCTGGGAATAGTTGCTAAACCACTGGAGTGACTGATCTCCTGTAACTCTATCTCTAGGTGATACTGTGAGGCCCACACAACAGAGGGAGGGACTGAAGCCCAAAGCGATTAAACCAGATGCCCACAGTAGAGCAGCAAGGGACGCTACACAGTTGGCATCTGACCCAAGAAATGTGACTCCAGGGTCTGTGTTGTAACCATTGCGGGTAGTGCCTGCCTAAATTGGGCCTCCAGACTCCCTGTCCATCTGACATTACATTATGTATTTGGTTTTTGCCTATCTCCGCACATTGAACGGTAAACTCCAGGGCAGAAAGGGGCCTTGAGTCCTGCAGCATCTCCCAGCACCTACAGCAGCAAGAAGCATGAGAAACACTCAAAAACTATTTACAGGCTGTTTTGATGAACTTACTAAACTCTTATGCAAGACCCTTGGTATGAAACCAAGGGAGGAAAGAAATGCAAACAACAGGGACAGACAATGGAGTTTCTGCTGTTAGGACCACACAGAGGGATTGGGATATTTCTAGGCACTAAATCAGAATTGGAAAGGACCCTTCCAGCAGGCCTGCCAAGGTCCAAGAGGCTGAGGCTCAGAGAGGTTAAGGTCTTTGTCCCAAGGTCACATGGTCAGCAAATGGGAAAGCCAGGGCTGGGTGCAGAATGCCAGACTCCTAACCTCTGCTTTCCTGCCTGCCCACCCCCACTGCACCCCACCGAGGCACCTCCCAGCAAGCATCAGGGCTGGGAGCCTAGGACAAGGGCCTGGTAGGAGGATAGGTCACAGACACCTTCCTGCAAGAGTTGGGGTTGTTCAGACACATTTAAATTTGATTTTAAACAAGACAGACAGAACAAAACAAACAAACAGAAAAAAACACCTTCGTGAAAAGAGACAAAATCTAGACAGAAAAGTCCATTTTAGAATCTGTCTCCAATCTGTAAAATATTGCCTGTCACCAGAATATTTGAGTTCGGTCCCCAGGGGAGATTTACTCTGGCTGCTATTCCAGGCTTTACTTAACAGAGACTGCCCCCTGTTTGTCACAAGGAGAGTGCAGGGAGCCTGCTTGGGAAAGAAGCCAACCTGATAGAAGGACCCTTTGTGGCTTATTTGCCAGATCCCAAACTTTAAACCTGCTATCTCTGTGAACTTCATCCACCCCAAATTCCCTTGCTGTTCCCGCCTGGAACACTGCCCACACCCGTTTCCCAAGCCTTTGAAAAATATGTACAAGAAGGGGGGAATCAGGTTCATTTTCCTCTCTAAAGGAAGAAAGCCACTTTCCTCTGGGTATGTCAACTCAGTAAATAGAGTCACTGCCTCCTAATAGAAGTGTGATTATTGACAACATGTCCCCATTTAGAACATGTGGTTGAGAAAGCATTTCTGTAAGGGTTCCCGGTGGGGAGGGGTGCGGGGTGTGTGGGTGTGTGTGTGTGTGTGTGTGTGTAGGGATGGTGGTGGTTATTCACTTCCTAATTGAAACACCTGTCAAGTTCATAGGAGATGAAAAATCATCATCAAAGACCACCCCCACCACTACCCAAATGAATTCCTGCAAATGTGGTGAAATTAACATGCAGCTCTTCAGGAAAGTGCTTTCTATGAAAGAGATGATGACATTATTATTTGCAACACAGACACTTTTAGTATCTAAGGAAGAATCTCGTTGGCTCTAGGCTTAATTATGTCAGTCTGCAGCACAATTTGCAAGGAACCTGCAACCATACTCCCCAATAATTAAGGGGAAGGACCGATGTTACAAAGGAGGTTTGCTCACCAGGACTCGGAGCCCACGTCAGTCTATATGCAACTTCACAAATTAGACTCTCTGTGTTGTGGCCCTCACTGGAAGGCATTGATTCTTAATAGTCCTCATCGGGTGACTCTTAGGGTTTCAAAAAGGTTTCTTAGCAACTGTTAGCCTTGCAAAAAAGAAAAGAGATGACACACAAGCTGTTGGTTGCAAACCTTAAGAGCTGCCTGGGGGCTGGGGGAGATCAAAACTGGACCCCCATGTACAGAGGGCAAGGAGAGACCAAAGGAAGAGGCAGATGTCTCCAGATGGGTGGATGGTGGGGGTAATAAGCAAGGGAACTTACAAGGCCTGCCCTGGGCCCTGCAAGGCAAGTGGATCTCTCCACCTGCCTGCCAGAATCTTACAAGTTTATATTACACACAACCCGCAGTAGGGGTCAGTAGTATATCGTCCAGATGGTCTCAGCAGCACTTTGCTCTCTCAAGGCTGCATCCTTGAAGCAGACTCCTGGTGCCAGAACAGTGTTTGGAATATACATTGCAAGGATAGGGGAGGGGATGATGAGCCTCCGATTGCCCACCGCCAGCTCAGGGGTCAACTGAAGGTCATGTCCCCTCGATGACTTTCTCCAACAGAAGCCAAAATGTGGCCAGCACCTTGCCGTGCTGGGGCAACACGCTGGTTTGATATATTTTATTCTCTTGTTCTGAAAAGAGAAAGGAAACTACAAGAGAAGTGAAGTGGGTCTAAATTTTGGTTCCCCCAGACTACAAGTAGTAGGTGAGATGCTTTTTGGTGGTACCCAAACATGTTTGTAAATAATTTTATATTTATTGCTAATGTGTGTCAGAAAAAATTAATGACACATCAAACACTTGGCTTCAGGGGAAAAACATTTAAGGTGCACATCAATTTAAAGTCCATTTAAGAAGAATAATAAATACCTTATAGTATTTATTAATAAAGTAAAAATGCAGAAAATAAGATGAAGTGTCTTGTGTTTAGGAAACGTGGGTTTTGGTATGAGGACAGGGTTTCTCAGCTTCAATGCTATCCACATTTTTTTTTAATGTTTATGTATTTATTTTTGAGAGTGAGACAGAGCGTGAGCAGAGCAGGGACAGAGAGAGAGAGAGAGAGGAAGACACAGAATCTGAAGCAGGCTCCAGCTTCTGAGCTGTCAGCCCTGACCCAGATGAGTGGCTCAGACTGGAGGACCGTGAGAACCTGACCTGAGCCAAGGTCAGTAGCTTAACCGGCTGAGCCACCCAGGTGCCCCAATGCTATTGACATTTTGGAGTGGATCATTCTGTGATGGGGGGAGCTGATGTGGGGGGCTGTCCTGTGCATCGTAGAAGGTTCAGAGGCATCTCTGGACTCTACCCACTAGATGCCAGTAGCACCTCCCAGTTGCCACAACCAAACACAGGTGATGAGCAGACATTGCGAAATCAGTTGAGAACCGCCCCATGTTTAAATCCTAGTTCTTTCTGTATGAGGTTTATGACCTCAAATGAGTCGCTTAACCTCTCTAAGCCTCAGTTTCCCCACCTATAAGATGTGGATATGAATGGGTCTTTCCCGGGACACCTGGGTGACTCCTTTGGCTAAGCCTCTGTGACTCTTGATTTTAGCTCAGATCATGATCTCATGGTTGGTGAGTTCAAGCCCCATGTTGGGCTCCACGCTGACACCGAGGAGCCTAGTTGGAATTCATTCTCTCTCTCTGCCCCTCCCCCATGCGCTTGCTTGCTCTCTCTGTCTCTCTCTCTCTCAATAAATAAATAATTAAATAAATAAATAAATAAATACTTTAAAAAAAGAATGGTGCTTTCCCCAGGAATATTACAAACACTCCATATCTTGCATAGAGCACTTAGCACAGTGAAATGGAACTTTGGCAGTGCTTAGTAAACAGTCATTCTTACAACAGGAAACCTAAAGGAGACTAGCAGGTGGTAGGCGCT
This sequence comes from Panthera onca, assembly GCF_046562875.1. Classification (NCBI taxonomy): domain Eukaryota; kingdom Metazoa; phylum Chordata; class Mammalia; order Carnivora; family Felidae; genus Panthera; species Panthera onca. The sequence goes on along the minus strand of NC_138340.1, from coordinate 37,001,660 downwards.
GCGCTGAGTCCTGGGGAGACAGAAGGCTGAGACAACATCCTTGCTCTCCAGGATCTCAGATCTCCAGGACAAGATAGAATATAGAGGCAGGGCAAGCTTCCTGGGCATGCAGTCTGGACAGCCTTACAGTAACCCATGCTCAGGAGGGCCCCATGCTTCGCCTGCTGCTCTGCCATTGTCGTGAAACTCTTAAATGATTTCTCAACACGGGGCCTCACCAATTCTGCAGCGAGTCCTCTATGTAAGGGATGCAACTCTGGAAAAATGAGGGGTCAAGCATTTGGGAACTTACAGGGGGATGCTTTGCTCCGCCTACACAGGCAAAGGCATCTCTTAAAGTGTTGACATCAAATCAGTCCTAGCTTACATGTATGTAAGCATTCTCAGCAATGTAGCAAGAAGAATTATTTTTTTTAAGTAGGCTTTATGCCTAGTGTGGAGTCAAATGCTGGTCTTGAACTCACAACCCTGAGATCAAGACCTGAGCTGAGATCAAGTTTAACCAACGGAGCCACCCAGGCACCCCACCGCAGGAAGAATTTTGGTAGATTCTCTTTAAAAATAGTTTTCGCGGTGCCTGGGTGATTCAGTCGGTTAAGTATCCAACTTCTGATCTCGGCTCAGGGTATGATCTCACAATTCCTGAGATCAAGCCCCATGTGGGGCTCTGAGCTGACAGTGTGGAGCCCACTTGGGATTATCTCTTTCCCTATCTTTCTGACCCCCCACCAAAATAAATAAATAAACTAAAAAAAAACCCAGGTAGTTGTCAAATGTCAGTCCCAAGAACTATATTGAAGTTTTCCATAGTTAAGTTTCCACTGGTCCATAGAAAATTGAAAAAAATTATGGTTGATGAAATAGATATTCTATAAGTAGCTCTTTTAAAGGTTGTATACTCTATTTGTGTAACAATCACTTTCTAAACTATGTTAGTCTTGTGTGTGTGTGTGTGTGTGTGTGTGTGTGTGTGTGTGTGTGTGTGTAAATATTTCTTACCAGAGAAAAAATGGTAAACTTATCATGCCTAATCTTTGGTCATTTTACTATAGACGAAATATCAGAGTCTGGGATGACTAATGTGAGAATCTCACAGGTTTAGTTCATAAGTCAAGTGGTAGTTTGAGGCAATTCTATGAATAATTTAAGTCCCTCCAACTGTGCTGTGAAACCAAAATAGGATTTAGGGTCATGCATTTTCCAGCTAGCTACATTGGCTAAAATGTGAGGTGTATCCATAGGAATCAGCTATGGCTGGATGCAAACCACACAACTCCCAGGACCCATGTCTCTCCGAATAGCCTGCTTGGAATTCATTCTCTCCCTCTGCCCCTCCCCCATGCACTTGCTTGCTCTTTCTGTCTCTCTCAATAAATAAATAAATAAACAAACAAACAAATAAATAAATGCTTTCAAAAAAGAATGGTGCTTTTCCCAGGAATATTACAAACACTCCATATCTTTTTTTTTTTTGTCCTTTGCTACATTATTTTTTTTTTAATATATGAAATTTACTGTCAAATTGGTTTCCATACAACACCCAGTGCTCATCCCAAAAGGTGCCCTCCTCAATACCCATCACCCACCCTCCCCTCCCTCCCACCCCCCATCAATCCTCAGTTTGTTCTCAGTTTTTAACAGTCTCTTATGCTTTGGTTCTCTCCCACTCTAACCTCTTTTTTTTTTTTCTTCCCCTCCCCCATGGGTTTCTGTTACGTTTCTCAGGATCCACATAAGAGTGAAACCATATGGTATCTGTCTTTCTCTGTATGGCTTATTTCACTTAGCATCACACTCTCCAGTTCCATCCACGTTGCTACAAAAGGCCATATTTCATTCTTTCTCATTGCCACGTAGTATTCCATTGTGTATATAAACCACAATTTCTTTATCCATTCATCAGTTGATGGACACTTAGGCTTTTCCATAATTTGGCTATTGTTGAGAGTGCTGCTATAAACATTGGGGTACAAGTGCCCCTATGCATCAGTACTCCTGTATCCCTTGGATAAATTCCTAGCAGTGCTATTGCTGGATCATAGGGTAGGTCTATTTTTAATTTTTTGAGGAACCTCCACACTGCTTTCCAGAGTGGCTGCACCAATTTGCATTCCCACCAACAGTGCAAGAGGGTTCCCGTTTCTCCACATCCTCGCCAGCATCTATAGTCTCCTGATTTCTTCATTTTGGCCACTCTGACTGGCGTGAGGTGATATCTGAGTGTGGTTTTGATTTGTATTTCCCTGATAAGGAGCGACGTTGAACATCTTTTCATGTGCCTGTTGGCCATCCGGATGTCTTCTTTAGAGAAGTGTCTATTCATGTTTTCTGCCCATTTCTTCACTGGGTTATTTGTTTTTCGGGTGTGGAGTTTGATGAGCTCTTTATAGATTTTGGATACTAGCCCTTTGTCCGATATGTCATTTGCAAATATCTTTTCCCATTCCGTTGGTTGCCTTTTAGTTTTGTTGGTTGTTTCCTTTGCTGTGCAGAAGCTTTTTATCTTCATAAGGTCCCAGTAATTCACTTTTGCTTTTAATTCCCTTGCCTTTGGGGATGTGTCGAGTAAGAGATTGCTACGGCTGAGGTCAGAGTGGTCTTTTCCTGCTTTCTCCTCTAAGGCTTTGATGGTTTCCTGTCTCACATTCAGGTCCTTTCTCCATTTTGAGTTTATTTTTGTGAATGGTGTGAGAAAGTGGTCTAGTTTCAACCTTCTGCATGTTGCTGTCCAGTTCTCCCAGCACCATTTGTTAAAGAGACTGTCTTTTTTCCATTGGATGTTCTTTCCTGCTTTGTCAAAGATGAGTTTGCCATACGTTTGTGGGTCTAGTTCTGGGGTTTCTATTCTATTCCATTGGTCTATGTATCTGTTTTTGTGCCAATACCATGCTGTCTTGATGATTACAGCTTTGTAGTAGAGGCTAAAGTCTGGGATTGTGATGCGTCCCGCTTTGGTCTTCTTTTTCAAAATTACTTTGGCTATTCGGGGCCTTTTGTGGTTCCATATGAATTTTAGGATTGCTTGTTCTAGTTTCGAGAAGAATGCTGGTGCAATTTTGATTGGGATTGCATTGAATTACAGTGTAGATAGCTTTGGGTAGTATTGACATTTTGACAATATTTATTCTTCCAATCCATGAGCAGGGAATGTCTTTCCATTTCTTTATATCTTCTTCAATTACCTGCATAAGCTTTCTATAGTTTTCAGCATACAGATCTTTTACATCTTTGGTTAGATTTATTCCTAGGTATTTTATGCTTCTTGGTGCAATTGTGAATGGGATCAGTTTCTTTATTTGTCTTTCTGTTGCTTCATTGTTAGTGTATAAGAATGCAACTGATTTCTGTACGTTGATTTTGTATCCTGCAACTTTGCTGAATTCATGTATCAGTTCTAGCAGACTTCTGGTGGAGTCTATTGGATTTTCCATGTATAATATCATGTCATCTGCAAAAAGCGAAAGCTTGACTTCATCTTTGCCAATTTTGATGCCTTTGATTTCCTTTTGTTGTCTGATTGCTGATGCTAGAACTTCCAGCACTATGTTAAACAACAGCGGTGAAACAGTGGGCATCCCTGTCGTGTTCCTGATCTCAGGGAAAAAGCTCTCAGTTTTTCCCCGTTGAGGATGATGTTAGCTGTGGGCTTTTCATAAATGGCTTTTATGATCTTTAAGTATGTTCCTTCTATCCCGACTTTCTCAAGGGTTTTTATTAAGAAAGGGTGCTGGATTTTGTCAAAGGCCTTTTCTGCATCGATTGACAGGATCATATGGTTCTTCTCTTTTTTTTTGTTAATGTGATGTATCATGTTGATCGATTTGCGAATGTTGAACCAGCCCTGCATCCCAGGAATGAATCCCACTTGATCATGGTGAATAATTCTTTTTATATGCTGTTGAATTCGATTTGCTAGTATCTTATTAAGAATTTTTGCATCCATATTCATCAGGGATATTGGCCTGTAGTTCTCTTTTTTTACTGGGTCTCTATCTGGTTTAGGAATCAAAGTAATACTGGCTTCATAGAATGAGTCTGGAAGTTTTCCTTCCCTTTCTATTTCTTGGAATAGCTTGAGAAGGATAGGTATTATCTCTGCTTTAAACGTCTGGTAGAACTCCCCTGGGAAGCCATCTGGTCCTGGACTCTTATTTGTTGGGAGATTTTTGATAACCGATTCAATGTCTTTGCTGGTTATGGGTCTGTTCAAGCTTTCTATTTCCTCCTGATTGAGTTTTGGAAGAGTGTGGGTGTTTAGGAATTTGTCCATTTCTTCCAGGTTGTCCAATTTGCTGGCATATAATTTTTCATGGTATTCCCTGATAATTGTTTGTATCTCTGAGGGATTGGTTGTAATAATTCCATTTTCATTCATGATTTTATCTATTTGGGTCATCTCCCTTTTCTTTTTGAGAAGCCTGACTAGAGGTTTGTCAATTTTGTTTATTTTTTCAAAAAACCAACTCTTGGTTTCGTTGATCTGCTCTACCATTTTTTTAGATTCTATATTGTTTATTTCTGGTCTGATCTTTATTATTTCTCTTCTTCTGCTGGGTTTAGGCTGTCTTTGCTGTTCTGCTTCTATTTCCTTTAGGTGTGCTGTTAGATTTTGTATTTGGGATTTTTCTTGTTTCTTGAGATAGGCCTGGATTGCAATGTATTTTCCTCTCAGGACTGCCTTCGCTGCGTCCCAAAGCGTTTGGATTGTTGTATTTTCATTTTCGTTTGTTTCCATATATTTTTTAATTTCTTCTCTAATTGCCTGGTTGACCCACTCATTCGTTAGTAGGGTGTTCTTTAACCTCCATGCTTTTGGAGGTTTTCCAGACTTTTTCCTGTGGTTGATTTCAAGCTTCATAGCATTGTGGTCTGAAAGTATGCATGGTATAATTTCAATTCTTGTAAACTTATGAAGGGCTGTTTTTTGACCCAGTATATGATCTATCTTGGAGAGTGTTCCATGTGCACTCGAGAAGAAAGTATATTCTGTTGCTTTGGGATGCAGAGTTCTAAATATATCTGTCAAGTCCATCTGATCCAATGTATCATTCAGGGCCCTTGTTTCTTTATTGACTGTGTGTCTAGATGATCTATCCATTTCTGTAAGTGGGGTGTTAAAGTCCCCTGCAATGACCACATTCTTATCAATAAGGTTGCTTATGTTTATGAGTAATTGTTTTATATATTTGGGGGCTCCGGTATTCGGCGCATAGACATTTATAATTGTTAGCTCTTCCTGATGGATAGACCCTGTAATTATTATATAATGCCCTTCTTCATCTCTTGTTACAGCCTTTAATTTAAAGTCTAGTTTGTCTGATATAAGTATGGCTACTCCAGCTTTCTTTGGGCTTCCAGTAGCATGATAAATAGTTCTCCATCCCCTCACTCTCAATCTAAAGGTGTCCTCAGATCTAAAATGAGTCTCTTGTAGACAGCAAATAGATGGGTCTTGTTTTTTTATCCATTCTGATACCCTATGTCTTTTGGTTGGCGCATTTAATCCATTTACATTCAGTGTTATTATAGAAAGATACGGGTTTAGAGTCATTGTGATGTCTGTATGTTTTATGCTTGTAGTGATGTCTCTGGTACTTTGTCTCACAGGATCCCCCTTAGGATCTCTTGTAGGGCTGGTTTAGTGGTGACGAATTCCTTCAGTTTTTCTTTGTTTGGGAAGACCTTTATCTCTCCTTCTATTCTAAATGACAGACTTGCTGGATAAAGGATTCTCGGCTGCATATTTTTTCTGTTTAGCACACTGAAGATATCGTGCCAAGCCTTTCTGGCCTGCCAAGTTTCAAAGAAGAGATCAGTCACGAGTCTTATAGGTCTCCCTTTATATGTGAGGGCACGTTTATCCCTTGCTGCTTTCAGAATTTTCTCTTTATCCTTGTATTTTGCCAGTTTCACTATGATATGTCGTGCAGAAGATCGATTCAAGTTACGTCTGAAGGGAGTTCTCTGTGCCTCTTGGATTTCAATGCCTTTTTCCTTCCCCAGTTCAGGGAAGTTCTCAGCTATAATTTCTTCAAGTACCCCTTCAGCCCCTTTCCCTCTCTCTTCCTCCTCTGGGATACCAATTATGCGTATATTATTTCTTTTTAGTGTATCACTTAGTTCTCTAATTTTCCCCTCATACTCCTGGATTTGTTTATCTCTCTTTCTCTCAGCTTCCTCTTTTTCCATAACTTTATCTTCTAGTTCACCTATTCTCTCCTCTGCCTCTTCAATCCGAGCTGTCGACATTTCCATTTTGTTTTGCATTTCGTTTAAAGCACTTTTCAGCTCCTCGTGACTGTTCCTTAGTCCCTTGATCTCTGTGGCAAGAGATTCTCTGCTGTCCTGTATACCGTTTTCAAGCCCAGCGATTAATTTTATGACTATTATTCTAAATTCACTTTCTGTTATATTATTTAAATCCTTTTTGATCAGTTCATTGGCTGTTGTTATTTCCTGGAGATTCTTCTGAGGGGAATTCTTCCGTTTGGTCATTTTGGATAGTCCCTGGAGTGGTGAGGACCTGCAGGGCACTTCCCCTGTGCTGTGGTGTATAACTGGGGTTGGTGGGCGGGGCCGCAGTCCGACCTGATGTCTGCCCCCAGCCCACCGCTGGGGCCACAGTCAGACTGGTGTGTGCCTTCTCTTCCCCTCTCCTAGGGGCGGGATTCACTGTGGGTTGGCGTGGCCCGTCTGGGCTACTTGCACACTGCCAGGCTTGTGGTGCTGGGGATCTGGCGTATTAGCTGGGGTGGGTGGGCAAGGTGCACGGGAGCAGGAGGGGCAGGCTTAGCTCGCTTCTCCTTAGGTGATCCACTTCAGGAGGGGCCCTGTGGCAGCAGGAGGGAGTCAGATCCGCTGCCAGAGGTTTGGCTCCGCAGAAGCACAGAGTTGGGTGTTTGCGCGGAGCCAGCAAGTTCCCTGGCAGGAACTGGTTCTCTTTGGGATTTTGGCTGGGGGATGGGCGAGGGAGATGGCGCTGGCGAGCGCCTTTGTTCCCCGCCAAGCTGAGCTCTGCCGTCCGGGGGCTCAGCAGCTCTCCCTCCCTTTGTCCTCCAGCCTTCCCACTTTCGGAGCAGAGCTGTTAACTTATGACCTCCCAGACGCTAAGTCGCGCTTGCTGTCGGAACACAGTCCGTCCGGCCCCTCTGCTTTTGCCAGCCAGACTCGGGGGCTCTGCTTGGCCGGCGAGCCGCCCCTCCGCCCCGGCTCCCTCCCGCCAGTCCGTGGAGCGCGCACCGCCTCGCCGCCCTTCCTACCCTCTTCCGTGGGCCTCTTGTCTGCGCTTGGCTCCGGAGACTCCGTTCTGCTAATCCTCTGGCGGTTTTCTGGGTTCTTTAGGCAGGTGTAGGTGGAATCTAAGTGATCAGCAGGACGCGCGGTGAGCCCAGCGTCCTCCTACGCCGCCATCTTCCCTCCAACCTTCACAAACACTCCATATCTTGCATAGACCACTTTGCACAGTGAAATGGAACTTTGGCAGTGCTTAGTAAACAGTCATTCTTAAGACAGGAAACCTGAAGAAGCCTAGCAGGTGGCAGGCACTGCCCTGAGTCCTGGGGAGACAGAAGGCTGAGACAACATCCTTGCTCTCCAGGATCTCAGATCTCCAGGACAAGATAGAATATAGAGGCAGGGCAAGCTTCCTGGGCATGCAGTCTGGACAGCTTTACAGCAACCCATGCTCAGGAGGAGACGAAATACCAGAGTCTGGGATGACTAATGTAAGAACCTCACAGTAGGGTTTGTTCACAAGTTAAGTGGTAGTTTGAGGCAATTCTCTGAATAATTTAAGTCCCTCCAACTGTGCTGTGAAACCAAAATAGGTTTTAGGGTCATGCATTTTCCAGCTAGCTACATTGGCTAAAATGATGAGGTATACACCCAGGAATTAGCTACGGCTGGATGCAAAGCACACAACTCCCCGGACCCATGTCTCTCTGCTCCAACAAATGCCTATAAATACAGATTGTATCAGATAGTTTTTTCCATGTAACAAATCATCCCAACATTTAGTGGCTTAAAATAATAACTCCTTATTTAACCAACAGTTCCGTAGATTGGCAACTTAGGTTGGCCTCAACTGGATGGTTCCTCTGGTCTTGGTTGGACTCACTCATGCATTTGCTGCTAAACTGCCAGGTCACCAGGGTGCTGGTTGGTCTGGGACAGCCTTCATTTGGGACAGCTCCTCTCTGTCCCATGAGATTTCTCATAAGCCATCAGGCTAGCCCAAGCTTTTTCACATGATGCCTGGGCAGGGTTCCTAGTCACCAAAATAAAGCACGTGAGACTTATTGAGACCCAGGGTCAGCACAGGCACGTCATCACTGTGCCACATTCTGTTGGCACAAAACAAGCTACAAAGACAGTTTATATTCAAGGAAACTATGGAAGAGTGGCAAGGCTGCATTGCAAAGGGACATGCATGTGGTGCCTGGGTGGCCCACTCAGTTAAGCATCCGACTTTTGACGTCAGCTTGGGGTATGATCTCACGGTTTGTGAGTTCGAGCCCCGTGTCAGGCCTGTGCTGACAGCGGGGAGGCTGCTTGGGATTCTGTCTCTCCCTCTCTCTGCTCCTTGACCACTTGCTCTCTCTCTTTCTCTCTCTCTGAAAATAAAAAAAAAGAAAGAAAAGAAAAGGGACATGCATGCAGAATGTGTGAATCACTGTAGCTATTTTTTTTTATACCAACTGTCTTAGTCCATTTTGGCTTCTGTAACAAAATGTCATATACTGGTTGGTTTGTAAATAGTAGAAATCTATTTCTCACAATTCTGGAAGCTGGCAAGATCAAGACACAAGCACGGACACATTCTGGTGACAGCCCTCTTCCTGGTTCATAGGTGGCACCTTTTCACTATGTCCTCACATGGCAGAAGGGGTGATAGAGCTCTGTGGGGTCTCTTCTAGAAGAACAGTGATTCCATTAGTAAAGATGCCACCCTCATGACCTAACCATCTCCCAAAGGTCCTAGTTTCTAATATCATCATATTGGTCCTTAAGATTTCCAGATGGGAATTTTGAGAGGGCAAAAATATTTATTTAAAAAACAATTTTTTTAATGTTTGTCTTTGTTTTTGAGACAAAGAGAGACAGAGCATGAGCATGGGGGGTGGGCACAGAGAGAGGGAGACACAGAATCTGAAGCAGGCTCCAGGCTCTGAGGTGTCAGCACAGAGCCCACTGTGGGGCTTGAACTCACAGACTTGCTTGAACTCACAGACTGTGAGATCATGACCTGAGCTGAATCCGAGGATTAACTGACTAAGCCACCCAGGCGCCCCTGAGAGGACACAAACATTTAGAGGATAGCTTCAACCTACCAAACAGTTCAAATGGCATTACTACCAACCACGGTAGAATGAAAATCCCCCTATCACCAAGACTGCCTCACCGACAGTATTCCAGGAGAAACTTATACACACGTTTGTACTGTCTGCAAAGAAGCAACAGTCACATAAGGTTATACAAGTTGTACTTTCACCTACATAATCAGAACAACCCCTGTACATTGGAAAGTTTGGTACCCAAACAGCCAGCCATGTGTCCAAACACTAAACCGGGAGGTCCTTGGTGCCTCCCTTTGTTTCAACTTCCATATCCTGTCAGTCACCAAGTTCTGTCAATTCTCCCTCCTGAACAAACATCAGATCCTTCCTTCCTGTCATCCCTGTTCCTCCTGTTTCACTTCAGCCCTCATCATCTCTCATGGTGACGATGACACTTCTCCCTAATTTTGCCTACCCCTCCCCCCATGTCCTCATCCTGAATCCAGTTGTCTTTCATTCACTTAACAAGCCTTTATTGAATGCTCACATCCTGCCAAGCACTCTGCTGGTGGTGGCAGATACAACAGGAAATAAGAGAGCCCCTAGTTTGGTAAAGGAAAGAAGCAAAAAAGACTTAATTTATCCGTCAGGGCAGGTCATGTGCTGTACTGCATAACCACAAAATCTCAGTGGCTTAACCCAGTAAATGGTGACTTAGGAATCCAGGTCTCTCCCATCATGTAGCTCCACCATCATAAAATCCTTTACTTTGAGCCATGTGGGAGCCATGTGGAGGCCATATAGAGCCATAAAGGAAAGAGCAGAAGGATGGAGTGAGGTAGTTTATGGCCATGCCTGGCAAGTGGCATACATCATTCCCACCATATTCCATTGGCTGAACTCAGTCACATGGTCCCAACTTAAGTACAAAGGACTCTGGGAAATGTAGTGTTCCTACATGCTCAGAGCAGGAAAGAGAGCTGGTGAGTGTATAACCAGTCCTTTCCTCAATGGATGATTGTCATGCATGTAACTGGGAAGTATGGCATCCTAAGGGAACCAGGGGCGGGTCTAATGTATTTACTATAGCCTTGGATTCAGGAAGGCAGGGCGGTGGGCTAAATAATGGCCCCCGAAGATATCCAAGTCCTAATCCCTGGAACCTCAAACCTAGTACCTGGCAGAAAGGACTTTGTACATGTGATTAAGGATCTTGAGACAAAGAAATTGCTCTGGATTATCCAAGGGGGCCCTAACTGTAATCATGAGTGTTCTTCTAACAGGTAGATGGAGGGAGAGACCAGGGAAGAGAAAAGGGAGATGGGATGACAGAAGCAGAGACTGGAGTGAAGCTAAAAAGCTGGGAAAGGCAAGGAAGAGATTATCTCTTGGGACCCCCAGAAGGAATCAGCCTGCCAACACCTTGCTTTTAGGCTGTTAAGGCTCAATTTGAACTTCTGGCCTCTGCAAGTATAAGAGAATAAAGTTTTCTTGCTTTCAAATACTGAATTGGTGGTAATTTGTGACAACAACAAGAGGAAACTAATACAAGCAGTTATGCCTACACTAAGTTTCAGATAAGGATCACACATTAGTGAGCTAGGCAAAAAGACTGGAAGACAGGGCCAGAAGTGGAAGTTAAGGCTGAAGGGTAGCAAGGTCCAGATCCAACAGGATTTGCCAGGGGGGAGAGGGAGGGGAGGAGGGCAGTGAATTTAAGCCTGAGGGCACCAGAAAGCCATTGAAGCAGGAGTGACCTGACCAAGATCTGCATTTTCGCATGATAACCCCACCTGCTCTGTGGAGAACACATCAGGGGAACCAGTGCTGGTGGCAGAAGATAGTCATTTATTTGCTTTATCCCAGGAGAAAAGTAGAAAGGCAATATTCCAGGGTCCTGGCAATATGTAGTGGAATCAACGGGACTTGGTGATGGCCCGCCTCTGATAAGAGACATCCACTCCATCAGCAACATCAGCTGCACCAACTCTGATGGTCGATGGTACCTGCAGAGGACGTAACCTGCTTAGCCACCTATCCGGAATTGAGACAAACTAGGGAAGTCTAAAGGAACAGGCAAGGTGCCTGTGAAGACCGGGTGCCATCCATTGGATGCCTTCTTCCAAATCCTGTATTGCCAAGACCATCATGTCTTTTGTAATTTGAGTAAAATAGTTAGAGCACCATCCCCATATACAGGGAAACCCAGCATTAACCTTCATCACCACCCACGCCACGATCAAGGGATTTCTATTTCTCCGAATCACTTCTGACTCTGATTTCCTGTTGCTGCTTGTACAGCTAACCAAACGATGGGTGAGCTGAGGCTGAAATCCAACCTACACTGTCCTGGCCGAAGCATGTACTCTTGGTGTATACAGAAACTGATTTGATGCTTGGCATGGCCAGAACTTGGAGCTTTTGAGGAGAAAAGACTGGAAATAAAGGTCAAGTAGGGGGTCAGCTTAAAGTGTTTCAATTCCTTGCTAAGGGGCTCAAGACTGCTTTCTATAATGATGGTACCTTGTCCAACAATGTAAAACAAAGACAGACACATCCATTCAGATTTGCATCTTATGCAAATCATGTTGCCAGCGAATCTGGTCCTCATCAGCCTTCTGGGACCAAGAAAAAGCCAACTAGTCTGAGCTGAGAACATCTATACCGAGTCCTGTGGGGAATCCCATTGGCCTCCATGCACAGACTGGATCAAACAGTGCTGGGAAACAGAAAGGGAAAATGGATGTGATTCTAGAGAGAAGCAGAAACAAGACAAAGAGAAACTTAACTACCTGGCTGATGGCTTTCTGGATCCTGAGATTTGGGGGTTCTGCGTGCTACTCCTGGATCTCCCAATAAAGTCCTCCTAACTTCCTCCTGTTTTTGCCGAAATTAACGCAAGCTGATTCCTGTTATAATTCTGGCCTGGATACCGTGTGTCCAGTTTCTGTCTTCAGGCCTTTGTCACATCACCACCAATTGTCACATTTTGTGTCTCTCCTCCCCGATGCCATGAGTTGGCCAGATGGAGAGGAGGAGGAGACGTCAGGGGAAGGCGGGGGGGGGGGGGGGGGGGAAGAAGAGAGAAAGGTGTCATTGCATACATAACCAAAGATGTAGAAAAGTATTCATTATGGCATTGTCTGTAATAGCAAAGGACTGAAAACCACCTCCATCGGTGAGAGAACTGATTGTCTCCCAGAGAGATCGCTCCATCGGTGAGGTACTGGCTAAATAACTCACGGTACTTCCATATTGGAATACTATACAGCAGTTGAAAAGAATGATCAGTGAAAAAAAATTCTAGGGGTGCCTAGGTGGCTCAGTCAGTTGAGCATCCAACTCTTGATAACGGCTCAGGTCGTGATCTTGCCATTCATGGATTGAGCCCTGCGTAGGGGTCTGAGCTGACTGCTCAAAGACTGCTTGGGATTCTCTTTCCCTCTTTCTCTGCCCTTCCCCCACCTCTCTCTCAAAATAAATCAATAAAATAAAATAGAGAACTCAGTTTAGGCATTAATGCCTTACTTACATATTTAGTAAATAAATATGTTTATAATCCAAACATGGTATAAATTATAATAAATTGTCATTCATATTATTATACATCTAAATGTATTTTAAAAATATATAATAAATATGCTGTCATTTATTTATTAAAATATATAAATATATATTTATTATATGAATGTATATAAGTAACACAAATATTAAACTTGGAAGTAAATTTATATTGATAATATACATAATGTACACATATTCTATACAAATACATACTGTGTGTGTATATATATATATCAAATGATCTTCAATGAAGATATAATTGTTTTTAAAAAGCAAGGCAGAAAAAAAAATTAAATTTAATTTAATTAAAAAAAATAAAATGTAAGGCAGAGATACAAGCACACTTCCTTTAAATTTTTTTAATGTTTACTTAGTTTTGAGACAGAGAATGAGTGGGGGAGGGACAGAGAGAGGGAGACACAGAATCCGAAGCAGGTTCCCATGGAAGCAAGGCAGCATTGGACACCCCAGGAAAGAGCTGGAGGTGTTCTGCAGGACTTGTGGGTCCCCAAAGGGCAGATCCCTTCCTCACCTTTGCTGGTGCAGGCTGGGGCCTGGAAGCAGCAGCAACAGCATCCAGAGGCAGCAGGGGCAGCAGATCCCTGGGATGGTGGATGGAGCAGTGAGCCATGGTCTTGCAAGCAAAGGGAATCACCATGCCGGGCTGCCCTTGGCCCTTGCCCCCTGCCCCAGCCACCTCACTGTCTCTTGCCCTGGCATCACCCTCCAGCAGGGCATGGGCAAGCCAGGCAGGGATGGGCACCTGGGGCCACAGGAGTGTCTCCCATGACCTCTGTGTCCTAGCTGTTGAATGGGCATAAGGAGTCACCCAGGGCCCCTGGAACCAGGAGGGAGAATCTAGCCCTGGAATCTTCTCTGATGGGACTTGGGGAGAATTATGGAGGGACAGCATTTAGGGCCAGTTCATTCTCAGGATAAAAGCACAACACGAGGTCACCTTAGAGGCCGATGTCAGTGTTTTCTTACCCAGGCCCCATTTGAGCCCTTACCCAGGGATATGGAGAACTTAGATACACAAGAACTTAAAATTCAAAACTCTCAATAAATTTGGTATAAAAGGAATTTACTTCAACATAATTAAGGCCATATATGGCAAGCCCACAGCAAATATCACATTCAGTAGTCAAAGCTGAAAGCTTTTGCTATAAGATCCAGAGCAAGACAAGGGTGACAACAGTGTCCACTCTCTACACTTCTATTCAACGTAGTCTTGGAAGTCCTACCACACCAGTCAGGCAAGAAACAGAAATAAAAAGCTTCCAAATCAGGAAGGAAGATGTAAAATCACCCATTTGCAAATAACATGATCTTAGTATATAGAGAAAACCCAAAGGTTCCACCAAAAAAAGAAACAAACAAACAAGCAAGCAAACAAACAAACATAGCACATGCTGTTACTACATTTGCCAAGTCACTCTATTTTAAGGGCAAATCCTGGCAATAGCCAATCCATCCATTCCAAGGCTCTACAGTAACTGTACTTAATCTGCTGTATGTATTGCACAGTCAGTTGCTAGGGCTTATACCCAGGGTAGGGATCAGCCTCGTGATTGTCAGGGGTGTGTCAGTGTCTTATGGCCTTGAAGGAGAGGGAGACCAGCAGCTTTAGGAACTTCACCTGATTGTGCATGCCATACATGTAGGCAGGGGGAAGCAGCACTGTCAGGCACGAGGAGATAGACTGGGGCAGAATATGCCATACTAGGACCCCCATGTCTTTCCCTCTTTCGATGGGGTGTGCTCCATTCCAGGTATAGTGCATTTACACAGGTCTGACTTTCAGCAGAACAACAGGATCCCAGTAGAGATCGAATAGATCCCTCTCACCCAGGGGCACAAAGTACCTCACCTATCCTAGGGGGCATCCCATGGCAAATTCCAGTAGACAACACCTTTTGGTGTTCTCAGCAGCATAGCATATGAATCCACAGTGAGAGTTGGGGCCATAGCGGTCTCCCTAGACTTCTATACCTTTATAGTGTTGGGTGCCTTAGCAGGGGTCCCCAGTCTGACATATGGGGCATATGTTTGATCATTCAAATGCATTAAAGCCTGTGACAGCACATTAGTACACCGGGACAAGGTGGTTTTCCCTGTTAATAATTTAATCTGCTGCTTCAATATTCCATTTTTCCTTTCTACCAACCAGTGCTTTCTGAGCCAGGACATGGAAAACAGGGAGGATCACCTCAGGCTCTTGCAGGTGAGCCAGATGTCCTGATGCCATATCCTGATACCACAGGGCTTAGTTATGATAATCTGCCCTTTGGCTTCCCAGCGTCTAAATTTGAGGCTAATCTCTTTAGAACAGCCCACCTGTCATTGCAAAGGATTTAATGGCTAGAACGCATGAGTGATCACCAGTGAAACCCCTCTGAGTTCAGCCCAGTGGCTGCTTAGCTTGTTCCTGTTTCCATCCAGATGGTGTCAGTATTGGGCTAAATACCAACTTGAGTTCCTCTGCGTGGGTTTCTCCAACTAGACCTGTCTGTATATTAGGCATCAGAGGGAATTTCCCCCATTTCCTCTAGAGGCCACAGAGGCCACAACACGAAGAAGAGTGGGGGCATTTGAAGGATCTACATATTCTATAGGACCCAGTAGCACCCACATTTCTGGAGACAGTGGGCTGTACACGGAAAATTATAAAACTTTGATGAAAAATTAAAGCAGAAACAAATGAAAAGATATCCTATGTTCATGGATCAGAAGAATTAATATCATTGAAATGTCCATATTACCTAAAGTCATCTATAGGTCCATGCAATCTCTATCAAGATTCCAATGGCATTTTCACAGAAGTAGAAAAAAACCCCTAAAATTTGTATGGAACCACAAAAGATTCCAAATAGCCAAAGCAATCTGAGGAAGTATATAAGGGTAGAGGCATCATATTTCCGGATTGAAATTGTATCGCAAAGTTACAGCAATCAAAATATTATGGTACTGGCATAAAAAAAAGACACATAGGCCAACAGAATAAAGAGCCCAAAAATAAACCCATGCATATGGGTGGTCAATTAATTTATAACATAGAAGGCAAGAATATACAATGGGTAAAGGACAGTCTCTTCCATAAATGGTGCTGGAAAAACTGGGTAGCTGCATGCAGAAGAATGAAATTAAACTCATATTTTATACTAGTCACAAAAATTAACTCAACATACTTAAATGTTGTACATGAATCTGTAAAACTCTAGAAGAAAACCAACAGGAAAAGCCCCTTAATATTGGTCTTGACAACATTTTTTGGATGTGACACCAAAAGCACAAGCAATAAAAACTAAATAAACAAGTGGAACTACATGAAACTCAGAAGCATCTCACAGCAAAGGAAATCATCAACAAAATCAAATGTGAATGTACGGAACAAGAGAAAATATTTGCAAATCATATATCCGATAAGGAGTTAATATCCAAAATATTTAAAGAACTCGTATCACTCAATAGCAGAACCCACAAATAATCCAATTTAAAAATGGGCAAAGAACTTAAATAGACATTTTCCCAAAGACACACAATGGCGTGCAGATACATGAAGGGGCTCCACGTCACTAACACCAGGAAAGTGCAAATCAAAATCATAATGAGATACTGTCTCACAGCTGTTAGGATTCTTATCCTAAAAAAGGCAAGAGATAACAAGTGTTGGTGAGAATGTACAGAAAGGGGAACCTTTGTGCACTGCTGGTAAGAATATAAATTAGTATGCCCACGATGGCAAACGGTATGGAGGATCCTCCAAATATTGAAAATAGAACTACCAGGGCACTTGGCTGACTCAGTCGGTGGAGCATCCAACTCTTCATCTCAGGGTCATGAGTTTGAGTTCCATGCTGGGTGTAGAGATGGCATAAACTAACTAACTAACTAACTAACTAACTAACTAACTAACTTACAGAAAACAGAACTACCATATGATCCAGCAAACCCACTCTGGATGTACAACCAAATCTGTTTATTCTCTTGGGAAACAAAACCACTACCGCCAAGGGATATCCGCCCCTACATGTTCATTGCAGCCATATTCAAAATAGCCAAGACATGGAAACAACCAAAGTATCCACTGACAGATGAATGGATAAAGAAGATGTGTTTGTGTGTGTGCGTGTGTGTGTATGTGTGTGTGTGTGTGTGTGATTTATATACATACATATGATATGTCATATGATATCATATGATATATATGATATCATAGTGTCATATGATAGTATTTCAATATATATATGACATATCATATGGATATGTCATATGAATAATCATATACATATTGAAATATTATCAGCCATAACAAAAGAAATCCTTCCATAGGTGACAACATGGATGGACCTTGAGAGCATTATGCTAAGTGAAATAAGTCAGAGAAAGACAAATCTTGTATAATACCACTTATTTATGAATCTAAAAAAGTCAAATTCACTCATAGAAACCAAGAGCAAATTGGTGATTGCCAAGGGCTAGGGATGGAAAGATGTAGGTCAAAGTGCACAAACCTTCAAGTAGAAGATGAGGAAGTTCTGGGGATTGTGCCGCATGGTGACAATGGTTAACAATACGAGAATTGCTACAAGAGTATTTTTACCACCCCTCACCCCACATACACAAACAAGTAACAATGTGAGGTGTTGGATGTGCTGACCAAACATACTATGGTAATTATTTCACAATATATATGTGTACCAAATCATCACATTGTACAACTTGAACTCACATAATGTTATTTGTCAATTATATCTCAATAAAGCAAGAAAAAAAAATCATGTCAAGCATCTCCTTCCTTTACAGCCTTTCTGGGACACTTTTCTGATCCCGTGAGAGTTGACTCAGTTTTTCTGTTCCAACCATACTATGAAATAGGTTCTAATAATAACACTAATCACATTTTATTACATTTATTTACCTATATGCCTATCACCCACAAAGATTATAAGCTCTTTGAGGACAGGGACTATTTTATTCATCTTGACACCTTTCGTGACTAAAATACAGCTTGACATAATTAGATTATAAATGGGAAATGAATAAATAAACTTTGCTTCTCCAATAAAAATTCAAACTGGAAAAAAATTGATGTGGGAAATTTGGCTCAAACTTCTCAAGCATGCTTTAAAAATTCTATTTGAGGGGCGCCTGGGTGGCTCGGTCAGTTAGGCATCCGACTTGGGCTCCGGTCATGATCTTGCAATTAGGGACCAAAGCCTGCGTCGGGCTCTGTGCTGACAGCTCGGAGCCTGGAGTCTGCTTCAGATTCTGTGTCTCCCTCTCTCTCTCTGCCCCTCCCCTGCTTATGCTCTGTCTCTCAAAAATAAATAAACATTAAAAAAATTAAAAATTCTGTTTGAGCTGACAACAAGGTATAACTTCTTTAAGTTATCCTGAGGTCACTATGCCTACATACGTAACACTCTTAAAGTCTGAGGCATTGAACACAATAAAAAAAAAATCTGTTTATTCTCTTGGGAAAAATAAGTCTTTACACAAATGACTGAAGTTTTACATGGGAATCACTCCTCACTTGTCAAGAACTTTCTATTTGGTAGGGTGCTTGTTAAAAACTCAGATTCCTAAAGCCCATGCCAAACCAGCCCTATTGGATCTGAGTTTCTGAGCAGGTACAACTTTTGCAAGGTTCCCAAATGTTTCCTGATGTTTGACCATGGCTTCTCTACCCCTGGTTTATTGTTACAGTCCCAGATTCTACTCCTGGGGGCTGAGGTTATTTTCCCTTCTTTCCTGACAGTTCTTAAACCTGGAGATTTTTTTCTCTGATGCAAAACTAATGGCCCAAATATACATGACTTTCTAACCCAAAATCTTATTATTGCAAAGTACATTTTTACTTTGAAAATTACTTCAACGTGAGAGATAACCCAAAAATTCACTGGTTTATCTGATTAAGACTCTAAGCCCTTCTGATTACATCACACCTGTCCTCTTCCCTCTACACTAGCAGCATTCGATTTGCTTCAGGGCACAGGTCTTTAGGCTTGAATCTGTTCAAACGTAACAGCAGAGCTGCAAAAAATATACATATATGTCATTATGCAGTCATTAATATCAGTAAGTGAATCAATATAAGATTTTGTGCTAGGAACTTATATGCAGGTATTTATTGGACATATGTGGTAGAATTTTTCTGATCAATCGAAGCAATACTATCATGGTATTTTCAGTAAACTGATAACAATGTAAAGGTTAATTAACAATTAGTGATCCTCAGAGATGCCAGTTTACCAAGATATTATTCTATTCTCTTAGCAATGGAGCTATAAAGCCTTCCAAATCAGACAATAGGTTATGTTAAAATGTCACTGTTGTTCTCATGGAGCTTTTCCAACAATCTATGAGGTTTTCTGAAGGTGTTAGAATTACATCCATTTGAACACCAGAAAGTATATGGGTTTCTATTTATATCTATCATGAGCCAAATGTTCAAACAATAGCTTTTTCTGAGATTAGTGACACAAATGCAAAATAATCCATACCCAATGGAGCCTGAGAGAGACATCCTTACATTCTTATTAGAGAAGTAGGCTTTGCTTTGAGGGGGGCTGGGTGTTTTTATCAGCCTTTTCACTAATTTTACTAGGAAACAAATGCATAGTTTACTTCCACATATCAATTCACAAAGCTGTAGAACAAAAGAGCTAGAAGGGACTTAAGACGGCAACCTCCTTGTTCAAGGTCAGTGGCAAAAATGGGACTATGACCAGATCTGCTTTTTCTACTGTTTCATAAATTCAGTTCAGTTGTTTTCACATATGTATATTAGATACCAACTTTGTATAAAGGAAACATCTTCTGAAGCATAATGTTTGTAAAGAACAATTGCGCCAAAATATCTGCCATAAATCCCTCCTTCGATATGACACCGTCTCTTGATAAAGTTTTTGTTAAAACAAAATGTATACCCTGTAGCAATAACATAATCTGAAAAGAGAAATTCTTTGTCCACTCATGACTCATTCCTTTGTCCGGTCAATTATCAAGGATATATTAACGGTCTTACCATGTCAGGCACGACTAACTCTAAGGGTAAGTAGATCCATAGAGATGATTCTTACCCTTGAGGAATTTATTGGCTAGTGGGGAGAGACAGAGATATCAACTAATGACTAACAGCATTATGATCAAGGCAAGGAATGTTGAAACAGCCATTTAACGTTTAGCCTGAAGGAAGTCAATTAGATAACATTTGTGATGGATTTGGAAGTCCACCTGGTCATTTTTCTTTAAGGTTTGTGTGCAATTAATGGGACGCTACCTCTGCTATGCTTGGAGTTACCGACCATCAGGTACTGTAACAGAACATTCACTCATTCGGAATCTCCCAAATTCTCTTCTCTCTCATACATCAAAACAGCAGTGGGTTTCAGTTTTGCCCTAACCCAGTTTGACATTTAAAACCTGGCATCAGCAGGCTGTGTTGGAAGCATGGTAGTGGGGGTTCAGAAGTTCTCTCAAGGAGTAAGGCAGCATCTATTCACAGCCATAAAGATTCTGAGGATGGAAGAACACACTCCCCAGCATTATGCTCAGAGAAGGGGCCAGGACTCTGAGGATCAATGCCCTGTCATTCCCTCGCCTGTGCATATTCCTAAGGCAAAAGGCAGCCCCAGAGTGGTGAGGTCAAGTCAGGTGATTACAGAGTGCCTGTCACCTCAAGGGTTAGTCATTATGGAGTTCAGGCTGTGAGAGGAACCTTTTTTAGGACTAATGGCAAGAACTGAACAGAAGACTCTAGGGTGCTGTGCTCCTGCAGAGGAAACTTTGCCCAAAGGCCCTATGAGGATGGCTATAGGGTTCGGTTGAGATGATGTCTTGCCCTAATGGGCCCAGTTTTCAAGGCTTCCCTGAGTCAGGTTTTCAGTTCACCTGCCCAGATCCTTACAGGAGAGCTAGCTGGCTGGGTTAGGACTAGTTCCAGGGTTTGCCACATCATAGAAACAGAGCACTCTCTTTGCTTCTTGCCACAACTCAGAACTATTTCTGATCCATGTCTCACCGTGACAATAAGAGTTGTCACCTTCTCCCACACCATAATGTACCAGAATGAAATCATAACTCGACCTTTCTTCCTGAAATATCCACAGTCTCCTTTATGCAAATTTATCCAATCCTTTTCGAGAACGCTCAGATGCCATCACTAAGAGGAACTGGCTGGCTTCCAGAAGTCAAATGGAAGTCTCTATCCACCTTTTCTGCAGACCTCCTTAACACAACTTCTATCTGTAAGCAGCATAACACAGTGGTTGAAAGCACAGCCTTTAGAGCCACATTCCTTGAGTTTAAAATATCCCGGCTCCCCCACGTACTACCTGTGTAAATTTAAATGTCCTGTGTCAACTCATCTGTAAAATAGATGTTACAATAGCTCCTACTTCATGGGGTTGTTATGGTGCCTATAAAATAGATAAAGCATTTAGATCAGAGTAAGCATAATATAACAGCTTATGATTATTATTCTTATTTTAGTAACAGCGACTAGAAGCTGTTTTCATAAGAGAGGAAAATCTCTCTGACAGGGTGCTGTATTACAAAAAAATTAAAAATTGCAAAACAAGCAACATTCAGGCCATTCTGGAGAAAAGAGTTCATATAAAGATACGAAGGTATTCAATCTTTGAACATGTATTTATTAAATCCCTGTTCAAAGCAACAGGGATACAGGCATTCACAAAACAGACCATACACTCTGTCCTCATGGAGCTAATACTCAATGGGGAATGGGGAACAGATAATTGACCAAAAACATCAGCAAAATGATATGATATATGAGCTCAGGATGGAAAAAAATAAATGGGTATGAGAATTCAAAGTTGGAAAAGAAGGTGTAATTTAGTTAGGATTTTTGGGAAAGCTTTATTGACAAGACAGACTTTGCTCTAGGGCCAGAAGGAGGGAAGGCTGCAATCCATGTATATAGTTGAAGAAATCCTTTCCAAGTTTCTTGAAAAGTTTCTAAGATAAAAACTTGATGTGTCTGAAAACCAGCAAAGATGTCAATATAGGTGGAGCAAAGTAAGTGAAGGAGAGACTGGTAGAAGATAAGGTCAAAGACTACCAAGGATGGGGGCAGACAATATAAGATCTCGTAAGCCACAGGGTAATGACTTTGGGTTTTACTCTGAGAGAGCTGGAAGACAATGCAGAATTGTGAGTGGAAGAGTCACATAGTCATACTTCAGTTTTTAAAGGACTAGTTTGGCTTCTGTCTTAAAAAAAAATAATAAAATTATGAGTCAAAGAGGGAGAAAGCAGGATACCAATGAGAAGGCGGTTACAGTGATCTCGATGAAGAATGATGGTAGCTTGGACCAGGGTGGTAATTTCAGAGAGGATGAAACTGAGTCTGATTTAGACATATTTTAAAGGTAAGGCCAACAGTACCTGTTGACAGACTGGATATGAGGGTAGGGTATAAACAAAGTGTGGAGTCAAAAAAACTCCAAGATATTCAAAACCTACACCTGGAAAAATAGAATTTATATATATATATTAAATTTTTTTTAATATTCATTTATTTTTGAGAGAGAGAAAGAGAGACAGAGTGCAAGAGGGGGAGATACAGAGAGATGGAGACACAGACTCCAAAGCAGGCTCCAGGTTCTGAGCTGTCAGCAGAGAGCGAGACATGGGGCTTCAACTCACTGGCCATGAGATCATGACCTGAGCTGAACTCAGGCGCCTAAATGACTGAGGCACCCAGGCGCCCCAGGATTCATATTTACTATGGGAAGAGGACTATGGAATGAGAAGGTTGTAAGAGGATCACGATTTTGGTTTTGAATATAATGTGTCAGAGACGTTTGTTAGACATACTAGCAAGGGCATCAAGTAGAGAAATAGGAGATGGGAGTCCAGGGGGAGGTCTGGGCTGGTGATTTAAATTTGAGGATCATCAGGGGAAAAGGTATTTAGGAGAGTGATAACAGCAAAAAGAAGAGATGTAAGGATGGAGACGTGGAGCCTCTAATATTTAGGGTTTGGGGACACAACAGGAACCAGCAAAGAAAACACTGAGGAAGAAGAGACTTGATCGATGTGGTATATTGCAAGCCAAGTGGTGAAGTTGTACCAAGGAGAGTGTTTTAGTCAGTACTGATTACTATAACACAATACCACACATGGGTGGCTTATACACAATAAAAATGTATTTCTCAAAGTTCTGGAGTCTAGAAGTCCAAGATCAAGGAGCATCATGGTCAGATTCTGGTGACAGCTCTCTTCTGGGGTGCAGATTTCTTTGTGTATTCTCATGTGGCAGAAGCAGAGAAAGGAGGCAGGCTCGCTCGTGACTCATTACAAGGGTACTAATCCCATCCCTAAGGACATCATCCTCATGAACGCATCTAAAACTACTTCCCGAACGTCCCACCTCCTAACATCATCATACAGGAGAGTAGATTTTTAACATATATTTTTAGGGTAGGACATAAACATTCAGTCCCTAACAGTGAACATCTGCATGGATCTAAATATTATTGATAGGTCAAGTAAGATGAAGACTAAGAATAAAGAAAGAAGTCTAGTATTGCCTGAGGGACTTAGCAATATGGAGGTCTTTGGTGACCTTGAAAAAACAATCTTCTAGGGGTAATGGATGAGAGAAACTGGAAAAAAATGCAGGTATCTCCAGTTTTGGCAGAAATGGGGAACAGAAACATAGAATAGTATCTATGAATGACCAATGGGATCAGGAGAGGAATATTTTTCTTAGGGGAAAAGCAATAACATGCTTATATGCTTTGGGGGATGATGCACTCAAGAGTGGGAAATTGACATGCCAAGGAGGTGAGAGTTGCCAACATTCTAAGTAAGGGGGAAGGAATTGAATGTAGTGAATCTAATGGGATCTAATGTAAGGCTGGAGGGGCTGGCCTCGGGCAAGAGCATGAACAATTCCTCTCTAGGAGCAGCAAGATATATCTCATAACTAATTCTGCTTTTTCAGTGGAATAGAGAAGAAAGGAATCAGCTGAGATGAATGATCAAGACTGATGTATTAGAGGGGCGCCTGGGTGGCTCAGTCTGTTAAGCATCCAACTTCAGCTCAGGTCATGATCTCACAGTCCATGGGTCTGTGTTGGGCTCTGTGCTGACAGTTCAGAGCCTGGAGCCTGCTTCAAATTCAGTGTCTTGCTCTCTCTCTGCCCCTCTCCTGCTTTCTCTCTCAATCTCTCTCTGTCTCTCTCTCTCTCTTTCTCTCTCTCTCAAAAATAATGAATAAACACTAATTTTTTTTTTTTAAACTGATGTGTTAGAGATTGGAGGAGTGAAGAAAAGCTATGGAGCAGTCATGTAGGTGAGTGGACCAGAGAAACGCAGTTGGATGGCAGGGTGGCACCAACACCCATTTAATATTAGCATTTAGGAATTTCAATGAGACCAAGCAGCTGGAAAAGGTGGAGATGGAAGAGGCGAGAGTGAAGAGTTGGAGGGTTTAGTAAACAGTATAAAAGCCCGATTAAGGATTTTACACTCCAACCTACAAGATAAAAGGAAGTTAATCTTGCTTGTCAAGCAGGGCAATGGCATAATTTAATTGGGCTTGCCAGAGAGAATATTCTGGTTGAAAAAAACATAATGGGCTAAATGCTTTTAGTGGAGATATGGGCTTTGTAGTATCTAAAACTCCTTCTTATAACCAATATGTGTGTGTGTGTGCATATATACAAATGTATATATACATATATATACATACATACCGTTTGCTCTATAAAACTAACCTAGTAGGCGATGATCCAAGATGGCTGAAAAGCATGGAAGTTTTTGGTGTGTGTCTCGCATCCATTAAATACAGCCAGATCAACACTAAACCATCCTGTATACCTAGAAACCTTATTTGAGGATTAACACAATGATCTGCACAACCTGAACCACAGAACTCAGCAGGTACACAGCGCAGAGAGGTGAACGGGGAAGAGAGAAGCTGCAAAGGGCTGGGAGTCATTTTTGCTTGCAGAGAGAGGACGGAGATGGGGGGGAGGGAATACAGGAAAAGCAGCCCTCTCAAAAGCAGCCGGAGAAAAAGTGGAAAAGTGGACACAGTCGCAGGGTATGAACTAAAAAGGGGGAAAGGAGAAAGGAGAGGGTTTAAATTCCATTAAGACTCTATAAACAGGGGGAGTGCAGAGTCTGAAACTCCACAGCTCAATACCTGGAGGTGCTCTGGTGGGAAGGGTGAATCCCCAGGAGCAGAGTGGGGTCCTGGAGGTCCTCGGGCCACCCAGGGAGGAGCGTTTCCACTGCTGGAAGGAAATTTGGTAGAGGCTGTATGGCCGCCGGGTCCCAGCAGACCCCAGTGAACAACCACAGTCACAGGTGCTGGAACAGGGTCATTGAGGGTGAAGTCTGATGCCAGATGTGGGTTGTGATTTTCCATAATCCCCGAAATGCTGCTCCTACAGGATTGTGTGAATTTTTTCTGTGGCACCCAGCTGCAGTCTCTGGGCATCAGCAGCAGCATGGTCCTGGGTGTGGCTGGCACCCGGCCATTGCTTAGTGAGACCCTCCCCCAGAGGAACTGTGTAGGTCAAAGCCACAGTCCCTCAGAATTGACGGGTTGGGAAACACAGCCACATCTGAGATAAAACTCAGGAGGGAGGTGGCACCTGGCAACTTGACCACCTGGTCACGGACAGTGGTAAAGCGGGGAATGGACAGAAACCAGAGACAAAAGATGGGTGTGCGATTTCTGGTCGGGGAGAGCACAGAGTTCCGATACTAGAGACTGGGTAGCTGGGTGACACCATTTTCACCATTCCCACGCATGTGCATACACACCTACAAGCGCCACAACATTCAAACCCAGTAAGCTAAGGAGTGCCATCTAGTGGAGAACAGAGCCGTTACACTGAGCCCCGCCTGACTGGACCAAACTCACTCTTCAGGAACACCACAGATCTCTCTGCCTGCTTAGTTTGTGGACTACAAAGTGCTTCATAGTTTGACTTCTAGGGGAAAGCGATGTAATTTCAATCGTATTTCAGTGTGTTCGCTGGTCCATCTATGCAGTTTTCTTTTTTTATTTCTTTTTGTTTCTTGAATAAAGAAAGAGAAAATTTTATTTCTATTGCCAATTTTTATTAAAGATATTTTTCTTTATTTTTTTGCCATATTTTGTACTTTTTTGGTAATTTTTTCAAATTCTATTTTACTTCCATCATTTCATTTTATTCTATTTCATTGTATTCATTTTCTCAAATTTCCAAACGTTTTCCTTTTTTCCCTGCTTTTTATCTAATCAAGCTCCTTTCAATAGCCAGACCAAAACACACCAGGATCTGGCATCATTTATCTGATATGTGTGTTGTTTTCCTTTTTTCGGTTTTAGTTTTTTTTTTACCTTAGTAATTCCTTTTCTTCCTTAAAATTGATGAAGCAGGAATTCACCTCAAAAGAAACAGCAGGAACAAATGACAGTCAGGGACATAATCAACACAGATACAAGCAAGATGTCTGAACCAGAGTTCAGAATCACGATAATAAGAATACTAGCTGGGGTTGAAAATAGGTTAGAATCCTTCTCTGCGGAGATAAAAGAAGTCAAAGCTAGTCAGGATGAAATAAAAAATGCTATAACTGAGCTGCAATCTTAAATGGATGCCACGGAGGCAAGGATGGATAAGGCAGAGCAGGAAATCAGCGATAGAGAGGACAAACTTATGGAGAATACTGAAGCAGAAAAAAAGAGGGAGACTAAGGCTAAAGAGCACAATTTAAGAATTAGAGAAATCAGTGACTCATTAAAAGGAACAACATCAGAATCATGGTGGTCCCAGGAGATGAAGAGAGAGAAAAGAGGTAGAAGGGTTCTGTGAGCAAATCATAGCAGATAACTTAACTAACCTGGGGAAAGACACAGACATCAAAATCCAGGAAGCACAGAGGACTCCCATGAGATTCAACAGAAACTGACCATCAACAAGGCATATCAGTCAAATTCACAAAATACTCAGGCAAGAAAAGAATCATGAAAGCAGCAAGGGAAACAAAGTCCTTAACCTACAAGGGAAGGCAGAACAGGTTTGCAGCAGACCTATCCACAGAAATTTGGCAGGCCAGAAAGGAGTGGCAAGATACATTCAATGTGCTGAATCAGAAAAGTATGCAGCCAAGAATTCCTTATCCAGCAAGGCTGTCATTCAAAATAGAAGGAGAGATTAAAAGTTTCCCAAACAAAACTTAAAGGAGTTCGTGGCACTAAACGGGCCCTCAAGAAATTTTCAGGAGGACTCTGAGGGGAGAAAAGACAAATAAAAGAAAAAGAAAAAAGACCAAAAGCAACAAAGACTAGAAAGCACCAGAAAATACCACCAGAAACTCCAACTCTACAAGAAACATAATGGCAATAAACTCATATCTTTCAGTACTCACTCTAAACATCAATGGACTAAATGCTCCAATCAAAAGACGTAGGGTAACAGAATGGAAAAGAAAACAAGATCCATCTATATGCTGATTACAAGAGACCCACATTAGACCTAAAGACACCTTCAGATTGAAAGTAAGCGGATGGAGAACCATCTAACATGCTAATGGTCACCAAAAGAAAGTTGGAGTAGCCATACTCATATCAGACAATCTAGACTTTAAAATAAACACTGTAACAAAAGATGAATAAAGGCGTTATATCATAATGAAGGGGGTATATCCACCAAGAAGACTGAACAATTGTAAACTTCTATGCTCCAAATGTGAGAGCACCCAAATATATAAATCACTCAATCACAAATATACAGAAACTCATTGATAACAATATCATAATAGTAGGGGATTTCAACAGACCACTTATAGCAATGGAAAGATCATTGAAACAGAAAATCAACAAGGAAACAATGGCTTTGAATGACACACTGGACCAGATGGACTCAACAGATATATTCAGAACATTTCATCCTAAAGCAGCAGAATATACATTCTTCTCAAGTGTACATGGAACGTTTTGCAGAATAGATCACACACTGGGACACAAATCATCCCTCAACAAGTACACAAAAATCGAGATCATATGATGCATATTTTCAGACCACAACGCTATGAAACTTGAAATCAAGCACAAGAAAAAAATTGGAAAGATAACAAGTACTCGGAGACTAAAGAACATCCTACTAAAGAACGAATTGGCCAATCAAGAAGTTAAAGAAGAAATGAAAATTACATGGAAGCCAATGAAAATGATAACACCACTGTCAAAACCTCTGCGAAGCAGGAAAAGTAGTCATAGGAGAAAACATATATAGCCATGCAGGTCTTCCTAAAGAAGGAAAAAGGTCTCAGATACACAACCTAACCTTACACCTTAAAGAGCTGGAAAAAGAACAGCAAAGAAAACCCCAAACCAGCAGAAGACAAGAAATGATAAAGATTAGAGCAAAAATCAATGCTATTGAATCCAAAACACACACACACACACACACACACACACACACACACACAAAACAAAAACTAAAAACAAAAAAAGAGTAGAACAGATCAATGAAACCAGAAGCAATTCTTTGAAATAATTAACAAAATTGATAAACCACTAGCCAGTTGGATCAAAAAGAAAAAGGAAAGGACCCAAGTAAATAAAATCAAGAATGAAAGACCAACCAACACGGCAAAAATAAAACAGTAATAAGAGAATATTATGAGCAATTATACACTTATAAAATAGGCAATCTGGACGAAATGGACAAATGCCTAGAAATTTATAAACTACCAAGACTGAAACAGGAAGAAATAGAAAATTTGAACAGACCCATAACCAGTCACAAAATCAATTTAGTAATAAAAAATCTCCCAAAAACCAAGAGCCCAGGGCCAGATGGGTTTCCAGGGGGAATTCTACCAAACATTTAAGGAAGAGTTAACACGCATTCTCTTGAAGCTCTCCCAAAATATAGAAATGGAAGGAAAACTTCCAAACTCCTTCTATGAGGCCAGCATTACCTTGATTCCATAACCAACCAGAGACCCCACTAAAGAGAAGTATAGACCAATTTCCCTGATGAACATGGACACAAAAATCTTCCACAAGATATTAGCCAACCACATCCAACAATACATTGAAAAACTTATTCACCATGACCAAGTGGGATTTATACCTGGGATGCAGGGCTGGTTCAATATCCACAAAACAATTGTTGTGATTCATCACAGCAATAAAAGAAAGGAAAAGAACTACACGTTCATCTCAATAGATGCAGAAAAAGCATTTGACAAAATACAGCATCCTTTCTTGATAAAAACCCTCAAGAAAGTAGGGATAGAAGGATCATACCTTGACATCATAAAAGCTATATATGAAAGCCCCAACGCTAATATCATCCTCAATGGGGAAAAACTGAGAGATTTCCCCCTAAGGTCAGGAAGAAGACAGGGATGTCCACTCTCACCACTGTTATTCAACATAGTATTGGAAGTCTTAGCCTCAGCAATCAGACAACACAAAGAAATAAAAGGCATCCAAATTGGCCAGGAGGAGGTCAAACTTTCATTCTTCACAGATGGCATGAAACCCTATATGGAAAACCCAAAAGATTGCACTAAAAAGCTGCTAGAACTGATCCATGAATTCAGCAAAGCGGCAGGATATAAAATCAGTGCACAGAAATCAGTTGCATTCCTATACACCAACAATGAAGCAACAAAAAGAGGAATCACAGAATTGATCCCATTTACAATTGCCCCCAAAACCATAAAATACCTAGGAATAAATCTAACCAGAGGTGAAAAATCTATGCACTGAAAACTATGGAAAGCTTATGAAAGTAATTGAAGATGACACCCACAAAAAAGAAAAATATTCCATGCTCCTGGAGAGGAAGAACAAATATTGTTAAAATGTCAATAGTACCCAAAGCAGTCTATATATTCAATGCAATACCTATCAAAATAACACCAGCATTCTTCACAGAGCTGGAACAAACAATCCTACAATTTGTATGGAACCGAAAAAAACCCGAATAGCCAAAGTAATCTTGAAAAAGAAAACTGAAGCAGGAGGCATCACAATCCCAGACTTCAAGCTGTATTACAAAGCTGTAATCATCAAGACAGTAAGGTACTGGCACAAGAACAGACACTCAGATCAATGAACAGAAATAGACAACCCAAAAATGGACCCACAAAGTATGGCCAACTAACCATTGATAAAGCAGGAAAGAATATCCAATGGAATAAAGACAGTCTCCTCAGCAAGTGGTGCTGGGAAAACTGGACAGCGACATGCAGAAGAATGAGCCCGGACCACTTGCTCACACCATACACAAAAAGACACTCAAAATGGAAGAAAGACCTAAATGTAAGATAGGAAGCCATCAAAATCCTCAAGGAGAAAGCAGGCAAAAACCTCTTTGACGCTGGCCTCAGCAACTGCTTGCTCAACACATCTCCAGAGGCAAGGGAAACAAAAGCAAAAATGAACTACTGGGACCTCATCAAACTAAAAATCTTCTGCACAGCGAAGGAAACAATCAGCAAAACTAAATGGCAACCGATGGAATGGGAGAAGACATTTGCAAACGACATATCAGATAAAGGATTACTATCCAAAATCTACAAAGAACTTCTCAAACTCAACACCCAAAAAACAAATAATCCAGTGAAGAAAAGGGCAAAAACCTCAATAGACACTTCTCTAGGAAAGACATCCAGATGGCCAACTGACACATGAAAAAATGCTCAACATCACTCATCATCAGGGAAATACAAATTAAAACCACAATGAGATACCCCTTACACCTGTCAGAATGGCTAACATTAACAATTCAGGCAACAACAGATGTTGGCGACAATGTGGAGAAAGAGGAACTCTTTTGCACTGCTGGTGGGAATGCAAACTGGTGCAGTCACTCTGGAAAACAGAATGGAGGTTCCTCAAAAAATTAAAAAGAGGACTACGCTACAACTCAGAAAGTGCAGTACTAGGTATTTATCCAAGGGATACAGGTATGCTGTTTTGAAGGGGCACATGCACCCCAATGTTTATAGCAGCACTATCAACAATAACTAAAGTATGGAAAAAGCCCAAATGTCCATCATCGATGGAAGAATGGATAAAAAAGATATGGTATGTGTGTGTATGTATGTATGTATGTATGTGTTTATGTATGCATACACACACACACACACACACACACACACACACACACACACACACAGTGGAGTATTACTCAGCAATCAAAAAGAATGAAATCATGCCATTTGCAACTATGTGGATGGAACTAGAGGGTATTATGCTAAGGGAAATTAGTCAGAGAAAGACAAATATCATAGGACTTCACTCATATGAGGACTTTAAGATACAAAACAGATGAACATAAGGGAAGGGAAGCAAAAATAATAAAAAAAAAACAGGGAGGGGGACAAAAACTTAAGAAACTCTTAAATGTGGAAAACAAACAGAGGGTTACTGGAGGGACTGTGGGAGGAATGGTGTGCTAAATGGGTAGGGGGCATTAGGAAATCTACTCCTGAAGAAATCATTGTTGCACATTATGCTAACTAACTTGGATGTAAATTTAAAAAATAAATTAAGTAAAAATAAAAAAAAAAACTAAGTAAATAAAAGATTTCCCAACAGAACATTGTTGAAAACTCCCAGTCATGAGTTCCCACAAAGCTTTGTAACTAAGTGGCTTTCTTAATTTCCCTAGTATCTCATAAATATGGACCAGGTGCTCTGACACAAATATGCTCTTGCCCTGCTTCAAGGTTAGCAGAAAGAAAATATCCTCCTATGACTTGGCTCGTTAAAAAGGAAAGAAAAGAGGAAAGAAAAGTCATTTGAGATAAACCAACTATTTCGCATAATGGAAAATCTGCATGATTACTTTGAGCATAATGTATTGCATTTGTTTCTGGCTGACTTTGCCTATATTAGTGAAGCTTTTTAAATGACCAAATTTTGAACATTTCACACATGCACGCGCACACACACACACACACACACACACACACACACACACACAAATAGCATGAAACAAAAGGGAATAGGATATAACATAAATGCAGTAAGGACATAAAAGATTGGTTTTCCTGTAAAAAGTAAAATAACTGCTTTGAGAACAGTTTTACACTTGTTAACTTCACAAGCAAATTTATGTTGACTTCTAATTTATTAACCATTTTTAGAAATACTATTTTCATTGATAACTCTAAATGCAAGTGGGATTATGGTTCAGAAAGAGGGAAACATTGTTTCTGCTTAAATTAATCATTCCAAAAACTGAACTGATATCAATTTTGCAAAAGACAGTTCCAACAGACAACATTGTTGATATCTGAACCATCATTTCAGTGAAAGTACAGTCAGTGAGGCTGTATCCTTGACTCAAAATCACATACCATTTGTGGAGGGAACCCCAGAAACTCTCCTCCAATGTGATGATTGTCATCCAGGAGCTGTAATTTTTTTTTTTTTTTTTTTTTTTTTACTGATGAAATGGAATGTTCAAACTATCTTTATCATGACTCCAGGATCTGGCTTTTTAAGTCCAACTCAGTTCTAAAATGGTCTTAATTCATTTGCCTCGGGTTACTTATCTTAATCCTGAATACCCAAATAAAAGAGACTTCAAATTAATTCTTTGATCACTAAAGAAAATAGGTCTACAACAATGATATATACCAAATCTTACTAGCTAAGACAGTATGCCTATCTCTTCCAAGTTACTGAAAGACTGATGCTTTCATTCAGCTTAATGGTCAACCTGATACATGATGGGTTCCTAGGGAAACCACAGTAATTTATGCTTGGGAATTCAGGCTATTTGTTTTAATCAGCGGCCATGATAAGTATGTTACTGTCTACAGATTTATTCTAGACCTATTTTCTATGTTTTAGTTTATATTTGAGAGAGAGAGAGAGAGACAGAGCATGAGCAGGGCAGGGGCAGAGAAAGGGAGGCACAGAATCTGAAGCAGGCTCCAGGCTCCCAGCTGTCAGCACAGGGCCTGACACCAGGCTCAAAGTCATGAGCAGTGAGATCATGACCTGAGCCGAATTCAGATGCTTAACCAACTGAGCCACCCAGATGCCCCTAGACCTATTTTAAATTCGCAAAGTAATATCAGACTCCAAAAGTATTGATTATTATCTAAGCCTTTAGCTTATTCACAAAGTGCATTTACTTTGAACAAAACTTATTTCGATACGATGCTCTAGTTTTCTATTTTTAGGAGCTACACAGACATAGAAGCAGAGAACCAAGAGCTTCCTCATACACAACTTAAGAGCCATCTCTACACCCCTGATGCCAATTGAAAACAACCATCACATGGCCACTTGATCAACATCCATAAGCTCAGGGCAATGGTTTGGAAATGCCAAATAAAACCGGAGCTCAACAGGTGGAAGGCGTCACACCATGACCTATAGTATTTCCATCTACATGTCCAAATGACAACTATTATCAGCTGCTTTCCTGTCAATTTAATGATTGCACAACTCACATGAATGCAAATACAACATACTGTTTAAAGCAAAGCTCACCCTAAAATATAAAATCAATGGTGAAAAATCGTAAGTTCTATTTTAAACCATCAGCTACACACAAAGAGAGAACGAT
The DNA here is from genome assembly GCF_046562875.1 of Panthera onca. Lineage (NCBI taxonomy): Eukaryota > Metazoa > Chordata > Mammalia > Carnivora > Felidae > Panthera > Panthera onca. Next base: position 36,968,242 of record NC_138340.1, on the reverse strand, counting down.
ACTCTCCTAACTATAAATAACTTTCAAAGTCTCTGATGGTTTTTTACCAATACAGCTCAGGCATGTTATCAAGAACACATGGTAAACTCTTATAACAAAGGCGATGACCTTTTCCTCTATATTTTAGGATAAAATAACAGCTCTTGCCTTGACATTATGAATTCATTGTATAATTCCGACTTCTTACAAAGGAAACAAACTCTCTTAGTATTCTTCGTGGCTAAATTTTGCCAAGGGAAGAATACATTTAGATAATCATTAAAGGTAACAGAAATTGCAGCAGTAGAAAACAAAAAAAAAGGGTACTTAATCCCATTTCTTGAAATGTGACACCAGCTTTACAGGTACCATTGCTTATAATATACGAGGCTGAAGTATGGCTTTTCCCCATTCATCTTGGGGACAGTGTGGTAGATGAAAGAAAGTGGGCTTTGGAGCCCATGAGAATGAAATTATCAAAATGACAGGACTTACTAGTACTGTGGTCTCAGAAACATGACCTACTCTCTTTTGAGCCTCAGACTGCAGATTTTCGAAATGAGAGTAATCACACTTACCTCACCTAGAGGTTATGATGTGCACGTGAAGGATGTAATTCTAGTGCCAGCCAGAAACTTGGAGTATAGAGGTAGAGGGTAGATGCACGCCTATACAAATAAATAAACAGAGTTACAACTTGGACTAAGGGCAAACTGGGATTAGCACTGGGTGAGCAAATAATGGGGACAAGGGCATACAGAAAAAAAACTCAAGTGAGTAGTGACTAGGTACTACAGACAGAAACCTGTTATGGAATGGATTTGCCCCCCAAATCCATACGTTGAAGTCCTAACTACCCATGGGACTGTACTTGGCTACCAGATCTTGAAAGGTAAAGTGGAGGTTGAATGAGCTCATTTGGGGGGAGGGACCCTAATCTGATAACTGGTGTCCTATAAGAAGAGAGTGGGCACCTACACACACAGAAGGAAGGCCACGTGAAGATAGCGGGAAGGAGGTTGTCCACCAGTCACGGAGAGAGGAGACCCGCCCTGCCCACACCTTGATCTAAAGTGTGAGAAAATAAATAAATCAACTTCTGTTGCTTAAGCCACCCAGTCTGTGGTACTTTGAGATGGCGGGCCCAGCAAACTAATAGGAAATCCCAACACTCAGAGAATGGTGTTTGATCCTTTGTAGGAGTTAGGCACTGTTCTAGGGCCCTAAGGAAGCAGCCCTAAACAAAGCTGGTTTGGTCTTTGGACCCCATGGAGCCGACATTCTGGCAGGGACTGCAGCAGGCGACAGACAGCAAGCAAGCAAGAAAAACAGATGATGCCAAGGGCCGGAAAGAAAAAGAATGCAGGGAAGGCGGATCGGGTGTTCGGGTCGGAGAAGGAGCAGTTTTCAGTTTTAGATAGAGAGCCAGCAGAGACCCCACTGAGCAGGTGACGTCAGAGCAAAGATATGACAGAAATAAGGGAGTAGGTCATGTGGGCATGTGGGAGAACGTTCCGGACAGAGAGAGGCAAAGCAAGCGCAAAGACCTGAAGCAGGAGTGTGTGTGTGCCTGACATGCTCAGGGAGCAGGGAGGGGGTCAGTGTGGCCGCAGCCCAGTAAACAAGGGGAGGGGAAGAGGAGATGCCTACAGGGAGGTAGCAGAGGCTGGGGAGGGTAGCACCTGTGTGGTGCGCAATTGGAGTCAGGCGTCTGGAGACATGAAGAGCTGGGGGCAGAGCATAAAGACTCGAAGGCCCTGGCTGCTGGTGGATAGAAGCCTGAGGCTGGCTGAGTTCACCCCAGAGGAAGGACGGGCAGAAAGCGGATGGGAGGTGGGAAGAAGATGAGGACAGACCAACACAGACACTGGTGAGCAGCGGCCCGGGCGGTGGGAGGGGGGAGGAAGGAAGTTTCAAAGAAAGGGAGCAATTCCGTGTGTCTGTAAAATGGTGCCACGGAGCCTGCAAACTGGAGGCTGAGACTTCACCGTGAGCTTCAGTGACGTGTCGATCATTCATGAGAGGAAAACTAGGGACAAGTGGGAGAGGAAGCCCTCTCAGACTCAGCTGATGGATGGAAGGTCTGCAGGCGCCGACACGTGCAATGCTAGGATGCAGGAAGGCAAGACAGGTGGTGGTGGATGGGAAGTGATTGCTCCCCATGCGCCGGGAGAAACAGCTGCAGGTGCACAGGATGGCCGGTCCAGAAGAGACCCCCCGGGTGTGCAGGGGAGAGTGAAGTGGCGCAGGAGCCGCGTTAGCGAGATGGCTTCCTCCCTTAGGAACACGGCCCAACTGTGGCAACGGGGTACCAGCCAGAGCCGTGGGGACAGATGTAGCCAAGGTGGGCGACTGTGAGGTTTGCTGGGACTGTGTGTGATTGGGAAACACGGTGAAGAGGCCCTACGTTCCCTCTGCCTGTAGAACGGGACCACGGCCGGGATTTCCAAAGTGACATGCGTGAGAAACAGAGCATCGAGCCCTCCACAGGGACCCCCGTGTTGTCCTCTTACAGCAGACATTCCCACTTCTTTCCTGCCCCCGTCACCTCCGTGATGACTGGCAATCCCTCATTTGCTCTCCATTTCCATGATTTCGTTGCCTCGAGAATATTATGCAAGTAGAATCGAAAAGCATGTGACCTTTTCAGGATTCACTCTTTCCCCTCTGGGCATAATTCTCCGGAGATTCGGTTCTGCTGCAGTGTCTATCAGCAGTGCATGCCCTGGCACTGCTCACCGGTGAGCACCCCACCGCACGGGGCTAGCATGGTTTGGCTGTCTCCTTATGGAAGGACACGTTGCACTAGGCTGGACAATGGCCCTCAAAGAAATCAAGTCCTAATACCTGGAATCTAACTCCCATCGATGGGATCTAGTTAAGGATCTTGAGTCCTGGGTTGTCTGAGCCCTAGATGGAATCACGAGCATCCTTAGAGAGGCAAAGGGAGACTTGACAAAAGAGGAGGCACTGTGTCCATAGAGACAGACTGGGGTGACGTGGACACAAGCCAAGGGAGGTTGGTGGCCACCAGGAGCTGCCAGAGGGAAGGGATACACTGTCCCCTGGAGTCCTGGGGTCTCCAAAGGGACTACAGCACTGGGGACACTTTAGTCTCAGTGAAGCGAATTTTGGGTTCCTGGCCTCCTCCAAAACTGTGAGAGAACACAATTTTGTTCTCATAAGCCACCAAGTTTGTGGTAAAAGAGCAGGTGTGCACACAACAGGTCCCCATTCCCATCTCCCTCGGACTTTGGAGTCTTCCTTCCCTGAGAAAGACAGGGAAGTTCTGGCATTTCAACCTAGCTGACTGCAGGCAGCCATTGTGTCATTATTATGACCATTCCCAACTCTCAAGGCAACACATTAAATTACATTTCCTGTGGGAGGAACCGTGTATCCATGTCTGTCCTATCGTACGTCACCCTCTTTGGTTTAATACTCTTTGAATCCACTCGCATATTCGTTCCCCAGTCTCCTACCAGTGCGAAGTGGTAATACCCTGCCACTCCCCTGCATGGGCACCTGATTCTGCATGGACTTGGCATCCCGTTTTTTTCCAGGAAGTAAACACGGATGGTAGACATGGAGCCTGAACGTCACTGCTCTCTGTCACGACAGTATTGTCCTAGGTGAAGCCATTGAAACCTTTTCTCTAGGGGTCCTGGGGGTGGGGTAAGACTTTTTCCCTTGGACAGCAGCGGGGGGGGGGGCTGCTTCTCTTGGCAACAAAACACAAGATATTACCCTCATGAGGCCATACGTTTTCTGATATTTCACCCTTGCTTTCAACCTCTCTTATTTCCTGCGTATACCCAGACACCCAAAACTGACCCCAGACAGTCTCTGTAACTGTCCCCCATGGCCACAGTGAGGACTCCACGTGCGATCCTCCAGCATGCTGTCCTCCATCCCTCCTCACCAGCAGTAGTGGTAATGTGAACAAACGTGAAATCACCTCTTGCCGCCAATGACCAGTATCCACTTCTGCCAACAAGGAAGCTACTTGTATGTCCACCAGAGAGAGCAGCCCAGTCCCAGAGTCCCAGTTCCAGGCCATTTCCTGCAGCCACTCGCGGTACAAATGACCACTTGTGCAGGACTGCGACAGGAGACGCACACCCAAAAGCAGTGAGTGAGGAGCGCTGCAAGGGGAAGGGAACCTCCACGAGAAGGTAGAGAGGGCAAAGCGGCTGTGCTTAGCAAAGGCACGATGTTTCCACTAAGAAGACAGTAGCGGAAAAGTGGTTCCTGATCCTGTAAGATTTATCTGGAGATGAGGGTTGTGTGGAGAGATGTGATACAGAGGAACACAACTACAGAAGCTCCCCGTTATCCATGGGGATATGTCCGGAGACCCCAGGGGGATCCCTGAAACCACAGACAGTACAAATACTATAGTAGCCATGAAGGAGGGCAGGCGGCTCACCCCTACATGGCCCATGAAGGGTTGCTGTTGGCACACCCCTACATAGCCCGTGAAGGGGGACAGGCAGCTCACCCCTACATAGTCCATGAAGGGGAGCAGGCGGCTCACCTCTATATGGCCCATAAAGGGGCGCAGGCGGCCGGCCCTGCACGGCCCATGAAGGGGCACATGCGTGATGCCCCTACATGGCTGAAGAAGGGCGCAGGCGTGACATATCTATATGGCTGATGAAGGGGCACAGAAGGGGTGCAAGCGTGACATTCCTGCATCGCCGATGTAGGTGTATCAAGGCTGTCCTAGAAGCGTGAAAAATATGATTGGTGTACTTTAGGTGGCTGTTAGGGATGCGGTGATGAGCATTTGTAGTAGGGCTCAGGCATTGGTATATGATCTTAAGATCTGAATACCAAAAATAGACAACCAACTCCTACCTTATGACCAGGTGAATTTCATAATAGAAGCAATAATGCTGGTATGTGCAACAAGAAATATTTGTCCTTGCATAAGCTTCTATCAGAGCAGATGACTACAGATACTTAACAATAAGATAAAAAATAACCTGTTAAGTCACTATCAAACCAATTGTTGACCCAACACAGATAGGCAATCAAGGAAAGATGAAAAGAAGTAAAAGGAACTCAGCGAACACAAACCCCACCTGTTTACCAATAAAATCGCCTCTAGCACTTCTAGTATTAGAAGCCCTGCCTGCCCAGGGACATTTGTGAAACGGCCATGGTATCCTGATCGTGCAAAGGTAGCATAATCACTTGTTCCCTAAATAGTGACTCATATGAACGGCCACATGAAGGTTTTACAGTCTCCTCCGATCACTCTCTTTGGAGAGTATGCCTGGCTATTGCTTGATGCCAAAGCCTTTATTTGATTCCAGAAACAATCAGTCTCTCCTTTCCCAACAGTATTTGGGATTTGGAAATATTCTGATTGAAAGGCGAATGTTATCACTGACCTTGAAATGTGGACTTTTCTCTCTGGCTACTACTCCTTATCTGCCATCTATCCTTTCTCCTTCTAAACACACCCCACTCACTCTTTACCTTCGTAAGTATGTGAATTCTCCTCTGGAGCTGGAAAAATCCCATGGGACTCCTGCACATGTAGCTTCTGCCAAGGTATAAGAATGCAAAGATCTGGAGCTGACTCGGACCAGGGTAGGCTAGGACCTCGTGGCAGAAGGGCGGCATTCGCGCCTGCGCATAGCCTCCCCTCGTGGCCAACGTGAGTTCGCATATGCACACAGTGCCCCTTCGCGGTGGAAGGGCTTTCGCGCATGCGTACAGAGCCCCCTCCTGGTTGGAAGGGTGTTCAGGCATGTGCACAACCGCCCTCTGGGTGGTAGGATGTTTACGCATGCGCACCACCCACCCTCAGCCAGGGAGGCCTTTCGTGCACGCGCCCCACTCCCGTCTGTGTGGAAGGGTGTTCACGCATGCGCAGAACCCCTCCTCTGCCACGGAGGACCTTCGCAATTGCTCCCCCGCCCCACTTGGCTTGGGCTGTGGTTCAGGCTTCTGCCTCATCCCCCTTCGGTGTGTGAGAGGGTCACCCTTGCACAGCGACACGCCTCCGGGAGGGAGTAGTGATGTCACTATTAAATGTGATTTTTCATGAATGGTTCTTTTCACTTTCACAGCTGAAGAAACACGCAACTCTTAAGTGTTAGGGTTAGCATTACCATCATGCATAGGGTAAGGCCTCGGTCATGCTTCCTCCCCGCTGGGCACTGAAGTTTTCCAGGCGTTAGTGCACCCCCCGCCTTTGCACAAGAGGGGTTTCACACATGTGCCCCTCCTTGGCGAAGGAGGTGTTCTCGGTTGCGTCATCGCCTCAGTGAGGGAGTGGTGTCACTCGTGAGCTCAGCCCCACCTCCGCGGGGGAGGGAGTAACGTATGCGCCGACTTGTGCGTCCCTTCATTGGCGATGTAGTGGTAATGTTCCTTTTAGGTCAGATGTTTTTTTGCGGTGTGTCAGTCTCTCAGTGGGTGAAGCGTCCCACGTCGGCTCAGGTCATGGTCTCACGGATTGTGGGTTCTTTCCCTGGGTTGGCCTCTGAGCTGACCTCTGAACCTGGAGTCTGCTTCAGACATTATGTCTCTCTGCCCTTTCCCCACTTGTGTTCTGTCTTTCTCTCTCTCAAAAAATGAAGCTAAAAACATTTTAAAGCAGCTCCATAGGTCTTCTTGTCTCTTGTCCCATTCCCGCCTCTTCATGGGAGGGTCCATTGTACCTATTGAAAGAGACTGTAAAACGATCATGTGGCCGTTCATATGAGTCACTATTTAGGGAACAAGTGATTATGCTACCTTTGCACGATCAGGATACCATGGCCGTTTCACAAATGTCCCTGGGCAGGCAGGGCTTCTAATACTAGAAGTGCTAGAGGCGATTTTATTGGTAAACAGGTGGGGTTTGTGTTCGCTGAGTTCCTTTTACTTCTTTTCATCTTTCCTTGATTGCCTATCTGTGTTGGGTCAACAATTGGTTTGATAGTGACTTAACAGGTTATTTTTTATCTTATTGTTAAGTATCCGTAGTCATCTGCTCTGATAGAAGCTTATGCAAGGACAAATATTTCTTGTTGCACATACCAGCATTATTGCTTCTATTATGAAATTCACCTGGTCATAAGGTAGGAGTTGGTTGTCTATTTTTGGTATTCAGATCTTAAGATCATATACCAATGCCTGAGCCCTACTACAAATGCTCATCACCGCATCCCTAACAGCCACCTAAAGTACACCAATCATATTTTTCACGCTTCTAGGACAGCCTTGGTACACCTACATCGGCGATGCAGGAGTGTCACGCTTGCACCCCTTCTGTGCCCCTTCATCAGCCATATAGATATGTCACACGTGTGCCCTTTCTTCAGCCATGTAGGGGCATCACGCCTGTGCCTCTTCATGGGCCATATAGAGGTGAGCCGCCTGCTCCCCTTCATGGACTACGTAGGGATGTGCTGTCATGACATGTCATGATAACATGCCTCCTGAGGTCTATTGGTGAAAAACCGTCGTAGACTTTGAAAGTTAGTTATTTATAGTTAGGAGAGTATCATTCTCTCTTTGGGTGCAGCTGATTGTTTAAAATAGAACTTAGGGTTTTTCTCCATAGATTTTATATTTTAGAGTGAGCTTTGCTTTAAAAAGTAAATTATATTTGCATTCGTGCAAGTTGTGCAATCATTAAATTGACAGAAAAGCAGCTGTTAATAGTTGTCATTTGGACGTGTAGATGGAACTACTTCTATCCCTACTTTCTTGATGGTTTTTATCAAGAAAGGATGCTGTATTTTTTCAAATGCTTTTTCTGCATCTATTGAGAGGTACATGTGGTTCTTGTCCTTTCTTTTATTGATGCGATGAATCACAACGATTGTTTTGTGGATATTGAACCAGCCCTGCATCCCAGGTATAAATCCCACTTGGTCGTGGTGAATGAGTTTTTCAATGTATTGTTGGATATGGTTGGCTAATATCTTGTGGAAGATTTTTGAGTCCATGTTCATCAGGGAAATTGGTCTATAGTTCTCCTTTTTGGTGGGGTCTCTGTCTGGTTTTGTAATCAAGGTAATGCTGGCTTCATAGAAAGAGTTTGGGAGATTTCCTTCCATTGCTATGTTTTGGTACAGCTTCAAGAGATAGGTTAACTCTTCCTTCAATGTTTGGTAGAATTCCCCTGGAAGCCCATCTGGCCCTAGGCTTTTGTTTTTGGGGAGATTTATCATTACTAATTCGATTTCCTGACTGGTTAGGGGTCTGTTCAAATTTTCTATTTCTTCCTGTTTCAGTCTTGGTAGTTTACAAATTTCTATGCATTTGTCCCTTTCTTCCAGATTGCTCATTTTATTGGCGTATAATTGCTCCTAATATTCTCTTATTATTGGTTTTATTTTTGCTGTGTTGGTTGGTCTTTCATTCTTGATTTTATTTACTTGTGTCCTTTCCTTTTTCTTTTTGATCCAACTGGCTAGTGGTTTATCAATTTTGTTAATTATTTCAAAGAACCAGCTTCTGGTTTCATTGATCTGTTCTACTGGATGTTTTTATTTTTGATTTTTGGGATTTTTTTTATGTGTGTGTGTTTTTGGTTTAAAGCATTGGTTAAAACATTGATTTTTGCTTTAATCTTTATCATTTCTTGTCTTCTACTGGTTTGGGGTTTTCTTTGCTGTTCTTTTTCCAGCTCTTTAAGGTGTAAGGTTAGGTTGTGTATCTGAGAACTTTCTTCCTTCGTTAGGAAGACTTCGATTGCTATATACTTCTCTCTTATGACTACCTTTGCTGTTTCGCAGAGGATTTGGGCTGTGGTGTTATCATTTTCATTGACTTCCATGTACTTTTTCATTTCCTCTTTAACTTGTTGATTAGCCAATTCATTCTTTAGTAGGATGTTCTTTAGTCTCCGAGTACTTGTTATCTTTCCAATTTTTTTCTTGTGCTTGATTTCTAGTTTCACAGCGTTGCGGTCTGAAAACATGCATCATATGATCTCGGTCTTTTTGTACTTGTTGAGGGCTGACTTGTGTCCCAGTGTGTGATCTATTCTGCAGAATGTTTCATGTGCACTGGAGAATGTATACTCTGCTTCTTTAGGATGAAGTGTTCTGAATATATCTGTTGAGTCCATCTGGTCCAGTGTGTCATTCAAAGCCATTGTTTTCTTGTTGATTTTCTGTTTCAATGATCTTTCCATTGCTATAAATGGGTTGTTGAAGTCCCCTACTATTATGGTATTATTATCAATGAGTTTCTTCATATTTGTGATTGATTCATATATTTGGGTACACTCACATTTGGAGTTTAAAAGTTTACAATTGTTAAGACTACTTGGTGGATAGACCCCCTTCATTATGATATAACACCCTTCTTCATCTTTTCTTACAGTGTTTATTTTAAAGTCTAGATTGTCTGATATGAGTATGGCTACTCTGGCTTTCTTTTGGCGACCATTAGCATGAAAGATGGTTCTCCATCCCCTTACTTTCAATCTGAAGGTGTCTTTAGGCCTAATGTGGGTCTCTTGTAATCAGCATATAGATGGATCTTGTTTTCTTTTCCATTCTATTACCCTATGTCTTTTGGTTGGAGCATTTAGTCCATTGATGTTTAGAGTGAGTACTGAAAGATATGAGTTTATTGCCATTATGTTTCTTGTAGAGTTGGAGTTTCTGGTGGTGTTATCTGATGCTTTCTAGTCTTTGTTGCTTTTGGTTTTTTTTTCTTTTTTTCATCTTTTCTCCCCTCAGAGAGTCCCCCTGAAAATTTCTTGAGGGCTCGTTTAGTGTCATGAATTCCTTTAAGTTTTGTTTGGGAAACTTTTAATGTCTCCTTCTATTTTGAATGACAGCCTTGCTGGATAAGGAATTTTTGGCCGCATACTTTCTGATTCAGCACATTGAATGTATCTTGCCACTCCTTTCTGGCCTGCCAAATTCTGTGGATAGGTCTGCTGCAAACCTGTTCTGCCTTCCCTTGTAGGTTAAGGACTTTGTTTCCCTTGCTGCTTTCATGATTCTTTCCTTGCCTGAGTATTTTGTGAATTTGACTATGATATGCCTTGTTGATGGCCAGTTTTTGTTGAATCTCATGGGAGTCTTCTGTGCTTCCTGGATTTTGATGTCTTTCCCGGGTTAGGAAGGGTGTTATATCTGTGTCTTTCCCCAGGTTAGTTAAGTTATCTGCTATGATTTGCTCACAGAACCCTTCTACCCCTTTTCTCTCTCTTCATCTCCTGGGACCACCATGATTCTGATGTTGTTCCTTTTAATGAGTCACTGATTTCTCTAATTCTTAAATTGTGCTCTTTAGCCTTAGTCTCCCTCTTTTTTTCTGCTTCAGTATTCTCCATAAGTTTGTCCTCTCTATCGCTGATTTCCTGCTCTGCCTTATCCATCCTTGCCTCCGTGGCATCCATTTAAGATTGCAGCTCAGTTATAGCATTTTTTATTTCATCCTGACTAGCTTTGACTTCTTTTATCTCCGCAGAGAAGGATTCTAACCTATTTTCAACCCCAGCTAGTATTCTTATTATCGTGATTCTGAACTCTGGTTCAGACATCTTGCTTGTATCTGTGTTGATTATGTCCCTGACTGTCATTTGTTCCTGCTGTTTCTTTTGAGGTGAATTCCTGCTTCATCAATTTTAAGGAAGAAAAGGAATTACTAAGGTAAAAAAAAAACTAAAACCGAAAAAAGGAAAACAACACACATATCAGATAAATGATGCCAGATCCTGGTGTGTTTTGGTCTGGCTATTGAAAGGAGCTTGATTAGATAAAAAGCAGGGAAAAAAGGAAAACGTTTGGAAATTTGAGAAAATGAATACAATGAAATAGAATAAAATGAAATGATGGAAGTAAAATAGAATTTGAAAAAATTACCAAAAAAGTACAAAATATGGCAAAAAAATAAAGAAAAATATCTTTAATAAAAATTGGCAATAGAAATAAAATTTTCTCTTTCTTTATTCAAGAAACAAAAAGAAATAAAAAAAGAAAACTGCATAGATGGACCAGCGAACACACTGAAATACGATTGAAATTACATCGCTTTCCCCTAGAAGTCAAACTATGAAGCACTTTGTAGTCCACAAACTAAGCAGGCAGAGAGATCTGTGGTGTTCCTGAAGAGTGAGTTTGGTCCAGTCAGGCGGGGCTCAGTGTAATGGCTCTGTTCTCCACTAGATGGCACTCCTTAGCTTACTGGGTTTCAATGTTGTGGCACTTGTAGGTGTGTATGCACATGCACGGGAATGGTGAAAATGGCGTCACCCAGCTACCCAGTCTCTAGTATCGGAACTCTGTGCTCTCCCCGACCAGAAATCGCACACCCATCTTTTGTCTCTGGTTTCTGTCCATTCCCCGCTTTACCACTGTCCGTGACCAGGTGGTCAAGTTGCCAGGCGCCACCTCCCTCTTGAGTTTTATCTCAGATGTGGCTGTGTTTCCTGACCCCTCAATTCTGAGGGACTGTGGCTTTGACCTGCTCAGATCTTCTGGGGGAGGGTCTCACTAAGCAATGGCCGGGTGCCAGCCACACCCAGGACCATGCTGCTGCTGATGCCCAGAGACTGCAGCTGGGTGCCACAGAAAAAATTCACACAATCCTGTAGGAGCAGCATTTCGGGGATTATGGAAAATCACAACCCACATCTGGCATCAGACTTCACTCTCAATGACCCTGTTCCAGCACCTGTGACTGTGGTTGTTCACTGGGGTCTGCTGGGACCCGGCGGCCATACAGCCTCTACCAAATTTCCTTCCAGCAGTGGAAACGCTCCTCCCTGGGTGGCCCGAGGACCTCCAGGACCCCACTCTGCTCCTGGGGATTCACCCTTCCCACCAGAACACCTCCAGGTATTGAGCTGTGGAGTTTCAGACTCTGCACTCCCCCTGTTTATAGAGTCTTAATGGAATTTAAACCCTCTCCTTTCTCCTTTCCCCCTTTTTAGTTCATACCCTGTGACTGTGTCCACTTTTCCACTTTTTCTCCGGCTGCTTTTGAGAGGGCTGCTTTTCCCGTATTCCCTCCCCCCCCCCCCCATCTCCATCCTCTCTCTGCAAGCAAAAATGACTCCCAGCCCTTTGCAGCTTCTCTCTTCCCCATTCACCTCTCTGTGCTGTGTACCTGCTGAGTTCTGTGGTTCAGGTTGTGCAGATCATTGTGTTAATCCTCAAATAAGGTTTCTAGGTATACAGGATGGTTTAGTGTTGATCTGGCTGTATTTCATGGATGCGAGACACACACAAAAAAACCTTCCAGGCTGTTCAGCCATCTTGGATCATCCCCTACTAGGTTAGTTTTATAGAGCAAACGGTATGTATGTATATATATAGTTGTATATATGTACACACACACACACACACACACACACACACACACACACACATATTGGTTATAAGAAGGAGTTTTAGATACCACAAAGCCCATATCTCCACTAAAAACATTTAGCCCATTATGTTTTTGTCGACCAGAGTTTTCTCTCTGGCAAGCCCAATTAATTATGCCATTGCCCTGCTTGACAAGCAAGATTAGCTTCCCTTTATCTTGTCGGTTGGAGTATAAAATCCTTAATCGGGTTTTTATACTGTTTACCAAACCCTCCAACTCTTCATTCTCGCCTCTTCCATCCCCATCTTTTCCAGCTGCTTGGTCTTATTGCAATTCCTAAGTGCTAATATTAAACGGGTGGTGGTGCTGCCCTGCTATCCTACTGAGTTTCTCTGGACCACTCACCTACGTGACTCTCCATAGCTTTCCTTCATCCTCACATCAGTCCTTTTAAAAAAATTTTTTTTAGTGTTTATTCATTATTTTTGAGAGAGAGAGAGAGAGAGAGCAAGCAGGAGAGGGGCAGAGAGAGAGGAAGACACAGAATTTGAAGCAGGCTCCAGGCTTTGGGCTGTCAGCACAGAGCCCAACACAGGGCTTGGACCCATGGACTGTGAGATCATGACCTGAGCTGAAGTTGGATGGTTAACAGACTGAGCCACCCAAGTGCCCCTCTAATACATCAGTCTTTTTAAAATTTTTTAGTGTTTATTCATTATTTTTGAGAGAGAGAGAGAGAGAGAGAGAGAGACAAAGCAAGCAGGATAGGGGCAGAGAGAAGGGAAGACACCGAATTTGAAGCAGGCTCCAGGCTCTGAGCTGTCAGAACAGACCCTGACACAGGTCATGGACCAATGGACCGTGAGATCATGACCTCAGCCCAAGTTGGATGCTTACCTGACTGAGCCATCCAGGCGCCCCTCTAATACATCAGTCTTGATCATTCATATCAGCTGATTCCTTTCTTCTCTATTCTACTGAAAAAGCAGAATTAGTTATGAGATATATATTGCTGCTCCTGGAGAGGAGTTGTCCATGCTCCTGCCCGAGGCCAGCCCCTCCAGCCTTACATTAGATCCCATTAGATTCACTACATTCAATTCCTTCCCCCTTACTTAGAATGTTGGCAACTCTCACCTCCTTGGCATGTCAATTTCCCACTCTTGAGTGCATCATCCCCCAAAGCATATAAGCATGTTATTGCTTTTCCCCTAAGAAAAATATTGCTCTCCTGATCCCACTGGTCATTCTTAGATACCATTCCATGTTTCTGTTCCCCTTTTTCTGCCAAAACTGGAGATACCTGCATTTTTTCCAGTTTCTCTCATCCATGACCTCTAGAAGATTGTTTTTTTCAAGGTCACCAAAGACCTCCATATTGCTAAGTCCCTTGGGCAATACTAGACTTCTTTCTTTATTCTTAGTCTTCATCTTACTTGACCTATCAATAATATTTAGATCCGTGCAGATGTTCACTGCTAGGGGCTGAGTGTTTATATCCTACTCTAAATTTATATGTTAAAACTCTACTCCCGTGTATGATGGTGTTAGGAAGTGGGACGTTCAGGAAGTAGGATTAGATGCGGTCATGAGGATGATGTCCTTAGGGATGGGATTAGTGCCCTTGTAATGAGTCACAAGTGAGCCTGCCTCCTTTCTCTGCTTCTGCCACATGAGAATACACAAAGAAATCTGCACCCCAGAAGAGAGCTGTCACCAGAACCTGAACATGATGCTCATTGATCTTGGACTTCTAGACTCCAGAACTTTGAGAAATACATTTGTATTTTGTATAAGCCACCCATGTGTGGTATTCTGTTATATTAATCAGAACTGACTAAGACACTCTCCTTGATACAGCTTCACCACTTGACTTGCAATATACCACACCGGTCAAGTCTCTTCTTCCTCAATGTTTTCTTTGCTGGTTCCTGTTGTGTCCCCAAACCCTAAATATTGGAGGCTTCACATCTCCATCCTTACATCTCTTCTTTTCGCTGTTATCACTCTCCTAAATACCTTTTCCCCTGATGATCCTCAAATTGAAATCACTAGCCCTGACCTCCCCCTGAACTCCCGTCTCCTATTTCTCCACTTGATGTCCTTGCTTGTATGTCTAACAGACATCTCTGACACATTACATTCAAAACCAAAATGGTGATCCTCTTACAACCTTCTCATTCCATAGTCCTCTTCCCATAGTAAATATAAATCCTGGGGCGTCTGGGTGCCTCAGTCAGTTAGGCGCCTGACTTCAGCTCAGGTCATGATCTCGTGGCCAGTGAGTTGAAGCCCCACGTTGAGCTCTGCGCTAACAGCTCAGAGCCTGGAGCCTGCTTTGGAGTCTGTGTCTCCATCTCTCTGTATCTCCCCCTCTTGCACTCTGTCTCTCTGTCTCTCTCTCAAAAATAAATGAACATTAAAAATCTTTAAAAAATATATAAATTCTATTTTTCCAGGTGTAGGTTTCAATATCTTGGAGTTTTTTTGACTCCCCACTTTGTTTTATACCCTATCCTCATATCCAGTCTGTCAACAGGTACTGTTGGCCTTACCTTTAAAATATATCTAAATCCGACTCCTTTTCATCCTCTCTGAAATTACCACCCTGGTCTAAGCTACGATCATTCTTCATCGAGATCATTGTAACCGCCTTCTCATTGGTATCCTGCTTTCTCCCTCTTTGACTCATAATTTTATTATTATTTTTTTAAGACAGAACCCAAAATGGCCCTTTAAAAACTGAAGTATGACTATGTGACTCTTCCACTCACAATTCTGCATTGTCTTCCAGCTCTCTCAGAGTAAAACCCAAAGTCATTACCCTGTGGCTTACGAGATCTTATATTGTCTGCCCCCATCCTTGCTAGTCTTTGACCTCATCTTCTACCAGTCTCTCCTTCACTTACTTTGCTCCACCTATATTGACATCTTTGCTGATTTTCAAACACATCAAGGTTTTATCTTAGAAACTTTTCAAGAAACTTGGAAAGGATTTCCTCAACTATACACATGGATTGCAGCCTTCCCTCCTCCTGGCCCTAGAGCAAACGTTGTCTTGTCAACAAAGCTTTCCCAACCACTCTAACTAAATTACACCTTCTTTTCCAACTTTGAATTCTCATACCCATTTATTTTTTTCCATCCTGAGCTCATATATCATATCATTTTGCTGATGTTTTTGGTCAATTATCTGTTCCCCATTCCCCATTGAGTATTAGCTCCATGAGGACAGAGTGTATGGTCTGTTTTGTGAATGCCTGTATCCCTGTTGCTTTGAACAGGGATTTAATAAATACATGTTCAAAGATTGAATACCTTCGTATCTTTATATGAACTCTTTTCTCCAGAATGGCCTGAATGTTGCTTGTTTTGCAATTTTTAATTTTTTTGTAATACAGCACCCTGTCAGAGAGATTTTCCTCTCTTATGAAAACAGCTTCTAGTCGCTGTTACTAAAATAAGAATAATAATCATAAGCTGTTATATTATGCTTACTCTGATCTAAATGCTTTATCTATTTTATAGGCACCATAACAACCCCATGAAGTAGGAGCTATTGTAACATCTATTTTACAGATGAGTTGACACAGGACATTTAAATTTACACAGGTAGTACGTGGGGGAGCCGGGATATTTTAAACTCAAGGAATGTGGCTCTAAAGGCTGTGCTTTCAACCACTGTGTTATGCTGCTTACAGATAGAAGTTGTGTTAAGGAGGTCTGCAGAAAAGGTGGATAGAGACTTCCATTTGACTTCTGGAAGCCAGCCAGTTCCTCTTAGTGATGGCATCTGAGCGTTCTCGAAAAGGATTGGATAAATTTGCATAAAGGAGACTGTGGATATTTCAGGAAGAAAGGTCGAGTTATGATTTCATTCTGGTACATTATGGTGTGGGAGAAGGTGACAACTCTTATTGTCACGGTGAGACATGGATCAGAAATAGTTCTGAGTTGTGGCAAGAAGCAAAGAGAGTGCTCTGTTTCTATGATGTGGCAAACCCTGGAACTAGTCCTAACCCAGCCAGCTAGCTCTCCTGTAAGGATCTGGGCAGGTGAACTGAAAACCTGACTCAGGGAAGCCTTGAAAACTGGGCCCATTAGGGCAAGACATCATCTCAACCGAACCCTATAGCCATCCTCATAGGGCCTTTGGGCAAAGTTTCCTCTGCAGGAGCACAGCACCCTAGAGTCTTCTGTTCAGTTCTTGCCATTAGTCCTAAAAAAGGTTCCTCTCACAGCCTGAACTCCATAATGACTAACCCTTGAGGTGACAGGCACTCTGTAATCACCTGACTTGACCTCACCACTCTGGGGCTGCCTTTTGCCTTAGGAATATGCACAGGCGAGGGAATGACAGGGCATTGATCCTCAGAGTCCTGGCCCCTTCTCTGAGCATAATGCTGGGGAGTGTGTTCTTCCATCCTCAGAATCTTTATGGCTGTGAATAGATGCTGCCTTACTCCTTGAGAGAACTTCTGAACCCCCACTACCATGCTTCCAACACAGCCTGCTGATGCCAGGTTTTAAATGTCAAACTGGGTTAGGGCAAAACTGAAACCCACTGCTGTTTTGATGTATGAGAGAGAAGAGAATTTGGGAGATTCCGAATGAGTGAATGTTCTGTTACAGTACCTGATGGTCGGTAACTCCAAGCATAGCAGAGGTAGCGTCCCATTAATTGCACACAAACCTTAAAGAAAAATGACCAGGTGGACTTCCAAATCCATCACAAATGTTATCTAATTGACTTCCTTCAGGCTAAACGTTAAATGGCTGTTTCAACATTCCTTGCCTTGATCATAATGCTGTTAGTCATTAGTTGATATCTCTGTCTCTCCCCACTAGCCAATAAATTCCTCAAGGGTAAGAATCATCTCTATGGATCTACTTACCCTTAGAGTTAGTCGTGCCTGACATGGTAAGACCGTTAATATATCCTTGATAATTGACCGGACAAAGGAATGAGTCATGAGTGGACAAAGAATTTCTCTTTTCAGATTATGTTATTGCTACAGGGTATACATTTTGTTTTAACAAAAACTTTATCAAGAGACGGTGTCATATCGAAGGAGGGATTTATGGCAGATATTTTGGCGCAATTGTTCTTTACAAACATTATGCTTCAGAAGATGTTTCCTTTATACAAAGTTGGTATCTAATATACATATGTGAAAACAACTGAACTGAATTTATGAAACAGTAGAAAAAGCAGATCTGGTCATAGTCCCATTTTTGCCACTGACCTTGAACAAGGAGGTTGCCGTCTTAAGTCCCTTCTAGCTCTTTTGTTCTACAGCTTTGTGAATTGATATGTGGAAGTAAACTATGCATTTGTTTCCTAGTAAAATTAGTGAAAAGGCTGATAAAAACACCCAGCCCCCCTCAAAGCAAAGCCTACTTCTCTAATAAGAATGTAAGGATGTCTCTCTCAGGCTCCATTGGGTATGGATTATTTTGCATTTGTGTCACTAATCTCAGAAAAAGCTATTGTTTGAACATTTGGCTCATGATAGATATAAATAGAAACCCATATACTTTCTGGTGTTCAAATGGATGTAATTCTAACACCTTCAGAAAACCTCATAGATTGTTGGAAAAGCTCCATGAGAACAACAGTGACATTTTAACATAACCTATTGTCTGATTTGGAAGGCTTTATAGCTCCATTGCTAAGAGAATAGAATAATATCTTGGTAAACTGGCATCTCTGAGGATCACTAATTGTTAATTAACCTTTACATTGTTATCAGTTTACTGAAAATACCATGATAGTATTGCTTTGATTGATCAGAAAAATTCTACCACATATGTCCAATAAATACCTGCATATAAGTTCCTAGCACAAAATCTTATATTGATTCACTTACTGATATTAATGACCGCATAATGACATATATGTATATTTTCTGCAGTTCTGCTGTTAACGTTTGAACAGATTCAAGCCCAAAGCCCTGTGCCCTGAAGCAAATCGAATGCTGCTAGTGTAGAGGGAAGAGGACAGGTGTGATGTAATCAGAAGGGCTTAGAGTCTTAATCAGATAAACCAGTGAATGGGTTATCTCTCATGTTGAAGTAATTTTCAAAGCAAAAGTGTGCTTTGCAATAATAAGATTGGGGTTAGAAAGTCATGTATATTTGGGCCATTAGTTTTGCATCAGAGAATAAAATCTCCAGTTGTAAAAATTGTCAGGAAAGAGGGTAAAATAACCCCAGCCCCCAGGAGTAGAATCTGGGACTCTGACAATAAACCAGGGGTAGAGAAGCCATGGTCAAACATCAGGAAACATCTGGGAACCTTGCAAAAGTTGTACCTGCTCAGACTCAGATCCAGTAGGGCTGGTTTGGCATGCGCTTTAGGAATCTGAGTTTTTAACAAGCACCCTACCAAATAGAAAATTCCTGACAAGTGAGGAGTGATTCCCATGTAAAACATCAGTCATTTGTGTAAAGACTTACTTTTCCTAAGAGAATCAACAGATTTTTTTTTTTTTATTGTGTTCATTGCCTCAGACTTTAAGGGCATTTCATATGTAGGCATGGTGATGTCAGGATAACTTAAAGAAGTTGTACCTTGTTGTCAGCTCAAATAGAATTTTTAATTTTTTTAATGTTTTTTTATTTTGGAGAGACAGAGCATAAGTAGGGGAGGGGCAGAGAGAGAGAGGGAGACACAGAATCTGAAGCAGACTCCAGGCTCTGAGCTGTCAGCACAGAGCCCAACGCAGGTTCAGTCCATGAACTGCCAGTTCATCACCCAAGCCCAAGTCGGATGCCTAACCGACTGAGCCACCCAGGCGCCCCTCAAATAGAATTTTTAAAGCATGCTTCAGAAGTTTGAGCCAAATTTCCCACATCAATTTTTTTCCAGTTTGAATTTTTCTTGGAGAGGCAAAGTTTATTGATTCATTTCCCATTTATAATCTAATTATGTCAAACTGTATTTTAGTAACTAAAGGTGTCAAGATGAATAAAATAGTCCCTGTCCTCAAAGAGCTTATAATCTCTTAGTGGGTGACAGGTGTATAGGTAAATAAATGTAATAAAATGTGGTTAGTGTTATTACTGAACCTATTCCATAGTATGGTTGGAACAGAAAAACTGAGTCAACTCTCACGGGATCAGAAAAGTGTCCCAGAAAGGCTCTAAAGGAAGGAGATGCTTGACCTGATTTTTTTCTTGCTTCATTGAAATATAATTGACAAATAACATTATGTGAGTTCAAGTTGTACAATGTGATGATTTGGTACACATATATATTGTGAAATAATTACCATAGTAAGTTTGGTCAACACATCCAACACCTCACATTGTTACTTGTTTGTGTATGTGGGGTGAGGGGTGGTAAAAATACTCTTGTAGCAACTCTCGGTATTGTTAACCATTGTCACCATGCGGCATAATCCCCAGAACTTACTCGTCTTCTACTTGAAGGTTTGTGCACTTGGACCACCATCTTTCCATCCCTAGCCCTTGGCAATCACCAATTTGCTCTTGGTTTCTATGAGTGAATTTGACTTTTTTAGATTCATAAATAAGTGGTATTATACAAGATTTGTCTTTCTCTGTCTGACTTATTTCACTTAGCATAATGCTTTCAAGGTCCATCCATGTTGTCACCTATGGAAGGATTTCTTTTGTTATGGCTGATAATATTTCAATATATAAATGATTATTCATATGACATATATCCATATGATATGTCATATATATATTGAAATACTATCATATGAAATACATATCATAAATCACACACACACACACACACACACACACACACACACACATCTTCTTTATCCATTCATCTGTCAGTGGATACTTTGGTTGTTTCCATGTCTTGGCTATTTTGAATATGGCTGCAATGAACATGTAGGGGCGGATATCCCTTGGCGGTAGTGGTTTTGTTTCCCAAGAGAATAAACAGATTTGGTTGTACATCCAGAGTGGGTTTGCTGGATCATATGGTAGTTCTGTTTTCTGTAAGTTAGTTAGTTAGTTAGTTAGTTAGTTAGTTAGTTAGTTTATGCCATCTCTACACCCAGCATGGAACTCAAACTCATGACCCTGAGATGAAGAGTTGGATGCTCCACCGACTGAGTCAGCCAAGTGCCCTGGTAGTTCTATTTTCAATATTTGGAGGATCCTCCATACCGTTTGCCATCGTGGGCATACTAATTTATATTCTTACCAGCAGTGCACAAAGGTTCCCCTTTCTGTACATTCTCACCAACACTTGTTATCTCTTGCCTTTTTTAGGATAAGAATCCTAACAGCTGTGAGACAGTATCTCATTATGATTTTGATTTGCACTTTCCTGGTGTTAGTGACGTGGAGCCCCTTCATGTATCTGCACGCCATTGTGTGTCTTTGGGAAAATGTCTATTTAAGTTCTTTGCCCATTTTTAAATTGGATTATTTGTGGGTTCTGCTATTGAGTGATACGAGTTCTTTAAATATTTTGGATATTAACTCCTTATCGGATATATGATTTGCAAATATTTTCTCTTGTTCCGTACATTCACATTTGATTTTGTTGATGATTTCCTTTGCTGTGAGATGCTTCTGAGTTTCATGTAGTTCCACTTGTTTATTTAGTTTTTATTGCTTGTGCTTTTGGTGTCACATCCAAAAAATGTTGTCAAGACCAATATTAAGGGGCTTTTCCTGTTGGTTTTCTTCTAGAGTTTTACAGATTCATGTACAACATTTAAGTATGTTGAGTTAATTTTTGTGACTAGTATAAAATATGAGTTTAATTTCATTCTTCTGCATGCAGCTACCCAGTTTTTCCAGCACCATTTATGGAAGAGACTGTCCTTTACCCATTGTATATTCTTGCCTTCTATGTTATAAATTAATTGACCACCCATATGCATGGGTTTATTTTTGGGCTCTTTATTCTGTTGGCCTATGTGTCTTTTTTTTATGCCAGTACCATAATATTTTGATTGCTGTAACTTTGCGATACAATTTCAATCCGGAAATATGATGCCTCTACCCTTATATACTTCCTCAGATTGCTTTGGCTATTTGGAATCTTTTGTGGTTCCATACAAATTTTAGGTTTTTTTTTTTTTTTTTTTTTTTTTTTGTACTTCTGTGAAAATGCCATTGGAATCTTGATAGAGACTGCATGGACCTTTAGATGACTTTAGGTTATATGGACATTTCAATGATATTAATTCTTCTGATCCATGAACATAGGATATCTTTTCATTTGTTTCTGCTTTAATTTTTCATCAAAGTTTTATAATTTTCCGTGTACAGCCCACTGTCTCCAGAAATGTGGGTGCTACTGGGTCCTATAGAATATGTAGATCCTTCAAATGCCCCCACTCTTCTTCGTGTTGTGGCCTCTGTGGCCTCTAGAGGAAATGGGGGAAATTCCCTCTGATGCCTAATATACAGACAGGTCTAGTTGGAGAAACCCACGCAGAGGAATTCAAGTTGCTATTCAACCCAATACTGACACCACCTGGATGGAAACAGGAACAAGCTAAGCAGCCACTGGGCTGAACTCAGAGGGGTTTCACTGGTGATCACTCATGTGTTCTAGCCATTAATCCTTTGCACTGACAGGTGGGCTGTTCTAAAGAGATTAGCCTCGAATTTAGACACTGGGAAGCCAAAGGGCAGATTATCATAACTAAGCCCTGTGGTATCAGGATATGGCATCAGGACATCTGGCTCACCTGCAAGAGCCTGAGGTGATCCTCCCTGTTTTCCATGTCCTGGCTCAGAAAGCACTGGTTGGTAGAAAGGAAAAATGGAATATTGAAGCAGCAGATTAAATTATTAACAGGGAAAACCACCTTGTCCCGGTGTACTAATGTGCTGTCACAGGCTTTAATGCATTTGAATGATCAAACATATGCCCCATATGTCAGACTGGGGACCCCTGCTAAGGCACCCAACACTATAAAGGTATAGAAGTCTAGGGAGACCACTATGGCCCCAACTCTCACTGTGGATTCATATGCTATGCTGCTGAGAACACCAAAAGTTGTTGTCTACTGGAATTCGCCATGGGATGCCCCCTAGGATAGGTGAGGTACTTTGTACCCCTGGGTGAGAGGGATCTACTTGATCTCTACTGGGATCCTGTTGTTCTGCTGAAAGTCAGACCTGTGTAAATGCACTATACCTGGAATGGAGCACACCCCATCGAAAGAGGGAAGAACATGGGGGTCCTAGTATGGCATTTTCTGCCCCAGTCTATCTCCTCATGCCTGACAGTGCTGCTTCCCCCTGCCTACATGTATGGCCTGCACAATCAGGTGAAGTTCCTAAAGCTGCTGGTCTCCCTCTCCTTCAAGGCCATAAGACACTGACACACCCCTGACAATCACGAGGCTGATCCCTACCCTGGGTATAAGCCCTAGCAACTGACTGTGCAGTACATACAGCAGATTAAGTACGGTTACTGTAGAGCCTTGGAATGGATGGAATGGCATATTGCCAGGATTTGCCCTTAAAATACAGTGACTTTTAAATATAGTAACAGCATGTACTATGTTTGTTTGTTTGCTTGCTTGCTTGTTTGTTTCTTTCCTTTTTGGTGGAGGCTTTGGGTTTTCTCTATATACTAAGATCATGTTATTTGCAAATGGGTGATTTTACATCTTGCTTCCTGATTTGGAAGCTTTTTATTTCTTTTTCTTGCCTGATTGCTGTGGTAGGACTTCCAATACTGCGTTGAATAGAAGTGGAGAGAGTGGACACCCTTGTCAAACTTGTCTTGCTCTGGATCTTATAGCAAAAGCTTTCAGCTTTGACTACTGAATGTGATTATTTGCTGCGGGCTTGTCATATATGGCCTTTATTATGTTGAAGTAAATTCCTTTTATACCAAATTTATTGAGAGTCTTGAATTTTAAGTTCTTGTGTATCTAAGTCCTCCAAATCCATGGGTAATGGCTGAAATGGGGCCTGGGTAAGAAAACACTGGCATCAGCAGCCATGGTGACCTTGTGTTGTGCTTTTATTCTGCGAATGAACTGGCAATAAATGCTGTCCCTCCATAATTCTTCCCAAGCCCCATCAGAAAAGATTCCAGGGCTAGATTCTCCCTCCTGGTTCCAAGGGCCCTGGGTGACTCCTTATGCCCGTTCAATAACTAGGACACACAGGTCAGGGGGGACATTCCTGTGGCCCCAGGTATCTGTCTCTGCCTGGCTTGCCCATGCCATGCTGGAGGGTGATGCCAGGGCAAGAGCTAGTGAGGTGGCTGGGGCAGGGGTAAGGGCCGAGGGCAGCCAGGCATGGTGATTCCCCTCGCTTGCAAGACCATGGCTCACTGCTCCATCCACCATCCCAGGGATCTGCTGCCCCTGCTGCCTCTGGATGCTGTTGCTGCTGCTTCCCGGCCCCAGCCTGTACCAGCATGGGTGAGTGAGGGATTTGCCTTTGGGGACTCACGAGGCCAGCAAACTCCTCCAACTCTTTCCCGGGGTGTCCAATCCTTCCTTCCTTCCATGGGAGCCTGCTTCAGATTCTGTGTCTCCCTCTCTCTGTCCCTCCCCCACTCATTCTCTGTCTCAAAACTAAATAAACATTAAAAAATTTAAAAGTAAGTGTGCTTGTATCTCTGCCTTGCTTTTTAAAAACAATTGTATCTTCCTTGAAGTTCATTTGATATATATATATACACACTGTATGTATTTATTTATAATACGTGTATATTATGTATATTATCAATATAAATTTACTTCTACGTTTCATATTTGTGTTATTTATATAAATACATTCATATAATAAATATACTTATATATTTACATATTTTAATAAAGGACAGCATATTTATTATATATTTTTATAAAATACATTTAGATGTGTAATAATATGAATGATGATTTATTATAGTTTATACCATGTTTAGAATATAAACATATTTATTTACTAAATATGTAAGTAAGACAGTAATGCCTAAACTGAGTTCTCTATTTTATTTTATTGATTTACTTTGAGAGAGAGGTGGGGGGAGGGCAGAGAGAGAGGGAAAGAGAATCCCAAGCAGTCTGTGAGCTGTCAGCTCAGCCCCTACGCAGGTCTCGATCCCCGAATGGCAAGATTACAACATGAGCTGATATCAAGAGTCGGATGCTCAACTGACTGAGCCACCTAGGCACCCCTAGAACTTTTTTTCACTGCACATTCTTTTCAACTGCTGTATAGTATTCCAGTATGGAAGTACTGTGAGTTATTTAGCCAGTACCTCACCGATGGAGAGATCTCTCTGGGAGACTATCAGTTCTCTCACCGTTGGAGGTGGTTTTCAGTCCTTTGCTATTACAGACAATGCCATAATGAACACTTTTCTATATCTTTGAGTATGTATGCAATGACACCTTTCTCTCTTCTCCCCGCCCCTGCCTTCCCCTGACCTCTCCTCCTCCTCTCCATCTGGCCAACTCATGGCATCGGGAAGGAGAGACACAAAATGTGACATTTGGTGGTGATGCGACGAATGCCTGAAGACAGAAAGTGGACACACAATATCCAGGTCAGAATTATAAGAGGAATCAACTTGTGTTAATTTGGGCAAAAACAGGAGGAAGGTAGGAGGACTTTATTGGAGGATCCAGGAGTAGCACACAGAACCCCCAAATCTCAGGATCCAGAAAGCCATCAACCAGGTAGTTGTTTCTTTTTGTTTGTTTCTGCTTCTCTCTTGAGTCAGATCCATTTTCCCTTTCTTTTCCTAGCACTGTTTAATCCTGTCTGTGCATGGAGGCCAAGGGGATTCCCTACAGGACTCGGTATAGACAGTCTCAGCTCACACTGGTTGGCTTTTTCTTGGTCCTAGAAGGGTGATGAGGACCAGATTTGCTGGCAAAATGATCTGCATAAGATGCAAATCTGAATGGATGTGTCTGTCTTTGTTTTACATTTTTGGACAAGGTACCATCATTATAGGAGGCAGTCTTGAGCCCCTTAGCAAGGCATTGAAACACTTTAAGCTGACCCCCTACTTGACCTTTATTTCCAGTCTTTTCTCCTCAAAAGTTCCAAGTTCTGGCCATGCCAAGCATCAAATCAGTTTCTGTATACACCAAGAGTACATGCTTCGGCCAGGACAGTGTAGGTTGGATTTCAGCCTCAGCTCACCCATCATTTGGGTAGCTGTACAAGCAGCAACAATAAATCAGAGTCAGAAGCGATTTGGAGAAATAGAAATCCCTTGATCGTGGCATGGGTGGTGATGAAGGTTAATGCTGGGTTTCCCTGTATATGGGGATGGTGCTCTAACTATTTTACTCAAATTACAAAGGACATGATGGTGTTGGTAATACAGGATTTGGAAGAAGGCATCCAATGGATAGCACCCGGTCTTCACAGGCACCTTGCCTGTTCCTTTAGACTTCCCTAGTTTGTCTCAATTCCGGATAGGTGGCTAAGCAGGTTACGTCCTCTGCAGGTACCATCGACCATCAGAGTTGGTGCAGCTGATGTTGCTGATGGAGTGGATGTCTCTTACCAGAGGCGGGCCATCACCAAGTCCCGTTGATTCCACTACATATTGCCAGGACCCTGGAATATTGCCTTTCTACTTTTCTCCTGGGATAAAGCAAATAAATGACTGTCTTCTGCCACCAGCACTGGTTCCCCTGATGTGTTCTCCACAGAGCAGGTGGGGTTATCATGCGAAAATGCAGATCTTGGTCAGGTCACTCCTGCTTCAATGGCTTTCTGGTGCCCTCAGGCTTAAATTCACTGCCCTCTTCCCCTCCCTCTCCTCCCTGGCAAATCCTGTTGGATCTGGACCTTGGTACCCTTCAGCCTTAACTTCCACTTCTGGCCCTGTCTTCCAGTCTTTTTGCCTAGCTCACTAATGCATGATCCTTATCTGGAACTTAGTGTAGGCATAACTGCTTGTATTAGTTTCCTCTTGTTGTTGTCACAAATCACTAATTCACTATTTTAAAGCAAGAAAACTTTATTCTCTTATACTTGCAGAGGCCAGAGGTTCAAATTGAGCCTTAACAGCCTAAAATCAAGGTGTCAGCAGGCTGATTCCTTCTGGAGGTTCCAAGAGATAATCTGTTCCTTGCCTTTCCCAGCTTTTTAGCTTGTGGGGCTTGTGGACCTTTCCTCCATCTTCAGAGCACATCACTCCAATCTCTGCTTCTGTCATCCCATCTCCCTTTTCTCTTCCCTGGTCAAATCTCCCTCCATCTACCTGTTAGAAGAACACTTATGATTACAGTTAGTGCCCCCTTGGATAATCCAGAGCAATTTCTCTGTCTCAAGATCCTTAACTTAATCACATGTACAAAGTCCTTTCTGCCAGGTACTAGGTTTGAGGTTCCAGGGATTAGGACTTGGATATCTTCGGGGGCCATTATTTAGCCCACCACCCTGCCTTCCTGAATCCAAGGATATAGTAAATACATTAGACCCGCCCCTGGTTCCCTTAGGATGCCATACTTCCCAGTTATATGCATGACAATCATCCATTGAGGAAAGGACTGGTTATACACTCACCAGCTCTCTTTCCTGCTCTGAGCATGTAGGAACACTACATTTCCCAGAGCCCTTTGTGCTTAAGTTGAGACCATGTGACTGAGTTCAGCCAATGGAATATGGTGGGAATGATGTATGCCACTTCCCAGGCATGGCCATAAACTACCTCACTCCATCCTTCTGCTCTTTCCTCTATGGCTCCATATGGCCTCTGCATGGCTCCCACATGACTCAAAGTAAAGGATTTTGTGATGGTGGAGCTACATGACGGAAGAGACCTGAATTCCTAAATCACCATTTACTGGGTTAAGCCACTGAGATTTTGTGGTTATGCAGTACAGCACATGACCTGCCCTGACGGATAAATTAAGTCTTTTTTGCTTCTTTCCTTTACCAAACTAGGGGCTCTCTTATTTCCTGTTGTATCTGCCACCACCAGCAGAGTGCTTGGCAGGATGTGAGCATTCAATAAAGGCTTGTTAAGTGAATGAAAGACAACTGGATTCAGGATGAGGACATGGGGGGAGGGGTAGGCAAAATTAGGGAGAAGTGTCATCGTCACCATGAGAGATGATGAGGGCTGAAGTGAAACAGGAGGAACAGGGATGACAGGAAGGAAGGATCTGATGTTTGTTCAGGAGGGAGAATTGACAGAACTTGGTGACTGACAGGATATGGAAGTTGAAACAAAGGGAGGCACCAAGGACCTCCCGGTTTAGTGGTTTGGACACATGGCTGGCTGTTTGGGTACCAAACTTTCCAATGTACAGGGGTTGTTCTGATTATGTAGGTGAAAGTACAACTTGTATAACGTTATGTGACTGTTGCTTCTTTGCAGACAGTACAAACGTGTGTATAAGTTTCTCCTGGAATACTGTCGGTGAGGCAGTCTTGGTGATAGGGGGATTTTCATTCTACCGTGGTTGGTAGTAATGCCATTTGAACTGTTTGGTAGGTTGAAGCTATCCTCTAAATGTTTGTGTCCTCTCAGGAGTGCTTGGGTGGCTCAGTCGGTTAAGCCTCGGACTTCAGCTCAGGTCATGATCTCACGGTCTGTGAGTTCGAGCAAGTCTTTGAGTTCAAGCCCCGCATCGGGCTCTGTGCTGACAGCTCAGAGTCTGGAGCCTGCTTCAGATTCTGTGCCTCGGCCCCTCCCTTTCTCTTGCTCTGTCTCTCTCTGTCTCAACAATAAACAAAATATTTAAAAAAATTTTTTAAATAAATGTTTGTGTTCTCTAAAAATTCACATCAGAAAATCCTAATGACCAATATGATGATATTAGAAGGAAGGACCTGTGGGAGATGGCTAGGTCATTTGGGTGGCATCTTCATGAATGGAATCACCCCTCTTATAAAAGAGCCCCCACAGAGCTCCATCACCCCTTCCGCCATGTGAGGACACAGTGAAAAGGTGCCACCTATGAACTAGGAAGAGGGCTGTCACCAGAATGTGTCCATGCTTGTGTCTTGATCTTGCCAGCTTCCAGAACTGTGAGAAATAGATTTCTACTATTTACAAACCACCCAGTATATCACATACTATTACAGCAGCCTAAATGGACTAAGACGGTCGATATATATACATAAAAAAAAAAAATAGCTACAGTGATTCACACATTCTTCATGCATGTCCCTTTTCCTTTTCTTTCTTTCTTTCTTTCTTTCTTTCTTTCTTTCTTTCTTTCTTTCTTTCTTTCTTTCTTTCTTGTTTATTTTCAGAGAGAGAGAGAAAGCGAGAGAGCAAGTGGTCAAAAAACAGAGAGAGGGAGAGACAGAATCCCAAGCAGCCTCCCCGCTTCAGCACAGAGTTTGACACTGGGCTCGAACTCACAAACTGTGAGATCATGCCCCAAGCTGACATCAAAAGTCGGATGCTTAACTGAGTGAGCCACCCAGGCACCATATGCATGTCCCTTTGCAATGCAACCTTGCCACTCTTCCATATTCTCCTTGAATATAAGCTGCCTTTGTAGCTTGTTTTGTGCCAACAGAATGTGGCACCGTGATGATGTGCCTGTGCTGACCCGGGGTCTCAATAAGTCTTACGTGCTTTATTTTAGTGACTAGGAACCCTGCCCAGGCGTCATGTGAAAAAGCCTTGGCTAGCCTGATGGCTTATGAGAAATCTCATGGGACAGAGAGGAGCTGTCCCAAATGAAGGCTGTCCCAGACCAACCAGCACCCTGGTGACCTGGCAGTTTAGCAGCAAATGCATGAGTGAGTCCAACCAAGACCAGAGGAACCATCCAGTTGAGGACAACCTAAGTTGCCAATCTACGGAACTGTTGGTTAAATAAGGAGTTATTATTTTAAGCCACTAAATGTTGGGATGATTTGTTACATGGAAAAAACTATCTGATACAATCTGTATTTATAGGCATTTGTTGGAGCAGAGAGACATGGGTCCAGGGAGTTGTGTGCTTTGCATCCAGCCGTAGCTAATTCCTGGGTATATACCTCATCATTTTAGCCAATGTAGCTAGCTGGAAAATGCATGACCCTAAATCCTATTTTGGTTTCACAACACAGTTGGAGGGACTTAAATTATTCAGAGAGTTGCCTCAAACTACCACTTAACTTATGAACTAAACCTACTGTGAGATTCTCACATTAGTCATCCCAGACTCTGGTATTTCATCTATAGTAAAATGACCAAAGATTAGGCATGATAAGTTTACCATTTTTTCTCTGGTAAGAAATATTTACACACACACACACAAGACTAACATAGTTTAGAAAGTGATTGTTACACAAATAGAGTATACAACCTTTAAAAGAGCTGCTTATAGAATATCTATTTCATCAACCATAATTTTTTTCAATTTTCTATGGACCAGTGGAAACTTAACTATGGAAAACTTCAATATTGTTCTTGGGACTGACATCTGACAACTACCTGGGTTTTTTTTAGTTTGTTTATTTATTTATTTTGGTGGGGGGGTCAGAAAGATAGGGAAAGAGAGAATCCCAAGCAGGCTCCACACTGTCAGCTCAGAGCCCCACGTGGGGCTTGATCTCAGGAATTGTGAGATCATACCCTGAGCTGAGATCAGGAGTTGGATAGTTAACAGACTGAATCACCCAGACACCTCGAGAACTATTTTTAAAGAGAATCTACCAAAATTCTTCCTGCGGTGGGGTGCCTGGGTGGCTCCGTTGGTTAAACTTGATCTCAGCTCAGGTCTTGATCTCGGGGTTGTGAGTTCAAGACCAGCATTTGACTCCACACTAGGCATAAAGTCTACTTAAAAAAAAATTCTTCTTGCTACATTGCTGAGAATGCTTACATACATGTAAGCTAGGACTGATTTGATGTCAACACTTTAATAAGAGACGCCTTTGCCTGTGTAGGCGGAGTGAAACATCCCCCTGTAAGTTCCCAAATGCTTGACCTCTCATTTTGCCAGAGTTGCATCCCCTACATAGAGGACTGGCTGCAGAATTGGTGAGGCCCCGTGTTCAGAAATCATTTAAGAGTTTCACAGCAATGGCAGAGCAGCAGGTGAAGCATGGGACCCTCCTGAGCATGGGTTGCTGTAAGGCTGTCCAGACTGCATGCCCAGGAAGCTTGCCCTGCCTCTATATTCTATCTTGTCCTGGAGATCTGAGATCCTGGAGAGCAAGGATGTTGTCTCAGCCTTCTGTCTCCCTAGGACTCAGGGCAGTGCCTGCCACCTGCTAGGCTCCTTCAGGTTTCTTGTGGTAAGAATGACTGTTTACTAAGCACTGCCAAAGTTCCATTTCACTGTGCTAAGCGCTCTATGCAAGATATGGAGTGTTTGTAATATTCCTGGGGGAAAGCACCATTCTTTTTTTAAAGTATTTATTTATTTATTTATTTATTTATTGAGAGAGACAGAGAGAGCAAGCAAGCGCATGGGGGAGAGGCAGAGAGAGAGAATGAATTCCAACCAGGCTCCTCAGTGTCAGCGTGGAGCCCAACATGGGGCTTGAACTCACCAACCATGAGATCATGATCTGAGCTAAAATCAAGAGTCAGAGAGGCTTAGCCGAAGGAGTCACCCAGGTGTCCCGGGAAAGACCCATTCATATCCACATCTTATAGGTGGGGAAACTGAGGCTTAGAGAGGTTAAGCGACTCATTTGAGGTCATAAACCTCATACAGAAAGAACTAGGATTTAAACATGGGGCGGTTCTCAACTGATTTCGCAATGTCTGCTCATCACCTGTGTTTGGTTGTGGCAACTGGGAGGTGCTACTGGCATCTAGTGGGTAGAGTCCAGAGATGCCTCTGAACCTTCTGCGATGCACAGGACAGCCTCCCCATCAGCTCCCCCCATCACAGAATGATCCACTCCAAAATGTCAATAGCATTGGGGCACCTGGGTGGCTCAGCCGGTTAAGCTACTGACCTTGGCTCAGGTCAGGTTCTCACGGTCCTCCAGTCTGAGCCACTCATCTGGGTCAGGGCTGACAGCTCAGAAGCTGGAGCCTGCTTCAGATTCTGTGTCTTCCTCTCTCTCTCTCTCTCTGTCCCTGCTCTGCTCACGTTCTGTCTCACTCTCAAAAATAAATACATAAACATTAAAAAAAAAATGTGGATAGCATTGAAGCTGAGAAACCCTGTCCTCATACCAAAACCCACGTTTCCTAAACACAAGACACTTCATCTTATTTTCTGCATTTTTACTTTATTAATAAATACTATAATGTATTTATTCTTCTTCTTAAATGGACTTTAAATTGATGTGCACCTTAAATGTTTTTCCCCTGAAGCCAAGTGTTTGATGTGTCATTAATTTTTTCTGACACACATTAGCAATAAATATAAAATTATTTACAAACATGTTTGGGTACCACCAAAAAGCATCTCACCTACTACTTGTAGTCTGGGGGAACCAAAATTTAGACCCACTTCACTTCTCTTGTAGTTTCCTTTCTCTTTTCAGAACAAGAGAATAAAATATATCAAACCAGCGTGTTGCCCCAGCACGGCAAGGTGCTGGCCACATTTTGGCTTCTGTTGGAGAAAGTCATCGAGGGGACATGACCTTCAGTTGACCCCTGAGCTGGCGGTGGGCAATCGGAGGCTCATCATCCCCTCCCCTATCCTTGCAATGTATATTCCAAACACTGTTCTGGCACCAGGAGTCTGCTTCAAGGATGCAGCCTTGAGAGAGCAAAGTGCTGCTGAGACCATCTGGACGATATACTACTGACCCCTACTGCGGGTTGTGTGTAATATAAACTTGTAAGATTCTGGCAGGCAGGTGGAGAGATCCACTTGCCTTGCAGGGCCCAGGGCAGGCCTTGTAAGTTCCCTTGCTTATTACCCCCACCATCCACCCATCTGGAGACATCTGCCTCCTCCTTTGGTCTCTCCTTGCCCTCTGTATATGGGAGTCCAGTTTTGATCTCCCCCAGCCCCCAGGCAGCTCTTAAGGTTTGCAACCAACAGCTTGTGTGTCATCTCTTTTCTTTTTTGCAAGGCTAACAGTTGCTAAGAAACCTTTTTGAAACCCTAAGAGTCACCCGATGAGGACTATTAAGAATCAATGCCTTCCAGTGAGGGCCACAACACAGAGAGTCTAATTTGTGAAGTTGCATATAGACTGACGTGGGCTCCGAGTCCTGGTGAGCAAACCTCCTTCGTAACATCGCTCCTTCCCCTTAATTATTGGGGAGTATGGTTGCAGGTTCCTTGCAAATTGTGCTGCAGACTGACATAATTAAGCCTAGAGCCAACGAGATTCTTCCTTAGATACTAAAAGTGTCTGTGTTGCAAATAATAATGTCATCATCTCTTTCATAGAAAGCACTTTCCTGAAGAGCTGCATGTTAATTTCACCACATTTGCAGGAATTCATTTGGGTAGTGGTGGGGGTGGTCTTTGATGATGATTTTTCATCTCCTATGAACTTGACAGGTGTTTCAATTAGGAAGTGAATTCCCTACACACACACACACACACACACACACACACACACACACCCGCACCTCTCCCCACCAGGAACCCTTACAGAAATGCTTTCCCAACCACATGTTCTAAATGGGGACATGTTGTCAATAATCACACTTCTATGAGGAGGCAGTGACTCTATTTACTGAGTTGACATACCCAGAGGAAAGTGGCTTTCTTCCTTTAGAGAGGGGAAAAAAAAAAAAAAATAAATACTTTAAAAAAAGAATGGTGCTTTCCCCAGGAATATTACAAACACTCCATATCTTTCTTCCTTCCTTTCTTCCTTCTTGTACATATTTTTCAAAGGTTTGGGAAACGGGTGTGGGCAATGTTCCAGGCGGGAACAGCAAGGGAATTTGGTTTGGTTGACGTTCACAGGGATAGCAGGTTTAAAGTTTGGGATCTGGCAAATAAGCCACAAAGGGTTGGTCTATCAGGCTGGCTTCTTTCCCAAGCAGTCTCCCTGCATTCTCCTTGTGACAAACAGGGGGCAGTCTCTATTAATTAAAGCCTGGAACAGCAGCCAAAGTGAGTCTCCTCTGAGGACTGGACTCAAATTTCTGTGACAGGCAGTATTTTACAGAGATTGGAGACAGATTCTAATATGGACTTTTCTGTCTAGATTTTGTCTCTTTTCACGAAGGTGTTTTTTTGTTTGTTTTGTTCTGTCTCTCTCTATTAAAATCAAATTTAAATGTGTCTGAACAACCCCAACTCTTGCAGGAAGGTGTCTGTGACCTATCATCCTACCAGGCCCTTGTCCTAGGCTCCCAGCCCTGATGCTTGCTGGGAGGTACCTCGGTGGGGTGCAGTGGGGGTGGGCAGGCAGGAAAGCAGAAGTTAGGAGTCTGGCATTCTGCACCCAGCCCTGGCTTTCCCATTTGCTGACCATGTGACCTTGGGACAAAGACCTTAACCTCTCTGAGCCTCAGCCTCTTGGACCTTGGCAGGCCTGCTGGAAGGGTCCTTTCCAATTCTGATTTAGTGCCTAGAAATATCCCAATCCCTCTGTGTGGTCCTGACAGCAGAAACTCCATTGTCTGTCCCTGTTGTTTGCATTTCTTTCCTCCCTTGGTTTCACACCAAGGGTCTTGCATAAGAGTTTAGTAAGTTCATCAAAACAGCCTATAAATAGTTTTTGAGTGTTTCTCATGCTTCTTGCTGCTGTAGGTGCTGGGAGATGCTGCAGGACTCAAGGCCCCTTTCTGCCCTAGAGTTTACCGTTCAATGTGCGGAGATAGGCAAAAACCAAATACATAATGTAATGTCAGATGGACAGGGAGTCTGGAGGCCCAATTTAGGCAGGCACTACCCGCAATGGTTACAACACAGACCCTGGAGTCACATTTCTTGGGTCAGATGCCAACTGTGTAGCGTCCCTTGCTGCTCTACTGTGGGCATCTGGTTTAATCGCTTTGGGCTTCAGTCCCTCCCTCTGTTGTGTGGGCCTCGCAGTATCACCTAGAGATAGAGTTACAGGAGATCAGTCACTCCAGTGGTTTAGCAACTATTCCCAGATTGTCTGCGAGATGCTAGGCATGCTTTGAGCATCTGTGAGGAGGTGACTTTAGAAAACACAAGCTTAGTGGGTATATTGTAGGCATCAGATGTCAGCCATCATTAGTTCTCACACACCAATGCTTGTGTTTGTAGAGGTTCACACAGTGGTGGTGGGTGTGGGTCGACCCATATGCCACACTGCCGTATTTTGGGAACCTCATTCCGATGGCTCTGATGCATTTAGACTAAACAATCTCACACTTTGTCCAGGTGGGTTTGGGACATAATACAGCCCGCGATTCAGTGAGTCTCCGAGGGCTGGCATACTCCTGGATATGCTGGGTCAGTGTCAGCCTGGTTCATTTTTTGCTGGAACAGGGTCATTCTATGCTAGTCTTTCAGAAGACAGGAGGTGACATTCTTCCAAGAGAAGGCACAGTTAGCCAAACTCCCTGTCATTTTGAGAAAACTTGCAAAGGAGTTCAGTAACCACCTCCCCACCATGCTTTTTCGGTTAGAGAACCTCTATGTCATTTTATTGGTGGCCCAACTTTTTGGTGCTTTGAAAATGCCCGGAGAAGCCCCTGACTGACGCCCAGTGGAGGGGAGCGTGGTGGAGACATCATTCCCCTGCAAACCGCCCAGCTGACTGCAAGGTGTATACTTAGTTAATGCAATTTAAAAAAAAACAAAACAAAACACAGGGGCTTGTGGAGATCTAAATTCAGTGTAGCAACTTTGGTGCAAATCCTGTTTTGGGGGCTATTGGAGTCAAACTCAAGCAGAGGAAAGAAGTGGGATAAATGAGAGAGGGCCAACTGATTCCAGCTGGAATCAGCTGAGTGGAGAGGGCAGATTTGGAAATGCTGAAGGGCAAGGACCAGAGGCTGGAAGCCCGGGAAGCAAGGCCGGACTGCACCACCTCGGGTGAGGATGTCTGGGGAGCTCCTTGACCAAGGGGCCAGCTGACTCCAGAGACCCACGCGCGAGCTCCAGATGCGGGAGGTGGCTGAGGCTAGGTGTCCAGGCTTTGTGCTGCACTGGATCTGGGCGTGCTGTGTGCCCTCCTGTAGAACGCAGGGAACGCCCCCGCGAGGTCTTAGAAGGACACAAGTGGCAGGTCCTGGGGCCTGGGAGAGTCCCAAGGAAAGACCTTCCGGGACATGGGACGTGCCCCTGCCTGGGCCTGGTCTGCTGCCTCTTCCTACCCCCTGGGCTTCTTTGACTTCAGTTCCTCCCACGGCCCTCCCCCGGGGGTCCTTACCCTGGGGCCAGTGGCTTGCCACCCCGCCTTCCCAGCTCAGTCTTGGTCCTAGGCAAGTCCCAGGGAGTAGAACCACCCCGGACGCGCGCCTGGCTAGAGGGCTCAGTCGGGGAAGGGAAGGGCGAGACGGCCCGGGCACCCTGGAGGGGCGATCCTGATCAGACTGTGTCTCAGTCTGCCTTGGAGTGGAAGCCACTTAGTCTGTCCCTACCTAAGCCCTGCGAATCCCCCCTTCCCTGGAGGGCAGATTCGAACCGCAGCTCCTGCGCACTCACGCCTGAAAAAGCCAGGGGCTGAGCCGCCTCTTCGCCCGGAACAGGTCTGAGCCGCGCCTCCCTCCCGGAGAGGGCGCGGAAGGTCCCGCAGCCATCCTCCACCTGCTGGGAAACCCGAGCGGTGCCTTCAGCCCCAGTGGCTGCCGACGCTCACTCCTCCCCGCCAGCTAGCCTAGCTCAGCTCTGCACCCCCGCCCCGCCCCCCAACTCGCTCCCGCCAGCCCTGCCGACTCACCTCTTCCGCGCCCCCGC
This sequence comes from Panthera onca, assembly GCF_046562875.1. NCBI lineage: Eukaryota > Metazoa > Chordata > Mammalia > Carnivora > Felidae > Panthera > Panthera onca. The sequence goes on along the minus strand of NC_138340.1, from coordinate 36,932,303 downwards.
CTCTTTGGAGCTAGCGACCTTTCCACCCCTCGTTCCCTCCTGCCCCCTCCCCCTTTCCTCCTGCCCTCTCTTCATACCAAAAGCGTTGCTTGGCTCTCTCCAGGGGACTTAGCAAGCTGGAGAGCTGAGAGGGATCGCAGGGCGGCTAGTCCGGAGCCTTCGGCCTAGGCGAGGCACGGAGCGACCCACTCGCCGCTGCTCTCCGGCCTCCGCCTCTCCCTGTAGGGAGCCGGATCTGCACCCGGCGCTTGCCCCCACTCGTCCTCCCCAAGCCCCGCCAGGCGCGCTCCTGCCCGCCTGGCCCCTCCCCTTAGGCGCGCTGCGCGCGGCGCCTGGGAGGCGAACGCGGGCTGAGCCCAGCGCAGGGGCCGCCCACCACCGAGCACCCGGCACCTCTCCCTGCCTGTGCGGCTGGCGGCGACTCGCAGTCCCCGGCAACAGCCTCGGCAGCTTCGGCCGCGCCTGGAGAGGCGGCCGGCCGAGCCCAGGCTGCGAGACATGATCCGTAGCGTCCTCCGGCTGCTCCTCGGCAGCTTCCTTCCCGAGCTGTGCGCCCGTGTGTGCCGGGCGCAGGAGCGAGCGGGGCACGGGCAGCTGGCTCAGCTGGGCTGCGTGGTAGTGCTGGCGCGGGGAGGGGGGCGTGCAGCCGCTCTGGGGGCCGCCTCGGAAGAGGCCAGCGAGGGCGCGGGGGTCTGGGACGCGTTCCCCACCCGAGCGCCCACGCCGAACTTCTGCCGGGGCTACTTCGATATCAGGGACGAGTGGGACCAGCCGTTCAGTTGTTCCTCGGGCGACTTCATCTTCTGCTGAGGGACTTGTGACTTGCGGTTCTGCTGCACATTTTAAGAAGCGGCGACTGAACCAGAGCACCTGCACGGACTCTGACATTCCGCTGTGGCTCAACACCCGCAAGCCCCCCGCGCGCAAGGACGGCCCCCAGTACCACCCCACGAAGGACAAGACCAACCTGATCCTTTACATCATGTGCGGGGTGCTGGCCGTCATGCTTGTAGGCATCTTCACCAAGCTGGGGCTGGAGAAAGCGCACCGGCGGCAAAGGAAGCCAAGTCCAGGTAGGCTGCCTCCCCTCCACCCAACTCCGTCGCCTCCCCTCCAGGCGCCGCTCTCCCTCCTCTTCCCTCTCCACCTTTCCTTGGGCAATGGCGCTCCCCCCACCCCCCAACCCCCATCTCCGCTGGCGGAGATCGCCAGGGCAGCCAACTTCGGCTCCAAGCGCGGAGAAGGGGCGCTGGGCTCCGCACAGGTGTGGACTTGACCGCGTGTGTGTATGTAGGGGGTGGTCTCTGCACCACCCCTCACCGTCTCGCTGCCCTTTCCCACCTAGGATTCAAGCGGATCTGAGACACACAACAGCCCGGGAGCTCAGGGCCCCGGAGTCTTGGGTTTTGGCGAGGGGTCTACCCCTCGAATTCCAGATGCCAGCTTCTAGGTAAACAGGGCAGGCGGCCCCGAAAAGGAAGGGCGGCATGTGTGAGGGAGGGAAGCAGTGTGTGCCGCCTGCAGCTCGTAAGGCTCCCGAAAACGAAGCGAGGGAGGTGGAGAGAGAGAGGGGAGGGCGAGAAGAAAAGCCTTGCCTGGAGCGGCCTGTTTCTCTCCCTGAGCTGCCAGGTTCCTGGAATTGGGACCTTGGTTGCCTCCCCGCCACCCGGACCCCTGCCCGCTTTCCGCTGTTGCCACTTCTCCCTGCTGGGGGCCAGGGCCTCCGCCCTGCGCTGTGCCCCTTGCAGGGGTTGTCGAGGACTCCAAGGGCGGGAGCCCCCCTCCTGCCCCACTGATTCCTCAACTTTCCCTCAACTTTCATTTTGCAAGTCCTAGTGATGGCGAGTTGCAGCAGATGGGAGAAGGCACTTTGGGATTAATGGAGCGATTTTCCTTGTGCCTTTTAAAAAAGTGTCTAAATTGATTCGCACAACCCTGTAACTTTGGAGGCAGAGTACACAGCCACCGGGAAGCAGCCCCCAGACGCGACGCAGGCCAGGGTTGGCAGGAGGTCTGGGCGGGAGGGGTTGGAGAGCGACTGGCGGTCTTGGAACAGCTGGGTGTCTGGGCGCTAGCTAGCTCGATCTTGCCGAGTGTGGGCAACGGGGTCGCCATGTGTCCCTCCCCCCAACCCCCTACACACAGACACACACCCTCCCCACACCTCCGGCTGGGGCCCATGTGTGCTCCTGTGGATGCAGGAACTGGGTGCGTCTGCCTAAAAAACCTGAACAAAGAGACCCACCCAAAATAGGCGAAGGAACATTACCACCGCACTAGCAATTATTTTCTATTTATACGCAGAGTATCCGATGTTTTTTTTTCCCCCCCAGAGGGGAGGGATTTGGGGCAAGAGGTGAGGAAATTCCTCTTGGTTTGGGTCAGCAGGGAGGTGTGGGTGGATGTTGGGGTGTTGAAGCACAAAAGTTAGCTTGGAGAGGATTCAGGAAACTCTGACCAACTGAGAGAGTAACACGCTGGCCCCGCCCACCTCCTGCACCTCTAAGATGCCCTGTGGCCAGCCCCACAGGCAGGAGTTTCACTTCCCCGCAGTCCCCGCCAGTCCCTGTAGTTTCCCTGGGGTCTGTGTTAAGGTGAAGGAAGACTAGGGCGGCGGGACTGTGGCAGGCGACGGGTGTGGCCTTGGTAGGGAGAGAGTCCCCCAGGGATAGGTAGGCTGCCTTGCAGATTCATATTAATTCCTCTGCTGAAGTATCCACTGAGCCCTTCCCTTGCAAACCAGCGATGCCAAGGAGCCCTCCTGGGTGTTTGGGTGGGGGATGAAGGAGGGTAGGAAAGGCAGGTGAAGGAGGGTAAGAAAGGCGGGAGAAGGGGAGGTGGGAAGGTGGGAGCTGAGCTAAGGGTGGGCGGCTCCCTTTGGCCTGCAGAGGGGGAAGGTGATGTGTGATCTTCAGGCTCTGTGTGATCTGGGTATTCCTGTTGAGACAGAGCTCCACTGCAGACCTGAGGGCTCAGGAGGGAATCTTATTCCTGTCTTGCCACCTTGCAGCTCTGTCTGGAGAAGAGAATCCCCCCAGCTTAGTTGGTTGCAGCCACTTCTTCAGGGACCACCAAAGGGCTGGTTGGGTGTGGAATATCGGGGCATCCACACCTCTGAAAGAGCCTGGACACAAGACTCTCCGGGTACACAGTTTGGGAATTCCAGAATGCCATGGAAGTACATTCTCTTGAAGAGAAAGGATAGTTGATTTTTATTGGCAGTTTCCCAGGTGTGGTTTTCAACCCCAGCTGCTGTTTAGGACCACCTGGAGTGCTTTAAAAAACAAAACAAAACAAAACAACACAAAACAACACAACCCTCTTGCTAGGGGCCTGCCCCAGGCAATTTAGATCACAGTCTCTAGGGTTGCTGAGTCTTTGTACTTCTGTAAAGCTCTCTAGGCTTTCCGGTGCGTGGCCAGTTACTGTTACTGAAAAGGAAAGAACATTTGCCAGGCACTGCACTAGAGGTGTGTGTGTGTGTGTGTGTGTGTGTGTGTGTGTGTGTGTGTACTTGAGTGCATGTGTGTGTAAACACTCCTTTAGTGTGCATGACCACCTTAGGAGACAGGTGCTAATAGTTCCCACTTATAGATGACAAAATCATGGCTGAGGTTGGGTGGCTTCTCCAAGGTCACCCAGTTAGTTATAAAACTGCAGTCCCCAGCCCCCTGATTTCATGTGTGTTTTCAGTTTGAGTGAGCATTGGGTGGGGGTGGGCAGCTTCCTAGAATGCATATTCTTGTGTTCTGTCCAGAAAGGGAAACATTCTGGGTCAGTAAAGGTCTGGGATGAGCCCCAGAAATCCGCATGTAGCAGCCTCCCTGAATGGCTCCTCAAAAGTGGCCTACATGTTTAAGGAAGAGTGTTCTTGAGTTTGGGACTATTTTACAGTCTTGGAGATGGATGCATTAATCCAATGCCACTCTCTTATTTGCATTTGCTTGTGTGTTTTCTGCACGTATTTCTGCTTTGTGTATTTGTGTATTTGTGGTGCTGGGGGCTGCCCCCAGGACCGTCGAAATGCATGGTGCCCTGTGTATGCAATTAACCATTTCAAGTCCCAGCCACAGGTCAGCGGGTACCCGAGTGGCATATACCCAGCTACCTGAGAGCTTCCGGGTGAAATTACCATCTCGACCACAGCCTCTTAATTTATTTTGTCTTGGGCTGTGCGGGTCCCTGAGATGAAGGGTTCATTCTCATTTCATCGGAAAGCAGCCCCACATCACCAACTGCTCCTCGTGACCTGTGCAATTGTGGTATCCCAGAAGAGTCCTTCGTGATGTCAGTTTTCAGACCCAGAATCCTGGGCATGTCGGCTGCTCCTTTTTGGGCTGACTGGGACTCGAAAACAGGGGAAAGTTGCTAATTCCAGGAGCTGTGGAATCCATGGGCATGCTGGGGTCTTGCCCATGATATAGGAATATATTCAGAGACCCTCATCCATCAGCCACAGCAGCCTTATATTCTGCCACCATGTATCGGAACAAGTGACTGCAAACAGTGGCTGGCTGTGGTTACCCAGGGTAACCAGCTGTGGTTACTGGTTTAGTCTGCAAGGTATTGCTATATATGTATTTTTTTTAAATGTATGTTTATTTTAGAGAGTGAGAGAGAGACAGATCATGAGCAGGGGAGGGGCAGAGAGAGAGAGAGAGAGGGAGACACAGAATCTGAACCAGGCTCTAGGCTCTGAGCTGTCAGCACAGAGCCCAACACAGAGCTCGAACCCGGGAACGGAGAGATCATGACCTAGGCTGAAGTCAGAGGCCCAACCAACTGAGCCACCCAGGCACCACTATTTATGTATTCTTATTTTTAAGTTTCTCTCTCTCTCTCTCTTTTTTTTACTGTGAAACATTTTACAGATACAAAAGACAAAACTTGAAAGAAGGATAAAAATGTCTTTAGGGTTTTTCACTCCCGGTACGACTGCCATTGGGCCGGCTCATTCTCAGTTGTGGGGGGCTGTTCTGTGCATCGTAGGGTGTCTGGCAGCCTGCTTCGACTCCCCCCATTAGGTGCCAGTAGCACCCCCTTACAACCCAGCTGTGAGATAAAAAAAATGTCCTCAGCCATAGCCACATGTCATCCGGGGGTAGAATCACCCCCAGTTGAGAGTTACTAATCTAGGCCACGCAATTATGAGTATCTTGTCATATCTGCTTTAGCACCCACTCTGTATTTTCATTTGCTCTCTTCCTTTCTCCCTAAATACTTCAGCGTGGATCGCCTAAGAACAAGGACATTTTCCCACACAACACAATCCCAGGATCGCACTCAAGAAGGACAGAAACTCTAATACCATCAAAAAGCCAATTACGGTAACATTCTCCTTGTCATGCCAGAAATGTCCTCTGGAGCTTGGGCTTCCAAACTCGGATCCAGTCAAGCCTCACTGCATCTGGGCTGTAAAATTTCTTCAGTGTCTGTTATGTATTGTGTTTGAAGCCCAACTTAGAACCGAGGAGATTTCACATAGAAATCCCAATTTCTGACTTCTCTTGAGAAATCGGTAGAACCGACAACACCAGAGTGCATTTTCCCAAGGAAGCTGTTGGTTGCCTCCCGGGGGTGACTTCCCTCTTTAGGAAGCTCTCAGGTCTCCTCCGTCTCCACCACCACCCAGTTCCCTTAGTGCTGGTCCCTGCAGTGCCTGGAGATGCAGTCAGGCCGACCTCATCCGATGGCCGGAGATTCCATCCAGCCTGGCCACTTAAGAGTTGTGTGGCCTTGGGAAAGTGACTTCACCTCTCTGAGTTTTAGGTTCTTGTCTGTAAATTGCGACCATGGTGATCCCTGTGTCATAGGCTTGTGCGAGCGTTTCACTGAGACTGGGCTTGGGAGGCCCTTAGCACAGGACCTCTTTATGGTCACTGCTCAGCAACTTTTACCCCTTTGCCATCACCCTTATTATTGGAATTTTCTACCCCTGACCTGCCAAAGCGGTAAATGTTGTAGTCTGAAACTCAGTACCTAGGTCTGGCTCTGTTATATGTTTTTAGCTGTGTGACATTGGTCAAGGCTCCTAAGTCCTTCAGGGTTAAGCAGCGGAGCGTGACAGGTTCAGAATAGGAGAGAAGACCCAGGTAGGCCACATTGAATACCTTGCAAAGTGTTGGCCTGGGTGATATTAAAGAACCCTTGTCCAGCCTGCTATTTTGCCGTGAGCTTGGGTATAAATTCTCCTTTAATTTCAGGTCCTGCCCCACTGAGGCAGCCCTTAGGACAGTGTGCCTTTGAAGAGGCACAGATTGCTTTCCATGAGGATGAACAAGGCCCTGGGGAGTGGAGGAGTCAGGCTTCCAACCCAGACAGTCTGAGGCCAGAGCACAGGTCCTTGACCACTAGGCTGCACGGCCTTTGAGTGGACACGTGCAGGACTTACGTGCTCTCAGATCACAAAGAAGTGCTTATGGTTATGCAAATGGCAACACATGCAGGGAGGCCAGTTCAAGGAGCCGCTGGAAGATCAAGACCAGGAGTGTTTCCTGCATCTGCCCCTGGCAGGGCCAGTGCCCTTTGAGGAGGCATTGATGAGAAATGACCTTGGGGGCAGGAATGCCTGTATGAAGCTCCATAAACTTGAGGCCAGGAGGGAACACATGCCATTGTTTTGCCCATCTTCAAACAGAATCAGAAATCCAAGTGGCACATTACACAGCACAGTGTCCCGGGTGCTTTTCAAACTTGCTTCAGACGAGCTGGAGTCCCTTCTATTTATTTTTTTTTATTTTTATTTTTTTGGAGTCTCTTTTAAAGAAGTGGCCTCAAATGATAAATGTCTTCCCTTCTTTTGCCTCTTCTCTCTTCTTCCTGCTTCCCCTTTATCCTGCATGTCTGTGGTTACCTTCTGGCTTTCACCAGCTCCCCAGCTTGGAGAAACTCTTGCAGGCACATCTCGTTGCCCATGGAGTAGTCTCTCTATATCCTTTTTCATGGCAGGTTACTTCTCTTTGGGCAATGGAGTCCTTGCATTTTAGCAGTCACCTTCAGTGGGGTATACGTTACACGATAAAAGGCACACATTTTAAGTTTAAGTGTGGTTTGAGGAGCTTTGCCTGTACCTGTGTAACCACCGCTCCAGAAAGTTACCTCATTCCCACAACCCTTGCGTTCTTGAAAGACTAAAAGATGCTTCTGATACAAGAGGAAATGCTCCGGAATCCTAGCCAAGTGTTTAAATGTCAGAACACAGTTTAGACCTCGGGACTCCTGGAAGCTTTGAAGCAAGATGAGGAGGTTCTGAGCTCTGTTTGGGAATGTTGGGGTCTTTTATTTGCTCGCTGTAATTGGAAAGTGAAGGAACGCCATATTCTCTTTTTGTTCCTCAAATATGCCAAGCTCATTGCTACCTTGGAGCTGTTGTGTTGGCTTGGCTTGAATTCTCCTCCATCAGACCTCACATGCTGGCTTCCTCACCATTGAGGTCTCCGCTCCAGTGTCGCCTTCTCTGAGAAGCCATCCCTGAAGACCCAGGCTCAGTTACCACAGCCCCCCACCCCCACCCCACTCCAGCCCATCGCTTGGTGTTACTTGCTTCATTTCACATTACAGCCTAAAATTAACTTATTAATTTCCTGGTTTGCTACTTGATTATCTGTCTCTTTACATTACTGTCCACAGTGCCTAGAACAGTATCTGGCACAGAGGAATTCTGGTTTCTGACATCCCAGTTTACAAAAGAAAGTATCTCCTCTTTTATTCATTCTTTATTCATTCATTCATTCACCCATTCACATATTCATTTCATAGGTATTTATTGAGCACCTATGGCATACCTAGCACTGTTTTGAGAGCTATAATAGTGACAGTACAGACACAATCCCTGCACTCAAAGAACTAACACTCAAATGGTTCGAGACAAGTAACACACAAGTAAATCTTAAAAGAAATTGACACTAAATTGAACCTTATGAAATTGTCAATATTCAATCATCTTTGACAGTAAAAATGGCAATGTTTCAACCTAATTGTTCTGAACTGGGACAAGTGATATCAAGGAAAAGTATAGTTTCTTTAGTGAGTACCTGTATTAGGGTTCCCCAGAGAAACAGGACCTATAGGAGATATCGATATCTATATCTATATCTATCTATATCTAGATATATACATATACATATAGAGAGAGAGATAGAGAGAGAGAGATACATTATGTGCACTTGCAATTAGGAAGTCTGAAATCAGTAGAACTGACACCCCAGTTTGAAGGCTGTCAGGCAGGAAAATTCCCTTTTACTCAAGAGAGGGTCGGCCTTTTGGTCTGTACATGCCTTCAACTGATTAGACGAGGCCCACCCGAATGATGGAGCACAATGTACTCAGTCTCTTGGCTGTCAATGTTCATCTCATGCAAACGCACATTCTCAGATGCATCCAAAATGACCTTTGACCAAATATTTGGGCACCCTGTGGCCCAGTCAGGTGGACACTTAAAAGTTACCATTATAGTTCTTTTAGGAACTTACTACTCAGAGTGTGTCCTGTGGAACAGCCTCATTTTCATGACCTGGGAGCTTGAGCGGAAGAATCTCATGCCCTGCCACAGACTTATTGAAATAGAATCTGCATTTTATCAAGGCCCCTAGGTAGCATGAATGCACATTGTTTGAGAAGCACCCAAACTATGTGCCCCAAATAGATGGCAAATCCTTGGGAATTTGGTTTATAGCGCAGAGTTGGTGATTTCCATTGTCTTATTTATGAAGCTTTTTGGACACATGTTTTAACATGTTTTTTTAGTATGTACCCTAATCCATACACATTTGTTGTACTAATAAGTATGTGCGTGTACCGGTGAACAGTTATTAGGTACATTATAAGGCATACATAAAAACGAATTTTAAGCTGAGCTGAAGGTGCAGGAAGTATTATTTTAAAATTTGTTGGTAAGCATGGTGATGTCATACGATCATTAGTTAACATCAAAGCATGATGTATGTTGAGGATGAAACTTACCATTAATAAACAGTCCATATTTTGAATATTTTTCATGAGAGTTTTGATTATTCTTGGCTGACTTTGCTTTGATCTGAATAGAACATCATTGTTTTTAACCTTGTGACAAGCTAGCTGTTGAAGAAAAGGGGAGAGTCGACGCAATTGTTTTCTTGTGCTTCCTCTATCAGTATTTTCTTCAGCCTGCGGTTTTGTTATGGGGTGGGGAGGGGTGGTTTAAGCCATGTGCCTGCTTATTGATGGTTAGCCTCCCTAACCCTAGATAATGTATCTGCATATTTCCTTTAGGGGGGCACATAGCTGTGATATGGGCAACGTACCCCAGTGAGCTCACACATGGCTCTGATAAGGAAGGCATTTCTTGTTGGATGAACCCCAGGGGCAGGGGGTTCTTCTGCCCACTGTGGTTCCATGGCACCCACCTGTCAGGGTCTGAGGCAGAGACTAGAGCATGGACTTGGAGGTCCCGTAGATTTGGGTCCAAACTCATGGGCTCTGCCTCGTACCAATGGTGTGAACTTGGGCAAAGTACATATCCTCTCCCTCCTTCCGTAGAAAGTGGTGGTATTACTATCTCATTCCTTGGATTGCCATGTACAGTAAATGAAATACCGCTTGTAAAACCACTGGCACAGTTCCAAGGGCAGCAGCAACAACAAACAAAACACACACACCTTGTCTTCCCTAGTGTCGTGTTGTGATACTCTGCTACAAACCTGCCTTTGTCCGTGGAACTCTAGTGAGGCACATGGTCAGACTAGGCTTCATCAAAGTGTTACTGCTCCAAGACAAGTTTAGGGGCATGGTGGCTTTTCTCCTTTTTCTTTGTAAGGACAGAGACTCTGGGACAATCTGTGACTTGGGTTGAAGCCATTTGAGATTCTCACTGCAGTGACAGCCTGCTGGTAATGTGAGATCCTAACAGCTTGTGTTAATCCTGGAGACAGGAGGTGAGGACAAGGGAGGCTCTTGAGTGTGGCCCCCCTAACATCTCCACGCACCTTGCTGCCATCCTTCTTGGGGCTGAAGGACAGGAGATTCTAACTCTTCTGAGCTTCCCTTCTCTTTAGGGGAGCTGGTACAAGTAAGCTGATTTCCAAGCAGGAAAGGGCAAAACAGGCTGAGAACTGTTAGTGGCTACAGTGTTCTAGAACCACCTCTAGGAATGTTCACCAGGGGAGAGAACCTTCAAAAGTGTGCAGAGTTGGAGCACATTGCCTTTCTCTTGATCCCACAAAATCAAGCTGACCAACCCTGTAAGGAGGGGGAATCCCTTAGCATCCACAAGAGTCTTGGTAACAGCTTTACAAATCCCGTGATTATATTTGCTGAAGGGTGTGCATCAAAGAGGGCGTCCTCTCCGTATCTGAGCATTTCCTTCTACAAAGTCCGTTCTATTTTGAGAAGCCAGTGCTAGGAAAAAGCTTGGCGTCTCCTAAGGAGCTTGAATGATCTCATGGCAAACCTACAGAGAATGATGTAACTGATCACCCTAACCTTTGGTGACCAACAAACGCAACCAAATTCAAACCTGCTTTGATCCATATCTCCTGCTCTCTGGTTTCCATTTTGCCCGCATCTTGCTATATGCCTGGACTATGTCAGGATCTTTTACATTACAGTGAAAGAAATCTTTTTTTTTCAATATATGAAGTTTATTGTCAAATTGGTTTCCATACAACACCCAGTGCTCATCCCAAAAGCTGCCCTCCTCAATACCCATCACCCACCCTCCCCTCCCTCTCACCCCCCATCAACCCTCAGTTTGTTCTCAGTTTTTAAGAGTCTGTTATGTTTTGGCTCTCTTCCACTCTAACCTCTTTTTTTTTTTTCCTTCCCCTCCCCCATGGGTTTCTGTTACGTTTCTCAGGATCCACTTAAGAGTGAAACCATATGGTATCTGTCTTTCTCTGTATGGCTTACTTCACTTAGCATCACACTCTCCAGTTCCATCCATGTTGCTACAAAGGGCCATATTTCATTCTTTCTCATTGCCACATAGTACTCCATTGTGTATATAAACCACAATTTCTTTATCCATTCATCAGTTGATGGACATTTAGGCTTTTTCCATAATTTGGCTCTTGTTGAGAGTGCTGCTATAAATATTGGGGTACAAGTGCCCCTATGCATCAGTACTCCTGTATCCCTTGGGTAAATTCCTAGCAGTGCTATTGCTGGGTCATAAGGTAGGTCTGTTTTTACTTTTTTGAGGAACCTCCACACTGTTTTCCAGAGTGGCTGCACCAATTTGCATTCCCACCAACAGTGCAAGAGGGTTCCCGTTTCTCCACATCCTTGCCAGCATCTATAGTCTCCTGATTTGTTCATTTTGGCCACTCTGACTGGCATGAGGTGATATCTGAGTGTGGTTTTGATTTGTATTTCCCTGATGAGGAGCGACGTTGAGCATCTTTTCATGTGCCTGTTGGCCATCCGGATGTCTTCTTTAGAGAAGTGTCTATTCATGTTTCCTGCCCATTTCTTCACTGGTTTATTTGTTTTTCGGGTGTGGAGTTTGGTGAGCTCTTTATAGATTTTGGATACTAGCCCTTTGTCCGATATGTCATTTGCAAATATCTTTTCCCATTCCATTGGTTGCCTTTTAGTTTTGTTGGTTGTTTCCTTTGCTGTGCAGAAGCTTTTTATCTTCATAAGGTCCCAGTAGTTCATTTTTGCTTTTAATTCCCTTGCCTTTGGGGATGTGTCAAGTAAGAAATTGCTACGGCTGAGGTCAGAGAGGTCTTTTCCTGCTTTCTCCTCTAGGGTTTGGATGGTTTCCTGTCTCACATTCAGGTCCTTTCTCCATTTTGAGTTTATTTTTGCGAATGGTGTGAGAAAGTGGTCTAGTTTCAATCTTCTGCATGTTGCTGTCCAGTTCTCCCAGCAACATTTGTTAAAGAGACTGTCTTTTATCCATTGGATATTCTTTCCTGCTTCGTCAAAGATTAGTTGGCCATACGTTTGTGGGTCTAGTTCTGGGGTTTCTATTCTATTCCATTGGTCTATGTATCTGTTTTTGTGCCAATACCATGCTGTCTTGATGATGACACCTTTGTAGTAGAGGCTAAAGTCTGGGATTGTGATGCGTCCTGCTTTGGTCTTCTTCTTCAAAATTACTTTGGCTATTCGGGGTCTTTTGTGGTTCCATATGAATTTTAGGATTGCTTGTTCTAGTTTCGAGAAGAATGCTGGTGCAATTTTGATTGGGATTGCATTGAATGTGTAGATAGCTTTGGGCAAAGAGAGAGATTCAGTGGACCACGTCACTGACCTTCAGACATCGCTGGGTCTCAACAGGTATTCTCAGAGCCCTATCTCTCCATCTGTAGATTTTGTGTGCTTCCTTCATCTTAATTTAAAAAAACCTTTTTTTAATGTTTATTTATTTGTGTGTGTGTGTGTGTGTGTGTGTGTGTGTGTGTGTGTGTGTGTGACAGAGAGAGAGAGAGAGATACAGAATCCAAAGCAGGCTCCAGGCTCCCAACTGCCAGCCCAGAGCCGGATACAGGCCTTAAACCTGAGAACTGCAAGATCATGACCTGAGTCCGAGTCGAATGCTTAACCCACAGAGCCATGCAGGAGCCCTCTCATCCTAATTTTAAGATAGGCTTTTTGCCTGGGCTGGCAGCCCTAATGCAGCATGTCCTTAACTTGCAGACCCCAGAGAATGGGACAGCCGTAGTTCTCCACAAGGTTGGAAGAAACCTTACAGAGGTCTGTGATTGGTCTCCGATAGCATGCTGGTCCCTGCACCAATCATGTTGGCCAGGCAGAGTGGTGCTCTGACAGATCACTCTGGGATCACATATTCACTGCTGGCCGTGGGAAGAGTCAAGTACATCCAAATCTCACAGACAGTACAGGACCCCCTTCCAGCAGGTGTGTGTTTGTGTACATGGTGTATTTGAGGGGGAGTTCTTCAAAAGATGAGTTTGTAAACAGACAACAACCATAATGAAAAACCCTCCACGCCCCTTATTCTAATCTGTATTGTTCCTGGTTTGAGTTTATGATTGTTTATATCTACTTGGCTGCCTCAAACCCTTCGTGAAATGCAGTGGAATAAGTAAATGATAAGATGTGGAACATGACTGAAAAGACACATCAGCGCATCTCTCCTTAAAAAAGGAGGGTGGGGTTGGCAGAGAGAGCCGTCATCGGCCAACCTAGTACCAAACTGAGCTGTGGAATGTGCTGCCAGTGGAAAGCTTATCTCGGACCTCCTTCAGAATTCCATTCCGTGATGGGTGTGCTTGTTTAAACAATGACCCCACCTCCATTTGTGGATGTTGACGAGGGACTCATGATAAAGCAAATACCATTTCCCAGATTGAGAACCAAAGCGGACGAGGAAGACACCAGCCCAGGTTTCACATCTCAAAATTCTCGGTTTGGTTTTTGCCATTCTCTCTTCTTCCTCTCTTACAGGGTCTCTCAGCCTTGACATCTTTTTTTTTTTTTTAATGTTTATTTATTTTTGAGAGTCAGAGGGGGCAGGGAGGGGCAGAGAGAGAGAGAGAGAAAAAGAGAGAGAGAGGAGACAGAGGATCCAAAGCAGTGTCTAAGCTGTCAGCTTAGAGCCTGATGCAGGGCTGGACTCAGGAAGCATCAGATCATGACCTGAGGCGAAGTCGGATGCTCAACTGACTGAGCCACCCAGGGGTCCTGACCCTTTGGACATCTTAAGCCAGATAATTCTTTGTTGTGGGAGCTGCCCTGTACATTGTACAGGGTTTAGCAACATCCTTAACCTCTATCCACTAGATGCCAGTTACACACCCACTCCCCAATTATGACAACTAAAAATGTCTCCAGAAATTGCCAGATGTCCCTGGGGGTCAGGGTTGGCGGGGGGGGGGGGGGGGGAGCAAAGTCATCCTGATTGAACCCAATACTCCATTAGAATGTGGCTTCTGAGAGAAGGGAACATATGTGACTTGGTCATATGTTGAACGCCTCTACCTAGCACATTGTCTGGAACTTAGTAAGTGCTCCATGAATATATATATTTTTTCCCAGTAAATCTTTGTTGACTGAATGAACTGGCCCACTTTGAATTCGTGTCTAGGTGCTCTTGGCCTCCAAGCAGCCACATTTCTTCGTGTTAAGGGAACCAAAATCAGCAATTTGTGTAAAGTCTTACCTTGTTTCAGGTGTATGACAAACAATAAACGTTAGCTCCTGGCATTACCGTGATTATGACCATCTCCTTCCTGGAGTGGTGCTTAGCCCAAAGCCATGTGGTTATTTTGCGCTGAAAATCATCACTGTTTCTTGAACCACAGGGAGGGACTCATTTGAACTACTGGAGAATGGGAGAGCAGCAGACATCAAGGGGGTGTCTGAAGAACTTTTGGGGGAGTTCTCTGTGAAATGACATCACCATGGGCTTTTCTTAGAGCCAGAGGTCTTTTACTAGAGAGCAAGTGCAGAACTTAAACGGTTTCTTATTTCGGAAGAGCATTGCACTCTCTGAGCCTGGTGTTTGGAAGTTGTAGGACCTTTTTCAGTGTCAACATGCCTGGGGAGCCGCCCTGGCCTGACGTCCCCAGAAGCTGACTCTGAGACAAGGATTTGAGGGCAAGTCATGTTTTTAGGAGGGGATCCCAGAAAACACTGTTAAGTGTTTCAAGGTAACAAGGTAGGGAAGCCAATGTGTCAGGCCACTTACCACCTGGGTGACTGGTCCTGCTGGGGACTTGGAGAGCAGGATGTGCCTTCAGAGTCATTGCATCTGAGAGGCAGGGAAGGTGGGGAGTTGAGCCACCAAGTTCTAGTTCAGCACTGGTCAAGGGCTGCTTCCAGAGCCACTGATGCTCTGGCACTCCTGGGTTGCCTTGCGTGGGAACCAAGGATGTTCTCCAAACAGGGAGAAAGTTACCAGGCAGAAGGTCACAGGTGTTTGCAGCTGGTGGCACTGGCTGGAGGGGTGGGTGCTGACAGGTTGCTGGCAAGGCACTGACAATATCTGCTATGGGACATTGGTTGGACAGGGGTGATGGTGCTAAAATCCTACAGCATATAAAGGAGACCCTCACAAGGAAGCATCATCCCACCCTGAATAGACATCCCTCTGGGAAACATGATAAATGAAAATGGATATTTCCTTTCTCCTTTGGATTCCGGCAAGAAAGAACCGTTTCTGTTTGTTTCATTTTATAAAAACAATAACTGTTATTTTTTTCCTGGTTATTAATGGCATAGTTGCTCCGTGTAGAAAATGCAAAGTACAAGAAGAAAATCCCTGAAACACATACAACTTACTGCATCTCATTTTTATTCCCTTTATAGGCAGTAGAAGTCATGGCTAGAAAAAAACGGAGTTGAAAGGCAGTCTTGGGTTCAAACCAAAGTCCAAAACTTACTAGCTGTGTGGCCTCGAACAAGCTAGTTAATGTCTCTAAGCCTTAGTTTCCCCAACTGAAAAATGGGGATAATGATATAGGGTTGTTTTGAGAATTAAACGAGATAGTTTAGAGAGTATTTGGTTTATAAGTAAGCACTCATCAAATAGGGTATCTCCTTTTAGAAATGAGAATAATATCAGCTCTTTATGAATTAAAATTCTTCATATTCTCTTCCCGTGTTTTGTGTTTTATTTTGTTTAGAATTATTTCATTAGTCTGTTCTTAAGACTTAAAACTTTTCACAAACATTATTTTATTTATTTTTAAAATTTTTATTTTATTTTGATTTTATTTTTTATTTTTTAAAATTTACATCCAAATTAGTTAGCATATAGTGAAACAATGATTTCAGGAGTAGATTCCTTAATGCCCCTTACCCATTTAGCCCATCCCCCCTCCCACAACCCCTCCAGGAACCCTCAGTTTGTTCTCCATATTTATGAGTCTCTTCTGTTTTGTCCCCCTCCCTGTTTTTATATTATTTTTGTTTCCCTTCCCTTCTGTTCATCTGTTTTGTCTCTTTAAGCCCTCATATGAGTGAAATCATATGATTTTTGTCTTTCTCTAATTTCACTTAGCATAATACCCTCCAGTTCCACCCACATAGTTGCAAATGGCAAGATTTCATTCTTTTTGATTGCTGGGTAATACTCCATTGTATATATATACACCACATCTTCTTTATCCATTCATCCATCGATGGACATTTGGGCTCTTTCCATACTTTGGCTATTGTTGACGTGCTGCTATAAACATGGGGGTGCATGTGTCCCTTCGAAACAGCACACCTGTATCCCTTATATAAATGCCTAGTAGTGCAATAGCTGGGTCGTAAGGTAGTTCTATTTTTAGTTTTTTGAGGAACCTCCATACTGTTTTCCAGAGTGGCTGCACCAGCTTGCATTCCCACCAATGATGCAAAAGAGATCCTCTTTCTCCGCATCCTCACCAACATCTGTTGTTGCCTGGGTTGCTAATGTTAGCCATTCTGACAGGTATAAGGTGGTATCTCATTGTGGCTTTGATTTGTATTTCCCTGATGATGAGTGATGTTGAGCATTTTTTCATGTGTCGGTTGGCCATATGGATTTCTTTGGAGAAGTATCTATTCATGTCTTGTGCCCATTTCTTCACTGGATTATTTGTTTTGGGGTGTTGAGTTTAATAAGTTCTTTATAGATTTTGGATACTAACCCTTTATCTGATATGTCATCTGCAAATATCTTCTCACATTCTGTCGGTTGCCTTTTAGTTTTGCTGATTGTTTCCTTCATTGTGCAGAAGCTTTTTATTTTGATGAGGTCCCCGTAGTTCATTTTTGCTTTTGTTTCCCTTGCCTCCGGAGATGTGTTGAGTAAGAAGTTGCTGTGGCCAAGATCAAAGAGGTTTTTGCCTGCTTTCTCCTTGAGGATTTTGATGGCTTCCTGTCTTACATTGAGGTCTTTCATCCACTTTGAGTTTATTTTTGTGTATGGTATAAGAAAGTGGTCCAGGTTCATTCTTCTGCATGTCGCTGTCCAGTTTTCCCAGCACCACTTGCTGAAGAGACTGTCTTTATTCCACTGGATATTCTTTCCTGCTTTGTCAAAGGTTAGTTACCCATACTTTGTAGGTCCATTTCTGGGTTGTCTGTTCTTGTGCCAGTACCTTACTGTCTTGATGATTACAGCTTTGTAGTATAGCTTGAAGTCTGGGGTTGTGATGCCTCCAGCTTTGGTTTTGTTTTTCAAGATCGCTTTGGTGATTTGGGGTCTTTTCTGGTTCCATACACATTGTAGGATTATTTGTTCTAGCTCTGTGAAGAATGCTGGTGTTACTTTGATAAGGATTGCATTGAATATGTAGATTGCTTTGGGTAGTATCAACATTTTAACAATATTTGTTCTTCCTCTCCAGGAGCATGGAATCTTTTTCCATTTTTTTTGGTGTCTTCTTCAATTTCTTTCATAAGATTTCTATAGTTTTCAGTGTATAGATTTTTCACTTCTTTGGTTAGATTTATTCCTAGGTATTTTATGGTTTTTTTGCAACTGTAAATGGGATCAATTCCTTGATTTCTCTTTCTGTCGCTTTATTGTTGGTGTATAGGAATGCAACCAATTTTTGTGCATTGATTTTATATACTGCAACTTTGCTGAATTCATGAATTAATTTTAGCAGTTTTTTGGTGAAATATTTTGGGTTTTCCATATAGAGTATCATGTCATCTGTGAAGAATGAAAGTTTGACCTCCTCCTGGCCAATTTGGATGCCTTTTATTTCTTTGTGTTGTCTGATTGCAGAGGCTAACACTTCCAATACTATGTTGAATAACAGTGGCAAGAGTGGACATCCCTTTCTTGTTCCTGACCTTAAGGGGAAAGCTGTCAGTTTTTCCCCATTGAGGATGATATTAGTGTTGGGTCATTCATATATAGCTTTTATGATCTCGAGGTATGCTCCTTCTATCCCTGCTTTCTTGAAGGTTTTTATCAAGAAAGGATGCTGTGTTTTGTCAAATGCTTTCTCTGCATCTATTGAGAGGATCATATGGTTCTTGTCCTTTCTTTTATTGATGTGATGAATCACAATGATTGTTTTGCAGATATTGAACCAGTCCTGCCTCCCAGGTATAAATCCCACTTGGTCATGGTGAATAATTTTTTCAATGTATTGTTGGA
Source organism: Panthera onca (assembly GCF_046562875.1). Classification (NCBI taxonomy): domain Eukaryota; kingdom Metazoa; phylum Chordata; class Mammalia; order Carnivora; family Felidae; genus Panthera; species Panthera onca. Next base: position 36,914,272 of record NC_138340.1, on the reverse strand, counting down.
TCCAGTTGGCTAATATCTTGTTGAGGATTTTTGCATCCATGTTCATCAAGGAAATTGGTCTATAGTTCTCCTTTTTAGTGGGGTCTCTGTCTGGTTTTGGAATCAAGGTAATGCTGGCTTCATAGAAAGAGTTTGGAAGTTTTCCTTCCATTTCTATTTTTTGGAACACCTTCAAGAGAATAGGTGTTAACTCTTCCTTAAATGTTTGGTAGAATTCCCCTGGAAAGCCATTTGGCCCTGGACTCTTGTTTTTGGGGAGATTTTTGATTACTAATTCGATTTCCTTACTGGTTATGGGTCAGTTCAAATTTTCTATTTCTTCCTGTTTCAGTTTTGGTAGTGTATTTGTTTCTAGGAATTTGTCCATTTCTTCCAGATTGCCCATTTTATTGGCATATAATTGCTCATAATATTCTCCTATTATTGTTTTTATTTCTGTTGTGTTGGTTGTGATCTCTCCTCTTTCATTCTTGATTTTACTTATTTGGGTCCTTTCCTTTTTCTTCTTGATCAAACTGGCTAGTGGTTTATCAATTTTGTTAATTCTTTCAAAGAACCAGCTTCTGGTTTCATTGATCTGTTCTACTGTTTTTTTGGTTTCGAGAGCATTAATTTCTGCTCTAATCTTTATTATTTCCTGTCTTTTGCTTGTTTTGGGTTTTATTTGCTGTTCTTTTTCCAGCTCCTTAAGGCCTAAGGTTAGGTTGTGTGTCTGAGATCTTTCTTCCTTCTTTAGGAAGGCCTGGATTGCTATATACTTTCCTCTTATGGCCATCTTTGCTGCGTCCCAGAGATTTTGGGTTATGGTGCTATCATTTTCATTGACTTCCATATACTTTTTAATTTCCTCCTTAAGTGCTTCATTAGCCCATTCATTCTTTAGTAGGATGTTCTTCAGTCTCCAATATTTGTTACCTTTCCAAATTTTTTTTTGTGGTTGATTTTGAGTTTCATAGCATTGTGGTCTGAAAATATGCACAGTATGATCTCGATCTTTTTATACTTACTTAGGGCTGATTTGTGTCCCAGTATGTGATCTATTCTGGAGAACGTTCCATGTGCACTGGAGAAGAATGTATATTCTGCTGCTTCAGGATGAAATGTTCTGAATATATCTGTTAAGTCCATCTGGTCCAGTGTGTCATTCAAAGCCATTGTTTCCTTGTTGATTTTTTGATTGGATGATCTGTCCATTGCTGTGAGTGGGGTATTGAAGTCTCCTACTATTATGGTATTACTATCGATCAGTTTCTTTATGTTTGTGATTAATTGATTTATATATTTGGGTGCTGCCACATTTGGTGCATAAATGTTTACAATTGTTAGGTCTTCTTGGTGGATAGACCCCTTGATTATGATATAATGCCCTTCTGCATCTCTTGATACAATCTTTATTTTAAAGTCTACATAGCCTGATATAAGTATAGCTACTCCAGCTTTCTTTTATTGACCATTAGCATGATAGATGGTTCTCCATCCCCTTATTTTCAATCTGAAGGTGTCTTTAGGTCTAAAGTGGGTCTCTTGTAAACAGCATATAGATGGATCTTGTTTTCTTATCCATTCTGTTACCTTATGTCTTTTGATTGGAGCATTTAGTCCATTGATGTTTAGAGTGAGTACTGAAAGATATGAGTTTATTGCCATTATGATGCTTGTAGAGTTGGAGTTTCTGGTGGTGTTCTGTGGTCCTTTCTGATCTTTGTTGCTTTTGGTATTTATTTGTTTATATATATATTTTTTCATCTTTTCTACCCTCAGAGAGTCCCCCTTAAAATTTCTTGCAGGGCTGGTTTAGTGGTCACAAATTCCTTTAATATTTGTTTGTCTGGGAAACTTTTTATCTCTCCTTCTATTTTGAATGACAGCCTTGCTGGATAAAGAATTTGTGATGGCATATTTTTCTGATTCAGCACACTGAATATATTCTGCCACTCCTTTCTGGCCTGCCAAGTTCTGTGGATAGGTCTGCTGCAAACCTGATCTGTCTTCCCTTGTATGTTAGGGACTTTTTTTCCCTTGCTGCTTTCATGATTCTCTCCTTGCCTGAGTATTTTGTGCATTTGACTATGATATGCTTTGTTGATAGTCGGTTTTTGTTGAATCTAATGGGGGTCCTCTGTGCTTCCTGGATTTTGGTGTCCATGTCTTTCCCCAGGTTAGGAAAGTTTTCCGCATGATTTGCTCAATAACCCTTCTACCCCTATTTCTCTCTCTTCCTCTTCTGGGACCCCTATGATTCTCATGTTGTTCCTTTTTAATGAGTCACTGATTTCTCTGATTCTTAAATCGTGCTCTTTTGCATTAATCTCCCTCTTTTTTTCTGCTTCATTATTTTCTAAGTTTGTCCTCTATATCGCTGATTCTCTGTTCTGACTCATCCATCCTTGCCACCGTGGCATCCATCCGTGATTGCAGCTCAGTTAAAGCATTTTTTATTTCATTCTGGCTATTTTTTACTTCTTTTATCTCTGCAGAAAGGGATTCTAATCTCTTTTCGAGTCCAGCTAGTATTCTTATTATCATGATTGTAAATTCTGTTTCAGACATCTTGCTTGTATCTGTGTTGGTTAAATCCCTGGCTGTTGTTTCTTCGTGCTCTTTCTTTTGGGGTGAAGTCCTTCATTATATCATTTTGAAGGGAGAAAATGAATTAATGAGGTAGAAAAATTGAAATTAAAAACATTAAAATTAAAAAAATATTAAAATTAAAAATTAAACACACACACAAATCGAATAGATGATGCTAGATCATAGGTGTGTTTTGGTCTGGGTGTTGAAAGTGGTTTGACAGATTAGAGAAAAAAAAGGGGGGGGGAGAAAAAAAAGGAAATCATTTGAAAATTTGAAAAAATGAATACACTGAAGTAGACTAAAATGATATGATGGGGTTAAAATAGAATTTGAAAAAAATATACACAAAAGTAAAGAATATAGTAGAAAAAATTAAAGAAAAATATTTTTAATAAAAATTAAAAATAAGTATGAATTTCTTCTTTTTCTGTATTCAAGAAAGAAGAAAAGAAAAAGAGAAAAAATATTTAAAAAAAAGAAAAAAGAAATGATTTAAAATTTGAAAAAGTGAATACACTGTAGTAGACTAAAATAAAATGATGGAAGTAAAATGGAATTTGAAAAAATTTACATAAAAGCAAAAAATATAGTAAAAAATTTAAGGAAAAAGTATTTAATAGAAATTGAAAGTAGAAATGAAGTTTTTCTACTTCTGCATTCAAGAAAAAGAAAAGAAATGAAAAACACAGGCAAGGGAACAGCATGTACAAGGTCCTGAAGCAGGGGGAAGGACAGAGTGGCCCAGGCTCTGAAATGACAGCAGCCATGTGACCTGGGGCTGGTGTCCCTTCGCATCGCTGGTTCTCAAACCCTCATTAGTAAAAGGGCAGAATCAGACTAGTTCGTGTCTGGGTCCCTTCCAAGAAAGGGGGTCAACTTAAACATTAAGCAGGCTCATATGAGCTGTCATATCGTTACCTTATCCTCTGGGTGTCTGGGAGTCCCCTTGGTCACCAGCTGCTGGATTGGAGCCCCATAAGGGCAGCTCTGTACTGATTCTAGAGGCACAGTCAAGTTTACCCCTGAGCCCGGCCCGGGATTGGTTCTGTTGCTGCGCTTCATCCAGTCTGCTGAGGGTCTCGTTGTGGGTATGACCTTCACGATTACATGATGGATTTTGCAAAATTCTGTTAGGATTATTTCCCATCCTTGCTCAGAGCCAGATGTTTGACCAAAGGTAGAGAGGGCTGAAAGGAAAATCTCTGAAACAGGCCTCTGAAAGCAGCACAGGCTTGCAGGCTAGATCGGCCTGCTCTCCCAATGTCCTCGGCTGCTTGTACCTTCCAGGCATACACTAGGCCTTAACTGTGGAGTGGATAGTGTTTGTTAGACACCATTTCCTTAGCGGCTTCGTTCTACACATACTTCTCTTTAAGAGGTCATAATGAAACGCAATGTAGGATTAATATTTTGCTTTTTATCCACTCAATATTAATTCGTAAGTTTGTCTTCACACTGCTGAGCAACTCTTAAATGTCATTTAAGATGTTCAAGATCCCACTGGGTCATGTGTGGAACTGCTGAGTCACTATATCGTACACCTGAAACTAATGAAACGCTATGTTAACTGTACCGGAATTAAAATTAAAAACTTAAAAAAAAAAAATGTTCAAGATCTGAAACGTTAAGACGTTCAAGTCTAAACTACCGAAGAGTTGAGGTCAGCTCCAGTGTCAGCTCGGTGTGGATGAACACGTCCCCTGTCGCCCACAGCCCGTGAGGAAGGGGTGGGTGTTTTCTCTCACCTTCCTCTCAGATGTGTGGCTAAGACTCTCAGGTTAATGTGGGGAGAGGCGCCAGGCACCTGCCAAGGCCCCGAGAAAGCCTGCCGTCCATGGGCACTTCGTGCTGGGGTGTCCGAGGACCAGGAGATGGCAGTCAGAATGGAGAGTACCTGAGTCTCCACCATCCCGTGCCCCACACTTCCTCATGGGGTCTGCCCTGTCTCCGCTCTCCTTGGACCGTTTTTGCTCTCTCATGCCCTCTCCCCTTTTGGCCCCAGCTGTGCGGCCTTCTTACCAGCCGGTGCTTTTCGCTGGGCCTCCGCTGAAACCCCTGAGAGTAGCCAGCTGGTGGGCCCGGCATCTCCTTTCCCTCAGGTGACCATCTGTGGTCCCAGCGGCCAGCGGGTGGGGTTGGGTACTTCGCTGTTGTCCCCTGAACACGGTGCACATGGGGGCTTGCAGAGAGCAGATGGGCCTGACGCCCATCTGGGACCACGTGGCTTCCAGCTGGTGACCCAGCACCCCACTCACCTTGTCGCCCTCCCCACCGGGCGGGCCTTTCTGCTGGGCTGTCAGGGGCCCGATCTGGGCACGCTGTCTTGTTTACGGCAGCCCCTTCCTCTCTGGGCTGGGGTCTGGGGGCTGGCTGCTCCTGGGGCACTGTCGTGTGCTGTCCTCCGTGCTAGGGTGGGGTTTTGCAAAACCCACCGCTCCTTCTCCCTCTGTGGGTTTCAGTGTGTCCAGGGAATGCAGCCTCTGGCCGGCCTCTGGCATCCTCGTGGGAAGGCCTCCCCACTGGCAGCTTTCCCCCTGTCCCACCTCTGCCTGTCCGCTTTCCAGACCCGGAGGCTTCATCTTGTCACTATCGGGGGACCCCGCGCTCCAGCTTATCTCCATTATCCTCATCAGACATGCGTGTGTGAGCTGTCAGCCAACTTTTTAGTTTACTGTGGTGACAAAGCTGCCAGGAGTCGCCGGAGCCTGTGACAGCCTCAGGGACAGACGCGCCCTGGGTAGAAGTTGCATAGGAAGACAGATTATGCTCGGGCTGCAGAAGATCTGAGAGTCAGAATCGGGGTTGATCTGCTGCCCGATTGGAAGGCCAGGTGGCATCGAGTCCCTCTTGGCCTGACCCCCGTTTCCCTGGGAGGTGTGCGGGCCCGTGGTGCCGGGACTCACCTGTCAGGGAGGCCTTTCCCTGGCCTGAGGCCTTTCCCTGGCCTGCTCTGAGTGCATGCTGTCAGCATTGCTGCCCCAGACTCTTTTGCTTCTGCTCACTTCTGACTGTTCTCCCTTCCGATTGCCACCCTTCTACTTGAGCAAGGTTAACATACTCTCATTCTGGCTGGGGAGCCATTTTGTGTCTTTAATGACAGCTTTGGACGCAGATGGTTCTACCCTTAGGAGTCCTTTCCATCATCTTTGAAAGTGTTGGTGTTTGTAGTGTCACTGCCCTTGGGGGCATTCAGAGGAAGACGGAGGGAGGCACATGGAGGAGGAGGAGGAGTGTTTTTGGTGGCTAAATCTGGAGAAGGAGAAGGTGGCAGAGAAGGGGACTCTGGACAGAGAAGTATTTTCCTTCTGATTCTTGGACGAGGAGACTCCGTGGCTTAGGGGGCTGTGCTTTGGAGCTGGGGTTAGAGGCTCAGAGAAGGAAGACACCAGGCAGGTCACATGGGACCAGGATGTGGGATTAGATGCAGTCATTGCTCTGAGCGTGTCTCTTACCTGCAACACAGTAAAGCACATTTACCATTTCTTTGAAGCTGCAAGGGAGAAGTCCCAGAGTCCTTTCAACTGAGAATACTAAACAGAGGTGAACGAAACACCCATTTCTACCCATTGCACACATGAAAATGTTACTGCTGCTTTCATTGAGGGTCCTGGGGTTAGTGTTGGGTCTTAGCAACTTCAGAGTCAGTTTCTTCCTTCCTTCCTTTCTTAAGTTTATTTATTTATGAGAGGGGGGGGGCACACAGGTGGGGGAGAGGCAGAGACAGAGAGAGAGAGAGAATCCCAAGCAGGCTCTGTATTGTCAGTGCAGAGCCCGACGTGGGGCTTGAACTCATGAACTGTGAGATCATGATCTGAACCGAAATCAAGAGTCAGACGCTTAACTGACTGAGCCACCCAGGCACGCCACCCCCCCGCCCCTTGCCCAGGGTGTGTTTCTGAGGGCTTGTTTTTTCATTTGAAACCTTGGGTCTTCAAACCTTCATTTACCTGGTTCTTCAACTTCTTGTCCTGCATTGGGTCTTGGGGGTTGCTTGTTGAGGTCGAGGCTCTGCTGTAGCGCCGCTTTGATCTGAGATGGTTGATCTGGGAAATTGGCTTCCAGAGGGTAGTGTTAGTGTTGGGAATGTCAGGACCCTGTGGTGCCCCGGACGTGCACTGTGTGTGGTCCCCATACCACTCATGATGGTCGTGTGCCGCTCAGGGGTCATGATTTTCTTTATGCAACCAGTGGGTGTCCCGCTCTGTACCAGCACTGTGCTGGGCTCTGGGGGGATCCGGAGGTGAGCCCTCCCCACCCCCAGAGTTTTGCATGCAAGGAGGGGACAAGGGACATCAACAGCTCTCCCTGCTTCTATCTGGGCCCCCACCCTGGCATTCTTCTTATAGCAACTGGAGTGATGTCTTAGAATATAAATCAGATTGCATCATTCCCCTGCTCCAAACCCTTCTAGTGCACTGAGGATAAAATCAAGAACCCTCACTGTGGCCACCGAGGCCCCAGCTTGCCCCACAGCCTGATCCCCTCCTGACGCCCCAGCCACCCCAGCCAGCTTCTACTTCCTTGAACTGAGCCCACAGCCATCTCTCTCCTTCCACCTCCTGCAGCCTGTGTGCATCCTTTAGGTGGCAGCCCAAGTGTCACGTACAGAGGGCTCTTCCACCCCCTCCCCAGGCAAGCTGGGCCTCCTGTTCACACTGCCATAAACCTCGTGTGTCCCCATGCCCTGATCTCAGCTTGGAACTCTGTATTTGTGTAATTACATGGCGATCCCCATCCCCCTGCTAGTCTTTGAGGTCCTTGAGGGCCAGCCGTGTCTGCCCTGGTTCCAGTGTGACACTGACCCTGACGAGAGCCAGGCCCACAGTACGGACTCAGGAAGCCTGTGCTGAGTGGGTGAGCAGTGGGTGGACCACATACGTGGGGGTGGGGCATGCCAACGGGAGTGGACACCTGGCAGTTGGAAAAATGATATCCAGGTGGGGACACGATATAGACAAAGGAATAGGCCAGGGAGTTCAAGGACGCATAGAGAGAGAGGCATGTAGCCCACATCAGCTGTGTGAGAGATCACAAAGAGGGAAAGGGCTTAGCTCTGGCTCTGGACAGAGTGAGGTTCAGACACTCACACGTCAGTTTGTGATCTTGGATAGGTCATTGAACTCCTCCAGGGCCATCTCCATATCTGTAAAATTAAGATAATAGTAGTGTGTGTCTCCAAGGGCACCTTGAGGGCGATTGAGGCAGCGTGAGTGGCTATGCTCATGCTCCTGTGCTGTGGTGGGAAATCGCTGGGCTGAGTAGGCATGGTGTCTGGAATGCTGGAGGGTGATGTGGGCCTTTACTCCAACCATGGATTTCCGCTGTGTATGTTGGAGTCCCCATTTTTGGTTCGGAGGGGGCGGGGAATCTGATAGCTTTGAGTGGGTTGGACTAGTAGGGGTGAGGCAGAACCGTGGGGGTCCTGCAGGAGACCCCTGGAAGGTATTGAGCCTCAGCACTAGGATGGCAGTGGAGATGACTGTGGACAAGGAGTGGGTGATAATGAGGTGGAACTGGCAGGTCTGGGGCTCCCCAAGCTCCATGATGGAGGGAGGAGGGTGCCTCACTCTAAGGGGAGATGGCCCAGTGGAGAGGGTGACAGAAGGGAGCAGTTTTGACATCACAATCAGTTGGTAGGCCCTGCAGGGTGGCCCGGTAGAGCTTTCAGGCAGGCAGCTAGCACCGTGGGACAAGGGTGCTGGATTGAGGTCTCGGCCAGAGGTGCATGCTTGGGACTTGTCCTCTTTACACAGCTGGGGGCTGGGGTCAAAACCCTGTTAGATTTGCCAAGGGGGACGGAGGCCTCTGAGCTGCAGTCCAGAGGCACTGTCACAAAGGAAGCCGAAAAGATGAAGGTGGGGGGTGGGGGATGATGATGGCCTTGGTGATGGTGGTGGGAACCTGTGGTAGGCAGGCTGGGCTGTAGGGTGACATTTCCCCCTCAAACTTCTTTTAAAAAAGCAGGAGCGAGTGGAATAGCTTGATGGGGATGGCAGAGTAGAAGAAAAGGTGACAAAACGTTTTCTCATTAGGATTACCCAAGTGCAACCCCTGTAAGAACTGGGGAAATCTCCAGCAGGATGAAACTCTGGCCAAAATAGGAGGAAAGACAGGGAGGAGGCTGTGTAGCTTAGAGCAATGAGATGTGCTCCCTTCCGCCTCTGCCCCGTCCCCACATCCACGCCTGGTTCTACCGTGGGTGTCGACAAGCCAGAAATTTCTCCACTGGGCAAGTGTCAACCACGGTTGACTCCGACCTTAATGTCACCATCCAGCCCAAGGGGCCCTGGATTTGCACTTTTTTTCTGAAAAGAGACTTGAACAGCAGCAAATACATTTATGAAAGTCTTTAGTGCCTCTGGAGATTATTTGTGGCCTCGCTTGTTCTGAATGCCTTTCCCCCACACCACTCTGTGTAGGGAGGTGGCGTTTTAGAAGGCAGCAGGGCCTGGATTTTGATGCAGACACTGTCAGTGATGGGACTGTGCTGCCCCTTTGTGTCTGTCATAAGCCACTACAGTGAGAGCAGTTTTGTCTAACAGAAAGCTGATTATTATTCCCTGATCCTGAGGCTGGCTCTGAATATGGACTTCACGCATAATTCCAGACGGCTCAAGGTCAAAAAGGTTAAGTGGGAGGTTGGGGCCTCGTATCAGTGACTGGTGCCAAATCTGAGATTCTGGCCAAAAGAACGAAAGAAGTAGCAGATTAAAATCCCGCATGCAGGCCAGGAAACATTTGTAAGTCGACTGATGTAGAGAGGAGCCAGTGTCCGCAACGTGTCCTTGCCGCATGGAGAAAATGAAATGAAAACAGACTGCTGACTTTCTTGCTGCCACTGCTCTCTGTGCACAGATGACCCCCTTGGAAGCCTGGAGAACAGGACAGGACTGGAGGACCACATTCTCCTGGAGCCTGGGCTCGGGTACAGGTTAGTATTCAGAAACCAAATTGCCTTTGGGATTGAGTTGTCCTGTTCGCAGCTGTGCCTTTTATTCTTTTTTGAAGGTAGGAGTGCACCTGCCAGGATTCAAGGTCAAGGCCTTATTTCACATTAATGTTCAGGTTTAGAATGGGAAATTGCCAAGGACGTCAGAGTGTGAGGAACAGTATTTTACCAAACTTCATTTGTGTACCTCCTTTACTTTTTATGATTTAGGGGCCATATCTGGGTACCTCTTCTAACATCATTTACTGGATTTTAACATTTGGTCACAATATTACACAAGTTTAACATTATGTAATACTTGAGCCACTTAGCTCTCACGTGTTTGAGAAGTGCTTCGACCAGAATAGAGTAGTAAGCACCGTGTCAGTTTTCTGATGTTCAAATAAAAGTATCTCAAAGGGAAACGGAGTTGCTCAAAGTCATTGGATGTTTGGTAGCAGAACTCGGATGGACACTAAAGTCTCCCTAATGCCACCACGATCCTTGTGGTTCTTAGAGTTGTTTCTTTTTCTCTCTTCACAGTTTTAATTTAGTGCAAACTTGAGAGTAGGGGTAGATCACATCTGCATTTTCAACCTCAGCCCCAGGGTGGGAGTCACTGATCACCTCAAACCATGCTTGGTTTTACTGTCTCTCCCTAAGTCAACGGAGCTCTTCTCTGTGACAGTGACACCACCTGTCAGTTCCTGTACAGTTAGTACATTGTCAGGATGGGTGTCACCAGGTCCATATAGGTGCAGAGTCCTTTTTGCTGTTTATTAAAAAAAAAAAAATTAATGTTTTATTTGTTTTTGAGAGAAAGAGAGAGACAGAGTATGAGCATGGGAGAGCAGAGAGAGGGTGGGAGGACACAGAATCTGAAGTAGGCTCCAGGCTCCGAGCTGTCAGCACAGAGCCCGACATGGGTCTTCAACCCACAAACTATGAGATCATGACCTGAACTGAAGTTGGACATATAACTGACTGAGCCACCCAGGCACCCCTGCTGTTTGTTTTAGAAGAATACTGACTATTGATTTTGGGGACACAAATCAGCGTCAGCGAGTAAGCAGATTTGCAAATAGGGAGTCCGTGAAGGAAGAGGGCTGACTGCGGTTTTGAAGGGCTGCCTCCTGTGCCTTCTGGTGGTTGTACCTGAAAACACTGAGTACCTGCTAGTTCTTGGAAGGGTGAGGTTGTATATTTTGAGTGGCTGAGTGTAACTTCCTTCTGTTTGCTTTTTCCCAGTGTGGAAGCTGGTCCTCCTGGCCAGGGAGACCTCCTGAGCAGCATGCTACCTTCCTCCTCGGTGCCAGAGTTGATGACAATTAGTAAGTTGCTGAGTCTCCTCCGCCAATGCCGGGTGACTCTCGGACCTGCACATCAGTGGGGTACCGTTGTGCTTGCTCCTGTGTGAGTGTGGACTTTGTGAGATGTGGGGTGAAGTCAGGTGTGTGTGTCCGTGGTCTGAATGTGCTGTGCAGTTCTAAGCTTCCTGAGCTGTGGTTAATGATGTGATGTTTGGGCGTGTGCACACTCTAAAGGACATGCTTCAGAGCTGGAGCGGCACTGAATATTGAGGGGTTTGGGGATTTGCCCCCTGTACGATTGTCAACCACAGAGGAACTGTGCTAATTGGGTAGCTCTGGAGGAGTCATATTTGTAAATAGGAAAGAGCATATCTCTTAAGTATGAAGGTTGTTAAAGATCAGGTTCAAACAGTTTCGAACCTTAGCCCTGGGAAGAACGTATTAGAGATACAACAAGATTAGGTTTGTGTGGCTTTATATAGTAAAGAGTAAGCCAACCGTAGCTTAAGGAGATAGAAATTCATCTCTCTTTCCAGAAGTAGGCAGGCTGGGGCTGGTATGTGGCTCCATGTTCATCAGAGACCGGAACTCCCTCCGTCTTGTCTCATAGTCCAAAATGGCTATTTTAGCTCCAGCCTTCCCAGTCTCATCCCAGGTAGCAGAAAGGAAGAGGGAGCAAAGGAGAGAATTCCTCCATTTCCATAGGTAGGATTCAACTTTTTCCTCTAGCCACTGACTGAAATTTACATTTCCTTCCATTATGAAAGTACCAGCAAACCATAGAAACCATAGTCGTCATGTTAGCAGACTGGGTGACTTTATCGCCGATAGAAGTCATAGGCCCTGTGAGAGCTGCAACGTGAAAAAAAAAATCTCAAATATTGTTTCTGCTGGAAAATAGGGTGGTTTTTTTAATGTGATGATAAAGAATTCTATGTATTTATTATATCACTTTTATTTTTTACATTTTGATAATCCTATTTCAGTATAATCTGTTCCTTTGAAGTCTTGTGTGTTTTATTTTATGTATTTTAAAATCATTTTCTGAGAAGAGGTCCATGGGCTTCACCAGACTGCAGAACGGGTCCATGGTACGAAAAAGGTGATGCCCGCTCCCAGCTGTAAGGACCCTTCCTAGAAGTGCACACAGTATCCCATTGGCATGACCAACATCAGTCCCATGGCCTCCCCTGCTGCTATGGAGACAGTGCTCCCCACCCCTCCCATTAGGGTTTTCATTGCTTAGGGAGGCAATGCCCACCCTCCTGCCCCCATTAGGGTTTTCATTGCTAAGGAAGGAAGGAAGAGCGGGGTCTGGGAGACGTCCAGCACTGCCAAGTCAGGGATGAAGAAGGAAATGAGCAAATTCTCTAAGGTTGGTTGGTGGGAATGACCAGTCTCACTCTGTTCAGTGAAAATGTGCAGTTCATTATGGCACTTCTCAGGCTTGAGTTCAGCTGGGCAGATATTTATAGATCTATACATGTGGGGCACATGGGCTGGGAGAACAGTAAAGTCTCTGGCTTTCAAATTTCAGTTATTTATTTACCACTATACTAGTATTTACCCTGTAATTTTTTTTTAATTGGGTGCACTTAGGAAAAGATGAGTGCCTTTATTTAAAAAGGGAAATTTCTGGGGCGCCTGGGTGGCTCAGTCAGTTAAGTGTCTGACTTCGGCTCAGGTCATGATCTCTCAGTTCTTGCAGGTTTGAGCCCCTCATCAGGCTCTGTGCTGACAGCTCAGAGCCTGGAGCCTGCTTCGGAGTCTGTGTCTCCCTCTCTCTGCCCCTCCCCCACTTGTGCTCTGTCTCTCTCTGTCTATTAATTTTAAATAAATATAAAAATTAAAAAAAAATAATACCAATAATAATACCATATGATAACCATGATTATAGTAAATGGAGAGTCACTATTAGTTGACTTAAATAGCAATGAACTGAAAATAAAGACAGCAGAAAGGAACCAATGTTAAGTTGGCCTGCATGTCATTGCCTGTCCCAGCTTCTGTTTGAGACCCCCTCCCATTGTTAAAAAGAGAGGTGAGTGAGTGAGCAGCAGAAGGAGAGTGTTGGGAATATCCTAGTGCTAAACTCAGATCTTTTTCCTGGAAGTAACCAGAAGGATTGAGAAGGGACAGAAGGCGCCTTCTCTGAGTCTCCGTGACCTCATGCCTTGTCTTTCTGCATCTGCAGTGCTCTCTGTTTGTATGGCTCACACCTCAAGTAGAGGGACGAGACTTCACTCTGGCCCTGAGGCGTGTCCATTCCAAAGAGTGTACGTTTGCTTTGCAAAGAACAGTGACCTCGAGATCGCGGACACAAATACCAGGCTTCATAGGCCCCTTGCTGTGGGCACTTTATTGGGGTGCAGGCATCTCTATGCACCCCAGCAGCTATTCAGCACTGTGCTTCCAAGGGGGTTTCCTGTTTCCCGGGATGAAGTCCCTCCATCACGGCTGACCCCAGGCTGCGTTGCCGGCTGGCCTGTGGGTCTCCCTCAGCCACTTTGTGCTAGAGGAAGTAGCTGGCCCTGCGTGTGCACTGGCACTAAGGTCGTCCATATGAACACACTGGAGTTGCACCGATGGCTGAGATTTAGGCTGTTTTCCTTGGTTTTACTCATACAGTTTTCCAGAAATGTAAATCGAGTTTACTATTTGGGATCTTTGGCAAGTAGGGACTTACCCAGAGTTTATAACTCGAATCTTGGAGGAGATATGTCACCACACCCGCATCTGTACCCTTGGTACTTTGTGGGGGATGAACGTGTGCTTCCTGGGGCAGGGGGTGGGGGCTGTTTGCTGAGGTGGCGGCAAATTGCAATGAGCCTTCTGGATGCAGCACTGGGTTGCCTGTGTGTGTTCCAGATGAGAGATCGGGATTCTTGGAAATATTGGATGGAAGGTGGGTTTGCCTTACGTCCACCTCATCCTGCCTCTGGCATTGTGTCATCGTAGAAAAATGAGAAGCGCGAGCCTGTCCAGGTGTCCAGGGTGTCAGCTAGGTGCCAGCCGGGGTGGTCCTAACAAAGCACCACAGGCTGGGCGGCCTGAAAACAAACTTCTCTCTTGCAGTTCAAGAGGCTGGGAGTCCAGGTGACTGTGATGGCTCCTGGCGAGCCCGCTGTCCTTGCCTTGCAGATAGACTTTTCCATCTGCCTATGCATCCCTGGTGTCTCTTCCTCTGCTGATATGGACACCAGTCCTGCTGAATTAGGGCCCCACCCTTAGGACCCCATTTAACCTTAATTACCTCCTTAAAGGCCCTACCTCCAAATATAGTCCCATTGAAAGTTAGGGCTTCACATATGAATTCTGGCTGGGGGTGGGGGTGGGGGAACACCTGCAGTCCTGGGGAGTCCCCAGAATGGTGTCCCAGGAGCTGTCCAACTCCAGATCAAAGATTGCATCCCAGCATGTGAAGCACACATGACTCCACTCAGGGGAGATGCCTGACCCCCGAAAACCCTGAAGAGCCTGGCCGAGGGGCCCCAGCTCCACTCTGTGAAGCAGGGAGCGTTTCCCTCACATCCTGCCAAGTGGCTTCCCCGCTTCTTTTCCTGGTCAGTATAGGCGGCTGTCTGGACACGGTGATGGAACTGGAGTACTAATCCTCGGTCAGGCCCCCTGCCAAGCAGCCTTCCCCTCTTGGATGCCTCTGAAATGGCAGAGGGTTTTGTCCTGGGCTTTTTGGCTTTTTGGCTTGTTGCTATTAAGTGCCCAAGAGAGGATGCTGTGTCCAGGCCCACGTTACTGCCCTTTCTGCAGGCCCTTTGGCACTTAAGAGCACACATAGCTTCTTAGGAGGAATTAATTATTTAGTGAAGTAGTAAACGCAGTCTGGAGCGCACCAAAACACCCGCAGTTCTGTCTAGGCATTTCCATTTCTGCAGCTACGTTTGTGTTTGTTTGGGTTTGGGGCGCACAGGGCTGCACAGGGTGGGAACCGCTGCCTGCCTGTTGCTTCGGTGGGCGACGTGCTGTCCTCGCCAGGAGGTCACGCTCTGAAACCAGGCTGCCTCGTTCCCCAGGCTCTCCTGGGTGGTCTCGAACCTCTTGGGGTCTGTCATCCAAACCCAGGGATGCCACGAACACCCATCATTTGCTAAGAGTATCTGGGTCAGAGCTGACAGTCGGTAAATAGCAGCTGTTATCACTGAGCCTATTTGTATTCTGTTTTCTTAACATTATTCCCTGGGCCTTTTCCCCCTCTTCATCTCCCTGATTATCCTGCTGAATGGCTGTAATATTCTGGTTTACTGGATTGTTTGGATGGGAGGAGTGCACCAGCCAGGTATTTTTGTTTGTTGTTTTTGCACTGAGTTTCTTCACTCATTTAAACATTTTTTTTAATGTTTATTTTATTTTTGAGAGAGTTACAGAGTGCTAGCAGGGGAGGGTCGGAGAGAGAGGGAGACACAGGATCTCAAGCAGGCTCCAGATTCCAAGCTGTCAGCACAGAGCCCGACGTGGGGCTCAAACCCACGAACTGTGAGATCATGACCTGAGCCGAAGTCGGATGCCTAGGCCACTGAGCCACCTAGGCGCCCTGAGTTTCTTCACTCATTGTTAGGAAAAAATGAGAAGTACCAGGCTTGTAGTAAATGATTTTTTTCTGCTTATGTGTTCCTTTGTGGTAAGTTTCTTTGTGGGATGTGTCATGAGTGGGCCACAGGTGAGTCCCCTACTTATGGGCTTGTTACCAGTAGTCATTTTGTGTCCTCAGTTACCACATTGCCAGTAGGTGACAGCTGGTAACAGCCGCCGGTTTCTTGACGCTTCACTGGCCGTACTTGGGAATAGTTTAATGCATCTGCTACTTTAAGAGCTGGAAAAATGGGACTTTGAGGTTGGGTGGCTGTGCATTCCTCGGAGAGGCAGCCCCTCTCCATGCTTTTGTATGACATTTGTAACCCCCCACCTCACTTTTTGTTTCTATCCTTTGTTTTGGGGTCTCTGGTCCTCCCATTGGCTGTTCTGCCTGATTTGGAGAAGAAATGGGGAGGGGGCACAGAGCACTGTTTGCTGTTCATGGCGTTGGCCGTGTGGCTCAGGGAGGAGGCCAAAGAACATGCTGACAGCCCCCACCTCCCCGTGCTAACCTTGGCTTGTAAGTCAGTGAGCAAGGAGCCAAAAGCCTGCCCCGAGGAATTGCCAGCCAGAGGGAAGATGGACAGTGGCGACATTAACAGACACATGAACTTGGCTTGCAAATCTCCAAGTGCTGGAAAGGGGCCTGTTTTAGGGTGTGTTATTAAGAGAAATTGGTCTCAGGTGACGGCAGAGCTGAGGCCTTCAGGGTGAGGGGACTGTGGAGCTTTGCTGGCGGGCGGTGATGTTGGAAGTTTGGCTGGGTAGCGGGGAGAGGGGAGGCCCGAGCCAAGGATGCTGGAGACAGCCCTCAGTTTGATTTTATCTCAAGAGCAGTGGGAAGCCGGTGGAGGGTCTTAAGCAGAGTGATGTGACTGTTCCTGCTTGCTCTTGCCAACGGCAGGTTGGAAAGCTCGTCTGCTACCTAAGGCATCCTCAGTAGTATGCCCTCCAGTCCTCCCTGTAAGTCCCTGATGGCCCTTTCTTGCTTGGTGGTTCATGAAGGGCCTCCCCTGTGCCTCGCAGGGCGGGGACTCCTGAGTTGATGTCCGTGTCCCCACTCTTTCAAGCTGCCAGAAATCCACAGTTGGTGCCCTAAGTGTTGTGCACTGACACCCATAACACAGTGGTGTGCTAAGTGCTGCCAGAGAGTTGTTGGGGGGGGTGCAACCCAGAGCCACCCTCCTGGGGTCTGGCCCCCGCTCCAGTGCTTCCTTGGCTAGGCTTCCCTTTCTCTTTCTTTTTTCTCCCCCCAGACTCTCTGGGGCCCACTTTCTCACGTGTAAAATGAAGACACTTACACTGGCTTCTTAGGGCCATTCTGAGGGTTAAATGCACTGACATAGGATGGCCGGAAACCCGAGTGCTGAACCAGGCATTACATGGGATGAGCACCCTGTCGAATGCTTGTGAGCTTCCACACATGGTGAGTGTTGCCGTTCTGGGTTCCCGAGTCTGGTCATCGCCTGGCAGGGCTTGGGGACCGGGTCGAGACAGAGGACAGTGAGAGAATCACCATGAGTGTCCAGCATCATCTCATGATGTTTGGGAGGCATCTCTGGAGGGATGTCAGTTCTTTCTAGAATTATTTCTGGAGACCCTCTGTGGGCGTCAGTTGGGAGCCCATTTATTAGCCCCAACGGTTCAAGCTCTGAACCCTAGTTAGAGCCCAAACCTCTAGAGTTGTGAGCCTGGTCCCTGCCAGTTCCCTCCTAGTTCTTTCCAGGTGACCTCAGCCACTCTGGCTTCAGATAGCAGATCCATTCCTGAGTTCAGACTGTTCTCTGGGACAACTTCCTTTGAGGAGTGCCTGGGAGAGGTTCATAGTATGCTGTCTCCTCCCTTGTTTTGCCTCCTGTGACCCAGACTTTATTTACATTATTGCCTGATTGTCACAGCATCCCTGCAGGCGGGCCTCTTGGCCTCTGTTCGTAGTTGAAGCAATAGGCCGAGAGATGCCGCTGGAGGCATGAGTGCCAGGATGTGGTGGGGCCGGGATTTCCTCTCTCCCTCCTTGCTGCTCCTGGAATCCCACGGCTTCTGGAATGCTCCTCCCTCAGAGGAAAGCATTTGGTCTGCTGAGATGTTCCCCCTCAAAGAGGCTTCCCTCCCCGACCACTCATCTGGAAGACCTTTTCCTGCACCACCCATGCTGTTCTTTCAGTCCGCTGATTCCAGGTTTTCGAAACCTTCCCGATCTGAAACCTGAATATACTGTTCATTGGCTTTGCATGTCTCCATGGGGATGTGAGCTCCTTGAAGGCAGACACTTTGCCTGCTCACTCACAGCCCACATCCCAATGCCTAAAATCCTGCCTGACAGGGCGTTGTGGCTCAGGAGACCTTAGTGGAGTGGATGAAGGAATGGACTGGTGTTTATTTGAGTTCTAACAAGCCTGAAAACTTTCGAAAGAGTTCTGCAGGAATGACCAGAAAGCCAGTTCCCTGTCACTCCTGCATCTCTAGCTTGGTCTTGCAGCATGAGCCCAAGACTGTGAGTTACACACGGGGGCGAGTGATAACCCCTGCCCCCATCAGGGAGGAGACAGCCGGTGGTATAGAGGGAGCACTACCTTGAGAATCAGGAAACCTTGGTTCTGATACTGACTCTGATAGTAGTGGGTCCCTTGATCTCTCTGTGCCTCAGTTTCCCCAGCTTTGACATGGAGGAGACTGCACTCAAAGATTCCTTGTCCTTCTCACCATCTTATTCTGGGAAGGGAGTCATGATCCTGCATTCTTCTTTGCCGCCATGAAAGCCAAGTTGTGGAAGTCTGGATGTTTCTAGTATCTTGTCTGGTTGGGCTTGTTGCTCTGCGGTCAAAGGTAGGCCTCGTCATTCTCCCCGTGCCGACTGTCTCCTTTGCAAATGTGCTGACCATCGAGCTGACTTTGCATGACCTTTGGCTAGGTACACTAGCAAGCACAAACACACTGACATTGATATTTGGCCCATAGCTTTTTCTACTCTAGGCCAGGTATTGGCCAATGATGGAGGTATGGCCATTTGGAAAGAGGCAGGGTGATATTTGTGTGAGTGCCCGGATGCCTGTGGACTGCTTTGAAAAGACGCTGTCCTACAGAGTTGGTAGAAGGTGAATTAACCTTTGTGAGAAGCAAATGTCACCTTCAGGTTTTAATTCTGAGTGACCAGCAGCCCCTTTTACATGGTCACTACCAAGTTTCTATCACCAGTGCTGCTGGAAGCTTAGACATATAAATCCGTTCTGTACTTTACGCATCCTTTATTTATTTTTTTTTTTTAATTTTTTTTTAATGTTTATTTATTTTTGAGACAGAGAGAGACAGAGCATGAACAGGGGAGGGTCAGAGAGAGGGAGACACAGAATCTGAAACAGGCTCCAGGCTCTGAGCTGTCAGCACAGAGCCCGATGCGGGGCTCGAACGCACGGACCGTGAGATCATGACCTGAGCCGAAGTCGGCCACTTAACTGACTGAGCCACCCAGGCGCCCCGCATCCTTTATTTTTATAGTGTTCCGGTGTGGGTGGTTGCAGACGAATTGAGTTGAGAAGGCAGCCTTTTGGGGTGGAAAGAACACTGGGGCCAAGCTGACCACAGTGCTGCTGTTGAAGAGCTGTGTGACCTTGGGCAAATGCTTTACCTTCTCTGAACTAGTTTCCCAATCCCCCAAAAGAAGTGAAATACCACCTGCTTATAGGATTCTGAATAAGCTGTATGAAACATGTAGCATGGAGTCTGGAGTATATTATGTCTGATGTTTCACCGGAAGCCTGTGGATAGTTTCACAGACTGCAGAAGCCCTTGCCACTGTGTGCAAAATTGTATTTGTGGATTTGTGCTCATAAGTGGATTCTTCCTGGGGAGAATTCCTTTGCTTTCATTATTCTCCTTCAAAGGGTTCCGGACCTTGGAAGAAAGTAAGAAACATGTAGGTGCTCAGTGTGTGGTAATTGCACATGGTATCCACAGCAGCCCTAGTGGGTGTGGTGGTGTTACCCTTGCTGTCGTAATTCTGCTCTGATGTTACAACGGGGTAGGCTGGCTGTGTTCTTACCCACATCCCTGCACGGAGTAGCAGTGGGAGCTTGGGCAAGTTGTCTAGCCTGTCTATGCCTTAGTATTCTCACTGTAAACTGGGGCTATTAGAAGTACTTGTCGAATAGGGTTGTGAGGATTAATTAATACATACATGAAAAATACTGAAGATGCTTTATGTAAATTATATCTTGGTAGGAAAAATTGGGAAAACATATTTGGAAGAGTGCCTGTTATATTAACTGTTCAATAACTGGTAGATCTATTATTAACATCCTCAAAGGGTACATTCCTGGCTAATCATCCTGAGGGTAGGTAGGATCTGGGCCTTCTTGTTGAGCTGCAAATGGAGAGGCCTGATTTCCTGTTTTACTGAAATCATCCCTGCAGCGCAGGCCCCTAAAGTTCCCTTTATGCGGCTTTTACTCCTGAATCTTCCTTCTTAGTTAAGAGGAGATTAACATATGTGCTCTGAGAGGCTGGGGGCCGTGAGAAAGGAAGTGATTGTCAGGACGGTGGTTCTCAAGTGGGGTACTTTCATCCCCAGAGGACATTGGGCAATATCTGGAAACATTTTGGGGCATCACACTGGGGTGGGGCTGCTATTGGCATCGAGTGCATAGAGGCCAGGATGCTGCTAGTTTCCTCCTGTGCCCAGGATGGCCCCACAGCAGAGAGTTGTCCAGCCCGGGACAGCAGCAGTCTGGATGGCCTGAAACCCCAAGGCAGGAAAGGGAGGCAGTGGGGCCGTTTTCCAGGATCCGGGTTTTGTTGTAGACCTTTTTCTTTTTTTAACCACTTGCCTCCTGCATGGCCCAGGGAATGAAACTTAGGAGAAAGATAGATTCCAAATGAACCCAAATGAAATGATGGTTCCCAGAAAGCGTTTGTTCTTGGGCGTGACCTTGGGAGCCATTGAGTTCCATCATTGCAATGAAGGTGATTTAGGGAGGGCTGTAGATGCATAAGAATAAACACGTGTGGAATGTGCTGGACTAGATAGCTGGATCTGATAGCTGTGGAGACATATACATTCAGAACGTGGTGCTCCCTGACTTACTGAAAATTCCTTCAGTTGGCACTTATTGGTATTCATGTCCTCCTTACATTCCTTCACTTCGCCTGTAAAAATGAGTTTCTACTCCTGAATTAATTTCTTTGAATATACGATGATTTGGGAGCTGGAAGTTGAAAGAAAGTGGCTCAGCCTTGATTCCCACTGATTGCAGGAAGGGCAGCCCTGTGGCCACCAGGGGGCACTCTGGCCCTTTCTCTGCCTTGCTTAGCAAAGCTTCCCTTCTGCACCTGTGGGTTGTTGCTGTCTCAATTTTGGATGCCAGGTGCTTGTGCCCTTTTTTAACTGTGAGGTGGGGGTGGTGATGGCGGTGGGAGCAGCGGTCTTTTCTAGTGGAAAAACATCAGGCATGTGCAGAACGTTGCGTTTGCCGTTAACGTGACTACGGTTGTATGTTGCCGGTGGTTTTCTGAGGAGATGTAGGTGTCTGGTCCTGTTTTGAAAAGGAATTAATACAGCTAGTTAGAAAATAGTTCTCCTTTGGCATTGCTTTTCACGAGGTATAATTAATTTTCCGTGGAGCGTTACTCGGCATTGGAATCCTAACTGTTGCCTTCTTTTTTCTTTTTTGGGAGGGTGGGGACTGATAGGTTGTAGAGAGAAGTAAGCCTAGATAATCCACTCCATTGTTTCCTTTTGATGTCTCCTCACTTTTGATAGTGAGCCAAGGGCAGAGGGCGAAAAACACATCCTTGGTAGTCAGTAGGCCTTGTTGAGCTGGTCCTTTTCTGTCCCAGCTATTACTGGACCGGGTTCTCAGTGCTAGTGAGGAGGTCTAGGCTTGTCGCCTGGCAACTCATTTCCAAACATTCTGTAGCTCCAAGAGTGCTGTAGTAATGATTCAGAGGAGGCAGCAAGGCCTGACAAGCTGATTGCTTGGCTGAGCGTTTGATGATTCGGTTTCAGCCAGGGAGGGCGGGCCCACCGGCCACTGGGCTGGTTGCACTCTGAGCCCCTTGCCCCCTCCCTTAAGCACAAGGAGTGAATCTGGTTGGTACAGCCGACACAAGGTGGGGGAGTTTCTTTAAAGAGGAAACTTCCCACTGAATGTTATCTACTAGACCTTCAGTCATTGTCTTGGTACTTAGAATGTTCCAGATGGAATTTAGACATGCTCCACTTCTTTATTGATGTGTATATGTACTGAGCATCTCTCACATGCTGGGCACTGCTCTAGGTACTGGGGAGTCAAAGGTGAAGGAGGTTCAGCTCTGCCACTCAGAGCTCTGTGCCTCAGTTTCCCCATCATTAAAATGCAGCATCCTCTGTCTGTCATGGTGAGCACTAAATAAGTTAATCTAAAGCGCTTATGCCAGTGTGGTCAGCATCTGTGAGTTCTTGTTACATGGACCCTGCCCACAAGAAGTTGAGAATTTCTTGGAAGAAGCCATGGTGAGAAACCCCAGAAATAAATGAAGAAGGGTTGCATGGGGCAAGGAAAGCAATGGGGTCATGCGGGGTGATGGATTCTTTGTTGCCTGTGGGCACCAAGTGACCGGCACAGTGACCTTCCCTCACCCCCACCTTGAATGGGCTTCCCCTCCCCCCACTGGAGGGGGAAATCCTAATCAGAGTTTCAGGTCAAATAGTCTAGATCCCCTCCTCACCTAGAAACAGAGAGGCCTCCGGCCCCATGTGGGGGGCCACCTGGAACTGACCTGCATGACTGTTTCCCTGCTGCTACCTCAGGATGGGGGCTGCTGTCCAGGCGGACAGTAGGGAAGGGCTCAGGGGTGGGTGCAGGGGGTTGAGGGCACTCCAGGGGGAGGGCAGCCGTGTGCAAAGTCTCCTGAATTGTCCACCATGCCCCGTACCCCCCCCTCCCCCCGGGTCTGGAGGGCTCTTCCTGCCGTCAGGACCTCGGCCCTCCTGCCATGTGCACTCACCCTTCGAAGCACTCCCATAAGGGTGGGGCCGCTGTTACTACATTTTACAGAGAGGGGCAGTGACTTGGCTGTAGCTGGCCTGTCCCCCGGGGCATTTCCAGGAGTCTCTCTTTCAGGGTGACCTCTTGCTTTAGGCTGGGGTCACTATCCCATGAAGCTCTCCCTTGACTGTCGTAACCGCGGCTGCCGTGAACTACCATCACCTCCCCAGGTCTCAGTAGCATGTCTGTGCTCGTGGTTCTTTTGAGCCAAACGTGATTTACCCCCTTTTGGGATTTCATCCTGCTAGTCTCAGATCCGTTGTGTTCCTGCCAGCTCCCTTAGCAACCCACACTCCTAATTTGCTCATGGGTGGGGGTTCATTGGCCCCTCAGCCAGGAATAATTTTTGGTCAGGAGCTCTCCAGTCGGCTCCGGGTGGGGCCTGGCAGCAGTTTATGTAATGTAACTGTTTGTTGCAATGCAGAGCTGACCCCTAAAGCAGGCTTCCTGCTCAGCAGGCTTCCTGCTCAGGGGATAAGGCACTGGTCATGCTTATTCCAAAGGTCCGTTCTGCTGGAAATGTGCCACCAGAAGAGCGGGGGCAGCTCATATCCCAGGGGCAGTTACCAGGTTTGACTTAGGGGTGGAGGTAGGCTGCTGGGCCAGGCATCCCATGGAAGTGGTGAGTCCCCAGAGCAGTGAGGCTGGAGAATGCCCCAAGTGTACCTGGGGACTGCCGTCCTACAAAGGGGCGAGTGGCACCCCCCCGCTGTGAGAGGGCCTGATCGGTAATGGCCGGGGTGCCGGGGGTTCTGGCACAGTTATTCCTTTTCCTCCACCTCTTCCCCCCTCCTCTGAGGGATCTTAAATATTAACTTTAAAGACAACTATTTTTTAAGTTTTATTTATTTGTTTTGAGAGGGAGAGAGAGAGCAAGAGAGGGAGCATGTGCAAGCACGGGAGGGGAAGAGAGAGGGGGGAGAGAGAATTCCAAGCAGTCTTTACATGGTCAGGGTGGAGCCCAATGTGGGGCTTGAACCCAGGAACCCCGAGATCATGACCTGAGCCGAAATCAAGAGTCAGCTGCTTAGCCCAGTGAGCCACCCGGGTGCCCCAAAAGACAACTATTGTGATTTGTTTGTGAATACATTTGCATGGAAGAAACTCCAAAGATACTAACAGGACACAGTAAAGGGTTTGCCTTCCCCCTTGTCCCAGCCTCCCCGCCCCCCATGCCAAGAATCTAACCTTTGTGGCATTCAGCATCTGGAAGAGCACAGCTGCTGGACTGGACAGACAGGGCTGGCACTAGCCTTTGACCCTCGCCCTCTATCAGGGTGTCAGGTTGTTCTGAGCAGCACCAAGCTGCCTCAGACATCCGCACCCCATTAGCTTCCCGGTGCTCATGAGACTTTCCCTGCTGGTCCTTCTGCTGGGAGCACTCCCCACTGCCTCTGCCTCCTGCCTTGTGGCCTGGAGAGCGCTTGTTCATTTGTAAGACTCAGGTTAGGTGTCACCTCTTCTAGACACAGAAACACACATCACAATGGTAGCCTTGTTATCGGTAAAGCTGCCTGGAAAAGAGCTGTAAGCTGGGAGCACGCAGACTTGCAAAAATGTCAACCCTGTGTTCACTAGTCAGGTGGAGACCCCGCTGGGGTCGGTCCTGAGTGTCCGCCACGGGTGGGTGAGCAGCCACTGTGTGGTAGGGTCCCTCCCTAGGGAAAGAAAACAAAAAAGAAAAAAACCTCAAGGCAACCTGGTGATACACGTATGTGACAACATCCCTCATGACCTTGTAACATGAGACTACTTAATCAGACTGCATGTTTGTGTGCTAACATATACGGGAGACAAAGAAGTAAAAACCATATCAAAAACTATGCCACGTGGCATTCGTGGCTCAGTTCTTTGGGTAAGAACCCAAGTGAGCGGTGCCAGCAGGAATAAAGTTGCTTCCTGGAAAGAAATGCCTCGGGGTCACGACTCTCTTAGCGAGAATCCTGCCAAGATTCATTCAGAATGCCCTTCTGATGAGCCTTTTTTTTTTTTAATATTTATTCATTTTTGAGAGACAGAGCATGAGCAGAGAGGGGTAGAGAGAAGAGACACAGAATCCGAAGCAGGCTCCAGGTTCTGAGCTGTCAGCACAGAGCCTGACATGGGGCTCGAACTCACAAACTGTGAGATCATGACCTGAGCCGAAGTCGGACGCTTTACTGACTGAGCCACCCAGGTGCCTCTGATGAGGGGACTTTTGCATAGAGGCCTGTTACAGTGAGGAAGGGAGCTATGAGTATATCGGAGGAAGATTGTTCCTAGCAGAGGGATAGCCAGTGCAAAGGCCCTGGGCTGAGAGGGTGCCGAGTGGGGTGTAGGAAGAAGGAGCCAGGGGCAGTGGGAGAGGAGAGCAGAGAGGGTGGGCATGCCTTGAGGTGTCTGTATGGGATAGGAAACCAATGGAGACTCTGGAGCAGGGGAGAGACACAGACCTATGTTTAGGAAGACCACTCTGGTCACCTGTGGAGAGTTGACAATGGGTGGACTGGGGGTGCAAAGGAGAGCAGCTGGTAGAGGTGAGGGTCAGGGTTGAGGCACCAGAGCCAGCTACTGGAGGTGGCTCTCGGGCTCTCTGCTTAAGAGGATGATTTTGGGGGCACCTGGGTGGCTCAGTCAGTTAAGGGTCCAACTCCTGCTCAGGTCATGATCTCACAGCTGGTGAGTTCAAGCCTGTGTCAGGCTCTGTGCTGACAGCTCGGAGTCTGGAGCCTGCTTCAGATTCCGTGTCTCCCTCTCCCTCTACCCTTCCCCCACTCACGCTCTGTCCCTCTGTGTCTCTCAAAAATAAATGTTAGGAAAAAAAAAAAAGAGGATGACCCGTGGGCTCTTTTGAAATTCGGATGATCAGTGCCATTTCTGCCCTAGGTTGAAAGCCTGGGCCAGCCCCAGCCCACCTCTGCACCGGTGTAGTCTTGTCCCTTCCAGAGCTGAGAGTGTGCCTCTTAATCTTTGAGCTGTTCCTTCTGCAGCTCAGTCCTCTTCTTTGACGCCATTTCTTGAACCAGCACTTTTTAGAAAAGATCAATTAGCTTCCTGCTGGAAAGAGCAGGCATTGTGTTTCCTGATCTGAGCTCCCTACTGGGCTGAAGGAAGCAGCCAATTCTGTTCTTTTTTCTCAAGGCTACTGTTATTGTTGTTGTTTTGCCTCATTCAAATCCAGTTGCCCTGAGATAGCTTTTTTTTTTTTAAGTTTATTTATTTTGAGAGAGAGTGTGGGCATGAAAGTGGGGGAGGGGCAGAGAGAAAGGGAGAATCCCAAGCAGGCTTCATGGCACCAGCTCAGAGGCTGACACGGGGCTTGAACTCACAAACCAGTGAGATCATGCCCTGAGCCAAAATGAGGAGTCGGATGCTTAACCACAGAGCCACCAAGGTAGTTCCCCACCTCCCGCCGAGATAGCTTTCTGCCTCAAGTTGCCTTCCTGAGCCTTCATTTTCCCTTCAGTTGCCTTCCTCCTTCCAACAACTGCCGTTTATCGACCCCCTAATTAATTTTAATCATTTTATATTGGCAACCTTAGTCACAGCTGCCCTTGATAATAATGAAAAAGGAAAGTGTCTTCTGAACGTGTCTTTGTTTCCATTTATCATCCCTCCATGGTGTTCTTGTAAATTGTTTATTTGTTTATCCCTAGAGGCCTGTGTGATTAGGGCTCTTCTGAAATTCATTGATAAAAAGATGAACTATACTTGAAAAAAAAAACAATAACTTCTACTCACTTCAGTTTGCTGGAATTGGAAACCTATGCCTAAGGCTTTCTCAGTTACGACGCAGCAAAAAAATCAGAATTCGTCTCCTCGAACTGTGGCCATGACTTGGTCTCAGGCCATCTGACGGTTATGTGCCTTGTTTGAAAAATCAAGGTACAGTTCGATGCTTGTGGGCACTTGGATGCCAGAAGAATCTCTTCAAGGGAAACCAGATGCAGAGATTCCCCCTTGCTAGAGGTCTCTGGGGCCAGTTCTTTCTAAAAAGTTCTTGCCATCTACGTTTACCTGGTGGTGTGGCTTCATCCACGATTGCTCCAGGGTTAGCTTTGGGTTGAGGCCATCATGTGGTGAGCTATAATCGAAGTGTTCTTTATAGCACACGAATTAGTTGAGGCACTGATCCCACGAATACTGGAAATCTGCATTTTTTGTGCCTGTCTTTGTTAAAATTAGTTGCTGACCCTTGTCTTTATTGCTGTGTATTGTATTTAGAGAATTCTCTGCCTTCCATAGATAGGTCCAAAAGACAAAGCATGCTGAGGGAAAGGAACTGGAAAGAGACCTGGCTTCTGTTGCACCTGGATGTCTGCCAGGAATGTCTGTGTGGTCCCATCCCGCACATGGGAGGAGTTGGCTCTGAACTCAGGCTCACTTGCATCTGATCAATGCTTCTTTTTGCCAGTCCCCTGGCTTATCGCTGCAGGAGGGTGGTTGAGGTTTGCTTTGGGAGTTTCTAGGAAGTCAGCCTCGCTCCCCAGAGTGTTGGGACAACACAATGGGCAGGTGTTCACAGGTAAGGCCACAGCTAACTCACATACAAAGCTGGACTGCTGTAAGAATTTGATTTCAAAAGAGCATTTTGGGGGAAAAATCCACCCATATCTTTAATGCAATTCGAACCTTTAGTCTATATTAGAATTTTTTTCTTTTCTGAGTAGGACCCATAACTTAGAGCAGATTTATTTTTCTGCAGGTAACATGTGAGCCATGGAAAACTCAAACTGGTGCCAACGGCTATCTGTCTGGGGATTCCTGTCCTTCTCCCCTCTCCTCCCACAAGCCCTCAGATTCACCAGTATGGTCCTGTGACACAGAGGAGTCACAGTCCCTGACTGAAGTGGGGAGAGCACTCTGGAGAGGAGAGTTTTGTAGAGTTATCTTTTCTGTGGATATGAAGTTCAGGTAATTGAGCTGAGAAGTTGGGGTCAAGGGACCCCAACCATATTTAATAGAGAGCTCCACAGTGGGCGTGCCACCTGGTCTAGCGTAGGAGGAGACACAGAGTGATTGCTTTCCGGCGGTGGCCCTCCTCCACCATCCATCTTCACTAAAATGGCTCCTCTAGAAAGACTGGCACCTTGTGAGTAATGAGTAATTGTTGGTCGAATGAGCACAGCGGAATCAAGACCATCAGCAGGTGTCCATGTGCTGACTGCTCACTGTGTGCCAGGCCTCTGCTTGGCCTTGACCATCACCCTCGCGCATCCTCACCCTGACTCGGAAGAAATGTGTTCTTTCGTCTATTTTACCAGTGAACAATCCGCGGCCTGGAGAGATGAAAGAGCTTGTTCGCGGTGA
Organism: Panthera onca; assembly: GCF_046562875.1. Lineage (NCBI taxonomy): Eukaryota > Metazoa > Chordata > Mammalia > Carnivora > Felidae > Panthera > Panthera onca. The sequence continues at coordinate 36,886,559 of NC_138340.1, read as the reverse complement.
TAGCGTTTGGTACTGAGAACCTATGGAAACTTCTGCCATGGGCATTTTTTTAAGGCCAAGAATTGATTGACAGCCCTGGGATGAGGTGTAGAATTGTGTTAGAAATTGCTAGAAAAAGACAGGAAAAAGGGAAATGTTGGGGTGCACCATAGAGATTGTCCTACTGATATGTCAATTGCTATTTGATTTCCCAAAGAGGATAATTACAACATTCTAGCCGAGGTAGTAGGTGGGTTTGGCATCGGGAGGCCAGGATCTTCTTGGACCATCCGTAGGATGCGAGAAGCCCTCTTGGTGGCAGGAAGACTTGACTTTTCCTAACCTTGCCTAACACTCTTTGAGAAGCACTGATGGAAATGAGGAAGGGGTCCAGGTGAGGCTCGGGGAGAATACCACCTGGCTCTTGGGGCTGCGATGCCAGTGCTGATGCCCTCTTCGAGGGAGATGCCATGACAAGCCACAGGGAGACTTGGTTAGTGGCTTCCATAAGAAGAGAGGACTGGGCTGGACCTGACCACGTGGCCGAAGCTGCCCACCGGTTGCCTCACAGGCCCTGGTGTCTAGAGCCCACGCTCTGCTGTCAGGATATCCCGTCAGCCTCCTCTCTAAGATCTGTGGCTCAAGCCCCTTAATGACAGGCTGGCGGCCTAGGAAGCAGACGATTAATACGAGGTGGTGTTTTCTCTAGGGGCCCAGGGACTCCTAGAAAGACCACTGCACACTCATCCTCTTTATGAGATGGTGACTTCTCTGGCAGATGGGCACCTCTGCCCCTCCTGCCCTAGCTCACTGCCCCCTCAGAACCCTGCAGTGGTGTTTTCCTGCACTTGGGCAACATCCAAATTCTGCCATGCTCTATATACAACCCTGACTTTTCTCTCATATGCTGTGCCTGTCACTCTCGGCCACATTGACCTTCAGGCAGCTCCTCAACATGCAGAGTTCATTCTTGCCTAGGGGCCTTGAATCTGGCCCTTCCTTCTGCCTGGATGCCCCTCCTCCTTCCAGCCAGCTATCACCTTTCAGTTTATTACTTGTTTCTCTCAGGCTCGCCTGCCTGCTCCCTCACAGAATTCTCTCCTTGATTTTTCCCTTCCCAGTCTCTCTGTTTGTGGTGATTTTCTTCTATGCCTGCAGGTCTGAGGCTCCAAGAGCCTGCCCGCACCGCCCTCCCACCCCCCCGCTGGTGCCACGGGTGGCACATAGCAGGGGCTTGGGAACGACTGATGAATGAATAAATCAATGGTCCCAGGATGGGCTGGTGCTGGACCAGGCGGGTGGTGTCTTGGGTTGCCCAGGGCGGACAGCAGTGAGAGTTTGGAGCTGCCTGGCCCTCAAGGAGCTGCCCTTTTTGGAGCAGGTGCTTATGATATTATCCTTGGAGGAAGGGCAGGGCCAGGGGGTGGAGGCCACCATACCCTTTGGGAGGCTGTGAACACAGTGGCTTCTTCTGCCCGGCTCCCTTCTCCTCCGTGGTTTTAGGAACCATTGGCCAGTGCTTGGGAGAAGCCTGGATTTGGGCTCAGGGTGCAGCTCACTTCTGTGTGGTGCTCACCCTGCGACCTTGGGCCGGCCCCAGGGTCCAGGTGGGTGCGTAGGGGCCGCCTCCCCCGCCCCAGGGTGCGGCACAGCTGGGGTCAGTGGGCGGGCTATCTCGTGCCCTTGTGCCTGTGGGCTGTTCACAGCACCTGGTCCCTTCCTTGCATGTTCTTAAGCCGGGAGGACCCCGGGCTTCTGGCTTACAGTGTGGGTGCTCCGTCGGCTTCTCTGGTGCGTGTCCCCCCACTCCTATGTGGGGTGGCTTGGTGACTCCTGCAGGACACTCCCTGCTGGAGTCCCCTTGAGTGATCAGTGGGGCTCAGCATTTGTAACTCTCACACAGAGAACGCCCAAACCACGGGTTCCCACAAAGGGGGTCATTCCAACCCCGGAGGAAATAGGTAAGGGCGGTGGTGTTCTTCACGCTGTCTCCTTGCTGGCCTCTGCACCATCTGAGAGTAGGGTGGCCTTCTTTCAGGTGTTGGAAATGGGGATTTAGCATGAATGAAGGCAGAGCGTTCTCTGGGGCTGCTTTTTGTCTTGGGTACATGATCCCCTATTGAGTCTGGGGGGCTGTTTCTGCCAGGATGGGGTTCTCTGCCTGTTGATGCAGTGCTTTCCCCTTTCTCATCTCTACTCCCGGGAAAGGGAGCCAACAGATTTGGCTGCACCAAGGGGAGGTGCTGGTCTCTTCTTGCTTCCTTTGAGGGATTTGATGTGGTGCTGAATCGCCCCAACAGGGTGGGGGTTGGGGGCCGTGGGTGGAGGCAGGAGTAGGAGGTGGGAGGGTAATGTCCTTTTAGCTCCTACTGCCACCTGGTGTTTTCCAGTAATCTCCTTTATTCCCCATAACTGCTGCAGGAGGGGAAATGTCGTTCTTGCTATCTTACGGATGAGGAAATGGGTTCAGCGAGGTTAACTCACTTGCCCAAGGTAGAACAGCTGGTAACTGACCTAAGCTCCTCGGACCATCCAGCAGGAGTGTTTGTTTTTGGCTGTGTTGCGCTGCCTCCCAGGGAAATCGGTAACTACTGAGAACCTACTGTGTGTGAGAGATGGTCACATTCTATCAAGGATTTCCTCTCCCTTAGTCCCCAAGGCCAGCCTGCGGTGGCCCAAGTGGTGCGGTCCCCATTGGCAACTGAAAGGCTCAGAGAGAACAATTAACTCGGTTCTGATCTGGATTTGGTCTCAGGGTGGGGCTGATCCCAGAGACGGCTTCAGAGGCTAAGAGGGCCTGTGTCCTTGCTGAGTTCTAGGTGGGCCAGCTGGGGGTGCTGGGTGGAGCTGGGAAGTCAGGGAGGGGTGCTGTCAGCTGCAGGCACTTGAGAGCCCCCTTCATGGTGGTGTAAGTAAGCTTATTTTCTTCCTGTACCAGATGGTTGGGAGGTGAGTGGTTGATGGCATAGTTCAGCCTCTCAGTGCTACTCAGGGCTGACGTTTCTTCTGCCCCATCTTCTTTATTTTTTATTTAAAACATGTTCATTTTTGAGAGAGGGAGCGTGAATGGGAGTGAGCCTGAGTGGGGAAGGGGCAGAGAGAGGGAGACAGAGGATCCCAAGCAGGCTGCTCACTGACAGCACAGAGTCCGATGCGGGGCTTGAATTCATGAACCATGAGATGATCATGACCTGAGCCGAAGTGGGATGCTTAACTGACTGAGCCACTCAGGTTCCCTTCTTCATTATTTTTATTGAAGTGTAATTAACAGAGTGTAATATTAGTTTCAGGTATACAATATCCAACAACTCCATTTCTCAGTGCTCATTAAGATAATCGTACTTTTACGCCCCTTTATCTGTTTACCCACTTAACCTTTGGCAACCACCAGCTCTTTGTATTTGAGAGTCTGTTTCTGTCTCTTTGTCTTTTATTTCTTAAGTTCCACGTGCAAATTGGTGCAGCCACTATGGAGAACCACATGGGGGATCCTCTAAAAATGAAAAATAGAAATACCCTGTGCTCTGGTAATTCCACTACTGGGTGTTTACCTAGGGAAGATAAAAACACTCACTGGAAAAGATCTAGGCACCCACCCCCGAATGTTGATTGCAGTGTTTCTTAAAACAGCCAAGCTACGGAAGCTGCCCCAAACTTCTTAAGTTGTTACTTTTCATCCTCCTGTTCACTGCCTCCTGTTTGCAAGCTGGCTGCTGCTGTTGAGACTACCAGACCCCTTTTCAAGCTGGAAGCCAGGGAGAAAGCGTAGCCCCTGCTGTTTCTTCCTGGGAAAATAAAAGCCCTCACACCAGTCCCTCTAGTAGACGTCCTTTTGTAACTTGGTGACCAGAACTGAGCCACATGGTCCCCTCCAGATACACGGAAAACTGTCAGGCACTGTGCTAGACTGGACATTCAGAGAGGATAGGCTTCTCTCTGCTCCTACAGATCCCCCCTCAAGCAGGGGAGGTTGTTAAAGTTGAGGTCTTCCTTGGGGCACCTGGGTGGCGCAGTCGGTTAAGCGTCCGACTTCAGCCAGGTCACGATCTCACGGTCCGTGAGTTCGAGCCCCGCGTCGGGCTCTGGGCTGATGGCTCGGAGCCTGGAGCCTGTTTCCGATTCTGTGTCTCCGTCTCTCTCTGTCCCTCCCCCGTTCATGCTCTGTCTCTCTCTGTCCCAAAAATAAAATAAACGTTGAAAAAAAAAATTAAAAAAAAAAAAAAAAAAAAAAAAAAGTTGAGGTCTTCCAGCTGCCCCAAAGTGGAGAATTGGCTTCATCTTGTCGAGTCCAGAAGGCTTCGTCCTGGACAGGGTGTATAAGCCAAGTTTTAAAGGTGAAATAGAAGTGAAAGGCATTCAATTCAAGTCACTAATTATTTTCAGCGTCCAGTTGCTTTCTTCCTCCAATCTGGCTGGTTCTGCCCATCCTACTCTGAGCTCTGGAGTCTCCATTCCCTGCCCCGGGGGCAGCTTGACCTGTAACTCCCATCTCTTTCCTGTGTTCTGCCTGATGTTCGAGACGAGCCCTTCAGCCGAGTCATCGGTGCACTGAGAGAGCAGCTGCCTGGCACGCAGCCACGGAAAACCCTGCAACTCAGGGACACTGTGGTGCACTAGGTGTCAGGAGTGTCCGAAGATTGCCACTGTTTGTTGGCCTCTTGTGTTCTGAATGTCTCTTGTCCCTCTGCCTTTTGGGGCCTTCCTCGCCTTAACTGTAAGGCTTGGGAGCGTTATTCTGCTTCCCTTCCCCGCTGTCCGTGACTGAGGAGGCGGCTTGTGGGGTGACACTTAGCCAGACATTAGCATCCCATCTTTATTTATTTTTTTTTAATTTTTTTTTAACATTTATTTTTGAGACAGAGAGAGACAGAGCATGAATGGGGGAGCGTCAGAGAGAGGGAGACACAGAATCTGAAACAGGCTCCAGGCTCTGAGCTGTCAGCACAGAGCCCGACGCGGGGCTTGAACTCACTGACCGTGAGATCATGACCTGAGCAGAAGTCAGCCGCTTAACCAACTGAGCCACCCAGGCGCCCCAGCATCCCATCTTTAATCCACAGAGTGCCTCCTGTCCTCTCTCCTGTCAGATCACCTCTAACTTTGGAGGTGGATTGTAGGTGCCATCATGCCGACTTCAGAGTCGGGAAACTGAGACTCCAGATAGGTGACACGCCCGTGGTGGCACAGGAAATCTGTAGTAGAGCCAGGACCGGAGCTGGGTCCATCCTGGCGACATGGAGCTCGCGTGCTGGGTAGCAGACCTCGAAGTGTCCAAACACAGAGCAGGACGGCAGAGGGCTGCAGACTCAGTCTGGTGTGACGTTGGCCTGTGTCCTCTCAGGAGTTGTGCGCTTCTAATTAATTGCAGATTATGTGTGTGGATCTGTCCGAGAATTGGCCATACACAGCCTGAGGGCGGAAGGAAGCTGTGCAGCTGCTGTCTTAATTATTTATGGGTATTTCACATGCAGTTGTTCTTCCCTGCCATCAGTTAACCCCACCACTGCGCTGAGTGTGAGGCCAGTTGCAGCCGATGTTGGTGTTGGAGCCCTTGGGGCAGTGGCTGACTGGGCACTCCCGACAGGTCCAGGTCGTGTTTACGCTGCTCACATTTCGTGGTCCCGCTGAATGTAGCCGGTGGGTAGGAGCAGCTGACGGGGCTGCGGATGGTCTGTGTTTGCCTGCAGGAGGCTGAAACTTGGCCAGGCCCCTCTGCTGTTCCCGAAGAGCCCCAGCATTGCAGAGCTAGGAGGGTTCTAGAAGACCAGTGTGCCTAACCAACTCACTTTCAGATGGGATGTCTCAGACCCCAAGGGACTGTGAAATGCCTAAAGCACCTTGCCATTTAGCTACAGAGCCAGCCGAGGGCCCGGAATCCGTATTTGTTACTTGCCCTGTCTCCTGTCTTTGCTGACAGCCTTTAATGGTCCCATGTGTCTCCCAGCTCACTGGACCCTTTGGCTCCAGTGCCTACTCCTTGGAGGTTCCAAGGAGCAGCTTGTGGGGCAGGACCCGTTTGTTTGCAGGGGATGAGAACCTGTTTCAGTCAAGTAAGGGAATGCTCTTCTCCTGCCTCCTGCAGCATCGCAACCCCGGGATCAGATGGTCTCAGGGTCTCCCTGCTGAGGGCTCTGTGAGTAGAGGAGTAACGACGAGGAGCTGGGGAAGGCGTGACCTCTGGCCCAGGACTCTGCCTAGACCCCACTGAGGCTTTGTCATCCGTGAAAATCAGGAATGTTGACCTTTTTTGGAGTGTATGTGTGGGGGGATGTAAAATACAGCCAGTATGGAGCCCTGGCCTCTTTGTGAGATCCCACCGTGGGGTTGTGGGGTCGGGAAGATGTTAGGTATCACATGGTAGTTGTGGCTGTGTCTCGTTGTCAAGTGGCCTGGGTTCTGATCTATGCCTGTTTCCTTATTGATGAAGTGGGTTTGCTTCTAGAACCTGCTTCATAAGGCTGTTTTGAGGACTTAACGAGACCATTTTTGCTGCGTCTGATCGAATGTCTGGTGTGAGGGGGCATGTATCCCTGGAAGGGCTCTTGAACTTTGTGTTTTTTTCCACCTGTAAAATGGGGGATGACCCCATCAGCCCCATGAAACCAGGAACTCCTTGGTTCCTTTAATACGGCAGAGCCCTGACTTTTGCTCCAAGGTCAGCAGTAGAGACAAAATTGTCACGTGCAGGAGAAGGGCTAGACCCTGGGGCCCTGGACCATCTCTGTAGGCTCTTCCCTTCTGACTTGCTGGCCAGTCACACTGAAACGCCAAGCTGCCTCTAGGGGCGATGTGTCCCCTTTAAGTTGTAGCCCTGCCAGGGACTGCCTGCTCTCCATGAACACCTGAGAGTGGGCTGGAGTGGTTAATAGGGCTTGTCTGAGTGTTGGGGTACATGTGCCCTTCACCTTTCCCTGAAGGGGAATCCTTCAGGACAAAGGACCGAGCCCTCCCCATCTGCCTATGGCACCTGGTGATTGGGAACACAGGCTCTCGGCCTTGCCGGCTTCTCCAGTTTCCTAGCTGTGTGACCCTGAGCAGGTTCTTTAACCTCTCTGAGCCTTTGTTGGCTGATCTGAAAAATAGGAACAGTGGCAGCGTATAGTTCTGTGGGTTGTTGGGGGGCTCGATTGAAGTAATGTCTGCAAAGTTCTCTGGACAGTGGCTGGCCCCCACTGGGAGCTTTTGAATAATGGCACGTGCCATTGCTGGTCTGCTCAGTCCTCTGCCACTTGAGGTCTCCTGTCCACTGACTGCATGTTGAGATCGGCTGAGCTTTACATGGACACTAATGCTCAGGTTGCACTTCTGGAGATTCTGGCTTAGGTGCTCTGTGATGTAGTCTGAGCATGGGTGGTGGGGTGTGTATGCACGTTTTTTTTTTTTTAATACTTTTTTTTAAAGTTTATTTTTGAGAGAGAGAGAGAGAGACAGCATGAGCAGGGGAGGGGCAGAGAGAGAGAGAGAGAGAGAGAGAGAGAGGGAGACGACCAAGGCAGGCACCGCACTGCCAGCCCAGAGCCTGATGTGGGGCTCAAACTGACGAAACTGAGATCATGACCTGAGCTGAAACCAAGGGTCAGACACTTAACTGACGGAGCCACCCAGGTGCCCCATGTTTTTAATAGCTTTCTAGGTGGTTCCAACGTGTAGCACAGCCAGGCTGGAGAGTCATTACCCTCCTAACATCTGCTGTCCCCTGCTCTTTCCCAGGGTGGCGCTGACACCACCTTCCCTCGGCACATGGGTGCTCCCTCACCCTGCTTAGGCCTTGCCGTGTCCAGGCCCTGGAGAGTGAGATCTGGGGAGGGAGGCTTTGCTTTTCCCAGGGGTCGAAGCCAGGGAAGCCACCTCTGTCAGCAGAGACTTGATTCTCTGTCCACACCCATGATTGAGCACCGGGGCACAATTCTTGCACCTGTAGAAAAACTGCGCCAGACAGAATGGGGTGGGGGTGTCCTTTTGTCTTTGTACATGAACGTTGTGGGTGCTGACCAGATCTGGGTCAGTCCCAAGAGACTGTTTTCCAGGGAGGGTCTCCTTCGGATTTCTACATGTTTGTGACATTGTGGGAGCAGAGAATTCTGGCAGTGGTGTCTCTGGAGTGGCAGGGAGGGCACGGTGCTGACAGTGTTGTGTTCCTTATGGTGAGAATCCTCTCCTCTGTTAGAGATCGTGTTCTCCATGACTGCAGAGGAAGAAAGGGGTTTCTCCGTTTACCCAGGGCTCAGAGACCCACGTGGCTTCAGGGGTCAGGCCAGTAAAACCTCAGGCTGGGGTGGGGCCCAGGGGGAAAGGACATGCTTTAAGATGTGTTTTTGCTGGGCCTCCCGCACAACCCAGTGCAGGTGGGTAACCAGGTGGAATCCCACTTACACAGCAGTAGGATGAAGTTAGTGGTGACTGGTGAGTACCTCTATCGCATCTCCTCTGGGCACTTGCTGATCCAGCTGTCAAGCACCGAAGAGCAGGTAGGCCTTGCTTTCCATAGCTTCACATTTCTGTGACACCATCCAATTAACACCTGTATTCTACTTGTCACTTTAAAACCAGACACTGGACTGGTTTCTACTTGGTGTTTCTCACCGGGCCCTTTCTTTATAAAACACTTCAGCCCATAGCACCGAAGGGAAGAGCCCAAGCTCCAGGTAGGATGGCGAAGTAAACGGCGTGACTCTCCCTGCGGTAATCCCTTTAGGTGAGCAGCTGCCTTCTCCCCCTTCCGTCTCCACTGCCTGTCTTTGTCTCCAGAATCCATTTTTGAACTGGGTCTGTAGTGGTTTCTTGTTGGAAAACTACTCGGCAGTGAATGATGACGAAAATAAGGACGGTAAGAATTGACCAGGCTGGATGGTGAGGGCCCGGGTATCTGCCACATGCATCTGAGCTCTTCTGTGAGGTGCGGCGGTTCTAAACAACTCCTGCCTTGCTGTGGAAGCCGGTTTGGCAGTTCTTCAAAAAGTGCAGTAGAATTCCCCTGTGACCCCACAATTCCACTCCTAGGTGTCTACCCGAAAGAGTTGAAAGTAGAGAATCAAGTTCATGTATGCAAATGTTCACGGTAGCTGTATGGACCATCCCCCAAAGGTAGAAACAACCCACTCGTCCATCGAAAGGTGAATGGGCAAACCGCATGTGGTTTATCCCTACAGCGCACTGGTGTTCGGCCATACAAAGGAAGGGGTCCTGGACACCAGGATGAGCCTCGGAAACCTCCCACGTGGCACAAACCGGTCTCAAAAGGTTATGTGTTGTAGGCTTACGCTTGTGGACTGACTAGGAGAGGAAATTCCGTAGGGCCAGAAAGGAGATGAGTGGTTGCTGGGTGGGGGGACTTAGGGGAGAAAGTGGACATTGAGAGTTTGGGTCCAGAACACTGCAATAAAACAAATGCCAGCACAAGGCGGCTCAAAGGAATCTTTTGGTTTCCTAGTGGGTATGAAAATTATCACTAGACTGGAGTCTGTCATGTGCAATAGCATTACATTGAAAAAATAATGCACATACTGTAATTAAAAAGCACTCTATGGTTTTTAACATTTTTAATATATTCATTTTACTTTTGAAAGAGACAGAGCACGAGCAGGGAAGGGGCAGAGAGAGGGGGAGACACAGAATCTGAGGCAGGCTCCAGGCTCCAAGCTGTCAGCACAGAGCCCAACAAGGGGCTTGAACCCATGAACTGCGAGACCATGACTTAAGCCAAAGTCGGATGCTTAACCAACTGAGCCACCCGGGTGCCCCCGGCTTACAGAGTTCTTAAACTCTCATGTGCAGAGGGCAGCTCCTGGGGAACTTGGTAAATATGCTGCTTCTCAGGAGAGACGAGGGCTCCTTTCTTCAGGAGCTGTTGCCCTGGATCTAGGATGGTCCCCACATTTGCTCGTCTAGATACGTGACTCTAATGCACTTAATGTGTAGACTGCAACCCACTGCTTCTTGAGAAGTCCATACTCTGTTCAGAACTTTGACTTGATGCAGTAAGAAAATTAAACCTAGGAAAAAAGAAGCCCTGTGCTGGGCTTGTGTCCGATTTAAGAACCTCAACGCTGTAAAATACATTTTGGAGTGTGCGCACTTTTGGATTTCTTCTCCGGCAAATGGGTACACGGAACCCTCAATGTACAGCATAGTTTCTTTGCAGCAGCTGAAGTTCCCTGTCCTAAGACAGAGGCTGAGAGTTCTGAGCCAAAGCAGAGTATGTGCCTCCAGGATGTCAAGACAGCCCTGGAATGGATTAGAGCTGAGACCGTGTAGCCTATTTTGTACACCATGTAGTAGCAATTGTTACTGCTGTTATTACCGGGAGTGTAGTTCAAGACCATCTGCTTTATTTGTGGGTCCTCTGTCAGCAGAAGGTTTTTATGAAAGCCTTGGGTATCGGCCTGCCCTGATCTAGGCTCTGTTGCTTATTCAAGCACCGTAGTTTACACTTTTCACTCAGAAATGCTAGTGAGCACCTGCTCTGTGCCAGGCACTGTGAAGCAGCCCCATTAAAAGCTGCTTTTTTGGGGGTACGTGGGTGGCTCAGTCGGTTAAGTGTCCGACTTCAGCTCAGGTCATGATCTCATAGTTCACGAGTTCAGGCTCACTGCTGTCAGCCCAGAGCCCGCTTGGGATCCTCTGTCCCTCTCTCTCTCTGCCCCTCCCCTGCCCATCCTGTCTTTCTGTCTCTCAAACTAATAAACTTAAAAAAATAAAGTTGCTCTCTCAAAGGGCTTTTACCTGATTTTCACGTGATACCCTCTATTAGTCCAGCAAGGTGGGACTCACTGTTCAACCCCAGCTAGTTGCTGACTCACGCTGAAATACTGAGTGTGTGCCCTTGTCAGGCTGTGGTAGTTTGGGGTTTCTTAACCAGTGTTGGATGACATGTGGTGCGTGGTGAGCTGGGGCAGGGGCAGGGACGGGTAAGAGAGGGAGAAAGTCCGTTCTGATCTATGATTGCCTTGGCTTCTGGTGTTATAGGGCTCGAGCTACAGATGTGTACCAGCTTCCCAGATTTGAGGTGGGAATTCAGAATGCAATATAAGCCTTTTTAGTTTGAGGATATTGAGGGTTTTTTTTAATCTTTTGGCAACAACTTATTTATGAAAGTGTGAGTACTCATCGGTTGGGAAAAGAGTAAAAAACTGTTTTAAGCCCTAAATGCCTTCAAGGCTGAATAGATGGCTAAGGACTGTGTTGGGATCCCCACCTTCATTGTTGGGGAAATGCCTCCCGGAGTAAGAAAAAAAAAAAAAGGACCTTCAGAATGGATTGTTGACACCCTTTAATTTTCTGGATCTTAGATTTCAGATTCTGACTTTCTTCCTTTTTTTTAAAAGAATGGTGTAATTCCTCCAAGAAAACTATGGTTTAATCAGCAAAATCGGGATTAGGATTTTGGTGGCCTCATGAAATAACTGAAGGAAGGTTTTTGTTTTGTTTTGTTTTGTTTTGTTTTTTGTTTTTTGTTTTTTCCTAATGTGGTCCAGAAGTGAGGTTGGGTTATTCCCCCCGCCAAGTGCCAGTTTTCCTTGGTGAGGTCATATTTCCTGACAGCTTACACCTGCCCCTGAGTTTTTGGATCTCTGTCCTCCCAGGGTGTGTGGTCTGCTCTCCCTCCAGCCTTAGAGCTGTGGTATAAGGGCTTCCATGTCTACAGAGAACTGGCTGGACAGTGAAGCTCACAGCGTGACTCTTCGCGGGTGTGAGAGCAGTTCTGTTAAGGAGTCGAGGCAAAGACTCTCTTCTCCAGCGCAGGGCACTTACACTTACAGAGGGGAGGGTGAGCAGGAGATCACTCTCTGGACACGTGTTTTCCTCTCAGGCTTCGCTGAATTTTGAAGCAAAGTATGATAAGTCGGTCTCTTGCCTGGAGGGGGCTGAGGAGCAGGTGATCCCACTCAGATACCTGATAGGTTGTGTCAGCAAGACTGGCTCATTCTCTCAAGAGTGGACTCACATTAGCCAGACATGCAGAGAATGATGTACAATCAGAAGACCAGCTTATCCATCAGCGGTGAGAAACCAGAAGGCCCAGATCTGATGCTCAGGCACATCATTCCTGTGGCCTTAACAACTTGGGGAGCTGGAGTCTGCCCTGATGGTGGCTTGTTGAGTCAGAGAAGGGGGGCTGGTTGGGTGCTTCAGCTGTCGAGTGGCTTAATGTGTCCCAGACCTGGTGAGGGAAAGGTCTCGACCCGGGCAGGCCTTTACTTGGAGAGACACTGTCACCTTCTGGCCTTTACATGGTCCTGTATCTTCTTTTCAGCTTGTGGCTTAACAGGGTTCTGTGCTAATTGTATCAGGTGGTTGTTGATGGTGAGAGAGAAAGAGAACGTGATCTTCTGAGATACTTACTTGGTACTTGCCTCGTAACCAGTAGCCAGCAGATGACTTTGTTTCAGCTTAGTTAATAGTTAATGATAGCTCTTCTCCATGTCCTTCCACTTCCCTGTAAGACATAGACACAGGACTCTCCAGGAAACTACAGCTTAACCTGCAGCCATAGTCACCCTCCCTAACACACTGCCCCCCACGTGTAGACCCAGAGACTCCCCTTGTGAGGGGTTGTCAGATCTGCAGAATTCTTTCTCTCCCAGTGGGGGCTGGGAGGGAAGAGAGTCTATGAGGGGAGGTAGTGGTCTCTTCAAATGAACTCCATCCGATCGAGAATCTCCCCAACCAGCTACAAGGTGGGGGGTGAGGCTGAGAGGATTTCGCTGGTGGAAGTCTCTGTGGGGAAACACAGGCCCTGAACGGAGTCCATCTGTGAAGAGCTGTGAGGGCCACAGCCAGGGAGAGGCCTCTGGAGGGAGATGTTGGCAGGGTTGGGTCGGGAGCATGGCGTAGTGAGAGGGCTTCTCCTCCGTTGCATCGGCTATCTGGAGAAAGAAGGAAGGCTTGTTCTGTCATGGGCTGGTGTCTTTGTCCAAGGTGCTGCTTCATCCTGCCCATGACCTGTGAGCGAGATGGTCATGGCCACAGCCTTGGGGGGACCTGGGTTTCTACCTGATCATCTCAAGATGGATGTGGGTGGATGAATGACTTCTGTGTAAGAACGCTGAGGACTCCCCTGTACGACTGACTTAGGGGCCATCTGACCTTTTTGTGACTCTGTATCATCTTCTGTAAAAGGGGAATTGCAGTAGTAACATCCTCACAGGGTTTGGGGGGAAGAGGACGTGGATTAGTATGAAGCACTTAGAATCCTGTCTGACTTGTAACCATTCAGTACATGTTAGTAATTGATATTATTGTTGCTCCCTGTACATCTCACAGCCCTATAGGGACTGCTTTTTACGGTCCTAAAGTTAGGATTAAAACAGTATGTACTACGTAAGCCATTGTGAGGATTATACATTAAATGAGGTAGTTGAGATAACTTGCTTGTATCACAGTCTGGGATCTAGAATATACTGCGATGGGCAGAATGTTGGTCCCCCGGGGACATCCATGTCCTGACCCCCAGAACCTGTGAATATGCTACCTGCTCTGGCAAAAGAGACGTTTCAGCTGTGGGTAAGTGAAAGATTTTGATGATGGGAGATTATCGTGGTTATCCAGATGGCTCCAGTGTAGTCACAAGGGTCCTCACAAAAGGAAGGAGGAGGGTCCGAGAGGTAGAAGATGTGACAACAGAAACCGCAGAGGTCAGAGCGACGCGGGCCCCCAGCTAAGGAGTGTGGGCGTCCTCCAGAAACTGGGAAAGACTGGGGAATGGGCTCTGCCCTAGAGCCTCCAGGCGGAGCATGGCCCTGCCGATGGGCTGACTGTAGCCTGTAAGACCTTCGAGACTTCAGACCTCCAGAGCCGTGAGGTAATAAATTTGTGTTGTTCTAAGCGACCGAGTTTGTGGTTGTTACAGTAGCCATAGGAAATGAACACAGCTAGTGAGCTGAGCTGAGGTACTGACTTGACCGTGGATGGGCCCCGGGACCATCGTCATCACTGTCTTAGTGGAGTCTGAGCCGGGGCGCTGATGCTTTGAGGGTCTGGGTTTTTTTGTCAGAGGTCCCCCAGTGGATGAAATGGGACCTCAGAGGAGAGCTGTGGCCTTTGGTGGGCAGCACACATGGGACAGGAAAGCCCACTGCCTCTGGCCCAGGCCTGTGCATGGTGTGCGTGTCTGGACCCGGGCACACCCTCGCCCCACCCTGGGGTCTCTGGTGCCAACCCCTGTGTTCCTGTCACCGCCTGCCCTGGACACTGGAGGCGAAGCCCCCACCCTGTGTGGTTGGGGCCTCGCTGTCTGGTGAACCCTTGGGGTTACTCTTTGGGTGTGGTCAGTGGTTGTGTGTGCAGTTGACGAGGCTGCTTTCTCAGTGTCCCATGGGATTTCTTACGGAGTCTTTGCTGCTCAGCAGAACCTTGCTTGGTATTGACCTTCTCTCAGGCTCCCCTGAGGAGCATTTACCTGTGAATCAGAGCTGGCTCTCTGGGCTAAGGAGGAGCGATGAGCCTGCTGGGGCACCCTTCTTTCCTGTTTGGGCTTAGGAGGCTCAGGCCACTGTAGTTCTCTTCTCTCCGTGTGAGGCCGTCACATACAGGGAGGAGCTGAGTTCCTTTGAGCCTGCGTATCCAGCCATGCTTGACACGATCGTGCAGCCCTGAGCTCCCATCCTCCCTCCCCTGCTCGCTTTCAATCTTGAGTTGGGTCCCTGTAGCTCATATGCTTGTGCAACTGATTAGCTCTTTACTGGATCCAGAGTCCATCCTGTCCTTGTGAAGGGCTCTTATTTCTTGGAGTCTGTTTTTCCAAATACACTTGACTGTGGTGTGTTGGGGGCTCTTGCTCCTGCCCTTCCCCTCATTGGGTCCCCTCTGCTGTCCTCCTCTGCCTTGGCCACCGTCGTCTTACCCTGTAGTGATGGATTTAAGGCTGCACACTCTCGTCGGTGGCTCCATGTAATTAATGTGTCGTGGGCTCAGGAACAGAGCTTGCTACTTGTTCTCTTGCTACTAGCCATCAGAGTAATCAGCGGCAAGGCAGGAGGTACAGTGGGAGGAACTTGACAGATGAGGGAGGCTTGGGAGCAGTTTAAAAAATTTCAGAAACACAAGAAGGGGAAAAAAAGGAAGTCCTCAGCCTCTCTGATGGGTTGCATGTCTGCCTGTTTGTAGCCTGCTCACTGATGCCCCGTTGAACATGGTGTGTGCTTCACGCTCTCAGGGGCCTCCGTTTCCCTGGGCTCCCAGGACAATTGATGCCCCGTTTCTGTGGAGATGGATGGCCATGGGCGGGGTATTCCTAAAGCCTGCCTGTGCCACCGGGCGTGGGGGGCTTAACTTTGTATCGTGTAGTGTAAACCATGGCAGGCGTGGGCCGTTTCCACTGGGGCGGCCTCACATCCTGCCCCCGATGTGCACAGAGGCAAAGATGTCTTGATCTGCGTTGGGCTGCTCTGGTCGCTCCTGACTCTGCTCATGTTTGTGTGCAGTGGGACAAACGTGGAACCTCGTGGAAACACTCACCAGATCCCATCTCTCTGCTCTTTAAAACCCACTCCAGGCCTTTTGATGCTGGCCTCCAGTGCTGACTGTGGCTGGGTCCTTCCAGTGTTCCAACCCCACCTCTTCCTGGCCTGCCCCAGCCCCCCACCACACTGTCCCCCAGCCACCCTGGCCATCGGGCTCTTCCCCAGCTGCACCAGGCTGGTTCCTACCTCAGTGCCTCGGTGGTTGTTCCTTTGCTGGAATGCTCTTTACCCGTGTCTACACAGCTAACTCCACCCTGTCAAGCAGGGCTCTGCTCAGGGGTCACTTCCTCTGACTGCCCTGTCTCGTATTGTGTCTTCCTCCTTAGTTTTTATCATGGTACTTCATCGCAGAGTGTATCAGGACCTTGGAGTATCTTGAGTTCACCCTCTCCTGTGCTTGCTGTCTGTGCCCCACTGTGCATTCCACAAGAACAGGGACCTTGTCTGTTCTTTCCTGCCCTGTGTTCAAAGTGCTTTGAGCAATACTTGACTCAGGTGCATGCTCCATGAATGTTCACATCAATGAGTGGAAATTTCAGGGGGGCTGTTGTAGGACCTGGCCTCGTGGCAGGTCAGGTGACAGAAGACCCATGGCTGCTCTGGAGAGCGCAGCCGTGGTCGAGGTGATGGGTAATTGCCACGTCACTGATGTGCTGGACCCCACCTAACCACGTCTGATACTCGCACCTCCAATCAGATTCTTACCACATCTAGTTTGGTTTTCATGAGCACAGTTAGCACACAATTTCAACTCTCTTCTGGTGTCATCCTTCAGAGCTCTTAACTCCAAGAGTCCTACAATCCAGTCTTCTCTGGCCTAAAAAAATGTCTAGAAGTGCCTGTCTTTAGGGATGTCTTGATCCAGGGGTACAAATAACAGGACCCCCCCCCCCCGCCATCCCCCATTTCTCAGGTCTGGTTTTCCCCCACTTTTCTCCCCCTACTGGTACATGTTTGACCTCCAGGCCTCTGAGGGAGAAATCATCCCATTGTGGGTGCTTGCTGACATTTCCGGTGCTAATGCTCCCCCTGTCCCCCCCCCCCCCCCACCACCTTCGTGGCCGAGTCTAGGCTGTCAGCACTGCGTCACTGAGTGCTGTTGAGGGAAGACTGCACAGCCTGGGCTCCTGTGAGCCCTTGGGCCCAGCCCCCACACCCCAGTGGGTGCTGGCCTGTTCTCGGCAGGCCTTCTCACGCCAGCAAGAGGCTGCCAGCAGCTCTAGGTTTCATCTGGTCGGCAAACCAGCAGAAGAGAGCACTTCTCTTCCCCACCAGTTTCCATACGAACTACCCTGCCATCTTCCACGTGGAGCAGAGCTGAGTGGTGGTTTTCAGTCTTGGCTCCACACTGAATCACCTGGGGATTAAAACTTCCCATCCTTGCCCACCCAGAACCACTGCGTTGGTGGATTATCATGTGCAAACAAATGAAGTTCACGGTCAGCCAGTATGCTACAAATGTGACAGCAGTCTGGCTCTTGACCAGCAGCAGTCGTTTCAGATCAATGAAAGCTGTGACTTTCATCTCCAATCCAGGTGTGGCCTCAGAACTTGTCTCCAAATAGGTTCCACCAATTACGAAGAGGGTGGGGGTTAGGGGAGGTGGGTGTGCAAGGGAAGGTGTTCACCACTGCTGACTTAACAGGGTACTTGTACTGTGCCCACCCCTGCCCCAGATCCACAGTGGGTGTCAAGCACCTCTTCCTGGTTTCTCTAATCTTTCCCTTTCTCCGGGAGCATGGCCCTTCTCCTCTTTGCCCAGCATCCTCCCCCTCTGGGTGCCGCTCATGAAGCTTCAGTGTAGTCTGGCCTTGTACCCCTGTCCTGATGGCTTTCGGATCCCTCCTCTTTGCTCATCCAGTTTCCTCTTCTGGAAGTGCCATTTCCCTTCTCCCTGGTCAGCCAGATGTTGCATTTATTTTAAGAGTCAGCTCTTCTCCTGTCCCTGTAAATCAATCTAATCACACTGATCTCCCAGTTTCCTAATCTATTGCACTGACAAGCAGTAACCGAGCTCTGGCATTTGATTGCCCACTCTCATGAGTTTGTAGTCCTGTCTCGGTTATGTAGTATGTCTGACCGCACAGAGGATCGTGACTTTAGTTTGTGTGTTGACCAAGGGCACAATAGGTATTTGACAAAAATTGTTGCCACACTCCATCCAAATACTCTTAGTGATTTTGGAGTAGTAGGCAAGTTGGCATAGAGGGGAGCAGTGTTACCTGAGAGAAGTTTGGGGAAGCAATGTTACTTAATAAAAGGAAGAGAATAATTGTTCCCCCTTCTTCTAGGAGTGACCCACACCGCTCTGCCCACAGCCCATGGGTGGGGCCTAGGTCTGGGGTTCCACCTAGATGCAGAGATGTCTGGGGAGTGTCCTGTCTGGCTGGGTGGCTGCCTCCCAGCAGGAGTTGAGTACAAGGGAGGATGAACAGAGGTTCATGCCAGTCATACTGGGCACTCGCTTGGATGCATGCGGCATCTGTCTCCGAAGCTAGTTGGGTGGCTCCTAAGAAAGGGACCTCATACCCAATATGCTCATTTTGGGACTTGTGCCCTGAAAGTCTGAGAAGGAGTGGTTAGCAACTTGTAAGGGTCTGCAGTAGAAAGAATGTCCGGGAATGTGGCAAAGATATGTCTGTGAGGATAACTGATTACCTTGCCCGTCATGAATTGGGATGAAGAGGTCATGTACCTACCCTTTGTTGAAAGATGTTTCTGGTGTCCCCTGCAAATCTTGCCTTATTGATGGGAAGACAGGATACCCTGTGATTCACTCAACAGATGGACATGTGCCAGGCACAGTTCTGGGAGTACTTCAGTGAATGACCGGTACAAGCTCTCCACCTGAGGTGACTGCCTAGTGGGGGACATGGACAGTGAAAAGGTAGACAGATAATTACAAATGCATGCTATGATACCGCTCAGGCTTTTCTGATCAGGCCTTGGAATCACCTAGAAAAATAGTTGGTTGATAGTGAAAAGCTTCCATTCAGTGGGTACCTGTAACGTGCTGGACCTTTGCTAGGTTCTTCACCCTGTAGCATCTCTGTTGGCACCCCCACTTTACAGATGTGAGGAAACCGAGGCTCTGAGAGATGGGTGTGCTCAAGGCCCCTGTACTAGGAGTCTCCAGAGAAACAGCTACATATATACACACACACATTTAAGCACACATGTATGCATACATACATACATGTATACACATATACTTATTTCCATACATATATACACACACAAAGATAGGTATATAGAGCTGTTGAAATTAACCTTTACAGTCCTCTGCCCAGAGGCCAAGCCAGGGTTCTTAGCTAGGTTTAGGCTGAGTGCATGCATTTCCTGCTTCTCCAGATATGTTCTGCTAGCCAGAGAATAGTGTCCTAGGTGGTAAAATCTGTTGCATCACCCTGGGTCTCAGAAGTTGTGTGTAGCCACTGACCAGGGGCCTGCCTGCGGGGCAGCCTGGGGTGGAGTATCCCGGCTAGGTAGCATCTACCCTACCCCTTAACTTTATCCTAAAAAAGATCCATTCCCTTCCCCTCTTCTCCCCCAGATGACCGAAACCTAATTGTGTGCTGCCACATAGGGCCCCGGGTCAGAGCATGAGTGCCTCGGGACTGGCCATCAGACTTGGGGAGAAACCACTTCTCAGTAGCGGTGGAGACGAGGTATGCTATTGGCATAGTTTTCTTCCTCAATGAAGACTCGTCCTTCCGTAGTAAAAGGAGAGGAGGTGCGTGCAGAGGCCACAGTAGAACATGGAGGCAAAGGCAGGCTTGGGTTTTCCAGCCAGTGGGGTCTGGGATGAATCTCCACATTCTCCTTGACTAGTTCCAAATTCTTGAAATAAGTTTTTAACTCAGAGCTTTCAGTGTGTTCATTTTGGGGGCAGAGATGATAATGGAGTGTTGACTTGTACAACTATTTGAAGTCTCAAATGGATGATGTATGGAAAGTACCAGGCAATTGTTGACGTTATTTTGGATTGGAGATGGGTTTTGAAGGGTATCTAGTATGTGGAAGGTCAAGGCACATTAGCAGAACACCTGTACGTTAATTTCTGAAAGTGGGTGAATAATTGTGGTGATAATGGTAAAGTAAATCTCGTTGAAAGCTTTGCAGTACTGGTAAATCATTTGTGTGATTAACTAGTTTACTGACCTTCAAATAAATATCTGTACCAGTAGCTCAGTACCTGACCCCTTAGGCAGTGATCAGTACTGGAAGCACCTGGAGAACCATTTATGGGACAGTGGCCCAAACTCTGATTTTTTTTAAGTTAGAATTTACTGGAAAAGTCTGGGGAATAAGGTATCCAATACCCAGTGTACTCACCACCCAGATTTAATGCACAGTTTTCTGTATTTATTTCTGATCAATAAAAAAAATTAAGTTTCAAATGCCATTTAGGACATCCTTACTGATTACATCCATATGTTCCCAGATGAACACTGTGGCCCAGCTTGGATGACATGCCTCCTTTAAGGTAATCTTCTGGGTTTCAGAGGAGGGTTAGGACTCTGATGGGCCACACCAGCTCCTCACATGCCCACTCCTAGGGGTGGGGAGAGGTGAGGTGGGAGCAGCTCTACACAGCACACTCGATTGAGAATGGGATGGGGGCAACCCTCTGAAATGAGGAGGGAGACCGATGAAGGGATCATGTTGGGTTGCAGAAGCGCAGGTGGCCATGCAGCTGGGGTGATGTGGGAAATGTAAAATCTCCAGAATTTTTATTCAGCAGAGGTTTGGTGGTTTTGTGGGGTAGGGGTTTGGAAGCATTGTCTTGGCACTGCGTCTGCATAAAATGCGCTCTGCTATGTCGAATTTGTATGTTCATTTGGGTTAGTGGGTCAAGTAGTGAGGTTTGGCTGCATTAAAAAAAACAAAACAAAAACAAACCAAAAAAACCCAAACAGTGACTTCTACAAGATTTTTCTCTTACCTATCACAAGTCTGGAAATACATAGTCTTCTCTGGGGCTAGTGTGATGGTTTTATGATCATCAGGAACTCAGGCTGCTTTTTCTTTTTGCTCTACCATCTTCAGTACATGGCTTTTTATCGTCTTGATTGCCTCATGGTACCTAGATGGTGACTGATGTTTGAGCCATTACAGCTGTATGTTAGGCAGCTGGAAGTGGGAAGTGGCGAGGGGCCAAGCGTGCATTTCATAGCTGAATTCTATAAGGATTTAAAACTTGAGGGGTAATCTGTAAGAAGCTTTTCAGGATACCACCCCCTCCCACACGACTTCTGCTTCTAGCTCTTCGGCTCCCCTAACTGCAAGGAAAGCTGGGAAATGTGATTGCGTCATTGGCACATGAAGGAGGGATAATGGATATTGGGTAGATAGCCAGCTGTTCTGGCCCCAGGAGGCTGATGGAAACGATGTGGGAGGGGTGGGGGTGGTGTTGCCAAAGCTCCTCCCCGCCTTCCCTGTTCCCACCACCCCCAACCATCCCTTAGTGCTGTCAGCATCGAGAAAAGCTTCATCAAAGGCACAGGGGTCATCATTGCAAGAGGATCTGGTCCCTGGGTCTAGAAGTGCCCATGTCTCTCTGGGGACTCCCATAAAGGATTACATTTTATTTGCTCACCCTGATTTTATCCCCTGTAGGATGCTTTCCCCTGCTAATCATTGAAAGAGAAATTGCTTGGAAATACCAAATATCGATTCATGATTTCTGTTCATTTCTTCTTTATTGTTCGCTGAGAAATGAAGTCCCAGAAATGGAACAGGAGCCCTCGGACGGCTTCAGCTCCCTCCTGGAGGTGGGCCAAAGCCAGATGTACATTGATCATTGCGCTGTTACTTTCTAGGGCCGCCTTGGCCTTGGATTGTTGTGCAGTTTGTCAGTCAACGTCTTGTTTGGTGTCCGGCTTCTCTCCTTCCAGCAAGCTGACAGGTGGCTTGTTTTGTTCAATGCCACTCTAGTTCTGAAACTAGTAGTATTGCTGCCTATTTTGTACTTAAAATTTTTTATTCCTTCCTTTCTTGAGTGATGTATTCACTAAGCATTTATACCAGGATGCAGGATCCTTGTGAGGAACATTGACTTGGTTTTGATACTGTTGTGCAGACACCTTCCAAAAACAGATGCCTGACCCCAGATGTCCCCCTGGTAGGTGACAAAGAGCTTTTTGATGAATGAGTGAAAGAATGAATGTGTTGAGCACCGTATGATAATAGCTCATGTGGATTAAGCTTCATATGCCAGGCCCTGCTCTGCTTGATAGGCACCCTTCTTGTGGGGTGAGTACTGTCATCGTCCCCGTTGTATGGGTGAGGGGCCTGAAACTTAAGAGGTCAGAGCATAGAGAGGGGCCGAACTGGGTTACAGCCCCTGCCATCCCCCGCATAAGGATTAGATTGTTTTTACTGTCATCAGCACGGTCAAGTGCTTTGCCCAAGGTGCACAGTGGGTGAATGGTGTCCTGACACAGAAGGGAATGGCAGTGTGTGCCCCTCTGCAGCCCATAGGCTGGGGTGACTGGGTGGGTACACTGGGTGGGCTCTAGGAGAGGGAGCACCCAGATGTCTCCCAGGCAGCCAAGCCAGTGGGCAGAACAGGGCAGGTTGTGGACATTGAGCCATGCTATGTGCTTTCTAGGTGCACTTGACCACAGGAACCAGGAGGCATTCTAGGTATGTGCTGTACCTGAAACTTGCCACCTTGCCAGTCTCCCCATTGCCCTTTTCATTTCTGTCGGGCTCCTCTTCTTACCGTTCACGGGACCCAATCCCTCCTTCCCATAGGTGGAGCCAGTTAAACCCAGCTCAGCTCTACCTTTAATTGCTTGTGCCTTTGTTTGCACCTGGTTTGTCTCATTATAATGCCATTAGCAGAGTGCAGGGGTCCGGCTGCTGGGCAACCAGGAATTGTGCCCGCACGTTTTGAGGCCTTGCTTCTATGCTCTTGGCTTCTTCCCGATGAGTAAAATGAAGGATTTGGAATAGACAGGAAGCAAACGTATACCCAGGGGCCAAAAGCATCTGCTGAACTCATAGCTTGCTTAAAAATACTTTTCCAGCAACTTTATTGTTGAACACCAATTTGTGTTTTCTTGTTAAAAAAGAAGCCATATTCACTGTAGAGAATGTAAGATGATATAGGTAAGTAGAAAGGGAAAAAATAAAAGTCACTTACCAACCCTCAGGTGTTGTTAACAATCTGGAACCTACCTTTCCAGGTAGGTATATTGCTTTGCCATGTGACCACTCCTGAGGTAAACACCCCCACCTGGAGAGAGCTTTGTGATCTATGACCACCCCTCCCTTTGACACATGGACTTTATGGGCCAAGAGAAAAGTTGATGGCATGGACAAAACCCACAGTAAATAATTTAACAGTAAAGTCAGGCAGTGGTTCAACCTGACTGTAAATTATATCAAGTGTCCGTGACTAGTCACATGTGTTCCAAGTGACAGGAAATGGGGTTTGATGGGATGCAAACTGGCTGCTGCTTGCTGTCTTGCCTCTTTTCTCACCTCTTTTCCAAAGTAGAGTGGAACATTGTTCACGGAGGCAGCCATTACCAGAAAGTGTTAGAACATGAACGTGAGACCATGGGTTTGGCCCCGAAAGTCCCAGGTCTGCCCTTTGCCAGAAATGTGACCTTAGGCAGGTTACCTGGCCTTTGGTTTTCTGTGTATGTCATTTTGGGTAGTTTTCTTCCTAAGTCTTCCAGTTCACGAACCTTTTCTTCTGCAGTTTGCCCATGACATGTTCATGTGGCCTCCCCTAGCTGCAGTGGATGCTGGGAAATTGTCTTTGTCTTCCATCCAGATGGTCAGGGGCTCAGCAAGAAATTTTTCTTGCTACAGAAGAAAGAATGGCTAGGGGACACAAGCCCTTTCTGCCACACATCTGAATTAGCAGCTACTTGGCTTTTACCCGAAGAAGCTGGCAGTGTTGGCTTGGCTAGCAGGGGCAGCAATGGTGTCTGTTTCCGTGGAGAAATGGGGAAAAGTAAAATGTGAAAGATGATTTCTGCTTACCACTTTTGAAGCTCTCCCCATTTGTGTGAAACAGGAGAAACAGGACTCCTCCTTCTCTTTATGTTTAAGCAGTAAGGTAGCCATTTTCTTTGTGTCCTGTGCTTATTTCTCCTGTGAATCAAGGGTGCCCTTGTAGCATGCAGGATTGGATTTACCATGGACGTTTGTCCTCTTGATCAGCTATTGGTAAATACAGTGAGAATTGGAATTAGAATTGAGGCCCAGGTGCAAACCCTGACTTAAGGCTCACCTGGTATCATTTTGGGATGGCATAACTGAGCCACTCATCTGTAAGTACCTACCTGGTAAGATTCATTTGTTCATTTGTTCATTCGTTCATTTGAAAGAAAATGCTGGAGGGGGAGAGAGAAATTCACAAGCAGGCCACGTACTTAATGTGGGATTTGATTCCATGACCCTGGGATCATGACTGAGCTGAAATCAAGAGTTGGATGCTCAACTGACTGAGTCACCCAGGTGCCCCTGAGCTTAAGTTTTAAACAACTCTTTCTGTATCATTTGGTCTCCCATGGGGAGAGGAGAATAAAATTAATCTTGGTTTCCCATGACTTTCTATTACTCTTTTCATCTGTTTTGGCTACTTGTAGCCAGAGATTTCTTTGTATGACACTTCATACAACTTAGCCAGAGAGTTCTTTGTATGACACTTCATCTGTTTTGGCAACTTGTAGCCAGAGAGTTCTTTGTATGACACTTTGTATGAGGTTTGTATGAAAACCTCATTTTATAGAAGGGGGCAATATCCATAATTGGATATGATTCATATCCAATTAAATATGAATCATAGGAGGTCTCTTCTGTCCCTTCTATTATTTGTAATAATAAAAAATGGTCAAATGTATTAGAGAATTGATTTTAGTGAAATCAGTCACTAGATTTTTTTTAAGTTGATTTATTCTGAGAGAGTGAGAGAGAGCATGAACAGGGGATGGGCAGAGAGAGAGGGAGAGAAAGAATCTCAAGCATGCTCCCTGCTGTCAGTGCAGAGCCTAACGTGGGGTTCGATCTCATGAACTGTGAGATCATGACCTGAGCTGAAATCAAGAGTCAGATGCTAACTGAGCCACCCATGCCCTTCTAATACCTTGTTTTTTAATAGTTGAATATTTTATTGGAATTTTAAAGTTGAGTTATATATACTTTTTGTAACAAATGCAACAATACAGAGATGTACGAACAAGTTACTCTGACCCAGTGCTACCTATTTCAGACAACCAGAATTAATTGACATATGTAAACTTAAACAGATCTTGACAAACATGTATACCCATTCGGTTTCTTTTTATTCTCCCCAAGAATGGAATTACCATTGTCTGAGTCTCTATCCGAGGTTGCCAAACTGTGGTCCATAGGCATGTCATCTGTTTGTGTAAATAAAGTGTTAGTGAAACACAGCCACACCAATTTTTTACATATTGTCTGTGTGTGCTTTCTCTATATAATGGAATGTTGACTAGTGCAAAGAACATGTTGCCTGAAGAACTGAAAATATGTACTATCTGGCCCTTTAAAAAAAAAAAAGTTTGTAGACACTTGATCTACTTGGCGTTTCTCAGGTAATGGTATATCACTTAAGTCATGAATCTTTGTCCAGATCAATAGGTAAAGATCTAAATAAGTCTTTTTTTTTTAAGTTTATTTATTTTCAGAGAGAGAGAGAGAGGCAGAGACAGCGTCTGAAGCAGGCTCTGTGCTGTCAGTGCAGACCCCGACACAGGGCTCAAACCCATGAACTGTGAGATCATGACCTGAGCCGAGATCAAGAGTTGGACGCTTAACCAACTGAGCCACCCACGTGCCCCTAAATCAGTCGTCTTAATATCTTTTGATACTAATATCAATGATATGATATATCCATGATATAACGATATAATTTTACAGCTCATTTTCCTATAGATGGCATTTAGGTTGTTTCCAGGCTTTTGCCACTCAAAACGGTGTTGAAATAACCCCACATACGTGTGTCCTTCTCTACAGGGGGCTTCATTTTGATGGGAACGATGTACAGAAGCATAGTCACTTGGTGTAAGCATGAGTTCTATGCCCATCAGTTGCTTTTCGTTTAAAACCCAACAGCAAACCTGGTTTTCAGTCCTTTTTGACTATGGCTCACAATAAGAAGGATGCTTTTAAGTGCATATGTTCATGTATTAAGAAATTGAAACACTGCCTTCCTAGAACATTACTTATTTAACCTTTACTGTGTGCAAAACATTCTTATGTTTTATATTCTCCATCATAACAGACACTTGAGACTCAATGAATTACTTTCACCACCCCACTAAAGGGATGCAATCTGTAGTTTGAAAACCTCATTTTATAGAACGGGGTAATATTCCAGAATCTAGTAATCTAGTTAATGCATTCAGTATCTTCTCTGTTGGTTAAGGCCTTTCCTCCCTCCTTCCCTTATCTAAGGCATAAACATTATTTCTCTTAGTGAAAACTCAGATTTTAGTACATGATGTCTTCATAGTTGCAAGGTGGGAACAGACCAGTTTCTTCTGGAAATGTCACTTGTTGTTTGGTCTTTTCACACTTCCCTGAGGAGAGTAGATGTGGGGCTTTGCTGCCATGTATTGTGGGCACCTGTGAGCCAAGCCATCTCACAGGTGATTGTCTTTTTCTGGGGTCTAGCCCTCTCCCTCATACATAGATCCTGATGACCCTCTGACCCCAGCAAGCATACATATAGATCACCACCCGCTGCCCCAGCCTCAACTCCCATGGTGACCCCTGATGAACAGTCTGAGTTTTGGCCTCCACCAGCCATGAGAGCCATGGTTCTGCTCTTGCCTTCAGGTCTTTTGAGGCCACCAGCCCTATTTCAGCAATAGAAAATTTCCCCCCTCTGGCAAACAACAGCAACCAGCTGAAGCCCACAAGAAAGTGTATTATCCCGTGGAAGTAGGCCTTTGGTTGCGGGTGTGGCTGAATCCAGGTATGCATAACAGTTTACCAGGAACACGTATCTCTCTGCCCCTTGGTTCTGCCTCCAGTATATGTTTGTTTCATTGTCAGATTCTCTTTCCTGGAGGGAAGGAGAGGTAAGAGAGCTAGGCAGGGGTCAGAGCAAGTAGCACCCCATGTGACTTGCCAGCAGTGTGGATTTTATTCTCTGACTCAGGGCACCTGGTGAAAAATTAAAAGCAGGAAGTGACATGGGGCGCCTGGGTGGCTCAGTTGTTTGAGTGTCCAACTTCAGCTCAGGTCATAATCTCAGGGTCTGTGAGTTCGAGCCCCGTGTCAGGCTCTGTGCTGACAGCTCAGAGCCTGGAGCCTGCTACAGATTCTGTGTCTCCCTCTTTCTCTCTCCTCCCCCGCTCATGCTCTCTCTCTTCTCAAAATAAATAAACATTAAAAAAAAACAAAACAGGAATTGTTTTGACATGAGCCAATTGGTATGTTTCTTCCCCTCAGGCAAAGATCTGCCCCATGTGTTGTGTTGTTTCTGTGCAGGACAGAAATGATTCTGCCTTTAGAGGGCCGGTTACTTTTAGACACTGAAAATATTTTTCTCCCCCCTCCCCTTTTTTTTCTTTCTTTCTTTCTCTTTCTTTCTTTCTTTCTCTCTCTTTCTTTCTTTCTTTCTTTCTTTCTTTCTTTCTTTCTTTGGAATTTCATACATTGTTTGAATTTAACAATTCATATTATGAATTCATGAAAACGATCTTTTAAGCTTCTTATAATAGCAGAAATTATCCTTCATTAGATACTGACAGGTCCTGTGATGTGTGTAATTATAAAAACATATTCCTAGGCTAGCATGTTCTGCAGTGTTAATATTATGCAAATGAGCAGGGGATAAGGATAGAAGCTTTTATGGGATTTTATGGGAGCAGATTTTATGGGAGCAGGGAGGGTGGCAGCTTTGCAGATTTTCTAAAAATGAATAAATATTTGCTGTACACATTAAGTACATTTTTATTAGTCTACCTCAATGCTTACCCTTTCCTCATCAGCAAGGGAGCAAATTAATTTTAGCACCCCGAATTGTTTGTAACTGTTGCCCGTATATGGAATATGAATCGCATGAAGGACAATTTTTTTTTTCCTTTCTCCTTCCTTGCACTCAGCTTTTTCTGCAAGGCACGCTGTAGTAATCTGCCTGTTCTGAGGTAAGGCAAACTTGTTGCAGAGACAGCTGAATGGGGAGGGGAGAGATGGGGGGTGAGGGCACTGAGTCTTCATCTCAGCACCCAGGATGGTCCTCTGGCTGAGCCTGAGAAATGAGGACCTCCTCTCATTCAGGTACTGAGGATGGCCATGTGGGATGGTCATGGCTTTTCTAGAGAGTGTGTTTATGATCTTGTTTTATAGTGGCTGAGGCTCAGAGGCCATCAGTGGCAGACCCTGGACTCGAGCCAGCTCTTTGGTGTCCAGGGTAATCCTGTTCTTCTATACCTCATGGCTGTATTAATTCTAGAAATAGGTGGTGGGCAAAGGGACCACAAATGGGCCCTCTCCACGTTGCTTGTACCTGACAGAGAGGAAGGAAGTGGTAGTTAGGAGCAGACCCTAGAGTCAGACAGCCTGGGTTGGAATCTTGGCTCCTTGAATTCGTAGCTTTGTGGACCATGCCAAGCTGTTTAGTTTGCCTGTGTCTCTATTTCCTCACCTATAAAATTGAGGATCATGATAGTACCCCTCTCATCGGCTCATCATGAGCATTAAATGAGCTAATGGAAATGAAGAGTTTGGAACAGTGCCTGGTGCCCAGGAAGCACTATTTGAGTCTTTTTTTTTTTTCTTTTTTTTAACACCTAAAATCAGGTCTTCAGTTTCTTCCCTGCGAGCTTTTGAAACGAAGGCTCTTTGACTCTAACTGAAATTGTGGTTGAGTAGAAGGGGGAAGAAAAGCCACTAGAGGAATAGAAGCCATTTGTGGCTGTGGCCCTTAATAGTGTTGGTGGATAAAAAGTGACATGCACAACATTACCCTGTCTCATACCAGAAGGCCTGAAATACCAAAGTCCCTTGTTTTGGGAACAGTCCTTGAATGGTTTCTGAATTACAATGGAAATGGTGTTAGCAAACCTGTGTCCTGCCAAACTGCTCTGGGGCTGGCATTTGGCAGGTGATTCTGTTTGCTAATTCCCTGGGTTTTATCTCTGTTCTGACTTTGTGGGCTTGAATTCCTAATTCTGGTTTCTTGAATTCCTAATTCTGAATTCCTAATGTCTGGTTTCATAGTCCAGAATCTCGAGAGCCTTGGTAACTGGCTTGGGAAGGACAAAGCTATGGCTGATGGTAAAGCAAAGTGGCTTGAATTTTAGGTGGGGTCGTCTGATCCACAGTCATGGGGAAAATGAGGATCGTTGTGACACATTAGACATAACGGGGCTTTGTTCTGGACAGGAGTCCGCAAACTTCTGTGAAAGGCTGGGTAGTAAATTTTTCATGCTTCGTGTATCTGACGCTCCGTGTAGCAGTTCCTCATCCGGAGACCATATATAAACAAACGAGTGTGCCTGTGTTCTATGATGGACTCAATTACGTACCCCCCAACTCCTGTTGATCCCGTGGTAACCCCCAGTGTGACGGTCAGTGGAGACAGGGCCTTTAAGGAGGTAAAGTTACATGAGTGGGGCCCTATTGTGGTAGGATCCCCTTCCTAAGGAAAGAAAAAAAAAAAACCTCAAGGCAACCTTGCTCTTTGCTTACTTGACAATATCCCTCATGACCTTGTAACATGAGACCACTTAATCAGACTGCATGTTTGTGTGTTAACCATATATGGGACACAAAGAGTAAAAAATAGATTTAAAAACAAAAAAATAAACTATGCCACGTGGCGTTTGAGGCTCAGTCAGTTGGGTA
Organism: Panthera onca; assembly: GCF_046562875.1. Lineage (NCBI taxonomy): Eukaryota > Metazoa > Chordata > Mammalia > Carnivora > Felidae > Panthera > Panthera onca. Next base: position 36,857,277 of record NC_138340.1, on the reverse strand, counting down.
CAAACCCAACTGAGCGGTGCCAACAAGAATAAAGTTGCTTCCGTGAAAGAAAAGCCTCGGTGTCACGACTCCCTTAGCGAGAATCCTGCTATGTTACTTGGGGACTCTCGTCTGGGATTCAGAGACAGGGCGTTTCCACCTCCTTTGCCACTGGGGATCCAAACCTTGGGGCGCTGGGAGAGGCAGCCTCGCCTGGTGCCAGCGGACCGCTTGATCCGCTGGAGACTTGCCCTCTTGGTGTGCTGGGGTGAGAACCTTGTGTGCACTTATGGAACCTGTGAGGCCCAGGAACCAGCGCAGGGAGCGCCCATGAGACGAGAAAAAACCAGGGTTCTTTTGGCAGACGTGCCTGTAAGAGGCAGAAAGGAGCCTGATCACCTCCCAGAGTTGCCCTAGTAGTTCCACAAGGGATGAGGAACGAAGCTGCAACTCTAAGGCGTTTGGTGCCGGGCGACAGGTTGGCCATGTGACTGTGTATGGGGACTTGTCTCTCCTTCATTTCCTGGGTCAGTGACTATAATTAGAGCCAACTGTCTCTGGTTCTTCTACCTCAGAACAGGGACTTCAAGGAATATTCCCAGGCAGCTGCTGAAACTCCTTTTGTTGCGGGTAATTCTCTGTCTTCTCCAGACAGACATGGGCTGCCTAATGCCACTGGTGGAAAACAAAACAAAAGAAACCTGGGGTCTGTCCCTCTGAGCTGACAACATTTAAAACTGGGAATTCTCTTTCTCTGCCTTATGCTGGCACCTCCTCGCTTCTGCCTTTTCTTCCCTCCCTCCTGTTTCTGCACCACCTGGGGGGCAGCCTGCACAACTGGCTCCTCAATGCCTCAGACACCATCAGTTCCCCCTCCCCCCTAGATGTCCAAGAGCAAAGACCACTGATGTCCATTTCCCCACCAACATTCCAGGTAAAAATTAACCATGGGGAACAAATTGTCTTACATGGATTCAAGTAAAACCTAATCAGTGTTTAAGCTAATTTATGTTCGTTGGTTTGAGATAGACCATGTTTATCAACATTAAAAAAAATCATTCTACCTATATTTACTGAAGGTCATATCAGCTCATGTTATCTCTGCTCCAGTTTGTTAACAAAAGGATGGCTTAAAGTGACGGTTAATTTTGTCTCTCTCAATGTTTTTATGGGTAATTGTTAAGATAGCTTTCAAAGTCTTTGGTACCTAAAACATTAAAGTTTTGCTTGCATGAATAACTGAGGTTGAATTCACTGGATATCTAACTAGATAAGAGGCTAAAGCACTAATTACTAGACGTAGGTTTGTGCTTCTGACTTGTTACAGGAAAAATAACTAAGGATAATAACTAAGGATATTTGGAACTGTTGAAAAATATGCTTTGTTTTCTGGTGTAACCTAGAGTTCATAATTGGTTACTACTTAGTTTTCACTGGAGACTAAAGTTTCTAAGAGTTAAAATTCTGCTACATGTAGTTAAAACTGATAAAAATAAGAAAGGCAACTGTATTTGTAAAAAAGTAGATAAAAACAAAAGATATAAGATAGGAAAATACATTTTTGTTGAAGGTAAAAGAAAGTAATTTTGTCCTAAATGAGACTGGTTATTTGGAGAAAAATGGCTTGGGACAAAATCTAACTGCAAAGAAGATTTGTAGAAGATTTGTGAAGGAAAATCTTTAAAAAGAAATTTTATGTGTGGTCAGGATGGACTAAAGTGAAAATAGATGGATTTTAAAAGTACACAGGGTTAAGATTAAAATTCCTCCTCCTTTGATCCAAAGGCAGGCGAATAGACCTTAACTTTGGCTCTTTAACTCCCTCCCTCAACAGCCAATGATCAATATGTAACTTACTGTTAGACCAAAATAAAATTAATGCATCCTATGACAACCGAGAAAATTTTGCTTGGTCACAGACCATACCCCCAAGGTCCTGCAGGCAGGAAATGGAGGGATTTAAAAAAACAAAAAAACAAAAAACAAACAAAAAAAAACTTTACAAGGTTTAAGACAGTCAAAAGGAGATCTAGGTAAACTTTCTGATCCAATAAGTGTATAAAGGCTTTTCAGAATATTACATACGTTTTTGAGTTGACCTGGAAAAATATAATGCTTTTGTTAAATCAGACTCTTAATGAGACAGATGTTTTTTGGGAGGAAAAAATAAAGGAAATCTAAGATTTAGCCCTTAAATTATGCTAAACTAGCCACTATTTTACAAACACAAAATGGGAGCCCAATGACCTTCCTGGAGAGGTTGAGGGAGGCTCTCATTAAATATATGGCTATCCCCCCTGACACCTCTTAGGGTGAAATGATTTTTAAGGACAAATTTGTCAGCCATTCAGCCCTAGATATTCAGAGAAAAGGCAAAAATTGGCTGTTGGCCTTCAAGGGACCCTGGAGGAGTTCTTACAAGCTGCCAATTGGGTATATTACAAACAAAACAGAAAAGGAAGCTTAAAAAAAAATCTGAGGCCTTAGTTGTGGCCTTATGTGCTATGTCAGACCGGACTTCTCAAGGTCCTGGTTCCAAGTGCCATTTATATGGCCATTCAGAGCACTAAAATGAGAACATTCTCAGAGGGGACAACCAAAATAAAAACGCCATAAGCCATGCCCCTTGTATGGAAACAGCCACTGAAGATTTGACCTCTATCTCTTTGGATCTCTATCTGTGAGGGCTCAGATAACCACTGTCCCTAGAAGGGACTAACTGGTGCCTGGGGCTCTTCACGGTGGCTCCCCTAAACCAATGATCTATCAGAAAGCCAGAACCTCAGGAACTCTGAATATAGAAGGAAAACTGGTTGATTTCCTTCTTAACACTAGAGCTACCTTTTCTGTCCTCCCTTCTGCTCCAGGCCAACTATCAAAACACAGCATGATGATTAGAGGCATCTTTGAAAAACTTCTAACTAAAGTTTTCTCTTAGCCCCTGGGATGTGTATGGGGAAACCTAATTTTTTCTCATTCTTTGCTGATAATGCCAGAGAGCCTTAACTAGCCTTGTAGGAAAGGGACATTATAACTAAATCAAAGACTATGGTGCTACTAACTCCAGGACAGATAAACAGTTATGTGAGTTTTTGAAAACTACTAGATACTGTAGGCTGTAGATGCCAGGGTTCAGGAGAATAGTTTGCTGCTATATCAATTATTAAAGGAGACTCAACTTCTAGACACTGTCTCAAGCCGCTGGAATGGTTACAAACAGAGCAGGGCAATTACTATTCCCAAGCTCACACAGCTAAAAGATTATTAAAACATACCATCAGGCCTTTCATTTAGGGAGGGACAAAACTTATCAAATGGCCCAAAGGATATTTATTAGAAAAAATTCTGCAAGTAGTATCAGTCTATAAAGTATGCCTTAAAAGCAATCCTTTCGGGGCGCCTGGGTGGCTCAGTCGGTTAAGCGGCCGACTTCTGCTCAGGTCATGATCTCACGGTCCGTGAGTTCGAGCCCCGCGTCAGGCTCTGTGCTGACAGCTCAGAGCCTGGAGCCTGTTTCAGATTCTGTGTCTCCCTCTCTTGGATCCTCCCCTGTTCATGCTCTGTCTCTCCCTGTCTCAAAAATAAATAAATTAAAAAAACATTAAAAAAAAAAGCAAACCTTTCAACCACAAACTTGCTCTCCCAGACAATCAAGGAACTGGAGACTATCCAGGAAAGGCGAACAATTTAGGTCTCACTCAGATGACAAGGTCAAAAAAAAAAAAAAATTCCAACATCTGTTTGTATGGGTTAATACTTTTACTAATTGGGTAAAGGCCTTCACCTACAAGATAAAAAAGGCACAAAAAGTAATAAAAATGCTGCTTTATAAAATAATACCCAGGTTTGGCTTAACTAAAAATTTATAAGTTAATAATGGTAAATGGCTGCCTTGACTCTTTCTCTAGTAGAACTCCGGGCTTTTAAGAAGTTTTACACATCAAAATAAAACAGACTGTCTGCGTGTACTCAGGAAAACTCTAAATAAACCTCACAAGCATTAGATGCTTTAGAAAAGATATTTTTAAGTTAGGGCCAAACTCTTGAAAATAGAGCCACCATTGATTGCTTCTCCTGCTTCTCCATCATCTGGGTTATGAGAGATTCCCCGACATACGTTGTTTACAAAATCAAGGTCTCTCCTAGATTATTTGACAGGTTTAGAAACTGTAGACATTATCTTAAGTTGCCATGTTGTTGTACTGGAGAAACGAATAAAATACTGTGCCAAAGACGGCCAACAGGACTAAAACAAGCTCTGGTCTCTAGCTTAGAGACTCCTCTTCCAGGTTCTCCCCCCACCTCATTGGAGGAAACCCTTCTGGAGGGCCAGCATCCATCACCAGCTCACGATTTATCCAGTTCTGACAGTGTGTCAGTCACACATTGGGTCTTTGTGTTCATTTTCACTTAATTTTGGGAAGAAGCCTGTGAATTAAGGGGGGGGGGGTGTCACCCTCTTTTATAAATATGGCAGCAGAGGTACAGAAGGGTTTAGGCCCCACCTGCTACCTCGTTATGGCGCACCACTGTGGTGGGCCTCGAGCCTATCGGTCATCTTCAGCTCCATGTCCCTTGCTTCCTCATTCTATGTGGCCTTTGTTCCTGCTGTTTCTTCTGCCTGGAATAATACTCTGTGCTCAGGCAACAAACTGTCAATATCAACTCCTTGTTTCCTCAGGACCTTGCTGATGCTCCCAACAAAGTCAGATTTTCCCTGTAGAGTATGACGCTTACATGCATCTCTCCCTTAATGTAATTTTACATGGATCTCTCGCGGATTGGTATGTGTCTTCTCTGCTCCAGGAGAGCAAATTCTATGTCTCCTGCTCCCTTGGAGCCCAGTGATTCATGCAGTAGGTGCTGAGTTCATGTGGGTTGGCTCATTGAGTGAATAATTGGATGAATGAATGACAGTCCCACTTAGAAAGTAGTGGAGTCCAGACTTTGCCTGACACCTTTGCCATGCAAGCCCACCTTCTCTCCACTATGCCATGTCTTTGTCTCCCATCTGAATGCCTGTCAGGGCAATGACATCCATTCACACAAAGGTATCTTTGACTATCAGGGGATCCTTTCCTGGGGGCAGGTTGTGCTGGACACAGGGAGGAGAGAGAAAAGTGGTCATTTCAGGGCCTGAAGACTGTGGGAAGAGCTGGCCATTTGGGCAGCAGTCCCCAGGGCACATCTGACCTTGTCATTGCCTCAGGCCTGCTCTGCTTATCTTCCCAGAGTCAGACAGCTGGAGCAAAATGAAGGAGGAAGTCTGAAGCTCATCTTCAGTTCTGGAAACTTCTCTTCCTCTGTGAGATGCATCTATTATGGGGAAGCTCAGGCTCTCCTGAGTTCATATCCACTTGGCCTGGCTCTCTGCTGACCTTAGGTTAGACTTGCTCCTACACCACCATAGCCTCAAGGGCAGCACTGGTTTTGCTGTATTTGGAAGCCCCAGTTTGTATTTCTATCAAGTGGGGAGTAACTTGGCCCCCCTGGGCAGCCCGGTGAGAGGTTGCCAGTAAAATCTCTCGGTGGTGGGCACGTGGCTGGGGCCTGACCCATTTTCATGTCTGAATCCCCTAGCACTGGGGTGCATGTAGTAGGTGCTTGCTGAGTGTTTGCTGAGCGAGAAGTTCATTTCCATGGAGCTCAGCAGGAGTGTGTGGCCCGGATCTTTGTTTTCAAAAACAGGAGCAGGGACAGAGTTTGCTCCCACTGCTACCTTTTTGTGATGTTACAGACTTTGAAGCCAAGTGGCATATTTTAAGAATGAGTTTGGGATTAGGGGTTAAAGCTTTTTAGTTTTCTTTTTTTGAATGTAAGTATTTTCAGGACTCTATTCATGATTCTTCCCCCCGCCCCGCCCCCCCCCCCCCCACCTCTGGTATAAGATGTGAATGAATGCCAGAGTTTTTTCTTTTCCTTTTTTCTTCTCTTCTCTTTTTTTTCTTTTTCCACTCTTATTGGGATTTGATTACAGTCCTGAGAATTCTCTGGGAGAACAGCTTCTGCTTTGAATAATAAACGGAGACAGGGAAATAGTGCACTGTCAGATTGTGAGGCGTGGGGGTCTGTTAGAGTCACTGGTGGGGAGAGCCGAGGGCTCAGCTCCTCCTTACGTGCGGGTTTCTTCCCCCTGGGGGAGCAGACTTGGTCTCACTTGGTCGCTTGGTCAGACTTGGTCACTGAAGTTGGATTCCTCTTCTTTCTTCTGCCCCCGCGGCGGTTCTCTGTTTCTCTACCCCGAGCACCCTTTAATCAGATCCACTCCCCTGAGGCGGCAGAGAGGGTCCAGTGCGGTGTGACTGGAGGCTGCGTTCACATCCTCTCCCCGAGACAGCAGCCCTGTGTAATGTACGTCTTAGGTCCAGAGGTCAGCCGAGCAGACCGAGGTTCAGAGAGCTCTTGTGACCCAGCCTGAGGCATGTGGCTTCATGGTAGCGTCTGATGCACATCCGGGCCTTTCTCCTTATTTAAGACTGTGCCTCTTCCTCTTTCATTTTTGCTTTTTCTTTTCAAGCAAAATTGAGTGTCTGATGTGCTCTAGGCACAGCACACTGGGTGGTTTTAAAGATTCAAATTCCTTTGTGGTTCCCACTCCCTACCTGCAGATGAATCTGTCCCTTTCTTGTCTCCATCTCATTCTGGATATCAAAGCGGGGTTTTTTGGGTTTTGTTTTTTGCTTTTTGCAGCATACTAATCACTTCATCTTAATCTCAGAAAGGGCTCTTTGGGAAACTTAGAATGTAGGTAGAGAAGGCAGTTTCCCAAAAGCAGAACACTTATTCAGGGGGTGTGCAAAGCTGGTGCCTTTAGAAGAGGGGAGTGCAGTGTTGGAAGTATCTCAGAAAATGTTAGATCAGAGCGTGTTCGGCGGGCTTCCCTGCTATAGCTTTTCCCACAACGGTGCCTCCTAGCTCTCCAAAGGGAGTAGATATAGCATGTGTTACGTGCATTGTTTCCCAAGATCATTTCCCCAAGGAGCATCTTTTCTGAACTTTTTTTAAATGTTTGTTTATTTTTGAGAGAGAGGGGAGGAGCAGGCGAGACAGAGAATTCAAAGCAGGCTCCAGGCCCGGAACTGTCAGCACAGAGCCAGACGCGGGGCTCAAACTCATGAAATGTCAGATCATGACCTGAGACAAAGTCAGGTGGTTAACCGACTGAGCCACCCAGGCATCCGGAGGAGGTCTTTTCTAACATGTTTTTGGAAGAAGGCATTTGGGAACGTTAGGGCCCAGTTACACACCATTTTCATTACCCGTGCACTAGCTGGCAAGGGGATCAGGGAAGCCTGGTTCGTCTCATGGGCCTGTCTGGACGTGCAGTCTGCAGGGGCTGGAGGGGAGGAGGTGATGCTGTGTAGCTGTGGGGTGCGGCGAGCCTCTCCACGGCCCGCCAGCCTTTCAGTCCTGGCTCTAACTGGCTTTCCACTCACCCCAGCTGGCCGGGGTCTTGGGGTGAGCAGCACTGTACCCCGGCACTTGGGGCCTCTTGCACAGGCAGTCTCAAGGAGCTGGCGGTTCTCATTCTCTCTCAGATTACCTTCTCTCTCATGTTCTGTCTGGCTGATTGTTATTTCTCTGTTTCTTCTTCCGTCCCATTGCACTTTCTCTCTCTCTGTTCTGTGTCTTCCTTTCTTCCTGCCTCTCTTTCTCTCTGCTCCTTTCTTTCTCCCTCTGCCTGTCTTTATCTCTGACTCTCTCTGACAACCCCCCTCTCTCTCTGCCACTTCCTGTGTGGGCCTTGGTCTCTGTCTGCCTGTCTGTCTCTTGCTCATGCCTGAGCCCTTCTCTGCAGCCGGCTCACTCTGTCTCTCCCCTCCCCACTCCTTCCCATTTTCTCTACCTCAGTGAGCGTTCACATTGCCGGGTGACACGAAAATGCCCACTGTGCATTGCAGCTTCCTTGACAAACTGACATCCTTTCCATTTCTTCCTTGTTGTCCGACTTGTGTGTTTTGCACATGGCCCCTGTGCAGTGGTGTACCTTAGGACCAAGTTCCCCAGAAGCCTTTGCAGACTCTCCCCTCCTGCCTGCTCCAACATTGTTCCCCTCTCTTGTGCTGAACTTCATTTCCCATGCAGACTGGTAGCTTCCCTGAGACGGGTCTTTGTTCATTGCCCTCTCCTTGGGATGGCACATGGAGTCACTCCCAGAACATAGGATGTATAAATCTGACTGCATACCTGTAGTATCTATGGTAACACTCTGTTGACCACCATACTTGGTTATCCATTGAGGTACCTTCCTGGATCCTGCTGGATAACACTCTTGCTGTTGATCCTTGCTCTAAGTTGCTTGGCGTTTCCACAGGACACCCTCCCTCTAGTGTGGAAATGACTGAGCCTGGTGGGAGAGAAAGACAAGTAATTTAAAATTCAAGGTTGGCATCGATGCGGGGGGAAAAAACTCATCCTGAGTTTTTTAATATGGCTCACTTTGAAATGAAATGCTTCCTGGGACTTGGTTGGTATCATTAAAACTTTCAGAGGGATTGATTTCATTTGTGGGCTGATACTATTTAAGTACAGAAGCTTAATAAGAAATCTATTTTTGGGGCACCTGGGTGGCTCAGTTGGTAAACCATCCGACTTTGGCTCAAGTCATGATCCCACGGCTTGTGAGTTTGAGCCCCACGTCGGGCCCTGTGCTGAAAGCTCGGAGCCTGGAGCCTGCTTCTGATTCTGTGTCCCTCTCTCGCTCTGCGCCTCCCCCACTTGTGCTCTAAGAATAAATGAAACATTAAAAAAATTTTTTTAAAGAAATATATTTTTCAGCTGGGTGGCACTTGCAGAATATCTAATGATCAGGTACCAAATTGTCTGCTGCCCCACAGTTATTTTTCAAAGTGCCATTTAAGAGACGCTACTAAAACTATGTTGCACATAGAGGCTTAGCTTAGAAATGTTAATTTTTGACCCAAAATCCTCCAGAAAGATTCCCATAGAACCCACTTTAGACCTCTCTGTGTTCCAGAATAAAAACCCGTCTTTCAGCCCAACATCTTTTTCTGTCCATGGGCAAATACCCCGAGTGATCACAGGCTCCTTGCCGTCCAAGCAAAGAGTTCTTCAAATCGCCAGTCTCTTCCCACATATGCCTGGGTTAAACTCTTGCCCCTGGTTTATGCCTGGCTTGTTCACCATCATGGGTAGTTGGGTTCCATGGGAGAGCCTGAGGGGCTACAGTTTGGGGTTCAGGTGGGCAGTGCCTGGCTACCCGGGGTTTATGGGTGTGGAACTTTGAAAATACATTTTCTTGAAGATCAGGGTTTTGTGTCTATTAGCAAATGCAGCATCTGCAAGCTTTGCCCCAAAGCGGGTCTCCTTTGGATGCAACCAGGAAACACTAGCAAGGTACAGAAGGGTCCAGATTTATAAACCTCGTGCTCCTTAATGATTTCAGCTGTGCATTGAGAGAGGCATTTGCTGCCCTGGCTTAGGCTATGTGTTGGTCGCTCATGTTATTTGTGGCTGTCTTACATAGAGCATGGGCCCACTGCAGGGATGTGGCAGACATGGGAGATACAGGCTCTGCCTTTGAGGACGTCAGTCTTTTCTGTGACTTGCATGTTTCTGGTTAGACAGCATTGTGACTTGGCTTGGAAACAGAGGTCTACACGGACAGAGGTCTAAATCTGGCACCTTTCCTGCCACGGATGCCGAAGAAACAGAAGCCATGATTACAAGGCGGCTTTTGGCCCCCCATGTTACCTATTCTCCCTTCCCCAGCACAGCTTTGCCAGTGGCTCATTCGAATTTGCTGCCCGCAGCCCCACCAGCAGAATTGGCAGTCAAGATGTGCCTGTGCTCACAGGCACGATGCCCCCATTTTATTTACTACCAAGTCCTTCCTGAAATAAGCCTATTCTTCCTTGTTTGTTTCCATCTGACCCGGAAGTTCCCATTTGGATGAAGCAGAGTCCTGCCCTCAAGACACACACACGTGATTGGCACCAGCAAGGCCCACTCTTACTTAGCTAATGAGGTAGCTGTGACCTCACTCTGCCTTCTGCACAAGCTGCTCCCCGACTCCACTCCTGCCTCCCACAAAAAGACCCTGTGTTGCTTTGCTCCCCACCATTGTGTATTTTATTGGCATGTAAATTTCTCGGTAGGATGTCATTAGCATGGAAAAGGAGTGCCCTTGATTGGCCACCCAGTGGGACTCCCCTGTGGGTTTGTCTGGGCAAGGACCTCTGTCCCACATGGTTGGAATGAAACACTGTCCTTGGCTCATTTTTGTAGCCCTCCCCATTCTGTTCTAGTCTGTCCCCACCATGCCTTATAAATGTTTTTGACCAAGACATTAAACCCTAATGTAATTTATTTCATTTCTTCTAAATTAACACCATATTTCTGAGGATACATAAACACATGATTTTACTTGTACAAAACCTCTAACTGGATATATTAATGTATTTATTCCTTAATTTAATAAACTTTTCTATGTGATAAGAGTTCCCTTCCCTACCAATTGCATGTGACATTCTCCATTTTTATTTTTTAGGTTCCTTCCTAATTTTTATAATTTTTTTTTTTTTTTTAAATAAAGGCCCATTGGTACTTCCTCTTCTCCTGGCCTGTCATAAATTTAGGGCTGCTGTGTTGGGCAGTGAACAGTCTGAACTGAGTGGCATCTGGGCACCAAAACGATCTTCCAGTTTCCTGTGAAAGCTTTCCCCATATTCTTGAAGTAGATTTATGTAATCTCTCAGTAAAAACAAATGCTGTTTTTGCTCTGTGCTTCTTACAAGTTGAGTCTCTGACTAGTTGAGTCTTGGTTTGTGGGATCCTGAGTAGATTATGCCTCGGTATGTTGCTGTCCCTCTTTGAGGAGATTATGTGATTGGATTGGAACACATGCTTCTTGGTAAAGGAATCCCTGATGAATTTGCAAAAAGCCAAGCCATTGGCTCCCTTGATCTGTTCTTTTGGAAATGACCTCTTCTTGATGTACAGGCGCCATCTTGGAATTGCCTATGGGGTTCTTGAGTGCCCCCCCTCCTTGCTTGTGGGGACTGCAGAGATGCTACGTTTATTTTTGAGGAGAATGATTTTATTGACCAGGATTCAAGTGGTTTTCTCCCAGATACTCAAGGGGCTGGCCTACACCAAAATGGGGGGTTGTGGTTTGAGTGGTGTTTCCAGTGGGGCATTTGTAATATGACTGAACCAACGTTTCTGATAAAGTTGGAAAAACCTCAGGTCCCCTTAGGTTTTTATTTCTTTGCTGGGAATGTGGCTTTCTGCTTGCTGTCCTGGAGTCTCCCTGCCTGTGGCAGCATGCAGGTGTGTACACCTCAAATGGGAATCACCTTCCTCCTGTTACCAGAAGGTCCACGGCCATCTGTTGCTCCCAACACCTTGATACAGCTCTGATATCTTTTTAGCTTTGTTGTAAAAAGAATCTGGCAGCTGCTGAAGCAGCACCTGACTCTCATCTTCTCCCTCACCTCTTACTATTGGCCCTTGGGTCACGGAGCTCTGCCCCTTCCATTTGCTCTTCATTCTGTGTGCAGGGCCTTGCTTCTCTGCCTTCTGAATTTCGGAAGACCTACTTACGTTTTTTTTCTAAGTGACATAAACAAGAGTATGTTTTTGAAAGAAATTAAATACATATATATATTGGATAGAATACAAAATACAAGTGTCCCTCCCCCAGAGATCTTTCCTGTGAAGAGATTTGGTATCTATCCTTCCAGATATACTTACGCATTTACATAAAGACAGATGTATGTACCTATACTTGACTATTTTTAACAGCTGATTGCAACTGGCTTTCTCCATTCATGAGCATGAGTTGGCATCTCCTTCCTTCCCGGTCTTCCAAATCTTTTCAATCCTTCAGAGACCAGCTCGTTCTCAAGCCCTTTGTGGCCTGTAGGTACTAAGTGGTTTATATTTTTAACTTTCTCTGAATTCTTGTAATCCTTTTTTCTCCCCTGGGCCACCCCTTTTGTCTAGTTTTCTTATGCCCTCCTTTGTTCATTGGTTTGTTCTGTTGACCCACACCCAGTTCAGTTCTTCTGCCGCTGGACAGAGGTTAGTTGTACAGTGGAGGGAACCCAGAGATATGTTCACATGTAATTGTAGTAGAGTGTGGTTGTGTGTGACAGTTGGTTGGCTCTTGAGACATGATTGTTGAATGAATGAATACATGAGAAAGAGTTCTGTAGAAGTAGGTGTAATGGTGGCACAGGGGTGGGTCAGTTAACTGGGACTGACTGGGAAGGCTTCCAAGAGGACATGTTTGTCTTGGGTTTTGAAGGATGAGTAGAAATTGGTCAGGAGGATGGGCCTGTTAGAAGGAACAGTGGTGTAAGTCAACAGAGTTTGTTTATATTATCCGCTGCTTTGGAGGGAGTATCTTTGTGCTTCTGCATCAGATAATGAAGTCCTTAAAAATGGGAGAGGCATTTATGCTCTTACCTATGGCCGCAGATTACATTTATTGAGCACTTACTATATACCAAATTCTTTACCAAGTATTTTATGTGCAGCAGCAAGCCCTCCTGTCCGTGTTAGGGATGAGAAAATGAAGGCACACGTAAAATAGATACTGTGCCCAGGTCCTTGTGATGAGTAAGGGATTGAGCTGGTAAGTATCCCCTTTTTTCAGTCTTCATGTGCTCATCTTTAAACAGGACTGTTGGGGGGCAAGGGAGTGCCTGGGTGGCTCAGTTGGTTAAGCGTCCAACTTCGGCTCAGGTTGTGATCTCACAGTTTGTGGGTTTGAGCCCCGTGTCGGGCTCTGTGCTGACAGCTCCAAGCCTGGAGCCTATTTCAGATTCTGTGTCTCCCTCTCTCTCTGTCCCTCCCCCACTCATGCTCTGTCTCTCTCTCTCAAAATAAATGAACTAAAAAACCAAAACTTAAACATGTCTGGGGGTGCCTACCAGAGAGTTGTATGAGGTTTGAGTTAAATGAGATAATGCTTCTAAATCATGCACAGCAAGGGGTCAGATACCACCTTCTCATAATCCTGAATAAAATACCACCCCTGTGCTTTATGTTTCTACCTAGCACTTACCCCTCCTTGGTGTAGTTATTTGCTGTCTCCCCCTTCATCATTTTATACTGGACTGTGTCCCTCGTGCCAGGTAGAGACTTTTAACTATTTGCTGAATGAATGAATACTAGTTTCTAGTTTCGTCACTGTAGCATCTGAAGTATGGATGCCCAGAAAATACTTGGTGAATCTGATTGAAGGTAAACATTTTATGCCAGTTCAATACACCAGCAAGGGACCATGGATTTATGTGTCACCAGATGATCAACATTGCTGTTTTGTTTGTTTGTTTGCGGTCATGTGTGAGGAGCTATCCTATGTCTCCGGCCCCTGATTTTCCTGATGTCTCGATTTAAACGGTTTCCAATTTGAGTATGCAATTATGCATCAGTCACAGCGATAACTCGTGCTTTCCTTGGTGGTTTGTCAGAACAAGTTAGAGCTTAACTGGAGAAACAACTCTTGGGAGAGCAAGGGCTGGCTGGAGAACACGTGCCCCCTCTGCCCCCCGGCCCGCATCTGGAACATCACTTCTCCACCCAGATGCCGGTCCCAGTCTTGCCCCTCCCCCAGATTCAGTGTGGATGGTGCCTTGTTAGTGCCCTCTGTGAGTCGGTGGCTGACCGGGGCACTGGCGATGCAAAGAACAGGTCCCAGACTGTCCCCTGGACCCTCTGCCTGCATTGTGGAGGAGAGCCCCATGTGAGCTGATCTCTGCCCCTAGCCTGGGGGGTGTCTATTGCTCCGCATCTTGGTGTTCTGAGAGGACACACCAGGGAGGAATGCCTTGTCCTCAGATCCGCACTCCCCAAGGTGTGAGGCATGTGGTCCTGCTGTTAGGTGGGATCATTTCAGGTGGCTCACTAGCCCAGTGTTAACAAACATGGGCCCTGCAGGGGAGGAGAGTGGTTTTCTTTGCAGGGGGCTTTCAGCAGTGCTGGCATCTTAATCGCTTCTGTGACTCCCTGACACAGTGAACAAGAGCCTCAGGGTCAGGGTGCTGGCCGGCCATGGTGTCTGGAAGTCTAGATGCTGCGGCTCAACCCCAGGTCATCTGGCCGTGTGTCTCTGGAGCACGGCCAGGACATCCCTTGTTGACTTGGGTGATCCTAAGGCACATAGGGTTCAGAATCACTGACACTTCAAATTTCAGAAAGTTGCGGGCGCCTGGGTGGCTCAGTCGGTTAAGCGGCCGACTTCGGCTCAGGTCATGATCTCACGGTCCGTGAGTTCGAGCCCCGCATCTGGCTCTGTGCTGACAGCTCCGAGCCTGGAGCCTGTTTCAGATTCTGTGTCTCCCTCTCTCTGACCCTCCCCCGTTCATGCTCTGTCTTTCTCTGTCTCAAAAATAACTAAACGTTAAAAAAAAAATTTAAAAAAAAAACCAAATTTCAGAAAGTTGCATTCATTGGCTTTGGCTCTCTCTATATAGCAAGTAACATTGGTCTGCTCTTTGCTAGAGTGATTCCATTTTTCAGTAGACTTTGTAAGAAAAAGGTAGGCAGGCAGGACTCTGCTTCTTGTGGCCTGCAAGACCCAGAGCCTTAATACTTCTTGGGCTATGGGCTGAAGACTGCCCTCCTTTCTCCCTACCCAGGTTCATTGTGGCCATTTGCCTCGTCAAAGTGAGCAAGCCAAGAAAGTATAAGATGCTAGCAAGACGGAGGTCAGCTGTAACCAAACCTCGGAAGTGGCACCCCATCACTTCTGCCCTCCCTCTTCGTTAGAAGCCAGTCACCGGGGCCCCCATACTCAGGGAAAGGGGACCACACGGGGCAGGAAGGTTACGAGATGGGACCCACCAGGATGCATGTGGGGAGGCTGCTTTGCACAGGAAGCTTGCTGAACACACCTGCTCCTTAATGTCCCCATCACCTTCAGGGGCGCCCCTGGGGGAAGAGTTCTCGCAGGTCCTGAAGCCAGGAGATGGGCTGGCTTGGAAGCCATCACAGGTGTATTTTGTGGGCAAAGAGGATCTTGGAACTGGTTTTACTTCACTCTTTGGTCAAGAGGCATCTGGGCCAAAATGACTGCTTCTCTTTAGTTGATTGTGTAGAAATAAGTGATTATGTAGAAATGGACAACCTAGAGCTCCCATGGCAGGACTTTGTGTGCAGAGCCTCCCCACTCCAGTCCGGAAGTTCTGTTTCTGTCTTTATCTCATCCCTATCTCTTTCTTGCTTGCTTTATTCTTTTTTTTTTTTTAATTTTTTTAACGTTTATTTATTTTTGAGACAGAGAGAGACAGAACATGAATGGGGGGAGGGTCAGAGAGAGAGGGAGACACAGAATCGGAAGCAGGCTTCAGGCTCCGAGCTGTCAGCACAGAGCCCAACGCGGGGCTCAAACTCGTGAACCACAAGATCATGACCTGAGCTGAAGTCGGACACTTAACTGACTGAGCCACCCAGGCGCCCCTTGCTTGCTTTATTCTACCCCACCGCAGATACTATCGTGTGCCTGAAACTTCACATGTCTTGGGGTTTGGAGAACGTGGTATCTGGAGTTGTGTTCTGTTTAGGGTGGTCTGTGGATTTTTGAAGCACAGAGGTGACCACAGCACCTCCATCCAGGTGCCTGGGGATTCCAACCAGGAACAAGCAGGCAAGGCTGGCATTGAAAGCCCCCAGCTGGCTGGCATGCAGCAGAATCACAACTCACAGCCTGAGGAACAGTGGCCACAGCTTCCTGTGTTCCACAAGCCTCTCTGCCTCAGTAACAGCATGGTTTTGGACAAGGCATGTTACCTCTTTGAGCCCCACTTTTCCCATCTATAAAATGGGGTGTAGGGCTTTAGTCAGAGGAGGCTGGGTTATTTTGTAGTACCAAACAGCTCTAAAAAGTCAGTACAGAAAACACAAAGGTTTCCCTCTCAGTCACATTCCCCATCCTCACGGTTGGCTGGGCTTCTGCATCATCACCATCTTCACACCCAGACCCAGACCACAGAGAGGAAAGAGCCTGGCCAAGCACTCACACTCTGTCTCAGAGCTTACACCCAGGTAGGGCACACATCACTTCTCTCTTCACTGGCAAAGCACGTCCTACTGAAGCATCTCAATGCAAGTGAGAGGGGAAGTGCAATCTTGCCAGCGTCTGGAAAGAGCGTCGTGGGTAGCCTTGGTGACTTTCACAGGGGGCACTTCTCGGAGTGGTGGTGAGGATTCCAGCAGAGGACATGTGCAGAGCTGTAGAGCCTGACATTTAGTTACCACTTGTGAGCAGTGATGCTGTGGTTATGGCCGTGGTAATGACGCTGAGCAGACAGGTCAAGCTTATCTAGGGGCCCCTGGTTGATAATCCTTTGTCTTTGTGATCTTTTCCTCCAGTGCCTGTGTCATGAGGTTCTTGGGTTCCTGAGTTCCGAGTACTGTGCTTTGAACTGGGGATCAGAGGTAAGCCCAACATGGTCTGTATCTTCAGATCGCTCATAGTCTCTCCTTGGCAGCAGGAAATGGAGGGATTTCCTTTGGGTTTTCATTGTCAGGGTTTGACCTTCGTAGGGAACCGTATAGAGTAAGATAAATGCTGGAGCTGGGAGGCGCCATTGTTTCTGTACTGGTTAGGATGCTTTCAGGGACAGAAGCACAGAACCGAAGCCAAAGCAGGTTCAGCAAAGCAAGGAATTTGTTTTGCTGGATAACTGAAAAGTTTAGCACTTGGTGAGCAGTGGCGCCAGGCTACTCCCCCACTCCAGTCATCATCAAGAGGAAAAATACAACTCTCTGTCCAACAGATAGTTGGGCTGTCCCCCAAATTCCCAACATTCTCTCCAATCAAACCAACTTAGTCATGGGCCAGTTTTGAACCACTCCCTAGGACCATATGGACAGGA
Source organism: Panthera onca (assembly GCF_046562875.1). Taxonomy (NCBI): domain Eukaryota; kingdom Metazoa; phylum Chordata; class Mammalia; order Carnivora; family Felidae; genus Panthera; species Panthera onca. The sequence goes on along the minus strand of NC_138340.1, from coordinate 36,840,451 downwards.
TGTGCTGTTTGACCTAAGGGATTTAGTGCCTATCCTGGGGTCAAGGCATAGGGTTTTTTCCACATAGATCTCTTGTCAGGTGATTTCCCTTGCCCCTCCCTTTCCTTGGGGGAAAAACAAGCTCAGAGAAGCTAAGTGACTTGCCTGCTGCCACTCAGCACGTGAGAAACAGAGCAGGAGCCGGCTGTGGGTCTGGGACTGTGCACTCCTGCTGCTTTGCCTTGGTTCCAGAAACATCTTCTCAAAAAGGTGCCCATTTCAAAGGGTTGGAGAAACCTCCCACGCCGGGAGACGTGAATATACAAGGGACGTTAAATGACACTGTGCTTGGCATCTTTAATTAGCAAAACTTCATTATTTGTTGCTTATTGATAACAGATTGAAAATCAGGCAGATTTCTCCCTGGCAGGACTGTGTCTTAAGTCTGATCTCTCTGGGTGACAGTTTGGGGCTCTAACTGAAGGTTTTGGTGATTGGCTTCCTGTCATCAGTGCCAGTGAGTGGGCGCTGCCCAGTGGTGATGAGAACACTGTCCAGCTGGTTATGGGAGGCACTGATTTGGGAGAAGTGGAGCAGTTAACCTTCATGGGTGAGTATTTCCAGAAGGTGCTGTTTTGGCATTATTGCCAGTCTCCAGTGTTGAGCATCACAGTGCAAGTTGTCTAAGAGGCACATTTTGCAATGTGCCATTTTAGTGTTTGAGGACAGAGAGCTCAGCTCCAAGAATTCTTTTTTGATTTCTTCTCTCAGTGCCATAATCTTGGAGTCCTGCAGACTGGATCTCGTAAGGCTAATCACCTGCATGAACTGCTCTGTGGAATTTATTTGCCCTCCCACCTATCTGGCCTAAGAGCTGATAGCACCGTGGGACAGGTCAGGTGAGTGAACTTAGGAAACGATTTGCCCCTATAGTCACCATGTTCCTCAGGGAAGAACACGTCTTCCAGCGGGCCCCTACCCCCAGTCTTTGGAAATGACCATCCCTACCAGTAAGTGATGCTGTGACCCTTCCTTACTCATTTATTGAGATACTTGCCAAGTGCCTCCTGTGTGTCAGGCACTGGGATATGACACACCAGTATGTAATTTCTTTCACTTAGTGTATGGTAAGCCCAGTGGGGAAGTAGTATCTGCCTGCTTTACAGCTGGGAAGGGCAGGGCTGGGGTCACCGGGGGCTTTGGGCATGCTCTTTGGAGACCATGTCCTATCCTGGTGTGGGTTCTGGACCCTGTGCTTCCTGCTTCCTCTCCCAAGAACCCTGCACCCTTAAGCAAGTCGGGTCACCTCTCAGAGTCCACATCCCCATCTGTGCATAAAATGATGCCTAACAGGGCCTGGCATGGAACAAGAGGGGAGTAAGTGTAACAAATGATCGCAGGTCTGGTGGTTTTACAACAGCACAATACACATTTATTGTCTCACAGTCATGGAGGCCAGAAGCCTGAAATCAAAGTGTGAGCACCAACAGGGTCTGGCTCCATTTAGAGGCTCCAGGGGAGGATCCTTCCTTGATGTCTCTGGTGGCTGCCAGCCACTCAGCTGGCTGTCCCGTCCGTGACCCCCTCTCCTCCTGCCCTGCGCCCTTCAACCCACAGCCGCCAGATGGCTGTCCGGTCGAGCAGCTGTGGTGAGGACACTAAGGTTGGGGTTCCTGGTAAAACGCCACTCAGGAGGAGGGGGTCTGCCTTAAAACAAATGGAAGCCTTTAAACTACAAGGAACAGAAAATCCACTGGTATGTTTGTAGCCTGGGATAAATCATTCTCAAAAGTGTGGCAAATGCAGATGCCAGCTCAGCGTAAATAAGGAAAGAGATGAAGGATGAGAAAGAAAATAAAAAGCCTTTATTCCAGAAGAGAGGACAGGGCAAAGAAGAGGGAGCAGCTAAGTTTCTGTTCTAACAGAGAGCTACTGAGTTCAGTCCTCGTGTCTCTGGCACCTTAGGGAAAGTGGGCCATGCCAATTCTCTGCTCCTCATGGCGGGGCTGACAGGCTCAAGAAAATGCAGGGGCCTGGGAGAAAGCCAACAGTTTGCTGTAACGTCCCGACCTCCGTAGTGGGGCTGGCCCCCTCTGTTTGGAGTGGCTGGTGAGCGGGCCCCGAGGTGCCCTGGAGAGATAAGGAGATGAGGTGCGTTCTACAAAGTGGAAAATGGGTTCTGATCAAACATGAGCCCGTGGGAAAGACTGTGAAGTTCTGAGCCACCTGCATCTGCCTTCCTGTTGTTGTCCTAGTGTGGGGAGGTGGGAGGGCGGCATGGGACAGGAGGTTGAGGGGTGGCACTTACTGAGTGCTTACTACTAAGGCAGAGTGGGTACCGCGCTAGGCGGCTTGCAGACATGATGAGGTGGTGAGTGCTGGTTCCATTTTGCAGACCAGGAAACCAAGGCACAAGGATTCTTAGGAAGTGGCGAGACCCAGGTCTGCCTAACCTTAAGACGTCGGATGTTGTGTCTTTCCTCAAGGACCTCCGCAGCCAAAACTAATCAGTATAGAGCTTCCAGAGAAGCAGACCCCTCTACCCCTGCCCCAGGTGCCTGAAGTGGTGTCCAGGGTACGGCTTTCTTATTTGCAAGCAGAAATGAAACCCCTGGGAGGAGACATTCCAGAGCCATTTCACTTTTACTTGAACATGAGCAGTGCCTGCTCGTGTGCAGATGCGATCACTGCGCTTGTGACAGTAAAAATACCAACCGTGTGTGTCATTGGCGGCAACCCTCCTGGGCATGCCCATGCTCTAATGACCTGAGCATCTTCCCTGCTCTTTACAAGAAGCCGCCTTTCTGAGGCGCTCAGTCTTACGGGTTCTTTCCTTCAGAGATGAGCCTGGATTCTTGTTTTGGACCTGCATTTCTTGGTGCAGAAGCAGCAGGTGTAGTGCAAAGAACGAGGCCTGGGATTCAGCCAAACCTGGCTTTGAATTCTTGCTGTATCCGTGAGCACAACACTCAGCCTCTCGAGCCTCTGGCAGGATGGGGGACACCTCCTACTGAGAGCTTGCTCTGGGCATTTTGTGGATAAAAGCCAACAAGTGACTGCATCTTTAAATGCCATTTATCATCATCAGTCCTTTCCGGAATGACCTGGGGCCTCCTTTCCTTCACTGGCCTCCAAAAGTCATTTCACTGGGCTGTGGAAATCAAACATTGGTTCCTCCCCACCAAGAAGAGTTGAATGTTGCCCTGAAATTACCAATAATTTTTCTCTGGCTGTTCCGTCATTGAGCGGAGCAGGAGTTGGCCAAGTTTCTCTGTCAACGCCCAGATAGTATGGGTTTTAGGAAGGTGGTCCACACTGTTTCTGTCACCATTACTCGACTTTGTGGATGTAATGTGAAGGCCGCCGTAGATGGTAAGTGTTGTACAAGCATCAAAGCAGGCTGGGATTGGCACATGGGCCATGGTCTGCAGATTCCTGCTCTGTCGAATGGGGAGGTTCTGGGTCTCAGGCTGGAATTGGCAGCATGAATGCTCCACGGTCTCTGCCCTGGAGGGTCTCCCCAGTGACACACCTACCCTTGCACAGTCAGGGGGAGTGGGGAGTGTGCTGTTTGCAAGGAGGGGCTTGCATGGGAGGGGCTGTGGGCTAAATGGATAAGAGGCACATATGTTCTCCATATTTATGAGTCTCTTCTGTTTTGTCCCCCTCCCTGTTTTTATTTTTGTTTCCCTTCCCTTATGTTCATCCGTTTTGTCTCTTTAAGTCCTCATATGAGTGAAATCATAGGATATTTGTCTTTCTCTAATTTCACTTAGCATAATACCCTCCAGTTCCATCTACATAGTTGCAAATGGGAAGATTTCATTCTTTTTGATTGCTGAGTAATACTCTGTTGTATATATATACCACATCTTCTTTATCCATTCATGGCTCGATGGACATTTGAGCTCTTTCCATACTTTGGCTATTGTTGATAGAGCTGCTATAAACATGGTGGTGCATGGTGTCCTTTCAAAACAGCACACCTGTATCCCGTGGATAAATGGCTAGTAGTGCAATAGCTGGGTTGTAGGGTAGTTCTATTTTTAGTTTTTTGAGGAACCTCCATACTGTTTTCCAGAGTGGCTGCACCAGTTTGCATTCCCATTGTCTGTATATTATCTGATTTTGACTATGATATGCCTTGGTGGTGGTCATTTTCTGTTGAATCTAATGGGAGTTCTCTGTGCTTCCTGGATTTTGAGGTCTGTGTCATTCTCCAGATTTTGAAAGTTTTCCACTACAATTTATTCACATAAACCTTCTGCCCCTTTTTCTCTCTTTTCAACTTCTGGGGTTCCTATTTTTCAGATATTATTACTTTTTTTTTTTGTAAGTCACTGAGTTCTCTACTTCTTGTATTCTCTTTTGCCTGTTTCCCTCCTTTTTTCTGCTTCATTATTCTCCACAATTTTATGGTCTGTTTTGCTGATTCACTACTCTGCTTTGTCCATCCATGCCATTGTGGCATCCATTCGATATTGCATGTCAGTTTTAGCATTTTTAATTTCATCCTGACTAGATTTTGTTTCTTCTATCTCTCCAGAAATGGATTTTATGCTTTTTCCACCCCCGCTAGTACTCCTATTATTGTGGTTCTAAATTCTAGTTCAGACATCTTGCTTATAGCTGTGTTGATTAAGCCCCTATCATTTCTTCCTGCTCTTTCTTTTGGGATGAATCCCTCATCTTATTTTGGAGGAAGAAAAAAAAATTGGTCAAATAAAAAAAATTCAAATAAAGGAAGCTAAATCCTAGGTGTGTTTGGTTGCCTTGTGAAAGAAGCTTGCTATGTGGGGAATAAGCTTAGAAATTTGTTAGCAAAGGGATGACTTGAAATAATGGTTAATTTCGTGTGTCTCAAAGTTTTCATGAGTAATTGTAAAGATAGCTATGAAGAGCTTTGGTAACCTAAAACTTTGAAGTTTTGCTAAGTTAAATGATAAACTGGGTTGAATTCACTGGTATCTAAGTATTTTCCAAACGAGATAAAATACTAAAGCAATGATTACTGAACATAGTTTTGTGCTTTCAGCTTCTTTTTGCACAGAACCTGAGGATACTTGGGTTTGTTGGTCAATGTGCTGTGTGCTTAATTGAAAGACTGTACTATGGAAGAACCACTGTTTTAAAATTTCAGATCTAGAAAAATTCTGATGTAACAGTTCACAATTGGTCACTACTTAGTTTTCACTGGAGACTAAAGTTTCTAAGAGGTAAAATTCTTCTGCTAAATGTAATTAAGATTGATGGAAATAAGGAAAGCAACTCTGAATTAAAAAAAAAAAAAACATTGTAAAAGGTTCATGAAGGAAAATCTTTGGAAAGGAATTTTATGTGCTGTTGGGACAAGGTTGAAATAAATGGATTTTAAAAAGTACACTGGTATAAGATTGCAATTCTGCTTTTCTCTCTGTTAAAAAAGACAAAGGTTTCTTGGATTGTTGGTTGGCTCTTGATGAAAAAAAATGTAAACAAAGTTGTTTTTTTCTTCTCTTTTGTCTCCCTAGAAAACCAAAGTTTCTATGTTTTGCCTTTATCGGGTCTTTGGTTACTTAAAAAAGGTTAAAACTTCTCAATATTAAAGGAGCTAAGTTTTACTCACAGCTATATAACCCTACATATTTGCCTTTAAAATCTTCATGGCACCTTGGTTAAATAAATAATTAAGTTTCAAGTTTTATAATGATCAATAATCCTATTTAGACATGTACTTTAAAACTTTCTGAGGGTTGGGGCACCTGGGTGGCTCATTTGGTTAAGCGTCTGCCTTCAGCTCAGGTCATGATCTCACAGTTTGTTAGTTCAAGCCCTGTGTCAGGCTCTGTGCTGACAGCTCAGAGCCTGGAGCCTGCTTTGGATTCTCGGTTTCCTTCTCTCTCTGGCCCTCCCCAACTTGTGCTCTCTTTCTCTCAAAATAAATAAATGTAAAACTTTCTGAGGGTTTTAACAAACTTCCTCAAGATGTGAATTGTAAATGAAGTCTTTTTGACTAATTAGACTTTTTGTTTGGTATGTTAAATTACTTGGAAAGAACTCTCAAATAATGATAAACCTTAGGTTGTATTGCTTGGGTAAATGCTGTAACTGTTCAAATATATATGTGAAATTCCTGCAGTTTTAATATGCTTTGATAATAAGGTTATGACTTGATATTCTGATTATTGAAGTGTTCTGTGTTACAGAAATAGCTGAATTTTCTTGTCAAGTGCATTACAGTCTTTTGTCACTTGCAAAATGAGTTTCATCTTCAAGGAGGTTCATAAAAAGAACTTTTTTAAAAAAACAAATACAGCTTTTTGGTATCTTTAAAATCATAAAAGTGAAATGGGCAACAATTTAGAACTAAAAAGCTGCATTCAAACTGAACAAAAGATTACTAACATGACACTAAGTGAACTGAAAAAAATTATTTTTATGACTTTTGTTTGGAACATTACTGGTTCTCTAATGTTTGCTCTTCCAGATTAGGAAGAGCTCAGGCTCCAGGCTGAGCATGGAGTCTCCTTGGGTCTCTCTCTCTCCCCCTCTCTCTGCCTCTGCCCCCTTTCCACAACTTGTGCTCACTCTCTTTAAAATAAAATTAAAAAAAAAAAAATCCCAGTGCAGCTCTTTCTGCCCACAGGTCCTGTCCCTGTCCTATAATAAAATCCCCTTTTTGCACCAAAGACATCTCAAGAATTCTTTCTTAGCCGTTCGCTCTCTCAAACCCAAACCTTCAAAAATTTTTTCACATTTCATCAAAAGCATGTATGAACTTGTGAAAATTAGTAATGGGAAACCTTATCAAATGGACACGTGATGTTTTGGTAGGGGCAGCTCTCCCACCCTACCATGGCAAATTAATTGTAGCCACAACAGGAAAAGAAGGTCTTGACCTTACAAAGACTTGACCTTGCATGTGGATACTAATCGACTACTGCAGCCAGAGGGAAGAAACTCTTTCCTCACCACCGCCATCTCTGCAACAGCTCAGACAATGAGAAGCCACCACATTTCAAACCACCATTTTACTCCAATGGACTTTTAATCAGCCTTTCCTACTTACCCTTTTTCTCCTTAAAAAAAGCATCCCCCCTGACTTTGTTTCCTGTACTTGCTTATGGTTTTGCCACGGCTTGTATGTCCCAGATTACAATTTTTCATTCCTGAATAAAACCATCTTCTTCTGGTAAAATAACTGGCGGTTTCTGTTTTTAAGGTTAACAATTCTTGGTGATCAGAAGTGGGCTCCAGAGAAGACCCCAACTGCTCCAGATCTGGCTAGCAAACAGGTACAGTACCCATGGACATTTCTGAGCTGCTTTCATGCCTACCCTGGGGCTTTAAGGACAAGTTTTCTCCTGGGTTTCAAGCTCCACACCTCATGTCTCAGTTCTCCAAGATTTATTTGAGATCTATTTAAGATGTTTTTTTTTTTTTTTTAATCATCTCAGAGGACTCATTTGGCCTTAAGTCTAAAGGAACTGTGCTAGCTTTGGTCTACTTCCTGTTTTGAATGAGACTGCTCCTAATGGAACTGGACTAGCCCTCAGTCTGAGTCCTTTTCAAAATCAGACCTTTCCAGTTGGAACTGTGCCAGTAGGAATTGTGAAGGCTTTTGTTCCTATTTCCCTTTGCAACTGGACTGTTCCCATTGGAACTCTGCCTGTTGGAACTGTGTTAGCTTTCAGTCTATGATCTTTTTGGGGCTCAAATGTTCTCTCTGGAACTGTGCTGGCCTTTGGTCTGATTCCTTCTGGAAACAGGCTGTCCCTGAAAACCTTCTAAGAAATGGGATCCCAGACATCAAAATGCTTTGAGGGCATCCTGCCTACTGGGACTCTGGATGGTTTTATGTTTAAAAACTATGGTCCCTCTCTGTACCAAATAAATAAAACTAAATAAATAGACTGACTTAACCAGAAATAATTTAGAACTTCAATGGCCATGATGGGGAACTTTCAGTCATTTCAAACTTAATTTTCTCAAAGCTAAACTGGACAACCAGGGTTCTAAAATTGACAAAACTGAATGAGATACCTATTTCAGTAGGTATTTTGAAGCTTCCAAATGCTATCAAGAATCAAAAATTACATCTCTCCTTGGGGTGCCTGGATGACTCAGTCAGTTGAGCGTCCGACTTCGGCTCAGGTCATGATCTCACGGTTCATGAGTTTGACCCCAAGTTAGGCTCTGTGCTGACAGCTCACAGCCTGGAGCCTGCTTCGGATTCTGTGTCTCCCTCTCTCTCTGCTCCTCCCCTGCTCATACTCTGTCTCTCTCTCTCAAAAATAAATCAAGATTAAAAATTTTTTTTTTAAATTATATCTCTCCAAATACAATTTACAATCTAAATGATGCAAGCGTAGATTAAAAAGACAAAAAGGGGCTTCTGAGTCCTCTTCTTCCCTTCCCCCACCTTCTCTGTCTACAGAGAGGAGGCAATCACCTTGTGCTCAGGCCACACCTCAGGCCCTGCCTCTGGTGCCCATCTTCCTCTGACATAGTGTGTAAGGCCATGACTAAGGCCTCACATTTTTCTTAAGGCTCCTTTCCTGTTGTTTTGTTTTGTTTTGTTTTGATCTCAGTTGTAATGTCCCCAATTGGTAGCTCATACCAGCTCCTCCAGGGTCCCTTCCAGGCCAATAGCCAATTTTTGCATCTTCCTCTGAATATCTTGGGGCAAATGAGTGACAAATTTGTCATTTAAAATCATCTCAGCCTCAGGGGTGTCAGGGGAGATAGCCATATATTTAATGAGAGCCTCCCTAAACCTCTCTAGGAAGGCCATCGGGCTCCCATTTTGTGTTTGTAAAATAGTGGCTAATTTAACATAATTTAAGGTGCCCACCTTAGACCTCCTTAATGTCTCTAAAGCACAAGCTTGGAAGTGGTGGCAATACCATTTCTTAATGGGATGGTCATAGTCTCAATTAGGATCTTGGGATGTAATTACCTGGACCCCAGTAGGAAACCAAAAGTTCCCTATAGGACCTCCAACCCCATGATAATTAGCAAGTTGTCTTTATCTTTTTCTTTCAGAATTTATGGATCAAAATCATCCCAGCTTTTCAGAATGCATCCCACAGGAGTATTGGCCTTGGTTGGAGAATTGCCCATCTATAGGAAAAGGAGGAAGAGGCATCCCTTATCTTAATTTTCCCATAGCTGGCCAGGAGAAGCTTCATGTCCTGATCCTGATAGTTGGACAGGAGAAGAAACCTCATCTCCTGGCCCTGCATTTTGCCTGGCTACTCCACTGGGAGCCAAAATCTTTGTCAGTCTCGTGAGGTGCTGGGAGCAGTCACTCTTGTCCAGGTTGACCCTACCTCCAAGAACTGACCTTGTCTTCCCTGATTTCTCCTATCACTCTGTTTTCTGCCTGCAGGACTGTGGGGGTGTTGACTACGACCAAGCAAGACTTCCCTGGTTTAGAAGGATGCACTAATTTTATTTTGGCCCAAGAATAATCATCTTTACAAATATATTTTAAAAGGCTTGTGAAAACCATTTTTTGTAAGGATAAAATTGGCTGCCCAGAGGGCTGAAAGGGACAAAGTAGAGGTCTATTTCCTTGCCGTTTTCAGCAGTGCCCACAGAAATGTGTTCTAGCCATTTAGAGTATCTAGGATGTTACAAATTGGAGGACACTGGGCTAAGTGTAGCAAAGTGGCTCCTATGTATTCTAGTAAAAGCCCTTTATATATTATAGTGATCTATACTTTAAATGACACAGGCATCCATTCCTGTTCGAAACAGAAACAACCCAAATATGGAGCATTTGGAGTCTGGCAGCGAGGACATTGTCACCATCTCCCCAGCCTTTGGATCAAAGGAGGGGAAATTTCAAGGCTTGAGTAAAACAAATCAAAAGGGCATGCTGTCCTGCTTTTTTGGTTAAAATCACATTCTCCCCCATCTTTTTGGGCAGACAGAAGTGGGGGGAAAACCTTTGTTTACCTTTTTTTTTTAATCAAAAGCATACTGACAATCCAAGAAACCTTTGCTTTTTTAACAGATACTAGGGCAGAATTTTAATCTTATACCAGTGTACTTTTAAAATCCATTTATTTTAACCTTAGTCCATCCTGAGCACATATAAAATTTATTTCCAAAGATTTCCCTTCACAAACCTTCTACAACTTTCCTTTCCTTTCAGATTGTGACCTAAGCCCCTTTTTTCCAAACAACCAGTCTCATTTGGGACAAAATTACCTTCTTTTACCTTCAACAAAAATGTATTCCCCTTCCTTACATCTTCCTTACATATATCCTACTTTTCTACGTAGTAACTTTCTTATCAGTCTTAATTACATTAAGCAGAATTTTAACTCTTAAGAAACCTTAGTCTCCAATGAAAACTAAGTAGTAACCAATTGTGAACTGTTACAGAATTCGGCAGATGGCAAAATTATCAATTAAGCAAAAGCATGTTTTCCAAAAGACCCAAATATCCTTTGTTTCTGTGCAATAAGAAGTAAAAAGCACAAACCTATGTTTAGCAATCAATGCTTTAGCACTTTATCTCGTTTGGAAAAGACCTAGATGTCCAATGAATTCAATTTCAATTTATCATGCTAGCAAAACTTTTAAGTTTCAGGTTGCCAAAGACTTTGAAAGCTATCTTAACAATTACCCATGAAAACTTTAAGAATTAACCATCATTTTAAGTCACCCTTTTGCGAACAAATTGCAACAGAGATAACATAAGCTAATTTGACCTTCAGTAAACCTAGATAGAATAAAAAGTTTTCCATTTAATGCTGACTCTATTTTTAATTAAACCAACAAACTTGAATTCATTTAAATACCAAAGTTTCTCTTGCATCCGCTTAAAAGACAATCAGTTTGTTCCCTATTGTCAGTTTCTACCTGGGACACTGGTGGGGAGATCTGAAGTGGTGGCCCAAGGGAATGCTCTTTGCTCCCTGACATCAGAGGGTGGGAGGAGAAACCAATGATGCCTGAGGCACTGAGGATGGTATAGCAGCCAGTTATGCAGGCCTCACCCAAGGTGGTGCAGAAACAGGAGAAGTGGGAGGGGAAGGCAGAAGAGGCAAGATTCTGCCTAAAAGCCTAAGGCAGATAAAAACCCAGAGAGCAGACAGAGAGGTCTCCTGGTCCTAAAGTCTGTCAACTTGAACAGATGAGCAGACGCCAGGCTTTTCACCAAGTGGAATTAGGCAGTACATGTTGGGCTAGAGAAGACAGAGAACTTTCCCCGATTAAAAGGAGTTTCAGCAGTGGCTTGGGAATATTCTTTAAAGTCTCCATTCTGAGGTAGACTAACTAGAGATAGTTGGCTCTAATCACCATAGTCAATGACCCAGGAAGTGAATGAGGAAGAAGCCCCCACATACAGTTAGAGTAACTAGGGATGTGCTCAGGATGGACTAAGAATGTATTAGGAAAAACAGAGAGTGTTAGAGTCCCATTTGTTAGGGATGGCCTGTCTTTTTTCTTTCCTCAGTACCCTGGGTTAGGTTTTGGAACACTTCTATATATTGATCAGGGTTGTCTGCAACTTTGCTTAGGTTCTTTTTATTTGCTTAGAATCTTGCAAGGAAAATGGAACTTTCATGAGACCAAATTCACCATGAAGCATTTTAGTCAATAGATACATTGAAAGTGCCTTCCTTTCAAGGGGAAGATTTTTCATCTCTGACAATCCTGGATAAGGAGGGCATGAGTGTCTAACAGGTAGCTTTTCCTGAGAAGAGCCCTCAGAGGACAAGTCTGCAAGAACTTGCTTTTCTCAGCCCCTTTAAAGGCCAGAAGGTTGGCACCTAACTTACAAGTCTTATATCAGGAAATTTTGACCATTCACCCTCTCTTTTACAATATAGATCTAACACGGCAGCCCCAAACCTCTGGGATGCAGCAAAGGCAGTCATAAGAGGGAAGTGTATAGCAAGCCAGGCCTTCCTAAAGAAGGAAGAAAGGTCTCAAATACACAACCTAACCTTACACCTTAAAGAGCTGGAGAAAGAACAGAAAATAAAGCCCAAAACAGGCAGCAGAAAGGAAAAAATAAAGATTTGAGCAGAAACCAATGATACCAAAGTCAAGAAAACAGTAGGACAGATCAATGAAACCAGAAGCTTGTTCCTTGAAAGAAGTAACAAAATTGCTAAACCCCTAGCCAGCTTGATCACAATGAAAAAGGAAAGGACCCAAATAAATAAAATTAAGAATTAAAGAGGAGAGATCACAACCAACACTGCAGAAATAAAAAACAATCTTAAGAGAATATTATGAGCAATTATATTCCGTTTTATTGAGAAATGTGGAAGAAATGGATAAATTCCTAGAAACATATAAGCTACCAAAAGTGGAACAGGAAGAAATAGAAACTTTGAACCCATCACCAGTAAAGAAAGTGGATTATTAATCAAAAATCTCCCAAAAAACAAGAGTCCAGGGCCGGATGGCTTTCCAGTGGACCTCTACCAAATATTTAAAGAAGAGTTAACATCTATTCATGTGAAGCTTTCCCAAAAAAATAGAAATGGAAGGCAAGCTACCAAACTCATTCCACGAGGCCAGCATTACCTTGATTCCAAAACCAGACAAAGACCCCACTTAAAAGGAGGACTACAGACCAATTTTCCTGATGTAAATGGATGCAAAAATTCTCAACGAGATACTAGCCAAGCAGATCCAACAATACATTAAAAGAATTATTCCCCACGATCAAGTGGGATTTATACCTGGGACACAGGGCTGGTTCAATATCTGCAAATCAATCAATGTGATACATCACATTAATAAAGAGTAAGAACCACATAATCCTCTCAATAGATGCAGAGAATGCATCTGACAAAATACATCATCCTCTCTTGATAAGAACCCTCAAGAAAGGAGGAATAGAAGAATCATACCTCAAGATCATAAAAGCTAGATACAAAAGGCCCACTTCTAATATCATCCTCAATGGGGAAAAATTGAGACTTTTCCTCTTAAGGTCAGGAACATGACAAGGATGTCCATGCTTACCATTGTTATTCAGCATAGTGTTGGAAGTCCTAGCTTCAGCAATCACACAACACAAGGAAATAAAAGGCATCCAAATTGGCAAGGAGGAAGTCAAAATTTCAGTCTTTGCAGTCGATACGATACTCTATGTGGAAAATCCAAAAGATTGCACCAAAAAAAAAAAAAAAAAAAAAACCTGCTAGAACTGATCCATGAATTCAGCAAAGTCGCAGGATATAAAATCAATGCACAGAAATCGGTTGGATTTTTATACACCAATAATGAAGCAGCAGAAAATCAAGGAATCAACTCCATTTACAATTGCACCAAAACCCATAAAATATCTAGGGATAAACCTAACTGAAAGGGTAAAAATTCGATACAGTGAAAACTATAGAAAGCTTATGAAAGAAATTGGAGAAGACACCAAAAGATGGAAAAATATTCCAAGCTCATGGATTGGAAGAACAAATATTGTTAAGGTGTTAGTACTACCCAAAGAAATCTACGTACTCAGTGTAATCCCTATCAAAATAACTCCAGCATTCTTCACAGAGCTACAACAAAAAAACTCTAAAATTTGTATGGAACCAGAAAAGACCCCAAAGAGCCAAAGCAATCCTGAAAAAGAAAACCAAGAGTGGAGGTACCACAAGTCCGGACTTCAAGATGTATCACAAAGCTGTAATCATCAAGACAGTATGGTACTGGCACAAAAGCAGACACATAGATCAATTGAACAGAATAGAGAACCCAGAAATGGACCCACAAACGTATGGCCAACTAATCTTTGGCAAAGCAGGAAAGAATATCCAATGGAAAAAAGACAGTCTCTTCACCAAATGGTGTTGGGAAAACTAGACAGTGACATGCAAATATGAAAGTGGACCACTTTCTTACACCATACACAAAAGCAAACTCAGAATGGATGAAAGACCTAAACGCAATGCGGGAAGCCATCAAAATCCTAGAGGAGAAAGCAGGCAAAAACCTCTTTGATCTCGGCCATAGCAACTTCTAACTTGACGTCTCTGGAGGCAAGGAAATTAAAAGCAAAAATGAACTACTGGGACTTCAACAAGATAAAAAGCTTAACTGACTGAGCCACCCAGATGCCCCTCCATTGAGCAATTTTAATGGCTTTTCTTAAACCAGAAGGTTGAAACAAATTTCAGTCTTATACCAAAATAAAGCCTCATGAATCTGTTCATGATTATTACTTTTTACTCCAAATTGTCTTTAATGAAAACTCTGCTCTTCCTTTAGATCTATGTTTATTAATGTGCTAGTCTGGGATCTTTCCCTTTTAGTTAAAAGAACCAAGAATGGAATGGGAAACTATGCCCACTCCAGGTTTAATTAACCTGGAAAACCACTTTGCTCAGACCCTAGATGAGTCATCTAGTGGAAAGACTGTTAAATTTTCAATTCTCAACTCCAGCAAATAAAGCCCCCCCCCCCCAAAACTAGAAGCCTAGTTCCTGCTGTGACTGAAAGAAACTAGGACATTGGAAAAAAAAGATGGTTATAAGTTTAAGAGCTTCAAGGCCCTCCAGCCCTCTTGCCAACCTTTTCAATGTCCTCCCAATTCCCAATGATGGGATTCCAAGGAACAATGGAGCCCTTCCCAACCCTCACTCTTAATCTCTTTGGAGAAACTACTCTCCAGATTGGGAATGAATATATGTCTGTCTTTACTGAAGCTGGAACTAACCCCAGTGCTATAAAGCAGCCCTAGCCTTGGAGTACAAAAACAGTTCATTTGGTGGGGATCTATTAGATCTCAACAGGTTCCTATCTCTGAACCTACTCCCTTTGATCCAGGCCCTTTGAGAGATATACACCCTATTCTCCTTAGTTCTTTGACCCCTATTCATTAACTGGACTGAGATTTCTTAGAAAAATATCATACTGGAATTTCTCTTGTACAAAAGGGAAAAATAATTCTAGAATTTGACAATAGTAACCAAAATAGCAAAAAGGGGAAACAAATGATCCTTTGGCAACTTTTCTGTGCCGTGTCTATGCTGGTACTATAGCTGAGTCTGGCAGTACCGATCATTTATTCCTACTGGATCAGCTACCATCCTCTTTATGGGAAAAATCTTCAACTGATCTTGGCAGAATCCACAGTGCACCTCCCGTCAAGATTCAAATTGATCCTGCAAAACTTCTCCCTAGAATTAATCAAAATCCTATAAATTAAGAAGGCCTTCAAGGGATCAACACCCTAATAAAATGTTACAAGGTTCGTGGCCTCATTATCCCTTGCAATAGTCCATGTAACACCTCTATTATACCTGTGAGAAAACCCAACTGCTGAGGATAGTACTTTGTCCAAGACCTCCAAGAAATAAATAGCACTGTTATCCCTCGATATACCCTTCTTCCCAAACCTCACACTCTACCAACATCCACTCCCACTGAAAGCAAAGTTTTCACTATCTTTGACCTATGTGCTGTAGTTTTTAGCATTCCAGTTGATATGGACAGCCAGTATGTTTTTGCCTTCACTTGCAGGGAATGACAGTACATCTGGACTGTAACCTCCCTGGGTTTCACAGAGTGCTTCGTGTTTCCCACACACCTGAAAGGCTGATTTGGATGATGGAAAGTGTTCTGTAGGCTCTACTTTGTTACAGTGTGTCTATGATTTGCTTCTCTGTTCCCCTCCTCATGCCTCTTCACACGAAGATAGCATCCATCTGTGAAAACTTTTAGTTTTAAAAGGCCTATGAAGACTCCAAAGAAAAACTACAGTTTGCTCAAACTCCGGTTAGGCATTTAGCTCACGTATTGTCAGAACAAGGCCAATATCTAGATCCAGGCAGACTCAAAGCATCCTCAATCTCCCACAACCTAAAATTACAAGGCTTTTACAAGGCTTTCTTGGACTGGCTGTCTACTGTCAAAACTGGATTCCAATCTTCTCTCTTGAGGCTCAGCTTCTATATGCTTTACTTAAAAAATGAGAATCCTAACCCTACTATTCGGAAAGAGTAGGGGGATGACACAGCCTCCGAAACTTTATACCTTTAATTTATGTTATATGGGCCATTATGTATACAAGAGAGCCTGGTCCTTACTCACGATCACCTTGCATGTCCTACCCCCTGGACCGTCCATCATCAGTCATGGGCTATGAGCCACCCCCCACTCTCCACTGACTCCATTTGGTAAGATGACCTGAACTGGATGAGGGACTTGTAAAGAATATTCATCTTCTTCATGAAAGACTTGGTGGGAATGATGTAGGGATGCTTGTGAGGGCTTGGCAATTCAACTGCAAACCTGCCTGAGGACAGTGTCACATATCTCAAGTTTCTCAGGACATAATGTGCAATGGGCTGTGTCATTTCCCTGTAATGAGGTCAGCTGTAGGTTTCTCTTGTCAAAAAGAAAGAGGATTTTTACACAAAGGCAGACGTACCGGGAGCACTGGTGCCTGTCTTAGACACAATGTTTTGAGCTCTGTGAAGGATAAGAGATGCACCCCTAAGTGTAGGTGCCTCAGGTGTCCTGTCTGAAGGGGGGCACATGCATTATATGACACAAACCTTGTGGTCACCATAGTGGAAGTACCAGTGAAGGATCCAGTGCAAAACTGGGGGAAACTTGAATCACGCAGGAATAGAAGGGAAGTTGAGCACAGTAAGCAGAGTTTGAGGAGGTGCAGAGGGGAGGGTGCTGGGATCAGTGAGATGCAGTTGGAGGCCATTCCTGGCCACAGCCTGAGCAGGGAGCATGAGGTCCACACAGAGCTGCTATGTGGGATCACTCTCCGTGCACAATGCAGTGTTTATCTCCAAAATGTCAGTGCTGCCAAAGTGCACCTAGGCAATCATCTAAATGGATTGTTTTCTCCCTGAGCCTTCTAAAGGTTCTGGATATTTGTGGGGAAAATGCCCGGCAGATATGGGAAGTTTAATTTGGTCTTACGGAAATCCTTGTCTAAGTTCATATCCCTCAGTGAAACTAAAAGTGAAGAAAGGATCTAGGTCAGCTGAGTGCCTGAACTGGCTTTCAGCCGGAGTCAGACTCCAGTGGGTCAACCTACAATTCAGGGTTGGCCAGATGCCACCCCTGCTGGACCCCTGTCATCACCCTGACTACAGCTTTCCATCTCCTCAGACTTCTCTCACAATATCCCAAGGTTTTTCCTGTGTTCCTGCTGTCTCAGCCCTAATACCAGTTCTCAGTGGGACCTACACAGAGCCTCAGCTTTGTTTTCTGTGAAACAGGGGTAATATTTGTTTCTAAGGACATTATGAAAATAAGACATTGAATACAGAATGCATCTGCAAAATGTCTGGGAAGTGTCCACTCACCCTTCTCACAGTTTCAATTAAGATATCTCCAAACAATGATCATCAAAAAAAGACGGTCACAGAAGTTCATTAAACTAAGACTGTTAACACCTCAGCCCAGGGATTGGGAATCACTGTTTTAAACAATAAGACAAAGACAGGCTTTTTCTATTAAAACTCAGGACCTACCAGACAAAGAAAGAAAAGATAATTACGAGAATGTGTATATTCATAGATCTACATCTGAGGTGTGAAGACAGTCATATTCCATTACATATAGACTCACAGATGCAGCCACACACTAATGTGTTCATCTGAGGCCACAGATAAACTACAGAAGACAGAATGCATGTAGGAAAACATAAAACCCTAGGGAAATAACCCCAAATCTCGTAAATCTCACTGCCTTATATGACAAGTATTTTGAAATTTGAAGAGGACTGTGTGAGGTGACAGACTATGGTGATTATATATTTTAAAAAGGTGTGAGATCTGCTTGAATGCTTTCCCTGCCCACCCTGCGCCCTCTACCTTGTCCTACTTAGTATCTCCTAATACACCTTTCACCGTTCTCTGTTTCAGTGTCTGCTTCTAGCAGGACTTACTCTCACTCCCCATCGAGTACACACAGTGCGGTTCCTATACACACAGATAACAAACTAGCAGAAATTGCAGTGACAGAGGATAGTAACAAGCTCACCTTTTGTGCAGGGGAGCCTGAGAGAGTTTTCTGGGGTGGTGGTAACTTCCTGTATCTAGACTTATGGGGTGCTTGTGCTCATGTATTTTAGAAATATTCACTGACTCCCTGGTCAGATAGACAGGTATCTGTCCCTAGCATATGGCTGATTTCTAATGGTAAGGTATGGTAGGGTAAGGATGAGGGACGAGCAGTGACTGTGGGAGAGGAGTGAGGAGGCCACGCATGGAGTCAGACTCTCGCTCAGGATGCCAGGTCTCCACAGACAGCAACCTTGTGTAGGAGGACTCTGAGGAGCACAGATTTCTTGATCAGTCCTGTGAACTCCATAATCCTCCTCCATATTTCTCACTGAGGGATGGACAGGGCAGAGGCCAGCAGCTGGAGGACACCCTGATCATGGCTGGAGTGAAGCAGTGGACCTGGGGGATTTGGTCAGAGAAAGGGACAGGCACAAGGTAGGGACAGGGAGTTTGAGAGACAAAGGGAAGAGAAGGAAATGTTTTCTACTGACTTCACCCACATTTCTGTGTGAAGAAAAGGAGATTCTTGTCTCCAAGGGTAGGGAAAAGGGCTGGCAAAAAGACAGAGTGACATTCTCAGTTCAAGTGTCCAGAGTATCTGCCTTGCTCTTGAATACCTAACACAGGAAGCCCATGCTTTCTGTCATAAGTGGAACTGAAGCTCATACCATTTGGTGAAAATTGAAGCAATTATGAAGCCCTCATCATTAAAGCACTGCAACAAGATTATGTGAACATACAGAGAGATAAAATAGAAGATAAAGTCCAAAGGCCGACAGACTGCAATACTTATGGGAATATAGACTATCAGAAAAGAAGGTACCCCAAGGTAGACATTCAGACACCTGGGCAATATCTGAAAATGTAAAAACAAAATTTAGTCCTTCAAAAGCAATGTTAGCGTTAGACACAAAGAGATCGTGATGTAAGGTTTAGGGAGAAACCATATGATTTCATGTTGCTGTACCCATGAGATCAAGTCTCATCAAATTATACCCTTTAACTTGAGGCTATTTTTATATGTAACTTATACCTCATTAAAGAGAGTTTCAAAACATAAAATACTAGGAGAAAATGTGGGAAAGTTCCTTTCTAATCCTGAAGTGCATGGGTGATAGGAGTCTGTCTGCCCATGTCTCAAAAATCCAAAATAATAAGACATTTAAAAAATTAATAATTGCAGAGTAAGAGGACCCTGAGTTCACCCTGTCCCATGTTTTCAACTACATAACATCCACGCCCAAGTCCATAAACCACACAGCGATCCAAAGAGTGGCAGAACAAACTCTACACCTAAATAGAAAGAAGCTGCATCTGAAAGGTTAGGAAGGTCAGAAAGGTGGAGGGCAGCTGCCTGCAGGGAGGGCAGAGAAAGTGAGCCCTCACACCAGGGAGCTCACACAGGGAAAACTAATCCTCATAACATTTTAAAACCCAGAGGAGCTGAATTCCCTTGAGTTTGGATCCTGGAGCTTTGGAGGTCAGCTGACCCAGCACTGGGTGATCCAGGAGGGTAAGTGATAGCCAGGTCCCTGCCTGTGTGGAGAAGAGGCAATGTAAACATGGCAGTTTACACAATGCGGGGCAACAGGAGACAGAACTGTTCATGCTGATTTCTGAGTGCGTTGGGGGACTTCTCCAACAATGAGGGAGGTCACACGCATCATTTTTATCCCGCACCCCCGCAAAACAAGCACAGAGGCACCTACCATGCGGTAAGGCTGCACAGACACTTGCTGCCCAACCTGTTAGCGGTGCGCCAGTCCCAAGGGTTCACTGGGGGACTCACCCACACCAAGCCTGCTGGTTTCAGTGCTGGTCTCAGAGCAAACTTTGTTAAAACCACACAGGCACCCTGTGTGGCCAGCTGCATGCACAGCTGCCAAAGCATGCTGTGCACATCTGCACTGCACCCAGGTGTGCACCCCCCACCACCCTCATCTGTTTCACCCAGCCACATGCCCCCAGCCACTGATGCACTCCGTGCAGAGCCTCAAGCCCCTGGCTGCCCTGGTCCATGGCCCCCAGCCACCAAAGGACATCAGGAAACCTGGCATAGGACGAGTAGCCCTGTGCAATTTTGCTAACACTCCTGCCCTGCTCCCAAGTTACCCAGCGGGCATATCACCCCACAGCTGGCCTGCCTGGGTCCCACTAATACCACTGAGAGCAAGCACAGCCCACGACAGGCACATAATCAGTGCAGACACCTACAATGAAAGGAAAAGTAACCCAGACACTACAGCAGGGAGTGAGCGATATCCCTAAGATATTCTCCTGAAGGTCCAGGTCCTGTAAATAGAGACGTGCACTGCTGAGGATTCCAGGACCTCTTATTCATAAATTCATTAGTTTCAAGAGCAGAAGGCACAGCTGACTTTCTTAACACAGAGAAACAGAGCCAGAGAGACAGACAAAATAGGGACACAGAGCTGTTTATCCACAATGAAAGACCTAGTCAAAGCCACAGCCAGAGATCTAAGCCAAAGTGATATAAGTAACATACCTGATACAGAATTTAAAGCAATGATCATAAGGATACTCACTGGAGTTGCAAAACGAGTAGAAGAGTGAGACCCCTGACATAGAGATAAGGAATAACACAGTAGACAGCGAGGATACAATATATGAGAAACATGCTCGCTGGAATGAACAGAGGGATGGAAGAAGCAGAGGAACAAACTAGTGACCTCAAAGACTGGGTAATGGAAATTAATCACACTGAACCAAACAGAGAGAACAGAATTCTGCAACATGAGACGAGACTAAGGGAACTCAGTGATTACAGAAAACATAATAATATTCATATTATAGGAGTCCCAGAAGAAAGAGAAAAGGGGGCAGAAAATTAATTGGAGGAAATAATAGCTGAAAACTTCCCTAATTGGGGGAGGGAAACAAACATCCAGATCCAAGAGACTAGAGAACTCCCATTAAAATCAACAAAAGCAGTCGAACACCCAGACATATAGTAAGCAAACTTGCAAATTGCAGTGATAATAAAGAAAAACTCTTAAAACCATCAAGACAAAAGAAGTCCTTAACTTACAAAACAAAAGAAGTCCTTACAAGACCCATAAGGCTAGCAACAGATTTCTGAACAGAAACCTGGCAAGTCAGAAGGGAGTGACAGGACATATTCAAAGTGCTGATTGGAAAAATCAGCAGCCAAGAATACTCTATCCAGCAAGGCTATCACTCAGAATGGAAGGAGACACAGTTTCCCAAACAAAAACTAAAGGAGCTCGTACCACTATACCAGTCCTTCAAGAAATATTAAGAGGGACTCTGAGTGCAAAGGAGAGACCAAAAGTGACAGTATAGAGGTACAAGACACAAATCAAGTAAAAAATGAATATTTCTGTAAAAAAAATCAGTTAAGGAACTCAGAAAAATGGATTTGAAATATAGTAACATTTACCAAAAACCTAGGGAAGAGAAAATAATGGGTCCAAAGGTAAAAGACCATCAACTTAATACAATCTGTTAAATGCAGAAGAGGTTACATAAAAACCTAACAGTAACCATATATCAAGAAACAGTCGTAAATATGCAAAGAATAAAGAGAAAGAAATGAAAATGTATCACTAAAGAAAATCAGCAAAACATGAAAGAAAGACAAGAAAGGATCAGAGAAACTCATGAGAAACCACAACAAAACAGGTAATAAAATGGCAATACATACATACATATCAATCATTACTTTGAAGGTAAATGGAATGAATGCTCCCATCTAGAGATGTACGGTGTAAGAATGGATGAAAAAACAAAACAGGTTTATATGGCTACCAGTGACCCATTTTACACCTCAAGAATGATAGTGAGAAGATAGAGAAACAGCACATAAATGAATGTCAAAAGAAAGCTGGAGTAGCAATACTTGCATCAGAAAAAAATACACTTAAAACAAAGTACATAATAAGAGACAGAGGAGGACACTATATAACAGTAAAGGGTACAATCCAAAAAGAAGATATAACAACTGTAAATATATCCCACAATTAATTGGGATTTATTCCCAAGCTGCAAGGGTGGTTCAATATTCGCAAATCAATCAATGTGATACAATATCTCAACAGGAGAAAGGATAAGAACCATATGATTGGGGCACCTGGGTGGCTCAGTCATTTAACAGTCCGACACCAGCCTCAGGTCTTGACCTCATGATTCGTGAGTTCAAGCCCCGAGTTGGACTCTGTGCTGAAAGCTCAGATCCAAGAGCCTGCTTCGAATTCTGTGTCTCCCTCTCTCTGCCCCTCCCCTGCTCACACTCTCTCAAAATTAATAAACGTTAAAGAAAAGAACCATACGGCCATTTCAATACATGCAGAAGAAAGCATTTGACAAAGTACAACATCCATTCATGATTATAACCCCCTCAAGTAGGTTTACAGGGAACATACATCGATGTAATTAAGGTTATCCATGAAAACCCCTTGGTTAACATCATCCTTAATGGGCAAAATCTGAGAGCTTTTCCTCTAAGGTCAGGAACAAGACAAGGATGTTTATTCTCCCCACTTTTAATAAACATAATACTGGAAGTCCAAGCAACAGCAACCAGACAAAAAAAATAGAATAAAACCAAACCAAATAAAATTAAATTAAAATTAAATAAAATAAAATCCAAATCTTGAAGAAGTAAAACTTTCACACTTTGTAGATTACATGACACTATATATAGAACCCCTAAAAAGTCCACCCAATAACTGCTAGAACTGATAAATGAATTCAGCAATGTCACAGGATACAAAATCATTGTAAAGAAATCTGTTGCATTTCTAGAACATAATGAAACAGTAGAAAGAGAAAATAAGAAAACAGTCCCAGTTACAGTTGCACACCAAATAAGATATCTATGAATAAATCTAACCAAAGTGGTGAGCAACCTATACTCTGAAAACTATAAAACACTGATGAAAGAAATTCAAGATGACACAAAGAAATGGAAGGGTCCATGGACCCATTCCATGCTCATGGGTCAGAAGTACAAATATTGTGAAAATGTCTATACTTTCCAAAGCAATTGACACAATTAATGCAATCTCCATCAAAACACCAACAGCATTTTTCTCCGAACCACAACAGTCCTAAAATTTGTATGGAACCACAAAAGACCCCAAACTTCGGAGTAAACATTCTTTATGTGAAGTGATAATTATGGATGGTATTATGCCTCTGGATCTTCTGCTCCAAAACACTTTAACTCTGGCCTAAGCATTTGAACAAACGTTAGACATATCCCAACCAAGGATCATTCTACAAAATACATTCTACAAAAGTACCCTCAAAACTTTGCAGATTATGAAAAATATGGAAAATCTAAAAATTGTCATGGCCAAGTGGAGCCAAAGGAGACAGGATGACAAAATGTAATGCACCAGCTGGGATGAGTCTGGAACAGACGAGGTTAAAACCGAAGAAATCTGAGTAAAAATATAAACTTTAGTTAATAATTCCATATCTCTTTGGGATATTGATTGTGATAATGTACCAACTCATATGACATCAATAGAAAACAGTCTGATGTATGTGGACACTCAGTACTATCTTCCTAATTTTTTTGGTAATTAGAAACCCATTATGAATGAAAAGATTATTAGTAATCATGGTTTTATTTTTTCAACACATAATATTATACAACTAGTTCTAGTATTAGTTACTAGTGATTGACATTTACCTATTTTTACTGTTCTTACTATGTTTAATTTAAATAATAGCATTCCTCTCTCTCTGCCCCTCCCCCGTTCATGCTCTGTCTCTCTCTGTCCCAAAAATAAATAAAAAACGTTGAAAAAATTAAAAAAAAAAAAATAAATAAATAAATAAATAAATAAATAAATAATAGCATTCATGTTACAGAAAACTGAATGCACAATGATATACAATTCATAGAAACATCTCCTTTACATATTTTAAGAACATATATATATATATGTGTGTGTGTGTGTGTGTATATATATATATATATATATATATATATATACATATATATACATACATACACCACTGTATTATGTGGTATGTAAATTAACTGTTTTTCTTATCTTGAATGAGCATGTCATTGAATGGCTTTCCATAAAGGTGGTTATCCTAGATAATGAATGATACTCAGATTTTACAGGATGTACTTCACATCATGCCTGAACATTTTCAAAAAAAAAATGTAAAAATGGCCAGATGATTCATTGTGACTGGCTCACTTATTCTAAAGAATCCTTGTTTTAATATTTTCATGCATATTTTTAGCAGGACTAAAACAGAATCAAATATTTCCAAATCAAAGAGATATTCAAAGACTGGAAGAATGATAGTTCAAGGGGTTTCAGAAGGAAAAGATGTGACCATGAAGTGGCAGTCACAGGCAAGCAGCTTTCTCTGAGCCACTTAAACAGGTTTGCATGAGTGGATGTCCATCACAGCATGTGACTTGCCAAAGGGTAAGACCCAGAAGTACAAGAGGGAAAGACAACGCTTTAGGAAGAGGTGACTTGGAAAGGGTGCTTCTGTGCCTAAGTGATGGCTCAGCAGCCTGGCTGGGCGTCCCTGGGTCAAAGATTTCAACAGGCCAGCAGTAACGTAGACTCACAAAGTTCTTAGTAACTTAGATCAAAGTAACTTAGACCCACAATGATCTTAGAGTCACAGAGTTGATCTTCATCTATGATTAGGAGATGGTCATAGTTCCACAGGATATGAAATTGGGCCGGCAGTAGATGGCTAAAATATTATTTAAGAGCATATTTTTAATAAAAAATGGATGTGTAAAAATTTGGGTTTGGAATGTTAAGAAAAATCACAGGCCCATCATGGAGTTACTTACATTAAGGCCCCATGTCACCAAACCTAGTTTCATTCCTGCAGCAATGTAACCTTTAACCAGTCAACAAAGAATTTCCTAGTCAGTGCTGGAAATTTAACTGATAGATCACTGCCATTCCCCTCAGGGAGGCCATCTTGCCTAAATAAGGTATTCTGTACCACTATTTTTTTTTTTTCAGTTTATTTATTCTGAGAGAGACAGAAAGAGAGCACATGCAAGGGAGGGGCAGGGAGAGAGGGAGAAAGAGAATCCCACGACCACGAGGTCATGATCTGAGCCAGGATCAAGAGTCAGACACTTAACCAAGCCATCCAGGCACCCCAAGAATGTGAAGTTTCAAAGGTTAGCAGGCTTGGCTGGGACACAGCTCTGGGGGCACTGGCCTACTCCTGGAGAGAAGGCAGCAAACTACTTGCAGGCATATGGCATGGAAACAGTGGTCTGTACAATGCCTGGCACACACAGTGGGGAGATTATACACTCATCTTGGAGAGCATCCCTGTGAGGCAGTGTTCACAAAGAGGGGACAAAGGAACTGGGACAGAGGAGCTGGGTGACACCATTTCCCTCCTCTGCCCCCCAGCATAAACACAGAGCCACCTGCTGTAAACGAGGCAATTCCCACACGGACTGCCTAACCTGCTTAGACCAAAGACCACACCCTGTGCTCTGGCAAGACTGGCCTTCCAGGTCAAGCTTGCCTCCATCCCAATGGAGCTGGCCCCTTCCCCAGAAGACTAGCAGAAGCCCCTGACCACACCACCTCTCTTGTCCAGACAGTTGTGCAGGGCTTCACTTCTAGTGGCAGTCGTTCCAAGTCTCATTTAACAAGCAGATCAGAGCAGACCTAGATAAAACTCACCACGTTCTGGCAAAGGACCATACATTGCCCATACAACTGGCCTGAAGGATAGTGCAGCCAGAACACAAAACAGTACACGCAACACACACCACAGACACTCCCTGATGTGCCAGGCCCTGGACACTAGACAACCTCCTCTTCGTAAAGCCATTCATCTCACAGGCAGGTAACATAATGAGCTTTTGTAACACAGAGAGGCAAATACTCAGCCACAATGCCAAGACAAGAGGAATGCATCCCAAATGAAAGAACAAGATAAGGTCATGGCCAGAGAAATGGAAGGAACACTTCCAAATTCATTCTATGAGGCCAGCATGGCCTTGACTCCAAACTGGACAAAGACCCCACTAAAAAGGAAAACTACAGACCAATTTCCCTGATGAACCTGGATGCAAAAATTCTCAACAAAAATTAGCAAACCAGATCCAACAATACATAAAAAGAATTAATCCCCACAATGAGGTGAGATTTATTCCTGGTATGCACAACTGATTCAATGTCTGCAAATTAACAGATGTGATACATCACATTGATAAAAGAAAGGATAAAAACCACATGATCCTCTCAATAGATGCAGAAAAAGCATTTGACAGCATCCTTTCTTGATGAAAAAAAAAAACCCTCATGAAAGGAGGGATAGAAGGATCGTGCCTCAACATCATAAAGTCCAGATACGAAAGTCCCACAGCCAATATCATCTTCAATGGGGAAAAGCTGAGAGCTTTACCCCTAATGTTAGGAACACGACAGGGATGTCCACTCTGGCCACTGTTATTCAACATACTGTTGGAAGTCCTAGCCTCAGCAATCAGAAAACAAAAAGAATGCAAGGTGTCCAAATTGGCAAGGAGGGGTCAAACTTTCCCGCCTCGCAGACGTAATACTCTCCGTGGAAAATCCAAAAGACTCCACCAAGAAACTGCAAGGACTCATATAGGAATTCAGGAAAGCCTCAGGATATAAACTCAATATACAGAATTTGATTGCATTTCTATATGCCAATAATGATGCAGCAGAAAGAGAAATCAAGGAATTGATCTCATTTACAATTGCACTGAAAACCATAAAATACCTAGGGATCAACCTAACCAAAGAGGTAAAAGACCAGTACACTGAAAACAATAGAGGGGCACCTGGGGGCTCAGTCAGTTAAGCGCCGACTTCAGCTCAGGTCATGATTCCCCAGTTTGTGGGTTCGAGCCCTGCGTCAGGCTCTGTGCTGACAGCTCTGAGCCTGGAGCCTGTTTCAGATTCTGTGTCTCCCTCTCTCTATGCCCCTCCCCTGATCACGCTCGCTCTCTCTCTCTCTCTCTCTCTCTCTCCCTCTCTCAAAAATAAACATTTAAAAAAATAAAAGAAAAACAACAGAACCAAACAAAGAAATTGAAGAAGACACAAAGAAATGGAAACACATTGCATGCTCATGGATTATAAGAACAAATATTGATAGAATGTCAATACTACCCAAAGCAATCAACACATTCAATGTAATTCCTATCAAAATAACACCGGCATTCTTCACAGAGCTAAAACGAACAATCCTAAAGTTTGTATGGAAATAGAAAAGACCCGGAATAGCCAAAGTAATGTTGAAAAAGAAAAACAATTCTGGAGACATGCCAATTTTGGACTTTATGGTGTTATACAAAGCTGTAATCATCAAGACAGTATGGTACGGACACAAAAACAGACACAGAGATCAATGGAACAGAATAGGGAACCCAGAAGTGGACCCTCAAACATATGGCCGACTCATCTTTGACAAAGCTGGGAAGAATATCCAATGGACAAAAAGAATCTCTTCAGCAAATGGTACTGGGAAAAGTGGAGAGTGAGAAGAATGAACCTGAACCATGTTCTGAAACCACACACACACACACACAACCTCAAAATGGATGAAAGATCTAAATGTAAGACAGGAAACCATCCAAATCCTAGACGAGAAAACAGGCAACCTACCTCTTTGATCCTGGCCACAGCAACTTCTTGCTTGTCGTGTCCCCAGAAGCAAGGGAAACAAAAACAGAAATGAACTATTGGGACCTCAAGATAAAAAGCTTCTGCACAGCAGAGGACACAATCAGCAAAACTAAAAGGCAGCTGAATGGAATGGGAGGAGATATTTGCAAGTGACATATCACATAAAGGGTTAATATCCAAAATCTATAAAGAATTATCAAACTCGACACCCAAAAACCAAATAATCCAATGAAGACATGGGCAAAAGACATGAAGAGACACTTTAACAAAGAAGACATCCAGATTGGTCACACATGAAAAGCTGCTCAACCTCACTCGTCATCACTGAAATACAAATCAAAACCACAAGGAGATATCCCCTCACACCTATCAGAATGGCTAAAATTAACACCTCAGGCAATGACACGTGCTGGCAAGGATGCAGAGAAAGGGAACCCTTTTGCAATGCTGGTGGGAATGCAAACTGGTGTAGCCACTCTGGAAAATAGTATGGAGATTTATCACAAAAACTAAAAACAGAACTACACAATGACCCAGCAATTGCACTACTAGGTATTTATCCAAAGGATACACAAACGCTGACTCAAAGTGGCACATGCACTCCAATGTTTACAGAAGCATTATCAAAATTAGCTAAATTATGCGAAGAGCCCAAATGACCATTGACTGATGAATGAAGAAGAGGTGGTATATTGATACAATGGAATATTACTCGGCAATCAAAAAGAATGAAATCTTGCTATTCGCAACAACATGGATGGAAGCGGACTCTATTATGCTAAGCAAAATATGTCAGAGAAAGACACACATCATATGATTTCTCTCGTCTGTGGAATTTAAGAAATAAAACTGATACACATAGTGAGAGGAAAGCAGAAATAAGATACACACAGAGAGGGAGTCAAACGATAAGAGACTCTTAAATATAGAGAACAAACGCAAGGTTCCTGGAGGGTTAGTGAATAGGGGAATGGGCTAAATGGGTGATGGGCATGGGAAGGGCACTTGGGATGAGGACTGGGTATTTTTGTACTTGATGGATCACTAAATTCTACTCCTGAAACTGTATTCCACTATAAGATAACTAACTTGGGCTTAAATTTAAAAATAAATAAATAAATATTAAAAATAAATAAATAAATGTACCACAAGTCAAAAGAAAAGAATATTTAAATCAGACTCTTTGAGTGGAAATGAAAAGACCAAAAGTGATACAGACAACAAAGGATCAGAGAAAACATCAAGAAACAATGGCAAAACAACTAATAAAATGGCACTAAATATATATCTATCAATAATTACTCTGAATGTAAATGGACTAAATGCTCCAATCAAAAGACATTGGGTAGGGTGTCAGAATAGACAAAAGAAAAAAAAGCAAGCAAACAAACACACAACAAGACCTATCTAGATGCTGCCTACAAAGCCTTATTTGGACCTAAACTCATCTGCAGACTTAAAGGGAGGGAATGAAGAAATATTTCTCATGCCAATAATGTCAAAAGAAAGCCAGTAGCAATACTTATATCAGGCAAAATAAACTCTAAAACCAAGACTGTATTTTTGTATCCTTTGGGTAAATACCTAATAGTGAAATTGCATGCACCCAATATTTATACCAGCATTATCAACAACAGCCAAACTATGGAGAAAGCCCAAATGTCCCATCAACCGATGAAGGTATAAAGGAGGTGTGGGGTAGGTGTGTGTGTATATATATGTATACACATATATACGTATATACATACAAATGTATATACATATATACACACATATATACATATAAATGTATACACATATGTACATATAATGCATACATACATACAGTGGAATATTACTCAGCCATCAAAAAGAATGAAATGTTGCCAATTGCAATGATGTGAATAGAGCCAGAATGTATTGTGCTAAGTGAAATATGTCAATCAGAGAAAGACAAATATATGATTTCATTCCTGTGGAATTTAAGAAACAAGCCAGATGAAAACATGGGAAGGGGGGAGTAAAAGAGAAGAGTGGTAACAAACCAATGAGTCTCTTAATGATAGAGCAAAACCTGAGGGTTGATGGAGGGAGATGGGTGGGGGATGGGTTTTAAGGAGGGCACTTGCTGTGATGAGCACTGGGCGTTGTATGTAACTGATGAATCACTAATTTCTACTCCCGAAACCAATCATGCACTGTACGTCAACTAAAGCTTAAATTTAAAAAAATAAAGCTGTAACAAGAGATGAAGACGGACACTGTCTCGTAATAAAGGGGACAACCAAACAAGAAGATCCAACGATTGTAAATTTTTATGCACCCAACATACAATCACTGAATATATAAAACAATTAACAACAAATGTAAAGAAACTCATTTGTAATAATGCAAGGAGAGTAGAGGACTTTAACACATCACTCACATCAACAGACAGAACGTCTGAGGAGAAAGCCAACAGGGAAACAATGGCTTTGAATGATACACTGGATCAGATGGGTTTAACAGATACATTCAGAACACTCCATACTAAAATGGCAGAATACACATTCTTTTCAAGTGCACATGGGACATTCTCCAGAATCGATCACATTCTAGGTCACAAATCAGGCCTCAACAGATACCCGGAGACAGAAATCAGACCAAGCATCTTTTCTGACCACAAAGCTAGGAAACTTGAAGTCATCCACGAAAGAAAGAAAGAAAGAAAGAAAGAAAGAAAGAAAGAAAGAAAGAAAGAAAAAGAAGAAAGAAAGAAAGAAAGAAAGAAAGAAAGAAAGAAAGAAAAAATAAAGGCCACAAATAAGGGGTGGTTAAACAACATGCTACTAAACGAATGGGTCAACCAGGAAATCAATGAGAAAATACACTGAAACAAATGAAAATGAAAATGAAAATGAAAATGAAGATGCACTGGTAAAAACCTTTGGAATGAGGCAAAAGCAGTCTAAGATGGAAGTATATATATCAATACAAGCCTACCTTACAGAGCAAGAAAAATCTCAAACAATCGAAACATACAACCAAAGGAATGAGAAAAAGAACAATGCAAGCCTAAAGACAACAGAAAGAAGGAAATAATAAAGATTAAGGCAGACATAAGTGATAATAGAAACTAGAAAAACACTAGACCAAATCAGTGAAACCAGGGGCTGGTTCTTTAAAAACAGGAATCAACTTGAAAACCTCCTAGGCAGACTTTTCACAAAGAAGAGAGAAAGGACTCAAATAAATAAAATCACAAAAAAGACAGGAGAGATAACAGTCCACAACACAGAAATACAGTTAGAAGATAATATTAGGGAAAACTATAGGCAACAAATTAGACACTCTGAGAAATATGGATAAATTCCTCGAAACACATAAACTACCAAAACTGAAACAGGAAGATACATAAAATCTGAAACCAGAAAGAAAATGAATCATTAATAAAAAAATATCTCCCCCAACACAAGAAGAGTTCAGGGCCAGCTGGCTTCACTGATGAATCCTACCAAACGTTTAAAGGAGAGGTGATATCTATTCTTCTCGAATTATTACAAAAAATAAAAACGAAGGAAAACTACCAATTCATGTCATCAGGCCATCATTACCCTGATACCAAAGCCAGATAAAGACTCCCCTAAAGCAGAAAACTGCAGGGGCCCCTGGGTGACTTGGTTGGTTGACTGTCCAACTCTTAACTTCAGATTAGGTCATTATCTTGCAGTTCCTGGGTTCAAGTCCCACACTGGACCCTGTGCTGAGAGTGTGGAGCATGCTCACGATTCTCTCTCTCCCACCCCTCTGCCCTCCCTCACGTTTATATACTCTGTCTCTCTAAGTAAATGAATAAACATTTAAAAATGTATTTAAAATTTTTAAAATAAAACTACAGACCAATAGCCTGACGAGTATGTATGCAGAAATTCTCAAGAAAATACATTCAAACTAAAGTCAGCATAGAATCATTGACCATGATCAAGTGGGATATAATCCTGGGCTGCAAGGGTGGTTCCACATTCACAGATCAATCAACACGATGCACCACAGTAATAGAAGAAAGGATAAGAACAATATGATGCTTTCCACAGATGCAGGAAAAGCATTTGACAAAATGTCACATCCATTCATGATAAAAACCCTCAGCAAAGTAGATTGAGACTCAACCTACCTGCACATACTAAAGGCCATCTGTGAAAAACCCACAGCTAATCTCATCCTCAGTGGGGAAAAACTGAAAGCTTTTCCTCGAAGGTCAGCAACAAGGCAGGGATGACCCCTCACACCACTGTTACTCCACATAGTATTGGAAATCCTAGCCACAGCAATCAGACAACAAAAAGAACTAAGAGGCACTAAATCGGCAAGGAAGAAGTGGAACGCTTGCTATTTGTAACTGACATGAGGCTCTCTATAAAAAACATGAAAGACCCCCATAAAAATTTGTAGAAGTGATACATGAGTTTCACAAGTCACAATATACAGAAATCAATGTAGAGAAATCTATTGCGTTTCTATAGATGAATCATGGATTAACAGAAAGAGAAAGTAAGGAATCAATCCCATTGACAGGTGCACCAAGTACCACAACATACCAGGAATAAACCCAACCAAAGAGGTGAAAGACCTATACTCTAAAGGCTATGAAACACTGATGAAAGAAATGGAAGAGGACACAAAGAAATGAGAATACATTTCATGTTCATGGATGAGAAGAACAAATACTGTTAAATGTCTACACTCCTCAAAACAATCTACACATGTAATGCAATCCCTATCACCCTAACAAAACATTTGTCACAGAACTAGAACAAGTAATCCCAAAATTTGTATGGAACGACAAAAGACCCCACACAGCCAAAACAAACTTGAAGAAGAAAAGCAAAGCTGGAGACCTCACAGTTCCAGACTTTAGGTTATATTACAAACCTGTAGTGATGAGAACACTGTCCTGGCAAAAAAGAAAGAAAGAAAGGAAGGAAGGAAGGAAGGAAGGAAGGAAGAAAAAAAACACACACAGACACATAAATCAATAGAATGGAAACCCAGAAATGAACTCACATCTATATGGTCAATTAATTCTCAACAAAGCAGGAAAGAATATCCAATGAAAAAAAGAGAGTCTTGGGGCACAAGGGTGGCTCAGTCACGGAAGCATCTAATTGTGGATTCCGCTCAGGTCATGATCTCAGCGTTTATCAGTTTGAAACCCGTGTCAGGCTCTGCACTGACAGTGTAGAGATTCTCTCTACAGCGTGGGATTCTCTCTCTCCATTTCTCTCTGCCCCTCTTCTGCATGCTCTCTCTCTCTCTCTCAAAAAAAAAAAAATACATTTAAAAAAGTCTCAACATGTTTTTAGAAAAACTAGACAGCAACTTGCAAAACAAAACAAAACAACAATAGACCACTTTCTTACAACATACACAAAAATAAATCCAAAATGGATAAAGACCTACGTGTGAAACCCGAAACCATAAAAATCCCAGAGGATAACACAGGCAGTATCTTCTTTGACAATGGCTGTACACACGTCTTTGCTGATATATCTCCTGAGGTAAGGGAAACACAAGCAAAAAGAATGGGACTTCATAAAAATAAAAAGCTTCTGTCACCAAGGAAATAATCAACAAAACTAAAACACAACCTACAGCATGATCATATTTGCTAACGACATCTGATGAAGGGTTAGTGTCCAAAATATATAAAGTTATCACACCCAAAAAGTGAGAAATCCAACTGAAAATGGGCAGAGGACACGAATAGATATTTTCCCAAAGAAGACATACAGATAGGCAAGAGACACATGAAAAGATGCTCAACAATACTGATGTTCTGGGAAATACAATTCAAAAGTACAATGAGATAACTCATCACATCTGTCAGAATGACTAAAATCAGTGAATGACGAAACCACATGTGTTGCCAAGGATGTGGGGAAAGAGGAAACCTCTTGCACCGTTGGTAGGAATGCAAACTGGTGCAGCCACTCTGGACAACATCATGGAGATGCCTCAAAAAATTGAAAACAGAACTACCTTACAATCCAGCAATTTCACTATGTGATATTTACACAGAGAATACAAAAATAATACTTCAAAGGGATACAGCAGCATTTGCTACAACAGCCAAATTACGGAAACTGCCCAAGTTTCCATCAACTGATGAAGAAATTGAGATGTAGTATATGGAATGGAATATTATTTAGCTGTAAAACATGAAATCTTGTCATTTGCCATGAGGTGAATGGAGCGAGAGAATGTTATGCTGGGTGAAATAAGCCTGTCAAAGACAAATTCCATATGATTTCACTAACACATGGAAATGAAACAAAACAAAGGGGGCGGGGGTTGGGGGGATTGGGGGAAGGAGAAAGTGACAAACAAACAGACTCTTAACTAGGAAACAAACTGAGGATTTCCACAGTGGGATGGCGGGGGGTGGGGGTGGGGGGGATGGATGAAACAGGTGATGGGGATTAAGACGTGCACCTGGGATGAGCACCCAGTGACTTGTGCAAGTGTTGCTCTCTATTTACACCTGAAACTAATATTACACTCTACCTTTACCACCTGGAATTTAAACTCAGAAATAACCTAAGGGTAATGACACCTACCTACCAGGTTTTCTGTAGTTTTCAACCACTTCACTAATTGGAGAAATAACCATGAAAATTTGTAAAAGCATGAAAGATGTGGGGGACAGTTTGTGCCCTTACCTCGGTCTTTGGTTCCAGCAGGACTCGGAAAGTGGGTCCCAGCTCATTCTTCTAGAAGGTCCTGAGACGAATATTTCATGTATTCACATCCTAACTGAATGCAGCTCCCGGTCTTCTGAATTTCTGTCGGGATTTCTCCCTAGAAACCAGCCAGAATCTGGAACAAACCATTCACGGCATCCATGATGTGATGTCGTGAGACCCCTCGATCCACGGGTCCTTTAATAAAATACGTCTTGTTCAAATACTGTCCGGGAAAGTGAGGAATGAAACACGGGAACAGCCCACAAAATGCAAGGGCCTGTGCTGCTGACCGACTGACCAGTGCCCAGGGAAGCCACCCAGGGCCCTCTCCTCAACACTCAGTGCAACAAGGCAGCTTCTCTCTGGCGACTCAGGAGACACCAAGTTGCTGCAAGGCTCCCAAGGTCTCCCCTGGGGAGGGCGGCAGAACCTGCTGGAAACGCAGCTCTGGTCTCTGTCCAGAGGCAGTGGCAGAGGCCCTGAGTGCTCTGGGAGCAACAGAAGCCCTTCATGCTCTGAAGTGCCCTGGGTCAGAAAAGCCGATGGGGCGCCCTCTGCCGGCCATCACTGCACACCCAGAGGAACTGTCCCTCCTGGTTTGTGGTGCTCGCACGCCATCTGCTGGCCAGCGTGGGAATTTCTGCAACGTTGAAGTCCATGGCCCTCAGCTGAGGGACTGAAGGTGTTCTGGGCAAATAAGCCTGTTCTCCACATTGGGAGGGGTCTTAGTGACAGGGCCTGGGACACTAAGAAATCTTTTCCTTCTCCTTTCTTGTGAGTGAAGAATGAAACCACATTTATTTATGTAATGACATCATTTGTAACGCTTGCAGCAAGGGTCACAGAAAAATAGCCCACCTATTTACACATGCTGAACAAGAGCTAATTGTGTTTACCACCAAAATACTTAGGTTAGATAAAGAACTGACACCTTTGAGAGAGAGATACCAGCTTCCAGCTATGGAATGGATAAGTCCTAGGGCTACAAGGTATAGCCAATGGAATAGAGTCAATCCTGTAATAATAATGTTGCATGCTTTCACATGATAGCTACACTTGTGGTTAAGTACAACATAATTTATAGATATATGGAATGACTACACTTTATGCCTAAAACTAATACAACAAATGTGTCAACAATATTTCAATAAATAATCGACATCCTTTACACTATTTTTAATTTCTCCTTCTTTGCCATTAAAAAATCATTCCTGGGGCGCCTGGGTGGCTTACTCAGTTAAGCGTCCAACCTCGACTCAGTTCATGATCTTGCAGTCCATGAGTTTGAGCCCCACCTCATGCTCTGACAGCTCAGAGCCTGGAGCCTGCCTCAGATTTGGCGTCTCCCTCTCTCTCCCCCCTCCCCAGTTGGGGGTCTCTCAATAAAAGAAAAAAAATAAACATTAAAAATGTTTTAAAAAATCATTCCTAATTTAGACTCTGTGAAATTCCATTTATCCCACATTCTCTAACATCACCATCTTGATGTTGAGAGCTTCTCTGAAAAGTCACTAATAACATCTTTGATGGACACTTGTGACAGGTCAGAATGCAACTTACAGGGAGCTACATGTCTGTTATGACTTTAAGTATCCTTGGCTAATATTTTCAAATTATGAAAATGAGCTGGGTCCCAGCTCATTCTTCTAGAAGTTTCTGAGAGTCAACATTTGGCGGCTTCACTTCCCAACTGAATGCAGCTCCTGTTCCTCCCAATTTGTGTCAGGATTTCTCCCCCCGAAACAAGCCTGAACCTGGAACAAACCAAGCCCAGCCTCTCTGACATGGCGTCACGGGACCCCCTGAATCCAGGGATCCTCCAGGGAAATACCGGCAGGGGAAATGAGGAACAAACCACGGAACAGCCCAGAAAAAGCGAGGGACTGTGCCGCCAACCGACCACCCGCGCTTCCAGGGAAGCCGCCCAGGCCCTGCCTCCCCCGCCTCGGGACTCAGCCCCACCACCTAGGAGACGCCAAGGGGCTGCGAAGCCTCCAGGGTCTCCCCCAGGCCCGGGGGCGGAACCTGCTGGAAGCGTAGCTCTGGCTCTTTGCCCACACTCAGTGGCACTGGGTCCTCAGAAGCAAGGAAGCCTTTCCAGCCCCGGAGCGCCGTGGATCAGAAAAGCCTAGTGGGCGCCTTCTCAGGCCACCAGTGCCCACGCAGAGGCCCGCCCCTCCCTGGGCGTGGTGCGTGCGCGCCCTCTGCCGGCCGCCGTGGGAATTCCTGAAATGCTCAAGGCCATGGCTGCTCAGCTGGAAGTACTGACAGTGCAGCTGGTCCAGTGAAGCCTGTTCTCCTGATCCGGAAGGGTCTTAGCGAAGGGCTTGCTTGGCACACAAAGAAACCTTTTCCTTCTCCTTTTTACTGAGTGCAGAATGAAACCGAATTTATTGACGTAGTGATATCGTGTGTAATGCTTTAAGCAGCATTCGCAGAAATACAGACTGCAAATTGACACCTGCTGACCTACAGGTCATGGTGTTTAGCACCAAAATACTTGAGTAAATAAAAAAGTTGACACCTCTGAGAAAGAGATACAGGCTTCCAGCTATCGAATGAATAAGTCATTGGGATCCAAGGTACAGCCCATAGAATAGCGTCAATCCTGTAAGAAAGCGTTGCATGCTTTCGCAATATAGCTACCCTTGTAGAGGTACCTGGAGAGCGTAATGTATACACACGAAATCACCATGATATATGCCTGAAACTAATACAACATGGTGAGTCTACTATATTTCAATTGAAAATGACAATATTTTTAATTTCTCCTTCACCATTAAAAATTATTTCTAATTGAGAACATATGGAATTCCATTTATACCACATTCTCTAATGTCACCATCTTGATGTGGAGAGCTTGATTTTTCAAGTTGTCAATAATGTCTTTGAGGACACAAATGTGACAAGGTCAGAATGCGCATCTAGAGGGAGCTACACATCTGGTATAAATTTCCTGCCTCTATATGGGTAATTTCAATGAAAAGTGCTTCATGGACGAAGATGGATGAAATCATTTCCATCAGACTCATAGGTAGACAATTGTGCCTTCAAATAATAATTGTCATCTCTTCATATCAGAGGAAGGCTGGGTGAAGATATAGGTTTCTCTTTTGATGTAAAAGAAGGCTGTGGTGTTTTAAACTGCTCACCTACCATCCAGAATCCAGAGATTAGCAGCCCTTGGCCTTCTGCTCTGTGCAGCCCTGTCCAGGAAACAGCACCACATCTCCTGTGTCCCCCTCTCCCCTGTCATGTTTTAGCTCAGGCCCTGATCACAGTGGATGAGAATCCTGTTTAGAGAAGCTGCTCATGCTGACCTTTACTGGAGCACTGCTGTTCCCAGCCACCGCAGGGAAGCATGTGGACAGCCAGATTTTGAGCCCTTGGTGGCCCAGCCATGACCCCAACGTGGATGGAAGGCTGGTTGCCTCCATAACCTGGGAGGAAGGAGGGCCCAGCAGGAGTCAGGGGCTCTGGGGCAGAATGCATGGGCTTTGAGGACCCGGAAAGAGTCAGATGTTTACACCCAACTCCTCTTGGTGGTGCGGAATGGGTATCATGTCATTGACATCTGCCCTGCCCAGCCCTCGAAAAGGAAACTGGGGGTTGGGGCAACTTGGTGGCTCAGTCACTTAAGTGTCCACCTTTGGCTCAGGTCATGATCTCAGGATTTGTGAGTTTGAGCCCCGCATTGGGCTCTGTGCTGATAGCTCAGATTGCATCAAAATAAAAGATAAAAACAGAAAACACCGAGAGGAATATGGGCCATTATAAGACTCACACCCACAATTACTACCATGAGTCTACCTCAGCTCCCACCTGGATTGGTGCTACCGTGAGGTAGCTGGTACATGGGCAAATCCACAACATGTGGATTCATGCAGGGTTTCCTCACTGTTCTACCCGAGACACTGCTGACCCCTCATCCATTTCTTGCAATCATGAATCAGCCATGTCCTGGGGGCTGATAGCTGCCCTGCTGATCACCACACACCACGGTGAGTAGGAAGTGCCACGTGCTTGTGAGGATCTATTGACGAGTAAACACAACTGTCACCAGATCTGGAGGAAGGTTCTGGCCACCACCCCAGAAGGAACCAGCGGGACATGGGCAGTCAATACAATTCAAACACTTATCTTCTTCCCCTATAACTGTAGATTCTACCTGTTTGTGACCGTGTATACAGGGGTCACACTGTGTACATCAACACAGAATGACCGTAGATTCTCCTGGAAGCAGATAATGACAGAGATACAGAACTGTGATGGGTTTATTAGGGGAAATGAGGAAAAACAAAATAGAGGGGACAGGAATGGTCAGGGAAAGAATTCAGTCAAATACGCATATCAGACAACTTTTCTGAATATATCACATCACCACAGCCTATTGGTCACAGTTCAGGGTCCTCTTCAAACTTCACATTCTCCTGTAAGGCAAAGAGATTTAGGCTTATTGCAATGGGATCTTGTGTTCTCCTCTATGTATTTTGTCTTCAACAATATATCTGTGGCCTTGGATGAACACTTAATTGTGTGGCTGCATCTGTGTGTCTACCTCTAAGGGATTATGACTGTCTTCAAATCTTAGGTATAGATCCCTGAATGTACACAGTATCACAGTTATCTTTTTCTTTTTCGTAAGTAGGACCTGAATTTTAAAAGAAAAAACACAGGGGTCTTTGCCGTATGTTTTGAAACAGGGATTGCCAACCTCTCACCCTCAGGCATTACACTCTTAGTTTCATGAAATTGGATGAACATCTGTTGATGACCTTCTGTGTGGAGATACATTCATTTCCACCCTGAGAAGGGTGAGTGTCCACTCCTCCCATACATTTTACAAATTCCTTAAGTGCTTCTCACCTCTTCATCGTACTGACCTCAGAAACCAACATTGTCCCTGTTTCTCAGATTACAAACCTGAGACTCTGAGATGACCGCCGAGAGCTGGTGTTAGAGCTGAAACAGCAGGAACACAGGCAAAGCCTCAGGAGACTGTGAGGGAAGTTTCGGAGACGCAAACCTGCAGGCAGGGTGGTGACAGCAGACGCAGAGGTGTGGTGACCAGAGTTCAGCAGGGGTGGCTCCTCCTCACCCCTGAATTCCCCAACAAGAGTCTGACTCAGGCTGAAGGCCAAGGAAGCGGCACAGCTGATCTACAACCTGCCTTCACATTTAGTCTCACTGAGACACACAAACTTAGGCAGACAAGCGTTTCCTAAGACTAAGTTTAATTTCCCAAGTCTCCCAAAACATTCTTCAAACATGTCCAGACCCTTCAGAAAACCAAGGGAAACAACAAAATTTATTTAGATTATGAAGTAGGTGCACTGTGGTAACATTGACATTTCAGAGATGATGACTACATTCTACATTGTGGTTGAACCCGTGCAGCAGTCCTTTGCAGACTTCACACTGTCCTCATGCTCCCTTCCCAGTGTGTGGGCCCTGCCAGAAATGGCCTCCAAGTCCATCCTACTGACCCCAACGCCCTCCCCTCTATACTTCCTCAAACTCTGCTTACTGTGCTCAACTTCCCTTCTATTCCTGCATGATTCCAGTTTCTCCTATTTTGCACTGGATCCTTCACTGGTACTTCCACTATGGTGACCACAAGGTCTGTGTCATATAATGCATGTGCCCCCTTTCAGACGGGACACCTGAGGCACCTACACTTAGGGGTGCATCTCATCCTTCACGGAACTCAAAGCATTGTGTCTGTCAGACAGGCACCAGTACTCCTGATACATCAGCCTTTGTGTAAAAATCGTCTTTCTTTTTGACAAGAGACACCTACAGCTGACCTCATTACAGGGAAATGACACAGCCCATTGTACACTATGTCCTGAGAAACTTGAGATATGTGACACTGTCCTCAGGCAGGTTTGCAGTTGAATGGCCAAGCCCTCACAAGCATCCCTACATCATTCCCACCAAGTCTTTCACAAAGAAGACGAATACGCTTTATCAGTCACTCATCCAGTTCAGGTCATCTTACCAAATTTAGTACGTGGAGGAGCTGGTGGAGGAGACGGAGGTGGACCATAGCCCGTGACTGGTGGTGAAGGGCGGTCCATGGGGGACAGCCTGCAAGGCGATCCTGGGGAAGGACCAGGCCCTCTTGCATTCATAATGGCCTGCGCAA
Organism: Panthera onca; assembly: GCF_046562875.1. NCBI lineage: Eukaryota > Metazoa > Chordata > Mammalia > Carnivora > Felidae > Panthera > Panthera onca. The sequence continues at coordinate 36,799,971 of NC_138340.1, read as the reverse complement.
CAGAAAGGAAAGCTATGTTCATAGGACAGAGCAAAGCACCAACACCAGCAAAAAGTGGCAAACCAAAGAAGCAGTGCTCATCTCCTGCCAGCTTCCCCACGACCAGGTTCCAAGAGGGCAGCATCAGCGCCAAAATCTCTACCCATACTTTGGGTTCCACTTATGCTTTGGGGGTGGGGAACGGATGCTATGGGGACAAACCAGTGTTCCCACATGTGTGCAAATGTAGAACAGCAAGCTCTTGTCCTAAAAGATTTATGGAATGAGTACCAAATTAATAAAATAGCATATTCCTGATAGGAAGACATTTACGTCCAGAATCACCTTCCACCCCGCATCCACCTCCACCACAGAGGCTGCTTATTTGTATGTGAAGAACTACGGATTGAGAAGGAATGACAATCCCAGGCTCCACACATGGAATCACAGCAATCGTGGCTCAAAGCTCTGCCTCTAAGCCCCCGCCTGTGCCCGATCTGCTTCTCTCCCGACAATGAGGTCTTCTCCTCTCTGCAAGTGCTGTCCATGGGCACAGAGGCATGTTGGGGGATGGGGATCGTGAGGTCATGCAGAGAACCTCGAAAAGCATGTTCTTAGAGAAACATGTTACCTATACATGTTAGGTAGGCTTAGCTAATTTATTTTCATTCAGTGGTACTTCTCAGTTAAATACAATACAACTCGCAGGGTACTTTTGTTCTCTAAAAGATGAGCTGAAATTCTAAATAACAGAATTAACACAAATACACTTTCATTTCTGCTGTACATCTCCATGTTTCACCTGTCACAGTGACACAGGACACAAGAGAACGTGCTCATGTGAACACAAAGGACACAGTGGAGAATTACAATGCAGGTAATTACATATTGTCTCTCTTCACCACGCATGTTGCAATTCGTGCTTTCTACAACAAATATGTCACCTCTTGTAGTTCAGAATATGTATACCCAGGGCACACCTAAAGGGATTCCAGACAGCACGTTTACAAAGAAAAAAAAAAAAACCCAGAAAGGCTGAATGTTGACGGGTATTAAATTTACTTTGTCTAAGACCACTCTAATGACACATACAAAAATATAATTTGGAGTGAAGGCAGTTTGCATTTTCAAAACATAAGGATAACTGCCGATTTTCTGAACACATTAATCCCCTAGACAGAAACAGAACAGGAAGAAACAGCAACAGCAATGATTCCACACTGAGGAGGTCCAGAAAAAATAAGGCATGCCAAAAGACTTCTAGGTGGAGTGTGGTCTCTTCATCCCTGGGTTATTTCCAGGTATACACCAGAAAAGCCCTTGGGTGCTCAGCCCTAGGCACGATTGGTTCTAAACCTTCCACAAGGAGTTGACAGGCAGAAAGTAGAGAACCCCATAGACACTTGGGTTAAGCTTGTGCATTTGGAAAATGAGAAAAACAAGCAGACATATACAACACACAAAACAGACACAAAGCCAGGAGAGAGCGCTGAACAGAAAAAGGAGGGTTTTGCCAAAGAGTTACAACTGAAAATGTCCACAGCATTTACCTTGTCCTTCGCGGTCCTGTTGGTAGAGTCAGTGTTGATGTTACTCACAGGAGCAACATCTGGATCTGCAATAGGCCCTAGAAGGGATGGAGGTTTATTCTGATTTGAGTAGATTGTGCAGAGATTAAAAAAACAAAAACAAAACAAAAACACAAAAACAAACAAAAAAAACCCCCCACAAAACCTAAACCACTCTCCTCATTCCTCAAGCAACTGAAACTCTTTGGCCCAGTCAGATCCCAAATCACATGCACAGGGTATCCCGCATGCTTCAGGCGATCCCAAGGTAAAGGGAGAACCATTCTTTAAACTCTGATGAAGACCCATAAAAGCCCTGGTTCAGGTGTTTTCATAACTCCTCAAACAACTGTGGATGACTGGGGGCTCAACTGGATGGATATACGTCAGGCTGCGCCTCATGCCTCCCACCGCCCAGCACATGGACTGTGTATGGCACACATCTGCTGAAGCGCTAGGCCTGCTTTTCTGCATACAGCCCCATTCCATCTCCACAAGAGACACCTGTACCAACACAAGGTGGGGGAAATGACACAAGGATGATAAGTCAATCATGAGAAACTCAAGGAATGTGGTGATGACGGCAGGCATTTTCCTTGCATTGCAATGATCTGTGGTACCACCTCTGCACCTTGTACAAGACTCAACAACGGGGCGCCTGGGTGGCTCAGTCGGTCAAGCATCCCACCCCGGCTCAGGTCATGATCTCACAGTGCATGAGTTCAATCCCCACATCGGGCTCTGTGTTGACAGCTCAGAGCCTGGAACCTGCTTCAGATTCTGTGTCTCCCTCTCTCTGACCCTCCCCCATTCATGCTCTGTCTCTGTCTGTCTCAAAAATAAACATTAACAAATTTCTTTAAAAAAGACTCAACAACAACAAAAATTAGATGAAGGTTCTTAGCAAGCCAACTCATACTGCCCAGATCATCTTACCAAGTGGTGCAGGTGGAGGGGTTCGGGGTGGTCCCGAACCTGGTACAGGAGGTGGATGTGCCCAGATCAAAGGGTGACCTCTAGAGTAGGGTGTGCAGAATCTTCCAGTTAATGGAGGAGGTTGCCACGGATCCACACTGCCCTGCAGAACGGAAGAGACAGCTACGTGCAGATGCCACACAAGAGAACCAATCCCCAAAGCAGCTGAAACCCATAGAAGTACGGGTCAGCACCTGCCCCCTTCTCTGCCACCAGGATCCAAGAGAGTAGCATCAGTACCTGAAAACTCTGTCCCTGCCACTGGGTACCACCTACAGCTTAGGCAACTAAACGCAGGCGGTTAAACTACTGTCACCACATGTCCCTGCCCATGTCTGAGAATTTAGAACAAAATGATCCCCTCTTACAGGATTAAATAAGTAATTCCAAACTAATGAAGCAGCATGTTCCAGACAGGCAGACATCCATGTCCAGGATCACCTTGCATCCTTCCACTACAGTGATGGCAGAAGCTCTGTTTTTGGCTTATTCCGAACATAAAAACATTGGGTGCAAATACACAGCTCATTCTTTGCACATGAAATGACAGCTACTCTTGGGAAAAAGTTCTGCCTGCTGGCCCCACACTTTGCCCCCTCTGCTTCCCTCGCTGAGAAAGAGGTCTTCCTACTTTCTGCAAGTGCTGTCAAAGGCCAAGAAACCACTCGGGAGTTGGGGATGCCGGGAGTCTTGTAGGGGACCTGAGGAAATGTTTGCTGTGAGGAACATACTACACATCAATGAGTACTAGGCCCACAAGTGTTTACCTGAATTCATAAGGAATTCTGATTTTGTGTACACTACAAGACACAGAGTAATACATCCTATGGGAGAAAAGAGGCAGACATTCGTGAAACAGTTAATGCAAATGTGTTTTGACTTTGGTATACATTTCCAGGGATGTGTCATGAGCGATGGTATCAGCTCTAACACTGACTGGAGACACAAGAGAACCTGCTCATATGAATAAAACTGAAGGACCTTGTGTTCAGAATACTTTTACCTAAGATACTGCTTGAAAGGATTCCAAACAGTTCATTTACCCATGAAGACGTGAAGGTGGTGAGTTATGACAATGACTTTGTCTAAAACCATCATAAATTGTACAAGGCACACAATATAAAGATGGAGGGAAGTCTTTTCACGTTTACAATTAACAGATAGTCTTCACACGTTAATAGTGTGACCAGAAAGAGGAAAATAACAGCAACACTGATCCCACAGAGAGGTAGTGTGTTAGGAGTCAACAAGCTTAGAGACTTTGCTATAGAGTGCAGTGTATCTTCCTGTTGTTGTTATTTTGAACACAAGGGAAAAGCCATAAGGTGCTCAACTTCTAAGTTCCTTTGGCTACTAAACTGACCAGAAAAAAGATGACAGGCTGAAAAGACAGGAGCCTGTAGAGTCTTAGGTTCAGGCTGTGAATTTGGAAAATATAAATAGGCAGACATATCACACAACACACAAAACAGGGATAAGGCCGCAGAGCACGCTGTTCCGCAAAGGAGGGTTTCCTGACAGACTTACAACTGAAAATGGCCCCAGCATTTACCTTGTCCTTCTCCGTATTGTTGGTAGACTGCTTGTTGTTGTGACTCATGGGAGTGACACCAGCTTCGGCTGAAGGCTCTAAAGGGGATAGAGGTTTACTCTGATTTTAGTAGACTCTGCAGGATTCACACAAACACCACATTTTGTGACGTGTTAAACTCTTGCCCACACTCAGGACAAGGAGGAGAGGCAGAGAGTAACCCACAAGCCTCAGTTGACCCCAATGATAAGGGGGAGATCCATGCCATCATATCTTAATGAAGAAACCATAGGGTCCTGGCTCATGTTCTTCATAATTAGTCAAATAACTTTCAACAGGGCAGCTCAAAGAGAAATCAGGAAATCGTCACCAAAACAGCCATTTCTCAATACACTTGAGGGGTAATCACTCAGCATCTCATTTCAGATAAAAATTAAAATGAGAGCGTCAGTTGGTGGATAACATCAAAAAACCCTCCACAGAAGAGCATGGGTGTGTTTCTTCTGACTCCAGGCAAATTGCTCAGTCTTTCAGCTCATCTATAAGCTGCCTTCCACATGGGAGCCTTTATTATGTAACTATTTCTGAATGGAACTGAACTTGACTGATATTATATTAATGAGAAAAGGAAAACTATGGGTGTTTAGCCGTGAAGCTGCAGAGTTGCACTGATAACATCAGAGGACGAAGCTATTTGGAGCTTGGATTCAGGAATGTAGGTCTATAGTTCTCAAAAATAAAAATAAAGGAGCAATGAAAATAGTAAATAAATGAGTTTCTCCTCAAATAAACTAAAGTCTTCACATTGAGTCCGGGTGGGAAGAAGGATGAGACCCCTGTCCTGTCATCCTTTCCAGGCTCTTCAGACAGGGGGATGCTAGAGGAGGTGGGAGGGTCACAGTCAGAGGAGGGGCATGAGCTCCACCATTCACAGGGAGAAGTGCCTCACTGCTTGCAGTACCAGCGGAGAAGACCCTTCTGTCACCCCTTCAGACCACCTGCTGTCCTTAGTGTTTGCGGTTCTGTCCAGGACACACGATGATCACCCACAGGAAAAGGCTTTGCCGCAGAAATGAGGCTCCTGCACATCACCACGTGCCCCTTACCTCTCCTCGCAGAGTTCTGCATCTCTGGACTTCCAGGCATTGGTCTCTGTCTCCTGTATCTCTCAAGCAGCCTCTTTCCTTCCATCACATCCAGTCTTAGATACAGAAAAAGAATGGACTTCTGTAAGAGTTGCAACACCACGTCCTCTAACTAGACACTAAACAGCACAGCTGTCATCCCTCAAAACACCCATAAAAACTCATGTCACGCTCGCACACCTGTGTTTCAAGCGGGCGAACTCCCGGGTCTGCTCTGCCACTTCCCTCTCCCAGATCTGAATCTTGATCTAGGGAAGAAAAACACATCCACCTTCAGTCGTGCCAGACTGTGCACCAAAGAGAGAGAGGAGGAAAAAAGAAAACACTTACCAAGTTGTCCCGAGCAGTACGCTGATAAACTGAGACCTGAAAAAGCAACAATGAAAAGTCCGTGTTTAGGAATTCCAAGGGCCACTACACTCAACCACATGAGGTACTAAGGGTTCACTATGTCAGGCAGAACTCACATTACCTGGTGTGCGAAGGTGAGTTCTGCCTGCCGGAGCTGTTCTCGTCTTTGTTCAATTTGCTGTCTGTGAGATACAATTGCTTTCATCAAATAAGGCCTAATATTAGGTAGGATTATACATAATCTGCACATGTTCCCATCTACCTCATATCTTCCCCCAATACAATTTATCCTTACACATGAAACACTTTTCACACAATTATAAATGTACAGAACCAAAACTATTGTTCCATCCTCTCCGTACTCGTTATTCCATGCCTGTAGGGTTCAGAGGTCATAGAATTCTTTTCCATTTTCAATCTTGCCCTAATTCATCATGTGACAAGTGACTTTCATCATAAAGCCAACATAAAGCTCTATTCTCCTTTAACTTGTGTACTCACCAGGTTTCCTAGGGTTGCAAAGACCAGGACCATCAGATGGTACTACCTTCTTGATGGATATGATTTCATCCTATGACACACTGCTTTCCTATAGATTATGACAACTGACACCACCCCTCAGGAACGTTGGCATGGATGAAGTTTCTACATGGGCAGGTCAATGCTGGAGACCCAGAAATGTTTAGTAACTTAATTGTTTTATTCTTTCTAATACTTATCTTTTCCTATCTATTAATTCTGTACGGGTATGTCCTCTGAATTTGTGTTTATATTACTGTATTAGTGGAGTCTACCCATTATACAAAGGTTAAAACTAAGAAATGAACAGGGGTTTCATGACACACTGCTAATTAGTATCTGAACTCACTGGTACTTGTGTATGTCCTTTGTAGCTGTTTTCAGATTTTCTTCTTCAGTTGCCATCTGATTCTTCATTGCCACTAGTTTACAGTTTGTCATATCCAGATTCCTAAGATGGGAAAGATATATACATAGTCTAGAAGCCAAGGTCCAGAAATTCTGCCTTTTTCCTTCTCAGCTCTCTTAAAGCCTAAATTCCAATATCCCTATCCCCTCCCCCAACGATGCGCAGACTGACAACACAGTCAGAGAAATGAAGACTCCATTTAATGTTAAAGAACATTCAACCTCCGTCTGCTGCCAAGTCGCCAGCAATCAGAGCCGCCTTTCTAGTTCTCTGCTTCTACTCCTTCATCGTCAAGTCATCAAATAACATTTCACCTTGTGCCTTCCCAGAGTTGGTCTTTAGTTTGAGATGGAGAAGGCCTATTTCAGGTCAGTGTGAAAACCTGTGCCTGACCAACTGTACCCATTAGGATGAGGCAGGGGATCATCATTGCCTTGCACCTCCATGGGGCAGTGCACTGAATCTCAGTCCAAAAGTTGTACCCTGACACAGACACTGAGTATGAAAGACAGCCTTCCAGGATATGGCTTCACCAGCATTGCAAATCACTCCCACACATCACTAAGGTTCAGGAGTGCAACCCCTGCCCCCTCTTTCAAAGATCCTGGTGGAGGGAAAGGCCAATCTTAGAGTGGCAATATATGCTGAAATATAACACGATGTGAACTGTCCCACAGTCAGGCTTCTATCTTCAGGAAACAGATTTCAGATGGAAAACTATCAACTTCATGGAGTCAGTCTACTTTAACCAGACTCAGTTCATTGACAGTGAAGGCAGCAAAGGGAAATGCTTAGAAAGGCTGGTTTGCTGTGTTGCCCTCAGACTATTTTGTTTATGGTGTTGCTTTAAAAGGTTTCAACTTGGAACTGGATGTACTCAAGAATCACATGCAAAATTGAAAGACTGTTAGTAATGGACACAAAAGCACTAGACAGAGAAAGGTACATGCATTTCCTTTGGTCTCACAGGTAGTCCTTCAGCAAATGCTTTCTGGGGTGGCTATAATATAGATGCTCTGTTGTAAGGGGGTGAAGATAGAAAGATGCTCAGGGTGCTCTACCTGCTCCCACAAAGAGCTTACACATTAACAAAAACAAGATGCCAGTGAGACAGAGCAGGCAGCACCCCGGGTGTGGAAAGGACTAACAGAACCTGAGTCTCCAGGGAAGACAAGGAAGCATTTCCTTTTCAATGTGAATAAGGTCTCTAAAGGCCCTCCTCCTGAGAACAAAAGGAAATACTGGACAAAAGAAGAAACATGCACCTGGTGCACCAAATTTCTAATGAACCCATGAAGACACACTTCATACAAGTCTTACTTGCAGACTGGATGAAGAGATGCAGTACTGATGCCATCCCAACCCACAGTCTAGAAAGAAACTCCCATGGTTTCTGCAGCAAAATAATTCAATGTTTTCCCTAAATATTTTTGACCCAAGTCTGGTGCTGAACAAAGATGACCTAATTCCTGGCTGATAAGACCATGGGATGGGATTGAAACCTATAGGACAATGTAAATGGATCCGGAGGGGATCCTGTTATCAGTGTGCTTAATGCCAGTATCTTCCCTCTTCTACCCCAAGTACATGACACAAGAATGTGTGACAAGCACTAAGGACAGAGAGGAAAATTCAGGTTATAGAAAGCAAGGTAGGAAGGGCAGGTACAATTCTACTGAATGCATTTGGCAAAAATACTCTGGATCCAATTCTAGAAGAAATATATTTATCTCTACCGGCCACCACATTCATTCATACAATAGTATTCGGGACCATTATCACATGAACGTCTTACTTTGCTATCGCCATTTTTCTTTCTTCATAGAACTTATCAAGGATGCATACTTCCTCCTTCAGCTTTTTGGCTTTTGCTTCCCTGATTGCTTTCATAGACCTCAAAGCATTACACTTGTCTTCCAGGGCCTTTTTCCTTTCTGTAAAAAAAAAAAAAAAAAAAAGGATTATTTTTGTGCATGTGCATATGACCTGAGACTTGGTTTTGGGGTGACAGGAAAAGGGCAACTAGTGTGAAGGCAAGAAGGCATTCTTTCCCTTCCCAATGAAAAGTCATTGCCACCATATGGGGTTTTCTCCCCAACAGACAACATACCTTCCAGTTCACATTTATTGGACCTCAAGGCTCTCAGTTCTGGATCCTCAAATTGACCGTTTGCATCTTCTGACTTTAGGACAGATATGAGAAAATACATTCAAGAAATAATGATCACACAACAATGTGAGTGCAACAGGACTGTGCATGGCAACAAAGAAAGATCCTGAGGCATAAATACAACAAGGAGAAGGCAAAGAACATGGAAAATAGTTCAAGTCAAAGGGCTCACAAATGGCTATCTTAGGAGAATATTCCTCTATTCATACTGAACATTGTTGAGCATTAAGAGAAGAAGGCAGTATACAATTTTCTATTGTCCTTCATCTCTCAACTATCTTGGGGGATTTTCTCCATATCTTGGAGGGCAGGTCTGAATGATGTGGTAATGACCTAGTTGTGAAAATAAAACATACTTCCTAGTCCTTGAAATAGTAAACTCCTCATGGTGGTCCTAGTGAAATTCCAGCTGTGCAGATGGAGGTTTGTCTCCCAGAGGCCCACTCTCTACTGTGGTAAACAACAAGCGAATATACTATGTTCACCTCACCCTCCACCTTTGGAGGTTTATAATTGACCTCCAAAGTCAAATTACAGTAAAAGCAGTCAACTCTTAGCACTTCCTGATTCTTGACATTCCTCTCTCTCTCTCTTTCTGATTGCAAGGTAACATGTGCACTTTGAAGGGTGTCATTTAAAATTTTATCGAAGTGCTCAACTTTTCTGATGTTCTCCTTCAACAAAACATGTTGAATGAGTCATAACAATTCATTAAGTTTACTTGTGTTTTTAGAACGCAATCCAGGCAAAGAAAGGATTCTTACTTTCAACTTAAGAGCTTCAGCAGAGTGAATGTTACTTTCTCTCTTAGCTTCTTGAAGATGTATCTTTAATTCATTGATGTAGATACAAAACATATGAAAAAGGAATCAGAATTCAAAAATAGCAATGTGGTAGATAAGCCTATGTCTAATGTGTGACTCCTTTCACAAATAAAAAGGTAGTTTTTTATTCCATTTGTGAAGCTTGTCTTGAATGGGAAGTATTTATAGAACACATGAAATAGGTCAGTAGGATGAACTACAAGAGGTAAAACTAATCAAAATGAAGTCACAAGAAATATTTGAAAGGGCAATGCTACCTTCTCTTCCCACATGGATATTGCTTCAGCCAGCTCTGGGTTTTCTTTCTCCAACGTGTTGATCTTTGCAGTTTTTTGCTGTAAATTAACTAAAAGGAGATAAAACAATTTTTAAGGTTGTTACCAAACCAGTGACATCGAATAATCCCACTGTATTAGCAGCACAGACACATGATCTGACACATGGGTGTAACTAACTTTTTAGCTTTCTCATTGTGCCTGAAGAAAGCAAGTTTCAGCAGCATTTTAAACCCAAGAAACCTCATTTCACTGACATTCCTATACGTGTAAGCTCTAGAACACTGACTCCTCTAACAGACACAAAGTGCAAACTCCTCTTATATTGGCCCAATGTGAGAGCTCTCATGCCCTGAGGTCACTCTTCTCATCACTACCACCGCTGCATTTACAGTGATCAACACCAACCAGTCTTTGAGGGCTTGTTAAGCGTCAGGTAGCCACCTTGCCTCTCAACAGACAGCACCACAGAATCACCACAGTCCATGGGGTCCGTGCAGAATAGATTACCCGCCATTTGCATCAAGTTCACTTTTCCCCTGGCATGAATGGCTCCCTCCACCTCAGACTCAAAACCTTGGTTTAACCCTCTCCTGTGACACACACCCTGCCTGGCAATACCTGGCTTCTCTATGCTTAGGCTTCTTGACAGACTCAAAGAGGGTTTTCTCATCTTCACATTTCACCAAAAGCCAGGTCATGGCAAAGTACTCACTCCACACCTCAGGCTCATAACATCACTTCTTTCCTAATCATTTCTATGCAAAATCACACTCATTCTGTTCTCCTTCCTCCTGTGATGTTTTCCTCCCCTGGTCTCTTGTCTTAAGACAGGCAAATCCCTCCACATTGTCACTTAGCCTCTAACAGGGAAGAGAAAGGATTTCAAGAGTTAACAAGTCAATTAGACATGAGAAGTCACCATATTTATCCCTAGTTAAAAAATTAAAACCCACACTAAACATGAGTAATGAAAAAAAATTACAAAGAATACTAAAACGTAAAATCTTACCTTGATATACTGGAGGCTCTGTCTGAGAGAGGAAGAAACAAAATTAAGTTTGAGGTCAAAACATGTTAATAGTAAAAACTTTTTCTTCCTGATAAAATACTGAAATGTCATCCAATGAAATTACAATGATCATTTTGTTCAGCATAATGAATTCATAACATTAATATAAGAAAAAATTAGCATTTCATATTTAGTTCATGATTCTTTATAAACCATTTCTGATAAAAGCATAAAGATTCACAGCTTATTTTGACCAAAAGATAGATTCACATTATATTAAATAAATATCAAAATATTCAATTCTGTCAGTGATTAATGCAGACACTTTTAAAAATACATAAATAAAATATTTGTCTGATTTTTTTTCTCTTGTAGTCAAACCCAATATCCACACTGAAGTCCAGAACTCAGGATCATTTGAAATGCCAAAAAAAGAAAAAAAGAAAGAGAGAGACAGAAAGGGAGAGAGGAAGAAAGAGACAGACAGAGAGAGAGATATAGAGACAGAGAGAGATGGAGGGCGACGGGAGGGGGGGCAAGAAGGAAAGGAAAGGGATGGGAAGGAGGAAGGAAGCGGCGAGGAAAGAAAAGGAAAACCTTTGTACTAAGATATGCTTCATTCATTCTCTAGAAAGCTTTCTGAAATGTTACACAGGGTTGGCTGCTTTCCGAATCAATAAACAATTACAACATGTCAGGTGCTGTGATTTTCCTAGATCACTAAAAACAGAGGGTCTTCCAAAAACACATCATCAAATGAGAAAGAGAGTGGAACATGGCTAGAGAAAAAGCACAGGCACCAAAAGAAATGATGGCTAACATTTCAAAAACAAAGCAAAAAAGGGCTCCCGTTGAGAAGGTATAAGAAAAGCAAGAGGAACTTAATTCCTGTAAAGGCACTGGTCTAAGGCAAGGGTTAACAGTTTCCATACTGGAAACTTCTGGAAAAGTGAACAAAAGAGAGAACAGCTATTAAGGAGTAATGGTTGTCTGGGCAAAAGTAGAAATAACAATTTAAAGCCTGACTGCACTAGTATTTCTATTTTCTAGGAGCACTAAGAGCACGTCACCCATGGAAAAAGACATCCTGTGATTGTCTTGTGTCCACTGAAAAGTAACAACCATAAGATAATGACTGTGGGACTGAAGGATGCTTCCCCACTCCCAGCCCCTCACCCTTTGGAAAAGTGCCTTTATAAGCCTGGCACACCACCCTTTTGGGGGAGCGATATTCCTCTTTCTTGCTGGCTCCACTGTATACAACCTATCTCTAATAAACGCCACCTGCTTTGTTTCCCTTTCGATCAGTGTTCATTACTAAGACACTGAGACTGGAGAACCTGGTCTTGGTGGTCCAGTAACACCCACACCCAAGTCATCCCCTGATGAATTATATCTCAATAAAATCTAGGCAAGACTCTACTTTAACAAAAGGTAAAGACACATTTTCTTGATCCGTAGGACGTATATCCCTATTTGAAAGTTTTAAATGATGATGTGATGCTGAAGCGAGCCCCAACATCTTGCCAGGATATTGAAGTATCATCATGGTATCAAAGAGTGAGTCATAAAAATGTTGTTATAGGAAAGTGTATCTACGGAGGGCAAACAGAAAACCACGGATAGTCCTTTAATGTCACATGTTTCCTTTCCTAAGCAGGGGAAATGGAAACAGAGATGGCCTTACAAATACATAATACGCATATTTTCTTTTTGAAGGGAAAGATTTCTAAATTGAAAGGCAAAGAGGAAAAACAGCCACTTATAAATAAACTCATGCTGTTCTGTTCTTGCTTAGAAGGCCTGCCCTCCAGAGAAACTATTTCTCCAAAGCCTAATGGGGTTTTCCTGAAGATAAGCAATACAGATGAAGGGAAATACTCAACTACAGTGCTCTTCCTCCTTCCTGTCTCATAGCGGAGTAAACTCAGCCTAAAATCTAGGTAAAGACAAAACTTTACACTAAAGGCCTATTCACCTGTTTTTTTAAACAAGGACGTGACCCCAAGCTTCCCAAAAAACTTAACAAGGTACCCTAAAAGGAAAAACCACATATTTTGAACACAGAATGCAAGCATCTCTATGGCAGAGATGGTGGGATAATCAGGCTGGGAATGTAAAACTGCTCTGATTATTAGGATAATGACTCTAATGGAAGAAGTAGTCAGTATGCCAGAAGAGGTGGTGAATGTGAGCACAGAAACGATAACTCTAGGATCCAAAAGGACTTCTAGAAATCCAAAACATCATAACAGAAATAAGGAATGCCTTCGCTGGATTTATTAACACAAACAACACAGCTGAGGAAAGACTCAACAAGCAGAAGGAAATGTCAAGTAGAAACATCCAAAACAGAAACACAAAGAAAACAATTAAAAATACAACGAAGAAAATCCAAGACCAGTGTGACAATGACAAAAGGTGTAACATACACAAAATGGGAATACCTATTTATACGTTTGAAGTGAAAATGACTGAGAATTTTCCAAAATTAATGATAGTCATAAACCACAGATTCAGGAAACTCAAAGAATTTCAAGCAGGATAAATACCCCCCTCCAAAAAAACCAAACCAAACCAAAAACAAAACAAAACAAAACAAAACAAAACAAACAAAAAACACAAAAAACACAAGACTATCCCTAGACATATACTATTCAATCAAGAGAAAATTGAAAACAAACAATTTTGGAAGAAGCTAAGGGGTAGTGTTGGGGGCTGGAGTTGCAGGGAGATGGAAGAAATACCACCTTACCCAAGAGCAACCAGGACAAAAAATACTCAGAATTCAGAAACCATGCAATCAAGAAGAATGAAATGTTTATACTGTTACAAGAAAAGAACCATCCACCTAGAATTCTGTGAACAATTAAATTGTCCTTCAAAACATGTACAAAGTAAGGGAAATTATTGGAGATACTGAGGTCAATAATAAAGGCTTAATTCTCCAGGAAAACATAATCCTTAATGTACATGCATTAACAACAGAGTGTCAAAATACATGAGGCAAAAACTGATATAACTGCTAGGAGAAACAGACATATACATTATTATACCTGAAAGAATTCAATACGCTCTATCAGTCATTGACAGATTGAGCATAAAGATATTCAAATTTAAGAACACAGGTGGACTGAACTGCATCATCACCAGTCACCTAGATCCATTACAATCTGTAGAACATTTTCCGCAATAGAAAAATACACATTCTTCCCAAGCTCATATAGAACATTCACTGACACACCATATTCGGGGTCATAATATACACCTTAACTTGAAGTCAACAAAATCATAGAAAATACGTTCTCAGAACACACATGTAAACTAGACATCAATAATAGAAAGACAGCTGAAAAACTACAAAATATATTAGAGATATTCTAATAGAAGATAGACAATAGAGATAGAATAGAGAAATTCTGAAAGAAGAGGGTCAAAGAGACATTTTACAGAATTTTAAAAATATTTCCATCTAAATGATAATGAATGTTGGAATTACTACCATTTGTGGGATGCAATGAATGCCGTGCTTAAAGGGAAATTTGAAGTACTGAATGCATAAAAAAGGTCTAGTAAAAAATTTGTTCTTACCAAAAAACTTCTGCTTACTTATGCTTAAAAGCCTATCTGTAAGTTATTTTAGTATACTCACAGCAAGGACAACTCTCCAGAGGTAAATAAGACATGCACAAATTGCAACGGTGGCAGTAATAACGGCAAGCTTCCACAGAGTTCCGAAGACACGAGAGCCAAGAGGGAAATGGTCAGCCAAAATAGGGACAAGCTGAAATAATATTTGAGATAATGAGGAATAGCAAAGACATTTATAATATCTGTCACAAAGAATCATTTTTATAAGCCTTCAACCAGCCTCCAGGAGGTTATAAGCACACCTCTCAAATGCCTCCTCCTGAAGGAGAGGGAGGACAGAATGCTTACAAAGGAGCAGGGGCAAACCTGTAGGAGTGATGATTGTGTTTACGATCTTACTGTGGTGTTGGTTTCATTGTTCCTTACCCTTTTAGTAGACAAGAAGTAAATGACTTCTGTTGTACATTCATGAAGTAACTGGATAAAATCCTTTGGAACATTTCCAAAAATACACCAAAATTTACGGAAGGATGGGAGAAAGTAACAATAAAAATGTACTAGCGATTCAAATGAGATTGTTATAGAGACAGATGTTTACAGATATGGATATAACTGAGAGATGTGCAGCTGCTCTTATAATAATATGGGATTATTCCAACAAAAATAAATTCTACATTATTGTTTAGTTCCTAAAAACACTGAGGTTTTCTTTTTTCTAATGTTGATTTATTTTTGAAAGTAGAGCAGGGGAGGAATGAGAGAGAGGGAGACAGAGAATCCAAAGCAGGCTCCACACTGTTAGCACACAGCCTGATGCTGGGCTCAAACTCACAAACCTGAGCCAAAATCAAGAGTCAGATGTTTAACTGACTGAACCACCCAGGCTCCCCATAAGGTTTTACGTTCAAGGCTTACTTTGAATCTGAGTCACAGCCCAAATTGTCAGATTTCTGAATTAAATAAAGATTTGCATAATCAGGTGATCTTGTGTATTTTGATGAAATCTATGAGGTTTTAAGTTACGTGAACACACATCTCCAAATAGCCAATACAATAAATTCAAGTTCCTATTTCATAGTGTTGCACCTAAATCAATCAATAACAACTATGGAAATTACTTTCCAAATAACACAAAAGTCCTGGATGTAGTCACCAAAACAACAGAACACATATCATTTTACTAAAACTAGACTTACCAGTCTTTTAGGAGAAAATACACTCACAATGCAATTCATACTAATTCACATACCAAACTTTAATTTGTGCCAATAAACTAGCCTTCAAAATGTGTACCATTTGTATCCTCAGCTCTTAGAACTGAGGTCACTAAATTGCGTCCTGGTGGGAAATGTACACTGTCTTTGAGTGGCCACTGTCTGCAAGAGAGCAGGGGCTGTCAGCACAGTGATCATGGGGATCAAATGAGGCAAAGACAGAGGCCATCTTGACATGAATGGTAAACATCCTAAGTCCTGGGCACTCTTGATACCTCTGCCAGCTATCTGTATGCTGATATCATTAGTTACCGTTAACTAGATTAGATCCAAGGGAGCCAGTAACACTTGGTTCCCACAGACAATGGTCATGACCAGGTGGAGGTAGGAAATGCAAGACAAGTTAGTTTGTGCAAGAATTCAGAAATGAGGGAGGGAGAGAGAGCTGAACTGATCTATGAGATGCAGCCTAGGTAGAAGGGGGAAATTGCAATAAACAGAACCAATAAATATCCTGCTTCGTAGACTCAAAAGAAACAGAATAGATTCTGTTGTGCCTGGAGGTATTCATGTGGGAGGATTCTGCCTCAATTTAGGTTGTTCCTGACTTGGGACGTTGCAGATCCCTCTCTAAGAATCTGGTGCATGCCAATCTCAAGAAATCTACTTTTCTCTATGGGTGTCCCCTGTGTCTCTGTCTCAGGCTCCTGGGAGTACAGGTTTTGCTTTTTAATGATAGAATGAAACATTCACACTGGCAACCAGGTATTTCTTTATAGTTGGACAATCCTATGGACATTCAAGACCCTTTTTACTTTGGGTAAATCAACACTCTGCACATAGTTGGCTAAAGAAAGGACAAGAATGCATTCACTTCCTGATCACATCACTCCTAGTGATTTTCTTATTATAAATGTCCAAGCAGGCTGAGGCCACTTCATGTATGCTGAGCTTGTCATCTAGCTGGTTGGACACAGAGTCCTTGGGGGCAGCCTCTAAGACCAGAGGGAGAGGGCTGATGCACAAGTTCCTAAAAGCGAACAAACCAGGAAGCACAGAGCACAAACGACATTTCACTTTCCAACACCAACACTTCGGACACCACGGTTCCCAGGGCTACCAAACTTCACAAATATGAACAACGTGCTGATAGGAAAACTACGTGTAAGAGGGACTCTAAACTTACAAAGCTTGAAGAAGAATCTTGACAGGCCTTCCAGGAGCCATCTAATAGTATGAAATACTAATACTATTAAATGGCTCTTATTAAATAAGAGTTTCTGACATTTTTAAAAATGATTTTAAGGAAGTATCATTCAAACATCATACAAGCCCCTTATTTAAGACAAAGATCTCAGTGGCTTTTAGTATCCTCCCATGTCCTTCTTTCTTGACATTATGAAGCTCAGGTTTCCATCCTGTCAACACTACTCTTTTTGGACCAAGTGGCCCAGACAGGATCCACAACTTCATGTGGACAGGTGTGGCCAGAACCCTTACATGCTGGTCGAGAAACCTTGCCCTGAGTTAATGGGTTTTCAAAAAGAACTGAGTTCTCATCAAGGACTCCATGAAAAAGCTGTTTTTTAACCACAGTCTGAAAAAGATAAATAAATACAAAAGGAAGAAATCACTGATGTCGGATGTGTACTCACATTTGTGTTGGGGTAACCGGGATACCCGAGTAAGAGGATATAGAAAAGTAACTTCTGAACCTTCATATTCTGGTCTTTTCAGGGGGGGCCTGGGCACCAGAGAGGAGGTGCAGATGGGGGTGAGGAGGTGGTGGGGGTGGGAGGGGAAGGGACGGGGTGGGAAAGGGGGTGAGGTGGGGGGGGCGGAGTTTAAAAAGGGATGGGATTGGGGAGGGGGTGTGGCAGGAGAAGAAGTGGGTCAGGGAGAGTACCCGGATCAGATCAAGTACAAGAAGGGAGGGAGGAGGGTTCAGACAAGTTAGTAGCTCAGCAGGTCAGTAAATCACTAGATGAGTAGGCCACAAGTAGCCAGTTAAGTAGACTGTCAGTAGCAGGCGGAGCAGACGAAGATCTCTCTTCATCCAAGTCTTCACCTGTTTGAGCAATGCCGTAGCAGTTCAGACGCTTTATGCTCTCTCTCCACCAATCAGCTGCCTTCGCCCCTGATAGCTCACAAAGGACACCCCGCGTGACCATGGCTTTTCAAAAGCCCCTTCCCATTATGTACATATCTGGGGGCATGTGTGTCCTTATGGGAGTGTCTATGTATGTCTGGGTTTTGTACGTGCATATATTAATTATGCGTGTGAATTTGCTGCCCCTTTGGGTCTTATTTTGTGTGTGTGTGTGTGTGTGTGTGTGTGTGTGTGTGTGTTCTCCTCGTGGTGTCACTGGCCGTGTCTGCAGTGTGGGTCTGTGTGTGAATCTGTCCATAAGCCCCATACCTGTGTTCCCAGGTGAAGCTGGATGTGATTCTGTGCTTGTGGTGTCTGCTTATTTCTCTGTGAGTATGGGTGTCTGTGAACCTCAGAAATGAGCTGCCACAAAGGGACTCCCCAAAGGTGACCCCCAGCGATGGGTGAATATGAGACAATCTAGCTCTTCATTAGATTCTGTTGGGAAAACTATATATCTACATGCAAAAGAATGAAAGTGAACCCTTCCCTTACATGATACACAAACATCTACTTAAAATGGCTTAAAGACTTAAATGTAACACCTGAAACCATCATACTTCTAGAAAAAATCAAAGAGGAAAGCTCCTTGACTATGCTCTAGGCAATGAGATTTTGGGATTGGCCCCAAAAGCATACGAAGTAAAAGTAAAAATAAACAATTGGGCCCACATCAAACTAAAAAGCACAGGGAAGGAAAGGGAAGGAAACCATCAACAAAATGGAAAAGCAACGTACAGAATTGGAGAATACATTTGCAGACCATCTCCAAGAAAGAGTTAATATACAAAACAAATAAGGAGTTCATATGAATAGTTAACCTTAAAAATAAAACTACCAGTTATGTTACCAGGAAAAAGAAAATGGCTTATTTCGGAATAGCAGAGAACTGCCACTTGGGAGAAGGAAGCTATAGCAAGTCTGGAGAACAAAGGAGAGGAACACTTTTATAGAGGAAAGGAAGAAATTGGGAGGGCTATGATAAAGTAAAAGTCCATTGGAGTAAACTGGGAGATCCAAGTATAGTGGCTTTTCATTGCTTCAGTTGTGACCGTCATCAGCTGCGCCTTCATGAGGGAAGAAGAAAGACCTTTCTTTCTCTTGCTGAGATAGTATAGCAGTAGCTGAAGAGGTATCAGTTTACAAGATATGTCTCCTTCCAGTGGGTCTGCAGGAAATGACACGTGGTAGAGCCTGTGAGCTTCCCCCTTCTGGCCCCCTGACTCCCTTTTCTTTAAGGTTTTATTTTCTTTCCAGGTCATTAGCATACAGTGTTGCATTCGTTTCAAGAATACAATATAGTAATTCAACACTTCCATTTTAAATAAAGTTTCCTCTTACAATTTTCCCAAAGTCAACAGCAAAGAAACCCTATAACAGGGTGAAAAAGTGGGCAAGGACCCAAATAGACTTTTTCCAAAGAAGACATACAAAAGGCTAACCGGTATAAGAAAAGATGCTCAACATCACTAATTGTCAGGGAAATGCAAACCAAAACCACAATGAGCTATTACCTCACACCTGTTGGTTAGGATGGCTATTCTCCAAAAGTCAAAAGATAACAACCGTGGGCAAGGATGTGGACAAAAAGTGAACCCTTAAGCACTATTTCCAGGAATGTAAATTGGTACAGCCATTGTGGAAAACAGTTTGGAGGTTCTCAAAAAGTTAAAAATAGAAATACCATATGATCCAGCAATCCCACTTCTGGGTGTAGATCACTATCTCAATGAGACATCTGTACTCCCATGTTCATTGCAATATTATACAGTAGCCAAGATATGGAAACAACTTTAAGTGCCCATCAAAATAAAGAAAAATGGCCTGTGCATTCAGTGGAATATTATCTGGCCAGAAAAAAAGAAGGAAATTCTACCATTTCTGACAACGTGGGTGAACCCAGAGGACATGATTCTAAGTGAAATTAGTCAGACACAAACAGAAAGATATTGTATAATCTCATGCACATGTGAAATCTTCATCTAAAGAAAAGTTAAACTTGTAGAGAGACAGAGAGTTGAAGGGTAGTTACCAGAGGCTGGAGGGTGGGCAAAAGGGGGAGATACTGATCAAAACGTACAAACTTTCCATTGTAAGATGCACAAGTTCTAGCGAACTAATGTACAGTATGGTGACTACAGTTAACAATACCGTACCGTATACTTGAAATTTACTAAGAGAGCAGATCTCAAGCATTCTAATCACACCACAAAAACAAAGTAGCTATGGGTGGTGATGGATATGTTAACTAGTTTCATTGTGGTTACCACTTCACAGTGTATGCATATATCAACATATCCCATTGTAAGTCTCAAATACATAAAATTTTTATTCATCAAAAATAATAAATAAGTAAGTAAATAAAGACCAAAATAAAGAGATAAATGAACAAAATTCCAATGGGTGAAAATGACTTTGGATAATGCCTGAAACATAGTAACAGCCACCAGAGATACAAGAGGACCTGGGAAATAGATACATACATGGTACTTCAGTATACCTGGAGCAAAAAGGTGAGGAGAGAATACAGGCTTCTTTTAAGAGATGAAGCTGGAGAAGTAACCAAAGCCTGTTTCTGCAGGACCTTGCAAACCAGTAAAGAACTTTGTGCCTTTTCCGGAAAGTACTGAGAAGCCATTGAAGAATTTCATTCGTTCACTGACTGATTGCTGAGCTTTCATTGTTAAAAGATCATTCTGATTAGAGATGGAGAATGGGTTGACGTGAAATGGAAGTGGGTGGCATGAAAAGTAAACAGGCCAATTTTAAGGCTGCACATGAGATGATGGTGGCCTGGCCTATGTTAGTTGCACAAGACTGGAAGTACTGGGAAGATGAGGCAATTGTTTCAAGACATACAAGTGAGAGGTCTTGATGATTAGCTATTGGGGTTGGGAGAGAGGGAGAGGTCTAATGGGTCAGTTGCTACAGTGGGATCGAGAAGGGCAAGAGACAACTTGCATTGAGCTACGACAGGATGACCTTGGTGGCAATGATACAACTGGGAGGTGAAGGCCAGAACCCAGATGACCATATGTTGAGGAGAGGCTGGGAAGTGAAGAGTGCAGTCAAGATTATTGACTTGTCAACAGTACTGCTTGTTGCCACCTAACATCCATTCCCACCTTCTCTCATATTGAGAGAATTCCTGATATTTAGTTGGGTACATAGCTTTGTAGACTAAGACTTTACATTACCATGAAGTGGTAAGTTATGGGCAACAGAATGCAAATGGAAGTGAGGTGTGCTATGGGCAATGGCGTTAAAAGAAAGGATATGCTCTCCCCTCCCCATTTTCCTTGCCTGCTGGCTGCAAGCAGATCTGATGTGCTGAGTCATCTTTGACCTTGTCAGTAAGGAACCAGAGAGCAACAATACAGAATCCTGGGTATCTGACATGATAGGGTAACCATTCTGGGTTTGAACATATACCTAGACTGTTACATGAAAGAGAAATACATATTTTGTATTTTGTATTTTGTATTTTGTATTTTGTATTTTGTATTTTGTATTTTGAAGCCACGGTTATTTATAGCCCCTGTTACAGCAACCCACTCTATATCCAAACTATTACAGAATTTGATACAAGAAGGGAGTGGCTGATAGTTTAGAACCCAACATAAGTGGCATATGTTTGGTGGGCAGGCAGTAAGTGGGAAGGCACAGGTATTACAGGCTGCAGGTCTGGTAACAGGTTTTATGTTGTGACAAAACACTAAGCTGTTGTCTATGATCATTCTCATGGCGGATCACATGCCATCAGAACGTAAAACTCAAGAAGAAATTAATAGAAATATTTGGAATGTTGGTGTCTGTGGGATGCATTTTGCCACTTTCACCAGGAACCTGCCACAAGCAGATCTCAGGCTAGGGTCAGCCAGTCTGCCAGCACTGATTCAAGGGTATACAGCTCTTCTAAGGAAGCTCTTTCTGCCTGTAGATGACAATCCAATTTGGCGGCAACGAGAGTGACTAGTGCCTCCAAAGCCTGAGAGAGGAAAAACTTCTGCACCCCAGACTCAAGGAATTACAAGTGGCTTTCAATAGGTAGCCTAAGCAGGACAGGACACCCAAGCCTTTCTCAGTCACCACCCCAATATGGCTGACTCAAGGTAAATTGGCTAAGTGCAAAATAGCTGTCATTGATTTAGTAGGGAGACTTGGTAAATCCCAGAACAAGCTACACAGAAGACCAGAGTTTTCAGGCCCCAAAACTATCCCAGAACAAAATATTTCAGTATGATTATTTACATAAGGAATTTGACAGGCATAAAAGTAGATCAGAAGCCTAAATGTTTGAGGGAATTTTCTTGCAAAAGAAACCATAGCCTAGGAAAATGGGGAGGAGAGAGCATATCCTTTCTTTTAACGCCATTGACAACAAGGTATAGACTAGTTTGACCTCTAATACAATCCTTATGATCCCCTTTCTGCGCAGCAGGAAGTGGGCTGAAAAAGCCATCTTATCCTCAAGAAGGGTATATTCTTCCAAACATCCACTTCAGATTTGTCCACAGAGGATCATGAACATGAAAGAGTGTTCCAGAGGGAAAGACAAAAGCTAAAGATGACAGTAGAGGAAGCAACGCCTCCCAGACAGCAGAATCAGGACCTACTGAATGAACTGAGACCCCAAAGAGTGCCAGGACAGGATTCTGCCATAATTCATGCCCAGGGGAGTTGGATCATTGCTAGGGACCTATGTTACCTCATTATTCACTCTTCTCTTTCCAGTATTGGAGTTTTTAGAGCAATATCCTACTCCAGGGATATATATTGGTTGGTTTGGAGACTAGACATAACTCATGCTTTAGTTTATACTTTTTCAGGTAGGAACTCTATCCCTCCTGAATGGAGAGAACCAAGGAGTAACAAGAGATACTAAATTTTGACCCAGATGTAGTCATTCTATGCGACCTGGAGGTTATATTTCTTGAATATGACAATGTTCTATGCGTGGGGATGATGCTCTGTGTGTATTTGCGGACAGTTGTTTAATCAAAGGGGTAGACCCTGACAGAAACTGTTAGTGGTCACTCAATAGTCATGCCCTCAGTTCTCTCATAGACATGGAATGCCCTATTTCTGGCTAAACACATAACCACTCAAAAAGAAAGACCACATTTCCCAGCCTCTCACAAAGTTATGTACAGCCAGGTGACTAAGTTCAGACCAATTAAATGTGAGCAGAAGTGATATGGAAAACTTTCTGGTTATTCTCTGAAGCTAGAGGCATGTCCTCCCCTTTCCCACGTTCACTTCCCACTCTCTGGATGTGGACATGATGCTGACCTCTCAGTTCTACCCTAGAGGTGGTGGAGCACCTTCACAGAAGGAACCTGAGTCCCTGAGAGGGTGGGGCTGCTAAGCCAGCTATGGACTGCATATGCCCAGACTATTCAGGAAGGAAGGAATAAATTACTGTGTGTGTTTGTTGAAGCAACCGAACCTATATCTAACCAGACATTACTCTAAAGGATTGGTTCATATTGTAGACAGTAGGAAGCTAATAACAGCACTTGAACTCTCATGATTTGTTACAAGTATTTTTGTACTAATGTTGAGTAAACTGATGATATGCCAGTATCATCAAATGAAAATCACTAATCCTGAGTTTCTAGAACTTGAATAAATCTATCAATAACCCAAAGCAGTCATTGTTTACTCTTTTCTATGTTTGCAAATGTGGATGGGAATTGGGAAGAAGAACGCCAACCACCTGAAACAGATAAATTTACACATCACAGTTAGAAAAATGAAGTTAAAATTCCAACAAAGGATACATGTTCGATATTTTGTTAAATACTGGGACTGCTTTGAAATGTATATTATCAATACCTCCTTTTAAATAACCTTCTTAGATTTTGCTAACTCGAGACTCTAAGGTCTACCTTTCCCTCTTCTGCTGAGTATCACAAGGTCTCCTCTCCCGATCTAAATGCTACAAACTTTGTTATGAGACAGTCTTACGGGACAATATCTAGAGGACTTTAAATGTGACAGTTTTTAAAAGAAACCCTGACATTTTTGTGGGTTCAGTGTTCAGGGCTCAGTGCTCTTGTGACTGATGAGCAACCTCTTTCCTTCCATCAGTGCAAGACTTTGTGATAAAATCTTACTCGACTTCTGTGTCTGTTATCTTAAAATCTACCACACCTGGCACTATAGTCTGTGGCCTATTTCTCTTGACATACTATTAAAAGTCAAGATATATTCATTGTTTCATTTTCCCTCACAGCCCCCAAGCCCCACCTTCCACAGGCAAAGGAGATGGTCTTTTAGGCCTAGGAGCCAATGAAAGTGATCCGGTACTTGGTTTGTTCCAAGTCTGGGAAAGTTCCTCCTGCCCCAGAGCTGGCATCGAAATTGCAAAAGGTAAGCAGTTCTCAGAGGAGACAGAGACAACAGCTCCCCCATCCTCCCAATATCTCAAGTCCCTTAATAGAGTCTGTTGTTGAAGTTGGTAGATATTTGTGTTCAATTTCTTTCTCTCTAGCAGTCTGACTCTTGTTTGTATTCATAAAGAAATTGTTGACCTTATGGATTCATTCGCAGCACTATGACCTCAAAGATGATCTCTCTGAGACACATACCGACACACTGCCTTTTCTCCAACTTGCCTAGGTGGTTCCCTGAGACAAATGTGGAGCTGGTTTCAAATCTTCTCTGTGACCTGGTGTGCCTGATGAGGACCAAGGAGAAAAACGGCTACTTCGACCTTCAAATTTTCTGACTCCAAGACCTGAGGCAAAACAATTCTCCACACTTTAATTTGATAAAGGATGTGCTAAACCAAAGGTCCCAACTTGAAAAGGTAAAACCAAAAAAGTTTTTCAACTTTGAAATGTTGGCAAAGACCCCCTGGTAAGGTGTCTGTTTCATAACCAAAGATCATGAGATTCAAACCCCATCCATGCCTGGCCCTAGAAAGTACAAATTCCCCGGAGAGGTGTTCTAGCAAGTGACTAAAAACACGGGCTTGGCAGCCAAACAGGTTTGTGTTTATATCCTGGCCTTGTCACTAAAACCAAATGTCGTTGAGGAAACTGCTTAGCTAAAACCTTAGTTTTGTTATCAGTCAAATGGAGATGTTAATGGTACCCGTTTCTTAGCGTTGTTGCAGCGATTAAATGAGATAATCAATGACACCAAAGGAGAAGAAGACAAATGGAGCTCTGGAAGAATGATTAATCTCTCCCAGAAAGTGGCTAGCATCCTCTCTGATACATGGGCCCTCAGCCATGGGGACCAACTGATGATATTCCTGCCCCCAGCACCAGAAACCTACTGGAGCTGCCTGGCCTGGGTGCGATTGGGAAAGACATGGGAGAGGGGCCCCTGGGACAGAGGCTCCTATGGGATTCCAGTCTCAGTCATTCACAGAATGGAGAGATGGTAAAAGGATGTCCATCTGATGCCTGAATTCTTCCCATTGTGTGGGGGTCTATAAACAGGCCTAAGGTTTCATCTCAGCTCCACGAACTGCCACTTTTGTAATATCATCCCTCTCTGAGCCTCAGTTTCCTTATTTGTGAAATGGGCACAGTAATAGAGTCAGACGTATGTGTTTTTGTGAGAATGAAACACAAATTATCCGTAGAGAGTACTTAACTACCTTGTAGGCCATTTATCACCTCAAGGAAATCTTAGCCTCTGAGAGGCTCCAAAATATAAATATTTTTTGGAATTAGGAGGTTCCTAGGAAACTCAAAGGACATGTTCCCTGGAGATTTCCCATGAAGTGTTTGCCATTATCAGTTACCACAAATGGCTCAGCCTATCGCTTTTGCCTGATAATAGGCTTGTAGTTAAAAAACAAAACACCCGAAAGAGCATTCAAAGAGCAGGTATCCTTGAGAATGCCAGGTGTGGGAGGCACAAAGAAGACAAGACAGGAGTGAGCCACACCATGGCTGAAAAGAAGCCCTTGAGTACTTCAGGAAGTAAGTCCTATTTTTTGAAGGCCCTACGCTTGGAGGCTCATCTTTGCCATGTAGTTCCCAAGACTTGGGGTGCCTGAGGTAGCTCACAAACCCCTCAGTCCTCTGGGACAACTTCTGTATTATGAGATCCTCCTGACTGTGGGTCACCACACCTGGAGTGGGGTTTCTTGTGAGACTGTGTCTCTGCCTCTCCTGTTTCCATATATTTTGTCCTTTTATCCGTTATTTTACAGACACTGTTAAGCTATCTTTCAGATCCTTTTCAGAGGGAATTGTTCCATAAGCAGCTGTTGAATTCTTGTGTTCATGGGAGGAGGTGAGTTCAGGATCCTCCCATGCTGCCATCTTGACCCCAGCTCCACAGTCCATACGCTAACCCACATGTGAAATAATACATTTTTAAAACCACTCTTTGGACAAAGAGCAATGAGACGTTTCTTCTTAACGTGTATTCTGAAATGCTATCAAAAGTCTATAGAATGAAAATCACTGAGCTAGAAGCTGGAGCTAAAGACAAATGAGACAAAGTTCTACCCTCAGAGGGCTGAAACACTCCTAGGGGAGATGAGATTGATGAAGGAGCAATTTCATGCAATCAGGAAGGTCCTAGGTAAGTTGACAAGGAGTTCAGAAGGAAAAGAAACTCCCTTCAGCTAGAAAATCAGGAAAGGATGCTGCAAGGAGGTAGCACAACATGCATATTCCCACTGCAAAGAAGCCACTCTGGGGGACTATACCTTTGTTTTCACTGTACTGCTTCTGCTTAAAAATAGTTTAGGACTATACTTTGGGAAAGGGTCACCAAGGAAAGCAGCGTCATTACTCTAAACTTTCCTTTTATATTCAAAAGTATACTTCCCAGAATGAGATTTCAATATCCCACTTTGAATCATGGATAGAACAACTACACAAAAGATCAACAAGGAAATAGGAGAGTTGAACAACACTGCAAAACAACTATGTTGATTCAAAGTGAATAAAAGTTGTTTGTTTGTTTGTTTGTTTGTTTGTTTTAATTTTAGACAGAAGGGAGAAGACTTTCATTTAAGCCCAAGTTAAGATAGCCACCCAGGATACAAAATCTTCACAAAGAACAGACTTCCCTGAGGAAGGAACAGTCAGTGCAGGATTACATATGTTTTTTTCACACGAAGCGTCATAAATCATCATGGCCAATGACATTCCAGAAAGTTATAGACTTTATTTCATGTCTTGGTATCTGCAAGACTGTATGACTTTAATCTTATGGAAACCACGGACATGTTTTTCTTTTTCTTTATGTTTGAAATGCTCCTTTTTGGTTATTTTTATTTTTATTTTTTGAAGCTTTCAATTTTTTATTTTTTAAAAAAAAAGTTAGAGAGGGAGGGAGCCAAACCATAAGAGACTCTTAAAAACTGAGAAAAAACTGAGGGTCGATGGGGGGTGGGAGGGAGGGAAAGTGGGTGGTGGGCATTGAGGAGGGCACCTGTTGGGATGAGCACTGGGTGTTGTATGGAAACCAATTTGATAATAAATTTCATATTTAAAACATACTAAAAAATGAAAAAAATGTAAAAAAAAAAAGTGAAATTGACAACACTTAAAAGCCGTCATTCTGACCATTTTAAAATGGACAATCCAGTGGCTTTTATTATAGTCCTGATGTTGCACAACTATTACCACTAAGTCTAAAATATTATTATCATTCTGAGAAGAAATCCCATATCTCAATTCCTCCCACGCCAATTCCCTGGCAACCACTAGTCTACTTATGTCTCTTGGTTCTGCCTGTTCTGGAGATTTCATATAAATGCAATTATACAAGACATGGACTTTTGCTTTTTTCACTTAGCACAATGTTCTTGAAGTTCATCTACACATGTGACAGTACTGCATGCCTTTTGATGACTAGACAATATCCCCTTGTACGGTTTTACCACCTTTGATGTATCTGGTCACCAGTTGATGAACAATTGGGTTGTTTCCACATTTCAGGAATTGTGAATAGTGCTCCTATGAACATTTATATACAGGTTTTTGTGGGAATATATGTCTCAATTCTCTTGGGTTTATACCTTGGAATGAAATTGCTGTGCCACATGGCAACTCCATTTTTAACTTATTAAGAAATTGCCAAACTGTTTTCCAGAGTAGCTGTACCATTTCACATTTCCACAAGCAGTGTTTGAAAGTTCTGATTTCTCTACATCTTTGCCAACGTTGATTTTTTTCCTTCCAACATTTTATTTAAAATTCGTTTAATGTTTATTTATTTTTGATAGAGAGAGAGAGAGACAGAGCATGAGCGGGGGAGGGGCAGAGAGAGAGGGAGACACAGAATCCCAAGCAGGCTCCAGGCTCTGAGCTGTCAGCACAGAGCCTGACGCGGGGCTCGAACTCACAGACCACGAGTTCGTGACCTGAGCCAAAGTTGGACGCTCAACCGACTGAGCCACCCAGGCGCCCCTCCTTCCAAGATTTTATTTAAATCCAACTTAGTTAACACGTAGTGTACGACTGCTTGCAGGAGTAGAATTTAGTGATTCATCCCTTACACATAACACCCAGCGGTCATCACAAGTGGGCTCCTTAATGCCCATCAGCCATTTAGCCCATCCCCCCAACCACTTCCCATCCACCAATACTCAGTTTGTTCTCTATAGTTAGAAGTCTCTCAGGGTTTGCCTCCCTCGCTGTTTTTATCTTATTTTTCCTTCCCTTCCCCTACGCTCCTCTGTTTTATTTCTTATATTCCACATGTGAGTGAAATCCTATATTTGTCTTTCTCTGACTGACTTATTTTAATTATTTCACTTATGAACTAGTTCATAAACTAGCTCCATCCATGTCTTTGCAAATGACAAGATTTCATTCTTTCTGTAGTCTGAGTAATATTCCATTATATACATATACACTGATTCTTCATTATCCGTTCATTGTTCAATGGCCATTTGGGCTCCTTCCATACTTTGGCTCTTGAGGCACTGCTGCTATAAACATCGGGGTGCATGTATCCTTTTGAATTGGTATTTTTGTATTCTTTGGGTGAATACCTAGTACTGCAATTGCTGAATTGTAGGGCAGTTCTATTGTTAACTTTTTAAAAATGTTCATTTGAGAATGAGTGTATGTGATTGGGGGCAGGGGCAGACAGAGAGGGGTGAGAGAGAGAATCCCAAGCAGGATCAATGCTGTCAGCGTGGAACCTGAGGCAGGGCTCAATCTCATGAACCATGAGATAAAGACCTTAGCTGAAATCAAGAGTTGAACGCTTAACTGAATGAGCCACCCAGGCGCTCCTATTTTAACTCTTTGAGGACCTTCCATACTGTTTTCAAGAATGGCTGCAGCAGTTTGCATTTCCACCAACAGTGCAAGAGGGTTCTTCTTTCTCTACACCCTTGCCAACACTCGTTGTTTCTTGTGCTCTGGCAACCATCAGTTTTGAACAGGGACTCTTTTTATAGTCCTTAAGATATTTCCATCTGAGACACAAAAGACAAAGGTGGGAGGTGTGGCCAAGGCCCACACTGGTACACCAGATGCTTTTCTTTTTTTTTTTTTTTTTTTTAATTTTTTTTTTCAACGTTTTTTTATTTTTATTTTTGGGACAGAGAGAGACAGAGCATGAACGGGGGAGGGGCAGAGAGAGAGGGAGACACAGAATCGGAAACAGGCTCCAGGCTCCGAGCCATCAGCCCAGAGCCCGACGCGGGGCTCGAACTCACGGACCGCGAGATCGTGACCTGGCTGAAGTCGGACGCTTAACCGACTGCGCCACCCAGGCGCCCCGATGCTTTTCCAAAACCAATACGCCTGTAATAGGGTATGTAAGGTTTAGTACAAAGACAGACATTGTCATCATCAGTTGCTCCCAGAAATATTCTAATTCTCCAAGCTTGTGAAATCAAGGGAAGCCTCTGCTTGACATAACCATAGAACAGCCTGCGGCAGAGAGATGTACCCTGCATGTGCCAGTCACATAATAGTCCCCAAATATGTGATAAATGGATGGAAGAAACACTATCGAACAACCAGAAGAAAAGAGGAAGGAATGTTTGTGTCCAGTGCAAATCCAGGAATCCACAGCAGTGGCTATTTTCACACAAGAGGCACCAACATAGAGGAAGTTTCCACAACCCCTTTGCATCACACAGTTTCAAAATCAGGCTGTCTTTCAAAGAGCAATTAATCTGACACCTACCCGTGTAAATTATTGACTGCTTGAGAGGAAAAGGTAATGGCAACAATGCTCAGAGGGCTCAGAGTCGATTACTACCAAAGCTGCTATTTGGTTGCTGGCCCAACGGAGAGGTGATAGCCTAGAAGGCTAGTGTTGAAAGAGATCTCATGTGCCTTCCAGGATGGTTAAGGTAATGGTGTCTCCTTTAAAGATATGATTGAAGCCTTCTCGTTTGCCATTTTCAGGAATCACCTTTATGCCTGGAACCCTTCAGCTGACTGTCAAGGGCATATTCTATCAATCATACACATCTAAGTCCCAGTGCATGGTAGTCAGTGAGGCTATGGCCCCACTTGTGAACCTTGTTGTGTCCAACTATGCCCCCTTGAAGACCAATCTCTTGGTATCAGATAAGAGCTATGATGGGTGGTTAAATTTCAAGGAGTTGATTCACTGAATGGGCACTAAAAACAAGATGTTGAAATAAAGAAAATGTCTATTTTGGAAGATGAGATGATGTGTGAGACGTGTTAATGTAACTTGGGTGGTGTAAAAGGAGACACAGGGAAGCTGGACAGCAATTTCTAATCCTGCATCCAGAGTACTCCCCTACACAAGATTTATGAACTGTCTTGTTAGTTCTCAGTCTGAGTGGAAGGTCACATCTCCTGATTCATACCTAAGTATTCCTTCTGGGAGACAACCAATAAATAGCTGATAAAAATATGAAGGATCAGGAAACATATGAAAAACAAGGAACACTCATCCTCCCCAGTAAGTGGGAGAAATACTTATTAGAACAATGGGATGATGCCACATCCACCCTCAGGTAAGCCAAAACTTGAGTTTGATCGCTATAAATGTGGTCTCTAGATGTAGACCCTGCGCTTGTCTCATCCTGGAAATGCAGTTAGATCAGCACCAAATCATTCTGAACAGCTAGCAAAGAGATTTGAACATTAAGACAATAATCTGCATCACTTGAGCCACAGAACATGGCAGGTATGTGGTGTGGATAGGTGAACTGCTGGAGAGAAAAGCCGGGGAGGGGAGGGAGCTGTTTGTGGAGAGAGAGGACAGAGAAAAGGAAAGGGGGAGAGTGCAGCCCACTGGGATGGTGCAAGAAAAGCACTCCCCTGAATGTAGCTGGAGAGAAAGAGAGAGAAAGTGAAAACACTTGCAGGGGACTGGACAGGAAATCTGTGAAACCACACGAAAAAATTTGGAAAGACCAGGGATATCTGGAGATTAAAGAACATCCTACTATAGAATGAATGGGTTAACCAAGAAAATAAAGAGGAAATATAAAAGTACATGGAAGCCAATGAAAATGAAAACATGACAGCCCCAAACCTCTGGAATGCAAGAAAGGCAGTCATAAGAGCAAGTATGTAGCAATCCAGGCCTTCTTAAAGAAGGAAGAAGGCCTCAAATACACAATGTAACCTTACACCTAAAGGAGCTGGAGAAATAAGAGCAAATAAAGCCCAAAACCAGCTGAAGAAGGGAAATAATAAATATTAGGGCAGAAATCAATGATATTGAAATTTTCAAAAAAGAAGTAGAACCGATCAACTAATCCAGAAGAGGGTCCTTTGAAAGAATTAACAAAATAGATACACCCCTAGCCAGACGGATCAAAAAGAAAAAGGAAAGGACCCAAATAAATAAAATCATGAACGAAAGAGGAGATATCACAACAAACGCCACATAAATACAAACAATAAGAGGAGAATACTATGAGCAATTATATGCCAACAAATTGGGCAATCTGGAAGAAATGGAAAAATTCCTAGAAACATATAAACGACCAAAACTGAAACAGGAAGAAAGAGAAAACCTGAACAGACCCATCACCAGGAAAGAAATTGAGTCTGTAATCAAAAATCTCCCAACAAAGAGTCCAGGGCCAGATGGCTTTCCAGAGGAATTCTACCCAACATTTAAAGAAGAGTTACCACCTATTCCTTTGAAGGTGTTCAAAGGTGGCCAGACACAGTGGTTCCCAACTGTTGTGTTCGAGGTGGCACTCTTCGCTCCCACTCACATTCATAAAATTTGTATGGAACCAGAGAAGACTCTGAATAGCCAAAGAAATCTTGAAAAGAAAACAAAAGCTAGAGGCATCACAATTCTGGATTTCTAGCTGCATTACAAAGCTGTAATCATCAAGACACTATGGTACTGGCACAAGAACAGAATAGAGAATGGAACAGATTAGAGAACCCAGAAAGGGACCCACAAACCTATGGCCAACTAATCTTTGACAAAGCAGGAAGGAATATCCAATGGAATAAAGACAGTCTCTTCAGCAAGTGGTGCTGGGAAAACTGGACGGTGACATGCAGAAGAATGAACCTGCACCACATTCTTACACCATACACAAAAATCAACTCAAAATGCATGAAAGACCTAATGTAAGACAGGAAGCCATCAAAATCCTCAAGGGGAAAGCAGGCAAAAACCTCTTTGATCTTGGCCGCAGCAACTTCTTACTCAACACGTCTCTGCAGGCAAGGGAAACAAAAGCAAAAACGAACTATTGGGACATCATCAAGGTAAACACTTTTGAACGGCGAGGGAAACAAACAATCAGCAAACTAAAAGGCAACTGATAGAATGGTAAAAGATACTTACAAAAGACATATCAGATAAAAAGGTGAGTATCCAACACCTATAAAAAACTTATAAAGGGCAACACCTAACAAACAAATAATGCAATGAAGAAATGGGCAAAAGACAGGAATAGACGTTTTTGTAAAGAAGATATCCAGATGGCTAACAGAAAGAAAAAAGATGCTCAACATTACTCATCATCAGAGAAATACAAATCCAAACCACACACCTCACACCTGTCAGAAGGGCTAAAATTAACAACTCAGGCAACACATGATGTTGGTGAGCATGCATAGAAAAGGAACCCTTTTGCATTGCTGGTGGAAATAAAAACTGGTGCACCCACTCTGGAAAACAGTATGAAGGATCCTAAAAAAAAATAAATTAAAAACAGAACCACCCTACGACGCAGCAATTGCACTACTAGGTATTTATCCAAAGGCTACAGGACTGTGATTCGAAGGGTCACCAGCACCTCAATGTTCATAGCAGCACTACCAACAATAGGCAAAGTATGAAAAGATCCCAAATATCCACCGGCTGATGAATGGATAAAGAACATGTGGTATATATACACAGTGGAATATTACTCCGTGATCAGAAAGAATGAAATCTTGCCATTTGCAACAAAGTGGTTGGAACTACAGTGTATTATGCTAAGTCAAAGAAGACAAAGACAAATATCACATGATTTCACTCATATGCAGAATTTATGAAACAAAACAGATGAACAGAAGGGAAGGGAAGAAAAAATAATATTAAAACAGAGAGGAAGACAAAGTGTAAGAAGCTCTTAAATACAGAGGGAAAAAAGGAGGGTTGCAGGTTGGGTGTTGAGTGGGAAGATGGGCTAAATGAGTGAGGGGAATTAAGAAGGACACTTGTTGGGATGAGCACTGGGTGCTATATGTAAGTGATGAATCACTAAGTTCTATTCCTGAAATTAAAATAAAAAAGAGTATGTGTAATGTTTCAAAATTTGAAAAAAATTCAAATCAACAACTCCATACCTTTTAAAACATTATTTGTAATAAGAAATACATTGTACATTGCAACCCAGTACATAGATACAGAGCAAAGAAAAGTTAACAAATATTTATTCTAGCAAACAATACATTCTGATAGTTTTCATTCTGCTTCGTTTGTTTTCAGTGCCATGGGCAACCTATGGAAATGTCCAGCAATAGGGAAGTCAAGATAGCTAATGTGCTATAATTTAAAAAGAAGATGCAGGTCTTTTATTTGTCACATAAAAATATCACAACAATTACTTACTAAGAGAAAAAAGCAGGGTATGAATGAATATACATATTGTCCTATTTGCTGAAAAACAGGTTGAAAGGAAACATATGCCACAGGGATTAACACTTCCTTCTTTTCTTTTGTAACCAGTTGCAGCTTTTCTGAATGTTACAATCAGGACATAAAGCTATACAGCTACTATTGACTGAGCATTCACTGTGCATGCCAGGCCCTGGACTCAAAGATTTACATGTTTTATTATTTCATTTAATCCCCTTCAAACCTCAGATCATGTAACCATCCATCTTACGGAGCAGAAATGGAGGCTCCGAGACTCCAAGTAATTGCCTGCGGTAGGGGTTAATAAAAGGATGGAGCTGGAACTGAAATTCACGTGTATTTGACAACAGACATCATGCTTCCAATGTTAGGCTGTGCTGCCTGCCTCATAGAGAGGAGAACGGAGGATGCATACCAGTTAGGATGGGCTAGATGTTATTGTGGGTAACAAATGGCCTGAAGACTTAATGGCTTATAATAACGGAAGTCTCTTCCTTGCTCAAGCCACATGTCCACCATGGTCCTCCTGGGGCCAGGATAAAAGAGCACCCACCATAGGTAACTACCAGGTGCCATAAGAGATGGACAGAGAGGTGGCCAGACACAGTTGTTCCCAACTGTTGTGTTCGAGGTGCCACTCTTCGCTCCCACTCACATTTCACTGGTCAGAGCATGTCACAGGGCTGCATCCAGCTTACTGGGTCACAGGACAATGTGACATTCTTTGTGGAGCCTAGTGAGGCCACCACATGCTACCAACCTGTCTGGGGGACTGGGCAGGGACAAAGGCGAGGCATGGGTCATTGGTAGGAAATGACAACAGGACTCATTCGGGATGGGTTTGCTTCATCCTCAACCAGGTGAAATTTGTCCCAGAGTTGCCCAAAAACATCACTGGTAAGATTAAAGAAGTGAACTTTGGAAAAAGGAGTTTGGTCACATGTAATCAGCAAAACACCCAGAAACCACTCTGTGATCTTGACCAAATCCCTGACTGCCTCAGTTTCCCCACTATGGGGAGGATGAGGACGGAGGGTTGGGCGTTGTTTTGTAAGAGCATCAGGAGTGCCCACGGTCCAGCATTTCTGTTCTTTTAAATTAATATCAGTTATTCTCCTTCCTCCAAATCCCTGGGTGAGTGCTCCGAATGTGGCCTGCGTAAGAAAACACTGACCTCAGGCTCCAAGGTGACCTCGTGTTGTGCTTTTATCCTGTGAATGAACTGGCCCTAAATGCTCTCCCTCCATAATTCTCCCCAAGTCCCATCAGAGAAGATTCCAGGGCTAGATTCTCCCTCCTGGTTCCAGGGGCCCTGGGTGACTCCTTATGCCCATTCAACAGCTAGGACACAGAGGTCATGGGGGACACTCCTGTGGCCCCAGGTGCCCATCCCTGCCTGGCTTGCCCACGCCCTGCTGGAGGGTGATGCCAGGGCAAGAGACAGTGAGGTGGCTGGGGCAGGGGTAAGAGCCGAGGGCAGCCAGCGTGGTGATTCCCCTTGCTTGCAAGACCATGGCTCATTGCTCCATCCATCATCCCAGGGATCTGCTGCCCCTGCTGCCTCTGGATGCTGCTGCTGCTGCTGCTTCCCAGCCCCAGCCTGTACCAGCACAGGTGAGTGAGGGATGTGCCCTTTGGGGACTCACGAGTCCTGTAGGACTCCTCCAGCTCTTTCCTGGGGTGCCCAATCCTGCATTCCTTCCATGGGGCCCAGGAGCTCTGTTTCCCTGGGCCTCCCTAGGGGCCCCCGCTCACTCACCTCTCCCAGGGCCCAGGAAGCCCTTATCCTCACCAGGGTCTAGGAGCCCTCCCCATACTTAATAACCCCTCCTTCCACCTGGAGCCCTCCCAGCCGCTGGCATGTGGTCCTGTGAGTTGAACTTTCACTTCATCCACCCTTGGGGACTGAGATGGCAACACAAGGCGGGGACACTGGAGGACAGGAGAAAAATGGACAGAGGGAGCTGAGCCTGAGGTTGAGGGCAGCACAGATTGTCTCCTGCTCACCCACCCCAGGACTCATCCTTGAAGGGTCTCCTCTGCAGCTGCTCATTCCTAGGGGTACACACATACACACTCACAGAAACAAACAGACACCATAAGCACAGAGACAAACAGGCATGGAATCACCCGCAGCCTCATCTGGGTACTCGGGTATGGGACTCATGGACAGGCTCACACACAGACCCACGCTGCAGACATAGTCAGTGACACACTGAGGGGAGCATACTCACCCACACAGACACACACACGCAGGGCCACGTGTAATAGCCCCATAAAGCAAACGCTACACAGGCTAAACACACACACACAGAAAACACACACACACAGGTATGATCAAGAACACCCAAAGGGGCCTCAGAATCACATGCACAACCAATACACACACAGACATGAAACACAGATACACACAGACACTCCCACCACAGGGACCCGTGTCCCTGGAAGATAAAGATGATACAGTCACAGACACAGAGGTCTGCACAGCGGATACATACTCATTCAGAGACAGACACAGATACACATACATACAAACAAACCCAAGTGAAAAACGTGAAAACAACGAAATAACGAGAAACTCATGTCCACAGTCAATAGACCCACAGAAACAGAACTCACACGAACAGGTGCATAACATAAATTTAGACACACATACGCACACTCCATATAACTCTGGCACTCCACTGGAGGCCAGCACAGGCAGACAAAATACACAGACCCTGGCATGACCTATCCCATCTAAGTTGTCATGGAAGGGGGTGTTTTCCTGGTTCCAACCCGGTGCTGGGCACCCTGCGTCAGTGGCCTATGGAAGGCTGTGTCCAGGCCTGGATTCCAGGGAGTGGCCAGGGTAGTGTGGCCATGGGGACAGGAGCACAGAGTAGGGACAGGGTACACTTAGCGTGGGGGTGTTGCATGGGGCTAGGTCAAGTGAGGGAGACAGGTGAGCCTCCCAAGGACCCTTCTACCTGTTTCTGTACCACCTGAGGTGCGGTGGTACCCGCATAGACCCCTAAAGACTCCTATCTATACATCCTCAGTACCTCTGACGCCTTCTCCTACCCTTGCTGTCAAGGAGCAAAGAGTACCCCCTTGGACTTAACACCTCCCACTTCAGAGTTCCAGCCACAGCCCCAGGTAAAAATTGACAATGGGGAACAAAGTGATTGACACTTTAGTGGCCCCAGGTGAAATATACATGGTGTTTAAACTACATTTGTTGGCTTAATGAAAATGGACGTGTCTTTGGAGTTGTCAGCATCAAATATAAAACTTTTATTCTATGAAGGTGTGCAGAAAGTCAAATAAGCTTGTGTTATTTCTGTGGCAATTTGTTAGCAAAAAGAGGACTTAAAATGATTCTGAATTTTGTCTGTCTCAAAGTTTTCTTGGATAATTGTTAAGATAGCTTTCAAAGTCTTTAACTTGAAAGTTTTGGTTAAATGATAAATAGAACTGGATCCATTGGCCATCTAGGCCTTTTCCAAATAGGACTGAGTGCTGTAGCACTGATTACTGAATGTAGATTTGTACTTTTGGCTTCTTATTACAGAAAGCTGAGGATATTTGGGTCTGTTGGAAATATGATTTGTGCTTTATTAAAAGATTGTACTACGGAAACCATGTTTTTTAATTATAAAATGTAGTTTTATGAATTTTAGATCTAGAAGAATTCTGGTATAAGAGTTCACAATTGGTTACTACTTAGTTTTCACTGGAGACTAAGGTTTCTAAGAGTTAAAATTCTTCTGCTAAACGTAAATAAGACTGATGGAAATAAGGAAAGTAATTCTGCATGTAAAAAAAGAAAGAGATGTGTAAGGAAGATGTGATGAATGGGAATACATTTTTGTTGAGGTAAAAGAAAGTAATTTTCTCCTAAAATGAGATTGGTTGTTTGGAAAGAAATGGCTTGGGACAAAATCTGAGTGCGAAAGAAAGTTGTAGAAAGTTTGTGAAGGGTAGTCTTTGGACAATAATTTTATATGTCATCAGCACAGACTAACATTGAAATGAATGGACTTTCTTTATTTCGTATTTGAGAGAGACAGTATGTGCACATATGGGGGAGGGGCAGAGAGAGAGAATCTCAAGCAGGCTCCACACTTAGTGCATAGCCTGACTCGGGGTTTGATCCCATGACCTGAGCCAAAATCAAGAGTGGGATGCTCAAGCAACTGCACTCCACAGGCACCCCAAAATGAACGGATTCTAGAGGTACACTGTTAGAAGATTACAATTCTGCTTTCTCTCTGCTAAAAAAAGACAACGTTTTCTTGGATTGTTAGTTTGCACTTGGTAAGAAAACATAAATCTTGTTTTCTCTTTTGTTTTGCTTGCCCAGAAAACCAAAGGTTCTCTGTTTTGCCTTTAGCAGGTCTTTGGTTTGTTAAGAAAATTAAAACTTCACAATGTTAAAGGAGCTAAGATTTACTAACAAGTATAGTACCCTATCTACTGGCCTTTGGAATCTCTTGTCACCTTGGTTAAATAAATAAGTTTTAAGTTTTATAATGATCCATAATCCTATTTAGGCATGAACATTAAAACTTTCCCAAGATTTAAATAGTAAATGAAGTCTTTTTTGACCAACTAGGCTTGTTTATTTCGTATGTTAAGATGCTTGGAACGCACAAACAAATAATGATAAACTTAAGCTTGTATTGCTTGGATCAATGCTATAACGGTTCATATAGGGAGAAAGATAGATAGGGACAGATATAGATATGAAATTCCTGAAGTTTTAATATCCCTTGATATTCTGATTATCGAAGCGTTCTGTGTCACAGAAATAACTGAATTTTCTTGTCAGCTGTATTATGGTCTTTTGTCATTTGCAAAATGTGTTTCATCTTCAAGCAAATTCATGCAAAGGACTTCTTTTTAAACAAATGCAGGTTTTTGATACCTTTAAAACCATAAAACTGGGATACCTGAGTGACTCAGTTAAGCATCAGATTCTTGATTTTGACTCAGGTCACCATCTCATGGTTTATGAGACTGAGCCCCTTGTTGGGCTCTACACTGACAGTGTGGAGCCTGCTTGGGATTCTCCTTCTCCCTGTCCCTTCCCCACTCATGCTGCCTCTGTCTCTCTCAAACAAATAAATAAACTTAAAAAAAATCATAAAGCCGAAATGGGTAAGAATTTCCAGAACTAACGAAAGCTACATTCAAACTGAGCAAGAATTAGTAACATGGAACTAAATGAACAGAAGAAAATGATTATAATTTTCATGACTCTTGTTTGAAATGTTACTTGTTCTCTGATGTTTACTCTGCCAGATTAAGGAAACTCTCTTAACATGAGTCTCTATTACTTACAGAAACATGGTAATACATTCATTTGTGAACAAATTGATGCATCTAACTTTCCTCCCTACCTCAACCCTCTGAAATTCAAAAGTTCTTTCTTACAAGGTAATTACAGTTGTTTTCCTAAGTTCACTAAGAATCTGTTCTCCTTGTAACAGGACACTATTGAAACTATTGGTTATTTTACCAAAGCTTTGACTGGAATGTCATGTTTCAGAGGGACATACATAGACTCAGATATGACCATACAGCTTTAAGGAACTGAGGTTGCCTTTATGAAACATAAAGCCAGGGGACGCCTGGATGGCACAGTCAGTTAAGCGTCTGACATCAGCTCAGGTCCTGACCTCATAGTTCG
Source organism: Panthera onca (assembly GCF_046562875.1). Taxonomy (NCBI): domain Eukaryota; kingdom Metazoa; phylum Chordata; class Mammalia; order Carnivora; family Felidae; genus Panthera; species Panthera onca. The sequence continues at coordinate 36,760,559 of NC_138340.1, read as the reverse complement.
TGGGTTCGAGCCCCGTATCAGACTCTGCACTGATAGCACAAAGCCTGCTAAGATCCTTTGTCTCCCTCTCTCTGACCCTCCCCCACTCATCCCCCTCTCTCTTTCTCTCTCCAAAATAAACACACATTTAAAGAAATGAAAAGTAAGCCAGGAAAGCCCTTTGGAACTGTTGGCCTGATACCTTGCTTACAGGTTTCCCAGCAGCCTTACCAGGAGTGTCAGGAATATCGCTTCCCGGAAGGTACAGGGACCTCAGGATATTTGGGGGACCTTGAGAAGAGGAATTCACCCACACCTACAGGTATTGCAGGCATGTCTGATGGCAAGTATTTGGCTTGGCTTCTGGCCTGGCTCGGACAAGTTTTCTCCCACTTGCCCGTGATTCCTCATAATTAGGATATTGTTGAAGTTAGACATCAAACAAAGAGGGCTTCTTGATGGTTTGATCCCTTAGCCATATATGCCCCAGGGGCCACCTCTATTGATATAAAATTACAAATAGAGGCTTTAGCCAAGCATAAACTAGTCATCTTTAAACAGACCCAGCTCAGTTTAAAAAGTGGCCCTCCAAAACCGAATGGCCCTTGATATCCTGACCGCAGACCAAGGAGACACCTATGCTTCATTAAAGCAGAGTGCTATGTATCCACTCCAGGTTATCCAGAAATATTACTCCAGAATTATGGCAGGGTTACCAACTGATATGTGTACTCAAATTAAGGCTATACAAAAATACTTCCTTCTCTTTAAAAGACTGGTTAAGCCCTGCTTCTTCAGGACAACGGTGGTCAACTATAAAGGGTCTCTTTTTTGGACTTCTCATTCTTATACCCATTCTTATAGCCATATTAATTCTTAGAGCCATTCTTATAGCCATATTAATACTCATACATTGCCTTTTCCAACATTTCTCTGCTTGGTGCCAAGACTCCATCACTACAATAACTTCAGGTTGACAAATGATCCTTACCACCACACACATACTTCTTCGGGATCCACATTGGACTCAAATGCCTCCACTTTTCTAAATCCACTATACATTCCTGAGTAATCAATGTTGACCCATGACGTAGGGACATCTCTCCATCTCTATTCAGCAAGAAGAAGTTACAGAAGATGAGGCCTTCCCTCTGCCTTCAACAACCTTAAAGATTTAAGGTTCAGAATTGTTCAGGGGGCGGCGGGGGGCGAGGTGCCTGGGTCCTTCAGTCAGTTAAGACTCTGACTCTTGATTTCAGCTCAGGTCATGATCTCATGGGTCATGAGTTCAACCCCACATCAGGCTTAGCAATATGAGAGTGGATGCTGCTTGGGATTCTCTCTCTCCCTCCCTCTCTGCCCCTCTCCTGCTCACTCTATGTTTCTCTCAAAGTAAAGAAACTTAAAAAATTATTCATGGGGGAAATCAGGAGGAGCACAAAGGCAAGAGAATCATAGTCAAGATTAAATTCTCTCACATTCTGCAGCCCACTGAAAAATCCCCGAGACATGCGGAGTGTGACCCTGCTCAAGGCATTAATGGCACTAAATATTGATGATTTCCTAGAGACTGAAAGCAACCCTGTCTTCACAACAGCCAGACCTCCGGGATCCCATGAGTCTTTTTAACATGCACAAATCCCTTTAGAGATAGGTTACCTCTAGCCTCTCCACCCCCAAACTTAAAAGTATACAGTTAATTGCTCCTCACTTTCCCAGTGCAGCTCTTTCTTCCAACTGGTCCTGTCCCCATGCTGAAATGAAAACACCTCTTCGCACCATAAAATGTAACAAGAATTCATTCTTGACCGTTGGGCTTGATGATCCTGCATCCCACAGAGATGGTGATGTTAATGTGCACAGGTGCTCAGTACATGGCTTTCTCTTGTCCTCACCACAGTTATGGACACAGGCATGTACATACCAGTCTAGGTCACACAGCTGGTAAGCAGCACAGCTGGATCTCAAACTCTAGGCTCCTGGTCCTGCCCCTAGGAGCCACAAAGGGCTCCCCAGATGGGAAGCTGACACTGGCTTTGGGGACACTACCTCGCCTCCATGAATCATCTCACCTTTTCAAGGCCCCCAACTCTGTTCAAGGCTGCATCTTTCCCTGCTCTCTGCTCCACTTATAACTGGGGTGACCCTGGCCACCTGCTAGGCCCTCCCTGCCCAGAACACCTGGGGCCGTCAACCATCTGGGTGTTGTCCCAGGGCTCCCGGGAGAGAAGCTAATGAACTATTTCTCTTAAAATGCTCTCCTCCCTGTGCTGATTCATAGGGGCACATGTACAGCAGCACTTTCAATAATAATTTCAACAAATTATGGAAAGAGCCTAAATGTCCATCAACTGATGAATAGATAAAGAAGATGTGGTATATATATACAATGGAATACTAGTTGGCAATGACAAAGAATAAAATCCTGCCATGTGTCACAATGTGGATGGAACTGGAGTGTATTATGCCAAGTGAAATAAGTCAGTCAGAAAAAGACAGATATCAAACGTTTTCACTCATATGTGCAACTTGAGAAACTTAATGGAGGACCATGGGGGGAGGGAAGGGGAAAAAGTAGTTTCGAACAGAAGGGAAGGCAAAGTATAAGAGACTCTTGAATGCAGAGAACTGAGGGTTGATGCAGGGGTAGGGGGAAATGAGTGATGGGCATCGAGGAGGGCACTTGTTGGGATGAGCACTGGGTGTTGTATATAAACGATGAATCACGGAATCTGCCCCCAAACAAAGAGCACACTATATACACTGTATGTTCGCGAACTTGACAATAATTTCAAAAAAAAAAAAAGAGTCAACTATGAATATCAGCAGCCAGACAGTTGCCAGATGTTTCAAGAATACCCACGAGGGAGGATGTTTACATTCATGCCAGTATGGCTTGTCTTTTGTGTGTTCGATACCCATGATCATTGTGCTGACAGACCCTGCTCTCTTTCAGACAGTGGCCACTCAAAGACGTGTACATTTCCCACCAGCACGCATTTTAGTGACCTCATTTCTGAGAGCTGAAGAAACAAATGTTACACATTTTGGAGGCTACTTTCTGGAGAGGTTCATTCGCACAAAATTAAAGCTTCATATGTGAATTCATGTGAATTGCATTGTGGGTGTATTTGCTCCTACAGTGCTGGTTAGTCTAGTTTTTGTAAAATGATATGTGTTCTTTTGGGGACCATATGCTGGACTTTAGCATTCTTTTAGAAATTAATTTTCATAGTTCTTATTGATTTAGGTGCAATACTGTGAAATAGGAATGTGAATTCCTTTCATTGCCTACTTGGAGCTGTGTATTCAAGGAACTTAAAATCTCCTAGATGTCATCAGCATAGAGATCACCTGATTAGGCAAATCTTTATTTACTTCAGAAATCTGACACTCTGAGCTGTGATTAAGAATCAAAGTAAACATTGAAAGAAAACCTCAATGTTTTTAGAAAGTGAACTAGAAGTATATTTTTTTGGGAATAATAATCCCATGTTTATAATAGTAACTACTCCTCTCTCTCATTTATGTCCCTATCTGTAAACATCTATCCATATAAAATTATCAGTTGTATCTCTAGTACATTTTTCATTGTTACTGTCTCCCATTCTTCCATAAATTTTGGGAGTACTTTTGGAGATATTCCAAAGGAGTTTCTCTAGATACTTTCTCTAGATACTTTACGAATGTACAACAGAAGTCATTGACTTCTTATCTATGTTTAATATTCTTGATTTTTCTATTTTAAGTTGGTTTATAAATTCTTTAGTTATGTTAACTACTTGAAAAATATTAGAATGTGCCGGCCTGCCTACCTTCCTACCTTCCTTCCTTCCTTCATCCTTCCTTTTTTCTTTATTTCAGGATTTAAAAATAATCCCAGTTCTAAACTTCAACGTGGAACCTGGGTTTAAAAAGAAAAAGTCAGGGAAATGACGATTTAGTGCATTTCTAAAAATGTCTGCATTATCAATTTTCAATATTGAATAGGTTGAATGTTCATTTAAGAAAATGTAAATCGATTTGGGGGTCAAAAATAAGCTATATACATTGTGCATTTTAACGGAAATATTTGTGAAGTATCATGACTTAAATAGGAAATTCTAATTTTTCCCTATTTTTTAATCCTGTGAATTCATTATGCAAAATTAAATGATTATTGTAATTTCATTGGATTATTATTTTAGTATTTATCATGAACACTGGGTTTTTTACTAACAATATGTTTTGACAGCAAACTTAATTTTGTTTCTTCCACTCTTAGAACCTCAAGAGTATCAAGGTAAGAATTTAAGCTTTAGTTTTCTTTGGAATATTTTCTCAGTACTGGTGTTTGATATGGGTTTTTTAAATGTTTGTTTCTTTTTGAGCAAGAGAGACAAAGTGCGAGTGGGGGAGGGACAGAAAGAGGGAGACACAGACTCCGAGGTGGGCTCCAGGCTCCCAGCTGTCACCACAGAGCCCGATGTGAGGGTAGAACCCACAAAACATGGGATCATGGCCTGACCCAGAGCTGGACACTCAACCAACTGAGCCACCCAGGCATTCCTTGATGTGCATTTTAATTCAACTAGGGATACATATGGTGATTTCTGATGTCTAATTGGCATGTTAACTCTTGAAAATCTTTCTCTTCCCTGTTTGGGGCCTAAGTGACAATGTGGAGGGGAGTTGCCATCCCTTAAGATACAAGATCACGAGGAGGAACACATCACCAGAGTAGAGGGAATGAAATGAGTGTAATTTTACGTAGAAATGGTTAGGAAACAAGTGATGACATGAGCCTGAGGTGTGGAGTGAGCACTTTGCCATGAGCCGGCTCTTGCTGAAATGTGAAGATAAGAAAACCCTTTTTGAGTCTATCAAGAAGCCTAAGCTTAGAGAAGAAGCCAGATGTTGCCTGGCAGGGTGTGTGTCACAAGAGAGGTTTAAACCAAGGTTTTGAGTCTGAGGTGCAGGGAGCCGTCCATGCCAGGGGAGAACGAGAAGTGAATGTGACACAAATGGGGGAAATGTACTCTGCATGGGCTCCATAGACTGTGGTGATGCTGTGGCGCTGTCTGTTGAGAGCCAGGGTGGCTGCCTGACACTTAGCGAGCCCGCAAAGGCTGATGTTCATCCCTTTGAATGCAGTGGTGGTGGTGGGGAGAAGAGTGATCTCAGGGCATGAGAGCTCTCACAGTGGGCCGGCCAATAGAAGTTTGCACTCTGTGGTCAGATGAGAGAATTAATCCCTGTTAGAGGAGTCTGTTCTAGAGCTTACGTGTGCTATCCACCTGTAATTATTGGGTGCTTCGTGTGTGTTGAATAATATTCCTTTAAGGTTGGAGGGTAATATTCGCATGTCGGGATGAAAAAAGTTTGTCTTCTAGGAATTGCCATTAATCCAGATCCTCCAGCCACTAAGTGTAAAGACCCGTATGTTTGATTCCAAAGACCTTGTCCTCCAGGGCCCCCGGCCTAGGGTTCACGAAAGGCAATCTGTGAGCAGCAGGAAGTCATCCAAGGCCTTTGAGCAGTCAATCAGTCAGCAGCAGTTTGAGTTTTCCTTGTGTGGAATTCCAGATAGCACCTGGGGGTGTGAGTGGCTCAAATCGAGACTAAATGATGTTTTTTTGTTTTTGTTTGTTCCTTTATTTGCTGGTACCTCTCTGTGTACCTTAATAATTGGAGGAGAGAAATGTAAGTTGATAGGATTTGATTTTTCTGTTTCATCTCTGGTGGTGACTATTTAAAGGGACTGAATTTTCCAAGAAGGGTGCTTCCAGATGAGAGAGAAATTAGCAGAAGATATTTTATTGCATTTCTCCATTTCGGACAATATTTTAAATAGGAAGCTCATTGAAATAGGCTTTCTTCGGTTTAAAATGCTGCTGAAACTTGATTTCTTCAGACACACGGGAAAGCTAAACTGTTAGGTACACCCACCTGTCAGATCATGTGTCTGTGCCGCTAAAACACTGGGATTATTCGATATAACTGGTTTGGTAACAACCTCAGAAATTGTTTTTATCTACTTTTAGTTAGTTTACAGCAAACAACTACGAAGATCAATAATTTTAAGAAAGAAAACAAAGAACTTGATGAAGAAATATCCACTTGGGAACAGAAGGTAGCATTGCCCTTTCAAATATTTTGTGTGATTTCATTTTGGTTACTTCCACTCTGGGAGAGCATCCTACTGACCTATTTCATGTGTTCTATAAACAGTCCCAATTGAAGACAAGCTTCACAAATATAAAGAGCTACCTCTCTATTTGTGAAAGGAGTCACACATTAGAAGACAGGTTTATCTAGCATTATGCTTTTTTTTTTTTTTGAATTCTGATTCCTTTTTCATGTTTTATAAAACAATGAATTAAAGAAACGTCTTCAGGAAACTAAGAGAGAAAGGAAGTATCTCTCTGATGAAGCTCTTAAATGGAAGGTAAGAATCCCTTCTTTGCCTAGATTGCATTCTAAAAACACAAGTAAAATAATGAATTATTATTACTCATTCAACAGGGTTTGTTAAAGGAGAACATCAAAAAAGTTGAGCACTTTAATGAAATTTAAAGGACACCCTTCAAAGTGTACATGCTACCTTGCTATCTCAGAGAGAGAGAGGAATGTGAAGAATCAGGAAGTGCTAAGACTTGGCTGCTGAGTTTTACTGTAATTGGGCTTTGGAGAGTTTTTGTTCATTGGGTGAGGCGAGCACAGCTATTAGTTTGCCATTTACCACAGTAGAGAGCGGGCCTCTGGGAGTCCAACCTCCTGCGCAGGGACCTGGAATTTCACTACGACCACCATGATGACTTTTGCCATTTCAAGGACTAGAACTTATCTTTTATGTTCACAACTAATTATCACATCATTCAGCTCTGCCCTCTAAGAAATATAGAAAATTCTCAAAGATAGTTGAGAGATAAAGGGCAACAGCTAAAGTGTATAGTCCCTTCCTTTTTTAAAAAAAATTATTTTTAAATTATTCTTTATTATTATTATTATTATTATTATTATTATTATTATTATTATTTTAGTGAGAGAGGGCATGCAAGTGGGAGAGAGAGGCAGAGGGAAAGAGAGAGAATCTTAAGCAGGATGCACACTCAGCATGGAGCCCAACACAGGGCTAGATACCATGATCCTGGAGTCATGACCTGACCTGAAATCAAGAGTCTGACACTCAACTGACTGAACCACTCAGGTGCCTCATAGTCTCTTCATTTCGTAATGCTGAACTGTGAATTTTCAACATGAATGGGGAAAAAGTGTGTGTGTGTGTGTGTGTGTGTGTGTGTGTATGCACACACACACGTATACAGATGTATATAAATATATATATATTCCAACAAGAAAACCATTTATAAGCTATCTGACATGAACTATTTCCCACCATCTTTATCTTCTCCTAGTTATATTTATGCCTCAAGGTCTTTGTTTATTGCAATGCACAATCCTGTTGTGTTAGGTGCACTCAAATTTTTGTGCGATCATTACTTATGGAAAGTGTTTTCTCATATCTGTCTTACTTAAAAACGCAAGATGAAAATGGTGAATTCGAGCATGTAGAGTTGAGAGTCTTGAGGTCCAATAACTGTCAACTGGAAAGTATCCTGTCAGTTGGGGAGAAATCCCCATATTGGTGACAAGGACTTTGCATTGGAAAGGGAAAGAGTGCCTTCCTGCCTTCACGGTTCTTGCCCTTTTCCTATCCACCAAAAACAAGTCTCAGGTCATGTTCACACTTAGAAAGAAAATCCATGTTTTTACAGAAAATAAAAAGGCCCTGGAAGACAAGTGTAATGCACTGAGGTCTGTGAAAGCAACCAAAGAAGGAAAAGTCAAACAGCTGAAGGACAAAGCCGGCATCCTTGAAGAATTCTGTGAAGGAAGAAAAGTGGCTATAGAAGAGTAAAGTGTTCATGTGAGAACTATCACAGGTACTGTTTTATGAATGAATGTGGCAGCCAGTAGAGATAATTAAATTTCTTTTGGAACTGGGTCCAGAGTATTTTTGGCAAATGCATTCAGAACTGTGCCTGTCCTTCTTACCTTGCTTTCTGTCACCCGCATTTTCCTTTCTGTCCTAAGTGCTTGTCACACATTGTGTCATGTATTTGGGGTGGAAGAGGGAAGGTATCAGCAATAATAACATTGATGTCTGGATCTGCTTGGGATCCATTTACATTGGCGCATGGGTTTCAGTCCCATCACGTTGTCTTGTCATCCAGGAATTAGGTCATTTTTGTTCAGGACCACACGTGGGTCAAGAATGTGTAGGGAAAAAATCAATGATCTTGCTGCAGAAACCACAGAAATTTATTTCTGGAAAGTGGGTAGGGGCGCCAGTAGTACTGGATCCCTGCATCAGTTCTGCTAGTGAGATTGTTCACAGCACCAATCCCTAAGGAAGCTGAGTTATTTCCTGTCCCCCGATTTTTTAAGTGCAACTCCTCTGAGTCTTGACCAAAGCCCGCAGCTTCACTAGGGCTCATCTTTGCTGGCCGCCTCTGAACTAAACACGTTTCCTTCTAAGTCCGTGCCCATAAAGTTGTTCAGCTATTTTGCAGTTCAGTTGTCTGTCCCCAAGTTCATTGATGAGTCCTGGGGAGATTGGTTCCCACTGCCAGGCTGGCATTGTCCTGGGCTTCCTTCTTCTCCATCTTGGTCACATGTGTCTTCATGGGGTCATTAGAAATTTGGTGCATTCGCTCACATGTTTCCTCCTTTGTACAGTATTTCCTTTTGTTCTCACGAGGAGATCAGGGCCTTTAGAGTCCCTCACTCACATTGAAAAGGTAATACTTCCTTCTCTTCCCTGGAGACTCAGCTTCTGTTAGTCCTTCCCACACCTGGGGTGGAGCCTGCTCTGTCTCACTGGCATCTTGTTTTTATCATTTCTAAGCTCGTTTGGGGAGCACGTACAGCACCCTGGCCACCTTTCTATTTTCAATCCCTTACAACAGAACCACTACATTCCAGCCACTCCAGAAAGCATTTGTTGAAGGACTGCCTGAGATGCCGGAAGGCAATGCATGTGCCTTTCTCTGTCTAGAGGTTTTGTGTCAGTTTCTAGGAGTCTTTCAGTTTTGCATGTGACTCTTGAATACATCCAGTACCAAGTTGAAACCCTTTAAAGCAACACCATGAACAAAATAGTCCGAGGGCAACACAGCAAACCAGCCTTTCTAAGCATTTCCCACTGCTGCCTTCACTGTCAATGAACTGAGTCTTGTTCAAGTAGATTGGCTCCAGGAAGTTGATAGTTTTCCATCTGAAATCTGTTTCCTGGAGATAAACCCAGACTGTGTGACAGTTCATATCAGGTTCTACTTCAGGAGATGTTGCTGCTCTAAGATTGGCCTTTTCCTCCACCAGGATATGTGAAGGTGGACGCAGGGGTTGTACTTCTGACTCTAGCGATGTCTGGGAGTGAGCTGCAATGGTGGGGAAGCCATATCCTGGAAGGTCGTCTTTCAGGGTGATTGTCTGTGTCAGGGTACAACTTCTGGACTGAGAATCAGTGAGACTAGTGATGATCCCTTGCTTCATCCTAATGGGTATGGGTGGTCACACAAGGTTTTTGACACTGAACTGAAATGAGCCTTCACCATTTCAAACAAAAGACCAGCTCTGGGAAGGCACAAAGTGCAATGTTATTTGATGACTTTATGATGAAGGAGAGGACACAGGTCTGAGAGCAGAGACATGGCAGCAGACAGAGGTTGAATTTTCTTTAACTTAAATGGGGTGTTCAGTTCATTTCTCTGACTGTGTTGTCAGTCTGTGCATTTATGGGCGAGGTGGGGGAAGGGATATTTGCATCTAGGCCTTCAAGAGTGCTGGGAGGTACAAAGGCAGAATTTGTGGACCTTGGCTCCTGGACTGTGTATATGTCTTTCCCATCTTAGGAAGCTGAAAATGACACAGTGTGAACTGGCAGCAAAGAAGAATCAGCTGGCAGCTGCAGGGAAAATGTGAAAATAGCTATGAAAGAAATAAACAAGTACAAGTGAGTTCAGCTACTAATTACCAGCAGCTCATGAAACCTCTCTTCATTTTTTTTTTTGTTTTTAACCTTTTTACAAGATTAAAAGTCTATGTTTAGACTCAACATAGTAATGTAAACAAAAATTCAGAGGACATATGCATAGAGTATTAACAGATAAAAAGGTAAGATTTAGAAAGAACAAAACAATTAACTTCATCAACATTTCCAGATTTCAAGCAATGGCCAGACTGTGTGGAAACTTCATCCATGCCAACGTTCCTAGGGGGTGGTGTCAAGTATCATAATCTGTAGGAAAGCAGCGTGTCTTAGAATGAATCATACCATCAACATGGTAGTGCCATTTCATGGCCCTGGTCTTTGCAACCCTAGGAAACATGGTGAAGATCTAAGTGAAAGGAGGAAAGAGCTTTATGATGAAAGACACTTGTCACATGATGAATTAGGGCACAATTGAAAGTGGGAAGGAATTATGTGAACTCTGAACCCTATGGTCATGGAATGAGTTAGGAAAGGATGGAACAACAGTTTTGATCCCATTGTACATTTACAATCATGTGAAAAGTGTTTCATTTGTAAAATTGTATTAGGGGACAGATAGGAGGATGATGAGAACATGGGCAGATTATTGAAAATCATACCCAATTTTGGGCCTTATCTGACAAAAGCAACTATAACTCACAGGCAACAAAATGGACAAAGACAAGAACAGCTGCAGCAGGCAGAACTCACCTTCAGACACCAGGGACCCTGAGCTCTGCCTGACATATTGAACCCTTAGAACCTCATGTGGGTGAGTGTAGTGGTCCTTGGAATTCCTAAATATGGACTTTTCATTGTTGCTTTCTCAGATCGCAGTTCATGAGAATAATGCTCAGGACAACTGGGTAAGTGTTTCCTTTTTTCCTCCTCTCCCTCTTTCGTGCACAGTCTGGCATGACTGAAGGTGGATGTGTTTTTCTCCCCCAGATCAAGCCTCGGATCTGGGAAAGGGAAATGGCAGAGCAGAGCCGGGAGGTCGCCCGCTTGAAACACAGGTGTGGGAGGGAACGTGACATGAGTTTTTATGGGTGTTTTGAGGGATGACAGCTGTGCTGTTTAGTGTCTAGTCAGAGGACGTGGCATTGCAACTCTTACAGAAGTCCATTCTTTTTCTGTATCCAAGACAGGATGGGATGGAAGGAAAGAGGCTGCTTGAGGGATACAGGAGGCGGAGACCAATGCCTGGAAGTCCAGAGATGCAGAACCCTCCGAGGAGAGGTAAGGGGCACGTGATGATGTGCAGCAGCCTAATTTCTGCGGCAAAGCCTTTTTCTGTGGGTGATCATCGTGTGTCCTGGACAGAACCACAATTACTACCAGGGACAGCAGGTGGTCTGAAGGGGTGACAGGAGGGCATTCTCCTCTGGTGCCCCAGGCAGCGGAGCACCTGTCCCTGTGACTGGTGGAGCTCAGGCCCCTCCCCTGACTGCGGACCCTCCCACCTCCTCCAGCATCCCCTAGCTAAAGAGAGGAGTCTGCAGGGGATGATGGGACATGGGCCTTAGCTTTCTTCCCACCTTGACAAAATGTGAAGACTTTATTTTAGTTTTGTTTGAGGAGAAGTTCATTTCGTTACTATTTTTAACGTTGTCATTTTTATTTTATTTTTTTCTTGAACCATAGCCCTACGTTCCTAAATTCAGGCTCCATATAGCTTCGTCCTCTGATGTTATCAGGGCAAGTCTGCGGCTTCACTGCTAAATACCCATCGTTTTCCTTTTCTCGTTTGTATATTAGTGTAAGTACATTTCCATTCACATATAGTTATGTAATAACTTCCCATGTAGAAGGCAGCTTATAGATAAGCGAAAAGACTGAACAATCCACCTGGAGCCTGAAGAAACATACCCTGGTTGAGCATTCCCTGATGATATACCCCAATCAGTATTTCCATTTACCCTTTTTTTTTTTTTTTTAATTTTTTTTTTAAATTTTTTTTTTCAACGTTTTTTATTTATTTTTTTTGGGACAGAGACAGAGCATGAACGGGGGAGGGGCAGAGAGAGAGGGAGACACAGAATCGGAAACAGGCTCCAGGCTCCGAGCCATCAGCCCAGAGCCTGATGCGGGGCTCGAACTCACGGACCGCGAGTTCGTGACCTGGCTGAAGTCGGACGCTTAACCGACTGCGCCACCCAGGCGCCCCCCATTTACCCTTTTTTTAAGCTCGTTTATTTTGAGAGAGAGAGAGAGAGAGAGAGAGAGAGAGCGCGCTTCTGGGAGGACCAGAGAGAGACGTGGGGAGAGAGAATCCCAACACCGTCAGGGTGGAGCCGGATGCAGGGCTCGAACTCACAAGCTGTGAGATCATGACCTGAGCCAAAATCAAGAGTCAGATGATTAACTGACTGAGCCACCCAGGCATCCTCATTTTTATTCTGAATCTGTAATGAAATGGTGATTTCCCATAATGTATACTGAGAAACCTCTGTTTAAGTGATGACTTCAAGATTGCTAGTTGAGCCTGACCTGTCCACAGTTTTTTGATTAATTACGAAAAACATGAACTAGGGAATGGTGAGGTCTTTATCAAGGTGATGGGATTGTCCCCCTTATCCTTGGGGGTTACCTGAGGCACGTGGGATACCCTCTGCCTCTGGCCAAGAACCTGTGTGTAGGGAACAGTTTAAGATATTGGAGGAACGAGGTGAGGGCTTCTTTTAATTTCACACAGTCCACTAAAATAGAATAAACCTCTATCCCTTCTGGGGTCCTTAGCAGATCCAGAAACTTGTGCAACCTCTGTGAGTTATAGCAGCTCTGACTGTACAAAGAATGCAGACAAGGACAAGGTAAATCCTGGGACCATTCTCAGTCGTAACACTTTCAGGAAACCCTCATCTGTCTGTACAGCACGCTCTCCTGGCCTAGTCTCGTTTTGTGTGTTGTATGATATGTCTGCTTGTTATTTGTTTTCCAAATGCACACTCTTAACCTAGGAGCCTACATGCTTCTCTATTTTCAGCCTGTCATCTTTTTGTGATAAGTTTAGAAGCCCAAAGGGCTTAGAGGCTGAGTACCTTAAGACTTTACCATGTGTTTCTGGAAATAATGAGAGGAGGATGACCCCATATTCCAAACAGAAGTCTCCTGGCCTGGGTCACCCCTTCCAGACCTCAACTCTGTGGGAACAGTGTGGCTGCTGTGTCTTCCTTTCTTGATTCTGGCTAGGAGATTAACCTGCTAGAAAGTCTACCATATTGTTTAAAATTGAAAAATGTGAAACCCCATCATTACTCCAACTTTTTATTTTGTGCCCTGTGCGACTTAAAATTTTTTTTAATGTTTATTTCTGAGACAGAGAGAGACAGAGCATGAGTGGGCAAGGTGCAGAGAGATTGGGAGACACAGAATCAGAAGCAGGCTCCAGGCTCTAACCTATCAGCACAGAGCCCGACGCGGGGCTTGAACTCACAAACCGTGAGATCATGACCTGAGCTGAAGTCGGTCACTCAACCGACTGAGCCACCCAGGCGTCCCTGTGCCCTGTGCAATTTAGAGTGGTCTTAGACAAAGTCATTATCATCACTCATCACCTTCCCGTCTTTGTTGGTAAATGAGTTGTCTGGAATCCTTCCAGCTATAACTTAGGTAAAAATAATCTGAACATTGTGTCCTTCGATTGTGTTCATATGAGCAGTTTCTGGTTGTGTCCCCAGTCACTGTTAGAGCTGATACAGTCTCATGGCACATCCCAGGAGTTTTATACCAGAAATCAAAATACACTTGAATTAATTCTGTCATGTGAATTTTGACCTCTTGTTTTCTGTAGGACTTAATTACTCTGTGTCCTGTAGTATGCTTAAAATCAGAATTCCCTATGAATTAAGATGAACACATCTGAGCTTTGGAGACATTCACCACAAGTCACTTGTTCCTCACAGAAGACTCTCATTCCCCTGCAAGATCCCAGGCATCCTCCACTCCCCAGAGGTCTCAGAGGCCTTTGACAACACTTCAAGAGGGAAGACTCTTTCAGGGAGAGGAGCAGAGGAGACAAAGTGAGGGTCTGGCTGCAGAACTTTTCGCCAGTAGAGGCTGTGATTCCACGAGCAGAATATGAGCCATTTATCTGCACTCAATTTGTTGTGTTCTTAATATACCAAAAACAGAGCATCAGGAGTCACTGCCGAGGAGGGATGCAGGGTGAACTGGGACATAGGTGCCTGCCTGTCTGGAGAATGCGACTTCATAACTATGTAATTACTTCTGTTAACCCTCTAGGACAGAACCCTTGCCATTTTACTTCCGCAGACATGGGCAGTGATGTGTGCTGACAGCAGTTCCACCTCTTGCATCTACTACCCCAAGCTGTAGGTGGTATCCAGTGGCAGAGACAGAGTTTTCAGGTACTGATGCTACTCTCTTGGATCCTGGTGGCAGAGAAGGTGGCAGGTGCTGACACGTTCTCCTCTGGGTTACAGCTGCTTTTGGTATTGGTTCTCTTGTCTGGCATATGCACATAGCTGTCACTTCTGTTCTGCAGGACAGTGTGGATCCATGGGGACCTCCTCCATTAACTGGAAGATTCTGCAGACAAGAACACTAGATGCACCCCCATGGGCTATTCGGCACATCCACCTCCTGAACCTTGGGGGCCCTGGGGCCACCCCGAACGCCTCCACCAGCAACACTTGGTAAGATGATCTGAGCGGTATGAGTTGACTTGTAAAGCACACTCATTTTTGTTGGTGTTAGGTCTTTGGCCAAGGTGCAGAGGTGGTACCACGGACCATTATGATGCAAGGGGAATGTATCTGCCGCCATTACCACATTCCTCGTGTTTCATGATCGACATATCATCTTTCTGTCATTTCCTCCACTCTGTGTTGGTACAGGTGTCTCTTGTGGAGAAGGAATGGGGCTGTATGCAGAAAAGCAGACATAGTGGTTAAGCAGAAATGCCCTGTCTGCGTGCTGGGCTCTGTGATGCATGAGGCACAGCCTCATGTATATCCATCTACTCGAGCCCCAGCCATCCATCATTGTTTGATGAGTGATGAAAACATCTGAATCAAGGCTTTTACAGGTCTTCGTCAGGGTTTACAGGATGGGTCTTCCACTTCTTGGGGATCACCTGAAGGATGAGGTACACCCTCTGCATGTGATTTGTGATCTGACTGGAGCAAAGAGTTTAACTTGTGTGAGGAATGTGAGGAGGGTTTTTTTGTTTTATTTTGTTTTGTTTTGTTTTTAAACCCCCACAGTCTACTCAAATCAGAATAAATGTCCATCCCATCCAGGGCCTTTAGCAGATCCAGAAGCTGGTGTCACTCCCGTGAGTGATACCAATACTGACTCTACCAAAAGTGCGAGAAGTACAAGGGAAATGCTCTGGCCATTTTCAGTTCTAAGTCTCTCCTGACACCCACATCTTTCTGTACAGCACACTCTCCTGCCAATGTCTCTGGTTTCTGGGTCGTATGATATGTCTGCTTGTGTTTTTATTTTCCAAACGCACAACCTTTACTGAATATTTTACGGGCTTCTCTACTGTCCACCTGGCATCTCTTTGTGGTATATTTAGAAGCTAAGTGTGCTTGGGGATGAGGACCTTAGGGCTTTTCCAGTGTGTTCATAGAAATAACCCAAGGTGGATAATCGTACACTCCACTTGGAAGTCTCCTGGCTTGCCTCATTCTTTCTGGATCTCCTCAATGTGGAATCACTGCTCTTGCTGTTCTTCCTCTCCTGTTTCTGTCAAGGGTTTTAATGTGTTCAGAAAATCTGTGAATATCTCTACAATTTGAAAATGTGAACTGCCTTCACTGCAACTTATATTTTTGTGTGTGTAATTTAGTGTGGTCTTAGACAACTTAACTTTCGTATCCGTCAGCATTCAATCTTTTTTTTGGTAAACATGCTGTCCAGAATCCCTTCAGGTGTGCCCTGGGTATGAACATTCTGAACTATAAGATGTGACATACTTGTTGTAGAAAACACGCACTGAAAGTTAAGTTGTGAAGAGAAAATCCAAAATTACCTGTGTGGCAAGTCCCCACCATGGCCTTCCCTTGTATTCATATGAGCAGGTTCTGTTCTGTCCTGTTTCAGAGGTACGGGTAAAACACGGAAATTTACACCAGAAATCAAAGTGCATTTGTGTTAATTTTGTTAATTAGAATTTCAGCTCATTTTTTTAGAGGACAAAAGTCCCCTGCAAATTTTACTCTACTTAAGCTGAGAAGTACCTCTGAAATAAAATAAATTAGCTGAACCCAATTAACATGTATAGGCGAAGTGTTTCTCTAAGAGCATGCTTTCTTTCCAGGTTCTCTGCAGGACCTCAGGATCCCTATCGCTCCATGTGTCTCTGTGCCACTGGATAGCACTTCCAGAGAGGAGGAGACCCTACTGTCAGGAGAGCAGCAGATCAGGCACAGGCGGGGGCTTAGAGGCCGAGCTTTGAGCCACAAGGGCTATGATTCCATGGGTGGAAACTGGGACTGTCATTCCTTCTCATTCTGTAGTTCTTCACATACACAGTAAGCAGCCTTTGTGGTGGAGAGGGATGAAGGGTGGAGGCTGACCGTGGACTTAGATGTCTTCCTATGGGGAGTATGCTATTTTATTAATTTAGTATTCACTCCATAAATCCTCTAGGAAAAGAGCCTTTGCTGTTTTACATTTACAAACATGTGCAAACGCTGGTTTATCCCCATAGCATCCGTTCCACACCCCAAAAGCATAAGTGGAACCCAAAGTATGGGTAGAGATTTTGGCGCTGATGCTGCCCTCTTGGAACCTGGTGGTGGGGAAACTGGCAGGAGATGAACACTGCTTCTTTGGGTTCCCACTTTTTGCTGGTGTTGATGCTTTGCTCTGTCCTATGAACATAGCTTTCCTTTCTGTTCCGCAGGCCATTATGTATGCAAGAGGGCCTGGTCCTTCCCCAGGATCGCCTTGCAGGCTGTCCCCATGGACCACCCTTCACCACCAGTCACGGGCTATGGGCCACCTCCCCCTCCTCCACCAGCTCCTCCACGTACTAAATTTGGTATGATGACCTGAACTGGATGAGTGACTGATAAAGCGTATTCGTCTTCTTTGTGAAAGACTTGGTGGGAATGATGTAGGGATGCTTGTGAGGGCTTGGCCATTCAACTGCAAACCTACCTGAGGACAGTGTCACATATCTCAAGTTTCTCAGGACATAGTGTACAATGGGCTGTGTCACTTCCCTGTAATGAGGTCAGCTGTAGGTTTCTCTTGTCAAAAAGAAAGAGGATTTTTACACAAAGGCAGACGTACCGGGAGCACTGGTGCCTGTCTTAGACACAATGTTTTGAGCTCTGTGAAGGATGAAAGATGCACCCCTAAGTGTAGGTGCCTCAGGTGTCCTGTCTGAAGGGGGGCACATGCATTATATGACACAGACCTTGTGGTCACCATAGTGGAAGTACCAGTGAAGGATCCAGTGCAAAACTGGGGGAACTTGAATCACGCAGGAATAGAAGGGAAGTTGAGCACAGTAAGCAGAGTTTGAGGAGGTGCAGAGGGGAGGGTGCTGGGATCAGTGAGATGCAGTTGGAGGCCATTCCTGGCCACAGCCTGAGCAGGGAGCATGAGGTCCACACGGAGCTGCTATGTGGGATCACTCTCAGTGCACAATTCAGTGTTTATCTCCAAAATGTCAGTGCTGCCAAAGTGTACCTAGGCAATCATCTAAATGGATTGTTTTCTCCCTGGGTTTTCTAAAGGTTCTGGATATTTGTGGGGAAAATGCCCGGCAGATATGGGAAGTTTAATTTGGTCTTACGGAAATGCTTGCCTAAGTTCATATCCCTCAGTGAAACTAAAAGTGAAGAAAGGATCTAGGTCAGCTGAGTGCCTGAACTGGCTTTCAGCCGGAGTCAGACTCCAGTGGGTCAACCTACAATTTAGGGTTGGCCAAGGTGCCACCCCTGCTGGACCCCTGTCATCACCCTGACTACAGCTTTCCATCTCCTCAGACTTCTCTCACAATATCCCAAGGTTTTTCCTGTGTTCCTGCTGTCTCAGCCCTAATACCAGTTCTCAGTGGGACCTACACAGAGCCTCAGCTGTGGTATCAGTGAAAACAGGGGTAATATTTGTTTCCAAGAACATTATAAAAAGAAGACATTAAATAAGTAAAGCCTCTTAAAAATGTCTGGGAAGTGTCCACTCACCCTTCTCACAGTTTCAATTAAGATATCTCCACACAATGATCATCAAAAAAATACGGTCATGGAAGTTCATTAAAACTGTTAACACCTCAGCCCAGGGATTGGCAAATGCCCTTTTAAACATAAGACAATGTCCCTCATTTTTCTACTAAAATTTAGGCCCTACCAGACAAAGAAAGAAAATTATGAGAACATGTACATTCAGAGATATGAAGATAATCATTTTCCATTACATATAATCTCACAGATGCAGCCACACACTAATGTGTTCATCTGAGGCCACAGATAAACTACAAAAAACAGAATGCATGTAGGAAACATAGGATCATACAAAAATTACCCAAAATCTCTTAAATCTCTTTGCCTTATAAGAAAACTATTTTGAAATTTGAAGAGGACTGTGCAAGGTGACAGACTATGGTGATTATATATTTTAAAAAGGTGTGAGATCTGCCTGAATGCGTTCCCTGCCCATCCTGTCCCCTCCACTTTGTTCTTCCTAGTGTCCCCTAATACACCTTTCACCATTCTATGTCAACGTCTGCTTCTAGGAGGATCTACTCTCACTCCCCATCGATGCATATAGTGGGGTTCCTGTACACACAGGTAACAAACTGGCAGAAATGGTGGTGATGGAGGATAGAAGCAAGGTCACCCTCTGTGCAAGGGAGCCCGAGGGAGTTTTCCGGGGTGGTGGGAACTTCCTGTATCTAGATTTATGGGGTGTTTGTGCTTATTTACTTTAGAAACATTCACTGACTCCCTGGTGCCTCGGGGTCATATAGACAGGTATCTGCCCCTAGGAAGTGGCTGAGTTCTAATGGTGGGGAAGGATGAGGGACCAGCAGTGATGGTGGGAGAGGAGTGAGGAGACCACAAATGGAGTCAGACCCTCGCCCAGGATGCCAGGTCTCCCCAGACAGCACCACGTGCAGGAGTGCTCTGAGGAGCAGAGATTTCTTGATCAGACCCGTGAACTACATAATCCTCCTGCAGTTTCCTCACTGAGGGATGGCCAGAGCAGAGGCCAGCAGCTGGAGGAAGCCCTGATCATGGCTGGATTGGAGCAGTGGGCCTGGGGGATTGAGTCAGGGAAGGGCACAAAGTAGCAACAGGGAGTTTGAGAGACAAAGGGAAAGGGAGAGAAGGGAACTTTCTCTACTGACTGCACCCACATTTCTGTGTGAACAAAAGGGAATTACTGTCTCCAAGGGTAGGGAAGAGGGCTGGCAAAAAGAGTTAAATTCTCAGCTCAAGTGCCCAGGGTATCTGCCTTGCTCTTGAGTACCTAACACAGGAATCCCGTGCTTTCTGTCATAAGTGGAACTGCAGCTCGTGCCATTTAGTGAAAATCAAGCCTGTTATGAAGCCCTCATCATTAAAGCAGTGCAACAAAATTACATGAACAGAGTGATACAATAGAGGATAAAGTCCAAAGGTAGACCGAATGCAATACTTACAGGAGTATAGACTATCAGAAAAGAGGTATTCCAATGCAGGCATTCAGACATCAGGGCAATATCTGAAAATGTAAAAAAACTTTCTTCGTTACCTCAAAAGAAACATTTAAGTTAGACGCAAAGGATCATGATTTAAGGTTTAGAGAGAAACTGTATAACTTCATGGTGCTGTAGCCATGAGATCAAGTCTCATCAAATTATACCCTTTAACTTGAGGCTATTTTTATATGTAACTTATACCTCATTAAAGAGAGTTTCAAAACATAAAATACTAGAAGAAAATGTGGGAAAGTTCCTTTCTAATCCTGAAGTGCATGGGTGATAGGAGTCTGTCTGACCATGTCTTAAAAATCCAAAATAATAAGACATTTAAAAAATTAATAATTGCAGAGTAAGAGGACCCTGAGTTCACCCTGTCCCATGTTTTCAACTACATAACATCCACATCGGAGTCCATGAACCAGAGAGCGATCCAAAGACTGGCAGAACAAACTCTACACCTAAATAGAAAGAAGCTGCATCTGAAAGGTTAGGAAGGTCAGAAAGGTGGAGGGCGGCTACCTGCAGGGAGGGCAGAGAAAGTGAGCCCTCACACCAGAGAGCTCACACAGGGAAGACTAATCCCCATAACATTTGGCTTTAAAACAGAGAGGGGCCAAATTCCCTTGAGTTTAGATCCTGGAGCTTTGGAGGTCAGCTGACCCAGCACTGGGTGATCCAGGTGGGTGAGTGATAGCCAGGTCCCTGCCTGTGTGGATAAGAGGCAATGTAAACATGGCAGTTTACACAATGCGGAGGCAACAAGAGACAGAACTGTTCGTGCTGATTTCTGACTGTGTTGGGGGACTTCTCCAACCATGAGGAAGCTCACAGGTACCATTCTTCTCCCCCACCCCCACTCCCAGAATAAGCACAGAGGCACCTACCGGGGGGGTGAGGCTGCACAGACACTTGTTACCTAACCCATTAGCAGTGCGCCAGTCCCAAGGGTTCACTGGGGGACTCACCCACTCCAAGCCTGCTGGTATCAGGGCAAACTTTGTTAAAACCACAAGGGCACCCTGTCTGGCCAGCCGCATGCATAGCTGCCACAGGACCCTGTGCACATCTGCACCGCACCCAGCTGTGGTTCAATAATCACAAATCAATCAACGTGATACAATACATCAACAGGACAAAAGATAACAACCATATGATCGGGGCACCTGGGTAGCTCAGTCCTTAACAGTCCTATATCAGTTCAGTTCATGACCTCATGATTCGTGAGTTCGAGCCCCGCATCAGGCTCTGTGCTGACAGCTCAGAGCCAAGAGCCTGCTCCGAATTCTGTGTCTCCCTCTCTCTCTGCCCCTCCCCTGCTCACACTCTGTCTTGGTTAAAAATGAATAAACTTGAAAAGAAAAGAACCACACAATCATTTCAACACATGCAGAAAAAAAGTATTTGACAAAGTACAACATCCATTCATGATAAAAACCCCCCAAAAGTAGGTTTAGAGGGAACATACATCAACATAATAAAGGTCATCTATGAAAACCCCACAGTTAACATCCTCCTTAATGGGGAAAATCTGAGAGCTTTTCCTCTAAGGTCAGGAACAAGACAAGGATTTCTGCTCTCACCACTTGTATTAAACATAGTACTGGAAGTCCAAGCCACAGCAATCAGACAAAAAAAAATAAAAAATAAAAGGAATCCAAATCAGGAACAAGTAAAACTTTCACACATTGCAGATGACATGGCACTATATATAGAAAACCTTAAGGAGTCCACCCAATAACTGCTAGAACTGACAAATGAATTCAGCAATGTCACAGGATACAAAATCACTGTACAGAAATCTGTTGCATTTCTAGACAACAATAATGAATCAGTAGAAAGAGAAATTAAGAGAACAGTCCCATTTACAATTGCACACCAAATAAAAAAGACACCTCACCAAATAATAAGATACATATGAATAAATCTAGCCAAAGAGGTGAGCGATCTATGTTCTGAAAACTTTAAAACACTCATGAAAGAAATTCAAGATGACACAGAAATGGAAGGACATTCCATGCTGATGGATTGGAAGTACAAATATTGTGAAAATGTCTATATTACCCAAAGTAATTGATACAATGCAATCTCCATCAAAATACCAATAGCATTTTTCACAGAACAAGAACAATCCTAACAAAAGACCCCAATCTTCAGAGTAAACACCCTGTATGTGAAGTGATAATTATGGATGGCATTATGCTTCTGGATCTTCTATTCCAAAAGATATGAACTCCAGTCTACTCATTCGAAAACATTAGTCATATCCAAAACAAGGATCATCCTACAAAATACATTCTATAAAAGTACCTCTCAAAACTTCGCAGATAATGAAAAATAATGGAAAATTTAAAAAATATCATGGCCAAGTCGAGCCCAAGGAGACAGGATGACTGAATGTAATGTGCCAGCTTACACATTACAGATGAGTCTGGAACAGAAGAGGTGAAACCTAAGAAATCTGAGTAAAAATATAAACTTTAGTTAATAATACATATCTCTTCTAGATATTGATTGTGATAATGTACAAACTGATATGACATCAATAACCAGAAAACAGTCTGACGTATGTAGAGACTCAATACTATCTTCCCAAATTTTGGTAACTAGAAACCCATTATGAATTAAAAGATTATTAGTAATCATGGTTTTATTTTTTCAACACATTATATTATGTAATTAGTCCTACTATTAGTTACTAGTGATTGACAT
The DNA here is from genome assembly GCF_046562875.1 of Panthera onca. Taxonomy (NCBI): domain Eukaryota; kingdom Metazoa; phylum Chordata; class Mammalia; order Carnivora; family Felidae; genus Panthera; species Panthera onca. The sequence continues at coordinate 36,738,186 of NC_138340.1, read as the reverse complement.
TTGCCTATTCTTATTGTTCTTATTATTGTTTTATTTAAATAATTGCATTCATGTTACAGAAAACTGAATAATACAAAATGATATGCAAGTTATAGAAACATCTACTTTACATACTTGAAGATAACATATGTATATGCCACTTTATTATATGGTTAAGTGGTTTTCTTAATGTTTATTTATTTATTTATTTATTTATTGAGACAGAGAGACAGAGCATGAACAGGGGAGGGGCAGAGAGAGAGGGAGACACAGAATCTGAAACAGGCTCCAGGCTCCGAGCTGTCAGCACAGAACCCGACGCAGGGCTTGAACTCACAGACCGTGAGATCATGACCTGAGCCGAAGTCAGACACTTAACCGACCGAGCCACCCAGGCGCCCCGGTTAAGTGGTTTTCTGATCTTGAATGAGCATGTTATCGATTGGCTTTCCATAAAGGTGGTTATCATAGATAATGAATCACACTCAGATTTTACAGGATGTACTTTATATCATGCCTGAACATTAAAAAAAAAAAAAGCACAAATGGCCAGATGAATCATTGTGACTTGCTCTCTTATTCTAAAGAATCCTTGCTTTAATATTTTCATGCATATTTTTAGCAGGAATACAACAGAATCAAATATTTCTAATTTAAAAAATATTCAAAGATTAGAAGAATGATAGTGAGTTCAAGGGGTTTCAGAAGGAAAAGATGTGAACATGAAGTGGCAGTCACAGGCAAGCAGCTTTATTTGGGCCACTTTGAAAGGTTTGCATAAGGGGATGTCCATCACAGCATGTGACTTGCCAAAGGGTAAGACCCAGAAGTACAAGAGTGCAAGACAGTGTTCTAGGAATAGGTGACTTGGAAAGGGTGCTTCTGGGCCTAAGTGATGGCTCAGCAGCCTGGCTTGGGGTCCCTGGGTCAAAGGCTTCAAAAGGCTAGCAGTAAACTTAGACTCACAAAGATCTTAGTAACTTGGATCGAAGTAACTTAGACCCACAAAGATCTTAGAGTCACAGAGTTGATCTTCATCTATGATTAGGAGATGGTCACAGTTTCACAGGATATGAAAATCGGGCCGGCAGTAGGTGGCTAAAATATTATTTAGGGCTATATTTCTAATAAAAAATGGATGTGTAAAAATTCGGGTTTGGAATGTTAAGAAAAATCCCAGGTCCCTCATGGAGTTACTTACGTTAAGGCCTCACGTCACCAAACCTAGTTTCATTCCTGCAGGAATGTAACCTTTAACCAGTCAACATAATTGCCTAGTCAGTGCTAGAAATTTTACTGATAGACCACTGCCATTCCCTCAGGGAGGCAATCTTGCCTAAATAAGGTATTCCATGCCACCAATTTTTTAATTTTTAATTTAAGTTTATTTATTTTGAGAGAAACAGAAAGAGAGCACATGCAAGGGAGGGGCAGGGAGAGAGGGAGAGAGAATCCCATGGCAACGAGGTCATGATCTGAGCCACTATCAAGAGTCAGACACTTAACCAAGCCATCCAGGCACCCCAAGAATATGGAGTTTTAAGGTTAGCAGGCTTGGCTGGGACACAGCCCTGAGGGCACTGCCCTACTCCTAGAGAGAAGGCAGCAAACAACTTGGGGGCAGGTGGCATGGAAAGAGTGATCTGTACAATGCCTGGTGTACAATGTCTGGTGCACACAGTGGGGAGATTATACACTTCTTGGAGAACACCCCTGAGAGGCAGTGTCCAAAAAGATGACCGTCTAGGGACAAAGGAGCTGGGTGGCACCATTTCCTTCCTCTGACCCCCGGCATAAACACAGAGCCACCTGCTGGAAACAAGGCAATTCCCACACTGGCTGCCTAACACACTTACACCAAGCCATACCCCACCCTCTGGTCCGGTGAGACTGCCCTTCTAGGTCAAGCTTGCCTCAGTCCCAATGGAGCTGGCCCCTTCCCCAGAAGACTAGCAGAAGCCCCTGACCACACCACCTCTCTTGTCCAGACAGTTGTGCAGGGCTTCACTTCTAGTGGCAGTCGTTCCAAGTCTCATTTAACAAGCAGATCAGAGCAGACTTAGATAAAACTCAGCACATTCTGGCCAAGGACCAGACATTGCCCATACAACTGGCCTGAAGGACAGTGCAGCCAGAACACAAAACAGTGCACGCAACACACAGCAGAGACACTCCCTGAAGTTCCAAGCCCTGGACACTAGATGACATCCTCTTCATAAAGCCATTCATCTAGCAGGCAGGTAACATAATGAGCTTTTGTAACACAAAGGCAAATACTCAGCCAAAATGCCAAGACAGAGGAACACATCCCAAATGAAAGAAGATAAAGTCATGGCCAGAGAAGTGGAAGGAACACTTCCAAACTCATTCTATGAGGCCAGCATTGTCTTGAGTCCAAAGTGGACAAAGATTCCACTAAAAAGGAGAACTACAGACCAATTTCCCTGATGAAACTGAATGCAAAAATTCTCACAAAAAATAAGCAAACCAGATCCAACAACACATAAAAAGAAGTATTCATCATAATGAGGTGGGTTTTTTTCCTGAGATGCACGGCTGATTCAGTATCTGCAAATCAACTGATGTGATACATCACATTAACCAAAAAAAGGATAAGAACCACATGATGCTCTCAATAGATGCAGAAAAAGCATTTGACAAAATACAGCCTTCTTTCTTGATGAAAAAAACCCTCACGAAAGGAGGGAAAGAAGGATCATGCCTCAACATCATAATGTCCATATGTGAAAGTCCCAAAGCTAATATCATCTTCAATGGAGAGAAACTGAGAAGCTTTCCCCCTAAGGTCAGGAACATGACAGGGACTAAAACATAAGTTAAAAAAAAAAAAGAAACAGTACAAGAGATGAAGATGGACACTGTCTCATAATAAAGGGGACAATCAAACAATAGGATCCAACGATTGTAAATTTTTATGCATCCAACATGCAATCGCCAGATATATAAAAGAATTAACAACAAACATAAAGGAACTCATTTATAATAATGATAGTAGAGGACTTTAACACATTACTTACATCAAAAGACACATATTCTAACAGAAAATCAACAAGGAAACAATGGCTTTGAATGACACACTGGACCAGATGGGTTTAACAGATACATTCAGAACACTCCATACTAAAATGGCAGAATACACATTCTTTTCAAGTGCACATGGGACATTCTCCAGAATCGATCACATTCTAGGTTACAAATCAGGCCTCAACAAGTACACAAAGATGAGATCAGACAAAGCATCTTTTCTGACCGCAAAGCTAGGAAATGTGAAGTCAACCACAAAAAAAAAAAAAAAAAAAAAGGGGAAAACCACAAATAAAGGGAGGTTAAACAACATGCTACTAAATGAATGGGCCAACCATGAAATCAATGAGAAAATATACTGAAACAAATGAAAATGAAAATACACTGGTAAAAACTTTGGAATGTGGCAAAAGCAGTCCTAAGATAGTATATAACAATACAAGCCTACCTTAAAAAACAAGAAAAAATCTCAAACAATCCAAACTTACAATTAAAGGAATGATAAAAATAACAATCCAAGGCTAAAGACAGCAGAAGGAAGGAAATAATAAAGATTAAAGCAGAAATAAGTGATATAGAAACAAAAAACACTAGACCAAGTCAATGAAACCAGGGGCTGGTTCTTTGAAAACAGTAATCAACTTGAAAACCTCCTAGCCAGACTCATCACAAAGAAAAAAGAAAGAATTTAAATAAATAAAATCACAAATAAGAGAGGAGAAATAACAGTCAACACCACAGAAATACAATTAGAAGACAATATTATGAAAAACTAAATGCAAACAAATTGGACACTCTGAGAGAAATGGATAAATTCGTAGAAACACATAAACTACCACAACTGAAATAGGAAGATATAGAAAATCTGAAACCAGAAAGAAATTGAATCAGTAATTTAAAAAATATCTCCCCAAACACAAGAGTTTAGGGCCAGATGGCTTCACTGATGAATTCTACCAAATATTTAAGGAAGAGGTAATATCTATTCTTCTCAAAAAATAAAAAAGAAGGAAAACTTACAAATTCATGTTATGAGGCCATCACTATCCTGATACCAAAACCAGATAAAAACGAAAACTGCAGGGGCACCTGGGTGGCTCGGTCGGTTGACTGTCCAACTCTTGATTTCTGATTAGGTCATTATCTTGCGGTTCATGGGTTCGAGTCCCACACTGGACCTGCGCTGACAGTGCAGAGCCTACTCAGGATTCTCTCTCTCCCTGTCTCTCTGCCTCTCCCTCACTTTTATGTACTCTATCTCTTTAAGTAAATAAATAAACATTTGAAAATATGTTTTTAAAAAATTTTAATAAAAGTGAAGGCCAATACCCTGATGAGCATGTATGCAGAAATTCTCATTAAAATACCTTCAAATGAAATTCAACAATACATTAACAGAACCATTACCCATAATCAAGTGGGATATATTTCTGGGCTGCAAGGGTGGTTCCACATGCACAGATCAATCAACATGATGCACCACAGTAAGAGAAGAAAGGATAAGAAAAATAAGATACTTTCAACACATGCAGAAAAAGCAACTGGCAAAATGTCACATCCATTCATGATAAAAACCCTCAGCAAAGTAGATTGAGACTCAACACACCTGCACATAATAAAGGTCATCTATGAAAAACCCACAGCTAATCTCATCCTGAATGAGGAAAAATTGAAAGCTTTTCCTCTAAGGTCAGGAACAAGACAGGGATGTCCCCTCTCACAACTGTTATTCCACATAGTACTGGAAGTCCCGGCCATAGCAATCAGACAACAAAAAGAAATAAAAGGAATCCAAATCAGCAAGGAAGAAGTAGAACCTTTGCTATTTGTAAATGACATGATGCTCCATACAAAAAACATGAAAGAATCCCATAAAAATTGCTAGAATTGATATATGAATTCCACAAGTCACGATATACAAAAATCAATGTACTGAAATCTATTGCATTTCTATAGACGAATCATGAATTAACAGAAAGAGAAATTAAGCAATCCCATTGACAGGTGCACCAAATACCACAAGATACCAGGAATAAACCTAAACAAAGAGGTGAAAGGCCTGTACTCTAAAGGCTATGAAACACTGATGAAAGAAATGGAAGAGGACACAGAGAAATGGAAATACATTTCATGTTCATGGATGGGAAGAACAAATACTGTTAAAATGTCTACTCTCCTCAAAACAATCTATACATGTAATGAAATCCCTATGACATTAACAAATTTTTTTTTAATATATGAAATTTATTGTCAAATTGGATTCCATATAACACCCAGTGCTCATCCCAACACTGATGGTGCCCTCCTCAATGCCCATCACCCACCCTCCCCTCCCTCCCACCCCCCATCAACCCTCAGTTCATTCTCAGTTTTTAAGAGTCTCTTATGCTTTGGCTCCCTCCCTCTCTAACTTTTTTTCCCCTTCCCCTCCCCCATGGTCTTCTGTTAAGTTTCTCAGGATCCACATAAGAGTGAAACCATATGGTATCTGTCTTTCTCTATATGGCTTATTTCACTTAGCATCACACTCTCCAGTTCCATCCACGTTGCTACAAAGGGCTATATTTCATTATTTCTCCTTGCCACATAGTACTCCATTGTGTATATAAACCACAATTTCTTTATCCATTCATCAGTTGATGGACATTTAGGCTTTTTCCACAATTTGGCTCTTGTTGAGAGTGCTGCTATAAACATTGGGGTACAAGTGCCCCTATGCATCAGTACTCCTGTATCCCTTGGGTAAATTCCTAGCAGTGCTACTGCTGGGTCATAGGGTAGATCTATTTTTAATTTTTTGAGGAACCTCCACACTGTTTTCCAGAGTGGCTGCACCAATTTGCATTCCCACCAAAAGTGCAAGAGGGTTCCCGTTTCTCCACATCCTCGCCAGCATCTATAGTCTCCTGATTTGTTCATTTTGGCTACTCTGACTGGCGTGAGGTGATATCTGAGTGTGGTTTTGATTTGTATTTCTCTGATGAGGAGCGACATTGAACATCATTTCATGTGCCTGTTGGCCATCCGGATGTCTTCTTTAGAAAAGTGTCTATTCATGTTTTCTGCCCATTTCTTCACTGGGTTATTTGTTTTTTGGATGTTGAGTTTGGTGAGCTCTTTATAGATTTTGGATACTAGTCCTTTGTCCCATATGTCATTTGCAAATATCTTTTCCCATTCCGTTGGTTGCATTTTAGTTTTGTTGGTTGTTTCCTTTGCTGAGCAGAAGCTTTTGAACTTCACGAGGTCCCAATAGTTCATTTTTGCTTTTAATTCCCTTGCCTTTGGGGATGTGTCCAGTAAGAAATTGCTGCGGATGAGGTCAGAGAGGTTTTTTCCTGCTTTCTCCTCTAGGGTTTGGATGGTTTCCTGTCTCACATTCAGGTCCTTTATCCATTTTGAGTTTATTTTTGTGAATGGTGTGAGAAAGTGGTCTAGTTTCATTCTTCTGCATGTTGCTGTGTAGTTCTCCCAGCACCAATTGTTAAAGAGGCTGTCTTTTTTCCATTGGATATTCTTTCCTGCTTTGTCAAAGATTAGTTGGCCATACTTTTGGGGGTCTAATTCTGGGGTTTCTATTCTATTCCATTGGTCTATGTGTCTGTTTTTGTGCCAATACCATGCTGTCTTGATGATGACAGCTTTGTAGTAGTCGCTAAAGTTTGGGATTGTGATGCCTCCTGCTTTGGTCTTCTTCAAAATTACTTTGGCTATTTGGGGCCTTTTGTGGTTCCATATGAATTTTAGGATTGCTTGTTCTAGTTTCGAGAAGAATGCTGGTGCAATTTTGATTGGGATTGCATTGAATGTGTAGATAGCTTTGGGTAGTATTGACATTTTAACAATATTTATTCTTCCAACCCATGAGCACTGAATGTTTTCCCATTGCTTTATATCTTCTTCAATTTCCTTCATAAGCTTTCTATAGTTTTCAGCATACAGATCTTTTACATCTTTGGTTAGGTTTATTCCTAGGTATTTTATGCTTCTTGGTGCAATTGTGAATGGGATCAGTTTCTTTATTTGTCTTTCTGTTGCTTCATTATTAGTGTATAAGAATGCAACGGATTTCTGTACATTGTATTTGTATCCTGCAACTTTGCTGAATTCATGTATCAGTTCTAGCAGACTTTTGGTGGAGTCTATCGGATTTTCCATGTATAATATCATGTCATCTGCAACAAGTGAAAGCTTGACTTCATCTTCGCCAATTTTGATGCCTTTGATTTCCTTTTGTTGTCTGATTGCTGATGCTAGCACTTCCAACACTATGTTAAACAACAGCGGTGAAAGTGGACATCCCTGTCGTGTTCCTGATCTCAGGGAAAAAGCTCTCAGTTTTTCCCCATTGAGGATGATGTTAGCTATGGGCTTTTCATAAATGGCTTTTATGATGTTGAAGTATGTTCCTTCTATCTAGACTTTCTTGAGGGTTTCTATTAAGAAAGGATGCTGAATTTTGTCAAATGCTTTTTCTGCATCGATTGACAGGATCATATTGTTCTTATCTTTTCTTTTATTAATGTGATGTATCACGTTGATGGATTTGCAAATGTTGAACCAGCCCTGCAGCCCAGGAATGAATCCCACTTGATCATGGTGAATATTTCTTTTTATATACTGTTGAATTCGATTTGCTAGCATCTTATTGAGAATTTTTGCATCCATATTTATCAGGGATATTGGCCTGTAGTTCTCTTTTTTTGCTGGGTCTATGTCTGGTTTGGGAAACAAAGTAACATTGGCTTCATAGAATGAGTCTGGTAGTTTTCCTTCCCTTTAAATTTTTTTTTTTTTTGGAACAGCTTGAGAAGGATAGGTATTATCTCTGCTTTAAATGTCTGGTAGAATTCCCCAGGGAAGCCATCTGGTCCTGGACTCTTATTTGTTGGGAGATTTTTGATAACTGATTCAATTTCTTCGCTGGTTATGGGTCTGTTCAAGGCTTCGATTTCCTCCTGTTTGAGTTTTGGAAGTGTGTGGGTGCTTAGGAATTTGTCCCTTTGTTCCAGGTTGTCCAGTTTGTTGGCATATAATTTTTCATAGTATTCCCTGATAATTGCTTGTATTTCTGAGGGGTTGGTTGTAATAAATCCATTTTCATTCATGATTTTATCTAGTTGGGTCATCTCCCTTTTCTTTTTGAGAAGCCTGGCTAGAGGCTTATCAATTTTATTTTTTCAAAAAAACAACTCTTGGTTTCGTTGATCTTCTCTACTGTTTTTTTAGATTCTATATTGTTTATTTATGTTCTGATCTTTATTATTTAGCTTCTTCTGCTGGGTGTGGGGTGTCTTTGCTGTTCTACTTCTAGTTCCTTTAGGTGTGCTGTTAGATTTTGTATTTGGGATTTTTCTTGTTTCTTGAGATAGGCCTGGATTGCAATGTATTTTCCTCTCAGGACTGCCTTCCCTGCATCCCAAAGCATTTGGATTGTTGCATTTTCATTTTTGTTTGTTTCCATATATTTTTTAATTTCTTCTCTAATTGCCTGCTTGACCCATTTATTCTTTAGTAGGGTGTTCTTTAACCTCCATGCTTTTGGAGGTTTTCCAGACTTTTTCCTGTGGTTGATTTCAAGCTTCATAGCATTGTGGTCCGAAAGTATGCATGATATGATCTCAATTCTTGTATACTTATGAAGGGCTGTTTTGTGACCCAGTATGTGATCTATCTTGGAGAATGTTCCATGTGCACTCGAGAAGAAAGTGTATTCTGTTGCTTTGGGATGCAGAGTTCTAAATATATCTGTCAAGTCCATCTGATCCAATGTATCATTCAGGGCCCTTGTTTCTTTATTGACCATGTGTCTAGATGATCTATCCATTGTTGTAAGTGCGGTATTAAAGTCCCCTGCAATTACCACATTCTTGTCAATAAGGTTGCTTATGTTTGTAATTGTTTTATATATTTGGGGGCTCGGGTATTCGGCGCATAGACATTTATAATTGTTAGCTCTTCCTGATGGATAGACCCTGTAATTATTATATAATGCCCTTCTTCATCTCTTGTTACAGCCTTTAATTTAAAGTCTAGTTTGTCTTATATAAGTATGGCTACTCCAGCTTTCTTTTGACTTTCAGTAGCATGATAGATAGTTCTCCATCCCCTCACTTTCAATATGAAAGTGTCCTCAGGTGTAAAATAAGTCTCTTGTAGACAGCAAATGGGTCTTGTTTTTTTTATCCATTCTGATACCCTATGTCTTTTGGTTGGCACATTTAGTCCATTTACATTCAGTGTTATTATAGAAAGATATGGGTTTAGAGTCATTGTGATGACTGTAGGTTTCATGCTTGAAGCGATATCTCTGGTACTTTGTCTCACAGGATCCCCCTTAGGATCTCTTGTAGGGCTGGTTTAGTGGTGATGAATTCCTTCAGTTTTTGTTTGGGAAGACCTTTATCTCTCCTTCTATTCTAAATGACAGATTTCCTGGATAGAGGATTCTTGGCTGCATATTTTTTTTCTGTTCATCACATTGAAGATTTCCTGCCATTCCTTTCTGGCCTGCCAAGTTTCAGTGCAGAGATCTGTCATGAGTCTTATCAGTCTCCCTTTATAAGTTAGAGCACGTTTATCCCTAGCTGCTTTCAGAATTTTCTCTTTATCCTTGTATTTTGCCAGTTTTGCTATGATATGTCGTGCAGAAGATCGATTCAAGTTACGTCTGAAGGGAGTTCTCTGTGCCTCTTGGATTTCAATGCCTTTTTCCTTCCCCAGATCAGGGAATTTCTCAGCTATGATTTCTTCAAGTATACCTTCAGTACCTTTCCCTCTCTCTTCCTCCTCTAGAATACCAATTATGCATAGATTATTTCTCTTTAGTGCATCACTTAGTTCTCTAATTTTCCCCTCATACTCCTGGATTTTTTTAATCTCTCTTTTTCTCAGCTTCTTCTTTTTCCATAATTTTATCTTCTAGTTCACCTGTTCTCTCCTCTGCCTCTTCAATCCGAGCTGTGGTCATCTCCATTTTATTTTGCAGCTCATTAATAGCATTTTTTAGCTCCTCCTGGCTGTTCCTTAGTCCCTTGATCTCTGTAGCAATAGATTCTGTGCTGTCCTTTATACTGTTTTCAAGCCCAGCGATTCATTTTATGACTATTATTCTAAATTCACTTTCTGTTATATTGTTTAAATCATTTTTGATCAGTTCGTTAGCTGTCGTTATTTCCTGGAGGTTTTTTTATGGGGAATTCTTCCATTCCGTCATTTTGGATAGTCCCTGGAGTGGTGCAGGACTGCGGGGCACTTCGCCTGTGCTGTCTTGAATAACTTGCATTGGTGGGCGGGGCCGCAGTCAGACCTGATGTCTGCCCCCAGCCTACCACTGGGGCCACAGTCAGACTGGTGTGTACCTTCTCTTCCCTTCTCCTAGGTGCGGGATTCACTGTGGGGTGCCGCGGCCTGTCTCGGCTACTTGCACACTGCCAGTCTTGTGGTGCTGGGGATCTGGAGTATTAGTTGGGGTTGATCGGCCAGGTGCACAGGGGCGGGAGGGGCAGGCTCAGCTCCCTTTTCCTTCAGAGATCCGCTTCGGGATGGGCCCTGTGGCACTGGGAGGGAGTCAGACCCGCCGGAGGGATGGATCTGCAGAAGCACAGAGTTGGGTGTTTGCGCGGTGCAAGCAAGTTCCCTGGCAGGAACTGGTTCCCTTTGGGATTTTGGCTGGGGGATAGGCAAGGGAGATGGTGCTGGCTAGTGCCTTTGTTCCCTGCCAAGCTGCACTCTGTTGCCCAGGGCTCAACAACTCCCTCCCATTGTCCTCCAGCCCTCCCATTTTCTGAGCAGATCTAACTTAAAACCTTCCAGATGTTCAGTCCCACTTGCTGTCAGAACACACTCTGTCCAGCCCCTCTGCTTTTGCAAGGCAGACTTGGGGGCTCTGCTTTGCCAGCGGGCTGCCCCTCCACCCTGGCTCCCTCCCGCCAGTCTGTGGAGCGCGCACAGCCTCTCCGCCCTTCCTACCTTCTTCCATGGACCTCTTGTCTACGCTTGGTTCCAGAGATTCCATTCTGTGAGTCTTCTGGCAATTTTCTGGGTTATTTAGGCAGGTGTGGGTGGAATCTAAGTGATCCACAGGACATGGTGAGCCCAGTGTCCTCCTATGCTGCCATCTTCCCAGAAGCCTCCAACAAAATATTTTTCACAGAACTTCAATGAATAATCCTAAAATTTGTATGGAAACACAAACGACCCCAAACAGCCAAAACAAAACTTGTAGAAGACAAGCAAAGCTGGAGGCATCACAATTCCAGACTTTAGGTTTTATTACAAAGCTATAGCGATCAGAACGGTATGGTACTGAGGGAAAACACACACACACACACACACACACACACACACATCAATAGAATGGAAACCCAGAAATGAACTCACAAGTATATGGTCAATTAATCCTCAACAAAGTGGGAAAGAATATCCACTGGGAAAGATAGTCTTGGGGTACATGGATGGCTCAGTCACTTAAGCATCTGACTGTTGCATTCAGATCAGGTCATGATGTCAGGGTTCATGAGTTTGGACCCCACGTCAGTGCAGACCCTGCTTGGGATTCTCTCTCCTCTCTCTGTCCCTCCTCTGTATTCTCTGTCTCTCTGTCTCTCTCTCTCTCTCAAAAATACAGATGGCCAACAGGCATATGAAAAGATGCTCAACCTCACTCATCATCAGGGAAATACAAATCAAATCACACTGAGATACCACCTTACACCAGTCAGAGTGGCTAAAATGGACAAATTAGGAAACTACAGATGCTGCTGGCAAGGATGTGGAGAAACGGGAACCCTCCTGCACTGTTGGTAGGAATGCAAACTGGTGCAGCTTTCTGGAACACAGTGTGGAGGTTTCTCAAAAAATTAAAAGTAGAGGTACCCTATGACCCAGCAATAACACTACCAGGAATTAGCCCAAGGGATACAGGAGTGCTGATGCAGAGGGGCACTTGTACCCCAATGTTTGCAGCAGCAGCACTTTCAACAAGAGCCAAATTATGGAAAGAGCCTAAATGTCCATCAACTGATGAATGGATAAAGTCAATGTGGCTTATATATTCAATGGAATACTACTTGGCAATGAGAAAGAATGAAATCATGCCATTTGCAACAACATGAATGGAACTGGAGGGTAGTATACTGAGTGAAATAAGTCAGAGAAGGACAGATATCCTATGTTTTCACTCATATGTGGATTGTGAGAAACTGAACAGAAGACCATGGGGGAAGGGAAGGGGAAAAAAATAGGCACAAACAGGGAGCGAGGCAAGCTACAACACCCTTAAAAACAGAGAACAAACTAAGTGTGAATGGGGGGGTGGGGGAGAGGGAAAATGGGTGATGGACATTGAGGAGAGCATTTGTTGGGATGAGCAGCAGGGTTGTATGTAAGCCAATTTGACAATAAATTATATTCATAAAATAAACAAACATAAAAAAAGTCTTTAACATATGGTTTTAGGAAAACTAGACAGCAACATGCAAACAAACACGGAACACTTTCTTACAACATACACAAAAATAAATTCCAAATGGATAAAGACCCATGTGTGAAACCTGAAACCACAAAAAACCCAGAGGAAAACACAGGAGGTAACTTATTTGACACTGGCTGTACCAACTTCTTTGTAAATACGTCTCCTGATGTAAGGGAAACACAAGCAAAAATAATGGGACTTGATAAAAATAAAAAGCTTCTATAACAAAGGAAACAATAAACAAAATTAAATGTAACCTACAGAATGGAAGATATTTGCAAACAACAACTGATAAAGGGCTGGTATCCAAAACATATAAGGTTATACAACATCCAAAAAATGAGAAATCCAATTAAAAATGGGCAGAAGACATTAAGAGACATTTTCCCAAAGAAGACACACAGATACCCAAGAGACTCATGAAAAGATGCTCAACACTGATCATCAGGGAAATACAATCCAAAAGTACAATGAGATACCACCTTACATCTGTCAGAATGACTAAAATCAATGAATGACAAAACCACACGTGTTGCCAAGGATGTGGGGAAAGAGGAACCCTCTTGCACGGTTGGTAGAAATGCAAACTGGTGCAGCCACTCTGGACAACATCATGGAGATTCCTCAAAAAATTGAAAAGAGAACTACCTTACAATCCAGCAATTTCACTACAAGGTATTTACACAAAGAATACAAAAATAATACTTCAAAGGGATACATGCACCCTGATGTTTATAGCAGCATTTTCTACAGCAGCCAAATTACAGAAATTGCCCAAGTTTCCATCAACTGATGAATAAATTGAGAAGTAGTATATGGGACGGAATATTATTTAGCCATAAAAACATGAAATCTCATCATTTGCCACGAGGCGGATGGAGCGAGAGAATGTTATGCTGGGTGAAATAAGCCTTTCAGAGAAAGACAAATACCAGGTGATTTCACTAACACATGGAAATGAAAGAAAACAAAGGGGGAAAAAAGGAGACAGTAACAGACGCTTAACTAGGAAACAAACTGAGGGTTTCCACAGTGGGGGGGGGGGGGGGGGCGGGGGGAAAGAATGTTTGAAACAGGTGGTGGGGATTAAGACGTGCACCTGGGATGAGCACCGGGTGACATGTGGAAGTGCTGCTGTATATTGTACACCTGAAACTAATATTACACTCTACCTTTACCAACTGGAATTTGAACTAAGAAATAACGTAAGGTTAATGACATCTACCTACCAGGTTTTCTGTAGTTTTCAATCACTTCCCTATGTGGGAAAAATAACCATGACATTTTTTAAAAGCATGTATGATGTGGGGGACAGTTTGTGCCCTTACCTCGGTCTCTGGTTCCAGCAGGACTCGGAAAGGGGGTCCCAGCTCATTCTTCTAGAAGGTCCTGAGACGAATATTTCATGTATTCACATCCTAACTGAATGCAGCTCCCGGTCTTCTGAATTTCTGTCAGGATTTCTCCCCAGAAACCAGCCTGAATCTGGAACAAACCATCCACGGCATCTATGATGTGATGTCATGAGACCCCTCGATCCACGGGTCCTTTAGTAAAACACATCTTGTTCAAATACTGTCTGGGAAAGTGAGGAATGAAACTCGGGAACAGCCCACAAAATGCAAGGGCCTGTGCTGCTGACCGACTGACCAGTGCCCAAGGAAGCCACCCAGGGCCCTCTCCTCAACACTCACTGCAACAAGGCAACTTCTCTCTGGCGACTCAGGAGACACCAAGTTGTGCAAGGCTCCCAAGGTCTCCCCTGGGGAGGGCGGCAGAACCTGCTGGAAACGCAGCTCTGGTCTCTGTCCAGAGGCAGTGGCAGAGGCCCTGAGTGCTCTGGGAGCAACAGAAACCCTTCCTGCTCTGAGGTGCCCTGGGTCAGAAAAGCCGATGGTGCACCCTCTGCCGGCCATCACCGCGCATGGAGAGGAACCCGCCCCTCCCGGTTTGTGGTGCTCGCACGCCCTCTGCTGGCCAGCATGGGAATTCCTGCAATGTTGAAGGCCATTGACGCTCAGCTGAGGCGTTGAAGTTGCTCTGGGCAATTTAGCCTGTTGTCCAGATTGGGATGGGTCTTAGTGTCAGGGCCTGGGACACAAATAAATCTTTTCCTTTTCCTTTCTTGCAAGTAAAGAATGAAACCAAATTTATTAATAGAATGACATCATTTGTAATGCTTTAAGCAATGTTCACAGAAAAATAGCCCACCAATTTACACATGCTGAGTAAGAGGTAATTGTGCTTACCACCAAAATACTTAGGTTAGATAAAAAATTGACGCCTTTGAGAGAGAGATACTGGCTTCAATCTATGGAACGAATAAGTACTAGGGATACAAGGTAGAGCCAATGGAATAGAGTCATTCCTGCAAAAATAGTGTGGCACGCTTTCACATGATAGCTACACTTGTGGTTACGTACAACATATTTACAGACATATGGAATCACGAGGATGTATGCCTAAAATTAGTACAAGAAATGTGTCAACAATATTTCACCCAAAAATGTGCCGATGGGGGGGGTGCAGGCGTGCCACCCCTCCATCACTGTCATGCCTGCACCACCCCCCAATAGCGATGGAGGAGTCTCATGCTTGCACCCCTTCATTGGCGATGGAGTAGTGATGCCACTATCAAATCTGATATTTCCTGAATGGCTCTTTTCACTTTCACAGCTGAAGAAGCAGGCATCTGTTAGGGTTAGGGTTAGGGTTGGGTCATGCTTGCCCCCCCCCCCCCCCCCCCCGCCTTCGGCAATGGAGTAGTGATGCCACTATTAAATCTGACGTTTCACGAATGACTCTTTTTGCTTTCACAGCTGAAGTAGCAGGCATCTGTTAGGGTTGGGGTCAGGGTTAGGGTTAGCGGTTAGGGTTAGGTCACACTTGCGCCACCCTATCGGTGATGGAGGCGTGTCGCGCTTTCATCCCTTCTGCAACCCATCATTGGCAATGTAGCAGTGATGCCGCTTTTAAATCAGATGCTTTCTGCGGCGCCTGGGTGGTTCAGTGAGTTAAGCGTCCCATTTTGGGTCAGGTCTCTTGATATGTGGTTTCGAGCCCTGGGTTGCCCCTGTGCTGGCGGCTCTGAACCTGCAGCCTGCTTCAGATACAGTCTGTCTCGCTCTCTGCCCCTTCCGCACTTGTGTTCTGTCTCTCTCTCAAAAAAAAAAAAAAAAAAGTATCTAAAAGCATCTTAAATCAGAGGTTTCCCAGATTGCTCTTTTCCCTTTCATTCCTGAAGATGCAGGCATCTGTCTCACCCATTGTTCTTTTGTTATCTTTGGGATAGGTGACGACATGCACCACATTTCCCCAGCCAGCATCGGGGACATGCAACATATCTTCTACTGGCCAGACACCTCTCATCCACTGTGACACTGCATTCCTCCAGCTCATTCTACATCTTCCCGGAAACTGGACTCTAACTCTGGACAGCAGCCCCGTCCCATCGTCTTCTGATGGTATTTCAGTAGGCTCTTCATTCACATCTTTGGTTACCTGAGTGTCTTCTGACATCTTCTCTTATTTTTCCACTGGGCCATTGCTAGGACGCCCGACAGGGAACCCGAAGCAGCGAGAGATCCAGGAGCAGCCCGGCTACCGCTTGGCTCTCCCAAAATGGTCGCCTTGGAACTCTTTATAGAAGAGGAGAAAACACCACTGCCAGCGCCACCGTTTAATAACCCTGGACTTAATGTGGAGCAAACAACCGCCCACCCCCAAAAGGAAACTCTGGCAGAGTACATGTATAGTACCTACGACACTGATCACGTATTTTGGATCAATAAGTGAGGTTGTACTTTTGACTGGTAAGTGTAAATCTAAATCCCTCGGAGCAGATTTTATTCTCCGAGGTCACCCCAACCTAACTTGTTGGCCCATGGGGAGAGTTGTTGTCCCTATTGGTCATGTTGGTGTAGGCTCTTTGGGCCAGTGAATTAAAGCTCCATAGGGCTTTCTTGTCTTCTTGTCCTATTCTTGCTTCTTCACGGGAAGGTCAGTTTCACAGGTTGGAAGTAAGAGACAGTAAAACCCTCATGTGGCCATCCTTACTAATCTCTATTTAGGGAACAAGTGATTTGCAGGTCAGGATACCAAGGCCATTTAATGAATGTCCCCGGGCAGGCAGTGCCTCTAATACTAGAAATGCTAGAGGTGATGTTTCTGGTGAACAGGCAGGGTTTGTGTTTGCTGAGCTCCTTTTACTTGGTTTAATATTTGCTTGATTGCATACCTATGTTGGGTCAACAATTGGTTTGATATTTAGTTTACAGTTAGGTTATTTTCATTTTATTGTTAACTAGCAGTGGTTATCCCCTCTGATATAAGCTTATGCAATGAGAAATATTTCTTGTTACTCATACTAGCATTATTGCTTCTATTGTCAAATTAACCCGCTATTAAGTTAGGAGTTGGGCACATATTTTTGGTACTAACATCTGAAGATCGTATACCAATGCCTGAGCCCTACTACAAAAGCTCATCACCACATCCCTAACAGCTGCCTACGGTATGCCAGTCATATTCTTTGCCCTTCTAGGGCAGCCTTGTTTCAATTCCTTATACCCTGTCATTGGTGAGGTGGCGATGTAACGCTTGCACCCCCCTCATCGGTGATGGAAGGGTGTAATGCTTGCTGTCAGCACAGAGCTCACTTTAGATCCTCTGTCTCCCTCTCTCTGCCCCTCCCCTTCTCATCCACTTGCTCCAAAATAAAGAAACATTTAAAAAGATCAATTGCCATTAGATACATTTGTGCCATCCCACAATCCTGTTGGCTCCTGACACTTTAGAAACTACTTTCCCCACCCTTCCCCCCATAGTAGCCATTGGCCACACCCAGCCACAATCTATCTCAGATCATCCTCGTTTGGGGAGGACAGAAGAGGAGTACAGAGCGTTCTGTTGCTTAAACCAAGAAAATAGGACTCTCCTTGTCCATTCTTCATGGACTTTTCTGGTGTCCTTGCCTGAAATAATTCTTTGGCCCTTCTGAGATATGAGTCCCAGCCAGAGCTGACAGTTGGTGGTGCATGTACCGCAGAGAGTCTGGCAGCGCTGGGGAAACACCACATGGTTCATCCCAACAATGCTGAGTTTGCCAGAGGGAAAGTGGCCGGGGCTCTATGTAAGAACTAGAATACAAGAGCAAATGGCCTTCGGGTCCTCTGTGCATTCTGAAACCACTGCTGCTCAGCCCAGCAATGACTTGCAAACAGCAGCTGGTGTCAGTGGCCATAAGACAGATGAGCCTGCTAAGCTGGCTGGAAGAAATGACAGGTCATTGTTCTCTTCAGTGTTGACTGTGCACAGAGCAAGTCACCCCACCAGCAGCAAAGGTGAAGATAAATAGGTCTAACCGGAGTATCAGCTGAAAAGAGCAGGGAGTGGTATGGGAGAAGCAGAATAATTGTCAGGGATAGAATGTTAAATGTTGACAGTAAAACACTTGAACATTCCATTTGATTGTTTTGTCTGGTGCTTGTAGTTTAAAAAAAAAAAAAAAAAAACAACCCAGCATTTAGTTACCAAAGGCTTTGAAAACATCTATAAAAATTTGGTGCACGAGCAAGCATGTCCTTTGACGTGAAAGTTCTAGAAGTAATATAGATAGAAGAGGAAGGAGAAAAAAAATCTCTTGAGCACCAGCTTTGTACTCATCACACTATAGCCACTATTTATTTAGCTTCTACAACAACCCTGTGAGGTACGCATCGCTATCCTAGTTTTACAAAAGAGAAACTATGCTTACACAGGGTAAGTCTCCTAAAAGCACGCAGCCCTTGAATAGGGAACTAGAATTTGAATCCATGTGTGCTTGACTGAAATGCCATGATCTGTCCTTCAGGCACGCAGCCTCCAACCCACAAAGAGCGTTAGGGAAATTTTAACAGGAACCACAATTCGAGAGTCAGGTGATTTGTTCTTGTAATAATGGATTGTCCTCTTTCCTACTGCTTCTTTGTTTTCCTGTCCCCGTGGTTGCTAAACAGTAGTCTGCAGACGAACAGAGCTGGTTCCAGGGAGGAGAAGCTGGAAGGATTATATTGTGCGTGTTCACTGTTTTCCAAAGGGTTTCTTCAAGATGCATGCCATGGAACAACCATGACTGGGGAGATAAAAGCTTCATCACGGCCTATGTCACCAGCAGAGACTTTGGGGAACAAATGTTCCCGTTCAACATAATTAGCTTGGCCAGTCGGGACTGCAACTGTCAAATATGGGCGACTGTTTTTTCTTTGCCAAATCAATGAGTGAGGATCCAAAATACTAATTACAGTGCAGAAACTACCCACCACATATTACACAAGCATGTGAGGACTACCACGGTTATTCCATCTGTTTGTACCACACAGCCATGAGACATGTCAAAACAGAAGAATAAAAGCCATCAGAGTTTATGAGCTGATGTTAACCCATCCAGCTACATGTCTACTATAGCGTATTATGGGTGTCATTTCAGGCAAGTAGAGGTTATAAGCCCTATTCTCATTAGAGAAGACAGCAATGGATAATTTGTACCTACAAAGGTAATTGAATGTTGCATATAATTTCCTTGAGAGCCTGTGGCAAATGTATGTAGAGTCTTTGAATAAAAAGCTCTTGTGGATATTAAAAGGTTGCCTTTGGGTTAGATAATTCTATAATACTAATTCTATTGGGTCAGCCTCATTGTTTAGCGGTAATAACATAAAACATGCCCTTCAAAACTTACCTAAGGTCAAGGGTTTTTTATAGAAAATAAAGTTCTGGGCTTTTTGAGTTTAGAGTGTATGGTGTCCGGGGACGTGAAGCAAATTCTATATGTCTTGTTTTCCCTAGGACCTGGTACAGTGCATGACTAAGGTGGGCTTTTAATCAATGTTTATAGATGATTGGGCCAACATGCTGGAGAAGTAGGGGGATCCATACTTCCCATGTCTCTCAAACAAAGAGGTGCAGAAACCAAAAGACTTTGAACACCAGAGCCTGGGAGGAAAAGAGACTGCATCTACTAGGAAGAAAATGGGAAAGCTGGAGAAAAGATAGGTGGGTAACTGCAAAATGGGGGAGATTAAAAAAAAAAAAGTCGCATGGGCATGGAGGGGAGGGACCACCTTCTGCAGAGAGACAAAGGGAAGAGAAAGAGATGCTAGGGAATTGTAGGACCATATCTGGACAGGATAAAGACCTTGGACTGAGACTGAGAGGGATCGATCTCTAACTGTGGGGCTTTCTTCAGACTGGAGCCGGCTCCCTCTTCACACACCTGGGGAGGAGGGGAGCCAGCCTGGGTGTGGTGGTAGGTCAGGGGCTCAGTCTACAGTTGGAAAAAGCGGTTCCCTTCCTGGAGCTGCGTGATAGTACAAAATCTGCCTGTGTCCACCACCCCTAGGCTCAGTGGCTGGGCTGAGGGTGCAGTCTGCAGGAGGAAGAGGCAGCCGTCTCCCTGGAGTGCTGTGGGAAAAGACAAAGCCTGCCTGAGTCCACCGTCCACCACCCCAGGGGCTTGAGGGGAGGGTGGCGGCTCTTGGTCCACAAGAGGAGAAGTCAGTACCCCCTGTAGTGTGGTGGCACAGACAAAGCCAGCTGGGACCACATATCGTCGCACTGAGAGGTGCTTCCCCAGTGCCAGAGTGCACGGAGCAGGACTTTGAATCCTAGCCAGCCCAGGTCAGGGGAGTTGGTGAAACGAAAAGGACCAGCCTGTCTGCCCCCGCGGTGCAATCATGATGACTCAAATGGAGTCCAGCGGTCCAGCTCCATGGAGAAGAGACTGGGGGTCACCATTTCCCACCACCACCACCAAAGCGGGGCCTCAGGGATTACTCCCAGGGCCCACAGTGGAGGTGGGTCCAGACTTCACCAAATCACGCCCCTTTGCACTGGGTAACTGTGTAACTACCTGAGCAGCGCACACCCTGCGGACAGCCCCTCCCAACAAGGGATGCAGCATTGTCTAGATTAAATCTAGGTCAATTCTGGATATATAGATATATTCTCCCCATCCCCATTTCTCCTCCTTATTCTTTCCTCCCCTAGGCTGGTTACTCTGGTTATTGGTCTGTCTAAACAGACATATTTAATCCATTGTCTTGATACACATTCTACACCTTCCTCTTTACACTCCTTTCTCTCTCTCTGGAATAATCAAGCCATATACTTTCTCTGTCTGGGTAACTTTATCTTCGTTTTGTTTGCCCCACCTCCTCTTTATTTTCCTTTCTCTCTCTCTGGATTAAGCCTTTTAGTCTCTCTGCCTAGTCAATGTTTATTTTTATTTCCCTCCGACTTCCCCCACTCCTGTCATTTCTCGCTTTGTATGTGCTCTTCCATCAGCACTGCCTCCACCCTCTTCTTTACTTGTAGTTGGTGTTTTTGGGTTTTTGTTTTTAGTCTTTAGTTTTTCATTTTTGTTTGTTTGTTTGTGTTGTTTGTGTGTTTGCGTGTTTTTGTCTCCTGTTTGTCTGTTTTCCTTTACAGGGCTACTCCAAGGAGCAAATCAAAGCACATCTGGTGGAGGGTCCAAAATATCACTACAAGTAGGGTAATAAAATAACCAAAGTCACAACAGAGAGCAAGTAACAATCTCCGAAAAAACACCTCCTGAAAGGCCAGGCCCTGGACAGTGTATGATCCTCCTTTAATATAGCAGTGCTCACAGGTACAGAGCACACAACAAGCTTTTAAAACGCATAAGGGACAGAAAACTAGACAAAATGGCGAAAAGAAAAATTCAACTCAAAAGAAATTCCAGGAAGTAGCGACAGTTAATGAATTGATCAAAACCGCTATATTAAGCAATATAACTGAGGAAGAATTTAGAATAATAGTCATAAAATTAATTGCTGGTCTTGAAAAAAGCATAGAGGACAGCAAAGAATCTATTGCTACAGAGATCAAGGGACTAAAAAATTGTCATGATGAATTAAAAAATGCTGTAAATGAGATGCAAAATAAAATGGAGGTGGCCACAATGCAGATTGAAGAGGCAGAGGGGCGAATTGGTGAATTAGAAGATAAAATTATGGAAAAAGAGGAAGCTGAGAAAAAGAGATAAAAAAAATCCAGGAGTACGAAGGGAGACTTAGAGAACTAAGTGATGCAATCAAATGGAACAATATCCGTATCATAGGAATTCCAGAAGAAGAGAGAGAGAGAGACAGAGAGAGAGAGAGAGAAAGGGGCTGAAGGTGTACTTGAACAAATCATAGCTGAGAAATCCCTGATCTGGGGAAGGAAACAGACATTGAAATCCAAGAGGCACAAAGAACTCACTTCAGACGTAACTTGAATCGATCTTCTGCACGACATATCATAGCAAAACTGGCAAAATACAAGGATAAAGAGAAAATTCTGAAAGCAGCTAGGAATAAACACACTCTAACATATAAAGGGAGACCGATAAGACTAGTGGCAGATCTCTCTACTGAAACTTGGCAGGCCAGAAAGGAATGCAGGAAATCTTCAATGTGATGAACAGAAAAAATATGCAACCAAGAATCCTTTACCCAGCAAGTCTGTCATTCAGAATAGAAGGAGAGATAAAGGTTTTCCCAAACAAACAAAAACTGAAGGAATTCATCACCACTAAACCAGGCCTACAAGAGATCCTAAGGGGGACTCTGTGAGTGAAATGTTGCAAGGACCACAAAGTACCAGAGACAACACTACAAGCATGAAACCTACAGATATCACAATGACTCTAAACCCATATCTTTCAATAATACTGAATGTAACTAGACTAAATACTCCAACCAAAAGACATAGGGTATCAGAATGGATTAAAAAAAAATAAGACCCATCTATTTTCTGTCTACAAGAGACTCATTTTAGACCTGAGGATACCTTCAGATTGAAAGTGAGGGGATGGAGAACTAGCTATCATGCTACTGGAAGTTAAAAGAAAGCTGGAGTAACCATACTTAGACACCTAGACTTTAAATGAAAGGCTGTAACAAGAGCTGAAGAAGGGCATTATATAACAATTACAGGGTCTATCCATCAGGAAGAGCTAACAATTATAAATGTCTATGCACCAAATATGGGAGCCCCCAAATATATAAACAACCTTGTTGATAAGAATGTGGTATTGCAGGAGACTTTAATACTCCACTTACAACAATGGATAGATCATCTAGACACAGGATCAATAAAGAAACAAGGGCCCTGAATGATACATTGGATCAGATGGACTTGACAGATATATTTAGAACTCTGCATCCCAAAGCAACAGAATATACTTTCTTCTTGAGTGTACAAGGAACATTGTCCAAGATAGATCACACACTGGGTCACAAAACAGCCCTAAATAAGTACGAAAGAATTGAGATCATACCATGCACACTTTCAGACCACAATGCTATGAACCTTGAAATCAACCACAGGAAAAAGTCTGGAAAACCTCCAAAAGCATGGAGGCTAAAGAACACCCTACTAAAGAATGAATGGGTCAGCCAGGCAATTAGAGAAGAAATTAAAAAATATATGGAAACAAATGAAAATGAAAATACAACAATCCAAATGCTTTGGGATGCAGGGAAGGCAGTCCTGAGAGGAAAATACATTGCAATCCAGGCCTATCTCAAGAAACAAAAATCCCAAATACAAAATCTAACAGCACACCTAAAGGAACTAGAAGCAGAACAGCAAAGACACCCCACACCCAGCAGAAGAAGCTAAATAATAAAGATCAGAGCATAAATAAATAGTATAGAATCTAAAAAAATAGTAGAGAAGATCAATGAAACCAAGAGTTGGTTTTTTGAAAAAATAAACAAAATTGATAAGCCTCTAGCTAGGCTTCTCAAAAAGAAAAGGGAGATGACCCAACTAGATAAAATCATGAATGAAAATGGATTTATTACAACCAACCCCTCAGAAATACAAGCAATTATCAGGGAATACTATGAAAAATTATATGCCAACAAACTGGACAACCTGGAAGAAATGGACAAATTCCTAATCACCCACACACTTCCAAAACTCAAATGGGAAGAAATAGAAAATTCAAACAGACCCATAACTAGTAAAGAAATTGAATCAGTTATCAAAAATCTCCCAACAAATAAGAGTCCAGGACCAGAGGGCTTCCCTGGGGAATTCTACCAGACATTTAAAGCAGAGATAATACCTATCCTTCTCAAGCTTTTCCAAAAAATTGAAAGGGAAGGAAAACTTCCAGGCTCATTCTATGAAGCCAGTGTTACTTTGTTTCCCAAACCAGACAAACCAGCAAAAAAAGAGAATCACAGGCCAATATCCCTGATGAATATGGATGTAAAAATTCTCAACAAGATACTAGCAAATCGAATTCAACAGTATATAAAAAGAATTATTCACCATGATCAAGTGGGATCATTCCTGGGCTGCAGGGCTGGTTCACTATTCACAAATCAATCAATGTGATACATCACATTAATAAAAGAAAAGATAAGAACCATCTGATCCTATCAATAAATGAAGAAAAATCTTTTAAAAAAAATACAGTACCCTTTCTTAATAAAGACCCTCGAGAAAGTCGGGATAGAAGGAACATACTTTAAACATCATCAAAGCCATTTATGAAAACCCCACAGCTAATATCATCCTCAATGGGGAAAAACTGAGAGCTTTCCCCTGAGATCAGGAACACGACAGGGATGTCCACTCTCACCGCTGTTGTTTAACATAGTGTTGGAAGTGCTAGCATCAGCAATCAGACAACAAAAGGAAATCAAAGGCATCAAAATTGGCAAAGATGAAGTCAGGTTTTCACCGTTTGCAGATGACGTGATACTATACATGGAAAACCTTATAGACTCCACCAAAAGTCTGCTTGAACTGATACATGAATTCAGCAAAGTAGCAGGATACAAAATTAATGTACAGAAATCAGTTGCATCTTTATACACCAATAATGAAACAACAGAAAGACAAATAAAGAAACTGATCCCATTCACAATTGCACCAAGAAGCATAAAATACCTAGGAATAAACCTAACCAAAGATGTAAAAGATCTGTATGCTGAAAACTATAGAAAGCTTATGAAGGAAATTGAAGATAACAAATAAATGGAAAAACATTCCATGCTCATGGATTGGGATAATAAATATTGCTAAAATGTCAATCCTACCCAGAGCAATCTACACATTCAATGCAATCCCAATCAAAATTGCACCAGCATTCTTCTCCAAGCTAAAACAAGTGATCCTAAAATTTGTATGGAAACACAAAAGACACTGAATAGCCAAAGTAATATTGAAGAAGAAAACCAAAGCAGGAGACATCACAATCCCAGACTTTAACCTCTACTACAAACTTGTACTCATCAAGACAGCATGGTATTGGCACAAAAACAGACACATAGACCGATGGAATAGAATAGAGACTCCAGAATTGGACCCACAAATCTATGGCCAACTAATCTTTGACAAAGCAGGAAAGAATATCCAATGGAAAAAAGACAGTCTCTTTAACAAATGGTGCTGGGAGAACTGGACAGCAACATGCAGAATAATGAAACTAGATCACTTTCTTACACCATTCACAAAAATAAACTCAAAGTGGATGAAGGACCTGAATGTGAGACAGGAAACCATCAAAACCCTAGAGGAGAAAGCAGGAAAAAACCTCTCTGACCTCAGCCACAGAAATTTCTTACTTGACACATCTCCAGAGGCAAGGGAATTAAAAGCAAAAATGAACTATTGGGACCTCATGAAGATAAAAACCTTCTGCACTGCAAAGGAAACAATCAACAAAACTAAAAGGCAACTGACGGAATGGGAAAAGATATTTGCAAATGACATATCAGACAAAGGGCTAGTATCCAAAATCTATAAAGAGCTCACCAAACTCCACACGCGAAAAACAAATAATCCAGTGAAGAAATGGGCAGAAAACATAAATAGACACTTTTCTAAAGAAGATATCCAGATGGCCAACAGGCACATGAAAAGATGCTGAACCTCACTCATCATCAGGGAAATACAAATCAAAACCACACTCAGATACCATCTCACACCGGTCAGAGTGGCTAAAATGAACAAATCAAAAGACTATAGATGCTGGCAAGGATGTGGAGAAACGGGAACCCTCTTGCACTGTTGGATGGAATGCAAACTGGTGCAGCTGCTCTGGAAAACAGTGTGGAGTTTCCTCAAAAAATTAGAAATAGATCTACCCTATGACCCAGCAATAGCACTGCTAGGAATTTACCCAAGGGATACAGGAGTGCTGATGCATAGGGACACTTGTATGCCAGTGTTTAGAGCAGCACTTTCAACAATAGCCAAATTATGGAAAGAGCCTGAATGTCCATCAACTGACGAATGGATAAAGAAGACGTGGTTTATATATACAACGGAATACTACTTGGCAATGAGAAAGAATGAAATCATGCTATTTGCAGCAACATGGATGGAACTGGAGTGTATTATACTAAATGAAATAAGTCAATTAGAGAAAGACAGATATCATACGTTTTCACTCATAGGTGGATCCTGAGAAAGTTAACAGAAGACCAGGGGGGGAGGGGAAGGTGGGAAAAAAGTTACAAAGAGGGAAGGAGACAAACCATAAGAGACTCTTAAACACTGAGAGCAAACTAAGGGTTGATGGGGGGTGGGGGAGAGGGGAAAGTGGGTGGTGGGCACTGAGGAGCGCACCTGTTGGGATGAGCACTGGGTGTTGTATGGAAACCAATTTGACAATAAATTATATTTTTAAAAATAATAAATAAGTTAAAAATCAATGTTTATAAAATGAATTAACAAATGAATGAATGAGACATTTGTGACTCTTTGGTTTGAGTTTATAAAATTAGTTCAGTACGTACTGCTTATTTCTACTTAAATTATTAAATCATATTTTGTGCATTTTCCTCTAACTCACAAAATGCTTACACCTCTTTCAGTGATGTTTCTTATATAAAGATGTCTGGATACTGAAGGCAAAAACAAGCTGAGTTAGGAATGGCATATATATGCCATTCCTCTCTTCTGTATCCATGGCAGACATTTTTGTTGACACCAATTTCTCCCTCGCCTCAAGGCCCTTCACAGTCTGACCACCCTGGCAGCTCCCAACAATTGCCTGGATCTGGCATAAAAGATGAACCTACTGACCCTCCTTAAGCTGGGATTTCCTTTTGGTATGGATAAAATGAGAGATGATCTCAGTGAACATAATAAGACCAATTGGTGAATTTAGATTTCCTACCGAAGAGGTGATTCTACTGGCAACACAGTTTTCTTAGAACATAAATCTAGTTTTGCTATTTTGTTTTAGGAAGAGGACAAGGTTAGAAGAACTGTGGGGTCTGCTTGGTCCATCCAGCCTCCTGCTTAGCCAGCTTCCAAGTGGTCCTGGGTACTTAACATGTAGTTGTCCCAGCTCATGAGTGAGGCATTTCGTGAGATATGAGAAATAAAGTATACTGTAATGATTAGATGCTGATATCTCTAAATGTGCAGTCTACTACATTGCAACCAGGAGTTAAAAAAATAATATAAGAATAACTTAAGCATTTTAGAACTGAAGGTGCCTTAGCAATGGCCTCATTCAGCAGTTTTCAAACCCTCTTGGCTTCAGGACTCCTTTCGAGGTATAAAGAAATAATCTATGTCAGGCCGGTGAGAGCCTCCTGGGGACTTTGGGAACAAACTGATTGGGAGACATACCCCATCTTCCTCCAGGATTGCAGACTCAGAGGATCAAGTTGCCGTGAGACAACTCTTCTGGCTTTGGAGAAAACGTCATCTGCAGAATGGACCCAACTTTCTGAGGAAACTCAAATTGAATGCTGTGGACAGAGCTTCAAAGACCCCTGGACCTATGGTCCAGTCATGCCTTAACTTGGACATGCTAGACAGCCCTGACTGGTTCACCTCCCAGCAAAGTGATTGAAGGGATACACTTTTGCTTGTACTAGTTTTTGTGAAGATTCCCTTGCAGTCAAGGATCCTTATTTACACAAATACCCACACTAATTTTCAGGATTTGGTCTAATTTATGCAAACCACTTAGCACAAAGTGACAGGCTACATGATCATTATTGTGCAGCTGATTGCAAAACTGGTCTTGATGCACCACCACCTCCAATAGCCACGCTTTTCTCTTTGTCGTCTGTGTTGTGTCCCCGCTCCTTCCTCCGCTCTGACTTTGGGCTCTGCTCCGTGATTGGTTTTTGTAATGGGATTTAGCAGGCATGATCCAAGAAAAAGTTTAAAATGATCTTGGGCTACCGAGGTTGCTCTCTCTCTCTCCGCTATCTCCAGGGGAAGACAAAAGGTAGTTTCTTAAAGATCAGTTTCAATGCGGAATCTGGAACCTGATCAATAAAGTTTTTATATTCCATTTCATTAAAATTGGTCTAACGTGAACTTTGAACAGTTCCTTTAGTCATGAGTGATTTCATAACATCATGGATCAAGCATTTGGAAAATACTGGTTCCCTGAGTTGTACGGATCTTCCAAATGTTGCACATTTCGTTGAAATATCACAAATCACATATGTCAATATTCCCACCAACCTCATTAGAAAAACTCATCATGTCATGCTCACGGAGGTGCTTATAAAATTTTCCACAGTTCCCATCTGTACATGAGACTTCAAATTCTGCAGTTGGTAACACATGCTGTCAGTTGTTTTCCTCAAAGTGATGGTCTCCCTTTGCTCATTTTGAAGAAACTGTCTTCCACATATCCAGATCTGAATAACCATAGTTTGTCTGTAGGTAGTTTTTCAAATGGAGATCCCACCCTATGAAAAAAAGCAGTTAGTTTAGCTCTTAACTCAGTTGTCCACAAGCACTGTTCCTCAAGACAGCCAGAGTACTTCAAAATTCAGCAAAAATGCTTCCTGGATGCTTTCCATTTTGTCACACAGAAAACCGAGGGCTGTTATTCAGTAAAATTAATAATTTGGTTCATCAAGGACACTCTTCATGAAACCAGCATATATTTTTACTTTTATTTTCAAATGATTATTTTTCCCTGTGAGTGCCTATCAGTGAAAAACAGAACGATGGCTAGAAATTCCGTACCACTGCCTGGATCTATGCTACAGCCCAGCAGTTTGGCCCAAAGTTGCTTTTGCACTAGACATTGCAAATGTCAAAACCATTGTTCCATGACTAAATCATGAAGTTCAAAACATTATTCAAAATTTGAGTGTTTCAGCACTTTTTTTTTTTAATCTGTTGCTGAGGATTCATGGAAAAAGATTCTCTGGGATAGTGAATCGATGCTGATAGGGGCATGCAAGCAAACCAGCAAGCCCAGGTCATCTTTAGATTCACTCAAATTTGCAGGGCAGCTGGATGGCTAAGTCAGTTGAGTGTCCAACTTTGGCTGTCATGATCTCATAGTTCATGGGTTCAGGCCCTGTGTCAGGCTCTGTGTGGATAGCTCAGAGCCTGGAGCCTGCTTTGAATTCTGTCTCTCTCTCTCTCTCTGCCCCTCCCCTGCTCATGCTCTGCCTCTCTCTCTCAAAAATAAATAAATGTTAAAAAAAATTATTCACTCAAATTTGCAAACTGTAAGTACAGTTTTGCAAGTGAGAAATTAATGTGTTCTTTATATTTGCAGCGAAATATTCAAATCCATGAATTACTATTATCTCCGGAAAATGGCACTGTTGTTGTTCTTTTGACTGACTTTTCATGCAGCAGGCATTCAGCAATGTCAACAGTACAGGATTTATTAGTTTAGCAGCTCTTCTATGTGCTTCTCAAACCAATGAAATATTTAACCTGTGAGATGCATCAGTAGCTGCTTTGTTTCTAGCTTGCAAATCTGTATCGAACAACTTTTGACTTTTAAAGAGTTTATCACATCTGTGGTTAAAATACTCAATTCTTTTTTTCTTTAAACTTTTAATGATTGCTCTCAATGGTATCTCAATTGGTACCACAATTTTGCACACAATAATATTTGAAAATATTCTGTTGCACAGACCAGTAAGGTAATTGTTAGCATCTATAACGATGGCTCACATTATATATTTGTTATTTTCAGCTTTGTCTGTTTTGTTTTTTGCCAGCTATCCTTCCCTTCCATGAGACAGAATTCTCTGAGGTATCTGTTTTCTCTTTCAACATCTTCAACATTTAAGCAAGCCATTTTAATCTTCCTGTTATAAGCCAATGAACCATCTTTAAATATAAAGAGAATATGTTTTTTCATTTGAGAATAAAATATAAATCCTAAAATAATTTTGATAAACCTTTAAATGGAGTTTTTTGAAAAAAAAGTATAATATTGCAAAATGAGACACTAAGGTATACTCCCATTTAGTTGTGTCTTTGTGTGTATACAAGAAAAATTCATGGATTTCATAATTTGTTGGACGTCAATGAGATTATGATTGTGAGGGTACAGTAGAAGTATTGAAAAAGTGTGAGTTCATCTCACACTTACACCTTAAACTTACTACCTCTGACAGGTGCAGGCAGCACAGGAATATTCAAGCATATATTCAATTATCCATTAAAGTGATGATGTCAACACTTGTCCTGTAGTTTGGAGAAATAGTTGTGAGGGAATGACTGTAAAAGACAAATGTGTTTTAAAATTACTGTGAAAATCAGAGCTTCTGGGTGGCTCAGTTGGTTAAGCGTCAGACTCTTGATTGCAGCTCAACTCATGATCTCCGAGTTAGTGACATTGAGTCCTTGGTAGGGCTCTGCACTAACAGCACGGAGCCTGCCTGGGATTCTCTCTCTTTCTGTGTCTCTCTCTCTTTCTCCCTCTCTCTCTCTCTTACCCTCCCTCTGGCCATACCCTGCTCATGTGCTCTTTGTCTCAAAATAAATTTAAAAAATTACTAGGAAAATAGTTTCGAGCTCCTAGACCCCCTACAAGGCTTGTAGGAAACCTACAGGTCCCCTAGACTGTACTCTGAGAAGTAGTAAACTCCTTTATATTTTGGAGACAGAAAAAGAGACAGACCAAAAAAAAAAAAAAAAGGCACTTACCTAAATTAGCTCCAAAGATAGAATTATTATGTAAATCTCCTGCCTTCCACTACTATAGAGTGCCTTCTCTGTCTCTCTTTCTGTCTCTCTCTCCTCATCCTTTTTGTCCCAACCTTCCACTGAATTAAAAGTCCCAAGAAGATAGAAATCTTCATATTCATCTCTGGGTGTCCCAGCACTTACCAACTAGAGCAAATTGATATCCAGTAACTGATTTGTCGTTTTGGATTCAAGATTTGGTGATAAGAGATTGCTTTTGTATGCTCACATGAAAATCAAGGCTCAGTTAAAATTACCATGACTTTTAGAGATAAACTAAGAGTTCCTCTAATTTAATCTTTGGCCATAACACAATCTTTCCGTTTTTGTTTTTAGTAAAAATGGCATTCAATTACTAATGAGAAAATCTAGCTGACCTAACTTAAACCACAAGTTAGGGGGACGTGGGTGGCTTAGTTAAGCATCAGACTCTTGATTTCGGCTTAAGTCATGATCTCACAGTCATGGGATCCAGCTCAGCCTGAAATTCTCTTTCTCTCTCTATCAAAAATAAATAAACAAACATTTAAAAACAAAATAAAAAGTACTCACAAGTTAGTTCATAGGCTTAGGTAACTAACTATAAGTCCAGTGATGGATTTGACTTCAGGAACAGGCGATTCCAGGAGATCAAACAATATTGCCAGATACGACCACCGGTCAGATCTCATTTCTCTTCTCGTGGCATTTTGGCTTTATTTCTATAAAGATTCCTTCCACAAGTGAGGGAGGAAAACTTCTAGCAGCCCAAATCTATATCTGTTCAGTCTATAATTCAAACACAGAGACATGCTTTCTCTCTCCTAACATTCATTTGTCAGTCACATGAAAGAACTTTTATTAATGTTTCCAGGGCTCACATGCATATCCTTGGAAGAATTAGTGAGGTTAGGAGGATGGGGTTCTATGATTGGCCCAGACGTTAATATGTGCTCACCTCTGAAGACAGAGATAAAATAGACCACACTTGTGACTCCCCTTCTAATTTTTCATGGAGTGAAAGTGGGTACTAAAGAAAAAACTGCTGCATTTTAATTTACAATATTTTTATCACCAATATACATATACTTCATAATACCAAAAAAAAAAAAAAAAAAAAAAAAAAAAAGGAGCATGAAAATCACCTTCAATGCTACCATACACAGAGATTACAAGAGAAAAATGTATGTGTATATTTTCAGTTTTTCTATGGATTGAAAAAGGAAAAAGATACAAGTTTTTAAGTTCAATATACATTTGGGGTGCCCGGGTGGCTCAATCAGTTAAGGGTCTGACACTTGATTTCAGCTCAGCTCATGATCTCATGGTTAGTTAGTTCAAGCACCACGTTGGGCTCTGTGCTGACAATGCGGAGGCTGCTTGGGATTCTGTCTCTTCTCTCTCTCTGCCTATCCCCAGCTAATGTGTGCTCTCTCTCTCTAAATAAATAAATAAATAAATAAATAAATAAATAAACATTGAAATTTTTTAATAAAATAAATTAATATATAGTCAACCATTTCCTCCCATTGCAAAATATTCTCCATAACCTAACTGTAATGACTGGTTCAAAGAGCAATCTTGGGAGATGCTCACAAACTTTCCTCTTCCATAAGAATAATTTTGATCTTCTTTTTGTAGGTGAAGTTACTATTTTCTCTGCAGTGTGCCTTGGTGTTTAGGTAAGGTTATAGGATGGACGCTGAGCATCCCGTGGAAAGCCTTTACTTCCCTATGCCCCCAAATAAATTCATATTCAAATATTGAATCTGGGGAAAGTTTACAGACATACCAGCATGTGCCAGGACTTGCAGAGGTTTGAAAGAAAGCTTGGCTGGAGGCCCGTCTCGCTCCTGCCATGTGGCTGAGCAGGCTGTGAGGCCAGAACCTCACACGTGCATGAATGCCGGAAGCAGTGAGCATGGTGAGCAATATCCTGACTTGATATTTCAGATTCTTGTTACTTGTTAAATAATGGAACAGGAACAATCCACAGCGGGCGTCCTTGAAGTTACAGAGAGCCAGTCATGCCTAGGAGAAAAAGTCTGTGAAAATGTCCTTCTTTCCTTGCACAAATACAGCCAGATGCGAAGACCTTCAGTGAAAGTCTTCCCGATTGAGCTACGGAAATGGGTGCGTTGCATGTGCTCCATTGTGAGACAGGATTCTCTTAAGCGGTATGCCGGTAAATGTTCAGCAACAAAATAAAGAAAACAAAACAGTATTTCTAAGCGTTTGCCAACATCTATGGTATAAATACTCCCGCAATGTTTAGTTTTCAATTGCCAACCTGACATCACTGAATGTGGTTTTAGGAAGAGAATCAGGCATTTGACTTCGATCACCTGGCAAAAGCCTGCAGCAGCACAACATTGATTCAGCCCTTCCCTTCAACCACGTGTTTAGTGAGTTCCTCTGCGGTGTCAGACCTGGTGCCAGCCTCTGGGGGTTCAGTAGTGAGCAAAACACACACATTGTTCCCGCTCACTTGGATTTGTAACGTAGTGGAGAAGAGAGACGTGAATCAAACATTCACTAAAAAAAAAGTCACACTAAAGTAGATACTAAGAGGTTGTTACCTTGTCTGGGATCAGAGAAGACTCGCCTGACTGTTATTTGTCCGCATGCCAGGGTAGGATACTGGTTTCAAGCCAGAGGGAAAAGCAGCTTCTAATATCTGGGTGTCACCCCTTTTCTCTTGATAACCAAATCCTTGTATTAAATCCCCATATCTGAAATATCTAGGGTGGATTCTCTTTTCCTGACTAGACTCTAGATGATGTACTGAGGAAGTACATTTGAATTGAAATCTGTGAATATCTTACATTGGCTTTCCCCCCAAGCATCGAAACCTTGAGACAAGGATTTGAAGAAAAAGTAGGGGAGTGGAGAAGTAAGACAAGGGACAGAAGAAAGTAATTAAAGCATGCGTTATCAAGCAAACTACCACCGTGAGCATCTTGAGCTGAATTCTACCTGGGACTCTGAAAGAGTGTGTTGAAAATGCCCCTCAGACTTATTTAAGGAGAGTGACAACTCCCAACAGCCATCTGTTGAGGGCTGCTTCTGAGGGGTGTAATTCCCCAGCATTTTTGGCATGCAGTAAAAATGGAAAGTGTGCACACTTGTGGCCGAGGAAGACCACAGGCAAGGAGACTCAGGGATGGCATTTGGAAGTCGGGTCAACTGGTCTAGAAAAGGTCAGTGCCAAAGGGATTTGTGCAGGGCACTGATAATGTCTGCTACAAGTAAGAGAAAATAAATTGGTGTGTGTGTAGAACCATGAATGGTAAGTGAACACCTTTGTAGAAAATGTATTCAAAGCTGTTGAGAGTTGGCTCAAATACTACAAGTATGCATAAGTAGTTCATCATTCTATACCGGGCTTCAGCTAAATATGTTTGGACACCACTGTAATAATAACAGCCCTAAACCAACCTGAGTTATATTGCTACCCACAGATAGCTCTTGAAATTTCCAACCTTTGACCTTTGAAAATGTGCAGTTGGTAAGGATGTGTTGTATTAATATCATGTGTCAACCTTCTCTCTGACATTTCCCTCTTTCACTAAAGCCTTTTATTTTGTCTCCAAACTACCTTCGCTTCCTCTGCCTATACGTTTTCACAAACTCTTCTACCTTTCTAGGATGCTTCTGCCTTCCTCCTCCACCCTCCCCCACACACAAAATCACACAATCTGTCCAGTGAACCCCCATTCATTTTTCCATACCCAGGTCCAGCATCAGCCCCTCTGTAAAGCTTGCTCTGAGCCTCAGGATCAGATAAGCTTAGCTTTCCTACACTCCATTTTACATAGCAGCATGTGGTCAAGAACAAGAACTTTAGAAACAAACTACCCTCCCTTTTTATTCAGGTAAAGTTGATGGGACACAAAATTAACCATCTTAAAATGTGCAATTCAGTAGAATTAGTACATTCACAATATTTTGCAACCATCATCTCTAACCAGTTCCAAAACATTTTTAACACCCTAAAAGGAAACCCTGTACCCATGAAACCAGTAACTGCTTTCTAAGAGTTCGTTTATCCTGGATATTTCATAAAAATGGAATTATACCAATATGCAACTGGCGTTCGTGTCTCACTTCTTTCACTTGGCATGTTTCCCAGGTTCCCCCATGTTGTAGCATATATTAGTACTTCATTTTTATGACTGAAGAATATTCCCTTGTATGGATATGCATAACCTTGTATGGATTCCCTTGTATGTATGTACAAATAGGTTTGAAAACCTATTTCCAATACTTCTGGGTATCCACTTAGGAGTGGGATTTCTGACTCATATGGTAATTCTATTTTTAACTTTTTGAAGAACCATTGAACTCTTTTTCACAGTAGTTACACCATTTTACATTCCCATCTTCGAGGTAAGAAGGTCTAATTTCTAGAACTGCCCAGTCTTGAATATCGGTCCAGCTGCATACTAGCTGTGCAGTCTTGGGCAAGTTACTTTCTGTGCCCAATTTCTATCATAAATAAAGAAGAGTAGAATTGTACCTACCTTGTATGATTGTTTGAAGGATTGATTAAGTGTATAAGTGTATGTAAAACACCTAAATACTGCCTGGTCCATAGGAAGCACCAAGTGTTAGCTATTTTAGTTATTTACTGCTGTTAGAGCACTCATTATTCTCCATGAAAACTCAAAACATATCTCCACTTTTTAGCAGCATACCTGGCAAACAGAATATAGTCAACAAGTGTTTGGAGATTGAAATGGATGGTAAAAGCTAAGGAACTTTTCAAAAATAAGTAGGTAGAAATTTAAGCCATATTAAATATTGAAATATATAGCAACAAGTATTTAAACTGTGTGATACTCACATAATAATAGATACATAGATACGTATTTTGTAGGTAACAATCAAGTGGTCCATGATAGACCCTACTATATAAGTTTTTTTTTTTCAAAAAAAAATGTTAATGTTTATTTATTTTTGAGAGAGAAAGAGAGCAGGGGCAGGAGAGGTGCAGAGAGAGAGAGAGGAAGACACAGAACTCAAAACAGTCTCCAGGCTCCACACTGTCAGCACAGAGCCTGATGCAAGGCTGAAACTCATGAACTGTGAGATCATGACCTGAGTCAAAGCTGGATGCTTAACTGACTGAGCCACCCAGGCACCCCTATAAGTTCTTAATATATGGCAGGCATATGATAAATTATAAAGAAGTATGAATTATAAAAAGTTCTGTATCTAACACCACATACCAGGGTCAATCCAGATGAATGTGAATTTTTATTTAAAATTAAGTTACACAAAATTACAAGAAAATTTAGGCAGGGGCACCTGGGTGGCTCAGTTGGTTGAGCATCCCACTTTGGCTCAGGTCCTGATCTCATGGTCTGTGAGTTCAAGCCCCAGGTCGGGCTCTGTGCTGACAGCTCAGAGCCTGGAGCCTGCTTCAGATTCTGTGTCTCCCTCTCTCTGCCCCTCCCCCCTCATGTTCTGTCTCTCTATCCTTCTCTGTCAAAAATAAATAAGCATTAAAAAAAAATTTTTTTAAGAAAATTTAGGCAAATATATTTGTCTCTCTACCTGTGGAGATAAAAGTATGGAACAAATCTCAAAGGAAGTGAGCAATGAATTTGGTTATTATAACAGAAAAAGGCTCTGCTCTTCAAAAAATAAATGAAATAAAAAGGCAAGCAAACAGAAAAAATAACATAAATATTACAAAGTGTTTATATCCTTAACGTAGAAAGAACTGTTATAAGTCATTAAGGAAAACAGCACAGCAGTAATAGAAAAATAGGGGAAAAAGTAGTTTTTTAAAATAATTTCCAAAGGAAAAATAATAACCAAAAAACAAATTTTAAAAAATCATGAAAATGAAAATATCTTATTTTATTAAGAAACAAAGAAATGTGAATTAAAGGAGAAGCCATTTTTACCCAATAAATTAACTGCACTTTAGAAACTGATAAGCCTCAGTGACAATGTGGGTGCACTGAGATGGGGCTGTCACATATTGCTGATTGCTGTGCAAATTGTTGCAAATTTTCTGGAAATTCTAGAACTTCTTTTAATACAATCATATATTCTTGTTTATGCCTGGTTTCTTCTACAAGTTTAATGTTTTTGAGATTCATCCATGTTATTGTGTATATCAGAAGTCCTTTCTTTTAGTTGTGAAGCAATGTTCTGTGGTGTGAATACACAACAAATTGTTTATCCATTACTATTGGTGAACATTTGGGTGGCTTCTAATTTGGGACTATTACGGATAAAGCCTGTTATGAACATTCTTGAACAACTCCTTATTTGGACACGTGTTTCATTTGGGGGGGGGGGGGCAGTAAATACCTAAGAATGAAATTGCTATATTGTATGGTAAATATACATTGCAGTTTATAAGAAACTGTCAAACTATTTTCCATTTTCTGAAATATTCGACTAATTTATATTTCTACCAATAAGGTATGAGAGTTGAAGGAGTTCCATTTCTTCACCAACACTTAGTATTGTCAGTCTCTTAATTTAGGCAATCTATTCATTGTGGGTTTTTTAAAATGTTTATTTAGTTTTGAGAGAGAGAGAGAGAGAGAGGGAGAATGAGAGTGGGGGAGGGGCAGAGAAGGGGAGACAGAGGATCCCAAGTGGGATCCACACTTATAGCACAGAGCCCAGTGCAGGGCTCAAACTCTTGAACCATGAGATCATGACCTGAGCTGAAGTCAGGTGCTTAATCGACTGAGCCACCCAGCTGCCCCAGGATTTTTTTGTTTTAAAGTAAGAATATTTTTTGGGTGGTGTTGTGTTTGTCATATTGCCTCCCATCTTGGCCATGATGTCTGGTTGTTTCATTCTTAACAGACTAAAGGCAGAGCAAGTTCAGGTGGCCAAAACCTGATCTTTCCAACCCTTCATCAACTGGTTCATCTACTGAAGGCCTTTGAATGAATCAATTATTTTATTAGGGAGTACAAAATGATAATTTAAAAAATTCTCTCATTCTTTCCATATTTTTACCTAGAAGGTTCCCATAAACCACAACTTTCACATACTGACCATAGCTATTTTGTTGCCCTGAAATAGCATCTACACAGGAAACAGGAAAAATCCTTATTCTTTCTCTTAAGTTGCCAATAAATGGAATTGTCAATAATTTTTTCGAAGAGTTTTCTCTTGACTTGGGAAAATGTTCACAATATAATGTTGAGTAAGCAAAGCAGGATAAAACTGTATTTAGTAAGAGCATTCGTTTTCTCTGCTTTATGGGATTGTAGGTAGTTCTTATTTAAACTACACTTACTATATTTTCCTAGTTTCAATAACGAGCAATACTTACAAAATCTGTCCAAAAAAGTTATTATAAGTTTGCTGACTTATTCGATGGATGGCTGGATCAAGTTTTTTCAACATTTCCCATTTTCACAGTTGTTTGAGGCTGTGTAGTGCACATATTATAAAGGGGGTGAAGAGCATTAGACAGGGAAAAGGCAGAGGTTCCATTAAGCCAGCTCTTGAGTTTCTCCGATCTAATCCATTTTCTTCCTTTAGGTCCTGACATCTTTTAAGAGGAAGTGAGATACAATGGGCTGGACTATAAATAAAACTGCTGGCAAGAAGAAAACATGAGGGGTTGCTACCATAAAATCCCACCATGAAAACTTGAAAAGAAAAATGCCTCAGGTAAAAGGCCTATGTTCCTGCTTGTTGGTAAGTAAAGATATTTAGAGACATAACATCACCTCTGATCTCTCTAATGTTTTTATAGCTCATGCTGATATTTAGGTATTTGGGATATGTCAAAATCCTATTCTGTTACACACTGAATCGGTCAACATGCTCCAAAGAGTGCCATTTACTGTTGTGTGTGTGCCTTTTAAGTGTTCAAATCTTTGCACCAAAATGAATTCCACTTTATAAGAAAACAACTCAGTGAGGGATCTTTATGCGAGACAAATACTGATTGGAAAATATGGCTTCCTTTGATCCAGGCACCCGGGTCTTCCCTGGAGCCATGGCTTATTTATGGAAGTTGAAGGCTAGCATTTTCACCTTTAGCATTTGATTGTCAGAATCTCAGCCTGGCATACAAAAATCTGAACTCACATTTTTTCTCCCTCTACAGGCTATTTGTTCTTTAGTGCAGCTTTCATTTCTCTTTGGAGACATTCTCTTTGGCCGATTCAGCACCATTAGACTACAAAATGCCTCAAAGCATCAAATGATGTTTATTGAGATTGACAATCTCTGGGAAGCAGGCTTTCATTCTGGTTTGACTGAATCGAGTATTTCCCCCATGACAGTCACCCATGCAATTATTTGATCAGAGAGAGGCTTCATGCTGTTTACCAGCGTGGTGATCCCAGAAGTGAACATCATGAAAGGATTTCTCATTTTAGAGAAAGATACTGATATTTCAAGTGGCTACTATAAGCTAGACTTTTTTGTTGTGGCTATTTGTTTGTTTTCCTCCAGCAACCATATCCAGTTTTCCTTTAAAGAATGAGCACTCCACATTTGTAGTCATGAGGTTTAGGTATGACTGACTTCATCTTTCTGGGGATGGGCTTCCATAGCTTTCAAATAAATGTACTTCTTTTCTCTTACTATAGTGATTGATTTGAGAAGAGGCAGGTAAATAAAGCACACTGATTCCAGGTACTGAGAGAAGTTATCTCCTTCTTCCATGGAAACCACCAGAGGACAGAACTTTCTTTTGGCTAGACAGTAAAGCATGAGGATGTATGGCCTAGAACTTCCTCAGCAATTGTTGAAAGATGAGGTGAGCCATTCTGGGAACACGGTCAATGCCCAGAGGAGGCACACGACACAGAGGTAGATCACTCGTGACTCCATAAACTCTGGACCAAATCTCCTCCGGATGTTTTACAGTGAGTGAGCCATTAAAAGTGTCTATATTTCTTAAGCTAAGTTGGATTGAGTTTCCTGTTGTTTGCAATCCAAGATTCTTAGCTAATGAGGAGAAGTCAGTCTTATGTTGGCTCCTTTGGCAAGGCCAACACAGGAGTTCAGGCTATTGATTCTGTTTATAAGGAGTTCAGAACCAGGAAAGACTAATACTTGGTGAATGAGGTAAAAATATTAGTTATATCTTGGGGAAAGGCACAAGGGAGCTTTCTGGGTGGCTGGAAATGCTCTGCATCTTGACCTGGAGAGTGGTTACACAGGTGTAGACATATATAAATATTCATTAATCTGTACACTTAGCATTTGCACATAATATCACTGCATATCACTGCACATATATTATACCTCAACTTAAAAAGATCTTTAGTTAATTGAGAAAGAAGATTTGACCAAAAATGGCGGCCAGACTGAATTGTTGCTGTAGCTTCCAATAAATAGTACCAAGAAGCAAATTGCTTTATCAAACTTCAACAAAAAACCATGTCATCAGATGCATCTCTGGCAGGAGGGTATCTGTAGATGCATGACATAATTTAGATGCACACACTTTGGGAAAAATCTCTGTATACACATCCATACATACATCCATACATACAATACACATCTTAGGTGCATATGTAGCTTGTATTATATATGTGCATGTATATGTATAAATGTACATTTTTGAATCTATATGCTCCTAGTATGTGTGTATGTGTGTACATATATATACACATATGTATGTACACACATACACATACATTTTGAGGAATACACACACAAACACACATGTATACACACACATACATAATACATTTGAGGAACAAACAGAGTCAAACCAAGATGTAGTGACCAAAAAGAACTGTGCTATGAAATAATTTAGTGTTCACTCTTGAAATCATTTTTTTTTTTTTTTTGGTCAAAGGGCAGGAGTAGATGTCATAACTTTGAGCTTGTATTGTTTCCAAAAGAAAGAAACAATGCAATTCACTGGCATACTCAGTTGCTTCCAAACAAGGCTCGCCTCTAACAGACAAGTGACTCACAAATTCATCTTTTTACATGAAATTTATGTTGCACTTAATTTTTCTCAGGGCCAAAGCTATAAATAGAAATCAGGTCATTGTATCATGACAATAAAATTATGATTATTTATGCACATTGGAGATGAGAAAGCGACTTGCCTTCACAAATTACCTTTTTTCCATGATTCATTGAATTCTTCCCGACCCATGAATAATGAGGTCCCTAATTTCCTACAAAGAATTGGAGAAATGAAGACAAATTGAGGGTGGGAGGAGCCTGGAGGAAAATTATTAAATTAGGGATTTACATTTTTACATAGTAAGTGTATGGAGAATGTTCCATGGCAGTCTATACTAAATCGATGCTGCATAATGTGGAAAATAGCAGCCTGATGATTCTTTATTTCCCTTGACAAGTGTAAATGCTGTTATTCTAACAATGGCACCGAATACTTTTTTGGAGACTGCTTGCTATATTAAAAAAAAAAGCCTCCTTTAAGAAGCTCTTATGTTAGTAGCATGTGCAATCCTACCAGCTTTCATACACCCTCAGCAAAAGTCTGTTTTGCCTGTCACAGGCTCTCTTTGCTCCTGACTGCAAAATAAGCATTTAAAAATGGGGTTTTTATTAAAATCATGAAATGTTCAAATAAAATTGGACTCTACTTGTGAAATGCAACGTTCACCAATGGAAAAAGTCCATGAACAAGAATAGTCCACTGTTTTTATATAACATCATGGAAAGAAGAAAGAAATGTTGACCATTCTTCTTAAACTATGTACCAATAAATTCCTTAAAATGTAAGTTGCTGGAGTCATCCTCTGTCTCCTCTAGAGAATGAGAAATAAGGATGATAAGCATTAATAGAAGAGAAATGAGTAACACTATTATAAAATAATCT
The DNA here is from genome assembly GCF_046562875.1 of Panthera onca. Lineage (NCBI taxonomy): Eukaryota > Metazoa > Chordata > Mammalia > Carnivora > Felidae > Panthera > Panthera onca. The sequence goes on along the minus strand of NC_138340.1, from coordinate 36,696,919 downwards.
CACCATTTTATTATGCCAATAAATTCTAAAAGTGTCATCATCATTTCCAATTTTATAGAAGGGCTGCAGTGTGATAAAATACAAAACAAATATGAGATTTCTTTCATTTTAAAAGTACTATTGGATCCACTATAGATAGAATTTTATTTTTTTTTCTCCAACAAAAGGAAAACAATAAGTGCAGTGAAACGGAGATCCTTGTTTAATTAAAAAAAAAAAAAAAAGAGGATTTTCTGCTCTCACACTGTAAGATCTTTGCATTTCAGACTCTACTAACATGACATTCATCATCATTTGGGTAAGTGCTTAGTTAAAGTCTTCCCTTGTGGCTTCAGATTGAGAACAGCATCTGATCAGCAGCCTTGGTTTCACACTGGCACAACTTCTCATTAAAATACATATGAAGACGTGGTGCGAGGTGAAAAATCAGGGCAATAACCCAAACTAGGACTGATGGCCAACCTAAGCCAATATTTTATATAAATTCCCACTTACTTAGTAATGCCTTTTTAATAGGATGTGAATGACCTTTATCTGTCAGACCTCTCTGAAATACCAGATTAGACATTTTAGTAAACTAAGCTATGTCCCCTGCCTCCACCCTACAGGTGTTATTTTGGAAGCAGACATTGGTAGCATTCTCCTTCCGTTCTTTCTAGCTCCCTCTCTACCCCAGTAAGGTCTCTCTCTTTGACATCGGATAATAGATGAAAGCTTCCAGCAATCAAATGGGAGAAGACAAAGGAAATGCCCCCCTGGTACTAGCTGAAAATTGTACTTGTTCATTTGTTTCATGAAACACTTGGCAGTGGTAATAGGCTAAGATCACATCGTGCTGCCAGAGATACACTTGATGCAGGCATCGATAATGGAGCTGGAAGCTGTACGTGTGAATTTATTTTCCCAGGTTATATCTTAGTCCTTCATCAAGGCTATTTGCACAAAATAAGAGCCTCTAGTAAGACACTCATATGTTGAGGCACCTGGCTGGCTCAGTTGGTAGAGCATGTGACTCTTGATCTCAGGGTTCTTGATCTCAGGTGAGTTCGAGCCCCATGTTGGATGAAGAGATTACTTAAAAATACAATCTTAAAAAAAGACCCTTGTATGTTTATAGCATACAACCAGGAGTATGGATTGAGTGGCAATCCCTACACCCTGTTGAATAGCAAACAAAAGATCAGATGGACTCTGTCATTCCTATAGGCAAAAAACAGACAACCTCAAACCCCCCCAGGAATTTATGAAAAATATGGCAGGAAAGGAAAAGAAACCATTACCCTGGAAACTCAGAACTAGCCTCTGAAAATGATTCACCACAAAAACAGAGTGAAAAATTTAGAAAATCGGCGTCCTTACTTGAACCACAAGAAGTTTGCCATGAGGAAATCATCCTGAAATGAAAATAAGATGGAACACAATGAAACATGAGATTAATGGGCTAAAGAGGGACAAGGAGAAAATTAAAATTGCAATGGCAGAATGAAAAACTTGTGAGAGGATCAAAATGAAGATAGTCACTGTTGAAAATTAAATCATTGTGGGGGGAGATGAGGTTAAGACACTCTTCCATTCTCAGAAGCAAAGGACAAAGACATTAAGACAATTCAGTGAATTTGGAATGGAGATTATACTTAATCATTTACAGGTACTTCTGAGGAAAGAGCCAGACTATTTTGAATAGAAGAAATCCTGCATAAGTTTAAGGAAGTAAACCTTCTATGACTGAAAGAAAACAACCAATAGCGAACCCAGTGTATATAGCTGTGAAAGAGATTGCCATTGTTTAAGTTAACCAGCATATGCCTGGAGACTTTTTGAATTGCAAGAATAAATATATACATCTAAGAGAGCCTAGCAAGGTAGTGGGATGAGGTGGGGTTGTGGTGGGGAGAGGCCAAGTACAGGTAACACAAAAATTGAATTAAACACCAGATGTCTCCTTAGCAGGAAATACGAATGTCTGTAGTATTTTATGGAGAAAATATTTTAATACAAAATTGGCCCTAAAAGGGTAACATATATCTTTATTAATAATTTCTTCAAATTGTCTTTGTGACCCGAGAAATATCTAGGGAAAATGCTATTTTATAGAACTGTTCAACCTTCCCCTGAAGGCCAGAGGTGAGGAAAAGGGAGAAGAAGAGAAGGCCTTTGACTTTTTGGAGATGTCAACCAATGAAAGACAAAACTGCAAGCTGCAAAATAAAATATGTGCCTTGGGACACCTGGGTGGCTCAGTTGGTTGAGGGGCCAAATCTCGGTTTCAGCTCAGCTCATGATTTCGTGATCTGTGGGATCAAGCCCCGCGTCAGGCTTCGGGCTTTGCACTGACAATGTGGAGCCTGCTTGGGATTCTCTTTCTCTTCCTCTCTCTCTCTCTCTCTGCCCCTCTCCAGCTCATGTGTGTGTGTGCACTCTCTCTCTGTCTCAAACTAAACATTTTTTTATAGTGCATTTATTTGAGGTCTTAAAGATTGCAGTCCAAGAGGGGCGCCTGGGTGGCTCAGTTGGTTAAGCGTCCAACTTCGGCTCAGGTCATGATCTCGAGGTCCGTGAGTTCGAGCCCCATGTCAGGCTCTGTGCTGACAGCTCAGAGCCTGGAGCCTGTTTCTGATTCTGTGTCTCCCTCTCTCTCTGACCCTCCCCCGTTCATGCTCTGTCTCTCTCTGTCTCAAAAATAAATAAACATAAAAAAAAAAAAAGATTGCAATCCAAGAGACACAGATTCCACTGAAATCAAAAGCATATTCTGGGGTGACAAAGAGGTTAGAGCTTTTGAAGAGCAAAGAGGAAATTTATATAAGTTGTTTTGAATGAAATGAAACAGGTGCTGGTATAGCTACAGTTACACTAATCTATAGGTGGCTGGTTGCTAGGGCTAGTGTTAGGTGGAAAGTTCATTTGTGTCCATTCTTACCTATAGCAGATATCTTGGCTTTTGGCTGAGTTCAGAAAAATTTCTGAGAATTTGAGATGGAAGACATGTATAAGTCCCACCTCCTCAATGTCCTCCTGGCTCCATTTTAAATAACCCTCTTAGCATTGCTTACTCCATTTTTTTCTGGGTTGTCAAAGAGGACAACCAATATTTTCCTAACAGTTCCGTGATGATTAATTTTACATGTTAACTTGAATGGGCTAAGGAAGCCCAGACAGCTGATAAAATATTATTTCTGGGTGTATGTGTGAGGGTATTTTAGAAGAAATTAACATTTGAATAGCTGAACCAAGTACAGATGGCTTCTCCTAAAAATGAGTGGGTGTCATCCAACTTGTTGAGGGCCTAAAGAGAACAGAAAAGTGGAAGAATGGTGAATTCTTTCTGCCAGAACTAATACATCCATCTTCTCCTGGACTGGGACATTGGCAGTCCTGGATCCCACCCTTTGAGACCTGAATTCTTAATCATTTACAGGTCCTTCTGAGGACTGAATTCTACCACTGGCTTTCCTGGTTCTTCAGCTTCCACGTGGATTTCTCAGCCTCCATGAATGCATGAGGTTATTCCTATAATACATCTCGTCTTGTATGTATGTATGTATCCCATTTGCTCTTTGTCTCTAAAGAACTCTGAAAAGAACTCTGAATTGAACAAGTTCAATAACGTGTTTGGTATGGAAGTTGCAGGGGGGTGGGTGGGAAAGAGAATTCTTTCTTTTGCATTACACAAATGCCAACACGTGGTTTCTGCTGTCTCAATATTTTCAGCACAAAGACCTGACACTCTCTATTTTCACGCTCTTTAATTTTTGAAAAAGGGGTTTGGATAATTGGTAGTTTTTTCCTTAACTGTTTCACAGAAGGTAACAGTGAAGCCTTCTGACCTTAAGCTTTTCAACATAAGGTTTTTATTCATCAATTTGATTTCTTTATGTAGGTCCATTAAGATTTTCTTTTTTTCATATTTTTTTAATGTTTATTTATTTTTGGGGAGAGAGACAGAGTGCAAGCAGGGGAGGGGCAGAGAAAGAGGGAGACAAAGAATCTGAAGCAGGATCCAGGCTCCTAGCTGTCAGCACAGAGCCCGACACGGGACTCAAACCCAAGAACCACGAGGTTGTGATGTGAGCTGAAGTTAGACACTTAAGAGACTGAGCCCAGATTTTCTATTTCTTTTCAAGTCAGTTATGATCACTTGTATCTTTCTCAGAATTCACCAATTTGTATACAGGAGTACTGATGCATAGGGGCACTTGTGCCCCAATGTTTATAGCAGCACTCTCAACAATAGCCAAACTGTGGAAAGAGCCTAAATGTCCATCAACTGATGAATGGATAAAGAAATTGTGGTTTATATACACAATGGAATACTACATGGCAATGAGAAAGAATGAAATATGGCCCTTTGTAGCAACGTGGATGGAACTGGGGAGTGTTATGCTAAGTGAAATAAGCCATAGAGAGAAAGACAGATACCATATGTGTTGACTCTTATGTGGATCCTGGGAAACTTAACAGAAACCCATGGGGGAGGGGAAGGAAAAAAAAAAAGAGGTTAGAGTGGGAGAGAGCCACAGCATAAGAGACTCTTAAAAACTGAGAACAAACTGAGGGTTGATGGGGGGTGAGAGGGAGGGGAGGGTAAGTGATGAGTATTGAAGAGGGCATCTTTTGGGATGAGCACTGGGTGTTGTATGGAAACCAATTTGACAATAAATTTCATATATTAAAAAAAATAAAAAAATAAAAAATAAAAAAAGAATACACCAATTTCTACAAAGACAGAGTTGTATTTAACAGACTTATACATGGAATTGTACAAAATATTCTCATATAGTCTTTTAGTCTTTGTAGAGTAGATAGCATGACACTTCTTTCATTTCTTATTTCGATCATTTTTGTCTCCTCTCTTCATCTCTTCATTAGTAACTAAAGGCTTATCAATTTTGTTAATCTTTCTAAAATGCACACTTTCAGTTTCCTTGAATTTCTTTATTGTTTTTCCATTTTCTATTGCATTGACTGCTGCTCACTTTTTTTTTTGTTCTTCTTTTTTAAATTTCTTAAGATGGAAGCTTCTATTATTGATTTGACACCTTTTTTATCTGTTCTGTTGTATTTTTTTTTTTGCGAGAAAGTGCGCATGCGTACGCATGATGGGGAAAGAAGCAGAGGGAGAGGGAGAGAAAGGGCCCCAAGCAGGCTCCATGCCTAGTGCAGAGCCAGGTGCAGGGCTCCATCAGACCACCATGAGATCGCAACCCGAGCTGAAATCAACTGACTAGGCCACGCAGGTGCCCCCTTTTATAAGCATTTGATGCTATAAATTTCTAAGTTCTCCTTTCTCTGCACCCACAGGTTTTTGATATTTTATACCTTTGCTTCCATTCAGTAAAAAGATTTTCTAATTTCTTATGAGTTATTTATAAGTATATTATTTAATTTCTAAATATTTGGAGATTACTCAAATTTCTTTCTGTTGAGTTCTTAAGTGTAATTATTTTGTAGTAAGAGAATGTACTTCGAATGATTCCTAACATTTAAAATTGATTGAAACTGTTTTAGTCCTTAGCATGTGGTCTATACTAGAAAAGGTTCCATGTGCACTTGAAAGGAATGTGTATTCTTTTGTCGTTGGGTAGCATATTCTATAAATATCAGTGAGGTCAAGTGCTTCAAAGTGTTCAGATTTTCATTATTCTTGCTAACAAGATTTTCTGTCTTATTCTATTAGTTATTTACAATGGGATATTGAAATCTCCAACTATAACTTTCAAATTTTTGGTTCCTCCTTTCACTTCTGTCAGTTTTTGCTTCGTGTATCTGGACATCCTTTGTCAGGTACATATACATTTATAATTGTAATACTGTCATGATATATTGACCATTTTACCACTATTAAACCTTTCTTTTTATCTCTAGCAATATTTCTTGTCTTAAAGTCTATTTTGTCTGATATTAATATTATCACTCCAGCTCTCTGATGGTTATTACTTGCATTCAGTGTTACAGTGACTGCTTTATTCAATCTTAAATTATTTAAGAAGTTAAGAGAAAAATCTACCCACATCATCTTTTATATTTACCATTTCTTGTGCTTTTTTTTTACCTTCTCAAGGATTTGAATTACTGCCTGAAGGTATTTGCTCTCAGCCTAAAGCACTTCCTCTAGTGTATCTTGTAGAGCAGGCCTTTCCCAATGGATGCTCTCTGCCTTTGTTTACCTGAATTTGTTTCTGTTTGGCCTTCATTGTTCAAAAACAATTTTGGTGGATGTAAAATTCTTAGTTGATAATCATTTCCTCTGAGCAGTTTGAGGCCTTCTGGCCTCCATTGTTCCTGATAAGTAGTCAACAGTTAGTTGGATTGTTTGACTCTATGTAATGAGTCCTTTTATTCTTGATGCTTTTGAGAACTTTTCTTTGTCTTTCTAGTTGAGAATTTCCCTGCTTATCTACTTAGAGCTCCTGGCAAGTCTTGGATCTATAGATGAATACTTTTCATTAAATCTGGAAAGTGTTAGGCCATTATTTCTTCAAATGTTTTTTTCTGCCCTTTTTTACTTCTCCTCTCTCTCTGGGGTACCCATTTTTCACTTGTTAATGCACCTGATGTTGTCCCATAGATCTCCAAGGCTTTCATTTTTCTTCAATCTTTTTTCTGTCTGTCTTTTAGACTGAATCCGTTCTATTGATTTTTATGCAAGTTCACTTTTTCTTCTGCCTTCTCAATTTTGCTATTGTGTCCATTTGGTGACTTTTTCATTATGATTATTGTATTTTTCAACTTTAACATTCCTACGTTTTTCTTTTCTTTTTCTTTTTTTTTTTTTTTTTCAAGTAGGCTCTAAGCCCAACATGGGGCTCAAACTCACATGACCCAGAGATCAAGAGTCACATGCAGTCACATGTTCCGGGCACCCAGGTGGCTTAGTCAGTTAAGTGTCAGACTCTGGGTCTCTGCTTACATGGTTTGTGAGATTGAACCTATGTCAGGCTCTGTGCTATTAGTGCAGAATTCTCTCTCCTCCTCTCTCTGCCCCTCCCCTGCTCTCTCTGTCTCAAAATAAATAAATAAACATTTAAAAAAATAGTCACAAGCTGTATTGACTGAGCCTGCTAGGTGTCCCTCCATTTGTTTCTTTTTAATAGATTTTGTTCCACTGTTGATATTCCCTATTGTTGAGTTATGGTCATCATGTTTTCCTTTGTGCTTTAAACATGGCTTCTTTTAACTATTTGAACATACTTGTAATAGTTTCATTGAGTTAATCCAGCACCTAGACCCATGAAGAGACAGTTTCTACTAATTTCTTTTTGTCTTGAATATGGGTCACCCTCTTCTGGTTTTCTAGTGCTCACAATTTAAAAACTGGATATTTTAGATAATTTATTATAGCAACACTGGATTGCAATTTTCCTTTTTTCCTATGGTGAGTTTTATTTGCTAATGTTTGTTTCTTGCTGTTTAAAGCAACTTGCCTGTACTTAATCTATAGAATTAGATTATTACCTCACAGTGTGCAACCTCTGATGCCTCTGTTCAGTTTTTCTTTATTTTCTTTGTTTAGCTTATGTCTACATAACCTAGTGTTCAACCAGCGATCAGCCAGTGGTTGTGCAAAATATCTTAAGCTCAAAAGGCTTCCACCATCTGCTTGTGGATCTGTGTTTGGTTTGAGGCAAGCATTCAAAATTTAGGCAATATTCAAGTCTGCCCTAACATTTACTTTCCACCAACTCTCAGTTCTCCCATTGTGCATAAGAATAGGCTCCCAGACAGCCAGTGATCTGTAGAATGGTTATTAAGCTTTTCAATGGCTAACTCATATCCCTATTAAAGTTTTTGATAGTCCTTCAGTCTATCATTCCCTTCCCCCCAGAGGGACTGAAATCTTGGGCTCAGAGAGAGGGCTCTAGCCCTTTCCTATTCACCCCAGTTGCCAATTTTCCACTCTCTGCTCGAAATCAAGTTAGCCTGCTCCTCTTGCAACAAGGCTGTCAGTTTTCATGGTCAGTCTCATCTGATAGAATTGGTGTTCTGGCCAATCTGGGGTGGGGTGTGGGAGTAGCCACAGGCAAGAAAGCCACAGACTTCTACTGTTCTTACTCGAAGGTCAGCAGTTTTTCATGAATATATGCTTTTCAAATTGTTGTTTCCTTTTGGTCCATTTCCAGAGCCCCAAAATGACTGTTTTTGACAATTTTGCCTAGTTTTGTAGGTTTTGTTGTTGCTGTTTTTGAAAGAGGATTTATCAAGCTACTCACTACTTCAAAACCAGAATCTACACAACCTCCACCTCCCTGTGTTTTTCAGTCTTTGCTTCCAGGCTACGCTTAACCATCGCATTGTCAGAGCAAATCCTAGGACACACACAACTCTTTCTAGGGCAGATTCTTAGTTGAAAACCTTTTATTGTCACTTGTTGATTCCCAAGTAATTGTGTAACCCGTATGAGATCTGCATCTTCTTCAGCCCTCTTAGTTTGCCCTTCCCTGCTTCCCCTGCACAAGCAAATGTCCTACTATCCCCCAAACAGAGAAGAATGATGGAACATTGATGAGAACTTTCTTAGGAAAGATTGTATAGAAGATTTTTTTTTTTTTAATTACACACCACTCAGCAAAAAGCCATAGTAAATCCTCTTTCACTAGTCAGTTCTAATCTCATCAAAGTCCCACTTTGCAAGACTGCAGGGGGACATTCCTCCCTCACCTATTCTCTAAATAGTGTTGAGTCCTGTTACTACTCTTCTCAAGATTATCCATCTGCCAACACATACCAGATCTAACTTCTTCCTTCCCTTAATTGTGCAGACTAGCTTCCCTTTTCCTTGTGAAAACTGGACTCAAATTCTAAACCTAGATTTCAAAGGCTTGCAATTGGTTTCATCAAAAAATCTTCTAAAGACTGTTGGATCTCTCTGTACAGAGATTTTGTACCACAAGATCAGTACATAAAATGTTTTCAAGTATTAAGTTATTTTAAATATTTTTTAACGTTTATTCATCTTTGAGAGACAGAGACAGAGCATGAGCGGGGAAGGGACAGAGAGGAGACACAGAATCTGAAGCAGGTTCCAGGCTCTGAACTGTCAGCACAGAGCTCGACCCGGGGCTCGAACTCACGAACTGCGAGATCATGACCTGACCCAAAGTCGGACGCTCAACCGACTGAGCCACCCAGGTGCCCCTAGTGTTAAGTTATTTTAAAAATCACATTCTATCACCTCATACTTGGCAGACAGTCCAATTCTTACTTTGTTAAGAAGTTTGAGGTCATTTGACCTGAACCCCTTCATCTACCTGTCAGCTTGTGATTAACACCTACCTATCCCTTATGCTTTCCTTGGGTCCCAAAGAAAGGAAAGTGGGTCTCTACATCAATGTTTAGAGTCCCTACCTACATGCTGGTTAATGTTCTTTTAGTTTCATTTAACTTACTGTACCTCTGGATAGTTTAAGCAAAGACTGATTTATACAAGAATGTTAGAAAAAAGAAAAGAAAGACCTACTAAGGACCTCGGCAGTAGAGCATGTGGTTCTTTCCTCAGGGATGGTGTCATAAAATGATGGAAGGAAGTATCTGCTTAAGTTTCAAGTCTCAGAAGAAACAATCTGATTGGCTAGCTTGTTTCAGAAGCCCTTTCATAGACCAATCACAGTGGAGTGAGATGAGGTTGGGGTCTGTCACTGAAAGAAAGGGGAGCAAAGGTGCTGGATAGATAAGGGTAGTACTATAGTAGAAATAGACCTAGAGGGTGTTGTGCTAGGTGAAATAAGGCAGAGAAAGACAAATACCATATGATTTCACTTATATGTGGAATCTAAAAACAAAACAAATGCACAAACAAAAACAGAAACAGACTCATAAATCCAGAGAACATACTGGTGGTTGCCAGAGGGGAGGAAGGGGGAGGAATAGGCAAGATAGAAGGGATTAAGAGGTACAAACTTCCCATTATAAAATAAATAATTCATAATGATGAAAAGTATGGCATAGGCAATAGAGTCAGTGATATAATAACATTGTGTGATGACATAAATACACAATAAATACACTTATTGTGGTGAATGTTGCATAATATATAGAATTATTAAATTTCTATGTTGACCACCTGAAACTAACATAACATCATATATCCATTGTACTTCGATAATAAAAGTTTTAAAAAATATAGAACTGCAGTGATACTGACAAACTCTTCTCTCCTGACTTTCCCTCGATCATCAGTGTCTCTCTTTCAATTGGTTATTTCTTCTTGTCTTCAAATAAGTGCAGATACCCCTTAGCTTGAAAGAGAATTTTTCTAACTTTGTAACCTTCACTTCTCATCTTATTTTTTTCCCCTTCTTTTCATCAGGTTCCCAGGCAGTTGATTTACTCTCTGAAGAAAGCTTGCTTATATTGTTCCTCTTCACCTTCTTTGCTATCTCAAACCCTCTTTTTTTTCCAGAAAGTCTTTAGAAAGCCTTTTCTCCATCCCTGTTGACCCCAATCAAAAAATTCTAAAACAGCATTTGGTTTCAGCAACATTATTAACTATGTTAGATGCTGTTTATTTGAAATTTTATGGATTTTATATCTTGTTTTTAATTTTACTTGTTTTCTTTTTTGTTAGTTTTATAGTTAAGAATAATAGTTTGTAACATGCTTTTATGTTTGTACATATTTAAATAGTATTATAGTAAAAATAATTCAGGTAAACCCTGGGAGTCTGAGAGAACACTTTTCTTTAAAAAAGGTCTTAAGTTTCAGGAAATGTAGGTCTATGGTGTCAATTTATTGCTGAATCACAGTATTTCCTGGTAGGTTATTGAACCTCACTTAGTGATAGTCCCCACAAAGGTACTATAAATTCTTCAAAGGTAGTGAAAATGAGGTCTGTATTTCTTTGTGTATCTTCCTCGAAATATCTAGCAGCATCTCAAAACTAGATTTTATTGAGTGAACTCATAGAAACTTTGATTCTTAAGAGTAGTTATGAAATTTTTTTAGAGATAAGAACTATCTTTTTTTTTTTTAACTTTTACTCATTTCTTTGAGACAGAGAGGGACAGAGCACAAGTGGGGGAGGGGCAAAGAGAGAGGGAGACACAGGATCCAAAGCAGGCCCCAGGCTCCGACCTGTCAGCACAGAACCCAACACAGGACTTGAACCCACGAACCATGAGATCATGACCTGATCCGAAGTTGGATGCTTAACTGACTGAGTCATCCAGACTCGTCAAGAGATAAGAACTATCTTTTACTGAGTCCTGCCTTTTATTCAGCATCAGGAATTGTACTAGTGCTTTAGACTATCTCCGTCTTCACAAAGAACAAATAGAATAGATCTAATGAAGATAACCATTTTACAGATGAGAAAACCGAGGCTCAGAGAGATTAAATAAATTGCCTACGGCCGTATACCTAGTAAATACTAGAGCTGCAATCACATATGAAATGATTGTTAGAGAACTAAGTGCAAGACTCTTACAGTATAAGTCTCATGATAATTTAAAACTATATTTTGTAAGATTTATATTCAGTCCTTAGTCTGTAAGAATATCGCTAGGTTTCTTTTTCTCACTGAATACTTGACAAATGGTAAAAACTTAGTCCGTGTTTATATAGTCATGGATGCATTTCCCCTCAATACATTTTGTACTCTTACTACCAGAAATTTATTTATACTCATTTAATCAAACAACTTTGTTTAACTTTGCACTTGATAAGAGGATATTTTAATATTTTGGGCTGTATTTTGTAATACAGGAAATGCCATGCCAACACATCATTAACAGCACATTTCTGCCCATTGACTTTCCATCTGGAGCAAGGAAATATGTGTTGTGGTAAGTACTGTACAGAGAATCAATGTTGCTAATATTTCAACCAGTGAGTAGCCGTATAAAACACTGTAAACAGAACCTTAGTGTAAATGGAATAGGAATGTCTCAGCTCAATCTTTGCCTGATAATTGCTGCATGTATCAATTTTTAAGCAATTATACATTATAAAAAATCATTCCCAAGACTTTAACTCCAGGACTTTAAAATCTTGATGACCTTGTTTCACATTCTCAATGGCACAGATTGGCTAATCAGAGGAAGAGAGGGCTTTGTGGTTAGTGCACAGTAACGTATAGCTTGGCCATGGTTGGGTTGTCCATTCCTTATGGCTGTATTCAAACATGTGGTCAAAACCATTGTGCCCCATCAATGATGCTACTCTTGCTCATTTTTGAAGACTAAGCTTAAGAGTTACAGTAACCCTTATTCTAAAGAATAAATATTTAAAGAGGAGGCATTGACCTTTCATGGTGTAAGAAAAAGAATCCAAAATTCTTATCATGGTCTAGAAGTTCTTGCTTACTCTAGACCAACCCAGGTAGCATTCTTGGCCTCTCCTTGACAACCTATGTAAAAACTGCTGTTTCCTCTGCCTGAAGCTTTCCACCATTCCTCTCCCTGTCCCCTGTTATCCCTACTCATTCCTCAGATCTCAGCTTAAGGGTTAACACCTCAGAGAAGCCCTCCCCAACTAAGTCTAGACTCTCATCATAGACTTTCATTGCAAGCTGAACTCTTATTTGGTAGCACTTATGAGTAGAATTAGATACTTATTTTGACAGCAGGCACTTTGTCTGACAGAAGATCAGATGTTCTATAGGATCTACCTGGAGAGGGAGAGAAAGAAGGGAGGAGAGACACAGAGACAGAGACTTCTTGAGAAGGGGAAAGGAGTCTACGGCCATACCACCCTGAACGCACCCAATCTCGTCTGATCTCGGAAGCTAAGCAGGGTCGGGCCTGGTTAGTACTTGGATGGGAGAAGGGGAAAGGAGAGGGAGAAAAGTATGGAATAGCTGTGCAGGGAGAAGAAAAGATAGATGATGGGCCTCAGAGAGGAAAATAAGCCTTAGCTGCTAGGGATCCAACCCATTAATTAATTTTGTGTGGTCCAACCTACATTTCTTGCTTATGACAGAGGCTGCTACTGTGTACCAGCACCTTCATTCTCCTCTTATTCTGGGGCACACAGTTAGCCTACATTTCTCAGCCTCCCTTGCTCTTAAGTGATACCATGTAACTGAGTCCCAGCCAATGGAACATGGACAGAAGGGATGTGTATTTCCAGATGTGGCTCCCTAGTACTCCATTGGACCTTTCCAGGTCCTCTCTCTTTGCTCATTGATGGGTAATGAACAGAATTCATCAGAGGATGTGAGACCTAGTGCATCTCTTAGCTAGAATGAACCTACGTCCCTGAATCAACTTGTGGAAGGCCACCTAGTGAAGACCCAACTGGTCTATGAAATGAGTGAGAAACAAACTTTTACTTTGTTAGGCCATTGAAGATTTAGTGTTTGTGTTAGCAGCTAACTTTCACTTCCATAACACATCTCAATATTTTCATATAATATACCTTTCTTTGGCTTATATTAGTTTGAAGCATCTTAATTATTACCAAATAGCAAAAATTAACTGGTAAAATACTTATAAAGCTTTTAATCATTACTATCAAGATAGCTTTATATTTACTACCAATATATAGGCTTACTATATAATATATGTAATTATATATATAATTTTGTATAATATCTATATGGATACATATATATATATATATATAGAGAGAGAGAGAGAGAGAGAGAGAGAGAGATAGAGAGAGAGAAATATTCCTGTTATGTATTACTATGGGAAAGACCAATTTAGAATCAGTGATACTAATTCAGCAAGAGTGAAACATAAAATCTATTACTGTGTAACTAAAAGAAATCAAAAAGCCAAATTAGATGACCAGTAAAATAGTCTGCAAATACTTATTGAGCTATTATACACGTGTGTGTGCGTGCGTGTGTGTGTGTGTGCATGTGTGCGTGTTTCTAATACACAGCCAGGTTGGGGGCCATTGATCCACAAGGACACACACCAAACCATTGGCAGTGTTTATTGCTGGGGAGGCCTAGAAAGGAAGAATGCTTGCGTTCTTCTGTTATCACAACTTGTATTATCACATGGTTCTGCACTCTTGTTCCAAAATGCATGTTCCTAAAATTAAGTTTTTGCTTAGGTAATATATGCATGTGAGGCAAAATTGAAGATACAGAAGGGTTGTACTAAGAAATGAGCCTCTCTGAGCTCTCTTGTTTGTAAGGGACCCGTTTCACCTTCCAACCTGAACCTCAGCAAAAGCTACTGTTATGAGCTATATTTATATGTATATAAATATATACATTTATAATTAAATATACAAAATATATAATTGCATAAAATATATTAAAGATATAAATTAACATGTATTATATAAACATGCTTTCCTATTTTTAATATTATATATTTATATTTTATGTATGTATATTTCCACATATACATAAAAAAGGTTCATTTTGAAACAGACAAAACAGGAATGACTTTAAGTTTATCTATGTCTTGAATTGTAAATCATTCTAATTAATCTAGTCTGATTAGTATAGGATTTATATCACAGTGGATCTCTTACATTGAATTCATTATATTTTGATATATCCCAACTTAATTTCAACTCTCAAGATACCAATTAGAGGGGCGCCTGGGTGGCGCAGTCGGTTAAGCGTCCGACTTCAGCCAGGTCACGATCTCGCGGTCCGTGAGTTCGAGCCCCGCGTCAGGCTCTGGGCTGATGGCTCGGAGCCTGGAGCCTGTTTCCGATTCTGTGTCTCCCTCTCTCTCTGCCCCTCCCCCGTTCATGCTCTGTCTCTCTCTGTCCCAAAAATAAAAAAAAAAAACGTTGAAAAAAAAAAAAGATACCAATTAGAGAGACCTTTTTTCCATTCTCTCCCTTACCTCCTCCTAGGCATCTTTTGTGCTTCCAAACCCTGCCGATTACTCTGCGGGCTCCTGTGTGCTGTGTGTGTGTGTGTGTGTGTGTGTGTGTGTGGGTGTGGGTGTGTGTGGTGAGGACGCAAAAGGCTTCTGCGGGAAGTGACCCCGGGGAGCAAGCATGAGAGACAGATGGGGAGTGCCACAGAGAAGGTGGGACAGACAATGTAAAGCCACTGCTCCATGTGACCATTGCAGCATCCTCTGGGACCTCCCAAGGAGCCTTGTGAAATGCATCTCAGAACCGTCTGCCAACTGGGACAAAAGGCGGAGGTATTTCTCCTGAGGCACCCATCGCTCATTGTGTACCATTCACTTTTGGATTTGCTTCTTAATGGTCCTGAGGCAAAACTGTCTGGTTGCACAGATGTTAATTATCCGAGACTATTCTTAATTAGTTGTGTGAGTTATTCGTTCTGGAACCATGACAAAACCCTCAGACGCTTTGGTCCCTGAAGACATAACCCCGGGAGCTTTCCAGGAGCTTGGTTTATGACCCCTCCTCCATGTCTCTCTCCCGTTTTGAACCAGAACATTTCAGCTTAGTCAGGCTCACAGAGGCCACCCCCCATGGGGACCTTTAAAATTAAATTCTTGGGATGTACATGATTTTTAAAAGCCCCTTGCACATACAGGCTAAAAGCTTCAGTGCTGCTGCCGGTGAGATTATTCAGCTCCAGATCAAATGGCATTGTGGACGACCTGATCTTCTCTAACTGTGAACTGACCATTCATTTTCCTTGGACTTGTAATTTCCCTCGCTCTGGTGATTTGTGCATTGTGCTGTACAATGTATTAAGCATGTTGGCTGCCTTCACGATCATCTAAAATAATTAAAGCTTTATTGAGGAGAGCACTGTACAGATTAGTGTATTAAATACTAATCTGCTTGTTCATTACAGCCTCTTACACAAAATTGGGAGGTGGGTATGCCCCAGCTCATATGAAATTACCTGTTCCTCAGAGAATACTCATATGGACAAAGATGGTTGCATAGATGGTCATTTTGAAAGGGTTTACTGGAGGACATTGCTGGTCCATTCATCTGGGAACCTACTTTTTCCCAACAGAACAATTGTTAACAAAGCTTCCTTCACGCTGAAGACCAGCTCTGGGCAGCAAGAAATGAAGCACTCCAGGTAATAAAATATATGCAAGAGAAAAATGATTTCCACTGGATATACCAGAGGGGGAAAAAGAATGGTGCTCATGTTGAAGAAGTTCAGAACCAGCATTCTTTTTATGAGCCTGGTAAGAGTGCTAGAACTGCATGGGTAAAAAGAGAACATGACCTATTGGAATCACACTTTAAACTCTTCTTTACAAGACACAGTGGATCATTAAAAAGGATGAAGCAGTGTTTTATATAACACTGTGGAAAGATACCCATGATATGATAAAAGAACAAACAAGTTAAGGAGTAACAGGGTAATATAATCTCATTTGTATAAAAGAAATTACTGAAAACCTTATATATAACGTACATATATTTATAAATATGTCAAGTAATGTTTGAAGGATAACAAACCAGCTATTTTTGTGTTTCTTTTGGGAGAAGCAATTTATATTAGGGGAGGGAAGGGAAAGCTTTTGTTTGTTCTATCACAGCAAAATTTTAAAAATAAATGAGAGACAAATACCTCAGCAAAAATTAGCTGAAGAATTTTATTAGTGTAAAAAATTGTTTTTGCAATTAAGCTAGAGTCCTAAAACATTTGGGATCAAAGGAATGGTATAGAAAATTGGTTTAGATTCCATAGTTTCCAGAAACCTTAGAGTGTTAAACTGAGGACTTGAAGGAAAGTATGTCTTTCTAGAAATCTAATTTATTTTCCCCACCTCTCTCAGAAATATTTTTCCTACATAAAAAAAAAAAAAAAAAAAAAAAAAGCAGTGCAGTAATTTAAAAGGAAGCAGGCATGGGGTTTGGAGTCAAAGAGAATGATGTTGAAATCCTGCCTCCACTGCTTATGAACTATGTGACTCAGAGCAACACCCTCAATCTTTCTAAGCCTCTGTTTTCTTTCCTGTAAAATGGAGAGAATAATAAAACTAGAGCATTATAAAAATTAAGATACTATATATAAAAGGCTTGGTCTATTAGCTGATGTAAACTAAGCACACAATAAATGTTAGCTATTTGTAGGTGCTATAGAATGTATTATTGTCCAGAATACCCTGTCTACCTTCTGAAGAAGGTTTATGTGTCTCAACTCTGTTGAACTCAAGAGTAGCCAAATGACTCGCTTCTGCCCATGAATCATAGAACTATGGCTTCCAAGAAGACGCATTAAGAACCAACCTGTTTTTCACTATTTTTCTCTTTTGTCTTTCCCATGACATCAACAACGTATCAGATAGAAGCTGTTCCAAGAGCCTGAATCTTGAAGACAAACATGGAACACCAGCCAATCAACAATAGCCATGGTGTGCAACAGGAATGAAAAATAAACTCTGATGGTGTAAGTCAGTGGGATTTTAGATTGTTTGTTACTGCAGCTAAACTTAGCTTCCCTGACTGATAGACACACTTTCCTCTTGGCTAAAAATTGGGGAGCAGGATTTTTTTTTTTTTTGCTATCTACAGTTAGAGTTATTAGTTGTAAACACCAAAAGAAAATATCAACTTCTACTTTGGGGGGACACAAACTCATAAATAGAATATTCCTCAAACACAGAAAAAGTGTTCAAATTTTAGGGATGACAAAAAGCAATAGACAAACCTGTACAATATAGCTCTTCTAAGAAATGCACAGCTTGAGGGGTGCCTGGGTGGCTCAATTGGTTACGTGTATAACTCTTGATTGTGGCTCAGGTCATGATCTCACAGTTCATGAGATTGAGCTCCGCATCAGGCTCTACACTGACAGCATGGAGCCTGCTTGGGATTCTCTGTCTCCTTCTCTTTCTGCCCCTCGTCCACTTGTGCATGTGCCTGCTCACTCTCTGTCTCTCTCTCTCCCTCCCTCTCTCAAAATATTAAACATTTAAAAAATTACCACACAAAAAAAGAAACACACAGCTTGCTATGGTATAAAACTGCATGATTTAAAGCAGTAAACCACTAGCCACATGTGACTATTAACATTTAATTTAAGCAAAGTAAAAAATTCAGTTACCCTGTCTCACTGACACATTGCAGTCATCCATTGCCACGTGTGGCTAGTGGCTAATGTATTGGAAATCATGGATATAGGACATTTTCATCATTCCAGAAAATGCTCTTGCACAGTGCTGATACAGAGAATGGAGCTTGATGTTTTGAACTAATCTGCAGTGTAGACAGCTGGCTGTCCAGTGCAGTGAGGGGAGTGCTGGTGAGGGTCCACAAGCTGGGTTCCAGTGACTAACCACCCCTTTGTGTCTTTAGCCTTTTCAAGACTTGATTTTCACATCTGTCAAACAAGGGCATGGTAACTGTCATGGAATCAGTCCCCTCAGGCAGCCCCCAAACAAGACTCCCGTAATTGGCTTCCTGCTGACACTTGTACTGGGAAATTTCTGGATCATAAGGCCAGGTAGTGATGAGGAATGGTGAGGGGTGGATTTCTACTCTATAGGTGAATGCTTAAGGATTATAAACTTGGCCCCTTTTGTCTTTCAGGTGGGTACCTTCTTATCCATTTCCCCAGCATTATTTTGACTAAGTGTGAAGGAATTTTGAGGCCACAAGTTCAGGACTGTTAGGATAATTATCAACCACCATTTCATGTCGTATGGATAACATTTCCACTTTCTGGTGTCCCTTAGTTAGTTTCTCACTGCCTTTGAAAAAATTGATGCCTTCAGCTTCTAACCTTGTTCTTTCTTGCAGAATCACCCATCCTTCGGTCCAAGGCTAAAGTCTTCTTTTTCTTATCCTCCTTTTCCAGCCCTAGAAGTCAAGGCTTTTTTGTCTCTGAGTATCGTTTAGCAACAAGACTCTAGGTAAAAACAAGAGCCAGTTCTTTCATCTTGAATCCATTTACTTCTTTCCATTTTCACTGCTACCTCCTGGTCCAAGCCACAATATCTCATTAGATTGCCTGCTGGCTTGCCTCACTGATTAAAGAATTAAATAAAATCTTTAACAAGTACTTATTTTAGGGGCTCCTGTGTGGCTCAGTTGGTTAAGCGTCCGAATCTTGATTTCCCAGTTCGTGAGTTTGAGCCCCAAACTCGGGGTTCTGCCTCGGGCTCTGTGCTGGCAGTGTGGAGCTGGCTTGGGATTCTCTCTCTCTTCCCCTCTCTCTGCCCTTCCCCAGCTTGCTCTTGCTCTCCTAAATAAATAAATAAATAAATAAACCTTAAAACAAAACAAGTGTTTATTTTATATCTGTATGAGAGTCATGACTTTTATCTTTTTTGACAAACCTGTTTAACACTACATTCCAGCTACTTAGATGTTTCTACACCCCACAGAATTTCGTTCTTCACCCAGCAGCCAAAGTGGTCCTGATTAAACTGGTAAACAGAATATGCCTCTCCCTGACTTTAAAAACGTCTCATGGTTTCCTGTTCCCTTTAAGATAAAGTCGAAAGTCACTGTTTGGTCCAGAGGCCATGTAGGATCTCAGTCATGACTACTTCCATCTCATCTCCTATTACTATCCCTCACAATCAGACTATAGGAGAAACTTTGCGCTTCCATGGAATACAATACATTATCTAATAGACTTTACAGGACGTTCTTCCAGGATATCTGAGTCTGATTCTATGGAAGCTATTTTCACAATTCTGTAATTTGGCAATGCAAAGTAGTTCTTGTCTCTAGACATGCAAATCTATTCTGCCCAGAAGATCAATTGACTTCCCTCCCCTACAGTAAAAGAAGGTAATTTTGCCTCCCTTTGCACATTCAATATTCCTTTACTCCATATAAATATGTTTTGTTGTGACTTCTTTGAAGCATTGATAACATCTACCAGGTTCCATCACAGATAAATCAAATCCTTACCAAATGTTTATTTTATATTTATATAAAGTCATGCTTTTATCCTTTTCTGAAAATTATCATTTAATATTCCATTCTAGCCACTTGGGTCTCCTTTTTTTCTCAACTACTCCAATTTATTTCTGCCTTGGAATCTCTGTATTTGTTGTTTTCTTCATCCCAAATTCCTTGCTCTAAGATTTTCCCATCGCTGACTTGTCTTTATTCAGGGATCAGCTCAAATGTCGCCCCCTCAGAAAAATCTTCCCTTGCCACTTCCATTCCTGATCACTACCAGTTCCTCACAGTTGTCTTCTCAGCAGTTTAAGCTGAAGGGGTAGGATCATCTGCCATCAGAATTCTGTCTGGCATATGTTTCTCACCCTTCTCTACTCACCCAAGGTGAGGCCACCACTTTCCACTCTTCCCAGGTAATCTCTGCAGTTTCTTGTTGCAGCAAGTTCCTACTTTTTATCCTTCTACCAGTTGTCACTTATCAGCTCATCCTCTTCCATGGACACCTGACCCAAAAGGTGTATTATTTGGGAGTTAATAGCAAGGGCTCTGAGATCAAAGGAAATCTGGATTTGATCCCAGCTGTGCCACTTATTATCTGTGTGAGCTTAGGTAAGTGTTTTAAACTCTCTAAACTTAAGTCTTCTTATCTAAAAGAGGACCTTACTAACACCTTTAACTCCAGGATTTTCCTGAAGATCCAAGTACGATAATGTGAAGAATTTAGCCAATGAGTAGCCTACAGGAAAGGCGTGGTAAATTAGGACTGTTGGCTTTCCTTTATCCTACATTGATTCTTGAATGTTTCACTCCTTCTTCATCTTCTCCCTGGCAACTTTACAAGGAAATTACATGAGATGTCATAGAAAGTAAGGCTGTTGAACTTGAAATGCCAAAGTGTTCTCTTTACCTGGGATGAATAACTTACATTATCCCTTCCTGGGAGATGCCAACAGAGGGTAAGTGGGACACTTCTCTCTCTCTCTCTCTCTCTCTCTCTCTCTCTCTCTATCTCTATCTCTCTATCTCTCTCTCTTTCCAAGGAGACTCCCTATCCCTAGGATAGGCTAATGCTCTCTTCCTTGGGAATTCTTCTGAGGTCTTCTATTTCTAGGCTTCTAAGAACTAAGGCAGTATTAGTATGGGATAGTGGGTAAGATAGAAAGGAGTTCATTTTAATTTTAACTTTAGTAGAAAATATTTGTGGAAGTAAAAGGACATTGACAAATGAGATAGGAGGAAGTTTGATGAAAGACAGAGGAGTTTAGCATTTGGAAAACAGCTTGATGGGGTGGGAGAACTGACATCAATTTTCATTTCAAAGTGAAGGATGGAATTAAATATGCTGTAAAGCCATCCTTTGCTCCCTAGCCAGCATATTGACTAGCAAAGGTTGTGCTCCTAGAAAAGGAAGCATATGGTCACGTTCCCACTCAGAAAAACCTGATGGCCAAGACAAATAAACGTGAACCTTATGTCTGCAAGTAATACATGAGAGCCGCCATTTTTCATTCTTTCCGTACTTACGATTCTCAAATAGAATGTGAATTCTACAGTCCTGTATTTTTGCTCACAAGTGCCCAGTTCAGGTGAACATTTTCTGTTAACTTAGTCTTTATTTCTCATTCATGGCATTTTCTCTCTTAAGATTCTTCACAGAAAAGGTTATGGAATGCATGTTTGAATTTCATTTGCTGGTAAAATATGACCAAATCCATGTACTAATGAGCTGGGTTTAACAGGGATATTTCTGTCTCCATAAATGGGTGGAATATATAAAATATGTTGCATGTGTGTTTATTTTCACCCTTTTGTACACAGAATGTAATTGTTTTTAACGATAAGAAATTGGAGAGGGTGGCAGATTGCGGGGATGAGAGAATAGAAGATGCCATTGAACCCAAGGGGATCGCCGTCCACAATTAGAGGTATAAATGGCACACACCTGGTACTGACACGCTGAAAAAGAAAAGATAGGCACCCATCTTGGTTGCTCTCTCTGAGCCACCATGATCTTGAACCTCATTTGTTGGAAAGAATCCTGGATTGTTTGCAGTAGAATTCTTATACTGGTTGTGGTCCCTAGGATAAATCCTACATTCTCTGCACCTCCATTTTTTTCATCTGTGAAACAAGAGAAAGAATCAAATTATCTCCTCATTTGTTTCAGCCCTAATGCCAATTCTACATGCTGGCTAACATTTGCTTACTTAGATAGAAAAAAGAAAAATGATTTCACTAACATTTGAACCTGAATTGGAGGGTTAGAACAAGGGAAGACTTTTACATTACATTCTTTACAAGTGACACTTGTAAAGAGGCTTAGCGGCCTGGGAGAATGCTGTCTATATAATGTTAAGTAAAGAAAAGAATCAGGAAACAAAATGGCATAAACAGAAGCATAGCAATGATGAATATTATAGAAGATCCGTGCCCACATTTTTTTAATGTTTGTTTATTTTTGAGTAAGAAAGAAAAACAGAATGCAAGTGGAGGAGGGGCAGAGAGAGAGGGAGACACAGAATCTAAAGCAAGCTCCAAGCTGTCAGTACAGAGCCTGACACTGGGCTCAAACCCATAAAACACAAGATCATGACCTGAGTCGAAGTCTGACTGAAGTCTGATGCATAACCAACTGAGCCATCCAGGTGCCCCCAGGTCCATGCCCACATTTTAACAGTCCTTGACTCCTGTTGGTGGAATTATGGCTGAAACATTTTTGAACTTTTTGATGTTTTTTTCTTTTTCTATACTATTCTATATATTAAATACTCTTTTTACATGCTGTTCATTTCCTACAAGGAGCATGTTCTGTTTTCTAGTCAGAGGCATGTGCTTTAAACAGTTTTCCCTAGCCATTGGTAATGGATTTCTGTGTCTGGAATCTACAGTTATATGTGACAAATGGCAGGAATCTGAAAAACAGCCAGCCAGCTGAGTTGAGGACATAGCCTGTGGTCGGTCACTCGACAGGGTAAAGTATTCTCAACTAAACAGCTATTGAATCCCTGGCCTTGGTATTATTAAGGCCATGCACCACCCAAAGGAACTAGCTAACAATAAATGACTTTCGAAGTATTAAAATTGAATAGGTCTTCCTGCCGCTAGAATTAGGTCAATGACACAATAGGTGGTTAGGTTGCAATTTAGATGTTTCAAGGAACTTATTTATGACACAATTCTCTTCCTCTATCAAAGGGGAATAGACAGTGCCAGAGTTAAGCGTCATTTACTGGATGTGTGCTTTGTGCCAAGGCTTGTGCTAAGCCCTGAGGATATAGGACAAATAAGATCCAGTTCTGCTCATCAACTTGATACAGAAATCACAACAAACAGCTGGGCTGCCATGTGATGGGAGATGATGGGAATAAGCACAGGGCATTGTGGGAACTCAGAAGGGCACATTAAGTTCACTAAGAGATGGGGAAGACTATGGAGAATTCTCCCTAGAGGGAAAGGTCCTTGAGCTGAGTATACCAAATGCACAGGAATTGGTCTGGTACAGAATTTAAGAACAGAAAAGCACACCAGGCCGAGAAAACAGCATAAGCAAAGTCCAGAGGCAGGAAACAGCATGGAGCAAGACCTTGCAAAGTGGGAGGCAGATAGCAGTGAGAAATGAGACCAGAGAGGAAACCGAGGGGCCAGATCAAGCAGGACCTCGCGCACCCCATGAGGAGAAAAGACTAGACCAAGGGAAGGCAAAGTAGGGCCTGATGGCCAAATTTGGGCTCCTACTGGTTTTTGAACAACCCATGAGTTAAAAATAATTTTCGTTCTCTTAAATAACTATATTTTATGTATTTATACAAGTGCCTACAAATGGCCTCAATTTTGCTTAGGTCTGCAAAGCCTAAAAGATTCACTAGCTGGTCTTTAAGAAAAGTTTCCTGGACTAGAGTATACCCTGAAACTGATAGGAAACCATAGAGGGGACATGGGCTTGGGGGTGAGCTTGAATAACAGAACTGGAGTCTGGGAAATAGCTGGAAAGCTGTTGGAGTGAAAGATGAGACCTGTCTTCATTACGGCAATGGTAAAGAGAAAGTAGAAGTGGACTTCTGAGAAGGATCCTGAGTTCAGTTTTGGTTGTGTTACCCTGGAAGTGCCTAGGGACATGCGCCTGGAGAAGTCTGCCAGCTGTTGCATATATAAATTTGAAACGCTCTGAACAGAGGTCAGGGCTGAACTCTAGTCCTAAGAGGCATCAGCAAATAGTTGGAGACTGGAAATTTGTAAGTGGATGAGATCATTTGGATTAAGTATGTCAGTTAAGTGAGGAAGTCAGAGGGCCATGGGCAGAATCTTGGGAGCCACCATATTTAAAGTGCTGGAGACGGATGATGAAATCACAAAGCAGAAAAGAATGAGTGGGCAAAGAGATGAAAGGAGAACAAGGCACATGTTTTCATGGAAGCCAAAGAAGTAAAGAATTTCGAAAAGGTTAAGGTGGATCAACAAATATTTTCAAAGCAGGAAAGACTTCCAAAGTGCTAAGGACTGAACAAATGCCCAATTTAGCAGTTGGGATGATTTGGTAAAGTTAACAGAATTTTTTCATAAAAGAGATTGGATTTTCTTAGAAGAAAGGTTGGATGAAATTTTCCCACATAATTTCTAGATGTCTAGATTCCTCAAGTCACTTGATGATCCTCAGATTTATAGAGACATGGGATTTGTTCATTGTCATTTGTAAGAAATGTTCAAAATGCAGTGTAAAAGGTATTAAAACAACCTGAATTAAGTTAATGGTTCAAGCATTTGAATCATTATATTTGGATTAGTGTTTAAATTATTGTCCAGGTAGATGTAATAGATACCTCATACAAAGATATTATGACTTGCCCAACGAATAATTAAAAACAACAACACAACTTTAAAATAAAATAAGCAGGTGGTGTAAACAAGAAGACTAACAATGAACCTGGAATCTACCAGCTGTAAATCCCTTGAGAACAAAGAAACAACCAAGATTAAGAATGTAATGATGTATACGTTTGTGGAAAAAAATCAAGGCAACAAAGCAAAGTACTGGTGAAGAAATATGTTTGAATATTAGCAAGTAGATGAGTTTTACAAGCAGTCATTCTTTTCCTGAGCCAGGCTCCCCTTCAGATGTAAATCTGAAACCTTCCTGCTGGGCAGCTACCCTTCTTTGACTCCCTGTGGTTCAAAACAAACGTGCCATTAGCAGCTCTAGATGGAAACACCCCAACTTCCGGCCCATGAGGGCCCTCATCTCCCTCTCTACAATGATTGGCCCAGAGATGGACTACCGACTCAGCCTGAGCCAATGAGCTTCAGGCTTGGGTGTTTTCCCTGGCACAGGCTGGAAGGAGCCATTCCTGTTGCCTTGCAAAACCAACAGGGTGTTGCCAAACCAACAGGGTGCACACGGAGAGCCCAGAGCCCGTCGGTGCCTGAGAATAAAACTTCCAGAGAGGCAAGTGGAGGAGAGAGAGAGAGAGGCACTTTCCTGAAGACATCATTTAAGTTACCGCATCTAGCCATGCCAGAAGCAAGCCCTGGACACTTCATTCTAACAACCAAAGAAATTTCCCTCATGCCCTTAGGCTGGTTTGATTTCAGTTTCTACAATTTGCAGTCAAAATAGTCCAGACTGATAGGCCAAACTAAGGATATTTGGGAATGGAATGTAACTCACTGTAAGGTAGACCAAAATTGTAACTTTTACGTGTGCCCCAAAATATGGTCATTAACTTAGTCAAAGGTTTTTTTGGTTTAAAGCAGGAGAAACACTGAATTTGCACAAATGAAGAGGAGTTCATTGTATCAAGTTAAGGGTCACTCACAAAACCCAAGGGCAGGAATTAAGGTCAGTGATCACAAAGGAGAATAAATGACCTCTGCAAAATCATCAGAAGTCAAGAGAGCTATTCACTCTTCTCTCTCTTTCAGGATTCAGAGGATATGTCTTTTGCTCCATAAATCTGTTCTGTTCTCAGTTTACCTGGTCCCTAAGAAACCATCTTAATGTGACTTCATTCTTTACTGATGTATGCACATAAGTTCATCACCTGAGGATAACTGATCCAACCTTTTCAAGTACCAGTTCTGAATTCTTGGGGTGGGGGAGGGGAAAACGAATTTGATTAGCCTAATCTAGCCTAATCTAACCGTTGATCCAATCAACTGGGCTACTGGCTCTATTGCCCAAAGGGTGAAGCAGTTATTACCTCCTAAAACTAAAGAATCAGAAAATGAAAAAGACATGAGGAAGCCCTGGAGAACAGTGGGAGAGCCTAGAATACGTAACTCAAGTTCTAGGCAAAACTGACTGAGTGGTTTTCAGTGGTTTACTCCCCTTCTTGGAGCCTTAGTGCCTCTACTAAGCCATGCTTAAGCTCTTCATGCAACCACCATTATTGAATGAGATCATGTGCCTGAAAATACTCTGTGAAAAAAAAATTGGTTATTCAAATCAGTACGTTCAAAACAAAAGTTCTGAATGAATGCACAGAGTAGAAAGAATGAAACTTTGGAGTCAGGTATATGGACTCCATATCCCAACAGGTAATTCACTTCTAGCTATGGGAACTTTGGCATGCTCTCTGAATATCTTTTCATCAACACAGAACAAGGACAATAATACCCACCTTACCAAGCTAATGTAAAAATGAAAGTGTCCCCAGATATGAATTACCTAGCCCAGTACCTATGGCACTCACTAAATACTAAGTGTCATCATTCTTCATTATTAAGGCACATTATTATTATTTATCCCAAGATGTTTCCACCCTTCACCTAAAAACTCTTTCATGGTAATGCTTCAAAGAAACACTTCTGTTGGAAAAAACTCTGTCAAAAGCATCCCTTTAAACACTGGTTCTTAACCATTAGAGATACCTGGAGGCCTTTTTAGAAATACCAATGCCCGAGTCCTTCTACATACCAGCTGAATCACAATCTCTGAGCCTGGCCCACAGTGAAAAATAAAAAGCTCAGGTGTTTGTGGAATGAATGAATCAATGAATGTGCGAAAAAACAAACAAAGGACTGAGACAATCTTCCAATGAATGCAGTCCATTTCTAATAAATTGAGGCAAAAATGTTACATTATGTACTCTGATTTATATATATATATATATTTTTTTTTTTTAATGTTTTTTAAGATGTTTATTTTTGAGAGAGAGAGAGAGAGAGAGAGCAAGCAGGGGAGGGATAGAGAGAGAGGGAGATACAGAATCTGAAGCAGGCTCCAGGCTCTGAGCTGTCAGCACAGAGCCCGTAGCAGGGCTGGAACTCACAAACCGTGAGATCACGACCTGAACCGAAGTCGGCCCATTAACCCACTGAGCCATCCAGGAGCCCCACTCTATATTTTAAAAGTAGATTTACAGGGGCGTCTGGGTGGCTCAGTGGGTTAAGCGTCCAACTCTTAATTTCCACTCAGGTCATGATCTCATGGTTCATGAGATCAAGCCTCAAGTGGGGCTTGGTGCTGACAGCATGGAGCTTGCCTGGGATTCTCTCTCTCCCCCTCTCTCTCTGTCCCACTCCCTCTGCGTGCATGAGCACTCTCTCACTCTCTTTCTCAAAATAAATAAACTTTAAATAAATAAATAAATAAATAAAGATTTACACACAAAGAGAACCCTTAAAGCAACCGCACCAAAGAAAGAGTTCTGGCGGTCATATCAAAACACAGCTGCTTGTTTTCTGGTGACGTTTGTGTTTTCTTCACTTAGTTAGATCACTGTTGGCGAGCCAGATGTGGTCGGTGACAAGCGCATTACCCCAATAACACATGGAACTATATGAAAGTGCTGTGCAGAGGACACAGGCGTTTGCTTCCAGGATGAAGAAGCCACCTCTTATCTGCTGCTGCTTTTGCTTTGCATTTGTTTCCCCGGGGTCTCATGCCTTCATAGAGATGGAGCTGTTGACAGACAGACAGCTTGGGAACACCCCAACCAATTACACTCCCTGAGCATTTCCTTCTTCTCCCCGATAAAGCTCTTGAGTTTTTGACTTTCGCTTACGATTGGCACGCAGACCACTCTTTTTCAAGCACTTAATCCACCGAGTACTGCAAGTCAAAATAAAGGTACTTGTAAGGAAAGAATTGGAGAAGGGAAGAGCTTTATATAGACCGCTTGGCTCCGTTTAACCCATAAAAGGTCAGAGGGAGGAAAAAAGTCCTCATATAATCACGAATCAAAACTCTGAACTGTGAAGTACAATTGATATGCCCTGGCAGTGTGGCTCAAAACTACAGGTTGGGAGAGACTGAATATTTGAAGGCTTAGCAGCATGTGAATTTCAGAAACGGAGACCCTAAGGAAATAAGCAGTGAATTGAAAGGATTTCCAGTTGAAATATAACATAGCTATTGGAAGAAGAAAAGAAATTGGTTTCATTTTTGGTGAAAGTAAGTGAGTCTGCTAGAGAGATCTAGAAAATAAGGGATAATAGAATGGTAAATTACACTGCATTCATAAACCACTCTTTAAAATGATCACATGAATGAGTGGAAAGGAAGTGTTCTGAGGAAATACACAAGGATGTTAGACTCAATGTTATACATTGAGACTCAAATGGATCAGACACACCACTCTTCAGGGGTCACGGGGTCAAATGTTTACAGGGCCTTTGAATGGAGGGGTTTGTGTATAAGACAAAAGTGAGAGCAGGAAACTTAGGCAAAATGGAGTGTGAATACAATATTATAAACAATATCCACCACTTAGTATCAGTAGTGTTGCCATGTTGGATATAAGTCCCCAGCCTCTTATCTTTTAATGAGAATTTAGAAATGCAGATTTATTTTTCATGTGAAGATCTCCCAATTTAAATGTTGAAAACAAAATCAAATATTTTAAGTATACCAAATTAGCTATGAAACATGTCAGTGAACTGGATGGCCCATGGACTACTGTTTTGAGAATTTTAGGGTATGGATCGATAGGTATTGGTGTTGTACCCTTCCAGAACTGGGTTTTAATCCTTTCCACCACAAGGCAGCTGTGAGGACCGTGGGGAAATGAATGACTTAAACGTTCAAAACAGTTGCTTTATCTGTAATAAGAGAATACTAACACTTTCCTTCCCTGGCTGCTGTGAAAGTTGTATGTGAGCACAGGGTCCAGGAGCATGGGTGACAAGGCACAGGACAGGAGAGTGTAAGCTACTCTGGATGTGTTACACTGTGCCCCTCCATCCACGGAAAAGGCCTGTGAATCCAAGGAAAGAAATATTCTTCCAAAATTTCAAAACATGAAAGAATCATTAACATAAGGGTCTATGAAATAAGATATACAAATGGGAAATTTTGAGTCTTGATTTACGTGATAATGATAAAATAGATCAAATTTTGTCACATTAGAATGTATAAACAACAAAATTTACCCCTCTCCCAACCCCCCCCCCCCACACACACACACAAAAGATCCAAAAAAAACAACTTAGAAGTTAGTGATCTCTTAGAGTGGTGTTTCTCACTCTCTTCTTCATTACCTCTCCCACCAAGGAATGATTCAAGATGTTTATCGTTTCTAACCACCACTCTCCATAAAAATTTCATACCACAGATACACTGCATATCTGTTTATGTATTGTATGTGTTCCCATGCTTCATATACAAAAAGAGTAATTTTCTTAATGGATTGGAATACTCAATATTGTTAAAATATCCATCCTACTCAAAGCCATCTCTACATTTAGTACAATTCCTATGAGAACACCAATGGCAGTTTTTAAACAGAAATAGAAAACACAATCCTAAAATTCATATGGAACCATTAAAGACCCCAAATAACCAAAACTATTTTGAGAAAAAACAAAGCTGGAAGTATCCTTCAGCCCAATTACAAGCTATACCACAAAGCTATCACAATCAAAACAGTATGATACTGGCATAAAAACAGATGCAAACACCAATGGGACAGAACCCAGATCTCAGAAATAAATCCATACATATACAGTCAACTGATATTTGGCAAGGGAACCAGGTGTATTCAATGAAGAAAAGAGAGTCTTTTCAATAAATGATGTTGGGAAAATTGGATATCCACATGCAAAGGAATGAAACTGGTCCCCTCTCTTATACCTCTCACAAAAATTAACTCAAAATGGATTAAAAATTTAAGACCTGAAATTGTAAAATTCCTAGAAAAAAACGTAGGGAAGAAGTTTCCTGTCACTGGGCTTGGCAATGAGTTTTTGGATATGACACCAAAAGTACAAGCAACAAGGACAAAAATAAGCAAGTGGGACTATATCACACTAAAAATCCTTTTTTCCCTATACAGCAAAGAGTCAACAAAATGAAAAGGTAACTTGTAGAATGGGAAGAGATAATGGCAAATCATGTATCCAAGAAGGTGCTAGTATCCAAAATATACAAAGAACTCATACAGCTCAACAGCAAAAAACAGAATAATCCAGTTTAAAAATGGGCAAAGAACCTGAACACAGATTTTTCCAAAAACAGACATCTGACTAGTCAGTAGGTACATGAAAAGGTGCTCCACATCACTTATCATCAGGGAAACACAAATTAAAACCAAAATGAGATATCACCTCACCCCTGTTAAAATGGCTATTACCAAAAAGACAGGAAGTAGCAAGTGTTGGTGAGGATGTAGATAAAAGGGAACTCTTGTGCACTGTTGGTATAAATGTAAATTGGTGCAGCCACTATGGGAAACAGTATGGAGGTACCTCAAAAAATTAAAAATAGCCCTACTCTAAGATCCAGCAACCCTTATTCTGAGTATATACCCAAAGGAACTGAAATCACCATCTTGAAGAGATATCTGCACCCCCATGTTTATTACAGCATTATTTACAAAAGCCAAGATGTGGAAGCAACATGTGTGTATGTAAGTGAATATTATTCAGCAATAAAAAGAAGGTAATCCTGCCCTATGTGACAACATGGATGGGCCTAGCATGATCTCACTTGTAGTATCCAAACCAAACCAAAACAAAACAAAACAAAACACCCCTCTAGTAACAGAATGGATTAGTGGTTACCAGTGGTTGGTGGGGTTGAGGAAAGGGTACAAACGTCCAGTTAGAAGAGGAATAAGTTGTGAGCCTCTAATGTATAGCGTGAGTATAGTTAACAATCCCATATTGTATACTTGAAAGTTGCTAAGAGAGTAGATCTCAAAACTTCTTACCACACACAGAGAAATGGTAACTGTGTGAAGTGATGGATGTCTTAACTAACCTTATTGTGGTAATCATTTTGCAACATATACATATATCAAATCATTGTGTTGTACACCCAAAACTAATACAATGTTATGTGTCAATAATGTTTCAGTAAAGCTAGAAAGACAAACAGAACAACAAAAAAGAGTTAAGTTTCCCTTGCCCCCAGACCAATACTCATCTCTTTGGGAATAACAGTCCCACTGAGAATGCATATTTTAAAAAGACCCGCAACACAGATTGAGTTCTGACGTTTTTGCCCCACTTTGGAATTAGAGATAATGGATATAAATCTTATTATTCAATGTCTGGAACAGCATAGAGGCATGATAAATTATGACTACTATAATAAATGTTAATAAGATACATGGAGATGTAACATGTAACAGGATATTTCTTTGGAGCGCTGAGTATCATAAGATGTCCAGAGACATGTCTACTTTCTATGTTTTATTGCCTTGCTCCCAGATCTTTATGAAGGCAATTTTATAAGACATCAGAAACTCTCCAGCAATCCCTCTGGAGATATCACTTCCCAGGAAACCATATTCTCTAAAGAATATTAGCAACATTGCTGTTCTTTGCAATACTCTGTGTATTTGTAAAATGCAAGGGGAAAAATACTCTCAGCAAATATGTCAAATAGAAAAATCACCTTTGCTTAAACTTATCTCTGGTCAGTAACAAACTATTATTTGTTTTGCTGTCAAAGGTCACTCTTTTTCTTTTTCAGCCTGATGAAATCTAAGCCCCAAAGCCCTGATATGTAGGACTGGGTTCCTGGGCTTGGTTTCATGTTTTTGCAGCAGCTTTGTTGGTACATTCCTTCCAGGCCTCCTCCATGGTGTTGGGTTATTAGCCAGACTCCAGAGAGAAAGAAGTACCACTGTATTGTAACCTCTCTGTGGCCTCACCAAAGCCTAATGCTTGGAAGCCTAACAAAAGTATAAATTTAAATGTGAGGACATTAGGAAAGCATACCCCAGGAGGAAATCTCTGCGGATGATGTCAGAACAATTAGATATTAAAAGTTGCAGACTCCACGATTATTAACAAGCTCAGGAAAACTAATTAAGAAGGATGAGTAGATGCTACCTGGCTCGCTCAGAAGTGTAGCTTGCCAATGAAGATTCTTTACCTGGAGATTTGGTGAGTTGCCTAGGAGTTTCCAAGTGGCTAATAGCTGGGGGCTAGAACTGAGGACAGTGCACAAAGAAAAGAAGCTCAAGAAATTATTATTCTGGGGATACTTCTATTAGAGCTCTCATCTGGTACTTTAATCATTTATTCACATCTCTATTTTTTTTTTTTTTTTTACAGCCTGAGGACTCCAGTGTGGCAAGACTGTTCTTTACCACCTAATTCACTGGCAGGAACATACCTCTCAGGAAGAGCTTCTTATCATGATTATTATTATTATTATTATTCAAGGAATAATGAAACTTTCACCCTGATAAGGGGTTAGTTATAGATATTCCCTCCAAAGAATGTATGCTTTTAAGTCAGATGGATAAGTTTCAGTTTCAGTTCTGTTATTTATAGGCATTGATTACTATATATATTTATGAGCCTCTGTTTTCTTATCTGTAAAATGGGAATAATTAATACTGCTGGGCACTTTAGAGTTACTGGGAACATCAAATAAGTCAGAGCATATGAGTCTCACACTGTAATATGTTTACTTCAGTGTTTAACACATAGAAGGTATTGGATAAATGACAAGTATTATTTCTGTAATTGTTACTATCATGATCATTTTTAACAAGTTTCAGCTTTGAAAGTCATGAAATAAACCAAAGAAAATCATATATATTCAAAATTTTGCCGGAAGATCCATTAATTTCCCTTAAATCAATAGAGCTGGGTCTCCAGGAGGATCAAAAACCAAGAATTAACTTACTTTTATTTGTTTTGTCTTTTGGCTGTGGCTTCTCTCTCCCTGAAGCATTGGAGGCCAGAGCCTAGTTTGTGGGGTGAAAGGGAGGAGACGTAAATCAAAGGATGTTTTTCTTTTGGCCAAAACTCACATAGTCGAATATGAGTAAGTGGAGAATGTGTATGATGTGAGCCCCTATTTTATAACTTGTGTTTCCTTGAATGCTGACTTTGAAACAACTTGGGGTCTCCACACACAGAGCAGAGCTGGCTCATAAGAGAGTGAACTATCTGATAGAGAAGGCTGTTAAATCAAGGTAGATAGGAAGCTCCATTGCCACTTGTAGGTCTCTTTTTCATTACCATTCCCAAGAACTTCGAATGACAGATTTTCCGGTTTTGTTAAGTAACCACGATCAGTTGTTTTTGTCATAAGGTCAGCTGTGAAATCACCACCAGCTATGGCCATTTCCCTCTCAAAAATGTCATAATAAGCAGACCTAATCGTCTCCACCATTCAAATAACAGATCTAAAATGTCCCCTGGCACCTGTGTCAGCTGTGACCCCCATTATCAGAAACAATGGATTGTCTTAGCAATAGGGAACTGGCCCCTCTGGTCCATCAGCCCCCCAGTATTCTAGGAATTGAAGAATTGAAGAAAGAAGTGGAATATCAGCAAGACCAACATGGACCTGGGCTCTTTCAAAAGCCGGAGCCTTGAAAACTGGTGGTTCACAGACCAAAGCCACCCCACAGATATTTTTTGTTGGGTTCACACAGTGTTAATTTTTTTTTAATTAGCTGCCAGTATTTAAAAATCAGGAGGTATTTCTTAAATTTTGTAATTTCTGGTTTCCCTTGAAAAATTCAAAGATTGGGCAGTACTGGACCTGCCTTCCCACGTGGTTCCCATTTGGCCTCAGCTGAGTGACAGATCAGGTACACTTCTCCACTTTGCCAACATCCTAAGCACTTACCATTTTTTCTTTGTTCTACTTGTATTACGTATGTAACACTATTGTTTCAACATATTATGACTTTTCTTATAGTAAAGACAAAAATAATATGTTCCCTGTACCCATGTTTCTACCCAAAGCAGGGAACAGAAATGACTATGTGACTTAAGACTTTTACAAAGCTCGAAACACCTGGGAGGTTCAGTCAGTTAACTGTCCAACTCTTGATTTCAGCTCAGGTCATGATCCCAAGGTTGTGAGGTGAAGCCTCACATCAGGCTCTAGGCTGGGCATGCAGCCCCTTTTAGATTCTCTCTCTCCTCCCTCTGTCCCTCTCCACCCCTCTCTCACCCTAAAGTTAAAAAAATTATTTAAATCTTTTATCTGTCTCCATTCATGTAATATTCAGTTGATGCACACAATATGGGACACTACTAGTTTTTCAAATAGTGAAGTACCTCTATACTAGTTGGAAACAAACAAACAAACAAACAAACCATTGTCCCCAACTGTTCTGTATCTTCTGCTGCCCACAACCATCACAACCCCTCCCTTGAATCCCAATGGTGGAGGGTTGATGCCAGCCCCAGCGGAGTGCCTTTAGGACCCTTCCGTTGTTCTGGGTACCCATAAATACCATTCATCTGGTAAGTTGAGAGTGGCAGGTTCCTTGGCCTATGTTTGTCCTTATTTCTTTAAGGACACCTTATTTCTTTAAGACATCTCACCTCTGGAAACATTCTACACTGATGATGAAACCCATCATGCCCCACCTGGTCTCAACCCTCCAACCTAACAGGTCCCAAAAGCTTCCTGGTCTTCATTGCTACACGTGCTGGGAAAAGTATAAATGCCTCCCCAAAGGATGGTGTTCCCAGGAAATATTGTAATGTTGTCCTGGGCTTCAGGGAGGGAAGAGCCTACAAGTATTTGCCTAAAGGGTCACAAGTGAAACACATGCTTCCTATTCCTCCACTATGTTTAGTTTCCAAAGTGTCAAAGAGGATGCCACCCACCTTGGTGCCTGTGCCAAGGACAATCTTCATGGCCGACCCTGGGCTCTAGACATCTCACCAAGCTAACTCATTCTCATCTTTCAAGTCTCAAACTCATTATGTTCTCCTCCATGATCATTTCTCCAGGCTGTTAGGTGTCCCTCCCACTGTGGGCTTGCCCCCTACTCCCGCACCACGCTGCCCTCACCTATTTGCTGTGCACATTTTATGTGCCCCATTTATTTCCAGCTCGCAGCACAGCTCATGGCACACAGTGGAGATTCAAAAGGTATTCACTGAATGAGTGACTGACAGAATGAAGGAAGATTTCAGATTCCATAAACTGTGTGTGCTGCAGTGCAAGTGGCAGGTCCCTATTACCACCAGCGTCTCCTGCTTGACTCTTCACTCTTCCCACATGGGACTGTCTTCAGAGGAATGCCTTTGGGAACTGCAGCCCCTTCCCTGGAAAGTCAAAGGATGTGGGTATTTCTTCCTTCCACCCAAAGAAGCCAGTGACTGGTAAAAGTATAGAAGCAGCAACTCTTCCTCCTGGTGGGATAAGGTCTGAGGTACAATTTCTATTCCATTGCTCCTTGCATGGTCATGCAGGTTATGGGGCTGGACCTGAAATCTCACCTTTGTTCCCTTTCCTCCACTCTACCCCACTTCTTCAGCTCTGTCTAGAGGGAGAACATGATTCTTGGGGCAGGACTGCCTTTGGGAGAATCCACTGTGGGACAAATTGGCCAGTGATCGTTTATCAAGCACTTCCTGTACACAAAACACAATTATTGGGTAACACCAGGAAGTAGATTGACTGGTGCTTCATTCCCTTCGGCCCACATCTTTAGGGATAGTACAGTTCTAAAAATATTCAACGCTCAGTGATACCATTTCAGCCAGCACTTTGTTATTTTGGCATTTTTAAAATAAAAACTTACCACAACAGTGGGTAGCCCATTTTAAAAAAATAAAGGATGCTAGAAAATCAATAGCTTTTACTCTAAAGTCATAGAGAAGGTGCCAACTCCGGATTTTCTTGGATGATTCTTCCAGGGGAACTTGCACCAGCTATAATCACATGGTTTTCCCAGATACCAAAATAGAGGAGTTATTTTGAAAGGTCAGTAATGGAGTCTTGATGTTGGCAGTCTTGAGGAAATCATTGATTGCCCCATTAATATTTTAACCTGCATGAAAGATAAGTAAAGGCTAATCTTGTTTTAAAAATACTCTACTAAAACCCATCTATCAAACAGGTCTACATTTGATTCCATTAATGCTAGTGATAAAAATCATAGATCAGGGTTTCTCAACTTTGGCATTATGGACATTTTGGGCTAGATAATTCTTTGTTACGGGGGCTGTCTTGTACACTGTGGGATATTTAGGAGTGCCCCTAGCTTCTACCCACTAGATTCCAGGAGCACATCTCCATCCCCACCCTGGCCAGTTGTGACAACCAAAACATATTTCCAGGCATTGCCAAATGTTCCCTAAGGACAAACTTGTCCCTGGATAAGGACCACTGATCATAAGTGGTAAATTCCAGAGGTTTGAGGTTCAGGGGTGGGAGAGTGGGTGTCAAAAGAGAACTCTCATTTCTTTTCCTTTCCTTTAAGTGTAATTGTGAAGAATAAAAGAAGTCATCTGGATTCTGGAGATTATAAATAGAACCCCCTATAAATGGGCACTGAAGTGAATAGTTGAGGTCGGCTTTAAGACTGATACAGAGCATTTTTACACAGTGTCCTTCTTTAGAAAAGAGGTTCACATAGTAAAGAAGATTGTTTAAAAATGTGTGTCATGATTTGTCTTGATGATTAAAAGACTATCTGGGAACTTGGTAGATCAAATCTAACTACTGATTAAACAGATTTCTCCCTAACACTTTTGGGTCAGCTTTTCTTTCCCGCTTGAAAAAAAGCAGGTCGCAAACATCTGTTTTGAGTCCTTGGAAACTTGAAAAGATTAAAATCAAAAATAAGAAGAAAATAAACAAAGTTTCTGTTACCATCTGTCTCCTAACGGTCTCTCACTTCAAATTATTGTGGTTGTAGAGAAGGGCAGACATTTTAAGTCTTTTGAATCCCTAAAGTAAGCCAATAAGGAGGCCTTTGTGGATAACTTTAAAGACAGTGAGGATTACAGTAAATCTTTTTTTTTTTTCCTTTAAATCCAATTCAACGCATGTATTTCCAGTCTCTTGGTGATGTATCTGTTTGAATGAAGCACATTGTCAGCCAAACAGTCTATGCTACATCAAGCCTCCATCAACTTAGATAGACTCTGTTAGTGAAAAGTATCCAATCAAAAACTGAATCCTTGGATATTTTGAATACTTATTAAAAGCATTCTGTCAGATGGAGGGATGTTGTTTTATACATTTTATGCTTAGGTTCTTCTGGAGTTAATTTGCTTATCCCCTCATCAATACCCAAAGCCAAAGGTATGACATGTCTTACTTATAATAAAGCCACTGCAAAATTCTTTCATGTGTTCCTATGGTTGAACATTTTATATATTTACACTTGAGTATTTTCCAGTATTTGGCTTTTTGTATTTTGGAGTTACTTCACACACTCTGTTAGGCACAGTTAAATGGTTAAATATCTACTCTGCTGTGTTTCTACCAAAGAGAACTAATGTTTGGCTTCTTTCTAATATAATTCCTTATCAGCTCCATCTAGGAACTGGCAAAGTCAACAGCTAAGTGAGCTGCCTGGTGGTCCCAATTTTAAAGCGGCTGGATAAGGTTTCATGGGTTTTAAAACCTAAATTCTAGTCATTATTTTACAGTCTAGTAGGGGAGTCAGACATTAAGCAACGAATTACACCAGTAAATGTAAAATTACCAATTTGTTTAAGGCAGCATTTCTCAACCTCAGTAGTATTGACATTTGGGGCTGGATAATTCCTTGTTGTTGAGGGGCTGACCTGTGTATTGTAGGATGTATAATAGCATCCCTGGCCTCTACACACCTGGAGAACCTCACACCCCTCCCCTCCAATTGTGATCCCCCCCCAAAATGTCTCCAGACATTGCCATATGTCCTCTGGGGGACACAACCATCCCCAAATGAGAAGCAAGAAGGTACCAAGAGGACCGAGAAGTTCATGGTATTATCCAGAGTGTACAGCCAGTGATGTAGCACACCCTGGATTTTCTGGAAAGACTTCTCTGAGGCTATGATGTCTGAGCTAAAATCTCAATGGTTAACAGGAGTTAACAAGGCAAAGTGGGGAAACAAAGCATTTAATTCATTCGTTCATCCAAGAGATACTTAGTCTTAAAAAAGTAAGACAAAGTTGGAGGAACCACACTACTTGGTGTTAAGATTTACCATAAAGCTGTAGCAATCAAGACAGCGTGATATTGGCTAAGGGATATACACATAGATGCATAGAACCAAATGGAGAGTCCAGAAATACACAAAAATGGCCTGTGGAGTTTTCACAAAGGACTAAGACAACTCAAGTGAGAAATGCTAGCCTTTACAGTAAGTGTTATTAGAACAGTTAGACATTCAAATGTTTTAAAAAATTAACCTTTTGGGACACCTGGGTGGCTCAGTCGGTTAAGCATCCGACTTCAGTTCAGGTCATGATCTCACGGTTTGCGAGTTCAAGCCCCGCGCCAGGCTCTGTGCTGACAGCTCAGAGCCTGGAGCCTGCTTCAGATTCTGTGTCTCCCTCTCCCTCTGCCCCTCCCCTTCTCATGCTCTGTCTGTCTGTCTCTCTCTCTCTCAAAAACAAATAAACATTAAAAAAAATTAACCTCTTACCTAAACTTCACACTTTATAAAAAAAATTAACTCAACATGAAATGAAAAACTATAAAACATTTAAAAGAAAACAGAGTCAAATTGGCATGACCTGGTGTTGGAAAAAGAGATCTTAAAGATTACACTAAAAGCATGAGAAAGAGAAGGAGGAGAAGGAGAAGAAGAAGAGGAAGATGAAGAAGAGGAAGAAGAACTCCTTGAACGCCTGCTCTATGTCACTTCTGTTCTAGGTGCTGGCGATACAGCAATCAATGAATCAAAATAACATCCATGCTTTTCGAGCTTCTCTTGTAGTAGGGAAGACAGTTAATAACCAGGCAAAACAAGAGACAGGTGTAGAAGGCTATTTCATCTAGAGTGGGCAGGAAAATACTCTCTGACTAGGTGATCTCTTTGCTGGTTCCTGAGTAATGAGAATAAGTCAGCCAAACAAAGACCTGGGGGAAATGAATTCTAGGCAGAGATAGTAGCAGGTGCATAGTGACCACAGGGGAGAGTCTGAGAATGTCCGGTACCAAATCTCCTTCCCACCCATTTGAAATCCTGACCATGAGATTAAGAATCTAAAACCCAGAGGTGTTTAATGGCTGGCTAAGCAGTTGCCTACATGATGACCTATTTCCGGAGTCCATTTAGGTACAAATAGACCAGATCACCATTGGCAGAGTAAAAATCAAAGATACGTTGTTGGCAGAACCTGCGTTACTCTATTTTTAGGACAATCCATCCAAGATCACATTGTTTGAGTGGTCAAGAGAAGCCATCATTGGCTGTATCCATTCTGTGGTTAAGAGAAAGAGCTCTTAATATGGCATTGGCTATAAATCTAGCCCCCTTTCCTGAAGACAAAATTTACAAGAGAGATAAACAGCCTCCAATTCCTGTTAATAGAGTCTACAAGATTGCTTTATAATGAGGAAGGCAATTGACAAGATCATTTAAAAAGAAGTGATGTGGCAAATGCACCCAGAGGCTATGTTTTCTAATAAAAAGGTTGCTTTCAATGACATACAATATTTAGCAGAGCACTTTCCTGTGTTTATTTTTCCCAAAATAGCAGCAGTTTCCAAAAGCTAGTTCCCTACCCCCATCCTGATAATTCCCCAAGGATTCAGATTCTCCAGGGATACTGTTGAATTTTAGAGCTATAACTATCTAACTATCCCATTTTACAAAGAAAGGAACTGAGGCCCAGAAGAACTGAATGAGTCAGCAAGGTCATAAAATAATTTGTAACATTGCCAAGAATATCCTTTTCCAAGTATTCCAGTCCATGTTTCTTGCCCTGCATGAACTAACGCCTTTATTTTGCATAGATTGCTCATTAAACGAAGTGTGTTATGAACTGAAATCCACACTTCCCTTTGTCATTGCTCATCACATTAAACCAGGGGTAGAGTTTGTCCTTCATGGGACATTTGGCAATGCCTGGAGACGCTCTGGTTATCACAACCTGTGACGAAGAGTCTACTAGCTTCTAGTGGGTAGAGGCCAAGGATGCTGCTAAACATCCTATAATGCATAGGAAAGCTTCCATAGCACAGAATTTTCTAACCAGATTGACCACAGCGTCACATTTGAGAAGTGTCGTCCTAGGCTTTGCATACTGCCTTTCTTCAGTAAACTTTCAGGTCAGTGAGAACGGGCCTTTCCTCATTTACTCTTGTCTCTGCTTCTGGCAATCTGTCTGTGCTGCTGGCAGTAAATGCATTCTCAACACTTAAATGTTAAATTAAATTAAATTTAAGACGCAGTGAAAGGCAGCAATTCCTTCAAAAACTGCTGAGAGGCAGAGGAATTGCAGAAACCAACGATTACTTCCCATAGTTAGGAAACATTTAAAAATGACAGTTCTTCATCTTTTGGAGAGCACACATCTCTTTGAGAATCTCACAAGAGCCATGGATGCTTTCCTCATAAAACTACCATGCTTAACAAAATTTCCATACAACAGGACCAATGGACTCCCTGACATACTAGAGGGGTCAGAAGTTCTGGGTCTCGAAAATAGTATAGCATATTTTTTTACTTCTCCTCACCCTTCGGATAGGATAGTAAACCACTGGTTCAGTACTGACTGTCATTTTTTTTTTTTTATGTTTATTTATTTTTGAGAGAGAGAGAGGGAGACACAGAATCCAAAGCAGGCTCCAGGCTCTGAGCTGTCATCACAGAGCCCGACACATGCTCAAACTCAGCGAACCATGAGATCATGACCTGAGCCGGAGTTAGACGCTTAACCGACTGAGCCACCCAGGTGCCTCCCCAGGGTGACATTTTTTTTAAGGAAAATTGGTTCCTACTTTAAATATTTTAAAATAAAATGATTCAAATATTAGAAATGGCCTAGACAACCATTCACTAAAAAGGACAAGTGAAATGTAGAATATCATCCTGGATCCATACACCTCAACCTGGATAGACTTTGTAAAAAAGACTGGCTATTTAATAAAACACACAGGCTATGATAACTTATGTGTGGTCAGATATCACACATGTAAACTTTAAGACACAAATAAAACAACACTATGTAATATTCATAGATGCCTATATCTCTATGGAAATTTGGAAGGATTCATGCAAATTTCATGATAATAGTTACTCTTGTTGAGCTGGAGGTAAGAAAAAGTCTCCGGTTGGGGTGCCTGGCTAGCTCAGTCAGTGGAGCGTGAGACTCTGTATCTCAGGGTCATGAGTTTGAAAGCCCCATGTTGGGTGTAGAGTTTACTTAAAAAAAAAAAAACAAAAAACGAAAAAACAGGGACTAGGAAGCACAAGGAACTTCACTCTTCTGTAAAGTTCTATTTCTTCTGATTGAAAACAAAGGACAATGGACAAACGTGCTAAAACTTCGAATCCTGACGGGTAGCTTTAGGGATTTTTGTTATATTTTGAGATAGTCTGTATTTTGAAAACATTTCTGAAAAAGGAAAAAAAATCTCAGATTTACAATGGAGGTTTCCAGTTTCTGAGACTCTTAGAAAAATTATCTCTACTCCTTCTCCAAAGTGTACTAAGGTCCTTATAAGTTTACGGTGTATTTTGTTTGCTTTGGCAAAACAAGCAAACTGTGCCGACATGCTTTGTATGCATGGCTTAGTTTTTACAGTTGCTGATTCACAACTGTATTTTGCTTTTCCTGCCCAACTAGTTCTTATGCATGGTAGAGAAGTCAACAAGGTTCCTCTTAAATATTTTACTGTTTCTCTTTCCTTGGCCAAATTTAGTAAAGAGATGCAGGGAGAGGAAATGTAGAGGAGTGGAGATGCAGAAAGTTTTCTTAGTACATGAATGTAGTAGAATTATACTGGTCTTCTATAAATGTTAGAACCAATTTAGATTTTATGATCATGTGACTGAAAAGCCATTTATTGGAGTACAGATTGTGTGCTCCAAAGACAGTATCATCTTCATTTTTTTAAACAACATACAGCATTTGAAATCATGTAATTAGGAACATCATTTAAATGTTAGCAAGAAAATAGAAGCAGATGTTTGTATTAGAGAAGTCCTAGGCCATAAGCCAAGCAGCCAAGATTCCACTTCCTGTTCCACTATTAAATGACCGCGTGTTCTTGGGCAAATCACCTTGACTGTCTGAGCCTCACTTTCCTGATCTGTGAAGTAAAAAGGCTGAAATGGATCAGGGGTCTCCAAGTGGGGGCCCTTGAGTCATATCAGGTCTACAGATACGTTTTGTTTGGCCAAGTGCTCAAATGGTTCCAAATTAGTCGTCAACATTTAATAATCAAGAGGTTTTGCTAAAAATCCAGGACTCTGTCTTCTCTTAGAAAGAAAATCTGGCAACACTATTCCCAAAACATTATTACTGAGCAGTGAGGGCTACCACGGGACAGGGCGTATACTTTCCAAAGTGCCACAGTCTTGTAGAGAACAACCATTCTCCACTGTTAACACTTGAACAGTTGTGCTCATTTATCTTCTTGCCTGGCCCCTCTAGGCGTTTCAGTTTGTAACTCCTGGACCAGAAGTTCTCTAAATTCCTTCAGTTTTTATCATTTCTTGCTGCTAAGCAGAAAAGGGGTTGCCATGAGTCAACTAGGCACCCAAATCGAAACAGACATATGGAAAAATGAAACTGGATGAGCTTCTATTCATTACTGGGGTGGAGAGGAAAACTATGTTTAGCTAATGGAAATTTTGTTTCCTTGTTTTATTAATTTTTTAAAGAAATCATGAAACCATGAATTTTTAATGAAATAATCCTAGAAGCATGGAAAGGACGTAGAATTATTAAAGAGTGGCCAGTCTATGGGGGAAAAAATTGTTACATCTAGAATAACACTTAGAAATATCCTTTTAGAAATACTGTATTAACATCAAATTGTACAGGCTGGATTTTGAATCTTTACTGAAAATACACTCAGGTACACCCACACATGAATCCAGATGTTAATGTTAATATTTCCAAGTCAGAAAACACCATGCCAGTTTGCAACCTCTCCAGTGAAAAAGAGTCCTTCCCAAAGTCACTACCAAAATAGCCGCTCTTACAAGACTGGGATCTTTGTGATTAGGAAACATGGCTACAAACTAACTATAAAACATGGGTTTTATCTCCCACGGAGTGTCCTTGCCCTTTGGAAGGAAAGACGATACTCTCTGAACACTTAGATTTAAGATTCCACTGGACTCACACTATCCACTAAGGGGTTGGACTACAACACTGGCCTCTTTCCAAGGTGTTTTAGTTCGTGACATGCCAAAAGAACATTATTAAAAAGCATTTTCACGTATAAAAAAGCTTAGCAATATACCCTCAAAAGACAATTACGTATGTATCATCAGGAGGTTCCCATTCAATTACATTACTTCCGAAATCTGCAAGCAAGCACAGTTCGCCTAGTGACACAGATTCATGTTCACAGCTAATCATCAGCAACCACTTCATTTGAGGCTGAACCCATGAAACTGCCGATATTTGACCTTTAACGCCAGAAGGCAATTTCCTATGATTTAACTTAGTATCAACCTGTGTTGTATTTAAATGTAAGTACTTAAGTTTGTAGTTTGTTTGTTTGTTTGTTTGTTTGTTTGTTTCTAATTTCAGGACATCAAAACTAGCACACTTATAATAAGGCACTGATTTTTAAAAAATTTTTTTAATGTTTCTTTATTTTTGAAAGAGAAAGACAGAGCATGAGCAGAGGAGGGACAGAGAGAGAGGGAGTCAGAATCTGAAGCAGGCTCCAAGCTCTGTCAGCACAGAGCCTGAGATGGGCTTCCAACCGACAAGAGGCGAGATCATGACCTGAGCTGAAGTTGGTTGCCTAACCAACTGAGCCACCCAGGCACCCCAATAAAACACTGATTTATTGTTATTTACATCATGTGACATAGGCAAAGATTGAAGATAATATTCTAGTACTTTTGCGCTACATTTGAGAGTAAAAAAAACAGTAGTCTTGGTTGAGTGGTGAAAGAAAAGGCTTTTAATTTTTATCTCAATATATGTGCAAAGGCCATGGGGTTAAATGAAAAGGTGAGGCTTCAGGTATAATAAACATTCTCCATGGAAGCGTGAAGTAGCAGGTCACCCTGTTGTTCTTTATGTGTTAAGTGCTTTCGGGGTAGAAGTGTGTGTCTGGGGCTCACATAGAAATTGATAATGCTTTGGTACCCTTTAAAAAGGGGCAGACTGGGGCACATGTGTGGCTAAGTGGGTTAAGCGTCTGACTTCAGCTCAGGTCATGATCTCACCGTTCATGAGTTCAAGCCCCACATGGGGCTCTGTGCTGACAGCTTGGAGCCTGGAGCCTGCTTCAGGTTCTGTCTCCCTGTCTCTCTCTCTGCCCCTCCCTGCTCACGGTCTCTCTCTCTCTCTCTCTCTCTCTCGTCAATAAATAAACTTAAAAAAAAAGGGACAGAGTAACTTGGAGTGTATCAACAGTTGCCTGTGATTCTCATTAACAGTTCTTGGTTATCTAAAGTGTGTTTTAGAGAGAACACACAATTAACCTTGAACAACCAAGTACCTGCAACTATGGTTGTTGATTTGTCTAATATTACTGTGATTTAATTTTAAAGTCCCTCTTAAGAACCCTGGAAATCAGTGCAATCTACCTAAGCCATTTTATTAATAACAAAAGTACCAAAAAAGCCTGGGCCTCCTGTATGGTGGATGAGACTTCCATTCTCAGAGTCAGAAAGTCCTGGGATCAAATGTTAGCTCCTGACTTATTTGCCATATAACCTCAAGCAATTCATTTCCCCTCTCTGGGCCTCAGTTTCCTCACATGAGGAACAACAGGGCTTTACTTCATC
Organism: Panthera onca; assembly: GCF_046562875.1. Taxonomy (NCBI): domain Eukaryota; kingdom Metazoa; phylum Chordata; class Mammalia; order Carnivora; family Felidae; genus Panthera; species Panthera onca. The sequence continues at coordinate 36,652,121 of NC_138340.1, read as the reverse complement.
GAGTGACCAACTAAGTGAGACCTCAAACAGAAAGTGCTTAACAAACTTGAGTATGTGTTCTTCTTATTTACAAAATTAATGAACGTTTGCTCACTCACAAGCTTTTAGCTACAAAATATGCAAGCAGTATTCGTGTTCTTATCCCCGACCTGAGTTTTCAGTGGGAAATTATTAGGAAGCACAAACTCCTTTTTTTTTTAGTCTTTTTTAAACATTTGTTTTGAGAGAGAGAAGTGGGGGAGGGGAAGAGAGAGAGAGGGAGACAGACTCCCAAGCAGGCTCTGTGCTGACAGTGCAGAACTGGATGCTTAACTGACTGAGCCACCCATGCACCCAAATGCACAAACTCATTGAAACTGTGAGGACCAGGATGCTGCAGGGATGGTGTGACTTCTTTTTAGATCTGGTTTTAAAATTGTAAATAAAGCCAAAAAAATCAAAGAAGCCCAACTGTTCACCAATACATCAATAGGGAATTGGGTGTTCTGAAGCGGGCTCTGCTCCAACAGCAGCAAGCCTGAGGTGGGCCTTGAACTCATGAACTCAAGATCATGACCTGAGCCGAAGTCAGACACTCAACCGACTGAGCCACCCAGATGCCCACCTGCGTGTACATTTTTAAAAGCCTAGGAGTATAAAAAGTTATAAAGGTGCTCATTGAGGGTGGTGAACTTATGGCTAATTTTCAATTTCTATTTTTCGTACTTTTTGTATTGTCAAAAACTTGCCTAATGAATATATATCCATCTTTAGCCTAAGTAAATAAGTACATAGATAAATAAAGAAACCAATAAATAAATCTGTTTTAATTTGGAAATAAAATATTCTTGAAACATGTTCTTATTAATTCAGTAGCCGAATCTCATGGTGCACATACTGAAACATCCTCCTTGGAACTGCACAGAACTGAGATAAAGAGCAAGAAAGTAGAGGTCCAAGCAATTCCTGGCACCATTGTGCATCAAAAATCTGGGGAGGCTGTCATTTGTCACCTGGAAATTCTCCATTTCAGGATAGAATTGTTCTCTCTTTTGCTGCTTATTGCTTTCTTTTTGTTCATACATATTTGTCTCATCTCACCAATTATTATGAGTTTCAGAAAGGCAAGACCCATTTCTTTTATTTCGTTTGTTGCATGATTTCTGCACAGTGCCCAGCCAGCCCTGTGTTAAGTATTCACTAGTCATACGGAAAGTACAGGAATTGCTAGTCTCTGAGTGTGGTTCCTCTAGCCAAGCCCATGGTGGAGATGACAAATGTACAGTCCATGGGTGGATTTGACCTGCTGACATGTTTCATTTTGATCATAGGATATTTAAAAATGGTTAGTTGCTTGCCAAGGTGTTTTAAACATGGGGAGATTTCATGCCAAAATCCAGGTTTCCAGCTTTTCTTGGAAAATCAAAACATCGGATCAATCAGATCAATACTCCCACATGGCACAGTGTGCCAAGCATGACAGTGGCTGCCTCCTTTAGAAGGGGAGAATATGTTCTCCATTTTGCCATAGTCCCTCCCTGATTACTTCACATCTGTTCTACTCTACTCCTTAGTGTTACCTACCAGACCCTTGAGTTGGACACTTTTGAGAAGTTCTCTGCTTGGTTCTTCCAACCTAGAAATCTCTTGGGCTTCACTGCTTGGTCCATACTTTGTTCAGCCTTCTGACCATGCTGTCTTATAAATGGAGTGATTTCTTTCAGGAAAGCAGCCTAGCAATGCTGCATTCTTTGTGAAGCCGTTTCCAGATTCTCTCTTCCAGATGTATCCTTTAAGCACTTGTGTATAGGTTAAGCACTTGTCACAGGTACATTGTACATTGTAAGCACCCCAAACACCTTAACCTTATTATTACACCTTTTTGTGTTCCCGTCTTTTCTTTCAGATCATAAACTCCTTGCTAGCATAAAGGGTGTTACTCATCTTTAGACCCAGTTGTAGCAATTGTACAAAATTGGTGTGTAATAAGTGTGCATTGAATTAGATAGGAATGCACGCACAGCACTGAATTCATCATGAGAGTGTAACAATTTAGGGTGGAAAAAAAATCCTGGGTCAGTGAGGTTGGGTGGGCAACAAGGGATGTGGACGGAAGAGCAAAGCAGTATTTCTCAGGTGGACCCCTGAAGAATTTGTTAAAAATGCAGTTTTCTGATCCATGAGCCTTCTGGAGCTGGGGTCTTGGAATGTGAGGTTTTATCAACCCCAACCCCAGAGATTCTGATATAATTGTCTTAAGTATTAAAAGAAAAGTAAATCCTCCCTTCTAATATGTATCCAGAATTAGTAATTCTATACTACAGTAAGAATAAAGAAAACAAGTTTTGTTTCTTTGTTCTCTTGCATTGTGCTTTTTTATTTTGCTATTTTTGTATTTTATAAACATTTATCACAGATTGAAGTTGGAAACAAAGCTGTCCGTTCTCCTTTAATAATAATCACTAATATTTATTAAGCATTTACCATGTGCCTGACACTATTCCAAATGCTTTACAGGTGTTAACTAATTCAATCCTTACAACAACCCTATTAGGATGGCCTTATTATTATCCCTATTTTAGGTTGAGTAATGGAAAAGTTGGGTTTCAAACCCACATATGACCGACCTGGAGCTCCCATTGTCAAGCAGGAGCCTCTTGGCTCCAAGACAATGCAGTAAATATCCCACATCTTCCAGAAAACTCTCTAGACTGCTCTGACTGACCACATCAACCTTAATGACAACATTTACATTCCATTTTCCATATTGTGGTCTGCATCTAGTCCCCCCCCCCCTCCAAATATATACCATGCACTTTTTGGATGGCCAGCCTTGTGCTATTCATTTCCCCTGCACTGTTACACTTTGCTGTACATTCCCTGGGATGTTCTCTAGTGCCTTTGGTATATGTATTGACTTCCTCTCCAAGGACATTACGTGCACTTATGAGGGCAGAGTAAGCCATTACTCTCTGCACTGCTGCCTTACCTGGGGCCCTTTGCTGCTGTCCACATGGAACAGACAGTATTGTGCAATGGTGAGGGAGTCTTCAGATCTGAGTTCAAAGACAGGTACAACCACCTCTAGTTTCATATTCTTGAGCAGGTCAATGAACCTCTCTGACCCTTAGGTTTCTCCTCTGCAAAATGCAAGTCCATTAATTCAACAGACATTGAACGAGCTACTGTTGTGTGGCACGGGCTGATCAAAGTCGGCGTAGATCCTGAGCTCATGGGGCTTCTAGTCTGTCCATCCCTTTTCTCCCAGGAGAACTAAATGGGGTAATACCAAGTAAAGTGCTTACTTAGGTCAGGTCTTGGGGGCATGTAATAGCTGCTCAACAGATGTCAGTTATTCATTCAATACAGTCTATTTAATTAGAAGCAAGCAGTCCACTCAACACCAGAAGAAAATTTAATTACTTCATACCACACAGATGTAAGATTATACACCACTCCATCTCAAGCCTTTACTATTCAGTTCTTGCTTTGCACTTCATGTCCATAGCAGCTATGTCAGGGCCTGGGAAAACAAGTGAGCCTTCCCTCCCCAACCCTGTCCTGCTTTTGTAGGCTGGTGATCTGTCAGAAGAAGAAGAAGAAGAAGAAGAAGAAGAAGAAGAAGAAGAAGAAGAAGAAAGAGGAGGAGGAGGAGGAAGAGGAGGAGGAGGAGGAGAAGGAAGAGGAGGAAGAGGAGGAGGAGGAGAAGCAGAAGAAACACAAGCAGAAGCAGAAGAAGGAGAAGGAGAAAGAAGAGGATGGGGGCACCTGGGTGGCTCAGTCAGTGAAGCCTCTGACCTCAACTCAGTTTGATCTAGGAGCTGATGGGTTTGGTGGGTTGGAGCCCCCCCCACCTCCCCTCCACATGGGGCTCTGTGTTGACAGTTCAGAGCCTGCTTTGGATTCTGTGTCTCCCTCTCTCTCTGCGCCTCCCCTGCTCATATGTGCAATAAACATTTAAAATTTTTAAAAAAATAAAATAAAAAAGAGGAGGAGGAAAAATGCCAAAACCAGGGTTAGGGAACTGGTCTCTTTCATGTACTGACATTGATGTATCAACCAAACTTTCAGCAAAGTGCAGAGGTATGATATAATTGTGTAGTCTCAAGACAATTATTAAAAAAAATAGATTTAGCTTTAAAAATGAATGAATTCATAGCATATAGAGAAGTGGTCTGGCAATAGGACGCACATGCAAGGGTGTTTGGGAACTATTTTTTCTCAGTCCCGACAGTGCATCTCCCCTCCGGTGCGCTACTCCTCAACTCATTTGGAGATGCTGTGACAATCCCAATAGCAGATCCTTCCTGAATGGTCCTCCCTTCCTCCTCCACCCTTCTCTCCCTTGCCACATCACACTCGGTATCAGATCAAGCTGGAATTTCTGTCTTGTCACTTAGCAGCTATTTTGAGTTAACCTCTGGAGTTTCTGCAGGAGCAGAGCAGAATAAAACTCTCCTGAATCAGGACCGTTCTGGAGGGAAAATGCCAGGCATGGAGTAGGCTTTTATTCCCTTTTTTACTCTACCCCCCCCCCCCTCCTTCCTTCTTACTCTCTCTTACTTCCCTCTCTCCCTTTTTCCTTCCTTCTTCCCTCCTCTCCTCCTTCCTCCTTCCTCCTATTCTTTCAAGAAAAGCCACCAGGTTCGCGGGAATCTCAGATGAAGTCCTTAGCCAGACCCACTCCCGTTCCAGATTAGATCCCCAGCCTCCCGCGGCCGCCCATGCCTCATCCCCTTTATTCTAAGGTCAGCGAGGGCTTGGGATGTTTGAAGCCCGGGAGGCGAACAGAGTCCCTCCCCGCGCTTTTCTGACTCAGAACCAGAGATGGAGAGGCGCGGGCTCGCGCCCCCTCCCTTTCCCCCACTTTCGGCAGCGCCAGCCGCTCCGCGCCCCTTGGCACCAGCGCCTTTTCTCTGTCGGGGAAGGCGAGCCCAGCCCGCAGCCGCGCGGCGGGGGCCGAGGGCGCCTCCTCCCTTCCTCCCGCTCCCCTCCCCTTCCTCCCCTCCCGATACAATGACTGGGCCGGAACAGCGCATCAGCCGAGTCTCATTGGCAGCGGCCGCCCCAGCCCCCCGGAGAGGCGGCGGGAGGGGGCAGCTGGGGAGAGAGGAGCCGGGAGCCGGGGCTGACAGCGAGGCCGGGCGGGCGGGCAGGACGGAAGGACGGGAGGACGCGAGGCAGGCGGCCGGGGCACAGCTGTTAAGTGTGGATCAAAGCGAGGACGCGCGGCGAGCGGCGGCGGGGGCGACGAGCGGCCCCGGGCCGGGGATGCGGCGGGCGCCGGCTGTCCAGCGAGCCCGGGAGTCGGGCTGCGCGGCTCACGTGCTGAGCAGGAGCTTGGGCCGAGAGGAGAAGGAAGAGGAAGGCAGGCGCCCGGGAAGGCGCTGCGCAGGGCGGAGTTGCTTGCACGGCTGGCTCCGAGCCGGTCGCCAGGTCCCGCGCGGTGAGCCACCGAGACAATAAAGTAGCGGTCGGCAGCCCCAGAGCCAGGAGGCAGCAGAGCAGGTAGGGGGGCGACTGCCAGGGGTGCCCAGCTTGCTGCGGGGGGTGGGGGGTGTGCGATCGCGAGCGGCGGCCACCTCGGGCGCTGAGCGTGCGCCTCGGGCGCAGCGCGCGTCCGGGGACCCCCAGCGGAGGTGCGGGGCTCCGGCGCTCGCGCGGGCAGGAAACCCCGCCCACGGCTCCTGGGCTCCGGCTGCCTCCGCTGGAGGCTCTGGGGCACTTGGCGCGGCGCTTTGAGCGCTTTGGTGGTGTGGGGACAGGAAGTTTGGCGGTTTCGAGGCGTTGGCGCTGGTGGGGTTTGTAAACGCGCCGCCAGGGACCATGTGCTTTGGTTGTTGCGCGTTCGTGGGAGGTGGGAGAAACGCTGATGAATCCCAGATACTTTCAAAAGGCGGGGAAAGGACTGGCGTTAGGAGAGGATACTTGGGGTTTGGTTTGTCTGCCCCTTTTAACTAGGCGTGTCTGATCCTAGCCGCTTCTCTGTTGGAAAGGCTGTGTGCGTGTGGATCGCCCTCTATCAATTTTCTGGAGTATTTCACCTTTCACCTTCGTGTGTGTGTGTGTGTGTGTGTGTGTGCGCGCGCGCGTGTCGGGGGAGGGGACAAAGATGATGTTTTTGGGAAATGTCATTCGGTTGGGACTGGAAGGTAAACTCTTCCTTTGCATTGAATGCCCTATGCTCTGAAAGAAACTACTGAGCAGTGGTTGGTGTTGTTGACAAAAGGGGTGAGAGCTGGTCTGAAATCTTCCCCGAGCCTGAGAAAGCAGCCGCAGGAGGAGGTCTCTCGCGCTCTCCTTTGTGTGGACGCTTCCTTCCAGATGTGAGAGGGTTGGGCTGGGCGCTCCTGGGTGGGGTAATAATTATCCCGAACATTCCTGCGATCTGCTAGGACTTGTAAACATACCAGAGCCAACTCCTCTGAACTTTTGCAAACCAACTTGGTCTGCTTGCCGGTGCCCAGACGGCTGCGTCTGGAAGGTGGCCCCTTCAGAAGAAAGACTGCGGAGTGCTGACAGCAGCAGGCTTTCCGGAAAGCTGGTGGATCCACAAAGGTTAGCTAGTGTTTGCCCCAGAAATTTACCAACCAATTTGGAGGATGTGTGCAAGGTTTTAAGGCAATCCCTGACATGCTGCCTCCCGTCCTAAAGAGAATGCATCTGTGGAGCTTCCAAATCAAATATCTGGAGGAGAAGAAAAGCAGCTTCACCTTACTTAACCTCCTCAGGCGGCACTTTCATGTGCCATACACATGCTGTTAAGAATGGTGGTTGGCAGCTTATTGTGTGTCGGGCATCCCAGTGGGCACGTTTTGGGCATTATAAATAGTCCATGGAGTGGTAAGCTGAGCGCAGAGGGAGGTTAAGTAGCTTGCTGTAAGTCACACTGGTAATTTGGAGTTTACAAGACATCTGATTCCAGATGCCGGGCTCTTAACCATGACAATGCCTCTAAAGGGGATGTGCTGTAATGGCATTAATGATGAGGAAGAAAATAATAGTAGTAACAATAAGTCCCTCATATATTTTTTATTAGATTACATAACATGATGGTGACTGACCTAAAGTAAATACTCAGTATATATTTTGGTCTCTAAATTAAATGTCACAAACTAGGTGATGGTTATATTGATAAGTCTATGATGCTTTTTTCTTTTTTATATATCTGAGAATTTTGTAATAACAAGTAAAGCACAACCACACACACGCACACACGCACACACACATTTGAACAGTGCTTACATTTCCTAAAAGAGGGCCAGAAGAACTCAGGCAATTCCAAGGACTTACTGCCCAGGAGAGGTTAATCACTTCTTTATGACATCTGCAAATATTAATCAGACACTTCTGTTGCTTAAATTCAGTAATGCAGGTGGAATGTATTTGAAAAATATAATGAGGGAAAATGAAGAAATCTACCTAAAATGCCATTTTAGTGAGGTTTGAGTTTCATTGTTGCTGGGAAAATCTCAGAAGTCGCTTCTCCTGGGTTATGCAAGTGATTGCCTTAAACCTCACCCTGCTTGGAGATGAGTAAATTTTCCTCTTAGTGGCAGGACAGTTCTTGACTTCTCAAACAGGCAGACAGTTGTGCTTGAGCCTAATAATGTAGAATAATTTCGGGGGAGTTAAAGCTACAGCCACTCCAGAGTGTAAAAGCAGCTAAAGTTTTCTCAGTATTGTTTACTGTCGTCACTGGCCTGTTTCTAGCCAGCATGAGAATCCTTGTTCTCCATTTGATTTCACAGATTTAATCAAGATTCTGCATTGCTTTGAGCAGACAAAAAGGAAGTTTTGGCTAACTGACAATACAAATAAGGTACATGGAAAACAGTTAAAAAAATACCCTGTCTTATACAGAGCCTGCAGTGATTGTCTAAAATTTCAGGAACTCTTCATAGTTATCTTACACACCAGTACACACATCAGTGAAGGGTTGATGCTTGCACTGCAAGTGACCTCTCTCTCTCTCTCTCTCTCCATCTCTTTCCCTTCCTCCCTCTCTCTTCCTATCTCCCTGCCTCCCTCTACATCTGCCCCAGAGATCTGATCTTATCATGAACACATTATTTTTACATACTCAGTAACTGCTGAGGCTCACTGGAATTGCTATCTTCAGCCTATAGATAAATAAATCATATAACTCAGCTCACCAGTTAAGACCAGTTAAGACTGTCTCTCTCTCTCTTTTTTTCTCAATGTATCTCTCATCTCTCTCTTTTTAGATATGATTTTTATTTTGTTTTAGAAGATGCTTTTTTTAAAAAGTAATTTATTTATTTCTGGGTCATTAAGATTTCTCTTTCCTCTTCTGGTAAACATGGGTCCTAGGTAGTCAGAAATGGTAAGGTAGCAGTTTTCTATTGCTAGATGCTTGATTTAGGGGCCAAATCCTATTTTCCTCAATGATCAGATTGACCAAAATTATCATGATGTTTCTTATCTCATTTTTTTCTGGTACGATCCTTTTTTAAGCTAATCGCACAAAGCAGTGTTTTCTAAAATGAAGTTCATGAGGGCCGCCTGGGTGGCTCAGGCGGTTGAGCTCTTGGTTTCAGTTCAGGTCATGATCTCACGGTTCATGAGTTCAAACCCCGCATCGGGCTTTGTGTGGGTAGCACAGAGCCTGCTTTGGATTCTCTGTCTCCCTCTCTCTCCACCCCTTCCCCCGCTAGCTCTGTCTCTCTCCAAAATAAATAAACATTAAAATGAAGGTCATGAAATCGATTTAGTGGGCTGCAACCAGTATTTTTTTTTTAAAGTATAACAGGACAGAAAATATCAGCATCGTCATATGTTAGTAAGTGTTCTGTAGTTTCATGAAACTTTGAGTCAGTTCTGTATCTGGGGCTGCATGCACATTCTGGGTTGCAGTATAAAATGTAATTCTTACCATGAGTTGCTGTCTAAAAAGTGGAAAGCTACTGCCACAGGGTGTATTTTCATAATAAGTGACAAACACCCAATTCAACTGGAATTAGGAGATACATATCTATACAGATATATGTAAATTTTTTTCATATATACAGGTTCAGATTACTGAAAGATACATACTTAGAACTGGCCCCAAGTGCATCTTGCTCAGGGCTAAACAATGACTTCAGAATCTGATTTCTTTCTTTGGGTCTTCAGCTCTGTCTTCCTCTTTTTTCCTCTGGGTATAGGGTCCCTGTTGGGTGACTAGCTGACTATAGCAGTTGCTAGTTTACACGATTTTCGGTTTAAGTCCAACAAAAAAGGATAGACCTCCTTTGCCCAGGTGTTGAACAAAAAGTCTCAAAACTAGTTCTGACTGGCCTGATTGGCATGGTTTGGAGGGAAGCCCTGTGCCAAATGACTTCTGCAAAAGTTGAGGTCTTTGCCTTGTGGTGGAATCTCACCCAGACCACATGGACTGTGGATGGCAGAGGGCTGGACCTCCAGATAAATACAGTTGCTGGATAAAGGGGAAAAGGATGCTGAGGAAATCAAATACACATTTGTTGAAACGTACAAGTGTCTGACTCAGTGAAAGGTGATTTCTGTTCTCTGTGATGCCAGAAAGAATGGAGGCTGAACTGAATTATACTGAGGCAAATAGGTTATCAATATGACTTCTCATGTATGCAAGGAAAGCCTTAGCTGTCACTTTTAACCTAGTCAATACCAGGACTTAGGAGATCACAATGCAGAACAGGTCAAATTGACAGTGGTTGCTCTGCTTCACAATGGCACTGAGGGAAAAAAAGGCAGATGTATTGATTAAAAATCCACTACAGACCCTAAACCTCTTACAAGGGGTGGTCTTGACCCTTCTTGCGTTTATGTACGAATCTTGGAAGGCGGCGTTTATTTTAATCACTTGGCTGCACTAATGTAGTGAAAGTAGTTGTTTAAGTGGTGTCTTTCAGCAAATTGTCTGAAGAATACACCTCCTTGAGGGCCAAGGCCAGTGAGTTTTCTGCTCCACAGCTCGTCAGCCTTGAGATATTTATCTGGGTCTATGTTACTCTGCCCTTGGGGATGTGCTGCTTTTAATTATCCTCTGCCACTTCGTGTACAATTATCCAGTGGGTAAGGGGGCCCTAATTGTGTGCGGCTGTGGAGATAATGTGCACTCACAGCAGAGGTTCCCTCGAAGTAGGGGAAGGATCATGCTGGCTTGCCCGGGTCAGTCCTGGTTAATGCCTCCGCCTCCAGTTTGGATGATAAATTATATGGTCACCTCACATAGACTATTTTAGGGGACCATGATTAGAGGTCTTTTTAATAGATAAAGCATTCCTTTCACCAGGCAAGATTAAATGTAACATTTAAGGATGGATGCTTGTGTGGTTAAAGTAAAAAGGAAAGCAAGAATGTGGTTACCAGAAAGGTCATGATAGTGTAGTGATTCTTAACCCAGAATGATTTTGCCCCCAAAGGGACCCTTGTCAATGTCTAGAGAAATTGCTGCCATTTATTGTTGCCATTTGGGGAAGGTGCTATAGGCATCTAGCATGTGGAAGCCAGGGAGGCTGCTAAACATCCCACAACGTACAGGACAACCCCCAGAACCCAGAATGTATATAGTGTTGAGGATGAGAAAGCCTGGTATACTAGTTATATTTGAGGAGGAGGGAGAGAAAGTGTCTAGGAGCTTCTGAGGCAACAGAGTGATGGATACATGGCTGTTTACGTGGAGATTATAGTGAGTTGTGTAGTTCCATTTTGTTCATTTTTTAATGTATGTTACACTTAAGAATAAAAAAAAAACTTAAAAAAATAAAGAGATGCTCACCATAACTGCAGGATAGGATGGACATCCCGATGCCTATTAGGGTCCTGTTCAGATGTGAAGGCTCAATAAATAATAGTAGAGTAGAGCTAATGGTAATAAGACCAGCTCACATTCCCTAAGCATTCACCTGTGCTGGGAATTGCTTTGCCAGGATCCCATCATATTTGTTGAATTGACCAAGTCTATGTGTTGACCAGTATTTTACAGAAAGACAGAATGAGTTTGGGTTAGGGACACTGGCTCTCGAGTCCCCAGTGACCTGCCCTCAAATCCAGTTGCACCACCTATGGAGTATAGGACTTGGAGCAAGTGGCTTACCCTTTTTTGTGCCTCACTTCTCTCATCTATAAAATGGGGAGAGTAGGAGTTCCTACCTCATTGGGTTATTGTGAGGATAAAATGACAGTGTAAAGTGCTTCATACAGTGCCTGCTACATATTAAATACCCCATAAATATTAGCTATTATTACTTTGGAGGCCGAGAAAAAACATTAATAGCTATATTTTTTTTATTGGACACTATGTGCTAGATTTCAGTCTAAGCATTTTTCAGCCATCCTTTTCTTTATGCTTGCAAAAATCCTCTGATATAGGTGTTATGTACGTTTATCACTCCCATTTTATAGATGAGGAAAATGGAGACTTGGTGAAATTAGCAAATCATGGAGACTTAATTTCAACCCGAAGTCGTTCTGACTGCAGAGCCTCTGCTCTCAGGTATTACGTCCTTTTGTGAGATCTGAAAGGGAAACTTGAGATCAGCTAACCCACAAAAATGAGTCCCAAAGAGAGATGTGATTTGGCAAGTTATTAAGGGATGGTGCAGGGCCAGAACCCAGGTTTTTTGCCTCCCACCATCTTCCAAAACCGTCTGTGTTTTGCAGACAAATGCATCTACCTCACAAGGCAACTATGGTGGGTGGGAGCAGACCCAGACCGGGGACACAGGGTCTGGAATTGTGGAGATGTCTTCTAATTCAGCTACAAAATAGCCCAGGGCTGTGTTTGCCGAAGTGGGCTAGGTGTACCCCTGGTGGTGTTTGAGTTAATTTTAGATGATAGATGGAGAATTATTTTACTTTGATGGTTGCTTGTTTATTTTAATGTGCACCAACATATTTTTTTTTCCACTTAGACCTTCAACACTTATTGAAGAATGTATTTCTTTCTGCCTTGCTGAATAAACTATTGACAGACTGCATATTACCGCATAGGATAAGGCTTAGGATATGACATTTACATAATGTCAATGTAAAATAATTTTAAAATATTTGTTAGTAACAGAGTGTGGGTGGTGCTGAAAAATGGCTACACCCCCAAAGGGAATCTGCCAATGATGGAAGTCTGGGAAATACCAGACTAGAGAATGTGTCTCCAGCATGGTGCTCTTGAATCCCTTGGGGATCAGATTCTGATTCAATAGATATTGGGTGGGAGCCTGAGAGTCTGACGAGCTCTCAGGTGATGCTTTTGATGCTCATCTGTGGACCATACTGTGCCTAGCAAGGGATCAGAGAACCTAGAAGGTTCGTGGACATGTGCTGGGAGTTGTGGAAGGGTCAGAGATGGGTAAGGCAATCCCCTGCCTCCCAGGAGCTTAATCTAGTTGGGGAGAGAGGATGTGAGTGGACCAGGGAGGTCTGCAGAGAAAGCTTGGCGGGAAGGGAGAGGTTCAAGTACAGGTGCAGGTCTGCCCAGAGCCGCTGCAGCAGGATGGCAGGAGGGGAGGAGGGGGATGTTTCCCTTCCGCCTGAAAGATGTGTGGCAGCAAGTGGAGAGTTCCAAGACAGGCTTGCCAAGCAGGAGGAAGGGTGCGAATAATAAGGAAGACTCTAGAAAATGCCTCTATATGCAAAGTGGAGATTTCCACAATAATGGGATCAACACAGAATTAGTCTGGAACGTTCAGTTAGAATAACCTGCCTGGGGACGTCTGAGTGGCTGTTGGTTAAGTGGCTGACTTCTCTTCAGGTCATGATCTTGTGGTTGGTGAGTTCAAGCCCCACGTTGGGCTCTGTGCAGACAGCTCAGAACCTGGAGCCTGCTTCAGATTCTGTGTGTGTCACTCTCTCTCTCTCTCTCTCTCTCTGCACCTCCCCTGCTCGTGATCTCTCTCTCATTCTGTCTCTCCAAAATAAATAAACATTAAAAACAAAAAAGAGAGAATAACCAGTTTCTTCAAAGAATAGGCCCCTGCCTAGAAATAATAGTCCCCCTTTTCTTGAGTCTCCAGAAGTGCCAGGCATTTGCCATGTGCTTTTTGTACAGTGTGTGGCACCCGTCTCCACAGTGACCCACAGTACCCCGCACTTTTTTTTTTTTTTAATTTTTTTTTTCAACGTTTTTTATTTATTTTTGGGACAGAGAGAGACAGAGCATGAACGGGGGAGGGGCAGAGAGAGAGGGAGACACAGAATCGGAAACAGGCTCCAGGCTCCGAGCCATCAGCCCAGAGCCTGACGCGGGGCTCGAACTCATGGACCGCGAGATCGTGACCTGAGCTGAAGTCGGACGCTTAACCGACTGCGCCACCCAGGCGCCCCACAGTACCCCACACTTTACAGAGGAAGAAACCAAGGCTTGGAGGGGCTGTGTGACTTCTTCAAAATGCACCCAGCTGGTAAGTGACAGACCCGGAATTTGAACTTGGAACAGCGTCTGGGCTGTTTGACACAATCCTGCAAGAGACTCTGCTCTTTATGATCCCTGACAGTTTCAGCCTGAGAGGTCTAGCTTTCTCTCCTGAGAGCATACCTCCCAGGAGCTTCGTATGGCCCATCGTGCTTCAAATGAGAGTATTGCCCCCTGAAACAGATCCTCAGCAAACATCCAACATTGTCAGGTGGTGTATCCTTCATTGTTATTTATACAAGTTTATTTTTCTTGCTGCCTTGCTAGGTAAGTTATTAACAGACCAGAGTTTTTGGCATTGTGACCATAAATTAGAAATAAGTTCAAACATGCATCCCTCCACCCAAATAAACACTGGCTGTTTTGTTACAACGAGGAGGCACTTTCCTTTGGAAATCACCAACTAGCCTAGATAGACAGTTATTGGAAATAATTATGCCTCCGCCACAGCATGGGGCCAGTCACAGCCCCGCCTGATTCAAAAGGTCTTTCTGGAATACCAGCATCCATCTTCCAGCTGGTGCTTATAACAGCCAATAGTGTCGGTAGGGGACCCGACAATGGATGCAGCCTGAGGATTGTTTCCAGGCTTCCCTTGTTGCACCTGACCGACCCCATCCCATCAATACGGTCATTGTAAAAGAGCAGGAGGACCATATGCAACCCGAAAGGGAGGTGCAAAGCTCACAGAGCCACCCTGGTCTTGGTTCATCCAGGTTTAATACATGGTACAGTTATGCCAGATGAAGGAGGAGGAGCTGGGGGGAAAAAGGGGTTGAGAAACAGGAAGGCCAGTTCTAATCTCATCTCAGCAGCCAACTGACCTGATCTGTGTTAATTAGCTCTCTGAGTTTGTCAAGTGGCTGGTGACACTTGAGGTTGCTTCCATCCTAACCCTTTACGCTACGAGCCATCAAACGTGTGCCCCGTGTGCCTTATCTGTCCCTATTGTATTATTCTCATTTTTTAATTGTTTTTAAGTCCCAGATAAATGTGTTTAAAATAAGTGCATTTACAAAGGGCTTCCTTATCAGCAGTGTGTTGGTGGAACAATTCAGTAAAATTATTTGCTGTGCAGTAAAAATAATATTTGGCATAACTTGTCATCAAGTAACCTTTTAGTATTGAGGCAAAGATCAAAACATTAGGGTAGCGTAGCTTTTTTGAGAAGCTGGGAAAGATAAGGGTATTTGAGGCCATCACAAATGAACTAATTGCATCCATTTAAATGGACAAGTTGAAATGCAAGATCCTGATCAAGTAATGAATACCATGTGCCCCTAGACTGGGAACAACGTAGAGCCTCAGCCCAGTAGGGCCATAAGACGTAAATTGAGGACATAGCATGGTAATTTGCTCCAACTGTGCTAAATTAATTCAATGCATTTTGAAGTGAAAAAAAAAAAGTGTCTTATATACCTTCGTGTTCTCAATCCACCTGAATTGTCACTGTCTACAAAAAGGGGAGTGTCCCGTTTTCTCAAGGCCAAAGTTTGATTCAAACAAATGAAGAGTAAGAAATCATTTTTTTGCAGCGATTCGGCTGCTTTGAGCTGTTTGGATCACGAGTGGTTCTTGTACTTTGTAGCAGGAAGGCTTAATTACACCTGGAAAAAGCATACCAGAAAACTATCGCTCGTCTTTTTTTAGACCTCAGTGAAAAGATTTGAAAATGATCAAGATAAAGGCTATTTAAAAGTTGATGGATTGTCGACAAGTGTTCATACTATTCGGCAAATACTTTCACTATAATGATAAGGGGGGGTGTGCAACTGTGTCCTCTTTCAGAATATACAAGGCAGACTTTCTTCTTCTCATTTCTTATACAGTTTCATTTATCTGGGGTTGTCAAGGAATAAATAATCTGTTTCACTAAAGTGATTTTTCCAAGTGATTACAGCTTACCTCTGCCTACCCACATTATTTTTTTGCTCGAACTATTTTTGATGAAAACATGGCACATGCTTTTTTACTTTTTTTACACGGAGTATATAAATGTGGGTAGATGGTTCCCGGATTTGGGCTCCTCATGACAAACACTGCGTTTTGTTCCTTGCCATCATCCTGTTACTCTTTGACAGCTGAATTGTGGGGCTGAGTGCCTCTGTATAAATAATCACCGATTTTTATTCTCTAACAGTAACTGGTAGTCCTAATCACACGGTTTCTCCGAGTAGTCAGCAAACCCCACGTGGGGTGCTAGGAACTTCATGTACATTATAGTCCTGGCTAATCTGCCTAACCCCCAAGAAATGAGATTATCCTTCCTGTTTTACAGGTGAGAAAATTGAAGTTTAAGAAAGTAGTAGTAAGCAGTAGAGCTGGGATTTGAACCCCTGTCTCTCCATGAGGCATGCTTGTTGATAGCTCTTATGAGAGTTGCCTCTTGCTCTCTCCTCTCTGCCTCAGTTTGGGTATTTGTGTCTGTCCCCTTGCTTTAAAGACTTTCGCTGGGTTAAGTATGCAAGATTAGGTGTCTACCTCTTTTATGGGTATCTTTTTCCTTAAATGGGGTTCTGAGGGTACTTTTGCTGATTCCTAGATTCCCAGATATATTCTGCACAGTTGCAGTTTCTGGAACTCTAACCTGTGAATTCACCACTGTGTATGCTAAGGCTTTGGGGGGATTAGAGGATTTTCTGCATTATGATTAAGCAACATAATCAAGAAACCTGCCATCAGGAATGCTTGGCGAGTCCAGAATGCAGGGGTCAGCAAACTTTCTGTGAAGGGCCAGAGACTAAATGTATTAGGCTTTGCAGGCCATATGGTCTGTGTTCACTTACTTAATTCTGTCTTTCTAGGGCAAGAATTGTCACAGACAATACATAAAATAATGGGGGAAGCTAAATTCCAGTAAAACTTTATTTAGAAAAACAAGCAATAGGCAGGAGTTGGATGATGGGTCTAGTAGTTTGCTAACTCCTATTATAATGGGGGAAAGGACCACCAGTCAGGATATTTTACTTATTTTTAATTTTTATTTTTATTATTTTATGTAAATAATTTTTAAAAGTTTTTTCATTTATTTTGAAAGAGAGAGCATGAACAGGGAGGGGCAGACAGAGAGGGAGACAGAGAATCCCAACAGTGCAGAGCCCGAGGCAGGGCTGAAACTCACGAACTGTGAGATCGTGACCTGAGCTGAGATCAAGAGTCAGACACTTAATGACTGAGACACCCAGGCGCCTCCCAATCAGGATATTTTAAACGCCTAACTAGGTAGGTAGTTCAGAGACAGTGAGTGTAGAATGAGTGGTGGTTAGGCCCATGGACTCTGGAGCTAACTGCCTGGAATTTGTCTCCTCGCTCTGCCACTAACTATTTGAATGCAGGCAAACATCTTAATCTCTCTGTGCCATGGTTTTCTTTTAAGATTAGGAAAATAATGGTCCTTACATCGTAGGGTTGCTTTGAGAATCAAGAGAATTATATATAAAGTACTTAGAAATAAGCACTGTGTAACTTTCTGTGAAGTTAAGAATCACAAGGAATCCGATTTCTCTCTAGTGATACTAAGTATTGTAATGAGTTGAGGGAAAGAACAAGACTTCGTTTGCTCTGAGTGCAGTGGAGGGCAGCGATCAGGCTGCGGCCAGTTGAGGATGGACGTGTGGAGGGAGGAGGGAAGTTTGCTAGTGAAGGCAGCACAGTGGGTCAGGAGAAAACCTGGGCTCCTTGGCTGGCAGTTACGGGGAACTGGGTGTAGCAGTCTGGTCTTTACATCAGTTCCGTCTAGGGTGCTGCTTTCTCCATCTGTAGAATAAGGGGGTTCACCTGGGTTAGTGCCTGTGAATTGTTTGCTCGCAGGTTGAATTCTGCCTATAGAGAGCTTAGTTAGCTCCTAGAGCATTTTAAAAAATATTTGAATTAATCATCGGCAATTACGAATCAGCAGATTCCGCAAAAAAACCTTTGGATTCCAGGTTTCTTTTAAAAATTCAGAAGCTCTAACAATACTGGCTGCATTCCCTCCTGGCAACAGTTGGCTAGTTCTGAGTGATGGCGGCCCATGGGTTCCATCGTTGATTACTGCAGCAGGTGTCACTGGTGCCCAGCCCATAGACTTGCCCTTCCATTTCAGTGCAGGCCAGCCTGACCTCCAGCTGCCAGCACCTGCATTCATCTTGCTGAGGACTCTCTCTGACTGGGAGTGAGTGCCAGGGATTTGATGCCCACCTTTCCAATGACGATGGGTTCAGTGCACAGACACCTGAGCTCCCTTGCCCATCTGGTGAGACAACTGAGGTGTTATTCTACACCTGTTTCGAGAGTTTTGCCATAGGGTTCATCTCCAGTCACCCATAGCAATAGTTGACTTAATAGGACACTCCCCTTTTTATGGCGTTTCATTGCTTTTCTCATTTCCCCACTCTCCCACTGGTGTTCCCTGGGATGACCTCTCAGAGAAATACCTTACTTGCAGTTGAATCCTTGTGTAAGGCCACCTTCAGGAGGAAGTCAGAGTAAGAAAATCATGGCCTTACCACTCAGGCCAAATGAGAATTGCCCTTGTTTTTCATCATGCTTGGGCAGTTTTCTTCCGTAGAGAAATAGTTGTCCATCCCATGACTATTGAAAGAGGGAAGGTTAAGGACTGAATGGGCTGTAAGTGTCCAGAAGAATTGGGAGTATATTCCTTGTGTAAGTAAAGAATAGATGGAAAGCTTTTGTGCAAATGACCTTTTTCATTCACTGAAGTCTTGCCCATAGGTGTCTGAATTTCTGATTTCTTCAATAGAAGATCCTTATGGATTCTTAAAGTGGGGACGATTTAATGGGGTATTCTGCAAGAAGCAGTCAGAACCCCTGAAATGTGATTGGTGGATTGATTTAAACTGCCTGAGGAGATGTGCAAAAAAAAGGAGATTTGAGAATCAAGCTTGTTTTCTAATAGGTGACCAACCAACCTGGTTGCCTCAGGGCTGAGAACTCTCCTGGGATGTACTAAATCTGGGGAAATCCCAGGCAAACCAGACTAAGCTGGTCACCTACTGTAGGTCACACCTAGGACCTTTCAAACTCCAACCCCTGAAAGTTTATGTCCTATGTATGTATATATATATATATGTATATATATATATATATATATATATATATATATATATGTGTGTGTGTGTGTGTGTGTGTATGTATGCTTATGAGTGAGTATATATATATATATATATATATATATATATATATACACACATTTAAATAAAATATATGTATAGATTTTAAGTTTCTTTATTTTGAGAGAGAGAGAGAGTGGGGGAGGAACACAGAGAGAGAGAGTGAGACAGAGAGAGAATCCTGAGGAGGCTGCACACTGTCAGCACAGAGCCCGAAGTGGGACTTGAATTCACGAACAGTGAGATCATGACCTGAGCCAAAGTCTGATGCTTAACTGACTGAGCCACCCAGGTGCCCCAATGAAATCATATTTTTAAAATGACCCCGAATTTAAATGCATGCTGAAAGACAATTACTTGTTTCTAGATTTCTAATTATAAAAATCTGGGTAAGTTTAACAGCCTGACTTCAGTTTTCCTTTTTGTCTGTGCCTCTGCTTTGCCACTGTGTGGACTTAGCTGGCTGTGGGGTAACACAACACTGTTAGTTAAAGGAGTGAATTTGGAAATGTTCAGTACCTCTTCCCTTTCAGGGCCTCCACTCTGTCATTCAAGCAGGGGCTCAGCAGCGTTGCCCCCG
Source organism: Panthera onca (assembly GCF_046562875.1). Classification (NCBI taxonomy): domain Eukaryota; kingdom Metazoa; phylum Chordata; class Mammalia; order Carnivora; family Felidae; genus Panthera; species Panthera onca. Next base: position 36,633,058 of record NC_138340.1, on the reverse strand, counting down.
CATTTGACGCTCTGAGCACTGTCCTCAAAGGTAAATAGGGAAACTGGAGAAGGTGCCTCACTTGTGTTTGAGGGTAAAACACTTCCTGGACATTTGCTCTGCCTTAAGTTACCCATCATCTTTCTTCCACTGGGTGTTTATCTATTTTTACTCACACTGTTTTAATCAGAAGTGAACTTGTAAAAAGCTTTATGCCCAAAGTAGAAGAGTGTCACAGCTGGATGAGGGAGGGAGAGCCATACCCCCAGACAGAGGACGTAAATAGCAAAGGGTGTGAATGGCACTAGAATGTGGGAATCTCTGAGAATCAGAAGCCAGATGTGTTGTCTGCATAGCACAGCGTGGAAGGAAGACCTGGGCATTTGAAATTTAGCAAGATTTTGGGCATCAAATGAGGAAATTTAGACCCTGGCGTAAATATATAAGACTCAATGGGAAAGTTATAAGTAGATTTGTAACCAAAAATATATTTGTGTTTGAACCCAAGATCCATCATTTAACTCCATTTATAATCTCATACAAGTTAGGAAACCTTTCCTGAGCCTCATTGTCCTCATTCATAACACAGACCTGAGAAAGAACAGAAGCTGACTCTTAAGTGCCAGTAACGTACTATCACCAATGCTAGGGATGTTAGAGGAACTGATTTATTTAAAGTTTTACAGTCCTGCAAGGTTGGTATAATTAGCCCCATGTTACAGATGAGGAAATGGAGGCACTCGCATGTCCAATAGTTTTCCCAGCATCACTCAGCTAGTAAGTGATGAAGCCAGGTCCAAACCTGGGTCCGGCTGACTCCAAAGCCTGTGCCAGCCTGTTGTAACTTACCTCTCACAGTGCTGGCCTTCCTTGCGTCCGTCCAGAAGCATATCCTGAGGTAGACTGCAAGCAGTGTATTTGGGAAGTGCAAGAAACAGCAGCAGCAAAGTCAGGAAATGAGACAAGGAACAGAAGGCCCACAGAAAGTGTGTTATCAATCCAACTGCCGCTGTGGGCTAGGAGAGCTCCATCCCACTGTGGAAACTTGGAAACCAGCACAGTCCCTACATGCAGCATAGTGCAGCCCAGTGCAGTGGTCTCATCCAACGGGTGAGGGAGCTGGGGTGTTTATACACCCATTTGAGGTGTATAACCTCACCATTTGAGGGCTGCTTCTGGGAGGAAGAGTGATAATTCCTACAGGCTTCCCTTGTATCCTGTGCTTGGCAAAGTAGGACCATCAGCCCGAGGAAGCCCTGGCAGAGAAATAAATGCAGGTGTGGTGGTTGGGAGCAGGGCAGTGTAGCAGTAAGGAGAAGTAAGTCCAGAAGCAGTAAGGAGAAGGGAAAGAGTGCTGACAGCAGCTGCTACGTGGATGTTAGAACCAGTCAATATGTGTAGAGGCAGGCCTAGGGCCACCATTTATGGAGGGTATAGTATGATTGTGTACATAATTAACAGTGAGAGGACTTTTGAGGGCTTAGTCTGGGTCTTGTGAATCCTTACTTGACCTAGAATTGTTCCCAGGCACCTAGAGGAAGGCCTAAGGGAGGTCATCTTGCATGTGTTGATCACGAATGTGGGATAAATGCCAGGCCTGCCCAGCCCTCCACATTGGGCTGTTTCTTTGGTGGCTCCAGGCATCTGAGGTCCATTGAGGTATCTACTACCCCTGGGTCTGGGTCCAGAGGAAAAAGCTGGAGTGGGTGCTTCCACACAGAACCAGCCACCACTTCCTCCATTCAGAAACCCAAAATTTGCCAGCCTTGTGTTCTCTGAGGAAGGAGCGTTTGAAAAAGGATTGTGAACCAAAAACAGGAAAGGATAAATGTAGCTTGGGTGACATGATGAGCCAGGACTTATGTTTCTCTTATGATGATAACAGCTTGTTTTCCTGCCACCTCTTAAGGTTTGCTTTTCTTTCAAAATGTAATTACTGAGCACTACAGCTGTTATAGTTTTGGGTTGTCCCACTTCCAACCTTCCCTCGGTCCGTTGGGGGGGTTCCCCATTTTGTGTGGTCTTGTTGGGGGCAGTGCCCATCTCTCCCTCTGAACCAGAAGATCAGATTGTTCCTTTCTTCATGTGATGCAATCCAGGAATATGGCAGAGTCTAGTTTTTGTTCCCTTCCTCCTATTAGTAACAACCTCCACCCTTTGGGTTTTCTCTGGGCTTCTGGCTGCCATAGTAGGGACTACATTTCCCATCCTCCCTTGTGTCTGGTATGGCCATGTGACCAAGTTCCACCTAATCCACCTCAATGAATGGGAGAGGAAGTGGTGGGTGCATGTTCTAGTTGTTAGCATTAGAAGGAAACACCTTCTATTTGTTCTTCTCTCCTTGCCTTAAGCTCTGGAACAAGGAAGAAGTAATGAGCCATCTTCAAACATGGGGATGAGGGCAATAATCCAGTCATTGGCTTGCAACCTTGGGAGTTCCCCAGGTGAAATCTGGCCCCCTTAAATGGAGGTCAAGAAGAAATGGAAGAAGGAGGCAGACCACTGCACCCTCTGAAGGCTGAGTCCTTGAAATGGCTCCTACTGAGGGAATGCTGGGCATTCCCTACTGAGGGAATGCTGGCGGCGGAGGGTGGGAGCAGGATGCTTATGGAGCCACTGATGGTCTGGATCCAGCTTAAGTGTCACCCAGAAGTCACATCCTCTCTATGACTTCCAACACCAGGAGATGGCAGAGCATGAAGGTTAAAGAGGTCCAGGTCCCTCCCTCTCTGTATGGAGCACAGCTACACTACCAGCCCCTGCCCCTGCCCCACCACCCTCTACTTGAACTTGAATTTGAACCAGAACTTAACTGAACAACTCTTACCTGGTCTTTGTTAAAAACCAAGAACCTATATTTTAACTGATACAAAGGCTTGACACATGACTTAGCCTAAATCAATGGCAGTTACTAGAAAAAATCATGGGAGTTGGTGCCAGGAAGACCTGGGTTTACCCTGCCACTTACTAACTGGATGATGTCAAATAAGAGATTAATCTAAACATTTTCTGAGGCTGTGGGATGCATTGTCATATTTAATACTCCAAAGCAAGTCTCTGGGGGCAAAATGCCCGGCACAATGCTTGGCACATGGTCAGCAATCAATGGAAGATGGTTATTGATGTTATCGTATCATTATTAATTATTCACAATGCTGAATTGTTGCTGACCACTCAGGCAGTAAGGCAGTATTAGTAACCTTATACCTGCTGGCTCTGAGGTCTGGAATTCATTGTCCAAATTTCTAGCGAGTTTGGGTCATCCATGGTAAATTAGCAGGTCAGCAAAAACCGTATGTTCCCTCAGACCACTGTGGGTAGCAGGCATTCGCTTACCTCAAGTAAAGGATATAGTCTAATTAGTGAAGCAGAGGATATGTCTGATGATGACGTGGACAGACCCCCCTGGGGTGGTGCCTTTTGATCCCTCACGACGCACACCCTGGGTAGGTGTGGAGAGTAGCAAGTACAGGCAAAGTGTGCCTGTCAGGGGAGACTGAGTATCTTTCTTTCCAGCACTCTTCCCCGGGCTAACTGGGAAGCCGCATCTTTCGTGTCTGTGACCACTGCCAGTGGTTTACCTGATTTCCGCCTCCTCCATTCTTAGTAACAGACCCCCAGTTTTCTTTGAGGCGGTAGTATGCTTTGCTGAGAGACTACCTTTCCCTTTCTCCCGCCCTATTCAATATGGCGGTGGGAGCCAAGTGCTGGCTGGTGAAGTGTAAGTGTGTTTTGTGGAGCTTCTGGGGGGGTCCCAGTTGGGAGCTGACTCAGATGGGACGCATGCTCTTTTTGCCTTTCTGTCATCCTTCTGCCGCTGCCCAGAACACAGGTACGATGGCTGGAGGGAGCTTCAACACCACTTTGTGACTTTAGCAACAGCCATGGGCTCAGGATAGCCAAGTAGAAGGTATAGGGATGTGCTTTCTTCTGGAAATGGCTACCCCACACGAATACTTGAGTGCCACCCAAAGCTCCTCCCCCTCTCACCCCTCCCCACCATTTCAGCTTTATGTGTATTAATTGGCTTTGGCCTTATTTTACCTGAAGCATTTCAGTAGCCTTGAAGGTTCGAAGCACCATGCTACAGGGCTACAAAGCTAATTCTCTCACCTTCTTGTGGGGCTGGATTCATTTCTTCATCCTTTTTGCAAATGCCCAGTCTGCCTTCTCAACAGAGTAATCTGATAGCACCATTCTGCCCACTGAACTTACTCATGACTGAACATTTTGGTGCTTAATTATTCTGACTTTTTTTCGTTTGTTATTTTATGGACTTTGCTTGAGGTGGAAGGTGTTTTCTTTTTTTCCCCAAATACAGTAATACTTCTTGTTTTCTGCTTTTCTGAATATGTGGATGGATTCCCGATGATTGTTCCCACAGAGGAGGGATCTTGGAAAAACTAACCTGTGAGGTAACCTGAGGTTTGCAGCCCCTTGGTAATCTCTGTTGAGTTAATAAGCTCGACACTCTGCTGGTTATTCATCTTTTTAATTAAAAAAAATTTTTTTTAATGTTTATTTATTTTTGAGACAGAGAGAGACAGAGCATGAATGGGGGAGGGTCAGAGAGAGAGGGAGGCACAGAATCTGAAACGGGCTCCAGGCTCTGAGCTGTCAGCACAGAGCCCAATGCAGGGCTCGAACTCACGCACTGTGAGATCATGACCTGAGCCGAAGTCGGATCCCTAACCGACTGAGCCATCCAGGCGCCCCTAGTTATTCATCTTTTGATTCTCATCTCCAGGCCCATCTTCCTCTCCTCTGAACTGGGATGCGGGATACAAGGCTACAAGCTACATCTGTCACTCTCACTTTTAGCTGGCTTCTGATTAGGCTGTGTCAGTGGGAGGTAATGGCTGGTGATGGGGATGCAGGAGGACGGGGAAGGGATTTATTTCTGCTTCCAGCTCAAATGTGTCTCTCTCCAACAGCAGCAGGTATCAGTGGAGCTATAGCCAGGAAATGTGTACTTGAGTGTAAAGACCAACCCTAGTCTCATATTTACAAACTCCTCTTGCATCCGAAGAATCTAAGTGAGAAAGTAGCTCAGAATAATAAGTGAAGTAACTAATGTGCCCCAAACATGTACAGATTTCACAACCTGCAGTTGGGTTCATTCATCCATTTAGTCATTCAGGAAACATTTGTTAAGTGTCTACAGCAACTGTGTGAGTGACCCTGGGGATCATAACGTAGGTGATTGAGACAGTGTTATTTGGAGAGGAAGTGTTACTTTGGATTAGCTCTGGAAGAAATACTGTTTTTGGAGTCTATCTTTCAGCTGAGCCAGAAGGCCAAGAAGGAGCCAGCCATGTGAACCTCTGGGGGGAGAGCATTGCCAGGCAGAGGGCATGGCTAATGCACTTGCCAGGAAGTAGGAGCGTGCCAGGAGGGTTTTAGGAATGGAAAATGGGTGGGTGTGGCCTGGAACTAGAGAGCAGGGGAGGGCATGATGAAGCAAGATTATATTATGGAGGGTCTTGTAGAAGGTTTGTATTTTATTCATTTTTTAAAAGTTTTTTGTATTTTATTCCTTAAAAAAATTTTTTTAAGTTTATTTATTTTTGAGAGAGGGACAGAGAGAGCACCTGGGGAGGGGCAGAGAGGTGGCGGCGGGTGGGGGGGGGGGAGAGAGAGAGAGAGAGAGAGAGAGAGAGAGAGAGAGAATATCCCAAGCAGGCTCTGCACTGTCAGCACAGAGCCCTATGTGGGGCTTGAACTCATAAACCGTGAGATCATGACTTGAGCTGAAACCGAGAGTTGGATGCTTAACTGACTAAGCCACCTAGGTGCCCCTGGTTTGTATTTTATTCTAAGGACAATGGGAAGCCAATGTATTATTATAAGCAGAGAGGTGACATGATGTGACTCACAATTTTTTAAAAAGTTGCATGAGATATTTACTAGGTGGAGACTATCAGTAAAAGCAGCATGTTAGCTAGGAAGGTGTAACCAGGCTTCAGGCAAGTGGTGATGGGGGCTTGAAGTAGGAAGAACATTCTTCAGGCAAACCAATTAAAAGAGATGCGAAGGGAGGGGGTGAGGGCAGGGCTTGGGTGGGGGGGGTGGTGGGCAAAGAAAACAACACAGACTGGAAGAGGCTACTGGGAAGTTTATCTGCCAAGAAGTTCGTTGTGTTATGAAGCCACTGAGGGTCTCAGAGGCAGAAATCAAAGTGCCTTCTTCAGCCTTAGGGCCTGGCCTGACCCCAAGAGTGGGTGAGCATCCATTGTGAGGGGGGGTGGGGGCCCCGCGCCGGGTGCCACTCGCTGCTCTCAAAGCCTTGGGTCATTGTCCAAAGGAGCCGGCTTCCCACACAAACAGCTACGACTTCATCTAAGTCATCTCTGTCGAGCTACACTCAGGGAACTTTCATCTGACCTTGAACACAAGCAGGATTGGAAGTGCTGATCTCCAGGGTAAAATATGTACTGACTCCAGACAGAACTAGGAGTCTCCTCTAGGGAATATCTAGAACCAAGTGGAAAAAGTGAGAGTCCTGGGGGCCCAAACGAGCCCCGTTTACATTCCAGGTAAGAAGACCAGGAGGGGGTGACAAGCCCTTCTAATATTTTTTCTGACTTTAATTCTTCTCTTTCCTCGTTATGGCGGTTTGCCTGTCATAGCTTGGGCTTCCCCTACAGCAGAGAAGACAAGGGTGTCCATGGTTTATTTTGGGAAGAGGTCTCCCTGAGCCTGAGCGGGGATTGTGTGAGTAGGGAAGAAGGGTGCAGACCATCACCTGTGGGCAACCGGATCTCTGTCCCACTGGGGATGCTTTGAGATGCCATATAAAATGCACCTTAGAATTTTCTACCTGTGGGGAGGAAAAGGAGAGTCTTTTTGTCCATGGGCTCTTGTCCCCCTTCGAGGCCAGGCTGCCTCCTGGATGTCTGCACCCTCACACTTCCAGGCTTTCTCAGGTCTCACACAGAGTGGCTCCTGGCAGGCATCCCACGCCCAGTCCTAGGGCTGAAAGCCCAAAACTCTTTCCTTGTAGGCTTTTGCATTACATGCTCTTTTAAAATGCTGGGTTTTGACTCTAGAAAGGTCAGAGAAGTTAGAGAGAAAAAGGGTCTGAGAGAAAATAGAAAATGGCTGCCAAAAGCCCTCGAGATTGCACTTAGGTCTATCGCACAACTCCTCCCCCTCCTTCCTCCCAAGCCCCCTCCCCAGCCTTGCACACCTACGCACTTCACTTCCCTGATTCACTCACATCACCGAAGGCGCACATCTTACTTTGTGTCAGGCTTTTCTTAATTTCCCAAATTAGGCAATGTGAACTGTCTTAATTAGAGCTTTTTGATTCTAAGAACCAGACCCCCACTGAAAGAGGTTTAAGTTAGGGGCTCAGTCGATCGAGCATCCAACTCTTGATTTCAGCTCAGGTCATGATCTCACGGTTCAGTTCGTGAGTTCAAGGCCTGCGTCAAGGTTTGAGCTGAGTGTGGAGCCTGCTTGCAGTTGTCTCTCTGCCCTCCCCCGCTCGCTCATACTCTCTCTCAAAATAGTCTGTAATCTACAGACTACGCACATCAGGATCACCTGGGTGTTTTTTGCAAGCCCCCATCCCTACGCCATGCCTACCTGCTTTACCAGGAGCCTGAAGGACTGGCCAGATGATTCTTCTGCACATTTGCAATTGAGAATCACTGCTCCAGGAGACTCCCAGGGCTCTGTGGAAAGGGTACACACAGCTGGGCCTCCGAGGAACCAGAACCATGTCGGCCATCTACCTAGGTCTGCAGGACCTTGGTCTCTTGTTTCCCTGCTGGTCTCCTTAGTTATCCTCCCTTGCTTACACGTGGCTCCCTCAGTCCTAAACTCTGTGGCTCCCACAGCCACCTGGCTCAATGTCCAACTCCCCATCCCAAACACCTGGACCGATTCAGCTTGGGTCAGGGGTCACAGTTGCTCCAGTCAGCTGTGGCCCAGGGGATGGAAGCTGGATGGTGCCTCATGTCCCCTTCTCTGCCATGACCGTGGACTCGGTAGGTTTTTTATGAGACTGATGTGCTGCCTACTGCGCTAAGGAGGCGCCTTCGGTAGGTTTTTTAAAGAAGAATGGTGATCGGGAGAGAGTGTTAATTTCTAGTGGAATCTCCGATGAGGCTTTGATTTTCTCCTATTCTACCATTTAGTATATAATATTGTAACTGGCAGTGAACTTCTTGGCATCTAGGAGAAATTTCAGGATCATCTTATATCCCCATATATTCCCAGAATTTACCGGAGTGCATGTCACCAAGAAGGGACTCAATAAATAATTAATGAATTACGATTGACCAGATATATCACTGCAGATTTATAGGAGCACATGATTCCATTAATTTTTAAAAGTTTTAAATCAATTTTATTAAAGCATCATTTACACACAGTAAAATACACTGATTTTAAGTGGAGAGTTTAATGAGTTTGACAAATGTATGCACCAGAGTAAACATGTGCCAATAAAGATATGGAACATTTCCATCACCCTGGAAGTCCCTTCTCACAGACTCTGGTAGCACTTCTCCAAAGTACTTGGAGAACAGCAGCAGCTGCATCTGCTGGGACCTTGCTAGAACTGCGCATTCTTGGGCCCTACCCTGACCCACAGGATCAGAAACTCTGGGTGGAGCCCAGAGATCTGTGTTTTAGAGGTGATCCTGATGAATGCTTAAGTTGGAAAACCATTGTTCTAGGTCATCTGGGGTTTCTTAACAATAGGCAGCTGGGGCGGAGCCAGATGTAGGGTAGTAGCACCTGAGGGTATACCCTGGGATGAAAGGAGACCCCCACTGTGGCAGGAGCCCGTAAAGTGGTGCCCATCACTGTGTGGGGCCCGCAGGACCAATGTGAAAGCAAACAGTTGGAGTCTGGAGGGCAGGCTCTTTTTGCAGCGTGATTCTGGAAGACTGCAGTGTCACTGTAGATGTATAGGAGCACATTACCCCATTACACGGGGCCTTTGATAGCTTTGGGCTCCTTACGCAGTGAGGCCTTTGAAATGACATTATCATATGATGAGATTTGATATTTGGGCAGTTTTCCCCCGCTTTGGAAGGATTCAGGTCAAATCTCTACTTTGCTCATGATACTTTGATTTAAAATTTTTATTTCCTCTGTTCAACTCTTCCTTTGCCTTTATGAGGTTCATTTTAGAAATTTATGTGTGTGACTTTGTACTCTTTTTTCCATAAGGTTGTGAACAAATCAACCCCAGTCTAGCTGGGCCAGTCATCATGGAGGGAGAGTAGAATGAAGAGAGTGTGTTTATATGTACTGTATGCTACTTCAGAAAACCAGAAATATGCACCTACAGATTCCAGCTTCAGGAATGATGCTGTCTGATGTCCAGACTTGGTTTCTAAAGAGATTTTTGAAGGACAGGAGGAATGGAAGTATGTGGGTTCCTAAGAGCAGAGCAAAGAGATGTTAGGAAAGGTTATTCAAAACTTGAACATAAAGCAGAAGGATTACTATTTGTATTTTCAACATGATCTGAAAGCACTGTCCAGTCAAGCCCACCCAGGGGTCAACCCAGCTCTCTAGGGGAAGGAATTTTGACTCACAATGAGAGCCCAGATTCTGTAAAATTAAATGCTACCTTGTAGGAAACTGATAAGCCAAATATGTTCCCTTTAGGAGAGATTCTGTCAATTTCCTATTGCTGCTAACAAATTACCACAAATTGAGTGCCATAACACGACACAAATTTACTGTCTTACAATTCTGGGGGTCAGGAGTCCTAAATGGGTTTCACTGGGCCAAAATCAAGATTTGGCCAGGCTACATGTTTTGTTGTTGTTGTTGTTGTTGTTGTTGTTGTTGTTGTTTTAGAGGTTCTAGGGAAGAATCTGTTCTCTTCTGTTTTTCAGCTTCTAGAAACTGCCTACCTTTGTTGGCTCTCAGCACCTTTCTCCATCTTCAAAGCCAGCAGTGTAATGTCTTCCAATCTCTCTAACTCTGATCTCTTGCCTTCCTCTTTCTCTTATAAGGATCCCCATGATTACATTATAGCCCACCTGGACAATCCTGGATAATCTGGCCATTGCAAGAGCCTTAAATTAATCACACCTGCAAAGCTCTCCCTTTTGCCCTAAAAGGTAACATAGTCACAGGGTCCAAGGATTAGGACACGGACATTTTAAAGGGGCCATTATGCTGCTTAACTATAAAAATGCAAGTGATTTCATTCATGAAAGAAGTTAACCCCAAAAGTTATGGTTTAATTATAGTTTTGGAAAATTATACTTGACCACAATGAAGGGGAGGGGTATAGCAAAGTGACGCAAGAGCCAATTGAAAGAACTCCCAGGGGCCAAAGCTGGGACAATTTGAGCAACAAAATAAATAAAGTAGTATTGGATTATAACCCAAAGTGGAAAATATCCATGAGGCAGTGGTGTAACCAGTATGGCTGAATAAGATAGCCCTGGCTGGTAACTTCTCTCAATAATAGCAATTTAGAATTCATTCACAGACAAAAGTGCCTTTGAGGTAGCTGTAGGAAATAGCACCACACACCAGGTAACCTGGGAAGGAGTCTTGCCCACCCGTGTACCGCGTCATAGCCAGTCAGACCTCAGTTCCAGCTGTGGACCCTACATCAGCCTGTGTTCATCCAGCTTCTCTTGGCTGTGTCCTGGAACCTCTGGAAAACACTGTCTTTGACAGTCATCCACGGATGAGAGAGCCTCGTGGAAGTCCAGGTTTTCAGCCCAGAGCTTCTAGCACCCCACTACCACAAAAAATGTGAGTGTGGACATTTTGTAAAGGGTAAGAGGAACAGTTTGTCTTTACCTGCATCACCCTGCCCCAAGGCAGCACAGCTCAGTGCCAAGCAAGACCTTCTCAGCCTGTGATTTCTTCCTCTGTAGAAGTGAGACTATGTCAGGGACCACCAGCTTCCCCGGCTGTGTCGGATGTTGCCAAGGAGGCCCATTCTGCTCTCACTTTCCAGTGTACTGATTCACGAACTGCATGACGGGGCGTAGGATGAAGGTGGGAGAGCAGCAGATGATAGGACTGTTAGAGGGCATTAAAGGGATGTGGATCCTACCAACTGTGTCACAGATTCCATCAAGAAACCCACCCACAAGCCCTTGGGACACCTCTCTTGTGCCCCCAACCAGCCTAAGCACCCCCACCACTGCATACCTCATCCACACACATTGCTACTGTGGCCAGCTCTCTGTGTGCACTCCTGACAGTGATGGGAGTGAGTTTTGGCAGGTGGCTACTGAGCTTGTGTAGAAAGCTGTCTTCAATCTGTGGGCCAGGAAGAGACCACAAATTTGGGAAAGCAAAAGGGAGTATGTCGGCAGGCTGGTGCACTGCCAGACTGGGAGAAGGCTTACAAGCTTAAGAATTCTGCCACAAGAGGGAGCAAGAAGTGTGAAATAGGTGTATCCATAGAAGCCTCAGACCCCCTAGCAGAACTGATGGTATTTCTCTTCCAAAGTCAGTTGGTAAAGACTGGAGAAGGTGACTGATATTACAAATGGGGAGACAAAGGAAAACTGACAAAAGATTGAAATAACTAAAATCAAGAATGAAAAAAGGACATTACAACTGATACCACAAAAATACAAAGATCATAAGACACTATTATAAACAATTATATGCCAACAAATTGTATAACCTAGAAGAAATGGATAAATTCCTAGAATCATGAGGAAATAGAAAATCTCAACAGACTGGTAATAATGAGTAAGGAGACTGTATTACTAATCAGAAACCTCCCAACAAAGAGAAGCCCAGGACAAGATGGTGTCCCTGGTGATGTCTTCCAAACATTTAAAGAGAAATTAATGCCTATCCTTAAAATCTTTCAAAACTTCCAAAAAATCAAAGAGGAGGGAACACTGCTGAGCTCATTTTACAAGGCCAGCATTACCTGATACTAAAGCCAAATAAGGACAATACAAGAAAAGAAAACTACAAGCCTATATCTCTGGTGAATATAGCTGTAAAAATTCTTGACAAAATATGAGCAAACTGAATTCAATAGCACATTAAGAGAATCATGCACCATGATCAGGTGGGATTTATCCCTGGCATGCAAGGATGGTTCAATATACACAAATCATAAATATGATACACTACATTAATGAAATAAAAGACAAAAATCATATGATCCTCTCAATAGATACAGCAAAAGCATTTGAAAAAATACAGCATTCTTTCATGATAAAAACTCTGAATAAATAGGATATAGAAGAAACATACCTCAACATAATAAAGACCATGTATGACAAGCCCACAGCTAACATCATACTCAATGGTGAAAGGTTGAAAGCTTTTCCTCTAAGATCAGGAGCAAGATAAGGGTGCCCTCTCTTACCACTTATTCAATACAGTACTAAAAGTTCTAGCTAGAGCAATCAGGCAAGAAAAAGAAATAAAAAGCATCCATATCTGAAAGGAAGAAATAAAATTGTCTCTGTTTGCAGATTATATGATCTTCTATATAGAAAATCTTAAAGACTCCACCAAAGAACTGTTAAAACTAATTAACAAATTCAGTAAGGTGCAGAATACAATGTCAACATATAGAAGTCAATTGTATTTCCATACACTAAAAACAAAATATCTGAAAAATAAATTAAGAAAATAATTCCATTCACAGTAGCATCAAAACAAATAAAATACTTTGGAATAAATTTAACCAAGGTGATGAGAGAACTGTACAGAAAAAACTGTAAGACTTGGATGAAAAAAATTTGAAGGCATAAATAAATGGAAGGATATCCTGTGTTCATGGACTGGAAGAAATAATATTGCCCAAATGTCCAAAGTACCCAAAGCCATCTATAGATTCAGTGCAGGATTCAGTGAAGTCTACTTCAAAATTCCAATGGCATTTTTCATAGAATTAGAAAAAAATATCCTAAAATTTTTATGGAACCAGAAAAAAGATTCAAATATCCAAAGCAATCCTGAGAATGAAGTACAAATCTGGAGATATCTCAATTCTTGATTTCAAATGGTAATAAAAAGCTATAGTAATCAAAATAGTATGGTACTGTCATAAAAACAGATCAGTGGACAAGATCAAGAGCCCAGAAATAAACCCCCACTTATATGGTCAACTAATATTTGACACAGAGCCAAGAGTATTCAATGAAGAAGGGATAGTCTCTTTAATAAATGGTGCTGGGAAAACTAGATTATCCACATGTGGAAGAATGAAATTAGACCCCTATCTTACACCACTCACAAAAATTAACTTAAAAAGAAGTAAAGACTCAAGCATAAGTCCTAAAACCATAAAACTCTTAGAAGAAAACATGCAGAAAAAAACTCTTTGACATTGGTCTTGACAATATTTTTTGTCTATGGCATCAAAAGTACAAGCAATGAAAGCAAAAATAAACAAGTGTGTCCATGTCAAACAAAACAGCTACTGCACAGCACATGAAAAAAACAAAATGAAAAGGCAACACATGGAATGAGTGAAAGTATTTACAAATCATATATCTGATAATGGTTTCATGTCTAAAATATGTAAGAAACCTTTACAAGTTAGCAAAACCAATGAAAAAAAAAAATACCCACACTGATCCATTTAAAAAATGACAGAGGACCTGAATAGACATTTTTCCAAGAGAAGACATAAAACTGATCTTGAAAGGACCTACAGGTACATGAAAAGATGCCCAACATCACTAATCATCAGGGAAATGCAAATCAAAGCCACAATAGAGACATCACCTCACACCTATCATAATAGCTATTATCAAAAAGGTGAGATAAGTTTTGGTGAAGATGTGGAGAAAGGAAAATCCTTGTGCATAGTTGGGTAGGAATGTGAATTGGTACAGCCACTATGAAAAATAGCATGGAAGTTCCTCAGGAAATTAAAAATAGTACTACTATATGATCCAACAATCCCACTTCTGGGTGTATATCCAAAGGACATGAAATCAGGATCTCGAAGAGATAGTTGTACTTCTTTGTTCATTGCAACATTATTCACAAAAGCCAAGATATGGAAACAACTTAGCTGTCCAATGACAGATGAGTGAATAAAGAAGTTGTGGGGTATATATACAATGGAATATTATTCAGCTATAAGAAAGAAGACATAGCTGCCACTGTGACAATAAGCATAGATCCTGAGAGCATTGTGCTGGGTGAGATAAGTCAGACACATAAAGACAAATACTGTATGATATCACTTATATGTGGCATCTAAAACAGCCAGAATTACAGAAACAGTACAGTAGGGGGGTGGGTGGAAATGGGATGATATTTGCCAAAGGGTACAAACATACAATTATAAGTTCTGAGGATTTAATGTACAGCGTGGTGACTGTACTTAGCAATACTGTCTTATATACATGAAACTTCCGAAGAGGATAACTCTTAAGTTTTTAACCACAAAAAAGAAATGGTAATTACATGAGGTGATGGAGATATTAATAACCCTACTGCGGTTATTATTTCACAATATATAAATGTATCAAGTCACTTTATTATACACTTTAAACGTACACAATGTTACATGTCAATTATATCTCAATAAAACTGGAAAAAATAAAAATAAAATACCCATGAGTCTATACTGATAGCAATAAGTGACTAAGTAAGATGGACAAATATCCCTTGCAAAGAAATTACAAATAATTCATGTAGATACTCTACCCTCAAGTGTAACTTCCCACTCCTTGAAGTGTTGGCTGCATGTAGTGACTTCCTTCCTAAGAGTACAGTGTGGAAAGGGGAGGAAGAGAATAACTACATGGAACAACATGGCAACACTACTTCAGCTGGCTGATCAAAGTCAACATCAATAGTGATGTTTTTTATCATTTGTACCCTTGGTATGTTGTGATGATGATGACACTTTGTGTCATTGGTCTTCCTTCCAAAACACATAACTATAGTCTAATCATAAGAAAACCACAAGATAAACCCCAAGTGAGGGACATTCTACAAAATGCCTCATCATTACTCCTTAAAGCTGTCAAGGTCGCCAAAAATTAAGAAAGTCTAGGAAATTGTCATAGCCAAAAGGAGCCTTAGGAGATATGAAAACTAAATGGAAAGTGGTATCCTGGATGGAAAACTAGAATAGAAACAGTATGGAGGTTCCTCAGAATTTTAAAAATAGAATTAATTACCGTGTGATCCAATAATTCTACTATTGAGTATTTATTCAAAGAATACAAAAATCCTAATTTGAAAAGATATATGCATCCCTGTGTATATTGTAGCATTATTTACAATCGCCAAATTATGCCATGCACCCAAGTGCCCATTGATAGATGAATGGATAAAGAAGAGGGGGTATATGTACAATGAAATATATACAATTCAGCTGTAAAAAAGAAGGAAATCTTGCCATTTGTAACAACACGGATACATCTAGAGGCGATAATCCTAAATGAGATAAGTCAGTCAGAGTAAAACAAATGCCATGTGATTCCACTCATATGTAAGATTTAAGAAACAAAACAGATGAGCAAAGAAAAAAAGAGACAAACCAAAAAACAGACTTTTAACTGTAGAGAGTAACTGGTGGTTACTAGAAGGGGGAGGATGGGTTAAATAGATAAAGGTAATTAAGAGTACACTGATCATGAGCACCGAATCATGTAGAAAATTGGTGAGTCACTAAATTGTACACCTGAAACTAAAATAACATGGTATGTTAACTATACTGGAATTAAAATTCTAAAGTTTTTACTTTTGATGAAATATATTTTATCCTTTTTTTTTTCGTTGCTGTGCTCAAATGTCATACCTAAGGAACCATGGCTCAATTCAAGGTCATAAAGATATACCACGAAGTTTCATAATTTTAGCTCCTACCTTTAGATCTTTCATCCATTTTGAGTTAATTTTTGTATTTAGCATGAGATAATGGTACAAGTTTATGTTTTTGGCATGGTAATATCCTATTTTGTCGGAGTCATTTGTGGAAAGGACAGTTTTTTCTCCATTGAAAATCCCTTGTCAAAGATCAATTGACTATAGATACATGGGTTTATTTCAATTCCACTGATACATATGTGTGTCCTCAATTCCAATACCACATAGTCTTGATTACTGTACCTTTGTAATAAGTTTTGAAATTGGGAAGTGTGAACCCTTCAAATTTGTTCTTCTTTTTCAAGATTTTTTTTGAGCTGTTCTGTGTCTCTTACCTTTCTGTATCAATACAGCCTTAGTTTCTGTAAAAAGGGAATTGTCTCCCAATCCATGAACATGAGATGCCATTCCATTTATATAGGTCTTTAATTGTTTTCAACAATGTGTTGTAGCTTTCAGAGTACAAATCTTTCCCTTTGTTTGCTAACTTCATTTCTTAAGTGTTTTATTCTTTTTGATGCTATTATAAATGAAATTATTTTCTTAATTCAATTTTTGGATTATTCATTAGTAATGAATAGGAACCTACCTGATTTTTACATGTTGGTCTTCTTGTATTCTGCAGTCTCTCTAAAATTTATTTATTAGCTCTAATAGGTTTTATTTTGATTCCTAAGGATTTTTTATATACAAGATCATGTCACGTACAAATAGAGGGAGTTTTACCTTTTCCTTTTCAATCTGGATGCTTTTTTATTTTTGCTTAGTTTCCTTACTTGGTTAGAACTTCCAACACACAACATCGAATAGAAAGGATCAGAGCAGACATTCTTGTCTTGTTTCTGATCTTAGCAGGGATTGTTTACTTTTTTTGTCCACAGTATCTAGCAGAATACTTCTTAGCCTTTTTGGGATCATGCATCCTTTGAAGGATCTGATCAAAGTTATGGTGCCAGTTCTAAGAAAACCACAAGCATAATAAGTACATAATATTTCACTTATAATTTAAGAGCCTTCATAGCCTTAGCACAGTGCCAAGAGTGTAGTAGAAATTTTATGAAAATATGTCAAATAGCTGAATTCATGTGGTATTTTAATAATAATGAGGCAAACATACCACCTTTATACTTTTACAATACTTCGATATTCTCTATCCCTGTTGATCCTCACTGTGATTCTATGGTTTGATTGCTGAGATACTGGTAACCCCATTTATGAGAGATTAAACATAGACCCTGAGTAGTCAATAAATTAGTGACAGAACTAAGACCACCAGCACTCCATCAGAGCACTGTTTTTATAAAACCTATAGAATATATACTCATTCTGTTTTACCTCTCTCTTTCTAGCAGCTTCTCTTTGAGATGATATTTAGATTGGGAAGGAGTATAAAATAATTATAATGATAGCTAATAATTTTAGGTGCTGTTATGTGTTCATTATTATTATTACCCTCAGTTTTACAAATGAGTCTGAAAAACAGATCCCAAAGCCCCTGTATTTCCCTGAAATGTATTTATATTGAAAAATAAATTGATGCTCAAAGAGTCACTTGCCCAAGGTCACACAGCTAATAAGATCTGTAGTCAGGATTCAAACTCTAGCTGCCTGATTCAAGAGCTGCCAATAAGCCTGAAGCCTGTCCTGTTATTTCTGTCATGTATTTAATTTTTAAATACTGCGGGCTTTGGGAATCGGAAAAATTTGTGTTCATTCCCTAGCTCTGTTACTTATGAGCTGCTGTGTGACCTTGGGTGGTCTACACAAACATGATTGTCTTAAGTTTCCTCATCTATAAAATGAAGATAGCAGTTACCTTAGTGGATTGTGGTGAGGAAGATAAAATGTGATAATGAATGTCAAGTTCATAGCATGATGCTTGGTGTTAAGGGCAGCGCCTTCCTACGATGGACACATCCCACTACTCCTAGGAATAGGTAAACACTTTAGCATAGTGAGAGCCCTTTTGTGATTGGACCCCTCTGCAGTGATATTTCTCAGCACATCCCATCTCACTGTAAACTCTTACCATGTTGAACTGTTTTAAGTTCTGCAAAATGCATCATGTATTCTCTTGCTTCCAGACATTTGTCAGGAATGCCTTGGCCTTGCAAATCCTGCTTTTCTCTCGTGTCATAGCTGAGACAGCCCTTCCAAAAAACATTCCCTGACTATTCTCCTTTCGCATGTCTGGGATGAGCAATACTCTTGTTTGATTCCATTGCCCTTGCACTTTGCTGAAGCTCATTTCTTGCACTAAGTTGTAATTATCTGTCTCCACAATAGAATGTAAGCTCCCCAAGACTGTGTCATATTCCCTATTGTATCCCTGGTGCCTGGCACCATGTCTAACTTGGAGTGGGCACACAATGAATAAATAAGGAATGAATGAAGACAGTGTCACTGTGCCCCACTAACTGCCCCCATGTACCTGTTCTCCCTTTTGTCCATTTTTTGTAGTTAAGCTGTTAAAACTTTAATTTTACACATACACCACACACACACACACACACACACACACACACACGACTACAAATAAAGTGGGGAATCCTGAAAGAGATTGGTCAATAAATAATTGGGTAAGGGGCGCCTGGATGGCTCAGTTGGTTAAGCATCCGACTTCAGCTCAGGTCACGATCTCGCGGTCCGCGAGTTCGAGCCCCGCGTCGGGCTCTAGGCTGATGGCTCGGAGCCTGGAGCCTGCTTCCGGTTCTGTGTCTCCCTCTCTCTCTGCCCCTCCCCCGTTCATGCTGTGTCTCTCTGTCTCAAAAATAAATAAACGTTAAAAAAAATTAAAAAAAAAATAAATAATTGGGTAAGATTAATGTCAGTATTCTGGTTGTGCTATTATACTATGATTTGCTCCCCTCCTTTTATAGCTTAAAACACTGTGGTAAAAAACACATAACATAAAATTTACCATCTTAAACACTCTTAAGCGTATATAGTTCAGTAGTGTTACATGTACTCACATTGTTGTGCATCCCATCTCCAGCACTTTTCATCTTGCAAAGCTGAAACTTTATACCCATTAAACAACTCCCCTTGCCTCTCTTCTGCCAGCCCCTGGCTACTTTCTTCTCCCTCCCATTCTACTTTCTGCTCAATGAGTGTGACTGCCCTAGGGATCTCAAGTAAGTGGAATCATACGGTCTTTGTCTTTTTGTGATTGGCTTATTTTACTTCACATAATGTCCTGAAGGTTCATGCATGTGGTAGCATATCACAGTATTCCTTTCCTTTGAAAGGCTCAGTAATACTGCATTGTATGTATATACTACATTTTGTATATTTATTCACCTGTTGATGCACAGTAGGGTTGCTTCAACCTCGTGGCTACTGTGAATAGCGCTGCTGTGAACGCGGGTATGAAAATATGTCTTCAAGACCCTACTTTCAATTATTTAGGACATATATCCAGAAGTGGGATTGCTGGATCATGTATGGTAGTTTTATTTTAACTGTTTTGAGGAACCAACATACTGTTTTCCACAGAAGTTGCACTTTTACAATCGCACCAGCAGGGCACAAGGCTTCCAGTTTTTCTACATCCTCATCAACACTATTCTTTTGTTTGTTTTTATAGTAGCCATTCTAATGGATATGAAGTAATACTTCATTGTAGTTTTGATTTGCATTATTCTGATGATTAATGATGTTGAGAAGCATCTTTTCATGTTTGTTGGCCATTTGTATATCATCTTTGGAGAAGCGTCTTTAAGTCCTTTGCCCATTTTTAAATCAGGTTATTAGATTTTTTGTCATTGAGTTGTAGGAAGTCGTTGTATATTCTAGACATTAACCCCTTACAAGGTATATAATTTGTATGCATTTTTTCCTATTCCATAGCTTTCCTTTCCACTCTGTAGATTGTGTCATTTGATGGGCAGAAGTTTTTAAGTTTTAAGTAGTCTCATCTGCCTATTTTTGCTTTTGTTGCCTGTGCTTTGATGTCATATTCATTGTCAAGTCAAATGTCATGAAGCTTTTCCCATATGTTTTTATCTAGTTTTTAGTTTAGGATTTTATATGTAGGTCTTTAATCCATTTTTAGCCTTTCTTTCTTTCTTTCTTTCTTTCTTTCTTTCTTTCTTTCTTTCTTTCTTTCTTTCTTGTATTTGATGTAAGATAATGGTCCAACTTCATTTTTTTTTCATGTGGATATCCAGTTTTCCTAACACCATTTGCTGACAAGACTATCCTTTCCCTATTGAGTGGTCTTGTCATCCTTGTTAAAGATTGTTTGACCATATATGCAAAGATTATTTCTGAGCTCTCTATTCTATTCCATTGGCCTTTATGTCTGTATTTATTCCAGTACCACACTATTTTGATTACTATAGCTTTATACCGTATCTTGAAATCAGCAAGGAGCATTCTCTAACTTTGTTCTTATTTTTCAAAATTGTTTTGGTTATTTGGAGTCCCTTCAGATTTTATAGGACTTTTAGGATGGATTTTTTTTTATTTATACAAAAAATTTTATTGGGATTTTGATATGGATTGTATTGATTCTGTAAATTGGTTTGGGTAATGCTGACATCTTAACAATATTAAGTTTCCCAATCCATGAATACAGAATGTGTTTCTATTCATTTGTATTTTCTTTTATTTCTTCCAGCAGTGTTTTGTAGTTTTCAATGTACAAGTCTTTCACCTCTGCGTTAAATTTATTCCTATGGGTTTTTTATGTTATTGTAAATATAACTGTATTCTGAATTTCTTTTTTGGATTATTCATTGCTAGTGTATAGAAATGCAGTTGATTTTTGTGTGTTGATTTGTATATTTTTATATACAGAGAGTTTGTGTGTGTGTGTGTGTGTGTGTGTGTGTGATCTTTAGCTTGTTCTAGATACAAGATCATGTCATTTGTGAACAAAGATAATTTTACTTCATCCTTTCCATTTCAGATGCCTTTTAATTCTTTTTCTTGCCTAATTGCTTTAACTAGGACTTCCAATACTATGTTAACTAGAAGTGGCAAGAACAAGCATCTCTGTTTTATTCCTGATCTCAGAGGAAATGTTTTTGTCTTTTATCATTGAGTATGATGTTAGCTGTGAGCTTTTCATATATGGTTTTATTATGTTGAGGTAATTTACTTCTGTTCCTGGTTTGAATGTTTTTATCATGAAAAAGGGTGTTGAATCTTGTCAAATGATTTTTCTGCATTGATTGAGATGATCAAGTAGTTTTTGTCCTTCACTCTGTTAATATGATGTATTATATTGATTGCTTTTTTATATTGAACAATTCTTACATTCCAGGAATGATTCCTACTTGTTCATGGTGGAGTAATTCTTTTAATGTGCTATTGAATTTGTTTTGTTAGTATTTTGTCAAGATTTTTGCATTAGTATTCATCAGGAATATTGGCCCATAGTTTTTTTTTCTTGTAACATCTTTGTTTTTCTTTGGTGTCAGGGTAATAGTGGCCTCACTGAATGAATTTGGAAATGTTCTCTCCTCTTCAGTTTTTTTGGAAGAGTTTGGGGGAAGATTGGTGTTAATTCTTATTTAAATGTTTGGCAGTATTCTCTACATTGAAGCCATCTGGTCCTGGGCTCTTTTTGGGAGATTTTTGATTACTAATTAATTCTCCTTACTATTTATTGGTCTGTTCAGATTTTCTATTTCTTCATGATTCAGTCTTGGTAGGTTGCGTATTTCTAGGATTCATCTATTTCTTATAGGTCATCCAGTTTGTTGGCATATAATTGTTCATAGTAATCTCTTATAATCCTTTCTATTTCTGTGGCATTGGTTGTAATGTCTCCTCTTGCATTTCTGATTTTAGTTATTTGAGTCTTACCCTTTTTTTTCTTAGTGTTACTAAAAGTTTGTCAATTTTGTTGATCTTTTAAAAAAACTAGCTTAGTTTCATTGATTTTTTTTCTATTTTTTTTTATTTAGTTATATCTACTGTAGTCTTTATTTGTTCCCCTTCTTTGCTTTAATTTTGGGTTTAATTTGTTCTTTTTCTATTCCTTGAGATATAAAGTTAGGTTGTTGTTTTGAAATCTTTCTTCGTTTGTAAATATGTCTTTACAAATACATACTCTCTTAGCACTGCCTTCAGTGCATCCCAGAAGTTTGGTACGTTGAGTTTTTGTTTTTATATGTCTCAAGGTATTTTTTTTTTTAAGTTTATTTTGAAGGGGGAGGGACAGAGAGGGGGAGAGAAAGAGAATCCCAAGCAGGCTCCACACTCAGCTCAGAGCCTGACACAGGGCTCAATATCATGAACCTGTGAGACCATGACCCGAGCTGAAGTCAAGAGTTGGACGCTCAACCGACTGAGCCATTCAGGTGCCCCTCAAGGTATTTTCTTAACTTCCCTTTTGATTTCTTCTTTGACCCATTGTTTAACTTTTGTTCTTTTAATAATAGAACACTCCTCCAAGTTTTATGGGCATGTGGGTTTCCAACTAAAGACTAATTTCCCCAGCCTGCTTTGTAGGCAGCTGTGTCCATTCTCCAAATTTGGGCCTATAGGATGCTCTGTTTTCTCCTCCCTCCATTCCCAATGGTGAGAATTGGGGAAATTGCCACATCTGGAGCTGCCATGTTGGAAACCATTGTGAAAGATGGCAGCACCAACCCACCATCATGCGTCCCGGTGTGATCCAACAGAAAAGAACTCTTTAGACTCTTAAATACAGAGAACAAACTTAGGGTTGATGGGGGTGGAGGAGAGGGAAAAGTGGGTGATGGGCATTGAGGAGGGCACTTGTTGGGTTGAGCACTGGGTGTTGTATGGAAGCCAATTTGACAATAAATTATATTAAAAAAAAAAAAAAAAGAACAGAGCTCTTCACCTGCCTTAGACAACCTGCTTCTGTGTAGACCATTATATAAAAGAGAAACACATGTTTATCTCAATTAAATTGTATTTTGTAGTCTTTTGTGATAACACCTTGGCCTGTACCGTATTAATGCTTTAACTTTACCGAAAGTGTTACAATAACCTGAGGAATTATGCAGAGTTGGCTTTGTTCTTTGTTGGCCTTTCTTAGTAAGACATTAAAACTAAATGAGTAAATAAATTCTTATGAAAAATTAAATGGGGCCCTGACCTACACAGCGTATTTCTTCTTAACTCTAGCACCATATTGACCTCACTATGGAGAGCAGGAATGGATATTTTTATTTTTCTCTCTTTATCTGGTCCTTGTCCACTTCTGTACCTTCTTCTTCTTCTCATTCTCTCTCTGTCTCTCTTTCTATTCTAGGCAAAGCACCTAATGCTCTTTTCTTCCTCTCTTATTTTTTTTCCATCTGGACACACTTTTTCCTGTAACTAGAGGACCTTTGCACATGCTAATACATATCTGGAATGCTCTTCTCTTCCTCTTGGCTTCAGTGCATTCTACTTACAGTCATATCTCGGTTAGCACCTCCTGCAGAAGCCTTCCCTGACTTCTAAAAATTGGTGTGTTCCTCTCTCATATGCTGTATTAGTTCAGATCCTCTGAGAAGCAGATGTCAAAAAGCGATTAGATGTGCAAGGGATTTTTTAGGGGAGGAGGCAGGAGGAGCTGGAGAAGCAGAAATAGATGGAGAGAGCCTTCAGACGGTGATGCAGGTCGGCTTCTGTGAAAGATGAAGGAGAAGTGGGAAGGGTGTCAAACTCTGCACACTCCAAGAACACTTCAGGGAGGCCAATAGAGTGTCCTCAAGCACAAGCTGCCTATTGGAGGCACAAAATTCGCCCACCACGCTCAGCCATTGGCCAAAGGATCTGGAGGAGCAGCAGCCAGGACTGTCAGTGAGCTACGCTCCCTGCAGTCAGAGATGCACGCGGTGCATTGTCATGGCCACTATATATGGTCTCTGAGCGCCCTGCCTGTGGTTGCACAGGCTTGTGTGACCATACATGCACATTCTCCCTGCACTATCCACTCCATGAGGTAAAGGACTGTGTGTGTTTTGCATGATACCCCCAGGGCCTAGCGAGTGTCTGGCACATTTTAGAGACAAAAGCCACTAGCACACTTCTAAAAATTAATTTAAAATTCTTTTAAATTTTAAAAAGATTTTAATTCAGTCTTAAAATTTTCTTCGACCTGGTTTAAAGGGGAAAGTGCCCTAGGGGGAAAAAATGAATATCAAAATACGTATAATCTGTAATTATGGCGGTAAAACTCTGAGAGCATGAGCCTGAAAATCTCTATTAGATGAAATTTAATGAAATAAATGGCCTTATGGCAGTTGATCAGGTCAAGTGGTAGAAAGAGCTAATCCCAAGCAAATCTTAAACCTGAAAATTTATTCATTGTTCCTGGAAAGATGGTGTGTGTTCTGAGATATCTTTATGAGTTTAATAAAATACTCTATTTATAAGTGATTCCACATGTAAATAAATGCTTTATTGGTCTACATGAGAAAAAGAAGGTCAGATTTATTGGCCAACTATAAAAATGTAGATGATTCTCCCAGGCTCACTGCTTTGAAGTTAGGCAAAGAGCAAATGTCAGCAAAGGGCAGGCATGAAATCTGGGCACTATGACAGTTATGCATGAACATTCTTGATTTCCCCTATATTTTAACTGTTAGTATAAATGTGGGTGGCCTGGAAAGTGCTTTACTTATAGAATAATGTGTGGGAGTTTAGGGCCCCATGTGGCATCACCACGTGTGAGCCTGTCTGCTGTGGTCATCAACACCTTTGGCTTTCCTGCTGCAGCTTTGAGCTCACTAGTCCTGTAGTCCTGGATATGTAAATTTAGACCTATAATTTACAAGTGTGCCCATGGTGCTGGGCTTATCTCCTCAGAGGATGCATGAAATCAAGTGTTTGAGAGTAGAATCCAGTTTTGCCCTTGATTTACAGTTTCAGATACATCTGAACTTCCTCTAAATTTCTTCACCCCAAATGGAAACTGCTTTACTGTTTTATCTGATGCTAAAAGTAATATTAAAGCAATTCAGGATCAAGGGGGAGAATAAAATGAAACAACTGTAACTCCACCACCAGGGGAGAAACTGCTTAACATTTTGTATAGAGACTTCTGGACTGACTTCATTTCTTTCTTTCTTTTTCTTTTCTTTTTCTTTTTTAGTTTGTTTTATTTTGAGAGAGAGAGAGAGAATGTGTGCTTACACATGAGCAGGGGAAGGGCAGAGTGACAGAGAGAGAGAGAGAGAGAGAGAGAGAGAGAGAGAGAATCGCAAGCATGCCCCATACTGTTAGCACAGAGCCTGATACAGGGCTTGATCCCACGACCGTGAGATTATGACCTGAACCAAAATCCAGAGTCTGATGCTCAACTGACTAAGCCAAACACATGCCCCTGAACTGACTCCATTTCTGATCCTCATTTGGCCATGGCTTCTGATACTGTCCTTCTATGTTATGATATGATCTATCTCATTTTTTAGGAGTTCTAATCTAATAACAAAAATCTGATCAGTGTACTGCATGCTTTATGGAGATTGTGTAATTTAATCCCTCAACCACTCCTTGCAGTATGTAAAATTATTCTACTCTTTTTATACAGTGGAAATGGAGAACTTGGGAGGTATTAATATTAGCTAAGAAAAACACTGACATTCTAACCTGGCCAAGTTCTCTCTGATTTGAGAGGTAAGAAGTCCTTTATTTTACACCTCCTGGCTGTATTTTATGGATTATTACAGGCTATTTGTAAATTCTTCTGGAACAAAACATGAGATAAATCCCATACAAACACACATATTTGAAGCGATTCAGGGACCTTGCTATGTGAATAAATACATGGTCTGACCTTCTGTTTTCCTGGAAGAAACCATTTTGTCAAGGAACTGCTCTCCTAATTTATCTGACTTGTAATTTCAGGGTTTCATAAAGCAAAGGCCCAAACGTAATTACTCTGAGTGCCCCCATTTAAGCCGTCATGTTTTTTTTTACAAACTCTGATGCTTGGCGACCTAACCTAGCATGTCCGTAATGTCTTGTGTGTCTGCTTAGTTACTTCACAGGCTTTCTAGGTAGGCCTTCACTGCTTTATGGCTGTTAAATATTCCCAGCTACATTTTAGTGCTCTTGGTCTTTTAAATGGGACATAAATCCTATGTTTCATGTATGAGTGCTTCCAGTCTGAATACCCATCTCTGTATCTCAGTCTCAGATGCTCCCTTAGGATTCTCGAGTGAGTGGCTGAAGTCATTATTGAGGCAAGAGCTATTACTTGAAGAGTTGGCAGACTTACATTCTTCTACCTTGCAAGCAGCCAACGATGTGCTTTCTTTCATACACACTTGTGTATTTATCAAATTGAGAGGGAGAGGATCTCATCTATTGCCTCAAGTATTTTGAGGATTGAGTCAAGAGTTACAAAATTGAAATGCTGGTAAGGGCCAACCAGGCGGATTGCATAAGTGTACAATCAAAGCTCAGTGGAAGCAATGGGGAGGGAGGGGGCCTGGAGCAAGCTGGAGAACTATGCTCACTTGAATTATTTTTTAAAAAAATATTATGTTGGCCAAACAACACACACAAAAAGCTGCGTTTAGACCATGACGGGCTGCCATTTGAAAATTTCTAAGCACTGTAATGGAAGATTAGTACACAATAGGGAAACATTTTAAGGTCTTAGAAGTTTGACCACTGTGTCCAAGTGGATCTCTTTCTCTTTTTATCCTATTTTCCAATAGTCACTCTATTCCCTTTTGTAGTACTTATAACAGTCTCTGTAATTAGTTTTTGTTGTGCATTTACTTGTTTATAATCTGTCTCTGTCTCTCTCTCTATCTCCCTCCCTCCCTTCCTCTTAACTTTTAAGCTTCATGAAGGCAGGGACCGTGTGTATCTTGCTCATGGTTGTAATTAGCAACACTAGCCACGGACAGGCACATAACCGGTCCTCATAAAAATTATTGAGGGGGTAAGGCAAAGAGTGTGATACATCTTATCATCATGCGACATATCTTATTCACCTTGGTACCCCCAGCACTTAGTACCATCGTAGTGATGCAGTAAGTATTTGTTGAATGAAATTGTCGGTGATCTTGGTTCACCACAGATGGTTAGCCACAGCAAAGTGGTTTACATTGGGTGGGGCCAAGGTTTAGAAATAGATGTGGTCACTAGGCTGAGGATACATGGGCACTAGACCCAGCCCTGCAAGGAAATTCAGTAAGACAGAAAATAACCAGTTTTATGGATACTAATCAGGCGTGACTGGTAATCTGAACAAGCTGTGCACATCAGGGATGCCTAGTGATGGATAAAAATAGGAAAGCAAGGAACAATCTGTGTTCCCACGTAGAGGTGTGCAGTCTTGCCACAAGTAAGCCAACAGATGATAGAACTAAATCCATAGTAGCTGAAGGCTCAGTTCCTATGGTGGTAAAAAGGGAATGAGGAGAGAAAGGTCCAACTGAGATTAAGGCGCTAAGAAACCCTGGAGGCATCCAAAGCAAGTTTGGGATTTTAAATTTCCAGAAATGGCTGCAAGGTGTAGACTCAGCCTCACCATCCATGCAGAACAATCTCTGAAGCTCAGGTCAAGCTGACAGCAGCAGTAGTGTTGGTTGGTGTTGAGTTGCCTAATAAATTCACCCCCACTGAGGACGCCATTTTGCCAGTAACTGAGGGGCTAAGATCAGCACCCTTGGCTATAGGGAGAAGAGCTCCCAGTACCACCTTTCGTCCTGAGTGTCCTGTGATCCTAGAATGTTTAGTTTCCAGAAATGGAGAACCCATATGGGTTAATGCTTTCACATGATAGAGCAATAAAGACTTTGGTTGTAAATAACAGAAAGATCATTCAAAGTACCTTAAGGGGAAAGAGGAATCTACTGGTTTGCACAAACACACCGTGTAAAGGCAGGAGCAGAGCCAGCCCTAGGGTTTCTGCTTTCTCTGCCTGTGCTGCTGTCTGTGTGGCTTCAGTCTCCTCTGTTGGAGGTGGGCTTTCCCTATAGAGATCAGTGTAGCCTTGATGGTCAAGAGCATGAACTTGGGTAGTCCCACAGTCCAGGTATGCCCCTCATCTGTGCCTTTGACCTTAGACAAATTCTTTACTTGTAAAATGTGCATACTTAATAGCACCTATCATAGGTTATTGCAAGCGTGAAATAGGTAAACAAATGTAAAACCCTTAGCATAATGCCTGGTACCTAGAAGGTACTCTGTTGTAATTGGTGAGCAGCAGCTCTGGCTCATAACATAACAGCTCTGATGGCAGAGGGGAGAAAATGATTCGGTACACCAGTTCTGCTTAAAGACCACTTCTCTAGGAAGACCTGTCATTAGTTCAGCCCTTGACTGAGATACTGTCCATGTGAGGGGAGGCAACTTCTATCAAAAGGGGGGAAATTGAGAGATGAGGCAGAGATGCCTCTATCTACAAAAATTTGCAAATCCCCTTCCATACAGTTGGTGCTAAGAAGTGGCTGCCCAGCCATGGACTGTGTTTCCTAGCACTTATCCCCCCTACATGGGGGTGGGGAGGTGGGAGGACATACCTGTGACTGGTCCTTGCTCATGTCGGGTGAGTAGAAATGCTGTATAAAAGCCAAGGCTCTGAAGAATTGCTTGGGTTTTCTCTGGGATTTCTCTAGGATGTAGTTAATGATGTGGACATTGGTTCTCAATCCTCATTACACATTGGAATCACCTGGTAATCTTTTTTTTTTAAGTATGAAATTTATTGTCAAATTGGTTTCCATACAACACCCAGTGCTCATCCCAACAGGTGCCCTCCTCAATACCCATCACCCACACTCCCTTCCCTCCCACCCCCCCATCAACCCTCAGTTTGTTCTCAGTTTTTAAGAGTCTCTTATGTTTGGCTCCCTCCCTCTCTAACCTTTTTTTTTTTCCCTTCCGCTCCCCCATGGTCTTCTGTTAAGTTTCTCAGGATCCACAGAAGAGTGAAAACATATGGTATCTGTCTTTCTCTGTATGACTTATTTCGCTTAGCATAACACTCTCCATTTCCATGCATGTTGCTACAAAAGGCCATATTTCATTCTTTCTCATTGCCACGTAGTATTCCATTGTGTATATAAACCACAATTTCATCAGTCCATCAGTTGATGGACATTTAGACTCTTTCCGTAATTTGGCTATTGTTGAGAGTGCTGCTATAAATATTGGGGTACAAGTGCCCCTATGCATCAGCATTCCTGTCTCCCTTGGGTCAATTCCTAGCAGTGCTATTGCTGGGTCATAGGGTAGGTCTATTTTTAATTTTTTGAGAAACCTCCACACTGTTTTCCAGAGAGGCTGTACCAGTTTGCATTCCCACCAACAGCGCAAGAGGGTTCCTGTTTCTCCACATCCTCGCCAGCATCTATAGTCTCCTGATTTGTTCATTTTGGCCACTCTGACTGGCGTGAGGTGGTATCTGAGTGTGGTTTTGATTTGTATTTCCCTGATGGGGAGCAACGTTGAGCCTCTTTTCATGTGCCTGTTGGCCATCTGGATGTCTTCTTTAGGGAAATGTGTATTCATGTTTCCTGCCCATTTCTTCACTGGATTATTTGTTTTTTGGGTGTAGAGTTTGGTGAGCTCTTTATAGATTTTGGATACTAGCCCTTTGTCTGATATGTCATTTGCCAATCTTTTCCCATTCCATTGGTTGGCTTTTAGTTTTGTTGATTGTTTGCTTTGCTGTGTAGAAGCTTTTTATCTTCATGAGGTCCCAATAGTTCTTTTTTGCTTTTAATTCCCTTGCCTTTGGGGGGAATCACCTGGTAATCTTAACAAAACTAATTACAGGCCTAGTTTTAGACCATTGGTTCCTAACTAGGGGAACTTTTTGCCCTCCCACCCCACAAGTGAGCATTTGGTAGTCTGAGGACATTTTTGGTTGTCACAACTTGGGTTGAGGAGTTCCTGGAATCTAGTAAGTCAAGGCCAGGGATGCTGCTGAACATTCTACAATGCACAAGACATCCTCTCCTAACAAAGCTTTGTCTGGTTCAAATTTTGTCAAGGTTAAGAAAACCCTTTCCTAGAGGTTGGAGAGCCACAGGCTAAGAGACCAGATTCAGGCTGAGTGCCAGAATTACTGCAGCAAATGGGAGCTGCCTGTCAGTCTGGAACACCCACTGTGGAGAGTTACCTTAATGAAGAATAAAGCTTTCTTGTCTTAAACCATAAACCATTGAAATTTGGGGTCTCTTGGTGACAGTAGCTAGTGTTGCTGTAAATAACAAAAGAGGAGAAATGTGCTGAAGACATTGTAATTATTTAGTTTATGCAATGGACAGATATCATATTACCGTCTGCCCAGGTAGAAATATTAACTTGTGGACCACTGTTTTGCTTAAAATTAACCAGTAATTCATAGCACAGATTTCCCTAATTAAAATCTCCCAGATTAGTATGCAGTGATTTTTGTGGCATGGGAATGGAATATGAGTATTTGCTTCGTATCCCGGATGGCAGATATTTGGGTCTGACCTTTCTAAGTAGGTTAGGTTAGGTTTCAACTCAAAATTTGTTTTATTTAGTATTTCCTCTGTTTT
The DNA here is from genome assembly GCF_046562875.1 of Panthera onca. Lineage (NCBI taxonomy): Eukaryota > Metazoa > Chordata > Mammalia > Carnivora > Felidae > Panthera > Panthera onca. The sequence goes on along the minus strand of NC_138340.1, from coordinate 36,602,813 downwards.
AGTCAGTAAATGTTAAGTTAATCTTTCACATCATCTTGTTCGTTATTGTTTGTAATGAAGACAAGTTGGATTTGTGAGGCAAGAGAAGAAAAATTGTTACAGATGGTAGCTTTAGTAAATATTGTAAAAATGCCAATCTCTTGAATCTGTTTGACTATGCAAGTCACTGTGAATGTTTTGAAATCAGATAATATTGACACTCCTCAGGGATTTTGTTATTTCAGGAAATTTAGAAAAAAAGAGGCAATACTACTCTTAGTGTGAGGGGCTTCACTGGGGCCCATATCTGCTCTAGGAGTGACCCAGGGATAGATAAAAAAACACTGAACCCTCTGGCCATGTTGACTGATTGGTACCCAAGTTGGTCCAATTAGGGCCAATCTTGGGACCTGTTCAGGATCTATCAGAAGAGGACATGTTTCTTTTTGTTGGTTTGGAGCTCTAAGGCTATCAGCCGTGAGCCGTGGGCAGCTTACTTACTTAAGGATGAAGCCAGCACAAAGAAAAGCATAGGTAAAGATGAGGAAAATGAGAGGGGGTAGAGAGGACAGATAGATTAGGTTCTAATGACATCATTTCATTTGAGTGTCTGGGCCAGGGTACCAAACCCCACCTCTAAGTCAATGGCACTTTCACTAACCCAAGCCAGTAAGTCTCCCTTTTTGCTTAAGCCAATTTGGGTTGAGTTTTTCTGTTGTTTATTTCTTTCTACTTTCAAGTAGCATGGGTGGGATGTGTTGATTATATCTGACCCTTAGGAGCTTCCATCTTCACTTGTTTTAGTAAATTATATTATTACTACTGATTATTGGGCTCCTTTGCCAGTAATGAACTTGCTCCTCAGTCATTTCCATGAAACTGGCATTGCCTATCTTGTGAAAGGAGAATACTTCTCTAACTCATTGATGTCAAGTCTGGCCGTGCCACTTGCTTTGGTTAGTAGGATGTGGGAAGAAATGACGGGTGTCATGTCCATGCAGAAGACTTAAGGGCTATCACAAGGGTTTGCCATTTCCCCCCCCCCCTTTTTTTTTCTCTGCCAAGTGGCCATCAAATCCCAGGATGATACCTAGAACGGAGAAGATATTTGGATCAGAGCCTCAGCTGACCCATGGCGGACAAGTAACATGAACAGGAAATACATTTATTTTATTGTAAACCACAGATATTTTGGATTTGTTGTTACTGAAACATAACCTAATAAAAGCTGGCTAATATACTTACTATTTTTTAAATGCTTGCCAAAGTTTTTAACTGAAGAAAAATCTAGAGCACCTATAATATTGTCATTTATATCCTGCAAGTTATGAAAAAAGAATTTGGGATGACTCTCTCTTTCTCTCTCTCTCATTCTCTGTGTGTGTGTGTGTGTGTGTGTGTGTGTGTGTGTGTGTCTCCTTTTGGTGTTCATAGCCCTATTATATGCAGTGGTAATCAAGAACATGGGCTTTAGCTCTGTGATTTAATAACTGGTAAGTTCTTGGGCACCTGGCTGGCTCAGTTGGAAGAGTGTGTGACTCTTGATCTCAGGGTTGTGAGTTCAAGGCCCACAATGCATGTGGAGATTACTTAAATAAATAAAACATAAAAAAAGGTAGTAAGTTCCTGAACTATTCTGAGACTAAATGTCCTCCTTATAATAACAATATCTTCTCATAGGATTTTTGCACATACAGAGCTAAACACAGTGCAGAGTACGTAGTAAAACACTGAGTAAATAGTAACTCTTATTCTCATCATTCATTGTAGAAGACAGTGCCCCGATGAATGCTTTTCTTCTAAGCTTATTTATTTATTTTGAGAGAGAGAGAGAGAGAGCGCGCAAGCTGGTGAGGGGCAAAGAGAAGAGAGAGAATCCCAAGCAGGATTTGCACTGTCAGCACAGAGCCCAACACAGGGCTTGAACTCACAAACCAGGAGATCACGACCTGAGTCAAAATCAAGAGCCAGAGGCTTAACCCGCTGAGCCACCCAGGCGCTTCTTTTTGATGATTCCCTTGGGTGGGGTCCAAGGTAAACTTATTAACCAGTATTAAACACCACTCCTTAACAAATGGCATTCTGGGGAGGCCCCCAAGACATTACTTTTAAACTTGCAGCCATGCCATTCCAGGAAATCTTAAGCGGGGAGAATGCTTTAGAGAACGTTGGATGGGAGTTGAGGTAATATCCTGTGAAGTGGGATAGCCATTTATCCCCTGGATGTCTTTGTGCTCTGAATTTAAATGAAACAACTGCAGAGTTGGTCCTTAAATGAGAACTGAGGACACCAGAATCTAGTGGGTGCCCTTGAACATTCTTCATTTACTAGTGGTATTTGGCAACTTTGTTTTGCTAGAGTGTAAAGATTATGTTGGTTGAACTCATTTAATGTTCTTGTAAAAGAGGATGAGGAGTTTTATGACAGCAGTAATTCTTAGGGCAAATATCTCTGGGTAATGAAGAGTAGGTCTTTTGAGTGATTTGGTTGAAGTGTGTGTGTGTGTTTGACATAGAAACGTCCAGAACATGAGACCTTATGAGGAAAGGAGAAACTGAGCTTAGGACCTATTTAGGAATTGTGGCTAGTTCCAGTGTCAGAGTAAATTTATTTAATTACTTAGTTAATTAATTAATTATTTCAGCAAATATTGCTCTCTGCTCTCTCTGTGTTCAGGTATTGAGTCAGAGGCTAAGGATATAGAGACTCATTCATTCTGTTATTCATCAGCAAATACTTATGAGCACCTGCAATGGTGCCAGGCACTGTGCCCGACACTTGGGGATACAATAGCAAGTGAGGTCAGGCAGTATCTGCGACCTCATGGAACTTAAAGTCTAAGAAGGAACAGAGGTGATGAAGTCATCACATAAATGTGAAGTCAGGTGAGGATAATCACAAGGAAGGAAAGTGAGAAGAACTGTGAAGATGTTTATCAAAGGGCATGCCATCCTGTCTGATGGTGTCAGGGATATGATATGGCCAGATTTGTGTTTCAAGTGAGTAGTCTGGTTTCAATGTTCAAATGGAGATGTGACAATGAAGGCAGAGAACCGGTTAGGGGGCCACCGCAGAGGTCCCCAGCAAGAACTGTGGGTGGCCCAGACCAGGGAGGTGATCATGGAGACAGAAGTGGACTGATATCAGAAACCTTCAGGAGGTAAACTGCATTGAACTTGGTGAAGAATTGAATGAGAAAGAAGAGGGAAGCGAGGTCGAGAGTAACGTCTGGGGTTTAAACTTCCCTCCCTGGCTTCTAGAACCTGATAAATGCACCATGAAAAACAATATGAAGTATATGCCCCAGCATAAGCAAAATTAGGGCAGAGTTAAATGGGGTGTGATAAAATGTCTCTGGCAGCCTCGTGTTTCAAGATTAGAGTCTAATGTGTTTGTTGCATAGTCCATGGCCAAAGTCAACACAAGCACCCGGATTGTAATGTACCACTTGAGGACGCAATTTGAATATTCCAGCCCCGGGTCTAACTGTGAAGTCAAGCTGTTGTGTGGTCCTGTAATATTCTCCATCCCATCCCACCCCTGAAAAAGCTCTGTGCTCTTTTCTTGTCAGAGCTGTTTGCAAAGCCTGAGGGATGTCACATAACAGCATGCTCTTCAAGGAATTAGCTTTGCAATTTAATGAAGAGAAACTTTTATGACTTCAGCTGGCTCAGTGTTTATAGTTTCTCAGACTATACTATAGTTAAAGCTTGGTTATAAAAGCATACATGTAGACTCATGTAAGTTATATAACTTATAACTCTACAATATATAACTTGTAACTCTTGTAAGAGTTAAAAGAGTAAACACTAGGCACTTGTTAGTATCACTTGTGAATTAGAAAACAGACTTAACAAATATTAACTAACTTGTTATGGACTCTTGGGGACTCATTATTGTTCAATGCTTATATTTATACCCACAACTTGTTCCTTTGACAAATATTTTTTGAGTATTTACTGAATGCTATGACTGTTTCAAGTGAACAATATAATAAATTTCTGGTCCTCACAGGGCTTATGCTCTATTTGGGAAGATAACAAAGCAAAAACAACTAATATAGTATATATACATATTTATAACATGAAGAATAAAACAGGGTGATGAATGTGGTAAGGCACATTAGAAAAGCTGCTTGTTCAAGAAGTCCTTTGTGAAGGGAAGATATTTGAGCTGAGGCAGGATTGATGACAAAGAATTTTGGGGGCAGAAAACATTTGGGGTGGGGTAAACAGCAAGCGCAAGTGCCCCGAGGCAGGAAACGGCTTGGCACACTTAACAGGAAAGAGAAACCCATGTGGCTGGAATGTCTGAGCCTAGGAAAGAGGAGTCTCCTTGGGGGGCAAGAGATTAGAGGCTCTTTAGAGCCCCAGTGAAGAGCTTGGATTTTATTCTAAGTGCAATGGGACGCCATTGGAGGGTTTTAAAGCAGAAAAGTCACGTGATCTGAGTAGGCGTTAAGAAGATCCTTCTAGTTCCTGAGTGGCAGGTGAGTAAGGTAGGTACCCCAGAGTAGAAGGAAAGTCTGGTGGTTTGGGCCCTCATTTTAGAAGAGAGATAACAGAGAAATGGGTGAATTTTCTATATCTCTTGGATGTGAGCTGACAGGGCTTGCTGGTGAACTACATACAGGAGATTAAAAAAACCAAACAAACAAAGAAACAAGGGCAACTTCTGGGTTTTTGATCAAAGCGATTAAATCATGAAGCCCTATACTGAGGATTCAACCCAGACCTCCTTAACATTCCAGCAATCTCTTTTGAAAGGCAAGTTATCTAATTGCCTGTTCTGGTGAGGAATTCTTCCTTTTGAAGTGTTATCTTATTATTCTATCTCCAGGAAGCAGGAAGAAAGAGAGATTGATATTTATAGGGTGCATTTAAATTCAGGTTTGCCTGCCCCAGATGTCTGCTCCAAGCCTTCTGACTAGGTTAGTAATAGCTGTGGAGCACTCCCTCTGCCACTGATAGGGTCTGCCTTAGTGTCCAATTCCTTAGCTCTAAAGACAAAGAGGTTGACAGTATTGGCCTGACTGGCCTTCTTGCGGCCCAGTGCTGACTTTTGTTTGCCGTCTACTTCCTGGATCTGGTGTCATGACTTGCCCAAGAAGACTTTGCATACATGCTTGGTAGCATGTGTTGACAGATTGGCTTCCAGAAGGGAATCTGGACTGTGTTCAGGGGCATCTGACAGTCCTTAGAGCCCAGAGAATGACAGTCTGGCCCCTTTGTCTGTCTCCTTGCTTTCTGCAGTCAGAGGCCAGGCCCCAGCGCTCAGTGCTGCGGTGGAGCTGGGTCACCACTGTGGTTTGGACAGAGAGCGAGGTGGGGCGAGCTGTCCTCAGGCTGCTCCGGAGTTGGCTTTAGACAAGAGACTAAGGTCAGGCATATGGTCGAAATCACACATGTGTTCCTGGCAGAGTTCGCATCAAGCTTTATGAAAATATTTTTTTATAACTTCATCTGTGCTTAACAATGATCATTTCTTGGTTAGAGATGCAGGGAAGGTCCTTGGGATGTATTCTCACTGAGGATGGAATTCTGAACTCTGACACTGAGTAGGTCAGCTTTACCCCTTCAAATTTTGTAAAGTCTCTTGTTTGGGCCTAGAGGAGAGTGTCAATCAGTCAGGATCCTGGCAGGAAACAAGATTCTCCTCTGATGGTTCAAATGTAAGAAAATTAATGAAGGAATTACTCTCAGATATGTGGGCAGGACTAAGGAAACAAATAGGGTTGAGGTGCCAGGCTAGCAGCAGGGTAAGCTGTCACCAACTCCAAGGCGAAAAGGGACCAAGGGCAGAACTGTGGTTACCTGAGCCAGGTGGGACCAGAAACCATCGAGCAGGAGCCCCCAGTAGGGGATGGAGTCCCTGAGGGAGCAGTCACTGCAAGGGAAGTAGCCCAGAGGTGGGAGGGAACAAGAAAGAATTACCCACACTCTCCTGTCATCTCCTGTCTGTCTGCCAGGAAATGGAGGCAGATGGATCATAAGGAGCAAACGAAGACCCACTAGCAAGAGAGGAAATGTCATTCTTCACTCCAAATCATAAGATTGTCACTGTCTTTAAACACATGCACGCATGTAGGCAGGCACACCTCCTCCCGAAAAGGAAGTCCAACTTTGTATCTTCTCTTATTATTTGGAAATGTATGTGTAAGACACAGTTATATTTTTGGTTATGTATCTTCTAATTTAAAAAAAGAAAACAACTTCCTTGGGGCACCTGAGTGGCTCAGTCAGTTAAGTGTCTGACTTCGGCTCAGGTCATGGTCTCATGATTTGTGGGTTCGAGCCCTGCGTCAGTCTCTGTGCAGACTGCTCAGAGCCTGGAGCCTGCTTCAGATTCTGTGTCTCCTTCTTTCTCTACCCCTCCCCTGCTTATGCTCTCTCTCTTTCAATAATAAGTAAATGTTAAAAATTTTTTTAAAACTTCCAGCAAACCACAATTTGCATATTTACTTGTAAATTGCTTGTTGTGCACAGTAGCATGGCAAGTAAGAGCTTGGGTTCTGTAGCTCAGGTTGCTGTGAGCATTACCTGAGCATCTACAAAGCCCTTAGAAATGTGCCTGATGCAAAGTAAGCAAATGGGTTATGTTGCAGTAGAAAACATGTCCCAAACACAAGCTTTAAGGGTGAGACAGAAGTATATAAGCAGAAGTTTAATGTGTATTTCTGTACCCCACCTTGCACACATCGTTGGGGTGTATGCTCTCCACCTTGGAGACCAACAGTTAAGACTTAGTATTTGCTACCTAGCAGACTGTGCTACCTTGAGTAAATTCACCTCCTGCAACCTTACTGGCCTCATCTGTGAACTAATAGCAGTTAATAGTGCCTGCTTTATAGGGCTGTTGGAGGAATAAATGCAGTACATCCGGTCACTTAGCCCAGGCCCTGCCTGGCACATCGTGAGTACTCGGTAAAATATTACATGTGATTATTGCTGTGAAAGTCATGGTCATTGTGTTTAAATCGGCAAAGAGGAAAAAATTCATCCTTAATCCTACAGATTCATATAAGATCACTGTAAGAAATATGTTGGCATATTTTTAGACCTTTTCATAAAGATTCCATATACATAGACATATTTTACCCAATTGAATCATTGTACATTCTTCTGTGGACCTATTTTTTTTTTAATTTTTTTTTTAAACGTTTATTTATTTTTGAGACAGAGAGAGACAGAGCATGAACGGGGGAGGGGCAGAGAGAGAGGAAGACACAGAATCGGAAGCAGGCTCCAGGCTCTGAGCCATCAGCCCAGAGCCCAACGCAGAGCTCAAACCCACGGACCGCGAGATCGTGACCTGAGTTGAAGTCGGACGCTTAACCGACTGAGCCACCCAGGCGCCCCTCTGTGGACCTATTTTTAGTGGCTATGTAACATCTTATAGGCTCAGAATAATTTATGCACCCAACCCTATTGTTGGTTATTTATGGTTTCTTTTTTCAATTTTCTTTTCTATTTTAAGCAACACTGTGATGAGTAATATTTTTAACAGCTTTATTGGGATAGACAGTTGACCCTTGATCAACACATGTTTGAACTGCACAGGTCCACTTGTACGTGGATGTTTTATAATACAGTACTATAAATGCATTTTCTTTTCCTTAGGACTTTCTTAATATTTTCTTTTCTCTAGCTTGCTTTAATGTTAGAATACAGTATATAATTCATATAACGTACAAAATATGTGTTAATTAACTATTTATGTTATTGGTAAGACTTCCTTCCAATCAAACATAGGCTGTTAGGGGGGCCTAGGTGGCTCGGTTGGTTAAGCATCCAACTTCAGCTTAGGTCATGATCTTTTGGCTCATGGGTTCAAGCCTCTACATCGATTGGGCTCTGTGCTGACAGCCCAGAGCCTGGAGCCTGCTTTAGATTGTCTCCCTGTCTGCCCCTCCCCCTGCTTGTGTTCTGTCTCTCTCTCAAAAAATAAACATTAATTAAAAAAAAAAAAAAAAAAAAAGTAGGATTTTAGTAGTTGTGTTTTGGGAAAGTCAAAAATTGTACTTGAGGGGCTCCTGGGAGGCTCAGTAGGATAAGCATTGGACTCTTGGTTTCAGCTCAGGTCATGATCTCACTGTTTGTGAGTTCGAGCCCCATGACAGCACAGAGCCTGCTTGAGATTCTCTCTCTGCCTCTCCCCTGCTCACGTGCATTTGCTCTTTCTTTCTATCTGTCTCATAATAAATAAATAAACTTAAAAAAATTGTACTTGGATTTTTAACCTCAAGAGTTTGGCACCCTCAACCCCTGCATTTTTCAAGGGTCAGCTATAATTTACATACCATAATATTCAGCCATTCAAAGTGTGCAATTTAATGGTTTTCAGTGGATTCAGAGTTGGGTAACTGTCACCAAAATCTAATTTTAGGGTATTTTTGTCACTCCAAAAAGAAACCTATACCCATCATAGTTCTCCCCCTCTCCACTCCTCCTCGACCCAGGCAGCCATTAATCTACTTCCTGTATCTCTAGGTTTGTCTAAATTCTGGACATTTCATACAAATGACATCATATAATATGTTGTACTTTGAGACTGGCTTTATTCACTTAACATAATGATTTTGAGGTTCACCCATGTTGTAGCATTATCAGACCATCATTTCTTTTTATTGCTGAATATCCCATATTATGGACACATTTTATTCATCCATTTGTTAGTGATGGGTTAGTGATTCTGGCTGTTTTCATGATGGATGATGGTCTTATAAATTAATCTTTGTACACATCTTAATTATTTCCTTTAAATACATGTCTAACTATGAAAATGCTGGTTCAAAGATTATGCACATAATTTCTAAACTTTCAAATATCCAACGCTTCTGATCCAGTCTATCATTTGAGCACATTAATTACTTCTTTTGTCCATTGAAGGGTCACTGCTCTTCATCTTTTGAACTACAAAACTTTTCTTTTGTGTTCCTGTGACACCTGGAAGTATTTACTACTAATTCTCTACAGAACAATCCCTTGTGGATTCTATCCTCTTGGGTGCCTGAGACTCTCGTGGGCAGTGATATTCCTAAAGGGAGCTAATTGTATTTACTTGTATCAATCTTTATCCTTTTCTTTTTTTAATTTTTTTTTTTTTTTAACATTTATTTATTGTTGAGAGACAGAGACAGAGCATGAGCAGGGGAGGGGCAGAGAGAGAGGGAGACACAGAATCTGAAGCAGGCTCCAGGCTCTGAGCTGTCAGCACAGAGCCCGATGTGGGGCCTGAACTCACGAGCTGTGAGATCATGACCTGAGCTGAAGTCAGATGCCCAACCGACTGAGCCACCCAGGTGCCCCCATCTTTATCATTCTCAACTAGAAACTCCCTGTAGTGTGGCATTAATGAAAATCAACAGAGACCCATCAGTGGCAGATAGCCTCTTTAAATTGTTTCACTTCGCCCTATTTTTAAGTAACTTTCTGTCACTATGAACCTCTTGAAAGTGGTTAAAATCCAGAAAAATTCTTAAGTGAGTGGAATTGTGACCCAAGGTTTCACAGCACACAGGCAGCCGAGTATCGTTAAGCGCATCATCTTATTTCAATGGACTTTTTCTATCCTTTAAGAATTTGAAGATAAGTGAAAGTTTGTTTTCTACATACTGTGGTTTTTAATCCAGCATAGCTGTTAAACTCTTGGGGTGGCCACCTGGGTAAAATCTACTCACGGCTTTCCCTTATTATGTGAACGGATCCTGCAGCGAAGGCAGCTGGTGAATAAACACCAAGCTTAAGCCTTCATCGGTGTGAATCCTGGATAATGTTTACAAATAGAATGGTCTCTGCAGCAACCAACTAGCAGCAGATAAGAGAGCCACCTCATTTATAGCTGCGTTTAATCTTTCCAAAGCCAGAAACATATTTATTGAATGATGGTGAATAGAACAGCTTATTACAGCCTTCACCCCTGGAGTCTCGTTCTCCGCTGACCTTTCTGGTCACAAGCAACAAAGGTGATTAAGATACTTCGTTCTTTGTACAAAGACCCATTGACGGCACTCCTCCAGGCTCCCGGATGTTCTTGTCGGGTTTACCTTCATCTTTCCTCCACTGCCTCTTGGAAACAGCCCCACGCATGTATGAAACTGCTGGCCTAGAAGAGAAAAAAGTGTAGCAGGTACTAGTAAGTGTTTGACTTCTCTTACGTGTCACTTAGGACAGGCATTTTTATACAGGCTATCTAATCTCCACCTCACAACCCCCGCCCCACGCAGTAGGTGCTGTTATACCCATTCTAAAAATGAGAAAGTTGAGGCACATCTGCTCCCTGTCTCTTGGCTGCTGAAGTGTGAAAAAGTTCTAATTCAGTACAGACTTCCTATGATTTCAGCATAGGAAGTGCATTCATTTCTAAGAGTAAATAAAGGTGACTTGATTTGCTAAATTCTTTCCTGTCAGAGATAGTGCCTGCCTTGGTGGCCAAAGCCTTTTAAAATAAATGCTGCAATGTTATATTTGCCAGGATGAGGTGTTCAGAGATAATGCCTCTCAAAAAAAAAAAAAAAAATGGGGAAGTCCTATGATCAAGAAATTTGAGAACTTTGAGGTTAAACTAAATGACACAAGATTCTTGATTGCCGACCTTCTCAGAGACTCGAATATAGCACGTGCATTGTGAGTCACCAAGGTGGGTAGAAGATAAATACTTTTTTGTGGGACACCAATGAGCATTTTATTTAAAAATTTTTTTTAATGTTTTTATTTATTTTTAAGAGAGACAGACAGCATGAGCAGGGGAGGGGCAGAGAGGGAGGGAGACACAGAATCTGAGCTGTCAGCCCAGAGCCTGATGCGGGGCTCAAACCCATGAACCATAAGATCATGAGGCCATCTGAAGTCAGAGGCCTAACCAACTGAGCCACCCAGGTGCCCCACCAGTTAACATTTTAAAGAACTGGTTTTTGTGACGCACACAGGGTCAGAATGAACTTAATGGCCATTCCCTTTGGGTTTAATTTTTTAATAGATGCAAAGCACACAAAGGTATTTAGTGAAAAAAAATATTTCTCGCTTTAACCTTTGCTTCTGAGATTCTCTTGAGAGACAGCCATCGATTTCAAGTCTGAGATATTCTATGCATGTGCGACCATGTTTGTACGTATGTATGTGCATGTATGTTTGTGTATGTTTCAGTTTTGAGCACTCTATGTACATTTTTCTGTGCTGTGTTTATTTTAAAATGTTTATTTTCTGAGAGACAGACCATGAGCAGGGGAGGGGCAGAGAGAGAGGGGATCAGAGGATCCAAAGTGGACTCTGCACTGATGACAGTGAGCCTGATGCAGGGCTCGAACTCACCAACCATAGATCATGACCTGAGCCAAAGTCAGACACTCAACACTGAGCCACCCAGGTGCCCCTGCACCTTGTTTTTTTTTTTTGTTTTTTTTTAAATTTAATATATATTAGAAGTCATTCCATATCAGTACATATAACACTGTGTCATTTGTTTTAATATCCACATAGTATTCTATTATATGGATGTGCCCTAATTCCTTTAACCAGTACCCTTACTGATGGACGTGTAGAATATCATATTTCTAATTTTTCCTACTGGAAACTGCTGCAGTGCGTGCCCTTGTACATATGTCTTTGTCACCATGGTGCTTCTTGTATCAGCCTTTGATAAAAGCCAAGGGAATAAGAATGTAAAATAATAACAATAATAATAATAACAAATGACTCTGTGAAGTCAAAATGCCACATGTTTTCAGTCTTTTGATCGTCTGGCTTGATCCAGAAGTGTTTAGAGAATTTAGAGTTCTGGAGACTGTAGGTCCAAGTCCTAAAAGAACATGTTGTCTGAAGTTGTTTAAAATAGAAGAAACAAAAGATAGATGGCGTTTTGAGAGAGAAGAAAAATTCAGGTTTTTGAAAAATTGTTTCTCTTAGACAATGAAGAGGTTGGGAGTTAATAATTGTATGTGTGTTCCTGCTCATGGCAAAATGAAACTTGAAGCACGAAATGTCTAAGAACAGGGATTTCCTACATGCATAACCTTTGATTTTTGATTCAAACCTTACAGCAGACTGCTTTAGTCACATTGGTTCAGAAGCATGAGTTTTGCTTCCTCACTATCTTGTACTGGATTTCATTTCTGCCAAAGAGCATTTACCTCTCAGTCCTTAAGCCTTGTTTTTCCTCTTGAACATATTTCTCCCTTTTCTTTTTTGTGTACTGAGTAGAAAAAAACAAACAAACAACATAACAGAGAGTAACTTCATGTAACAACAAATAAAATATTTCTTCTTAAAATGATGTGGAGTCTAGTTGGAATTATGCTATAAAATTTGATGCAAGTCCATCTATGTTTTGTTAAACGGCTTTATTGATCATGCCCTCCATATTTTTTTAATCAGCTTGAGCAACGGGGTTCAGTCTTAGAGCATGCTGGGCAAATTGCCTTGAGGCCAAATTGCTATTGGGACATCAGGTAATTTAAATATATTTCACATCAGCTGGTCCTCCTTTGGGAGAGCACCAGTATGCTATAGCCCCTAGTCATCACAAAGTGCCATCACTGGAGGTTAGGCACTCTGTGTGTGGTATCTGATCATTTATACAATATGTTCAGCATCATATGATCCTCTATTAATAGGTGGATCCCGCTGTTATCCCCATTTTATTGATAAAGAAACCAAGGGACAGGATAAAAGTAACTCCTTCTGCACCGTCCAGCTGGGATCTTATCGAGCTAGAATTTGAACCCATTGTTATAAAAATCTTGCCCAAATTAGAGATGGCCTGAATCTTTAGGTCTTACTTGGATTCTTTGAAGGCTGAAGAAATGTAATCAACTGTAAGAGCAGAGGTTTTATCCCTCCTCCCGTCTAGTTATACCAAGCAGTGTGGATGGTCCCCAGTGCTCACAGCCCTGTGCGCAGAGCAATTTGTTCTCCTACATCTAAGCAGGCCTGGCTCCAGAGTTGGCCCAGCTCTCTGGGTCAGAGGCCGGACCAAGCCCAATGACACAGGTGACTCTTTCAAGGAAGGAGATGCCCTGACCCTTTTGTTAACTCCCCTGGGACAGAAGTCATCACTTGCAGTGATGTGCAGTCAAACTTGCAGGTCAGTTAGATGGGCAGGCCCCGCACCATGCTCTAATAGAAACAGTCCCCAGAATTTTACCTGGAGAAGTTTTACAAACATTAGCTGTTCCCTCTCTGTGTTCTCCTTTGTTGGAAATGGTTAGAACGCTAGAACCCAGCGTAACAGTAAGTTTCCGGATTTCCCCTTTGTGTCAAGCGGCGATGCAGCGTCATTAAGTAAATCCTGAGTATTAAGGCGTTTTCAGATCGTAAAGAGGAATTTGACCAAAAGATTCCCAGAAACACAAATCTCATTTGATTCTTAACGCTGTGCTCCTCACCACTGCCATGCTGTGGGCATCTGGTCATTTGCAGTTTGTCCTTTGGGCAGAGTAAACCCTTCTACTGCAGGAAAAATCTCAAAAACTTCATATAAACAGAACAACACCTATGGAGTGCCAGGAACTGCCAGATGCTCCATATCCCCATAAAGACAGATTCCTGGCACCGTTTCACCAAGGACACACTGCCAGCTGCCCAAACTCAAACCAGGATTCAGATGCAGGTCTTGCACACCCTTGCTTCTGTATGTGGTCATTGCCCCTGCTCAGCTGCCTCCCCAAACAAGCAAGATGCAGAAATCAGAGACCAGAGGGAGTCTTGATTGCCAGGTTCAGGTTCCTGCCAAGGCAGGATGTAATTGCAGGGCTAAGGCTAGAGCCTATGATAAGCGGATGCTAAACTTGTTTTTGGCAGAACATCTGGGATGTGTCAGGGTTAGGGCAGAAGTGGGGGAGGAAGAGGCTTAGGTGCAAGGATCCCTTCGTGATCTCTGGTCTCCTCTTGCGTGAGCATGAGGACATTTCCTGAATGCCAGTCCTCAATATTTGAGCGGTTGGCTCAGATATGCTCTGGGTCTTTAAAACGTTCAGGCCCGGAGACATGGTTACAATAGCATGAGCTTTTTTGCTGTATCTGAACTTGGTCTTCATCTCTCTGGGAACCCTGGTTTGAGTTACTTGGATGTGATGTCTTTCATGATGGAACAGCTAACTTGTGAAGAGGCTGCTGACGTTTTTCCTATTGACTATGCTGTTCACCAATACTGTCCCAGGTTAGAAAGGCATCAAGCACCAGTTGAATGGCTTTGTCTTTGTAACTTTAGCCCTGTTTTCTTTCTTTTTTTTACAGAAGAGAAATCAATAGATATGTTACTTTTATATAAAATTTCTTTCATTCCTATCATTTCCTTTCTTTTGATTTTCTTATTGTCCGGAAGAATGTTAGGTGAAGATATACTCTTATGTTTACAATTTTTTTCTTTTTTCCCTTTCTTTCTCCCTCTCCCGACCCAGCCACCACCTCTCTTTCTCTCTGTATTTCTTTTTCAAAGATTGAAGGGCTTGATGCTTTGTGGCTACCCGCACAAAGGCAGCTATAAATTTGAGAAACTCCACAATCTGCCATGCTTCATTCTCCTCCTTTGTTTCCCAGAGTGATCATCATCGTTTTCTCTGGGTAATCGCTAATGGGAGGACTCCAAACTAAAAGGAGGAACAGAGCACAACACTGGGTGGCTTCCTGACACCTATTGTTGGAGCCCAGCTTTGATTTTCTTTTGCTTAGAAGTGTGGGCTAGCCTCTGTTATTTGCTTTTCTCTCCTCTCATCAATCTTGCTTGAGACTCTAGTTTTACTGAAATACATTGTCATCAAGCCAGCCAGGTGAAAAGGAATCCATTTTCCTGAAATCATTCTTTTGGTGAGAGGCTTTCTGTGTAAACAGATTGTAGAGTAAATCCTTGCTGCTTTTCAGGGTAACTGGGGGGTGAATGAGGGTAGAGTTTTGGAGAGGAGGAAAGCTTTCCTTTTTTTACTCTATTGTTTCCTAGTGAAATGGGGAGACCCTGGGCCCTAGAGCCTTGACCCAGCCGGTTCCAAAGATATCATCGAAGGTTCTTGATCTCCTCACTAGAAAGAATTCAAGCACAAACACAGCACAGCGAATGAGGGACACAAATGGAAAAGTTTATTAAAGCAAAAGTACACTCTCCAGATGTGAGAGCAGGTGAGCTCAAGAAGGAGAGAGAGAGAGAGAGATGTGCGCCCCGGGGGGTTAGGTTTTTATCTTTCATTGACAGTTGTTAACCAGGGGGTGGAATATTCACTACTTAGGGCAGATATTTCTTGGAAGCAGGGTTTCCCACTTTTTCTTCCTAATTTGGTCAGGGGTTTCCCGTCATGGTATCTGCCATCTTGGGCCTGTCTGGTGTGACCCACCTTCTCATGGACTGCTGCCAGGACAGGCCTCTCTGACTTTCCCAGTAACTGGCCGTGACTTCCTTGTTGCTGGCCTCCAGGCATCAGGTTAAAACCTAACTTAACTGCTTACTCTGACATGATTACAAGGGCAGAACCAAGCATCTTAATGATGGCTCCATCTGTCTTAAAAGTTGGGTAGCTAGCAATTCTTAATTACAGACTTCATGTGGTGGAGAAAGCTAGGGCCCATCTCCTCCCCTCAGGGAGCATAAGCTCTAGTATATCCATAAACAAACAAACACAACTATGAATATGGAAATAAACACAGAAGCCAGCTTAGGGACAGACACATGCCATGAAGCAAAACGGGTGGAAGGTGGTAACTGTGGGCTGCTTGGGCTAAAGATACCCAAGTCTTTGCTTTTGTACTGAACCAAAATGGTGGGAAAGGGGCAGCCTTGTAAATATCTGGGAGAAAAGCTTTCCAGGAAGGAAGCATCACTGCAAGTGCCTGAGACATGAACAGGCATGTGTTTTGAGAGACAGGAATATGGCAGCTGTTCTGAAAGATAAGAGGGGTCAGTTCGTGGTGAACAGAATGAAAGCATTACTGACAAAGGGAAGGATTGGTTCAGGGACCTAAAGAAAGAAGGCTAAAAATAATAGAAGTCCCTGTTTGGCTAGTAGCACTATATGGTGCAGATGTACTTTTTAAATAGCTTTAGTGAGATGTAGGGGCGCCTGGGTGGCTCAGTTGGTTGAGCATCCGACTTCGGCTCAGGTCATGATCTCACAGCTCGTGAGTTCGAGCCCCACGTCGGGCTCTGTGCTGACAGTTCGGAGCCTGGAACCTGCTTCAGATTCTTTGTCTCCCCCTCTCTCTCTCTCTCTCTCTCTGCCCCTAACCCACTCGCATTCTGTCTCTGTCTTTCTCAAAAATAAATAAACATTAAAAAAAATTTAAATAGCTTTAGTGAGATGTAATTTACATACCAACATCCCATGGAAAATGTTTATACATTTGAAATGTTACCCATTTGATATATGTATGGTGACAGTTCGGTGACATTTAGTATATATACAGAGTTGGGCAACTGTTGCCATAATCTTACTTTAGAACATTTTCATCATTCACTAAAAGAAATCTAGTGCCCATAAGCAGTCACTTTCCACACTCTCAACTCCCACTCCAGACCTAGGCAACCACTAACCTACTTTCTGTCTCTGTACTATTCTGTCTCTTGCCTATTCTGGACATGGGATCATACAATCTGTGATCTTTTCTGACCTCCCTAGAATGACGTGTTTGAGGTTTTTCTATGTTGTAAGGCTGTAAGTATTTTATAATATTCCATTATATGGATATACCACATTTTAGATAACCGTTCTTCAGTTAGTAGACATTTGGGCTGTTTCCAGTTGGGGGCTATTACAAATAATGCTGCTGTGAACATTTGTGTACAAGTTTTTGTGTGGACGGATGTTTTCATTTCTCTTGGGTTAAATACCCAGCAGTAGAATTTCTGGGTCATGTGGAGACTCTATGTTTCACATTTTGAAGAACTTCCAAATTGTTTTTCACACTGACCATGCTGTTTTACATTTACACCAGCAATGTGTGAAGGTTACAATTTCTCCATATTCTTGGTAACTCTTATTACTGTCTGTCCTTTTGATTACAGCCACTCTAGTGAGTGTGAGGTAGTATCTCATGATTTGAATTTGCATTTCTCTAATGAGTAATAACGCTGAATGTTTTTTTCATATGCCTATTTATTTGGGGAAATGTCTATTTAAATCCTTTGCCTATATTTTCGTGGGGCTATTTTTTTATTATTATTATTGAGTTATAGGATTTCTTTTTACATTCTGGAGGTACGTTCTTTATTAGACATATGATTTGCAAATATTTCTCCCAAGACAGCAGGTTATCTATTCACTTTCTTGATGGTACCCTTTGAGGCACAGAAATTTTTAATTTTAATGTTGTCTGATTTATTGAAATTCCCTTTTTTTGCTTTTGCTTTTGGGATCATGCCTAAGAAATCTCAAAGGCACTATGATTTACCACTGTATTTTCTTCTAAAAGTTTTAGAGTTTTTATTTTAAATTTAGATCTGTAATGTACTTTTAGTTATTTTTTTGTTTATGCTACAAGATAGTGACCAAATCCATTATTTTTCATGCAGCTATCCACTTGTCCCAATATCTGTTGAAAATATTATTCTTTCCCTATTGAACCATGTTGGACCCTTTGTAGAAAGTCAATTGACTATGAACATTAGAGTTTGTTTCTAGGCTTTCAGGAGAATGTATTTTTAATGCATGGCATCAAAAATGATGGCATTTTTCTAACATGGGGTGAAACCTTCAGAAAGCCAAGCTCTGGTGGAGGAGTAAAGCAGCTGGTAACTGTCAGATAAATTCTGGATTGAAGGGGCTTCATTTTCTATGGCTATAAAATGAATTTATGGATGAAGACTCTGGTATTTCTTACTTACAGTACTGGAAAGAATCTTAAGCAATTCTTAGACCCTTGATAGGACTATATCTTAACCATTCTTGACAGGGCGGTATCTATTCTACAGTTCTTTTTTTTTTCTTTTCTTTTCTCTTTCCTTTTTAGTCTTAAAATATAAACTGGGTTGAAGAGATGAGATTTAGAGATTTCAGTACACATGTCAATTGGGTGATATATACAACAATGTGAATAGAATAGAGTAGAATAGAATAGAATAGAATGTGTAGATACTTGAGATCACTTGATCACACAAATTCAAGGGCAAGGATTTTTCAAGTTAGAAAGGTTTTGAAGTACGCTGGAAGAAACATAGACATTGGGCCTTCATCCTCCAAGATTCATGCTCCCCTCTAAAGCCTTTCCCTTGGGGAATTTCTTCCTGGACCATCCCCCTGTGGGATAAACACTCCAAAATACATCAGTGTCCCTGGACTATCTCCTAAACTCAGGCTCCAAATGTCCTCCTGGATATTTCCACTAGGACACCTACTAATACTGAAGATCCCAAACAGAAGAGTTATCTCTGGCATCTTCTAAGAGGAAACAGTTTATCAGTCTTGTGGATTTATCCATTGCTGCAGGTCTTATCTCATCCATGAGATTTCCATTCCTCTGGCCTCCAGCTGAATCTCCTGACATAGGGCGGTAACTTTCTGATCAGACACTGCCCGTGGAATTTCCTTATCTTCCAGATAAATTGGGTTAATTTTGTTGGAAAACCTCCTTGATTGCCTCAGTCTCTGGGTCCCTAGATCTTCATTGCCGATAGGATAACACCTAAGCTTCATCGCTTAAACTTCAGGGTTTTTGTCCACCTGGTCTTTCGTTTGCTTTCCAAGCCTGATCTCTGACTTCTTCCATACATGAGTTTGTCTTCTGACCAGACAAACTTATTCATTGTTTCCTGGACATGCCTTTCCCTTTTTTGCTTTGGGGTTTCATTCACCCTTTGCCCTCCACATAGTATATTTTTTACTCTTTTCCTTCTCCTTATAGAAATATCCCCTTTCTTTCAAGACAATACAAATCCTCTTTCTTCTGGTTAGTTCAGAGTTCAATGATGGCTTCAAATCTCAAGCCTTAATGGCTTAGTTACATGGTGGAGATTGCAAACTGGCAATCCATGGGCTGAATCTAGTTTACAGATGTTTTCTTTCATCCATATGATGTTAATTTTTTTTTTTTTAATTAGTTGCCTGAGGTTTTACATTTAGGAGAAAACAAACAAACATACAGATTTCCAGCCAACTCGGAAAAATTCTATTCCCACGTGGCACCTATGTATGTTTGCTCTCTTGAGCTGTCCCATTTAGCCAAGATGTGTGTGTGTGTGTGTATGCCAGCACCACTGCTCTGTATTTGGTTCCAGGCCAAACCTCCTTCACTGAGGTATATCCCCCACCCCAGCCCCTGTGGAAAGTTGACTGGGCACTTAGTCCTGTAAAGCCTTATGTTTCTTCTTTAAAGAAGAAATCTCTCTTCCCTTACTCTTCGCTTTTTGTGTATTTGTCTTGGACCCTCATTAAAATGAAATGCTCATAGCATAGTACCTCCCATGAGATCTTGTCTGTGACAGATACTAAATAAAGGCAGTAAGGTGATTTTTAACCTCTCATTTCTTGCTCAGAATATCCCACCCTTTGCTTAAATGGATTTAGGTAGTATTTTTGAAAGACCTGTACCGCAAGGGTATAGAAGAGGAATCCTAATGAAGAATTAGGACCAAAGAAAAAAAGAGAGTGCAATAAACATGGTTGCCATGATTTCATATATAAAGAGGAAACAGGGCTAACATATATTTTATTTCAAGGAGAACCAAATCTGCAAGCTGAACCCACAAAAGGCTCACTGAGCAGTGTTGTGGTTTCATTATTTCTGTGTTGGATGTAACTGGCTTTTATTTTCAAATGCATTTTCTTTCAAATGAAATAATCAATTCAGGGCTCGCAATAAGGTCATCATAATGGAAATTAAGTCTTCCATTTTATTTCGGTTGATTTTAAAAATAACTGTATGGATCCACAGTTGGCTAACATTTATTGCTTTTATTTTTAGGAGTTGGCAAAGCAATCCTCTATTTTTCCACCAACAGTTTCCAGGTTTTCTTGTCTTCTCCTCCTCATGAAGCTTACCAGCATGAAATGCAGGGCAGTGCCCCTTTGGTGAGCAGTTCCCAAGATGGTCTCATATTTTTCAGTGTTTTATCATTAATGTGAGGTGAGGCAGTTCTACAATCCATTTGAGGCTTTCCATTAGTCCAGCACAGATACTTGGCAGACTTTCCTTCTACTGTGGAGTCCACACTATCCTCTTAGACTAAAGATTTTAAGAGGAAATCTCTTTAGGGCTCTAAATCCTTGTAATCATGACTGTCATTAATGGAAGCACTTCGTAAGGGAAAATGTTGCCCTGAAGAAAAGAAGCTCTTAAGACTCGAAGCTCTGACAGAGGTCTCAGAATACCGTGGTGCTCTTTCCCACCCAGAATATTTGACTGTTCCTCCCACATTGACGTGGGTTAAGAACATGGGATCTCTTTTGACCCAGGAACCTCACAATCCTACATGCTTAGTCACTAAAAGGGTACATCCTGTATGTTTGCTACATCTGGTACTACCACTCATGAACTTTTTCTTCTGCTGCCTTTTTTAAACTCAAAAAGAATTTCTAAGATAACTTTACATAAGTACTATAAAAGGACTACCAATACTCATACCCTACAATTGAACATTACTAGAGTATTAACGGCAATGAAAACACATCAGTATTATTCAATTCTGTCTCAGTCCTCCTGCCCACCAGAGGGCTCTCTTTTCACTCTGTACCACAGGGGATAGACTGGTTTTTGAGAGGGACTCAACACATAATAGCACCAAACTGAGACTGCCTGAGGGCTATTCAGAGGGGTTAAAAGATGATCACAAAAGAATACATTTGTTTTTTCTAAATGTTATTTATTTATTTGAAGGGGGGAGGGGCAGAGGGAGAGAGAAGAGAGAGAACCCCAAGCAGGCTCCATGCTGTCAGTGCAGAGCCCAATGCAGGGCTGGATCTCAAAACCATGAGATCATGACCGGAGCCGAAATCAAGAGGCGGATACTTAACTGACCGAGCCACCCAGGTGCCCCAAAAAGGATAACTTTTTACCCTGGGATGCAGTGTTGTTTCGGGGCCCCTCTGGGGTTCCCATGACATCATCTCAAGCAGTGACACAAGCCCCACACTTGAGCAGTCCCTGAACAGATTTGGCTGTTCCTGCCACCACTAAAATATCTCAGAAAATGTTGGTGAAAGCTTTTATCCTTAAGTTAGAAGAAAATTGCTTTCAGTGAGCTTCTAAAAACAACAACAAAAAAACAAAAAAACAAAAACGCCACTGTGAAATGCTTGCATGGAATTTGTTCTTTAAAGAAAGATGTTACAGCAGTGCCCCAGAACAGACTGGTTTAATTTTCCTGCCTCCTTCCTTCATTTTTCCCCTTCCTACTTCCTTCCCTTTTTCGCCCTGTCCTTTCTTTCTCCCTTGTCCTTTCTCCCCTTTCCTGCTTCTCCTCCTCCTTCTCACTCCTTGTTAGTCATGTTCCCAGAACACACACCTGTGGGAGTGTGTTTTTGATCATTAAGCACAGGAGCAGACACACTTCACATATCTCCAGGGTATGACCTTTAATTCCCAGTTTACCTAATTCTGTGATATTCTTAGGGCTGCAGAAAAGCTCTTAGCAACAGTGCTTCTATAGGGTATTTGTCAAGTGCTGTATCTCACTGCAGCTTTTGCTCATCTCATCTTCTAAGAAAGCAAACTAAAGTCTAAGGAATTGAACTTGGGCATTGAACTACAGGTTCATGTGGCTATGTCGGCGTGAGCAAAGCCAATATATGCATGCTCAGTGATTTCTGAACCCCATGTGGTGTTTTTCCCCTAAACAGAATTTCAGCTTTTTTTTAAATTATTTTTTTAATGTTTATGTATTTTTAAGAAACAGCGTGAGCTGGGGACCGGCACAGAGAGAGGGGGACAGAAACGGGGATCTGAAGCAGGCTCTGTGTTGACAGCTGCGAGCTCGATGCGGGGCTCGAACCCACGATCTCATGTGAGATCATGATTTGAGCCCAAGTCAGACGCTCAACTGACTGAGTCACCCAGGCGCCCCCAGAATTTCAGCTTTTAAAAGAATTTGTTTCATTTATTCAATCAGTTGTGTCTTCGGCATTATTTTAGAGAAGCAGTTTGCATAAAAATCTAGTCAACATTTGTTGGATTTTCTACTCAGCTCTACTTCAGTCTCCTTCTTTTGGGAATTGCCTAGCCAAGCTCTATTTCCCTAGTTGCTGTAGGAGCAACCATGTATACAGCTCCCTGGTTGCTATAGGAGCAACCACTGTATACAGCTCCCTATTTGCTGTAGGAGCAACCACTGTTTACAGCAGGACCCTGTCTCTTTTGACCCTTGGTTTGTCCAGGCACCTGACTCTAGGGAGACCAACTGGAGCTCTTCCTGGGTTCCTTGAACTTGGTACCCTGAAGGTTGAGGTTTTTCTCTTTCCAAGGACTGAAGTTATAAAAGGTGAAGCTTGGGAGCCCTTGTGTTGTTTGATACGATATAGCCCTGTAAATTTATTTTTCTTTCTTATGATTCTCTTAACATTTTCTTTTCTGTAGCTTACTTCATTATAAGAATATAGTATGTAATACATATAACATGGAAAATACGTATTACTCAACTGCTTTTATATTATCAGAAAGTCTTCTGCTCACCAGTAGGCTACTAGTAGTTAAGTTTTGGGAGAGTCTAAAGTTATCTGTAGATTTTCAAATGTGTGAGGTGAGATTGGCGCCCCTAACCCTGCGTTGTTCAACAGTCAACTGTAATAGTCTCGCCCCATATTACAGATTAGGAAGCTGAGTCCCTGAGAAGTTAGGCAATGTTCTCAGAATCACCCAGTTAGTAAAGGGAAGAACTGGGATTTGAACCTATGATGGTCCAGCTTATTCGTTTTCCCAATTTCACCATTATAACCTCCCTACTGACATTTCTTTGATTTTCTCTTATTTGTGTTAGTTGCTTTTTGTTGTAAAGGATGGACTGAAGATGGACTAAAATGACTGGCAGTCTCTTTCAGGATTTATAAAGATGGAAGGAACCTGCCAGGGCACCTGGGTGGCTCAGTCAGTTAAGAGTCCGACTTCAGCTCAGGTCATGATCTCACCATTTGTGAGTTTGAGACCCTGCATCGGGCTCCGTGCCGACAGCTGAGAGCTTGGAGCCTGCTTCAGATTCTGTGTCTCCCTCTCTCTCTGCCCCTCCCCTGCTCTCTCTGTCTCTGTCTCTCAAAAATAAATAAACATAAAAAAAATTTTTCCTTCCTGGGTGGAAGGAACCTTCCAGATTAAGTTCTCCAAACCCTAACTTATTTTATGGATCAGGAGCTATAGCCTAAGAAGAAAGGGTACATGCCCAAGGTCACCCAGCTGTTGTAAGGCAGTCCTGTAACTTGAATTTATCTTCTAGCACCCAGATGTTTGCTCTTTCATTCAAACACATTCTTTTGGTCTAAACTAAAAAGCCACTTTCTTCACAAAACCTTTCCAACCCTTAGACTGGATGAATTGCTTCTGCTGTGGGATTTCCTACTACCCCTTCTTTCTCCATTCATAGCATACCATTCCTGGCTCATGTGCTTCTTAAACAACCCATCTGCCCCATGAGATAGTAGCCTCTGTGAAGGCAAGAACCCTTTGTGTCTTGTTCACTGTGGTCTCTTCAGTGGCATATGCTTAATGTGCCAAAATGGCAAATCCCTGCATAAAAAAAATAGCACATGAGACCTGCAGCAGTGTTCTGGTGTTGAAGACAATGGAACTATATGGTATTAGAATATATCTTCCAGTTGTAAATCTTTGGTTTTTGCTATGTTGAACATTTGCCGTTGTAATCACGTGTGTAGCATTTAAACTTGTAGCTTTGGCGTCAGAAACGCTGAGATGAATTACCAGGAACCATGTTTCTTTCTTCCTTTCATATTAACTTCGGTTTGCTGGTTCAGGGTTCTGTCACATGTACGTAGTAGTCCCTAGCAGGTACATGAGCCAAGACCACACTAAACATGAGAAAGCGAGAGGAGAGAAGGTAATTCTGACCATTATATAAATTACCGGTGGTCTTTAGCATTTGCATATTGGAAGAAGACTGGAGTGACCCAAGTGAAAGGTTGGAAACAAAGAAGAGAAGTTATATGGCAGGATGGGAAAAGCCTAGGGAGAGAAGCTGGCCTAAGGGCTCAGGCTTGAAAGATCAATAATATTTTGCTGTGGGTGTCAATGGAAAGAGCAGCCTTCTCTTTGTTGAACTGAATAGGTTTTCTCCCTTTTGACTAAACGTTGTGTTGGATAACTCCTTCAAATCTCTTGCCTAGAGTTCATCTTCTTTTTCCCCTAAATTTTCATGTCACATTCAGCAGTATCAAATTGTCATAAGTTACACAAGTTTTCAAACTCATTATTAAAAAATACTCCACATGCCCGTGCAGCTGGATTACAAACCATCAGTTGAGTTTCCAACAGACACAAAAACAGAAGAGTTTTGGAGAAATGGAAATATATGTACTGAGGTGACTCTAGAGAAAAAGACAGATATGGCTGGGGATGCAAATTAGGGTCACATGCAAGATGACTCTGTGAAAGCCATACCAGGTGTGGGGTTTTCAAGAGATTATCATATTTCAATCCCTCCAAGTTCAGAAGGAGGAGTGAGGTGGGGATCAAGATACGAGCTTTACTGACAATGAAGCCACATTGTAGACTTGAACCAAAATGGTCTACATTATATTCCATCCCCATACCTGGGCTTTGGAGCCCAAATTTGGGAAGAGTTGAGGTGGTATAGTGGACTCTTACCCAACTAGTCCGATTGAAGATTGGAACTTGCCTCACCCCTGTCAAGTCCAAGAGTAGGACAGGGAGGGAGAATATGCACACTTGTTGTCAGTATGCAGTTTAGGAGTGGAAAAGGTGAAAGAGAGCTGAGGCTGTATATTAATGGTTGGTCTTCTCCCATTCTTACTAGGTAAATTACTCCTGGAGAGAGAGTCCCAAGTTTTTTCCTCCAGCCTTCGTCTCTTTTAGGGAGCATCCTTTCTCCTTTACTTAGAACCATAAGCAATGGTGTTAGTGAGAACAATCCCTCAATAAAGAAGTCAGATCCCAAATTGCTCCTATTTTTGAGATAAAGTATGCAAAGGACATTAGCCAAAAATACAATTTCCCAAAGACTCCCTTCAAGGCTTGAAAATGCGAATACAGCCACTAACGAGTATGGGCAAAACTTGCAGTCCATTTGGCGGTCTCTATTCCTGATGTGTCTGGTATGGTAATGCAGTGGCCTTCTGACCCATGGCAAGTTCCTAGTAAACATCATCTTAAACCTTGGCTGGTAATTTGAGGTAGAATTTTCAAAATAATGTCTATCTATACAAATCTTTTTCCAGGGAATAGCGTCATTTGAAATGAAAAGCCAAACCAAATGATTTAGTATTTCTTACAAGCTCTTTAGGAGCATGCTGGAGAAAGAGACACATCTTGGCAAAACAATAGCCTCCCCTACTAATGTAAATATGATTTCCATAATGAGCCGCGTGGTGGTGCCTTCCTGATGTAATTGCAAGAAGCCTCTTTGGCCGTGTGGAGAAATTTTATTTGCTACCACAAATGATAAACTTGTTTTCTGCAAAAGTAACTTCTTTGGGGAATACACATCAGAAATATTCCCATCATTTGGAGTCTTTAATGTGTTTTGCAGCTGAGCGTCTTGGGGTATATTTCAGCAAACCTCTGAACAAGATTTTCTGATTCCATCCCACAGAGAGCTGTGCTGTACTGCTATTAATCTGAAACATTTGCTGCATCACAGCAATTTGGTGAAATTATAATTGAAACATGGTGCTTGACCCGGAGGGGACCATGGAGAAAGGGATTTGCTTTGGTGGCTTCTCATGCATCATTTAAAGCCTGCTGCCCCGGAATCAAAGTCTCGCTTATATCTTAACTATATACACTTTATTGACAGCTGCTGCAGCCCGGCTGCAGAATACTGTGCTTCTTGCCAGCCCTGTCATTTTGTTCGGTTTGTCTGTCTTTACTTTTCCATAAATTGGATTACTCTGATTAATAACAAGATTGTGAAATAAGAGCTTGTTATGGGATTCTGGTGACTATCAAGCAGAATATAATTAAACCACAGTTATGCAGTCTAATTGAGGAAAAGACATTTGGAATTAAGGGAAGTTGGCAGTGTTTAGTTATTAATTTCATGTGTACAAGGTAATAAACTGGACCGGCATAGGATTACTGATTGTTGGAATCCTTCTGAGCTCAACCTAAAAAGAAGAAATGAAAGGGATGAAGTAAATAGATTCTGTTATGTCATTTGGAGGAGTGATCAAGAACGTGTCTTTTAAATCCTGTTTACATTCTGAAGTTGTTTTAATTAAAAATTGTCAGTTGAACCAAATCAATTAACCCTCCCTGTTTCTGTAACAGAGGCTGCTGGCTGTGCCCCAGTAATTCCTTTTCCTTTTTTTTTTTTTTTTTAAGTAGTAATAGAACTGGACATATGGCCACTCAGAATCCTGTTTACATTTCTCAGCCTTCCATGCAGCTGATTGTTGCCATGTGACTATGTTCTGGCCAGTGAGATGTGACTTGTGCGATTCATTTGGGGGTTGTATCTTTAAAGGCGTCGAGTGTCTGTATCATCTCTGCCTTCTTCACAGTGGCTGGTGGCCGTCTTCTTCCTGAGCAGCTGGCTGAGATGAGATGGAAGCTGTGGGCTAGGGATGGCAGAAAAAACGTGGTTCTGATGATTGTAGGGCCACCTTAGCCGGGACCACCTACGCAAATTCATCTATGAGGAAGAAATCAAGAAAGAAATCAACTTCTTTCTGGATTAAGCCAATCTCTTTTAGATTCCCTTTGCCACACCATCCTAAACTGATACCTTCCTCGGCCTTCAGAACCCAGACTGTGTAGGTCATAGGTCTGTATAGATGGAAAGTTAAGTGCTTCCAGCAGCAAATAGGAGCAACCCGGGCACACATGGGCTTAAACAGTGAAACAAATTTGTAACTCTCAGAACATCAAGTTCAGAGGTAGGGCACAGTTTTTGTGTTGCATATTTAGCAGCTCAATAATATCATTAAGGCGTCAATGTGCTTCTCCCTGTCCTCTGCCATACCTGATATGAGCTTACTCTTCAAGCCAGTCGCAGATAGGAGTGTTCCAGATCTGAGCATCATGTCCAGACAGGACAACATTCATAGGGAAAAGAGAGACCATTTTTTTCTGAGCTGCCTTGGGAGGGCCTAAAATTTCCCAGACGTATCTTGCTTCCCCAGCAGTCTTCCCTTCATGTTTCAGTAGCAAATTTTGACTCACATTCCTGACCCGGGCACTGACAAGGAAAATGAAATTATCCCTAAGGCAAACGGGTGCACCACAGGGGCTTGAGTAAGGCCTGTATCTCTAGCTGTGTAGAGGAAGGGGTTGAGAAAAAAAAGAACAAACCTTGGAGGTTACGACTGAGGAAATGGATGATGGGCAGGCCACCAACAGTGTGCACTACAAAAGGAAACATTATAAAAGGATCTGGAAAAAAATATGAATGAAAAGGTTTATACCGGAAATCTGCCGCAAAATAAGATGGGAAGGGGATGTGGATGGAGTACAGACAAAACAAGGCTATCCATGAGTCAATAATTGTTGAAGTTCATGGGGGTTCGTTATACGTTCTTCGCTGCTTTTGCATCTATTCGAAATTACCTGTAGGTAAAAAAAAAAAAAAAGACTTTAAAACAAATAATCCAAGCAAAGCAAGAAAAGAAAGAGCAGCATGAGAAATTTTGCCTATTTTCATATTAGCAATAATGGGATCTAACATTTAAGTGTTTGCTCTTTGGCAGACGCTCTAGTAATCAGCATAGAATGGCATAGGCTAGGAAGGTAACTTATTTACTGGTGTGGCTGGCACTGGCAGAAACAGCTTCAGTCCTTGGTACGTGCATCCTTTGGTTGTACTTCTTCCACCTGTGGGCTCTCTTTGTGCTGTGGTCCCATTTTGTCAGCATCCCTCCCTTAACTGCGAGTGATACGTCCCAGGATCTCTAGTGGGACAGTAGCAAACGCGCATCCTCTATGCTTTTTTTAGTACATACCTCACTAGGATAAAGTTTAATGTACAAATTAGACATAGTAAGGGACTAACGGCAGCAATGATAAAATAGAACGACTACAAAAATATACTCTAAAAAAGGTTATGGGAATGTGGTCATTCTCCCAAAACATTTTATTGTACTGTACTCACTCTCCTGGTGATGGCGGGAGTTGGTAAGATGCCTACGCAATGAGCTCAGGTTTGAGTGAGTGACGGAGGCACTACCCTAACCCTAACTTCTAACCCTAACCCCTAACCCCTAACCCCTAACCCTTACCTTAACCCTAACCCCATAGGTTTCGGTTACTGTTGACTTTCCGACAATATGTCAAGAAGATCATCCACTTCAGGACCAAGGCTGAGTGCAGGTAACTGAAACCTCAGAAAGCAAATGCGGATGATGGGGGACTTCAGTAGTGGCAGCAGTAAGTCCCACGCTGGGATCCCATTGACGCAGTGTGAATCCCATACCCATGTCTAAGCCAGTCATGGCCAGGAGAGTGTGGTGCTCTGAGAGACCAGTCATATTCTCCCCCTGGAGCTGAGAGTAGTCTCATTCCAGCTCAAACGCCATCGACTGGGAGAGACTAATTTCCTGTAAAGAGCATCAGGACAGCATGGATACTGGGCAGGCGAAAATACCAGGTGGCCATTGTGCTTATATTATTGTTTTTATTCCTACTAAAACCCCTGGGCACTTACTGTGATTACCCCCATTTTGTGGAAGAAAACCCTGAGGCTTAAGAAGTCAAGTGACTTGCCCACGGCCACATTTTTAATGATAAAACTGGGAGTCAAAGAATGAGAGTTTGATTTAGGGACCACGTGCCCTACTGTTTACAGTGAACGTCTGGCTATGAGTTTCCAAAGTCAACTGGCAAACAGTGAGATCTCATTAGTGAGGATGGTGCAGCATGGTGGTTCCAAGCATGGGTTCTGGAGTTAGATGGATTTGGGTCCAGACCACAATGCTCGCCACTCAGGTGCTGGGTCTCTTAATTAGTGCTCAAGGTAGTATTAGTCTCATGCCAGAGATGGGGCAAGTTGAGATCAGACGTCCTATGTGACTTGCCGCGATGCAGAGCCAGGGCTCTAGTCCCTGTCTCACTGGCCCCAAAGCCCAGATTCTTTCTGCCCCACCAGCGTGATTCACACTGCATCCACGACTGCAGGGGAGAGGGGTGAAGGCCAGTAAGGCACGTTCTAGGTCCTTAACTTTCACTTTTCCTGGGAAGTAGCAATTTAAAAACCTCTTTTCAAGCCTGGAATTCTACATCAGGTTTTGCTTTTTAACAGAATTCTCTGCCTTTCTGTTTATCTGTTTAACTTTGAATTATGGAAACGCCTAAATACAAAATCCATATATCTTCATCTGTGAACAACAACAAAATCCATATACAAAAGACAAAATATACATGATGGGCATCCCTGTACCCAGTCACCCAGCTCCAACTTTATCTCATGATCAACTGTGCTGTCTCAGTATTTCCATTCCCCCCTCATTGTTATTTTGAAGCAAACCTCAGATAGAAGGTCATTTATTTTGTAAATATTTTAGTGAGTATCTCTAGAGGGTAAGGTCTCTTCTTCCACAATGCCAATGTCACATCTTTAAGTTTAACAATAATTTCTTAATGGTGTCATACATCCAATCAATGTTTCCCTTTATGTTTGCCTCATGGATGATATATAATTTTTTTGTGGATTGTTTGAATCCAGATCCAAGTAGCATCAGTCCGTTGAGATTGGTTATGTCTGTAGGGCCTTCTTTTTTTTTTTAATTTTTTTAAATTTTACATTTATTGATTTTTGAGAGACAGAGTGAGACAGAGCACGAGCAGGGGAGGGGCAGAGAGAGAAAGGGACACAGAATCTGAAGCCGCCTCCAGGCTCTCAGCTGTCAGCACAGAGCCTGATGCAGGGCTCGAATCCACGAACCGTGAGATCATGACCTGAGCCGAAGTCAGATGCTCAATCGACAAAGCCACCCAGGCGCCCTGGGCCTTCTTTGATCTGTCAGTTTCCCCTCTATCTCTTTTGTTTTCCCCTTGTAATTTATATGTTGAAGAAAGTGAGTTATTTGACCTGTAGAGTTGCTCACTGTCTGGATTTTGCTGATATCATCACTGTAGTATAATTCACTGGGTTCTTCTGTTAATTGCTCATTGGTTATTGGATGTAGGGGTTTGATCAGATTCTGGCTCAATTTTGGTTTTTCAAGAGGAATTTATAGATACAATCTTGTTCCCTCAGAAGCCTCATGGTATGGGAGGGGTCACTCTGTAATGTTGAAAGACATCAGAATAGTGGTTGCATAGGAGTAAGAAGAATGGAATGACCAGGAAGGGGCCAGAGGAACTTTCTGGGCTGATGGACATGTTCTAGATCTGGATGCAGGTGTGGGCTACTTAGATGTTTGTGTTTGTCAAAACTTACTGCAGGTAGATTGTGCTCAGTTACAAAGTAAAAACTTAAGTGCTGACACTTTATTGGAGAGTTCAATCCCAGGGACCAGGGGTGAGGCAGGGAAGGAGAGAAGGTGAATACAAACAAGCTGGCCATGGCTTTGTGACAAGCTGATCACTTGATCTCACAGGGATGTCCTTGAAGAAGAATTTACCATGCCTCAGAATAGTACAGTTGGAGGGAGGAAGTAGACTTTGCCTGACAGTACCCTGAGAGGCCAAGGGGGATCCATGGTCATGAGTACCTCAGCCTGTGGCTGTGACAGAGGCAACAGCACCTCGCTCTGCGCAAACTTTGTGAGCCATTGCAAGGGCCACTCAGACCAGATACAAGACCCCTGGGTAGATATTGGGTGATGCATAATTGACTCAGGGATAGACACACAGAGGTCATTTGCTATGGTTAAGGGTAAACCCTCCAGAGCCAGATTGCATGGGTCAGGATTCTGTCTCTGGCATCTACCAGTTAGGTTGCTTTGGGCACGTGACCTAATGTCTCTAAGCTTCAGTGTCCTGGTAGCAGATGCCATTGGTGCTCCGGGGCACACACACTGACAAAGCTCTTTGTGTCTTTTATCTGAGGAAAGTCATTCTCTAGTCATAGGAATGTGCTCCTGTAACTGTGGACAGGCCACATATGCAGGAGGGAGAGTGAATATCTCCAGGCATGACCCTCAACCAACACGGGATGGGAGCTATGAGATAAAACTGCTGCTTCCTTGTTCCATTGAGGGAGAAGTCGGAGGCATGCTCACAGAGCCTCTCAGAAAGTTCCCAGAGATTTTGAGCCCTGCTTATTCACAGCCATGACCAACTCGAAATGCTCTGTGTACTGGCTTCCTTCCTTTTCCTGCCTCTCTCCCTCACTCCCCTCTCTGTGCTTCTGGGAACTTGTTCCCCCCCACAAAAACTACTTATCCCCACTTCCTTGTCTCGGGGTCTGCTTTTGGAAAAACCCAACCTCAGATCATCAGCCATCAGCAAAATATTGTAGTGATCAATTGGGATAATATAGATAAAGCCCTCAGAGCAGTGTTTGCTTCTTAGTAACCATAAAATAAATGGATCAATTATTCTATTTTCCTTCAAGGTCACCACCAAGGATGACCGTTCAATTTATCATCCAGTTGAGACATGTTAGAGATGAAAATGAGTGCTATGTGAGTAAGAGACAACAGGTGAAAACTGACACTATCCCTAGAAAACCAGAAGGTATTGCCATGCGACAGCCATGACCTCAGCAGAAAGGAATTCTCTATACAAAGGAATTATAGCGCAAACACTATAAATGCTTCTCAACCGAATTGTTTCATAATTTCACATTATTATGTATTATCCTTTCTTAAAGTGAAGGCTCACCTGTATTGTATCACTTTAGTGCCCAGAAGGGATAATATTAAATTTCTCATTTGCAAGTTAGCAGTAGAATTGTCCCTTACAAAGAACTGACAAGGGATATCACGCACAGGAAGAAGTGCTTTAAGATCTAAACACGATGAAAAGAACTGTTCAATCTTCTCCTAGAAGAGAATTGAATTTTGAAAGAGTAAAAACTTCATATGTAGGAGGCTAATACCCAAATGTGATGCGTTTGAAGGAATATTAAAATTACTGTCTAAATAGCGTTGACTGAGAATAGCTACTTCTCACAGTGAGTTAAGAAATGTAGAATCACAGCCCCCAGTAGGAGCTGGAAGGGGCCTTTTTGCCATCTAATCCGATGGTTCCCTTCTAGGTCATTGGGAAGAGCTTTTGTAAATATGCAGAGAATTGGCTCTTACCCTACGGAAGCCACACGTGGCCTACAGTGGGAGTCCTCAAACCGTGACCCCCAGGCAAGCTGGCCATATCCAGCCATGCTCATTTGCATATACATCATATATGGCTGCTTTGACTACACAATGGGGGAACTGAGTATGAGCCCTTGGAACAGAGATCATATACAGCCTGCACAGGCTAAGATATTTGTTCTCTGGCCCTTTATAGAAAAAGTTGGTTGACTGCTGGCCTAGAGGATTTAGCTTTCCAGAAGATTCTGGTGCACAACCAGGGTTAGGAATTACTGATGACAATTTGTGTCCTTCATTTATATAAACAGTAAGCTGCAAGGCCCAGAGAGGTGAAGTGACCTGCCCAAGGTTGCAAAGCCAAGACAAGACTGAGAAGCTTCTTACTGTTTAAGCCCCATTTTCCTAGCACAGAACCCTCTGTCTCTAATGATAATCCCAGCTTCTGTTAAAATTCAGCCTCTTCACTTGACCACTGTGGAGCTCAGCTGACAACAGTTTCCTGGCCGACAACATTTGATGATGAATAATACAGTGAATTGGCTCGTCATCTGGCATCATAACTTTCCCTCATGCCAGAATGCTTTCCTTTGTCACTGGTACCATCTGGATAGAAAACTGTATGGAATTTCCAACAAATGGCATTTGATAGACATGTGCCTGCCTTGGAAATCTCTGAAGTGAAAGTCTTGTCTAGCGTGACAGGGTCATATGTCCCGAAAGAGAATCATTTATTCATTCGTTCAAGCAATCAACAAAGCACTTACTGGGCACAATGCCGGGCACAGGGAATTTAGTGTCAGTCTCCATGGATCCTATAATTTGATGAAGGAGGCAAACAAACAAACAATAATAGATAACTCATTAACTAAATAGATAAGTATGTAGATAGAAATTGATGACTGCGATCTCTGTGAGTGTTGTAGATGAGACACACTACAATAGTAACAAAAAAAAAAAAGGCAACAATTATAGTGCTTATTCAGCTCCAGGCACTCCTACCTGGTTTGTATGTACTGATTCATTTCATGTTCACAAAAGTCCTGTGGTGGTAGCTGCTGTAATGTCCCCCGTTGTACAGAAGGGGAAACTGAGGCACGCATTGGTTAACTGGCTTGTCCAAGATCTTATAGCTAAGAAATGGTGAAGCCAGGAGGTAACTATAGACAGTCTAACTCAAGAGTCCCTAACTACTGTGTTCTGTGCCCCCAGTAGAGGGATGCAAACCTAAGAAAGCGCCTTTTAAGCTGATCTGGTGTCGGGGCACCTGGGTGGCTCAGGCGGCTGAGTGTCCGACTTCAGCTCAGGTCACGATCTCGCGGTCTGTGAGTTCGAGCCCCGCGTCAGGCTCTGTGCTGACAGCTCAGAGCCTGGGGCCTGCTTCGGATTCTGTGTCTCCCTCTTTCTCTGCCCCTCCCCCATTCATGCTCTGTCTCTCTCTCTGTCAAAAATAAATAAACATTTTTAAAAAAGGCTGCTTTAAGCTGATCTGGTGTCTTTAGCAATGCTGGGTGCATAGATAGTGAACGTATGAATGAATTAATTAATGAAGGTATAAATATATCTGTATACATATATATGTATGTTCATAAGAATTATGTCTGGCATAAAATGAACTGTTTTGAGACCTGCATTACCCGTGCTCATTTTCTTCCTTTCGGAGTGTTTGAGCTATTACCAACTATTTCAGCCAAAACACTCCTGCACTCTCATATGAAAGGTGAAATGCAATAATTAGATAGAGCTCATTAAATCAGTTAAACTATTCTGAAGTAGGAACCAGAGAACCATAATTTAGTAAAATGTTTGAAGTATTAGTATGCAGTGAGAATAATAAAAATAAGTCAAACTTACAAGATTGCTACAAGAAAAAAAGGCGATCAATCATAAACAGAAGCCCTGAAACTGTATTTATTGCCTTTACTTTGCATACACAGCATTGTGCAAAAGTGCATGCATTTGGGAGGAATTGAGCTGATTCAGATTCTCGGGGAGTGCGCATGCCCTCAAGGTTTCTAAGGTTCTGATTCTCTGAGGCTACTTTGGGGGAACCAATAGGCAGGCACTCTTTAAACCAATTTCAAGTGGCATCCTTGTGAAACCAAAGCTGTGGGTCTTTGAAGCAAGTTAGAGTGCTTTTGCCACCGAGTAGAAGAGCCACACTGTCCCTGGTTAACAAGAACAGATTCTATCAGCCTCTGATAGCAAGGATGTTTCTCGGAGCCATGTTTAAATCTTTATGGCCAGCTTTGGTCTTCTCAGTAATCAACACCCTGAAGGTGTCCAAGCACCTGCTCACTTCTGGGGATATTTAACTCATATGAGATGAAAGGAGAGAGTGTTTGCTGAACATGTATTTTTTGAAATCTTCAAACCTTTACCGTGGTTTGCCAGCCGAACACATCTCCACATTCCTTGTTCTGTCTTCGCAAACAGCGAGGATCAAAGCCTTTTCCCTCTCTTTGTCTAACTCCACTGTTAGGGCCCCGTTTACACGGTGTCCTCTCAAAAACCTCATGCTGAATCATCTCAGACTAGGTTAGTGAAGGCCTGCAGAATATGCCACCCCAAAATATGCTGCTTTGGTATATTAATTATTTTTGAGCAGTAGATAATTGTAAGGCAGTGGATACAGGGAGAGGCTTTCTCTGAACTGCCCTTACCTGCCTTAAGACAAGTTCTCTTGAAAATTTTCAGCTGGCATAGATGCTTCCCTGGGAGTTTCACCAACCAGGGAAGATGGTCTTCACCACTGCAGAGAATGCAGAGGAGACTGGAGGTCAACACCACACCCATATAGACTTTGTCACAAACTCTCATACCTCCTCGTGAGACTACCTCATACCTTCTAAGCACCCATTCATGTTTCCTACAAATTATTTGCTGTTCCTGGAGGAGCCTCCATGCTCCGCCCCTTTCCCTGCTAAGATGATATCTAAGCCTGAATTCTAAGCTACTTCTTTGAGTGACTCGTTTTTCCCTGGGTACCTCCCGTGTTTGCCTGAGGTATACCTGTTAATAAATTCTGCTGGTTTTTCTCCTGTTAATCTTTCATTACAGGGGTCTCTGCTAAAAATTCAGAAAGAGGAAGATTATTTTTCCTCCCCAACATTAATCTTTCTTATATTTTCCTATACTCTCATAGTATAGTGGGCTTGGTGACTGTTGAAGCGTCTTGTGTCTTCCACGGGTATAGACTGTGTTTCTGCAGTTCATTTTGCACCTAGTGTATGTGTGGCCCAATGTAGAAGCCTACTAAATAGATGTACAATGAGGGAATGTATTCTAGAAACGGATGAACTCTGTTTCACACCATCTTTGAGAGCTTTCTGGGGCTCTGTGGTATAATTCTTTTTATTGGTTTTATATTTGCTTATGAGCTCTCTTAGTTTGAGTTCCTCTGAAGCAGAATCTGAAACAAGATTTTGGGTGCAGGAAGTTAATTTGGGAGGAGATTTCCAGGAAGAGGGAGAGAAGGAAGAGGGGAAGAAGGGAAGGAGAAAGAGCCAAGAAAGATGGTCTCTCTGGGCAACTGGTGTTCATCTCTGCCGGGATGCTGGGACCCAGAAACTGGGGCATTTATCCACTGATCCCTCATTGTTGAAGGTTGTCCCCAGGGACGTTACCTTCTGCTACCTGCTTTGGAGGCAGAAAAGCAGAGAGGTACACATTTGATGAATGAAGTGGGAGCTGTCAGCATTACCAGAAATGTCCATCTTGGCTAAGACTAAAACCAGGGCAATGTGATCGAGGTGGGAGACCCTACAAGTGTCCGACTACTAAGTCAGAAAACCTCTTCCCTGAACACATTTTGTAATCTAGATAGAAATGGTGCACTGTGCTTTGGAAGGAATGAAGTGGATTATTGAAAAAAAATTTTAATGTAAAGAGAAACTATCTAGGTCACAGTGGGGACCAACATTAATACTTTTTTAAGAAACGTGGCCCTGGGTACTACCCTCTTCGCCTTGGCCATGTTTTGGTTTTACTGGAATGCGATAATAATAGGGAGTGTGCTGAAAGGGGTGCACCCTGTGACACCAAGAAGATGTCCCCTTGCCTGGTGAAGCCTGGGAAACAGGCTGCTGCTATTTATGTAGACTGGAACTTTATTTTTGCTGTGTTTCCTTTCAACATCACTTATCTTCTGTTTTTTATTATGTAAGTAAAGCATGTTTATGCTGGAAAATTTAGAAAATGTAACAAAGAGGAAAATAGGAAACAAAAGCCATTATTATATTTCCCTTGCCTCAATACAGTTAACCTAAACCTTTTTTTGCATTTCTCTTTCAGTGATTTACCCAATCATTACAAAAATGGAACCATACTTCATACCACATTTAACATTTTTCACTTATTGTGGACATTTTTCTTTTCCCATTTTTAAAGTAGTTTTGTTTTCAGTTTTTTTGGAGAAAGAGAGGGAGAGAGAGAGAGTGGGGAAGGGGCAGAGAGAGAGAAAGAGAGAGAGTCTCAAGCAGGCTGTGCACTGTCATTATGGAGCCTAATTCCAGGCTCAATCCCATGAACCTGAGGTCATGACCTGAGCTGAAATGAAGAGTCAGACACTTAACCGACAGAGTGACCCAGGTGCCCCTCTTTTTCTTTTTTTAAAATGTTTACTTATTTATTTTGAAAAAGAGAGAGAGAGAGAGACAACGAGCAGGGCAGGGGCAGAGAAAAGGAGAGAGAATCTCAAGCAGGCTCCATGCTGTCAGCACAGAACCTGATGCAAGGCTCGATCCCACAAACCGTGAGACCATGACGTGAGATTAAGTCAAGAGTCAGACTCTCAACCGACTGAGCCACCCCGGCACCCCTGTGGAAATTTTTTTATAGTGATAAATATGGATAAGCAATTCCTTCCCTCCCTCCTACTCCCCTTCATTCCCTCCTTCCTCCTTTCTGGCAATCCTTCCTTTCTTTTGTAAAAATAATTCTGATTTTTGTTTGGTTACAAATATAATTTGTGTTCAGTGTAAAAAAATTGCACTTATACGTATATGCATGCACACATGTATACAGACAGACACACACACAGATACACACATACATATATGTATGTTAGACCACTCAGAAAGAACTACCATCTAGACCAAGGGTCAGCAAACTTTTTCTTTAAAGGGCCAAATAGTGAGTATTTTCAACTTTTTTTGGCCATGCAGTCTCTGTTGCAACAACTCAACTCTGCATTCTAGTGCAAAAGTAGCCATAGATAACGTGTAAAAGAATGAACATGGCTGTGTTCCAATAAAACTTTATTTACAAAAACTGGCCACTAGTCCAGGGACTGTAGTTTGCTGAGTTCTGCTCTAGGGAAAATTAGTAATAACATACTTCCAGAAATACATGTCTTTTTTTTTTTTTTTTTTTTTTTTTTTTTTACAAAAACAGAATCATACTACATAAGCTATCTTGTATGTATTTAAATATTTATGGGTGT
This sequence comes from Panthera onca, assembly GCF_046562875.1. NCBI lineage: Eukaryota > Metazoa > Chordata > Mammalia > Carnivora > Felidae > Panthera > Panthera onca. The sequence continues at coordinate 36,565,109 of NC_138340.1, read as the reverse complement.
CTGTTATGTGCCAGCTCATGGAAAGTAGTGTAGACAGTGGTGAACGAGATGGACCAGAGACTCTGCTTTCATGGCGTTTATTGCAGGGGACACACTGTGAACGCAGTAAGTGCTCTGAAAGTCACGCGGGCGGCTGTGTTAAATGCTTTCGTGTATCATAACTTTTGCTACAAATTCCCTATTCATGGGTGTTTAATTTCCTTAATTGCTTCTGTTGTAGATTACACGGTCATAAGAATTCTTGGAATTAAATCTTTATGAAAAACCATCATTTTTTACTTAGGCTGAATTCCTTAAACTGGAATCGCTGAGTCAAAAGGCATACGATTTTTTTTTCAGCCTTTTATTTGCTAGGCATTGCCAAACTACTTTCTAGAAAACTTACACCAGCTTAGACTTTCACCTGGGCTGACCTTTTTTCTTTCTTACTTCCTTTGTGCAACAAATTGAGTTTCATGAATCGACAAAGTAAAATGAAAGTGGCGTAAATCTAAGCCATGAAACAGAAATGAAGAGATAGGGAATCGTTTGAGAGAGAGGAGCCCTCTTTCAGATGTTTTGTCTCTGGGGACATCCTGTGATTTGATCCCTATATAATGGTTAGAATTAAATCTCAGAGGTTCTTTAGAGCTAGCGGACATCAGTTATTAACTGCCTTCACTATGTGCCAGAAACTATGCTCAGCCCTTCATCTGCCTGATCGGAATTAAGCCTCAGAACAAAATTGAGCTGAGAAGCTACAAATGGCCTGATGGTGGAACAGGACCATGACCATATCTCTTTGAACTAGAGGAGAAATCTCAAGCTGGCAGCCTTGTGGTCAGTTTTCTTTGGCTCACACAGTGTGGCCCCGTACAGTGTGTAAAATTTTGTTGACATAGCTCCAACCATTTTAAAACTGGAAAATGTCCCATAAAATCCCTTCTCAAGACTTTGCAAAATTTGCAAGATCGAGGCACACCAGGGTCCCATTCCCGCTTGCTGAAAGTTGAGTGTGTCAGAGGGTTTGCTCCTTCTGCACTGGGACTTACATTCCGGTAAAGATATTATTGAGCTAAGATTGGCAACCCCTCTGAATTCCATCCTCTTTCAAACCAGTAGTGACTTTACTGTTGGGGCAGGGCAGAGGTGTGGGGACAGTGTGTGTCCTGCCTCCTCACCCAATCCACTCCTCTTATGTAGTTGATTGCCTGAGTTTGTGGTCGTACTGTTAATCACTGGGCTGTGGAAAAAGACAGGACTAAGGAGACGGAGGCTGATGTAGGTCCAGCCACCACTGCGACCCATCATGGGCCCTGGTGGTGGGGACACTTGAACTGTTAGGTGAGGGCACACCAGCTGTTGGGGGACAGTGGGCAAGATGACTCTTAGTTTCTCGGCTTCTGCCTCTGTCCTCTTATGTACTTCTTTTTCATTTGTGCTTTGTTCATCCTCCAGATTCTTTTGTCATGCGTGTCACCACCATACTTGGCCACGTGGAAAAGGTCTCTCTACTCCATCTCACCTTAGAAAATAGACTTGGCCATGAAGGGCACACAAGGAGTCAGACCATTGTCTCCTCCCCTTTCCTCTAGTATCTCTCTGCCAAATGGCACTCCCCACAGCCGGGCCCTGTGCCCACCTGTCCCCTGCTTGGAGCCCAGGCACAGACTGGTTTCCTGCTAGGAATGGTTCTGGCATTTGCTTAGCTCGTAACTCTGTATGGCTGGAGAAAAACTGGGGCTCTGCAGGCCTCGTGGCTCTGGGAGCCAGAGCTGGGCTATCTCAGGTCTTTACCTGGCATTGTATTTATTTGTATGTACCTGTATAGAGCCATATTGTGCAAAGAAGAAATTGCTGTTACATATATGTGCTTCCCATACCCTAAGCAGTATGCCAGGTAAGGGGGTGCCAGGAAGGAAAGGACAATCTGAGAGTCTGAAGGTACCAGCAAAGAGTAAGAACCAAATCTGAGTGCGGTCCCTGCAATAGCAGGAAGTAGATTTAGGGACTCCCTGGGGCCAAAGGAGCCAGGAGAAGGCGGCTTCTATAAGGTGCTGCAGCAAAGTCTCTGTGCCAGGAGGGGGCACATTCCTGCCCCACTTCCCCCATGAGCCCACCTGGCAGCCTCTGTCTTCAGCAAACTCTCTCATCTCCAGATTTCTGAAACTGCGCTCTCCAGTATGGACGCCATTTGCCACGTGCAGTACTGAGCACCTGGAAGGTGGCTAAGCCAAGGTGAGCTGTAATGGAAGTATAAAATACAAAGACTGCTCGAAGACTCTGTACGTGCAAAATATCACATTCATAAACTCATAATGGTCACATGTTGAAATGATCATATTTTGGCTATCTTGGGGTCATATATGCTACTAAACTTGATTCTGTCTGCTTCTTTTTACTTTTATTAAGAGGCTACTGACGTTTGAAAATTACCTATATGCCCCTCCTTTGTGGCTCATGTTCTGTTTCTGTTAGACAGTCCTATTGTACAGCGCTCCCTGACTCAGCCACGTCAAATGTGCTTCTTTCTGGCTTCGCTCTGTATTTGTTACACGCAGGCACACTCACACATATGTGTGTGTATTATGTATAATAGAATAGATACTCTCAGTCTCCCTAGGTATAAGACAGGACTCATGTCTCCTTACTCTGTGTTTTATCACTGTCTGCCCAGGTGCCCCTTTTGCTATTAGACAGCCAATGCATGTTTCATAATGATGCTTTTATGCATTTGACAAATATATATGGAACCACTAGTCTGGGCCAGGCTCCCCTGGGAACTTAGTAAACTTTCACTCAATATCTGACCTAATTCCCACAGGGTAAGAATTATTAGTTTTGTTTCACAAATCAGGAAACGGAGTAGAAAGTTGGAAATGACTTGCTCAAGATCACCTACTGTGGCAGGAAACAGGATTCCAACACTCTTTGGTCTGAATCCGAATCATGTCTCCTTTCCACTTGAACATGATCATACCGCTGAGGATTCTTCAGGCCAGGCCACTTGCCCCCTAAACCCTGTCTTCTTATGTGTCTATACATACCTATTACATGCTTGTTAATGGTCTATCTTTCCCAGGAGACTTCACAGGAGGATAGAAACTACTCTTCTGAGCAGTGTTGCATCCCTGGGGCCTCGCTCTGTTGGACATATGAAGGAATAAATGATAGTCCCTTCTCCTCCCCACCATTACAAAACTCATGTTGATTTCCGTTTTCCCTGGAGAGGATACAGATAGGCATAAAACTCTATAGCCATTTTCGCAGCAACTGTAATGTTGTAAACATTCATTTTGTATTTTATTTATTTAGAGCTCCATTATGCAAAGAAAGAATCATTTATGTGAGAGTCTGGGGAAGTAATCTCTCTTTCCCTGCTCGTCCCTCTTTCCGCACGTTACGTTATCTCAGACCAACATGACAAAACCCAGGCATGTGTCTTTTGTCAAAATGGAATGTGCATCCTCACAACAGCTGTGTGTTAGATGTTGCCAGAGCCTTGGTACCAACCTAGGACTGTGGGCTTTTCAAATGATCTCGGCATAACTTACTCATTACGGAAGTGGCGAATGGATTGTAACACGCCAAGACCACTTAATGGTGATAAGACAGGAAACCATCCTGCCCACCAGAGAAGAAAGGCAGCCAGGCATGAAGAGAGGAGCATCAAGCTGTAAACCATAGGAGTGGTCACTGGTCTCAGCTTTGCCGTTGACTCTCTCCCCGACCTTGGATGAGCCGTGATTCCTCATGTTGTGAACCTTAGTTTTCACATCTATTAATTCGAGGACATTAAAATAGATCAGAAAGGATAGCAATGTCTACATCTACCCTGTATAACTATTGAGAACAGGAGAAAAAAAAAGTCTTGGGCAAAAAAATCACAAGACTCTGGAGTCTGAGTCCGAGATCTGAATTTAACACCCGGCTCCTCTCAACTAGTTGTCTGACTTCAAACCGGTAATTTCACTTGTCGGGGTCTTGATTGCCTTTTGTTTGTGTAAAATGTGATCATTAGACTGAATGACCTTTTTTTTAAAAATGTGTATTTATTTTTGAGAGAGAGAGAGAGAGAGAGATAGGATGCTAGTGGGGAAGGGGCAGAGAGAGCACGGGAGACACAGAATCTGAAGCAGGCTCCAGGCTCTGAGCTGTCAGCACAGACAGGGCTCGAACTCACGAACGATGAGATCATGACCTGAGCCGAAGTCAGACACTTAACTGACTGAGCCACCCAGGTGCCCCCAGACCGAATGATCTTTAAGTTTCCTTTGTGGTTGGAAATATGTACATGTATTTGGGTAGAGATTAGAGGGTGGATTTTGGTAGATGCATTCACTAGCTTTTGTCCTTCCTAGGAGGGGACAATTATTTAGGAATCAGAAAATTTTTTAGGGTCACATGGTGTAAAAAATGTACAGTGATTCCTGTGTGAATGCTCTGGAAGCATATTAATCTCCTTTTCATTAGAGCCATGAGTTCCTCTAAACAAATGAGAGCAAAATTTTGGTTGTCATCATAAGAATCTTCATGCACAGGTTGACCTTCTATATACAGTCCATTTCTGTCATGTCTGGTTGTCTAGTCTACATTGAGTGGTTATGTAGTGTTGAGGTTGTGTAGGTTATGTTAGAGTTAAAATACATGGTCTTTTATTAAGTTGGTTTCATTTATAGATCTTGAGAGGCCTTGGGGTGATAAAAATCTGAGTTATGCATTGCATTAAGCAGAGTTATATAAAGCCTGTTGAATATTAATTTTGTAATGATTCACCTTACAGTTTTATGAGACTAGATATAAAAAGATACTGTGAATAATTGAACCTATGGTCTATAAAATGAAGTCTAGAGAAGAGAGAATAATTAGAAGTGAAGAGGGCCAAGCCTTTTCCTTCTTCGCTGAGATCAAGTTAATTTAATCTCATCCCCTTTCTGCAAATTCAGGCTTCCTGGTTTCTTAAAGCATTAGATGAATGTGCGGTATAGAATACAAAGCTAATAAAATGTGGATCTTTTCCACCATGTTATTGTTTTCATTAGTTTTAATGTAGCCTCTAAATATATTTTAACTTTATAGTCTGAATATTTTATATATATCCTCTTCAGGTTGCGTTTTTCAAAACCGCTTCTAAAATAAGGCAAGTTCTTGCACATAAGAGATAGAAGTACTTATATTTCTTATCTTTCAAATTGTACTTTGTGTAAGTTATACAAATGGGCAATAAGCATGTGAGAAGATGCTCGATATTATTAGCATCAAGGAAATGCAAATTCAAAACGCAATGAGATACCAGCAAATACCTATTAAAGTGACTAAAATTAAAAGACTGACAATACCGAGTGTGGGTGAGGATGTGGAGCAACCGGAACTCTCACACACTGCTGGTGGGATTTAAAGTGGCAAAGCCATTTAGAACACACTTTTCAGTTTTGCTAAAATTGAAAATGCCCTTATTAGAAGACCCAGCCAGTCCACTCCAAGGTATTTACAGGAAAGAAATGAAAATATATGTCCATGCAAAGATTTGCCCTGGAGTGTCGTTATGGTTGCCTTTTTCGTAGCTCTAAACTGGAAATAATCCAAATACCCATCAGCAGGTAAATGGATAAACCGTTTGGGGTCTAGCCATACGATAGAATACCGTAAAATAAAACAAAATAATTTAAAAAAAGAACAAACTACGAGTATGTGCAACAATATGGATGTATCTCAAAGATATCATGCTTAGTGAAAGGAGCCAAGCACGCAAAATTTAGACTATAGGATTCAACTCCTATGAAATTCTAGAAAAAGCACACTAATATCTAGTGACAGAAAGCAGAGCAGTGGTTGCCTGGGGCAGAGGTAGGAAGCAAGAGGGAGGATATCGTACACAGGAACATAATGGAACTTTTCAGGAGATAGAAATGTTCTATGTCTTGGTTGTGCTGATAAGTACAGAAGTGAATATATGTCAGCATCTGATGAACTGAACACTTAAAGTGGGAATATTTTATTGTATGTAAATTATACCTCAGTAAAGTTGATGTTTAAAATGCCTTTTGGGGCACCTTGGTGGTTCAGTTGGTTGAGCGTCTGACTCTTGGTTTCCGCAGAGGTCATGGTCTCCGGGTTCGTGGGATTGAGCCCCACATCGGGCTCTGTGCTGAGTGCAGAGCCTGTTTATGATTCTCTCTCTCCCTCTCTGCCCCTCCCCCACTCACTTGCGCATGCACGCTCTCTCTCAAATAAATAAACTTTCAAAAATAAAAAAATAATAAAATGCCTTTTGCAATATCTTTCGCTGGTTTATGAGTACCCCTAAACACTGATCTTCCAAGATTTTGATTCCAAATCAAGTTTCAGTATTTACTCATTGTGAGATGGAGTCTGATACACACACATACAATAAAATCGGTGTAACAAGTATTTGACCAACCTTTAGAATTGCCCCGAGAAACAAAAGAGATGACAAACTGGTAGAAATGATTTATAAATCATGATACTGTGCAGAAAATTGCCTGTTGCTAACCCTCCGTAGTTCACTCTGCCAGTCAGAGTGAAATTACCTTGGTATGGGGCGCATGTAAAATTAGTTGAACCTCTTATCTGGGCCCCAAATGAGCTCCCCGCCGATTGAATGCCTGGCTAGTGTACAGACTATCCTAGCAGATTTCCTTAGCATTTTAAAAATATCCACCTGCCTCAGGCCATGTGACACAGTGATCCACCCACTCACACCGTAAACCCTTCACTTCCAGCGTTGACAAAGCTACACAATCATTCCTCCAAGTCAAGATACACTGTACGAGTCAGCTTGTCAACGAGGTTTTAAGTTTCATCTGACATCTCCCAAGAATCCTCTGCTTTCAGAGCAATGAGCTCTAAGTTGGAGGCTCTAACCTAATTGTGGGGTAACAATGAGGTTGTTCTTAGAGAAGCATAGGTCTCTTCTGCACATTAACAACTTGTAGCATGGGCAGGTAATTGCGTTTTGATTCTGAATGGACAGGGAGCACTGAAAAGTTGGGTCCTGCTTGAATCTAAAACAACACATACATTCATTTGACAGAAAGTCATTTAAAAAAAATTTTTTTAACGTTTGTTTATTTTTGAGCAGAGAGGGACAGAGCGTGAGCAGGGGAGGAGAGAGAAAGAGGGAGACACAGAATCTGAAATAGGCTCCAGGCTCTGAGCTGTCAGCACAGAGTTCGACGCAGGGCTTGAACCCGTGGACCGTGAGATCGTGACCTGAGCCAAAGTCAGACACTCAACCGACTGAGCCGCCCAGGTGCCCCATTGACAAAAAGTCATTGAGTACTGTGTGCATTGTCCTGGACTCTGGGGGTTCAGCAGTGAATAGGACAAGCAAGGTCGGTCTCCTCGGGGAGCTTACGTTCTAGTGGAGGGGTGGGTAGCCATCAAGTAAACAATGTAATTTCAGGATCATACGGGAAATACGCAAGGGTAGAGAATAACACAAATGCAGGTTGATACCATACAGGATATAGTGGTCAGGGAAGATCCTGCATGTTGAGTTGGGAAGATGAGGTGGAACCAGCTGTGTGACAGTCTAGAGAAACAGTAATCTGAGCAGTGAGGACTGTAAGTGAGAATGAGCTCGGCAAAGTAAGGAAGGAAAAGGAAGCAAATGTGGGAAGTATCAAGGGTGGAAGAAGGACTGTCGTGAAACGACGCTTCAGAGGTGGAGAGCAGATAAAACTTAAGTTTTATTCCATGAACATGAGAAGATATTGGGGCACCTTGGTGGCTCAGTCATTAAGCATCCGACTTAGCTCAGGTCATGATCTCACCGTTCATGAGTTTTAGTCCCACATTGGTGTACTCGAGCCCCACTTTGGGTGAGCAGGATTTCCGCTTTGAGTGAGTTTGAGCCTTGCTTTGGGGGAGCCCCACTTCTCTCTCTCTCTCCCTCTCTATCTCTCTCTTTCTCTGCATCTCACCAACTTGAACCCTCTCTCAAAAAAATAATAATAATGAGAAGTTATTGAAGGGTTTTAAGCAGGGGGAAAAATTATCTGATGTGTAAATATGGCCACTATGTGAAGAAGGGATTGTCTTGGGTCAAGTGGAGAAATTAATAAGAAGACTGTTGAAATAGTCTAAGGGAAAGATGATTGTGGCTTGGACTGGACTGGTGGCATTAGAAATAAGGAGATAGGAACAAATCGAGGGGCGGACCATAGTGGTAGTGCTGCGAGGGTTGGAGCAATGGGAAGTGGTGGGGAAAGCATCCATAGTTTTATGGTCTGAGCAACTAGTAGCTAATGGAAGTCTTTATTAGGAGACCACCTACAGTGATTGGTTATGGTGTCTGTATCCTTGCTTTGCCTTTAGGACACTGACCAAATGACTCTGAAGATTGAATAGCAGTTAATTATTTGTAAACATCCTGTGAATGGAACTCAGGTTGCAAAGACTCTGTTATCTCTCTTCTGTGATTTTCCAGACATGCTAATAAATGAGTGCTGGAAATGTCATGATTTTCTAATCACAACCTTCTTTTCCTAAAAGCCATTTCAGCCAACATCCGTCATCAGTTCAGAGCAATATCCAAACTCTTTCTAGCTCTTGTTTACTGCTTGTATGCCACTATTCCCAACACACTCACTGCCAAGGAAGTACTTTGAGGAGTTTACTTGTGCTCTGGAAAACTTTTGGGAAGGTTGCCTCTTTTTGTTAATTATGGCTTGGGGATTACTTTGTCAGAAACTCGGAAGCCCAAGAGTCTATAAAAATTACAAGGTATTATTAAATATTTAAATATTGCTCATTTCTCCATGTAGTATGAGATTTGGGCTGAGACTGAATCTTGGGCTGTTTCGTTTCCATGTTTACCATCTTGTATAGGGTCACAGATTCAATTTTGCCTATTAAGCAAATTTTAAATTTGCTTCAAACAAGCAAGAATGGCATTAAATTGCCTTGACCTAGGCGCGTTGAGATTTTGTTGTTTCTCTGTATTCATGGAGAGTAGTGAACATTAGCACTGAAACAGAAGCATCTCAGTTTGTGAAAATGCTGTTGGAGTAACGATGAGAAAAATCTTTTTAAATGTTTTGCATTATTTTCTTTTGCATTATAAAAATAACCTAAGCCCGTCCTAGAAAATTTGGAAGGTACAGGATCAAAATCAGCCATAGCCCAATCACAAAGAAATCCATGTGATGTTAAAGTTTCTCATAAAATGTTAGTGTGGAAAGGGGCTTGTTGGATTATCTGGTCTAACTTCTCATTTTGCACGTGAAGAAACTGAGGTGCGGGGCAGTGTGGAGTTTAGAACCCAGGTTTTCTCAGTTTTGAGCTGTTTTCCTGATTGCTGATGTGGCTTCACAAGCAGTCTAGATTCTTGGGGTCTTAATGGAGGCTCAGTATCTACCACACCCTCTTTCTGAGCAAAGGGGTTGTGACATCTTAACACTGGGCATGCACGTGGCTCCATCTGCCCCCTAGTGTTCAGGAGGATGCATGGTCTTAAATAAGGATGGTGTTAAATGGCCTTGACTTGGAGAGCATTTCCCAAAGGGTGGTTTTTGAGCCACCTGCATCAGAATTATCTAGGATGCTTGTTCAAAAATGAAGATTTCTGGTACCCACCCCTGGTTTGTGAAATCAGAACCTCTAGAGGTGGGAGTAGGAATCTGCTTTTTTAACAAACTCAGATCCATTGAAAAATAATACTTTGTCAATAAGAATAAAACTTCCCATATTGAGTCATTCAAATTCTCTAACCTGTGATAGATAGACGATATCTATCATACATACATACATACAAGTAAATGGGTAAAAAGTTTATGACTCCACACAAAGAAACTGTCGATGGTTATCTCTTGGGAGTAGAAATAGGGTAAATGGGAGAATGAAGGCTTCTCTGTTCCATATAAGCTAGAAACCTGGATTTTCAGAACACAGATGTGTTTGGAATTCCCTTTATAAGTATGCCTATGGTCAAGCTATTTCTTTGAGAGACTAGAAATGTCTGCAGATTATTATTTATTTGCTAGTATGTGGCCAGTGGGAGAAAGGGAACACTTCGCTGATATAAGAGGACATAGAAGGATCAACCAGGGGACAAGGTGAAATCCAAGTTCGTTCATTTGTTCACTCACTTATTTATTCAATACCTATTCATTCACTACTTTGTGTGTACCGGAAACCATTTGAGGTGCTGAGGACATGAGAGGGAATAAGACAGCAGGGTCCCAATTATGTAGAGCTTACAGTCTATTATGGAGAAACACCAATAGAATTAAACAAGATAATTTTAAATGGTGACAAGAGCTGTGAAGAAATAAAGGAGCTATGCCATTATGAATGATTGAAGGGCTATTCTCTAGTGGGAAGGGACAGCCTGAGAGGTGACATCTGAGCTGAGGCCTTAGTGGCAAGAAGAAATCAGCCATGTGCATATCTGGGGAACAAGTTTCCATAACAGGAGGCTGCAAGGACAAGGTCCTGAGGAGAAATTAGCTTGATATATTTGGCATGTATAAAGAAAACTGGCATGGCTAACACGAGATTCAAGTTAAAGTTCAAGAGGAAGACAGGGCCAAGCCACATACTGTAATCATGCCACAGTAAGCAGTTTGGATTCTATTTTAAGTGTAATAGAAAGCCTCAGGAGACCTACATTCAGGGAAGGACAGTTGATATCTTCAGATTTGAGGTTTTTTAAAAAAAAAAAAAAAAACTACTTCAGCACTCAAAATTATATAGAAACTGGGAGTCTAGTTTTAAGAAAATGTGCAACTACTTCAGGAGAAAGTTACTGGGAACCACAAAAGAAGAACTAAAGAAATGGTAGGATATACCATATACATGGAAAGGAAAGACCAATATTATAAACTGCTGATTTTTACCAAAGAAAGGATTTATAAATTCATTGCGGTTCTGAACGAAATCCCAACAGCATTCTAAAATTGAATGGAAATGTAAAAATGCAAGAATTTGGGACACCTGGGTGGCTCAGTCAGTTAAGTAACCAACTTCGGCTCAGGTCATTATCTCATGGTTTGCGAGTTAAAGCCCCATGTCAGGCTCTGTGCTGGTAGCTAAGGGCCTGGAACCTGCTTTGGATTCTGTCTCCCTCTCTCTGCCCCTGCCCCCCAAAGAATAAGTAAGCATTACAATTTTTTTTTAATAATAAATAAAAATAAAAATTCAAGAACGTAATAAGGGAGGTTTGCAAAAGAAGAAGAAGGAATGAATGTTTCCCCTAATTATCAAAATATTTATAAAACCATAGTAATTAAGACATTATGTTATTGGTATAGGGGTATTGAAAAATAGATCAGTGGGACAGAATAGAGACTGAACAAATATAGACCCTTCCCTGTAGACCCTATAGACACAGGAAGCATTGAAATTCAGAATGGAAAACATAGAATATCAGAAGTAAATGAGTATCAGAAGTAAGTTATTTCTCCTTATGGAAGAATAAGTTTCCAGATTTACACTTCGTACAAAAATAAATTGAGGTGAATTGAAAACCTAAGTATAAAATGTAAAAGTTCAAAACCTGTAGGGAGATAAAAAGAAAGTATCTTTATACCATTAGGATAACGTAGATTTTGTAAGCTAGAGACACAATACCACACTCAAGAATAATGAAGTTGATGGATTTCACTATGTCAAAATGTATAGCTTATATAATGTATAACAAAATAATGCCATAAAATTAAAAGGCAAGTGACAAACCAATAGAAGATATTTGCAACCTGAAATAACTGACAAAAGCCAGGTTTCTAGAATCTCTAGCAAATTCCTGTAAATCAATAAGGAAAAGTCAAACTACCCAGTAGGAAAAATGGGCCACTTACTAACAGTCCGTGTCTTGAGGGGAAGACATGAATGAGTAATAAAAATGTGAAAAGGCTTTCCACATCACTGATAAAAGCAAGAAACGACAGTTTAAAATCCCAGGATAGCATTTTATGCCTGTCGGAGTAGCAGAAATTCAAAAGGTTGAATTAGACAAGTAAAACTTGGCAAGGAATTGAGATAAACAGCACTTGGAGAATAAGTTGTCATCCCCCAGTTACACTTGAGAATGCACATATTCCACAACAGATTTTCCTGCAGACAGAAAGTTAGCAACATTGTTTCTCCAAGGAGGGGCACTTGGTATTTTGTGAGGGGCAAGTCTCTGTCCCTCGAGACTTTCATGCACGGTAGAAATTTAGCATCCCTGCTCTCCTCCACCCCCAATTCACAAAAGAGCTCTCTCCCATTTTCAGATGCCCCCAGGAGAGCTGGACTTAACCAGGACAAAGTCCTGCAGGTATACATAGGGCTGTCACAATACTAATGGGCCGGGACAGCCTCTGCCACTGAACAGAGGGATCTGGACTCTGGAGGAGGATTGTGAAGGGTGTCCATCGGAGCATCCTTTGTCATGATTGGACCCCACCCAATAGCCGTCAGTCCAGAAAAGGAGAATTAAACTATGGTATGGTTGTATTATAGAGTGCCATACAACAGTCAATGACCTAGATCTGTATGGACCAAAATGAAGATGTCTCAAAAACAATGTGGAGTACAGTAATATACAGCATGCTACACTTTATAAAAACTGTAAAACCTACACTACTGTAGGATATGTTGTTTTGGACACACACACACACACACACACACACACACAGGCATATCCATGTGTGAACTGGAGGGGTTTAAGTTCCATGTGGTTCTATTTCTCAAAAGAGTTAATGAATGAGAAGAACAACATTAGTTCATTTTGAGTGACGGCACAGTGACACGGACAGGAGTTTGTCACATCATCCTTTGCATAATGCTGTATTTTCGCCAGCACTCAGGCTGCTGAGTGGACAGTGGATGGGGCGAATGGAAGGGTGAGCATGGGAGTGAGCATGGGACAAGGGGGCAGTGAGGCTGTGCTGGAAGAAAACTCGGGCCCGGGAGGAGCCAAGTGAGGACCCCAGCATCCCTGCCAATACTACTTTGAACTCCAAGGGCACGTGACCACTTTTCTGCTTCATTTCTCTATCACCTAAAGGTCTTTCTGGAATAACCCTTCCCTTTATTGCTTCCTCTGTCTTCCAAGCTATGATGTTGTCACCTAAGCAGGCCAAAGATTTGTTGGCTGCCTTTTTTTTTTTTTAGCAGAATGAGACATTCTGTATAAACAATTTAAGCCCTCTCTATCCCCATCCCTGCAATTACGCTCCTACATTTCTTTTTTATTTTTTTTCTGGAGCATTTTTTATTGTGGTAAAATATACATAATGTAAATTTTACCATCCTAGGGTCACCTGGGTGGCTCAGTTGGTTAAGTGTCCGACGCTTGGTTTTGGCTCAGGTCATGATCTCACGGTTTGTGGGATGGAGCCCTGTTACGGGCTCTGCACCGACAGTGTGGAGCCTGCTTGAGATTCTCTCTCTGTCTGTCTCTCTCTCTGCCCTTCCCTTGTTTGTGCTCTTTCCTCTCTCAAATAAGCTTTAAAAAAAAGTTTACCTTTCCGACTATTTTTAAATGTGCAGTTCAGCAGCGTTAAGTACATTCACAGTGTTGTAAAACCTTCATTGCCATCGGTCTTCAGAACCTTTTTCATCACTCCAAATTGAAACTCTGTGCCCATTAAACAATCACTTCCATTCCTCAGTCCCATATGCTCTGATAACCTCTGTTCTACTCTCCATCTGTATGAATTTGACTACTCAAGGCACCGCATGCAAGTGAAATCATACAATATTTGTCCTATTGCATCTGGTTCATTCCAGTTACCATAGTGTTTTTAAAATGCATCCACAATGTAGCATGTATCAGGATTCCATTCTGTTTAAAAATGGATACTGCTCCATTGTATGTATGTACCACGTTTTGTTTATCCATTTATCTTGTCAGTGGACACTTGGATTACTCCTGCCTTTGGGCTACTGTGAACAATATAACATATAATGCAGCTATGAACAGGTGCACAACTGTCTGCTTTCAGTTCTTTGGGGTATGTACCCAGAAGTAGAATTCTTGTATCTTATGGTAATTTTATGTTTAATTTTTTAAGGAGCTTTCAAATCATTTTCTACAAAGGCTGCACCATTTTACATCCCCATCTGCAATGCGTTCTAACTTTTCCTCATTTTCACCAACATTTGTTATTTTTCACTTAAAAAAAAATATCCCACCTAATGGGTATTAAGTGGTGTCTTATTGCGGCTTTGTCCTACACTTATTTTATAATTAGTGTTAAGAAAGCCTCATACATGTCTTCTGTTCAGTTGATTGGTCCCTAATATCCATGTTTTTTAGTATTTCTGCATTTCTTTAAATGCATGCCATGAAACACAGGTCCTATTATAAGCTTCTGGCACTGGGGGCTTGGGGGCATGAGATGGGAGAGGTTAAATTGGGAAACAGTGCAAACAACAGCAACAACAACCACCTCCTGCAAAGTCATAGCAAGTGCATATTTAACTTTGGCAAATTGAAGACGTTAGTGTGAGTTGGTATCCTGACCCTCCTGGCAGTTCTCAGTGTCTTCAAGCATCTTACCATGCCGAGGGCGATTCGTAGGCATGTTTTTATACAGGGACCCATAAAGAAAGCCACCTCTTTCATGTGGTGCTCAAAAGCAATTTTATCTGTTGCAACTTTGAAGGAAAACCTGGCCATATTGATGATGACGTGCGATGGTAGACTGTATGGTGTGGCACTTTCCCTAAGGGATTCCCAGTGTTCGTTCTGATCATTCACAGTTTTCAGTTTGAACTGACTTTAGAAATTACTTCCAATGCAAGATGCAGTTTTACTGTATATCCTCCCCTTGAAGTTTGAAGCATATATTTTCCAGACCCTGAAAAGTCCTACAATAAAAAAAAACAAAAAAAAAAACAAAAAACTGACTACCATAGATTAAAGCAGGAGTTGGCAAACTATCTCTGTCAAAGGCCAGATAGTAAATACTTTTGGTCTTGGGTCTCTGGCACAGCTATTCAGCTGTGTGATTGTAGCTCCGGAGCGACCAGAGGCAATCTTTAAATGACTGGATGTGACTGTGTGCCAAAAAACTTTACCTGCAGAAACAGTCAGCAGGCTGGATTTAATTTGCAGGCGATACTTTTCTGACCCCTGGTTTAGATCGTTGTGACCAAAGGTTGTTGAATCATGACCTTTCCCACCTTTATTTTTTAAAATTTAAAACCTGTAATAGACCCTTAGGGGCCTGAATTCAAATAGCAGAGGGCTTCGAATCTTTATGGGTGATGCTGAATGTTGATGGCATGTAGCAGGTTTGTCGTTTTTCTAGTACCTGGTTTTGCACTGCTGTGGCAACGGAAATAGTTACTTAGTGGGCACTATGGGCTAAATTGTGTCCTAAGATTCATATGTTGAGGCTCTGACCCCCCGATACTTCAGAATGTC
Organism: Panthera onca; assembly: GCF_046562875.1. Classification (NCBI taxonomy): domain Eukaryota; kingdom Metazoa; phylum Chordata; class Mammalia; order Carnivora; family Felidae; genus Panthera; species Panthera onca. The sequence goes on along the minus strand of NC_138340.1, from coordinate 36,549,748 downwards.
ACTATATTTGCAGAGAAAGCCTTCGAAGAGGTAATTAAGTGAAAATAAGACCTTTACAGCAATCTTCGAAAAGAAGAACAAAACTGGAGGTGTCACAATCCCATATGTCAAGATACACTACAAAGCTGTTGTAATCGAAACAGTATGGTACTGGCACAAAAATAGACATGTGGATCAATGGAACAGAATAGAAAGCCCAGAAATAAACCCATGATTATATGGCCAATTAATCTATGACAGAGGAGGCAATAATATCCAATGGGAATGGATTGGATAATCCATTTCTTTTCAACAAATGGCATTGCAAAAGAATGAAACTGGACCACTGTCTTATACCACACATAACAATAAAATGGACCAAAGCCTAAATGTGACCCCTGAAACCATAAAATTCCTAGAAGAAAACATAGGCAGCAATCTCTTTGACATCAGCCATAGAAACATTTTTCTAGATGTCTCCTTTGGTAAGGGAAATAAAAGCAAGTTAAACTGTTGGGACTACCCCAAAATAAAAAGCTTTTGCACAGTGAAGGAAACCAGCAACAAAACGAAAAGACAACCTGCTGAATAGGGGGAAATATTTGCAAGTGATGTATCCAATAAGGAATTAATATCTAAATTATACCAAGAATTTCTACAACTCAACACACACAAAAAACAAGTGATCCAATTTAAAAATGGGCAGAAGACATGAATAAACATTTTTCCAAAGATGATATACAGATGGCCAATGAACTTGTGAAAAGATGCTCAACGTCACTAATCATCAGAAAAATACAAAGCAAAACCACAGTGAGATATCACCACACACCTGTAAGAATGGCTAAAATCAACAACATGAGAAACAACAAGTGTTGGCAAGAATGTGGAGAAAAAGGAACCTTCGTGCACTGTTGATGGGAAGGCAAACTGGTATAACCACTGTGGAAAACAGTATGGACGTCCCTCAAAATATTAAAAATAGAATTACCATATGATCCGGTAATTCCACTGGTAGGTGTATACCCAAAGAAAATAAAAATACTAATTCAAAAAGATACATGCACCTCAGGAGAAACCAAACCTTGTTGCCACCTTGACCTTGGACTTCCAGCCTCTAGAACTGTGAAGGCTGTTCAAACCACTCAGTATATGGCATTAGTTATGACAGCCTAAGCAAAGAGGTGATCATATCTCAGGCATCCTAACTCACTGAGACCTTGAACTTATTTGCTCACCTGTAGGTTCTTAATATGACAAGTATCCTTCACTGAATTTTATGGGTGAAGTTACACGATATGTTCTAATTGCATTTGCATATTTGGTATATTCAAAGATCTTAAGACATTTCCCTCCTACACATTAAGAGTTGAATTGTTGAATATACTCCCATAGTGCTTTTAACTTATCTTTCCTCTGTTCTCTTTAGTCTTCTTTAAAACACTATCCATTCCGTTTCTATTCTTGGGATCTGGAGTTTTCAAATAGATGCATATTTCCTGGGTTTACAGTTGCTGCTCATTACAGGTAGGAAGTCAGAGTATATTGGGCCATGGAATCAAAGAATTTACTAGCTATTGTAGATAAGGTTGCTATAAACATAAGGGTGCATGTATCCCTTGGAATTAGTGTTTTTGTATTTTGGGGTAAATACCCAGTCGTGCGACTGCTGGCTCATAGCGTAGTTCTATTGTTAACTTTTTAATGAAACTCCACACTGTTTTTCCAGAATGGCAACACCAGTTTGCATTCCAAGTGTCCATCAATAGATGAATGGATAAAGACATGGTGTGTGTGTGTGTGTGTGTGTGTGTGTGTGTATAAAATGGAATACTATCCAGTTATAAAAAGGAATGAAATATTGCCATTTGCAGCGACATGGATGGAGCTAGAAATTACAATGCTAAGTGAAATAAGTCATTCACTTTCGAATGTCCCCTCTCTGTAAAGAGAGATTTCCTGTTATTCTTCCTTTCTAATCTTACTCTAATAAACTTTTACCTGCTGCTTAAAAAGAAAGAAAGAAAGAAAGAAAGAAAGAAAGAAAGAAACCAGTCAGAGAAAGACAAATACCATAGGATTTCACTCATGTGGAATTTAAGAAGCAAAACAAATAAGCAAAGGAAAAAAGAGAGACAAATTAAGAAGCAGGCTCTTTTTTTTTATTAGTTTTCTTTATTTTTTGAGAGGCAGAGAGAGACAGTGTGAGCAGGGAAGGGGCAGAGAGAGACGGAGACACATAATCGGAAGCAGGCTCCAGGTTCTAAGCTGTCAGCACAGAGCCCGATGTGGGGCCGAACTCACGAACCGTAAGAGCATGACCTGAGCTGAAGCCGGATGCTCAACTGACTGAGCCACCCAGGCACCGGAAGCACACTCTTAATAAAAGAGAACAAACCGATGGTTACCAGAAGGGAGGTAGGTGGGGGGATGGGTGAAATAGGTGATGGGGGTTAAGGAGTCCACTTGTGATGAGCACCAGGTGATGTATAGAAGTGTTGAATCACTATATCATACACCTGAAACTATTACAACACTGTATATTAACTGTACGGGAATTAAAATAAAAAAAGAAAAACAAAAACAACAAAGAACTTACTAGCTGTGTGTCACCTCAAACAAAGTATCCTCTTGCCCTGACTCAGTTTCCTCATCTTCATAAGATAATGATTCCTATATGATTTTCACAGTTCTCGGAAGCATTAGCTGCAATGTAAGTGCTATGCCCTGTGCACTAAATGGCTTATGGTGGGCACTCAATAAATGATTGCCTTTCTGTCTCTTCTGCCCTGTTATCCAGGCTGCTTGTTATATCACTATTTACAAGGTCTAACCCCCAGTCTAAGAACTTATGTAACCTGGTGGACACATGGAAGTTGTAGAGAGATGTTTTGATAAAGCAGAAAATGTACGGAGTCACGATGGTGCCAGTTCTCCATGTGGTTCTCCTGCAGGTCCCCTTCCCTCTCTCGAAGCCTCAGTTATCTTACCGTAAAGTGGGGCTGGGACTACACTATCTCTCTCGTATATTCTATACCCAGTATTTTCCCTGGAAGCCACGGGGTCTAAGGAGATGGCTGGATGTGAGAGGTCTTCATTCTGATTTCATCCTACCCAAACCATTACTGCAGTCCCATGGCTACACTCTATCAACATTAGATCCCACTATTTAAATTTAATTTTTTGTTAGCATTTTAATATTGAATTTAACACACCTCACATAAAATTAGGGTCTTACTGGCTTTAAGATTCAAAGGTAAGTGAATTAGTTTGTCTCCTAAAATCTATTTTTGTCCTAAAAGGATACTGCAAATATTGCCCACAAGAAACTCCCAGCTGGGGTACCTGGGTGGCTCAGTCCATTAAGCATCCAACGCTTGGTTCTGGCTCAGGTCATGAGCTCATGGTTTGTGAATTCGAGCCCTGCATCAGGCTCTCTGCTGACAGCGCAGAGATTCTCTGTCTCCCTCTCTCCGCTCCTTCCCCACTCATGCTCTTTCTTTCAATATAATAAATAAACATTAAAAAAAAAAAGAAAAGAAACTCTCAGCTCTCATTGTGGTGGAGCCCCTGGAATATCTCGCTCCTGTTAGAAAAGATGGGTGTATCATATGGCATCAGTAAGGAGACAGGAGCAAAGGTGCTGATGAACAAATTGTCCTGAATTCTTTCTGCTTCCGGCTGCCATCTTCCACTTCACGCCTGTGTCCATGTCCAGGGAGAGCTGAGGCTCAGGTGGAATGGGGAGGTGCAGTGTGGGATGGTTGGACAAGTCGAGTTTTATTCACCCACACGGCAAAACAGTGAATGCCACACCTGCTGCTTCCGCCTTCTTGTCCACTTTTTACACACTCCTGGGTGTGAAACAGTTGGGCCCACAGCTGACAAGAAGCACACTTCCTGACTTAAGGAGAGCTTCCGAGGGATAGCTGTTTCCTTTTCTTTTATAGAGAAAATGACAAATACATATAAATGAGCATCTTAGGGCGAAAGACACACACTAAATTTCATCAGTATTCATGACATGTGCTTCATTCTCTCCACAACTGACATCTGTTAAAAATGAGATTTGGGAGTGCTATCCTGGTTCCAGTAATTCTGTAACATGGATTCTGCGGTGATGCTTTATTGATTTCTCCCACTTTTGTCACCCTGAATTTACAACTACTGTAGATAACTTTCAGGCCTGCGGAATCTCCTTCTACAGAGCCGGTAACACTGTCTATTCAATGAAATGCATTATGTAAGAGGCCAAATCATTTAGTTGTTGAGAACAGCCTCAATTTCATTTGTATGTCGAGATAGCTCTATTTTAAATCTCGTTAGGTAAATTTCTAAAACAGTGATTAAACTGTAGCCAGCCAAGGGAAAACTAGAAATAAATTAGAAGTGTCACTGATTTGAGAACTCTAGTTCTTTCCTGTGTGCCTACAGAAATTAAGGAGCGTCTCTTTTCTGGGTTACAGGCTTTGGTGAGAAATCCTGAAGAAAGAATGTGTGAAAGAAAAAGATGACAACTATGCATGGCAAACAAAATCCGAAGATTATTACAGTGAAAGCAAGAGGAAGTCAGAAGAATACCTACTAGTAAAGGTAAGTGGACACCTGTAAATGCTGAACTCTGATGCTGAACAGGAAAGTGGGTTTCTACATGTATGTGTGTGAGTGTATATAGACTTACCAAGTGGGGATAGGATCGGATAGGATAGGATAGGATACATAATATGATCTACCATCAAAATATCTGTGTTCTAGAAATGAGGAAGAAAATTAGTAAATACAGTTAATTCCTTACTCTCAAATAAAAGCTAGCTGCCCAAAAGTTGAAAAATAGACTTACCTTTTACAAAGGGGTTCTCTTTTCAGAAAGCAAAAGAAACAAAAGCCAAAATAACCAATGTACTAACTAACTGTGCTGTGCCATTGACACATTTCCTACAATATATTTCCAATATTTTATACCCACAGTTGTAAAGTTATTATCTTTTTGTTCTCAGTTGAACACTGACTGGCTTAAGTCCAGAGGACAATTGAGCAAGCTAATAGTTGATTATTTTTATACATGCAGTGATTTTCATCCTTAGCTTTCTTGTAGTACAGGTGTGCTCTGTACCTTTAGTGTTAGTCCTTTGGGTCTTTCCCCTATTTTCCATGGCTTTTTACAATAAAATAAGAGGGAAATTGAAATATTTCAGTGGCAGCCCAAACTGGAAACCAAACTGCCAGGCTCGTGGCCAGTGCTAGCCTATGATGTCTCAGGATGTTTCTACATTAGGTGATCTCAGAAATCCATATTTGACACTGTCCATATTTGATTTGAGGGAGATTGATGTATAATGTGAAAAGTATGAGTTGTATCCAAGCAGAATGTACAACAGTTAAGGACAGCATTTACACAGTCTCTCAAAATGCTTCCCTGAGTGAAATAAACAGGTGGATTGCAATTTCCACGCACCAGCCCGGCTGGAGAGGACTATCCTTGAGCAGTCAAAGACATGGACTCAAGATTCTTGGTCTTCCACTGACCACTTCTATGACTGTGGTCAAAATGGCTCATCTTCCTTCGCCTCCGTTTTCTTGGGTAGATGAGGATACGTGGACGAAATGAGTTAATATTATACAAAGCACTTGGGAGAATGGTGAGCACATAGAAAGTGCTCAGTAATTAGTGGCTGATTTTATCCTTGAGTAAAGTGTCCTTCAGAGATGGAAATCTCTGTTGTTTTCTGTGGAGCAGAGAGGTGGAGGAGCCGAAAGGGTGCAGAGGAAGTGAAGGCGAATATGTCTCACCCTGGGCGCGTATGCACCGTCCACGCTGCTATCTTGGGAACCCACGAGCACTAAGAAGGATAAAAGAAAGCTGCAGGGTGCTCAATGTGTCTCTCAAACTCATAGTCACTTAGGTGCTTCGGGAACAATTGGAGAATATAAACTTAAGTGGTGTAGGATCTTAAATTACAAAACAGGTCATCTCAGACTCTTGGCTGCAATCTGTAAGGCACGGTGTGATCCGGCCCTAGCCGGATTTATCTCCAACCTCTCCCACTTGCATTCTGGGCTCACTCATACCTTGTTCCTGACCCTTTCAATCACAACAGATCCTTTGCACACACTACCCGTGAGCCTTTGCACACACTACCCAGTGCAGCCTGTGTACTCTCTCTCCCTGCACCTGACTCCTTTGCACTTTCCTTTCTGTCTCAGACCTGTCTACTAAGAAGAACCACCGCCCCCCCCCACCCATGACACTGTCTTCCAAAAATATCACTGTTACATTTGTTGTCATTCTCATCAACACTAACTTTGAGGGTCTTTTTGTCCATATCCTTGCAACAAGGGGCATTCAAAAATTTTCTCATCCTTGCCAGTCTGACAGGCGATGAGCTTGGCTATTTAAAGTAGGTATAAGTGGGGTGCCTGGGTGGCTCAGTGGGTTAAGCGTCTGACTTCGGCTCAGGTCACGATCTCACAGTCTGTGAGTTCGAGCCCTGCATCGGGCTCTGTGCTGACAGCTCAGAGCCTGGAACCTGCTTTGGATTCTGTGTAACCCCCTCTCTCTGCCCCTCCACCACTCGTGCTCTGTCTCACTCTGTCTCTCAAAAATAAATAAATGTTAAAAAAATTTTTTTTTAATTTTTTAAAAAAAAATTTTTTTTAACGTTTATTTATTTTTGAGACAGAGAGAGACAGAGCATGAACGGGGGAGGGGCAGAGAGAGAGGGAGACACAGAATCGGAAGCAGGCTCCAGGCTCTGAGCCATCAGCCCAGAGCCTGATGCGGGGCTCGAACTCACAGACTGTGAGATCGTGACCTGAGCTGAAGTCGGAGGCTTAACCAACTGAGCCACCCAGGCGCCCCTAATTTTTAAAAGAAAATAAAGTAGGTATAAGAAAGGACATACAGATAGGCAATGAGGGCAGAAGTTAATCATTCATTAACTTGTCATCAGAGCCTGTTTCCTTTAGGACACTCATTCTTAGTGGGGATTATTTTATTTGCGTACTCAGTTATTTTTCCTACCTTTCTTACTGGTCTGTACGTCCTATGAGGCTGGGATGGTGTTTTCACAATAAGGTTCTGGGATCCTGGTCCAGCAACAACTGCTGTATCTGATGTACTTGAAAAACATTCTGGGAGTGAAAAAATGAATGAGAAGGACAGGGTCCCTGATCTCAGGAGCACAGGTGTTGTAATTGAGACAGATGATCGCTTTACAGGACTAGAGATTCAGAATTAGAGCAAGGAGATAATCAATGGGTCTCACAAAAAAATTTGACTCATGGAAGCAGGAGAAAGATTCTTAACATTAACTGCACAGCACAAATAAGGACCAACTTAAATGGGTATAGGCCGTAGTGCCGGGCAGGGTGTTTCCCTTCAGTTGCTGGATTGTGTGGAGATGGGCGGGGTTCGAGGGTAGGGCTCAGGGCAGTGATCGGTTGCCCAACACTACGGAGAAAATTTTGTATTTTAATATTAAGTGCAGCTGCATGTATGCATTGCTATTGAATATCAGCCCTGATTATAGTATACTTTATTTAAATAACCAAGTGCAGGGGCGCCTGGGTGGCTCAGCCGGTTAAGCGGCCGACTTCGGCTCAGGTCACGATCTCACGATCCGTGAGTTCGAGCCCCGCGTCGGGCTCTGTGCTGACAGCCCAGAGCCTGGAGCCCATTTCAGATTCTATGTCTCCCTCTCTCTCTGCCCCTCCCCTGTTCATGCTCTGTCTCTCTCTGTCTCAAAAATAAATAAGTGTTAAAAAAAAAAAATTAAAAATAAATAAATAAATAAATAACCAAGTGCACCTGTCAAACTGGCAAGAATGAAAGAAGTTCTAAATACCCCTTGTGGGAAAGACATGGACAAAAAGGCTCTCATGATCACTGGCGATGAGACTGTCAACAGTGCCCATATTTTTGGAAGCTAACTTGGCAGTATTTGTCAAAATGTTAAATGCACATTCGCATTGACCAGATAATAGAACTTTTAAGAGTTTGTCTTCCAGACAAACTGGTCTGAATACAAAACACTGTATGCACAAGTACATTCGCTCTAGTGCTGTTTTAATAGCAAAAATATGGCAGCAGTTTATGTGTCTACTAATAGAAGAGTAGTAAATAAGTGGTGGTATTTCCATCCAATAGGACAAGGTAGCCCCTGAAATGTATTAACTGAAAGGGGAAAAGCTCCTGAAATTGTGTATATTATGATCATGTCTGTCAAAAGCGAATGAACACAACTTAAGTGTCCATCAGCAGATGAATGGATAAACAAAATTTGGTCTTCGATGGAATATTCTTCCGCCATAAAAAGGAATGAAGTTCTGATACATGCTACAATATGCATAAATCTTGAAAACAGGGGTGCCTGAGTGGCTCAGTTGGTTAAGTGTCCAACTCTTGATTTCGGTTCAGGTCATGATCTCACGGTTCATGAGTTCGAGCCCCATGTTGGGCTCTGTGCTGATAGCACAGAGCCTGCTTGGGATTCTCTCCCTCTCCCTCTCTCCGCCCCTCCCCCACTCACATTCTATCTTTCTCTCAAACGAAATAAACATTAAAAAAGGGGAAAACAAAAAACGTGAAAACATTACAGTAAGTGACACAAAAGGACAAACACTGTATGATTCAACTTATATGAATTATCTGGACTAGGCAAATTCATAGAGCAAGTAGAGATTACCAGGAGTTGGGACAAGGGAGGAATGGGGCATTAATGATTAATGGGCTTAATGGGATTACTGTTTGGGGTGATGAAAAAGTCTTGGAAGTAAATAGTGGTGATGGTTGCACAACATTGTGAATGAAATTAACGGCAACAAATTGTACATTTAAAAATGATGAAAATGGCAGATTTATGTCATATCTATTTTATCAGAATTTTTTAAAACTTGAGAGAAAAAGTAAATGAGCAGACAAAAAATAAAAGCAGGCCCACACACACGTGTGCCCACAGGCACCATATAGTCTGGAAAGTTACCTTCAGATTGTTGACAGTGATTGTCTAACAGATGGAATTAGGGGCAGAGCAGAAGAGAAGAAAATTTTATCCCCTATCCTTGTATATTTTTTGCATTTTTCACAGTAAGCATAATTTTAACATTTTTTCAATTGAAGGGTTTTTTTTTAAAAAGTCATCCTGACCTGTGGTAAAACCCTAGAGTTGGTACCATTTTCCAGTTTATAACCAAAAACAATCCTGAAAGGTCTGTTTCCAATTGAATGTGCTCACATATAACATCCCTGTGTGTGCAATGTTTAACCTGGAGTGAGAATTTAATTACAGTTTAAAACAAGAAATAGTTTTCCTTTTCTAAATTAAACTACATCTTGTGGAAAACAGGCTCTCGATATAGAAAGAACTTGATCTTATCCCTCCCTCAAAGAAGACCAACTCCTCTATCTAGTAATTTCCTGCAAAGGAAACTGCTTCTATTTGTAGTTTTACATCCCCTTTGTTGGTAAAGCATCTAAGGCATGTTGGCTATAAAGTAATGAGACTTAATATCAGAACACCCAGAAGTTTTCATGCATAATAAGAGATTTTTTTAACCATGATAAAATTCCGTGAAAATAGCATTTGAATGGGTCATCCATTTTGCAAAATGTGTAAACCCTATAACGTAGTCACAGGTTCATATAAGTAAAGAGAATATATGGAAGGGCATGCACTTCATGTTGGAAACCTCAAGGAGATGATCTCATGAATGGTGTCAGATGAGTGGAGATTACTTACTTCTTTATATGCCTGTGCCATGTTTAATTGTTACAATTAAGGGCTTTCTAATAGCTTTATTAAGGCAGAACTGACCAGCAATCAAACTGCACATATTTAAAGGGTAAAATTTGAGGCGTGCCTGATGGCTCAGTCAGTAGAGCATGGGGGTCATGAGTTCGAGCTCCAGGTTGAGTGCAGAGTTTACTTTAGAAAAAAATAAAACAAAGTGTCAAATTTGAGGAAAACATGTTGTAACTCTATGAGGAGGGAGATGCTAACTAAACTTACCCTGGTAATAATTTCACAACGTGTGTATGTCCAGTCATTATGCTGTCCACCTTAAATTTACACAGAGCTGTATGTCAGTTATGCCTCAAGGAAACAAAAAAAGGCAAAGAGAAGGATGAGGGGGAAGATGAAACTGGCAAAATATTTTCAAATATAATTAAGAAAGAGGATCCTCTGAGAATTCTTAAGTGTCTTGCTTTTTGTTGCATGTTTGGCACTGCTTAGGCAATAAAATAAAGCAGCAGCTCAGAGCTGAGAAGCCAAAAAATAAAAAATAAAAAAATAAAGTGGGCAGCCTGATAAGTTTTGGCATATGTTTATACTCATGAAGCCATCACCATAATCAAGTTAATGAAAACATCCATCATTCTTCAGTCTCCTCATGCGCCTTTGTAATCTGTCCTTCCTGCCCTATCCCACTCCTCTCTTACCCCAGGCAACCACTGATCTTGTTTCTATCACTGTGTATTAGTTTGCGTTTCCTACAATTTTATATGAATGAAATCCTACACTACAAATTGTTTTGTCTGGCATCTTTCACTCAGCATAATTATTTTGAGATTCATCCATGCTGTACTGTGTATGATGTTCCATTCCTTTATATTGTTGAGTTGGATTCCATTACCTGAATAACCTCCATTTGTTGAGTTATTCACCACTGATGGGCGTTTGAGTTATTTCCAGTTTTTCACTATTACAAATAATGCTACCACGCATATTCATGTATAAGTCTTTATGTGAATATAGGCTTTCAGCTCTCTTGGGTAAATATCTAGGAGTAGAATGGCTGGATCCTATGGTAGGTATATGTCAGCTTTTTGAGAAATTGTCACACTGTTTTCTTAAGTGGTTGTACCAGTTTACATTCCCACCTGCCCTGAAAGAGAGTTCCAGTTCCTTCACCTTCTTATCAGTAGATGGTATGACCAGTCTTTTTCCATTTCATCCATTCTGATAGGTATGTAGTAATAACTCGTTGTGGTTTTAACTTGCTTTTCCCTAAAGACGACTGATGCTGAATATCTTTTCACATTCTAACTGGCCATCTGTATATTTTCTCAGTGAACTGATTCAATCTTTTGTGCATTTTTAAAAAGTCGGTGTTTTGTTTTGTTTTTTAAGTTTTATTTATTTAAGTGATCTCTACACTCAACATGGGGCTTGAACTCACAATCCCAAGATCAAGAGTCAGATGCTCTACTGACTGAGCCAGCCAGGCACCCCAGGTGTTTTGTTTTCTTATTGAATTTGAGAGTTCTTTATATATTCTGGATGCAAGTCCTTTCTCAGATGTCTGCTTTGCAAATATTTTCTCCCAGTATCTACCTTGTTTTCTCTTTTTCTGAATGGTGTCTTTTGAAGAGGAGAGGTTTTTTTGATGTGTTTACTTTGGGGGTTTTTTTGTTTGTTTAAAAAAATTTTTTTTTAACGTTTATTTCTTTTTCAGAGAGAGAGAGACAGAGTGTGAGTAAGGGAGGGGCAGGGAGAGAGGGAGACAGAATCTGAGCAGGCTCTAGGCTCTGCGCTGTCAGCACAGAGCCCAATGCGGGGCTCGAACTGACAGACTGTGAGATCGGGACCTGAGCCAAAGTTGGACAGTCAACCGACTGTGCCACCCAGGTGCCCCTTGATGTGTTTAATTTGTTTTAATTTGAATTATTACGGTGAGGGACATCTAAGGATATTTGTCAGCCCTCACAATTTTTACATTTAGATACCCTACACGATATCAAGCATATTAAAACTCACATGTATCCCACATTAAAGATAATCTTTTACTCTCTTCCCTTTTTAAGGACTTTTTTAATTCATTTTGAAATTATTTATTATAAGAAACTCATTTAGTTTATTATTGGCTATAGTTCTTCAGGATTCATCATGTATCCTTGATGATTCATACCAAGTAAAAAATGTAACTTGAAATTACTTTAAAACATAATGTAATTTAATATAAGCTACACTTTATCAACTAACAAAGTTTGACAATACATTAATTTTTGTAGATATTAATTTAAGTATTTATTACTTTAATTTGGATAGTTTTCTTTTCCATAGTTAGAAGCCAGTAAGTTTGTTTGCTTATTTTTTAGCTCTGGAATATATGTAGCTTCTACAATTTGAAAAAAAACAGCCTGGTTAAAGTATGTTTAAGGAAAAATATAATAATTAATAAATTCAAAAGCAAACAAATAACTTAAGCATGTTCTCAAGCATGTAATAGGCAATCATTAGGTGTGAGTAACCGGGTTTGAAAGAGATACCTGGAGACTGACTGGCATGCAGAACACTAAATGTTAAGGGGCTCCTGGGTGGCTCAGCCGGCTAAAAGCCTCGACTTCGGCTCAGGTCATGATCTCGTGGTCCGGGAGTTCGAGCCCCACGTCGGGCTCCATGCTGACAGCTCAGAGCCTGGAGCCTGTTTAATATTCTGTGTCTCCCTCTCTCTCTGACCCTCCCCCATTCATGCTCTGTCTCTCTCTGTCTCAAAAATAAATAAATCTTAAAAAAGAAATTTAGAACACTAAATGTTGAGGAATTTGATGTGTTTCTGCTGGTACTCAAATTTCCTGCTGAAGTTTGGTTAAAACAAAGAAACAAACAGACTCTCTTTTGGCTCCGAAGTCTCACAAAATGATGGTTCTTATTTTTTAAATTTTCTTATTTTTAAAAATGTTTTTATTTCAAAATTATTGCATGATTTATGTAAAGATAGTCAAACAGGAAATGTATTTTATGATGTTGAATATTAAAGGCTCTCACTTCCATTCTTCAAAGTTAACTGTTAAACATTTTCTTTAATTAAAATAAATAGAAAACAGATGCAAGTTCTTTTATTCCCTTCAAAGCAAGAAATAACTTTAAAATCATCAAAGATATATACAAATATAGGAATATCTAAATGTCAAATGAATGATAGAGATTAAAATATGTGTCCTTCGTATGGAAGTCTGCTTGAAAACCATTTAAAAATGTTAAACGATCATTAGGAAAATGCAAATCAAATCCCATAATAAGATACCACTTCATCCATTAGAATGGCTATTATATATGTATTTTTAAAAAGTGCTGGTAAGGCTGTGGATAAATTGGAATCCTGTGCATTGGTGGGAATGTGAAATGGTGCAGTCACTGTGGGAAACAGTATGGCCATTCTTCAAAAAAAATTGAACTAGAATTAGAGTGCCTGGGTAGCTCAGTTGGTTAAGCGTCCGACTTTTGATTTGGGCTCAGGTCGTGATCTCATGGTTTGTGAATTCGAGCCCTGCCCTTGACATGCTCTCACTCCTCCTCTCTCTGCCCCTCCCCTGCTCACGCTTCCCCTCGCTCTTTCTCTCTCTCAAAATAAATAAACATTAAAGAAATTTTTTGAAATAAAAAATGTTAAGCTAGAATTACCATATGATCCAGCAGTCCACCACTGAGTGTATACCTAAAAGCATTGTAAGCGGAGACTTCTTGAACAGATACTTGTACACCATATTCATAGCATTACTCACAACCACCAATGGTAGAAACAAGCCAAGCATCCATTGACAGGTGAATTGATAAACAGAATGTGGTCTATACATACAATGGAATACTATTCAGCCTTAAAAAGGAAGAAAATTCTGGCACATGGTACAATATGGAAGAACCTTGAGGACTTTATGCCAAGTGAAACAAGCCAGACACAGTAGGACAAATATTGTATGATTCCGTTTATATGAGGTTCCCAGACTAGTCAAATTCATAGAGACAGAGGTGGAATAGTGGTTGCCACAGGCTGGGGGTAAGGGGAAAATGAGGAGTCACTGCTTCATGGCTACAGAGTGGCATTTGGGGATGACAAAAATGTTCTGGAGAAGGATGGTGATGATGATTGTCCAACAATATAAATGTACTTACTGCCACAAAACCCTACACTTAAAAATGGCTAGAATGGTAACTTTCATCTCACATGTGTTTTACCACAACTTCGAAATAACATTAAGAGGAAAAATTTCCGAATGTTTCCAAATAAAAAAAAAAATAGCTAAATTACCACCCTAATGCACTTTAGTGATAGCCAAAATTTCCTAATGGTCTCATGGCCCAAAATGAAAGAGCAATATTTTCAAAGGGAAAAAAATTATTTTCCTTTTAAGTGATCCTTTAAATGATACTTCTGACTTTAGTAGTGCCGCTTCAGAAAGAAATTACCAGCCACCTCACAGGCATTCTTTAAAGACTTTACACATATTAACTCATTTAATCTTCAACAGAGCTAGGAAAGGCCATTATTTCCATTTCAGAGATGAGAAAGGACGTGGAGAACAGAGAAGTTATGTAACATGCCCAAGGTTACACAGTTGGTGAGAGGTAAAGCTGGCTGTCAAACCCTGGAAAGATGGTTCTAGAGCCCACAGTGCTCTGAGCCACTACGTTTTCCCATCTAGTAGTATAGGGGAGCTGTCTATATACTGGGGGAGCATGCCTAGAATTTCTACCGGGTGGTTATACCTGGAAAGCTTAAGAGTATTGATACTCTTTTAGCTTTTCTTCAGTAAAAGCTTGTGCCTTGAAATATGTAAATAATTTATCTCCAGCTGGAAATTATTCTTCAACATTTACCTGGCTTTTTAGTAATGCCAATCTTGAAGGAGGTGCAAGAAAATGCTATACACAAAAATGTAAGTTTTCTAAGCTTTATCAGGGAAAAAGCTCTGGAAAGAATATCTCCATATTGAAAGAAGATTCTTATATTCTTTCTTTCATCCTAAGATTCATGCTTCCCACAACCTTACATTAATTTAAAAAATAATCATGTTTATGTTCAAACAAATTTAGGATATGGTGAATTACAAAGAGTTAGAATTTCTTTACTGTGGGACTTCTTTAGGGATTAACATACTAATAAACATTGTGTTGGGACTCCTGGATGGCTCAGTGGGTTAAGCATCTGACTCAGCTCAGGTCATAATCTCACGGTTCATGAGTTCGAGCCCCGCATCGGGCTGTTTGCTTACAGCTCAGAGACTGGAGTCTGCTCCGGATTCTGTCTCTCTCTCCCTCTGCCCCTCCCCCACTCACCCTCTTGTCTTTCTTTCTCAAAAATAAATAAACATTAACAATTTTTTTTAATATTGTGAATTTCCAAGAAAGGGAAATCATATGTATTATGTTAAATAATATATTAGTATATATTATATAATATACAGTTGTTTCCCAGGGTTCTTTTACCACTAGTGCTCCCATGGAAGAGCATGAGCAGTTGAGTGCTTCCTGGAACACTTTTGGGAATCTGGGACATAACTAGGGATTTTCCAAATCTACCACCAGGGGGCACTCCCCTCCCATTTATATTCTGACAAACATTGGCCAAAACTTTATTTTCCCTCAGCACCCATGAGACAGGCAGACATTTTGAAGCAGACTTTGCTAAAACCTTTCAAATGATGAAGAAAAGAAATAAGAAAAATGAGAAGTTCTATAGTCACACTTCCCAAATCCATGAGGCTGAGCTGAAGAAATAGCAAGTCTGCTAAACTCTCCTGGGCCAGTATGGAATACAAGTTGTCAGCCATATTGCTTGCCTTTTTCCACTCCTGTTTCTTAGCCAAGTGACCTGTCTGTCATCTTGACCCCCAAGAGCATCTATGGGCTTACCTTCTCACATCTGAGGATAAATCCCATAGACCTTAATGTTTTCACAGGTTAAATTATTCTCTAATTTAAATTTCCCAGGTCTGCACTGTGATCTTTCCTCTCAGTCCTGGCTGGCAGTTCTGAGGTACCTCTGTGGTGGTGAACCAATATGGCAGTTCCATGAATATTCTAGTCATGATTAAATGTGCAGTAAATGTGTCACCCTCATGTCGCTTGCCAGGGCACACTTTATTAATCAGCAAAGCATGCTTTCTTTGTAAAACTCAGAACCAGTCCCACAGTCCTTCCTGACACTGGGCCCCAGGCAGGCATTACCAATGGGTTGCTGTTAATGAGAATGGAAAAATCCTTTCATCCAAGCTTAGGATATAAATTCCACCTACCTCTGGAACCTTCTGTGTTGACTCTCTCAGATGAATGTAATCTCTGGTAGCCTCTACTGAAAACACAAACACAGACACACACACACGTTTTAAAAAGCCTATTTTGGGGGCACCTGGGTGGCTCAGTCAGTTGAGCGTCCGACTCTTGGTTTTGGCTCAGGTCATGATCTTACAGTTCGTGGGTTCAAGCCCTGCATTGGGCTCTGTGCTGACAGTATGGAGCCTGCTTAAGATTCTCTCTCTGCCCCACCCCCACTTGTGCACATGCTCTCTCAAAATAAATAAACTTGAAAAAAAAATTTTTAAGTCTACTTTAGCTCCACAATAATGAAAGTCTCCATTATAAGCCCATCTGAGCCTTATCCATACCTTATCCATAGAGCACTGGAAAGATACTGTACCTTATTGGAACAGGAGGCTTGTTACATCCCAGCACGTGCCAGAGGATTAAATTTGGCCCATTCTGTTGTTTAACTTCTGACTGATATGGATATCATGTGCTTATGCCTCATTTTGATTAGCATGTCCTTGGAGTTGACTTTGTACAAGCTGCTCAGGAAATAGCCTCTGCTCTCTGTCGAACTTTAGCAAGTATCAGGCATTAAAAGGCCTAACCTGTTATGGTAGGCTTTGAAATGAATTGTCATCTTTCAGGTGTTTTTTGGTTTTGTTTTTTTTTTCTTTTAGCATTCACGAATAAGAAGGGCAATACTTTGTAGTCACTAAGCTTGAACTCTGGAATTAGATGGGGTTCCACTCTTTGCTGCCTACTTAATTATTTTAGAGCCTTTGGCGAATTTCTCCTTCACCGCTCCAAACGGTGAAAAATAGAGGCAATAATAATACCTCTCGTGTTGTGGTTCATTTATAAAATTAACGTTATTGTGTATCTATTTTGTACCATGATTGGGTGGATTTAATGGAATGGGACATGTAACTAATTCACTTATTAAATGATACTATTGTTATTATTCCTCTTCTAAAGCACTGGTGTTTCAGCCGAAGCCCTCATGAAAGGTGGGGGCAAAAGATGGCCCTGGTTCTTGAATTCCAAGTTGATTAGAGATGAAATGTAGGTGGTAGACCAGCAGTCAATATTTAATTTTAAAATTGTGCACGGGAGGTGAACTTTCCGCAGTGGCCAGCGGGGTGCGCTGTGTGAACAGAGTACGCGACTGCCACAGCCGGGACAAGGTCGCGCTTGCCCTCAGGGGAATGGGGCTCAAAATGGTGAGCAAGTTCAACTGAACCGCCAATTCTCTAGCTTCTGTTTCCTGCTGAATTGAACTCCGTCCACATTCTAATGGCAGCAGAATTGATTCACGTGTACTCGATGTCCTCTCTGACCAATACTGCTTTTGCAAAGAAAGCGATGTGCTTGGGGAAGCGTGAGGAGAAAGTGACACTGATACATTGGCTAATTGTTAAGAAAGCATTATGGAAATACTGTAAATGAAAAATTGACTACTGAGGAGAGATGATAACACTGTGGAAAATAATAAGACAAGGAAATCTTGGAAAGCACTAGTTCATCAGCCACTTTCCTACTGTTCAAAGTCACAGTCTGGCCACAGTGGCCAAGTTCTAAGGACCAAAAGGTGAAGTTTTTATTGACAGCCTCTATGATTTCTTATATTGTTTTTATTTGATTTGTGATTTAGAATCTCACATTCTTTTAGTCTTGCCTCTTGAAATCAGCTTCAGAAAGCAACCCAGTCACCTGAGCAAATTTCAAATTTATCTTTTTTTTTCCAAAAGAGCTGTTTTTATTCCAAATATGAATTTCCACATTGGGACTTACGGTATTCAGCATATGTCTTACATCAATTACATTGTATTATAAAAATAATTCAGCTTCTGACATTTGGATAAAAGAAATATTGTATCTTGTTATATAATATTTATTCTTGATTATCAGTGAAATCAAGGTTTTTTTTCTTGTATTTACTGGCCATTTGTATCCCTTAGGAAGTTGCATATTCCCATCCTTCTTTTTCCATTGATTTGTTTTTTACATTAATAGATTAATGGGGCACCTGGGTGGCTCAGTTGGTTAAGCATCCAACTCTTGATTTCAGCTCAGGTCATGATCTCACAGTTTGTGGGACCAAGCCCTGCATCAGGCTCTGTGCTGACAATACGGAGCCTGCTTGGGATTCTCTCTTTCCCCCTCTCTCTCTGCCCCTCTTGTTTGTGCTCTCTTGCTCTTACTCTCAAAATAAATAAATAAAGTGAAAAAAAATTGATCAAGAAGGAAATCATTGATTTGGGGGTGACGGACCATAGTACAAACAGTGGGTCTTAATAATACAGTCCTGATCACAAAACAATTCCACAATATTGGAGAAGGTGAATTCTCAGCTTCTGCCTAAATTTTAGAGTTAAGTGTTGTGTCTTGACTTCTCTCTCCCACTTGGTGTCAGTCTGGAGCTCACAGATGGCTGTTTCCTCTTCTTCAGAAGAAGGTGTGTGCAGTCTTGGTGAGCCCTGTGGCAGGTGCAAAGTGCTTGGAGAGAGGGAGTCTTCCACATTCCATGCAGAGCCCCATAGAAGAGGTGGGTCGTGCTGCTTGGCCATCCTCCTTGAGAGAAGGCACAGGGGCATTTGTCTGTGAAGGAGCACAGCTCAGCCTACGAAAGGGAGGTGCATAATTCCTTCATCAGCCTGGGCAGTGATTGGATTATAATCATTTCTGTATCTTGCACTTGGGGCAAGTGTTGGTTGGGATGATGGTAGAATAAATTACCAGGGACTCCATCTGCCGAAATATCATTCAGGTAGTTGAGTGCTTTCACAGACAACAGTTTTGAGATTAAATTTAATGATATTTAGTTATGAAAACATTTGCGATATTCAAATTTGTGATATAATAACAAAGTGCTTATTAATGCGTTCAAAAGCAAGATCTGATGTACCATAATTTCAAACTAGTCAGGAGTGTATACAATATTTTGGGATGTAAGTAACCACATAATGCTATCGAAGACTTTCTCTGATTTCTACTGAGGCTGAGTGACGGGTTCTGCTAATATTTACGTAGTTTGTTACTCATATTCATAACTGAAGAAATGCTCCTTTTTAAGTAGACGTTAGTGAAAAAAAAATTATAGATGTAATTTTTACACTTATCCAAGTTCCATTCTTGAATCCTGTAGAAGGATGCCCTGGGGATCAAGGACCCCTGACTGAAATCCCTTGGTCTCCAGGCCGGTGGGGGTTGGTGCTGGTCGGGACTGGTGCTGACTACACAGGGGTATGGAGGATGATAGAACTGTTCAGTCTTGGATATGATGGTAGTTAAAGTACTATTTATTTTTATCAAAAACGAGGAATGCCGCATATGAAAGTTAGAACTCAAAGAGAGAGAGAGAGGGAGGGAGAAAAGAAAGGAGGGAGGAAGATGGAGAAATGGAAAAGGAGAAAGAGTGGTTATGACTTGAATATTGCTGCTAATAGAAGCAGCCATTGTAAACTGTCCACAATTATCCAGTGCTTTCTTAAGAGGCAGTGTGGTGATAACGGTCAAGGAAAAGGACTCTGGAACGAACCTCCCCGAGTTTAAATCCTGGCTCTGCCAGTTATTTGCTGTGACCCAGGGCAAGTTACATGACATCGCTCTGTCTCAGTTTTATTATCTTTAAAATGAAGATGGTAATAAGTCTGCCTACCTCATATGATTATTTGGGGGATTAAATGGGTTAATATATTTAAAGTTGCTTATTAGAATAGTGCCTGGCGTATATTAAGCACTATAATGTCATCTAATATTTAGAAATGCTTGAGGAAGAGGCCAAGGTCATAAAGAAGAGCTCAGTCAATGCCAGGGTTTACATCAGCAATCATAGAAAGACTGTTCAGTCAGGAGAAGTTAGTCATTAACAAAAAATGTCCGTGTTTATGTGTTCAGAAGACACATCGGCTTACTTGTTAATATTCTTCTAAATGCATTTGCAACTTCTTTTTTTTTTTGGCTCTGCCTGCACCTCACCTCTCAGATGTATCAACTCCCAACATCCTCTTCCTTTTCCAAATAACTTCCCCTGCTGGCCCACCTCACATGATGTGTTTCCAGAGGACAAAGCCAGTGCATTTTTTGCAACATTTGCAAATGAAAATCATACCCATAATAAAGGCTCCAGGTCTCCCATAAAACCCTGGTTGACTTAACGATGAATACTTAGGTTTAGGTTGTTAATTATGATTGATATTTAGTATCATTCAGATAGTCTCTAAAACTGTGTTGGATGTTTACAACATGGCAAAACGTTCACCTGCCAAGTCTCTTAACAGAATCCTGCTGGGATTTTAGTCTTGGGGTGTTTTACCACTAGAAGCATAGTTTGTGAGCTTTCAAATCATCTACAAGTGAAGAATTTATTGAAAATAGGTTTCTATGACATATACCCAGGCAACAGCCCATTTATCTGGAGAACCAGAAACTAGGGAATCATGGACACCTAAAATCATGAAATAACCCAAAAACTTCATTTGAAGTAGTTAAAACTGGGACACCTGAGTGGCTCAGCCGGTTAACATCCGACTTCAGCTCATGTCATGATGTCACAGTTGGTGGGTTCGAGCCCCACATCAGGCTCTGCGCTGACAGCTGAGTGCCTGGAACCTGCTTCGGATTCTGAGTCTCCCTCTCTCTGTGTCCTGTCCCCCTGCCCCCACCCTCCACCCCTGTTCATTCTCTCTCTCTCTCTCTCTCTCTCTCTCTCTCAAAAATAAACAAGGAAACAAACAAACATTAAAAAAAATAATAGTTTCAACCTTCTTCAGTAAGCCTTAAAGGCTTAAAGCCTTAAAGGCAATTTATAAGGAGAAAGGATGGGAGATCACCACAGCAACTTCTTTTTAACGTCAGTAAAAATATAGACAGCCAGTTCTTATTTTTTGTGGTAGTTAGGTTGTAGAAAGTTGCCTTGAGTACCAAATTAGCAAATGCTGAACCAGCTCCTAGGGGAAATACAGGGTTAGACTCTGATGAATCTCTGGTCACAACATCCTCATCAACCAATCAATACATAACCTTGTTTTATGTGTGTTTCTGTTTGAAGACACTTTATTTACTGTATATTGTGGCTCCATTAACATTGAACTCATAGCCAACAGAACTGGAGCTTATGCCTGAATGAAACTTATCCAATACACCCATTTTCTGAATAAGGCACATCGCAGTTTTCTTATGCTTAGGAACTCTCACCAGCATTTCAAGGCTATGCTTTGGGACCATTTAAAACAGCAAAGTCATGGGGCGCCTGGGTGGCTCAGTCGGCTAAGCGTCCGACTTCAGCTCAGGTCACGATCTCACAGTTCATGGGTTCGAGCCCCGCGTCAGGCTCTGTGCTGACAGCTCAGAGCCTGGAGCCTGTTTCAGATTCTGTGTCTCCCTCTCTCTCTGACCCTCCCCCGTTCATGCTCTATCTCTCTCTGTCTCAAAAATAAATAAACGTTAAAAAAAAAAATTTTGAAACAGCAAAGTCACCAACAAAAAGCCCAAAAGTGCAAATAACACGGTGCTAAAAAAGACCATGTAAAGGACACTGGTTTACAGTCTGTGCACTGAAATAAGAAGGCAGGGTGTCATCTTGTTTGACCTTAGCTAAGGCCTCGCTCCGAGGGTGACTCACATTTTTTGCCCCTCCGTACATGTCTGAGAATGACTGCAAATGCAGCATAAGTTTGATCTTGGGGTGGCGAGTAAATTTTAGCAAGTAGACGAATTTGCGCATATGGAATGCATGAAGAAGGAAGATCGATTCTATTCATAAGAAAAAGAACAAAAAAGAACCTATGTGGTCTGTTCCTCCATTCCCGAACAGCATCAGCTAAGTATAGAACGTACATTGGATAAATGCCCAGTGAATCATATGCCTGTGCCAGAGTGCAACCCTCCCTGGCTCGAAGCCCACCCATCTCTCCATCACAGAGCCTCCAGAACTTGGTTAGGGGTGAGCAGACTCCAGCCTGTGGGCCACATCCCGCATGCTGTTTTGGTATGGTCCCAAGCTAAGAAAGGGTTTTTTTTCTCTTTTACTAGGGAAGACCATTTCTTGGCCCTTGAAAATTATATGAAATTTAAATGTTGGTGTCCAGAGGTGACGTTGTATTGGAACATTGCCCACACCCATTTGTGTATGCACTGTCAATGACTGCTTTCATGTAATGAGCCAGTGGTATACCTCTGCCACAGAAACTGTGCGGTCCCCAAGGCTGAAAAGATTTCCTGTCTGGTTCTTTATAGAAAAGTTTAATGACCGGTGATCTAAAACAGTGCTAGTGGGGGGCGCCTGGGTGGCTCAGTCGGTTGAGCGGCCGACTTCGGCTCAGGCCATGATCTCGCGGTCCGTGAGTTCAAGCCCCGCGTCGGGCTCTGTGCTGACAGCTCAGAGCCCGGAGCCTGTTTCCGATTGTGTGTCTCCCTCTCTCTCTCTGACCCTCCCCCATTCATGCTCTGTCTCTCTCTGTCTCAAAAATAAATAAACTTAAAAAAATAAATAAATAAAACAGTGCTAGTGGTCACAACGTAGGGTCTTCCACAGGCAGCTAAAAGCTCTGTGTGGCAATAAAACTTTATCTAGTAGAGGAGGAGTAAGTTTTAGGCAACAGAAAAGAGGGTTTTCCCTTCCTCCGTCCCATGTCCTCCTTTTCAGACAAGGTTAGATTTCAAATCACTGTTAATGAAATGATTCAAGGATTTACCTGACATGTTGAAGCAAACTAGAAACTATCAGGCCGTTCCTGTTAACAAATCTGTTGAAACGGATTTAAATGTAAGTGACGGAAATTCATCAAGGAGAAGAAAAAATGATCACACCAATCTTTTTGTGTTAGAATTATGCACTGAAATTCCAGGATCTTTGTTTCCTGTCAATTCAGAAAGTACAATTCATTTTATTTTGTCTTTAGTTGGAGTTTGCCTAGCTGAAAGTTGTCTTAGAGATCATTTAGACCCAGACAATGCAAGAGAATTTTCTGCATGGTTGGGCATGATCTATGTCTGTGTTATCCAATATGCTAGCTACTAACGCACATGGCTGTTGAGCATTTTAAATGTGGCTGGTATGACTGGGAAACGGAATTTTTAATTTTGGTTCAGTTTTAATTAAGCTGAAATAACCACATGCACCTTATAAACAGGTTGTATTCAGATTCAGTATCACAAACTGGCCAGCAAAATTACCTGAAGTTTGCCTTGAATAGGGTTTTTAAGGAGTTTGGATTTGTTGCCAACACTTAAAGATTAGGGGATTTTATATAAAGGCCTCAATTCTGACTTCTTAGGGGAAATTGATGTATCTGGAGACACCAGGGATGCCCTTTCTGGACAGGACGTGGGATCTCCAGTCCCCACTGCTCCCTGTTGTCTTATACTTAGCCTGCTACATCATTATCATTACCTTCTCGGTCTCTCTTGGCATATGAATGTGCAATTGCTCATCTGATTCAACCCCCAAGTTTTCATATGGGAAACTACAGCCCAGAGATAGTAAGTGCCTTACCCAAAGTCATTTGGTAATTAATGGTTGGACTCACCTCAGAACCCAGGCCCCTGGGCAGTGCTGTCTGTACTCCGGGGCTCTGATTGAAATTTCTGGGTATGGATGTGCAGTGGGACAGGGGGTACCATGGGTGTGTCTGAGCTGCACTCACAAGCTTCATCCTCCACTAGTTCCAGGCCATGGAGAGGTTGGACATTGGGTGAGTGAGGTCTCTGCTTTCCTCCCATCTGGGCTGACTCAGTGAGAGTCACAATGGGCAGTGAGGGCGTGGAAGGATTATAGGGCTGAACTTTCCCTGGCTGTTTTCCTCTCTAACTTCCTGTCTCATTGTTTACCTTTGACATTTCCAAAGTTGTTGGTGAGGGTGCATCTGAGAACCCATTGTTGCCTCTTATCCTCCCTTGTTTCTCTGCAGTTCCTTTGCTGTTTTGGATCCACCTTTCTTTTTCCAAAGGGCTTTTGACTTACCTCTGAAGTCCTAGTCAATTAATTCTTGGGCCAAAATACTTAGTTGCACAAAAAAAGGTTTGAAATAGTCTTTCACAATGTGAGAGTTAAATTTTATTGGGTATTTCTCTATTCTCTTGTCCTGTTCAGGTCAGGACTAATTCAGAAAGAAGAGGTTTAGCTTAGTGACTTTGGGAACATACTTACCTGGATTTGAACATACTTACCTGCTTTGCCAGTTACCAGGTCCCTAACGTTCGGGGAAAATCCCTTAACCTCCTGGGCCTGAATTTCCTCAAATGTCAAAGTACCTACTTCATAGGGCTGTGGGTGAGGAATAAATCTGATAATGAATGTAAGGTAGAAAGCATGACACCTGTGACATAATGATTGCTCCATAGATGGAAAGGATGGGAGCATTCATTTTCACCATGTCACTTTCCATAGATTTTACATTCTTTCTCTAGAGAGGGATCCGCTGGGTTCATCAGGCCACATGCCTTCGGAAATCCCTCCCTAGGGTCACCTTGTTTATCAGCTCAGCAGATTGGGGCGGCTGGGTGGCTCCGTCGGTTAAGCGTCCGACTTCATCTCAGGTCATGATCTCACAGTTTGTGAGTTCGAACCCCGCGTCGGGCTCTGTGCTGACAGCTCGGAGCCTGGAGCCTGCTTTGGATTCTGTGTCTCCTTCCCTCTCTGCTCCTCCCCAACTTGTGCTCTGTCTCTCAAAAAATAAATAAATGTAAAAACAAAAAAATTTGTAAACTCAGCAGATCAACTACCTTGACTCATTTTAGCCCCAAGCATTTCTTCCCACAGCTCATTCTCCAAGTTCTGCTCTATGCACTCTGCGTGGAAATTTCCGTTTACTACTTGATTCCTGACTTAAAAAGCCCTCTTCCCACCTTTTTCCAGTGTGGAGCTGGCATTCGGATGCATCTGCCATGTTGCTTATGGGAGAATGGGCATCTGTGGTTCTTGACTGCCCAGTATCTAATCCTTCTTCTTCTCATAAGAGAACCCCACCCAACTGGCCTTCAGGCTCAAGGAAGGCTGGCTGCTCCCTCAGTCTTTTCTGGTGTGAAGTTCAGACATGTGACTCAGGTCTGGCCAGTCAGAGCCAGAGAAGAAGAACTGAATGACTCATGTTGGAATTATTAGGAAACAGAATCTCTTCCCACAGGAGTTGCTAAACTAGCTGTGTGTAAGTTTGGTCCTGCTAGTGGCCACCTCTGGCTCCACTGAGAAGCCAGAGGGAGATCAACACTGAGGAAACAGAACTGGGAGACCGAGAGGGACACGACCCAGAGCTTCAGTGCCTGAAGGCAGATACCTTTGGTCTTTCCAGATGTGTGAGCCAATAAACTCCCCCACGTTCACCATTACTGGATTTATTTATTCATGTCTGCTTTGGTTGGAGTTGGAGTTCTATCTCTAACTACAAGAGTTCTGCTTAAACTCTGCCCTTTCTAAATTTCCCCCCAGTCCATCTCCCAGTGTATTTCCAATTACTGTGAATCCTATTTGCTGGCTCGGAAGGCCCTCTGGTTTGCAGCACGCATTTTTCCCCCAGGGTACTTTGCTCTCTGGACATTTGGGATGGTTGACTCTTTTCATTTGAGTTGTCTGCGATTATCCATTCTCTACCTCAGATAGAGATAGTAAACACTTGCAATCAAGCGTATTAGTTTTCTGTCTCTACATGACAAATTACCACAAAGCTGGTGGCTAAAACAACACATACTTCTTATCTCACAGTTTCTGTGGCTGAGGAGTGTGGGCACAGCTTCACTGCGTCCGCTACCCAGGTTGATATTTAAGGTCTTGGCCGGGACTGTGATCTTGTCTGAAATTCAGGGTCTCTTCCAAAATCACTGAGTGTTGGCAGAACTCAGCTCCTGGAGGACATCTGCAGTTCCTTGTCATGTGCCGCCATCACCAAGATGGCAGTGTGTTTCTTCAAAGACAGCAGAAAATCATTTTTCCTTCCAATTTGCTAATAAGATGGAATAATAACGGGAGTGACAGCCCATCACCTTTGGTACCTAAGGTAACCTAATCAAGGGAGTGACAGCCCGTCATCTTCTCCATATTCTCTCAGCTGAAAGCAAGTTTAAAGGTCCTAGCTACATTTAAGGGAAGGAGATTACATAGGCCGTAACGCCAGGGTGTGCAAATCATGGGAGCCATGTTAGAATTGTAGCTACCACACCACGTTTACCTCCCACCAAATGATCTAAACCCAGTTGAGAGCAGTAAGATATAGTGATGAGTAAAGTTGTTCTGCATACATGTAGATTTTCAGTAAATTAGTTATAATGTATGTGTGCGTGTATTTTAGGGTTGAAACAGATGGCTTCAGTAGGCTCAATAGTGCCCCCTAAAGATATCAGGTCTTCATCCCTAGAATCTGTGAATGTAACCTTATATGGCAAAGACTTGGCAGATGTGATTAAGGTTCTTGAGCTGGGGGGATTATCCTAGATTATCTGGGTGGGCTCTCCATGCCTTCACAGGTGTCGTTACAAAAGAGAGGCAGCAGGAAGTGAAAGAGACACACAGAAGAGAAAGCAATGTGAAGACAGAGGTGGAGGTTAGAGTGACGTGGCCACAAGTCAAGACATGCTGGCAGGCACCAGGAGCTGGAAGATGCCAGAATGGATTCTATCCTAGAGTCTCTGCAGGGAGTGTGGCCCTGCTGATGCTTGATTTCAGCTGAGAGAAACTGAATTTGAACTTCTGACTTCCTGGACCTTAAGAGAAGAAAAGGTTGATGTGTTAAGCTGCTCATTCTGTGGTAATTTTTTTTTTTATTATTTTAATGTTTATTTATTATTGAGAGACAGAGAGAGACAGAGCATGAGCAGGGGAGGGGCAGAGAAAGGAGGAGACACAGAATCCGAAGCAGCCTCCAGGCTCCGAGCTGTCAGCACAGAGCCCGACACGGGGCTCAAACTCACAAACTGCGAGATTATGACCTGAGCCGAAGTCAGATGCTTAACCGACTGAGCCACCCAGGCACCCCCATTCTGTGGTAATTTGTTACCACAGCCACAGGAAATGAACATAATGAACTTAGGCCATACTGACTAAGAGTCAGGTTTGCATTTGAGGCATTGGAGCCTATAGACAATTTAGCCAGATTTTAACCTAACTTTTAAAGTAATATTGTTTCCCATCAAGGTCCTTAGAGCACCTGTTTTGTATCTTTTGGGGTGCTTTAGAAATGGGTTACTCAGAGGTGCCTGGGTGGCTCATTCAGTTAAGCGTCTGACTCTTGATTTTGGCTCAGGTCATGGTTTCACATTTTGTGAGATCGAGCCCCAAGATCAGCCCCACTGACAGTGCAGAGCCTGCTTGGAATTCTGTGTCTCCCTCTCTCTCTGACTCTCCCCCACTTGCTCTCTCTCTCTCTCTCTCTCTCTCAAAATAAATAAACCTAAAGTTAAAAAAGATAAAAAAGAAAGCAGGCGTACTTTAAAAAAGAGAGAGAAAGAAAGAAAATAAATGGGTTACTCAGGACCACCTGCTAAACAGTGTCAGTTATTAAGGGCATACCACAAATTCAGCCTCAAGCTACTTGGTGCTACTTGGTGGTCAAAGCAAAAAGCGGTCCCCCGATCTAAAACTTTTCATATTGAATCTTCCTAGCTTTCTGATCTTTCTTTATTACTTTATTCAGCGAGGGAGTATAATTTTCTCCTTGGGTAGCTGATTAATTCCACAGGTACTACCATCTTTTATCTGGTCTTTAATATGTCAACCAGATACCTTGAGTGTTTCTTCATTCAGCAAACATTTCTGGAGTCCCTGCAATGTACCATGAGGGATGGAGATACAATAGAGACCAAAAATTCACAGTGTTTCCTCTTCTCAAAAACCACAGCCCCGTGGAAATGACATAAATTAAATAATCCCGTGAATACATGTGTAATTGCAGACTTCAGTAAGCCTGAAGAAAAGAAACACATTTCGAGGAGGTTATTCGGCATAAGCATCTTGCCTAGTCTGGGAGAATCATGGATGATTTTCTCCTGGATGTGACTTTTCAGTTGGAAGCTGGAAGTAAGTGGGAATCACAGGAGAAGGGGAAGAGACCAAGGTTCCATATGGAGGCAACAACGTACGATGGCCATGTGGCCAGAATGCATGGCATGTTTGAAGACTGATTGGGAAGTGGGGAAGGGGAGCAAGGTGGGACTGAAGAGATGGGCAGAGTCTGACCATGGACACACAGAAGACTCTTGAAGGAAGACCAAGCACATACAGTTAAAATGAAAACTGGGGGCATAAATCTGTTCCCCAATCTACCACATCACGTGACCGTACTTCCCTTTGGAAGCAGTGGCCCAGCCTCAAGAAGCTATTATAGGGCTTTCTCTATGTCCACTTGAGTGAGTCACTCGTATCATTGCCTGTTCACAAAATACACATGTCTAATATTCCTTTCTTCTCCCTGGGCAGTGGTCAAGGCCTCAACAAGCTGGGAGCTGTGGATCTCAGCCTCAGTAGTAGGGAAGATTAGAAAGAGAGGTCCCCGTGCAAATCCTTGGAGGACAAAACAGCTGCCTGCAGAAAGCCAGTTGGGTCTACTTCCTGGGCACACCCTCTGCCTCAGGTGAATACTTGTGATGGTATTGAAACGCAGGCCCTTGAGATGTGCTACACGTCAAACCAATTTAATGGCAGTGTTAACCTGCAGCAACAAACAGTGTCTATTGATTCAACCCTGTTGGAGATCTAAGATTACCATTGACTTTTTCTGCCCATGGACCACTAGACTTTCATTGAAGTAACATCTTCTAATTAAAAGGGAAGTATTTTTTTTTCCTTGCTCAAAAGCAGAACCATTTATTTTCTAAGATAAATTCTCAGCCACATACTGTAAATTCCTTGGGGGGGGGGGGGGGTGGGGCATGCTTCAAGTGTAGAATGGTTTTTGCTTCTCGTCTGCCCCATGGGCAGCTTTATTCTAGTGTTTATCTCTCTGTTGTTAAAGCAGTGTATTATTTCTTCCTGACTGAGGTCTTTTGAGGAGAGTATTGTGTATTTTATACAAGACGAGGTCCTGTTCTATTCAGATATGCATCTATTCCCTGTAACCACTTTTCTCCTTTGGATTCCCTCTCTATGTGAATGAAATATTGCTGTGGGATAATTTCTTGTCTCCCTGTAGACGTAGGAGCATACATGTCATGAGAAACAGTTGAAACTATTCCATATGTATGCCTCTTCTGCAGGCCAATGTCAACCTTATTGAAAAGAAACAAATCCGGTGTAATGAAAATCCCAACCATATAGGCAGAGTCAAGAAATTCCAGAAGGTTTCAAGTCCCCAAGGAAGGAGAATGGCCTTGGTAGAAACACTTAGGAGAAATCAAGCAAACAAATTTTTCTGCTCTGTTTCCTTTACATCCCTGAGAAATAACTGAGAAGAGTCGGCACTGTTTTCTTCTTGTTGTCCTTTTCCTCTGCAATTCACAGCGTATGAGATGCAGGGTTTTATTATCTTCATTCTGCTGCATCTCAAAATGCTGCCCGTCTTTGGGATGCATGGTGAATTCATCACGTTCCCTGGAGATTACTGAGGCAATCAAATCAAATGCGAAAGCTAGTGAAAGAGAAGACGAGGGGAAATCTTGATATTCCAAGCATCTTACATATTCGTCTCTGCCTTAAAGCTGCTGTTAGGATTGGATGACATTTGGGGAAGCCTGGATATGAAGTGGGGTTATGGTGATTTGTGACTGTGTGCAGGTGAGTTTTGAGAGGGCAGGATGGTGGGAAAATATCTGAGAAGAGTCGGTGGGAGAACATGAGATGCTAACTGCCTTCAGGCCGACAGTAGGTGAGGGAAGGTCTGAGGTGACGCCGAAAGATCTGATTCTAACGTCAGACTGCCACAGGTCAAATCCAGGTAGTACCTCCTGGCTGAGTCCAGGCTAGCTGAGTGATCTTGAGTATGTCACTTTGCTTCTCTGTGCCTCAGTTTCATTTACTGTTAAATGGAGATAATCAGGGTAATGTTTCCATTACAGAGTAGTTGGGAAATTAAATGAATTTATTGTACATGTAAGTGCTTGGCTCATTAGTGCCCAATAAATATACTAGCTGTTGTTTTTATTGATATTATTGACCAGTTTCGTATGTTGATCTAGTTGGGTATCTCTAACCAGTCACTCAACAAACTTGACTCTTGTGCCCATTATATGCCAGGGACTGAGCTAGGTGTTAAGAATGTAATGAACCATTATCATAGATGATGGGAATTACTGTAATAGAGATATGAGTATGCTACTGTAGTCGATCCAGAGAGGAGACAGGTTAACTCTGAGACTCACCTGTACTATAGAGAACCCCAGAGAAAGTTTTAGTGCCCAGAACGTATGAAGTTTCCCACTGAACTTGGAAGGTCTGGGAAGAATATGGAGTTTGTTATTGGCATTCACTCAAGTATACTCTGGCTTCCCTCCAACCCCGCCAGCACCCCAGTCCCCCCTCGCTCCAGGGCTCTCATCCCAGCCCCTTCTGTGCGAGGTCCCAAGTGGAGCATTTGATACAAAATCACGCTTTCCTGCAGTACAACATGGATGATTGGAAAGACTCATTTCAAGTTCTAAACCTCAGATACCTTGAGTAAATTCATGGTTGGGAAGGTAGGAATGCCTGATAAGCTCACATTACAGCCTTTTGTGCTTTAGACTGAAACTCGGCCATGTGGGTTTCCCTTCAGCTTCAGCAGGGAAGAATGTTCAACAAGGGGCTCTCTTCTCTTGCTTTCTTCAGGCCACCCACCCTCATCTCTTCCCCTCCCACATCTACCTATGTTCACTCTCCTGTGCGCCCCCAACTTTTTGAGTTATCCAAAGAAGGAGAAGGAAAAGGAGAGGGAGAGGGAGAGAGAGAGGGAGAGAAAGAAAGAAAGAGGAAGAAAGAAAGAAGAAAGAAAGAAAGAAAGAAAGAAAGAAAGAAAGAAAGAAAGAAAGAAAGTCAAAATAAAATCAGCTTTCTGAAAGCTGGACAATCTACATATAGTCTAACTCCAAAGACAAGCTCTTCTGGGTGTCCTTTTCCTATGACATCAGTGACCTCAGTTTATCTTCTTTTTGTTATAATTCAAAAGATATTTTGAATCTGCATTTCAACCCAGTGAGGCAGTTAAGCCTGGGTTTTGAAACATGGCTCCATCAGTCACTGGCTGAAAAACCTTACATCATTTTCTTAACCCTCCTGCATCTCCTCTGAAAAAAATGGAGTTAATAATAAAAGTACTCACTTCGCAGAGTTGTTGAGCACATGAATAAGTTAACAGATGAAAAGTGCCCAAAGTAGTGCTTGGCACGTAGTAAGCACGCAATAAATGTTAACCATTATTATTGTCATCTAGAGAGAAGTGAGATTTCTAGCTAGATCAGCAAGTGGAGAATATTCCTGCTTTATTTCTGAGCAATCAGCCACTTGTTTCTGCAACTCGACTTAAAGACAAATTTAAAAATCACTTAGTCAGGGATTTGTTTGGATTTGATATAGATGATTGTTCAAAAGCATGATCCTTGGAAATCTTCCACTTTACAGAGAGTATGTTGAAACTAGGACTTGAAGCTAGTCTGTCATTAACTGGAATTTCAGTGTGAATTGTATTATAGCCACATCCCCAGGTGGTTGTTCAGGATGTTATAAATTACTCACTACTTTAGTTGTGATGGACTTCTTCAAAGTTCCCCTAGAAAGGAGTGGAAAGTCAGCTTTGGAACTGGAGACTTTGTTCAGGCAAATGTTTTTATGAAGTCAATGAGACAGAACAGTTTCTAATTCCTCATGCTTGTGACAAAGATATTTACCCTGTTGAGGGACGGAGCCTTGCATGATTCATATCCTGTGGGATGAAAAATAGAATTCAGAAATTCAGTGCTGTCAGCCCCTCCCTCCCTATCCTAGGTCTGAATGGTGTTGGTCAGGCGCATTTATAATCACCTAAGCATACCTCACTTCAGACTGAGGTGGAACAGCCAATTGTCCTTTTTGTGAGTTGAGTCATATATGTAACAAGAATTTAAAGGAGTCATAAGTTAAATCTCTTCGAGTCTAAAGAAGCAACTGAGGGGGCGCCTGGGTGGCGCAGTCGGTTAAGCGTCCGACTTCAGCCAGGTCACGATCTCGCGGTCCGTGAGTTCGAGCCCCGCGTCAGGCTCTGGGCTGATGGCTCGGAGCCTGGAGCCTGTTTCCGATTCTGTGTCTCCCTCTCTCTCTGCCCCTCCCCCATTCATGTTCTGTCTCTCTCTGTCCCAAAAATAAATAAAAAACGTTGAAAAAATTAAAAAAAAAAAAAAAGCAGCAACTGAACACACAGGCATAGGTGGTACAATGGTGATTTACCATTGAAATACCATGCAGAAGGGTACCTGGGTGGCTTAGTCGGTTAAGCATCTGACTCTTGGTTTCAGCTCAGGTCATGATTTCGTGGCTTGTACTCTGCGTGCACAGCTCGGAGCCTGCTTGGGATTCTCTCCCTCTCTCTGCCCCTCCCCCACTCACACTGTCTGTCTCTCTCTCTCAAATCAATAAAATTAAAACATAAATACACATATACATACATACATACCAAACATAAAATTGGGAGGGTCTGTGTAGAAACCTAGATAACTTGTCTGGTGCGCTCTGTTGAACATGCAGAGTTCTGGCATCCTGGAGCCATTGTTAACACTTGGCAACATTTGGGGCCGAGGGGCTGTGCCTGCTTTCAAAGGAGCATGCCATCTCTTTTGACGCAGGAAACCATGGCCCTCCGGACTCATGAGTTGCACGGGGCTGATCCTCTAGGATCTGCTGCCCCCATTCCATTAGGCCAGGTACAGATTTCCAAAGATTAGATTGTAGCATTTTCTATCACAATAAAACTACCATTGTTTTTTTTCTTTCTTCCACAGCTGTTAGCTTATTGACTCTTATTAAAAGACACTGCCGTGGGGGCACCTGGGTAACTCAGCCGGTTAAGTGTCCAACTCATTTTCTGCTCAGGTCGTGATCTCCCGGTTCATGAGTTCAAGCCCTGCGCTAGGCTCTGCACTGATGGCACGGAGCCTGCTTGGGATTCTGTCTCTGCCTTTCTCTCTCTCTCTCTCTCTCTCTCTCTCTCTCTCTCTCTCTCAAAATAAATAAATAAACATTAAAAAATAAAAGTCACTGCTGTGGCCTCTGGGTAAATCATCATGCCATTTTCCTTCTCAGTGGCCTCTCCTGGGTCATATCTACTTCCCGTCTTCAGAGGACATCCTTTTGACAGTTCACCCTGAGGGGGAGTACTCTTCCAGAAACACTTGTACACACACCGTATATGCTCCCACATGAACTCACTCGCACACACGTGTGCATACTTCACCCACACCCTCACACTTTTCACTCCTTTGCACAGGAATACCAGTAGAATGCTCAGACTTATGGGCATTTCAGAGCTGATATCAGCTTGAACCCTGATGTTGGTCAGGCTTGGCTGATGTCAGATCATTCCAAAAAGGATGTCAGGACTGAGAGGAACAGTCAGGAGCACTAACTGGGCTCAGAGAGGAAGGTGGGAAGCTGTCAACGTTCCACTTTATCCCTTTGTCCTTTTACTGAACAGCCTGAGGGCAGCAAGCCAGGGTCTGCTCTGTGTACTAGGAAACTGCATTTGTTATCAGGAAATTGGGTACATTTGAGGAAAGGGTGGAGTTTTGCTGGCATTGCAGGAGGGCCTGGGGGTCCTGGAGTGAGAACCCTTTTGAGCAACAGAAACCCCAGTTTGAACTGTCTTAAACAATAAGGGGTGTTTATTGGCTCATGTAACTGAGAAATCCAAAGAGTTCTAATTTCAGGTGAGGTTTGATCAAGAGCCTGACGCAGTTCCTTGAATTCTCCCTGTGCTGCCCTCTCCACGTGTGGGCATTATTGTCACATTTTCTTCCTTTACAGTGGCCAAGACTGGCTGTGGCAGTTTAGTCCTCACGTGTGCTCCTTCCATGTACTGAGAATTGAGGGCAACTTTATTCCAGAATTCTAAGCAGTATTCCAGAGACTCTAATGAGCTATGTCCGCAGTCCACTCCCCTACTAATCAGTTTATGCCAGTTAGGTTTGCCCCTGAGGGTGAATTGGGGTCAACACATGGGTTGTGTGAGGGTGAATAATGTATAAAATTGGAATTATCACACCAAGAAGAAAAATGGATGCTAGTCACCACTCCACCATCGGGCCAACCCCCTGGCAGAAGTCTCCTGCCTTATTGAGACCGATGGATAACACACTAATATCCCTCCTCCCTGGTGATCGTAACATTTCTGTGGTAGATGTAGGGAAATGGAGCCCTGCCTAAGAATCTCCCTGGTTTATTGGTTTCCCGTTTTACGAATTTTTTTCCAAAATCTCTCCACAGCCCAGTAGATTTGCCTGTCCACCTTAAGGAGAGAAGTTCAGGCATCTAGCTCCTGGGTAATGACTAAGCCAGAAGTTGCTAGTAACCCACACCTTTTTCCTTTTGTGGCATCTTATTTGCAAAGAAGTGATGAACCAAGTGACAGTCAATGTCCTGCTAAGACAGTTTGAGTGGTGGAGAAATAGACACTGCTTTATTGAAAATTCACTAGGGGCCAGAGACTGTCGCTATAGACGCCGTATATATGTTCCTCATTAACAACATTGGGAAGGAGGTGCTTTCTCTGTTTTACAGATGACAAAGCAGAGCCTTAAAGGGGTAACATAATTCCTCCAAGGCCTTAGAGCAGACAGAGCAGAGCTGGGATTTTACCCCAGCTTGGGTAGAATCCGACTTCAAACCTGCGCTTCTTACCTCCCTCTTTTTCTGCAGGAACACACTCTGAGCATTGTCCTCAGCTTGAATTTGGGAGCGAGCGCTCCAATCTTTACCTCCCTATGTGAAATTCTCCCCAACTACAGCCACCCTCACCCTGAGAGTGGCCCCGACCCTCTGCCAAAACCCATGTGGTGTCTCCACATCATGATGGCCTCCATCTCAGGGTTGCTGGTGTTGTCTACTGCCCTACCCACACCTACCCTGTCCATCCCGTGCGGCGAGCCCTGACTCCTCTCGGATTTCATTTCCTTATTTTACAGCACTTTCCGTTCAAAATGTGTATGCCCCAAGTCAGCCTCCACCACACCCCTGCCGTCTATTAGCTAATATGTTCCCCAAGGCTGGTGGGTTGTTTTATTAAGTGTTCCATGGAGACAGGTTTAATTTCCAACAAGGG
Source organism: Panthera onca (assembly GCF_046562875.1). Lineage (NCBI taxonomy): Eukaryota > Metazoa > Chordata > Mammalia > Carnivora > Felidae > Panthera > Panthera onca. The sequence goes on along the minus strand of NC_138340.1, from coordinate 36,514,560 downwards.
CCTTCTGGAGGAAGTGTCTTGCTCACCACTCGGAACCTCAGATTACAAGGTGGTGCCTTTGAGGGCTTTTGGCTCTTGCACAACAGAGGGAGGGGTTTTTGTTTGCACGTGGGGGTGGGAGGAGGGCATGTTTGCATTACTATTAATTGAAAGGCATGTTTCATGTGTCAGAAATGCAGAGTTCTCCATGACTTCAAGGGGAACTGTTCAGGTTTGCTCCTGAATTCCTTTTCAGACACAGATTTCCTCCTGATTGCACCTCCCCGTTTCATCTGTGCCTTCTCTCCTACCCATAATCTTGATCAGGGGTCAGCAGGCTGTGACCTGTTTCTGTAAATGAAGTTTTGTTGGCATGCAGCCATGCCCATTGGAGTCTGTGTTGTGTCTGGCACTTTTCCACTATGAAGGCAGAGTTGAGTAGTCACAACTGAGACCCATTTGTCCCACAAAAGCTAAAATACTTACTATCTGGCCCTTTACAAAAAAAAAAAAAAATATATGCTGCCCCTGATCTAGGTCATTAAGCTCCATAGAGAGTCGTGCCCAACCCCCTAACTCTCTTTCCCCTCACAATACCAAGAATAAAAAACTCACATGGCCTGGGCTCCAACAGGAAAAAAAAAAAATCAAATGCCTGATGTTTGGAAAGGAAAAACGCAATCTCATGCTCAATCCAATCTCAAAAAAAAAAAAAAAAAAGTGAATGACACTTTTGTTGCCACTCCCTATTTCTAGGCCCTATCCATTGACAACTGTGGGGATGTACCCCACAGGCCATATTTGCTGCCACAAAACAAACTGAAATGGCTTGCTAGGAGGAGGTGATAGGTAAATTGCAAATGATGAGGTGTTATCACTTAGCAGTTTCTTGCTTCTTTTTTCCTCCAGAAGTTGGAGAAGAGGACAGGAAGGAAAGTGCATATTTTACAAAGGAAATGAGGCAAGCCTATTTAAAGGGGAAGTTGGCAGGAGAAATATGCTCCTTCCTTGCTGGAGAGCATCTGAGCCTGTAGAAGTGATAACCATTGACTGGAAGGATCCAGACACTGAGATGCTTTGGTTTGAGCTTGGCACCATTGGCGTCTTTGCAGCAAAGTTGTAGGCACCTCTGTGGCGTGTCGGCTGGAATCCAGTGCAGGTTTTTCCAAGGGCCTTTGTTCATCGAAACTGGAGCTTTGTAAGTTTTAAATGAGTGAGAGGGTGAACATGCCTTTGACCATTTAGAAACCTTAAGCCAACTTTGGCAAGAGGTTTTAGCATTTGGCACCTTGTGTCTTTTTATGTGGGACTTATGGAAAGGAAAGTGCCCTCCCAGATGGTGGTGGTGAGGGCCTTTTTAATAACATTTTAAGCTTTTAGATTTATGGGATCCCAATAAAATTAAGAATGTGGTGTTACTGATATTCTGTGGGTGAAAAAATAAAATAAAAAGCAACGCATCCATTCCTGGAACAGATGGAAGAATTTATTGGGACACCTGGGTGGCTCAGTCAGTTGAGCGTCTGACTTCGGCTCAGGTCATGATGTCACAGTCCATGGGTTCAAGCCCCGTGTCAGGCTCTGTGCTGACAACTTGGAGACTGGAGCCTGCTTTGATTCTGTGTCTTCCTCTCTGTCTCTGCCCCACTCCTGCTTGCACTCTGTCTCTCTCTGATCTCAAAAATGAATAAACATTAAACAAAATTTTTAAAAAAGGATTTATTAAGTATTATACCCAAGATGTCCTAAAACCAAATCATTGAAAATGCAAAAGAATGTTATTTGAAACCACATAAATATAAATACCTTTACTATTAATATTGTGCATACTGTTTCACTAGGAGAGGCCAAGTTAAATTTAAATTTCAGTTGGATGGGCTGCCATGAAATTAGAAGGCCCTTTCTGCTGACCAGAAAACATGTCACCTTGGATTATTTAATTTCTGGCACAAATGAAGAAAAGACTAGAAAATAATGGTATCAGAGTAAGCCAGACACTATCGTGTGTTCCAAAAAAAAGCACACTATGGTTTAGCAGTGGTTCTGCCTTAGCTTTGGATGTTGGTTTTCCTCAAAGGCAAGAGGGAACATGAGCTGTTTCTGCTGCCCAGCGTCCATTTGCCTCCTTCTTCTGCTAACAGGAACTTCCTTCACTGAAGGAAATGATCTTTCCACACTCTGACCAATTGTCCTGTAGGGGGCTGCCAGTCATGCTACCCCACCCTCCTGGACCCTGGAATGACTCCTGCTTCCTGATTGGCTGAGCCAATCACTATGCACACCACCACCCCCTCTACCCCAGCCACAGGTCTTATGATAGTTAATCAACATGGTATCCCATGATTTAACCTACTGGGGCTGGCAGGGAAGAGCTGGCTCATTAGTAGGTTGGAAGGACATTCACCTGGAGCTTTCATTGTGGTTTTTTTATACCCTGTTGAGATAGCACACCTTAGAGAATGAACGGACCATACAAAGGAAGTGGTGTCAAAGGCAAGAAGAAAGAAATAGTTCTTGGCGTCCTCAAGGCCCATTTGACCCTTCCTGTCCCCCTATTTGGGGAAGTTAAGAGAGCCACAGGTCAGATTCAGCAACTGGAGACAGGTAGACATTAGGGTACCCCAGACATCCAGACAATACCAGTACAGTTCCTGTTTTGCTTAAATTAGTTAAATTTATGTTTCTAACATTCGGAAGCAAAAAGTTTTGTCAAATAAAGACATTGCAATCTCTGTGTAGCTGGCACCCCACATTTCTCTCCTAGGCTGCTAGACTACGTTTCTAACCCCTTTCATTCCTGTCTGCTTCAGCAAGCTTTCTTTGGCTGCCTGTTAATGTGCCACCACTGAGATAGCACTGGTCCCTGCTGATATACATGGATATAACAAGACCTCTTGCACCCTTTATCCATTCCTATGGAGTTTTGAGTTCTGAACCAACCAACTCACCTTTCTCCATGCCTTGTCCTCCTTTCTTGGTATCCCCATTCCCAAGTGCTCATGTGAACTTGACTTCTAATCTTTTTGACCCACTGTGGTTGTGCCCAACTCCACTCAGTACCAAGTGCTAAACTCACTATTCTACCTTTACTGTTGGTCTCTGGGTACCCCAATGTCTGTCTCCAGTCTCTGAATCTAACCTGTCACTATCTTCACTGCTCTATGCCTCAGTTTCACTATCTGTAAAACTGAGATATTAATAAAATCTATTTCATAGATCGTGGTGAGGATCAAAGGCTTAATGAGTGCTTTATATATAACAAATCAATACATTTTTTAAAATGTTTTAATGTTTATTATTTATTTGAGAGAGAGAGAGCACGTGTGCATGCATGAGTGGGGGAGGGGCAGAGAAAGAGAGAGACAGAGACAAAGACAGGGACAGAGACGGAGACAGAATCCAAAGCAGCCTTCAGGCTTCAGAGCCTGATGCAGGCCTCCAACTTATGAACCATGAGATCATGCTCTGAGCCAAAGTCAGACAGTTAACCGACTGAGCCACCCACACGCCCCAAGAAATCAATGCATTGTAACTCAAGTTACATCTGATATTTCTAACTTTAATAAACAAGTTTAAATGTAGAGTCACACTTTTTTCATACTTAGTATTAATGAAAATGATATGATGAATATGATTAGGTTAGAAAACCTATAACTTTTTAGTTTTTCAGAGTTCTATTATTGAACAGAAATCTCAGGGAGATTTTCACAGATTTTCTTTTTGACTTTTCTTTAAGAGAACCCAGGAGAAAATATCCTTAGGAAAAGACTGGTCTCTGATTTTAAGTAGAATTAAAATGTGCAAAGAGAGACCAGTGTGTGTGTGTGTGTGTGTGTGTGTGTGTGTGTGTGTGTGTGTGTGCATTTGCATGCACACACACAGGTGTGGAATAGAGAGAGAACTATACTATATTTCATAACTAGAGTACCTTGAATTTGTAAAATTCTACCATGTCCTTAAGCCTCTTTTATTTTCAAGCTGATTGCATTCGACGCATATTGAAGGTTTCCACACTTCAAAACCTGTCCAGCCTGTTTTTCCTCCCTGTGAAGAATCCTGTGACTGTACTTGAATAGCACCTGATATTCCATAGTCTCAGGGGTAAGCAGTAATGGCAAGAATGAGGCCTGCTTCTCCACTTACCTGATGAGGAAGGGTTCCCTCCTTCCTTCTTCACCCATCACTGAATGCTTCACTTTCCTAGAAAAGATTCTCTTGGAGAATGCGACACTACATGGCATTCCTTGTTGTATTTACCACTCAATGAATTCTTGGTTGATGGAAGAATCTGTCCAGGTTTGAAAGGGGGATGGTGATAATACTTAAGAGTTTCTGAGGACATTAGAATGGGCTGATGTGTGTGCAACTCTCTAAATCAATGCCTGACACGTAGCTTCTTTTCTGAGGAATATCAGAAAGGAGTAGATCTTCCTTTTCCAAGGACTATCTGTGGGTCCATTTGAGCCCCCTAAATCCATGCTAACCTTCAAAGTACCTCTGAGATCCAGACAGTTTGTACTAATGAAGTACTAGGGATCTTACCTAATCTTTGGGTGTCACCAATGTAGGGACATCAGTATTATTTCCACATCCAGCTGCTACTGATCTGTCCTCCTGGATGCTCCCACAAGTAAATGAGCACTGTTCCTCTCCTGCCTTCTGTATTTGAATGAATTGTGCTATAATCCAGACATTCCAAGGTTGTGCTTTCTTTAAACCAAATTAATCACTCTGGATCTTCCTTACCCCTTCTTTAGCCAGCTGTCTCCATGCTAGCATCTCAGGTTCCTTTTTCCTTTTGATTACTGTTTTTCATATATATTATCAATAATATGTTGAGGTCAGTTGTAGTACTATCTCCTAATACCAACAACCCCACCTCCCTTCATGTCACAGTGTTTGTAATCTGGGTTGCTCATTTGGATCTTAGATGTCTCGAAGGCCTAGAGTCAGCTGGGAAATTCACTTTGTACATCGTAAGTTTGATAATTGGTTCATTTTCGTCCTGCATATATTAATTAGGATGCTGTGTTAGACTCTAGGATGCAAAGATAATAAGTCATACATCTTGCCCTCCACAAAGTTCCAGTCTAATATGTAACGTATATTGTTAAAGATTTCCTAGAGTAAAAGAGAAGTCACACGTTAAATTGGCTTCATTAGCAAGGAAACAGTATTATCTCACAGTAGTGAGCATCCCATACAATGCTTGAAGACTCCAGTTTCCCTTGTCGGTAGTTGTCTTGCTTAAATGGCCTGTGTGTCTGGCTTCATCGTCAAACTGGTGGTAAGGTAGCTGTGCCAGTTCTAGGAAAAGTTTCCTAAAAGCTCCCCCAGGAAACTTCTCCCATTAAACTGGGTCTTAATGGCCAGGACTATATCACATGCTGTTTCCTAAACCAATCACTTAGGAAGGAGAAGGGGATTACCAGAATTAGCTTAAGCTATTTATTTTGGGTACAGTGGATGTCGGGTAATTGCCCTATGACCACAGCAGTTGAAGAGGCATAAGAAATGAGAAATTCACTATAGTGTGGTATGTGCCATGATAGGAATCTCTGAGATTCCAGAAGAATTGTCTATACATCGATTACCATATTTAATCATTTGTTGATGGAAAAACTTCAACTAAACTAAAAGCTTTTCTGAGGTTTGTATAAAATACAAGGATTGTATCCCCTAATGTCTAACTCTGGCTTCTTACACTAGGGTAATGCATCGTCTTCATCAGGGTATTAAGAGGTGCCCTAAGGGATTATGGGAAACCCAAAATAAACATGTTGCATCTTCCCCTACGATCAGTTTTACTAAGTGCATTTTTGGAAGGAAAATCAAAGATCTATTATGGAGAAGATTACAAAATCTACATGAAGAAGATTACAAAATCTACATGAATCTTTAAGATAAAATCAGGGAATTCAATTTCCCATTGCTAAAATTGCTTTGGGTCCTGCCCCTGGCCTCTGAAGGTACACATTCCCTCCCCTTTGCCATGTAGTTTACTTGAATGGAATAGTTGAAGAGGGTCAGTCTGCATACATTTTCACTGTTTTGGAAGGGAATTGAATTAATCTGGATGCCCTCCTTTCCACACAACCATATTTCAATGATTGTGGGCCTTTGAAAGTTCTTCTCCAACTCGAACTCCAATATTTATGGTAGCTGTGTTTTATCATGTAAATATGTTTGCATTGTATTTATTTCTTTTTTAATCTTTTTTTTTTTAAGTTTATTTATTTTTGACAGAGAGCAAGATAGAGTGCGAGCATGAGCTAGGGAGGGGCAGAGAGAGAGGGAGACACAGAATCAGAAGTAGACTCCAGGCTCCCAGCTGTCAGCACAGAGCCCGATGCGGGGCTCAAACTCACAAGCCGTGAGATCATGACCTGGGCCGAAGTCAGATGCTCAACCGACTGAGCCACCCAGGTGCCCCACATTGTATTGATTTCTAAACCGAATATCTGAAATTACTCATTTCAATTCTTTATCATCTCTGAAACTATGTAGTGGCATGTATGGAAAATGACATTCAAAAAGAATGCCAGTAACTGTTGACATTCCCAGCACTCTTGTAGTTAATCAGTTAACAGACTTAAGTATTCTGTTGCAGAAATAGAAACAGAGAGCAAATCCACAAGGCAAATGAGTTCAGGTCTTCTTAACCTGCTCCTAGCATAACTTGAAGTAATAGAAACAGAACTAGTTTGAGAACGTCTCAAAGCACTCTTGAAAGGGGCTTTAGAGAATAAGCCACTTAGGAGGACAAATATATCTTGGATAATCCCACTGCTAATGTCAAGACCTCTTTGAATCAGGTCAAATTAAAATCGAGATGGTTCAACATGTCACCTTCTTAGCACACAGTGTCCTCTGCCGGTAGTAGCAATATCTCACACTGAAGCCACCTGATCACCTTTCTAGGTCCCAACCATTTTATCCCAGTGTTGTTTTTCATCTGAGAATTGCCCTGATCCAGTACCAGGCTCATGTTTCTCCCCACTTCTTCCTGGGAAAACACTTCTACTCCAAAGTAGGTTCCAAGCCTTATTATTCTTGGCTTTCAGTTAATTCTAAGCTTTCTTTGAAATGACACTCCATTTGGGGCTCCTGCGTGGCTCAGTCGGCTAAGTGTCTGACTCTCGATTTCAACTCAGGTCATGATCCCAGGGTCGTGGGATTGAGCCCTGCATTGAGCTCCACACTGAGCATGGAGCCTGCTAGAGATTCTCCCTCTCTCCCTCTCTCTCTGCCCCTTCCCTGCTTGTGCTGTCTCTCTCTGTCTCTCTCAAAAATAAACTAATAAACATTAAAAAAAATAAATGACACTCCATTTGTTTAAATGAGTGAGGGCTTTCCTGGGATCATGGATAGCTTTTGCACTGCCATCGACTCATTTGTCTGGTTTATTGAGTATCTACTATGAGCCAAGCACTAAGTAATGGCAGTGCAATGGTGACAAGGCAGGCACTCATGGAGCGTATGGTCTGGGGGTGAGATCCAGCTGCTGTGATGAGGTGCTCACCTGCTTTGAGGAATCAACATTCAAGCTAAGGCTGGAAAGATAAACAGGAGGTCATTGGGTGAAATCCTGGGGTGGAAAAGACTTTTTAGAACTGAAAGAACTGCAGAGGAAGAGCCTGAGGAAAAGAAGACCAGTATTGCCTTCTGTAATGAGGCAAAACATGGAACAGAAACCCAGGCAAAAAGCCTAAAAGGTTACTCAGAGTAGCAGAGCAATCCTTCAGTCAGATCTCATAATTTGAAGTATTTCCTGATTTAACCATCCTTTTCTCTAAATAAGCAGAAACTTCAGCCCAAATTTAATGACTATACAGGTGTTAGAGTACAGATGAACAGAGTGCCCTAGGTTTCTGTTTGAGCAATTCTCCTAGTTTTCAAGGACTCTGGTGTGAAGGACACAGAAGTGTCAGGCTTCATATGGGGACGCTCATTCCCAGGTGTCTCAGCAGATGAAAATCCTCATGCTCCCCACAGTGGGAGCTGGACTTCATGCACCCCACACTCTCCTAAGCTGTGCGGAGCATGGTGAATAAAGTACCAAGGATCAACCTGCTTGGCAATTGCATTTCAATCAATTTCATTTGCTGCTTAAACAATATATGTGAATTGGAGACTGGTAAGTGGTAGAAGACAGTCCAGCAATCAATCCTTGCTCTTGGGATTCTTCCCTTAAGACTTGTTTGTTACAAACACGATTTTTTTTTCTCTTCCTTTTAATTCAATTTTACCTTGAATGACTTCTCGAGAAGTACTTGAATTCTGATTATATTGTATTGCTTTTCCTGAAAAGTCTTTATTCTTTTAAAATAATTATTGCATGTGTACAGCATGACGTGTATGTTTGGATAACATAGACGATGTCTGGAGGGGCACACAAAAAACTAGGCATAGTGGCAGCCTTTATGGAGGGGACAAGGGCAGGGCTGTCACTTCCTTCCATAGCATCTTCTTGCGGTTTAGATGAAAAAGATTGTTTCCTCAGAGCCCAGAGTTGTGGCTTATCCAGCAGAGCCCAGGCTAGATTATAACCTCCACTCACTGCCTCAGCCACATGCCATCGTGCAGTAAACAATTTGAGCAATCTTACATGGCAGTCCTGAAAATGAGGAACTGGGGAACCAGGATGGGAGAGAGACTTACATTTCATTCACTCCATAACATTTTGTATGATTTCATGTGCATTTCAAAATTAGGGACCAAAAAGTAATATGTGCTGATGCAGAAAATAAGGAAAAGAGAGCCCGCCAAAAAATAAATAAAAATCATCCAGTGAACCCAACTCAAAATCATGGTCAATAATTTGATGTATTTTCCTTTAGTTGTTTCCTGTCTACGTTTAGTGAGTTTCACGGTGGAGTTCACGTGCAGTACTGATTTCTGGCTTTTATTTTTACTGTGTTTTGTCCAAGAGACATCTTTTTCCAGTCAAGAAATTTGAACGCCTTTTCCTGACGATACACCTATTGCATGCTCTTTGTAGAATATTTAGGAAATATAGGTAAAGGGTTAAGATGTGTTCTATTTTATTTATTTATTTGTTTCTTGGTAAGAGTTTTACTGAGATATAGTTCACATATAAAGTTCACCTGTTTCAATTGTGCAACTCAACAACTGTTAGTATATTTACAGAGTTGTGCGACCATCCCTATAATCTAACTCTAGCACATTTTCATCGTCTTAAAAAGAAACCTTGTCATCCCCCCCATTTCCCCTACCCTCCCTCCAGACCCCCTCAGTCCTAGGCAACCACTAATCTACTTTCTATCTGTGTACACTCGCCTAATCCAGACATTTTATGTTAATGGAATCATAAAATAGGTGATCTTCTCTGTCTCCTTTCACTTAGCATAGTTTTTTCGAGATTCATCCAGTTTGTAGCAGGGATCAGTATTTCCTTCCGTTTTCCGTCATTATTTTTTTATGATTGCTTGATTATTTATTCTTGATTAATATATTTTATTTATTCACAAATCACAGAAATCACCCTTTTAAAATGTTTATTTATATATTTTGAGAGATAGCACAAGCAGGAGTAGGGGCAGAGAGAAGAAGAGAGCGAATCCTAAGCAGGCCCCACACTCAGCATGGAGCCCCATGCGGGGCTCTATCTCATGACTGTGAGATTATGACCTGAACTAAAATCAAGAGTTGGATGCTTAAATGACCCAGCCACCCAGGCCCCCCCAGAGTTGTTCTTTTTAAACACATGTTTTTACTTCTTCAGAGTATATACCTAGGAATGGAATTGCTGGGTCGTATGGTAATTCTGTTTAACCTTTGGATAGATCGCCAATCTTTTGCACAGTGACTGTACTATTTTACATTCATACCAGCCATGTGCAAAGTTATAATTTCTCCCATCCTTGCTGTCACTGGTTATTGTTGTTCTTTTTGATTGTATCTATTGTCATGGGTATGAAGTGGTATACCGTTGTGGTTTTGATTCACATTCCCTAAGGATTAATGACGTTGAGCATCTTTTTATGTGCTTAGTAGGCATTCATATATCTTTTTTTTTTTTTTTTTTAATTAAAAGCAGGCTTCATGCCCAGATTGGAGCCCAGTGCGGGACTTGAACTCACAACCCCTGAGTTCAAGACCTGAGCTGAGATCAAAAGTCAGATGCTTAACCGATTGAGCCACTCAGGCGTCCCTCATGTATCTGCTTTAAAGAAATGTTTATGCACATCCTTTGCCTATTTTTAAATTGTGTTATTTGTCTTTTTCTGACTGAGTTGTAGCTCTTTATGTATTCTGGATATAAGTTCCTTATCAGATAAAAGATTTTCAAATATCTTCTTCCAGTCAGTGGCTGTTTTGTTTTGTTTTTCATTTTATTTATGGTATTCTTTGAAACGCAAAAATTTTTAATTTTGATAAAGTCCAATTTATTTTTCTCTTTTGTTACTTATGCTTTTCATAGCATACCTAAGAAACCACTGTCTAATTCAATGTCACAAAGGTATACAATTATGTTTTCTTCTAAGAATTTTGCAGATTTCCCTCTTACTTTTAGTTCTTTGGTCTATATTGAGTTAATTTTTGTATATGATGTGAGGTAAGAGTTCACATTCATTGTTTTGCATGTTTGTATCCAGCTGTCCTAACAGCGTTTGTGCAAAAGACGATGCTTTCCCATTGAGTGGTGTTGGCTCTCAAAAATCAATTGACCATAAATGAGAGGATTGATTTCTGCACTGTTGATTCTCTAACATTCATCTATATATCTGTCCTTATGCCAATGCCACTCTGTCTTGATTACTATAACTTTGTGGTAGGTTTTGAAATGTGATCTGTTGAAGTTAACAAAACATCCAATTAAAAACAGCTTAAACTATATAAGGCCCTTTGTTTTGTCCAAGAGACATCTTGTTTACATCTCATTGCAAGCCATCTGAATGTGGGCTGCTTCCAGCTTGGTTTGACATCTCAACATCTTGACATTTGACATCTTTGACATCTCAACAAAGTCAGCAAGAACCCAGGCTTTTCCTATACTTTTTTTTTTTTTATCTTTGCTGTCAACACATGTCCTCTTGGTCACAAGATAGCTGCTGTGGCCCAGAGCATTGTGTCTTCATACAACAGTGTCCCAAGCAGGAATCAAGGAATATGCTGACAAAACTCTGTGTTCTTCCTTTTTTGTTTTCAGAGGGAAATCTTTTCCAGAACTCTTTAGAAGGCTTCACCGTATATCTTACTGACAGATGGGGTGTCATGCCTTCCCTCAGATCAATCATCCTTAATTCTAGGGGTATGGAAAATGAAGGCTCTGAAAAGGGGGATAGATGGTTGATGAACAGACAGCCGACACCATCTGTGGAAATATATAAACATGCAAAGAATAAACCAAAATGATCTGAAAGCCCACCAGACTGAGATGCTAATGGAATCTTTTTAGAGTGAGGAGATCTGCCTTAAATTTCTTTGGTGCCAGTTCCTTCAAAAGTGAAACTCCTGTTTTCTTCCTCTGTTGTTGATTCAAGACCAAATGATGAAGTTCTTTTCTTCATTCCTTTCAAATACTGCCTAGAGCTCTCTGAACTCTTGATCTGAAGAATATACATCTGTTTTCTCAACTCTATAAAATATCCATAGGCCTTCAGCCTGTTAGCATGCAGCTTTCAGCTTCTTTCTCCTGTTGACAATCCATTTTGTAGTTGAGAACAAAATGTCACTAATGTCAACTTTCAGTTAATTTTAGAATAGTAAGATAAAGTAAATACCTTTACATCTTTTTTCTTTCCTTCTTTTTCTTTTTTTGGCATGCCAAACTTTGCTTTTATTTTGTTCTTACTGCTCAGGGCCAAATAGTCGAAATTCCTAGCAATAATCCTACCAAATCATTCTGTATTTTTTAGCAATAACAGGAAAATGATCTATTTTTTTATAACTTACTTGTTTGATGGCCAGAGTATACTGGTTTTGAAAGTTTTTACTACTTTGCAAGCGATTATCTTGGCTGATTTCTCTTATTTTGTTTTACTACAGTTATTGGCACATAGATAGTATGATTGATCTTTAGAGAGTCAAGATTCCTTACGTATCTTTTTGTTTTCCTTCTGTCATTTGTTGTATAGAAGTGAAGTTCCACTGGGTTTCAAGTAACTACTCGTAACTCCCATAAAAATGATTCTATTACTTTTCATCACAGAATTTCTTTTTCTTCTTATTGCTGTTTATTCTTACTTAAATTGGGTAAGTCCAAAGGGTGGGCATTTTGTCACATTCACTTCCTGGAGGAATACACAAGTCCCAGAGCCATTCATACCCTATAAACTGTAGTGTGAGGCCAAAGAAAATAACTTATAAGTGCAAAAGAAATTAACCTTCTGTCTCTCAAATTAAGAAGGATTGGAAAAATTAGCACTATATCCTTTAAGATGCTTTCAAATGCTTTTCCCACTGATCTTCAGCAAATTACCCAGCTTCTCTTTATCTCAGTTTGTTTATCCATGAAATGGGGCCAGCAATGCCTTTCTCCCTTGGAGCTTGGGATAATACTGTGAGAATCAACTGATGCTCTATGTGGGGCTGCCTTTATTTATTTTGAACATAGGGTGCTATATAGACCAATTATTACTATTTTAAGTTTGTCCTTGATGGTGTGCATGTAAATTAAGTATAAATAAGAGGTGACAAATTATGGGGGTGAGAGGTAAGTCACAACATTGATCCTATTTCTTCTTCCAAAATGAAGATCAGCTCTTTCCCACTGACCTATGTGGGCTTCTTGGGAACCAACATCCCCTTCAAGTGCTTTCACATCGACACAAGATGACTTCTAAAATTTGACTTGGCAAGAGCTTCCAATATCTGTTCAGTGGATTAACCAGTAAAAATGGATACCTTGTGGAGTCTAGCATGTTGCTCCCTTTTTTGTACCTCATACAATAAAGATAGCACCGCTCCTTTTTCCTTTGAGGAAGAAGAATTTGGTTTAGTAAAATAACAGATGGGATTTTTGAAGAAGATGAGAAGATTTGGTTTGGTTTCTTCCTTTTTTTTTTTTTTTTTTTTTTTTCCTCTAGGAGTGGAATGAGTTTGCCAAAGAGTAGAAGCTGGATAGATGCCTTAGTGCTGGATATTATTTAGTTTGTAGTGTTTTTTAGATCTTTGTGAGGCCAAAAGCCATTCAGAGTCATGAAGGCAGCTGTAGAACTTAACCAGCCTCCTGGTCAGCCTTGACCAGGCTATTGGCAATAACGACTGGTTCCTTCCCTTTCAGGATTCTACTACTTCCGCCTACTCCCTTCCGTCTCCTCCTGCTTGAGTCCAAGACTAAAGCTCTCCTTGCTCTCTCAGCCAAGGGGAAGAGGAGAGAAAGCAGGAGTAGAGGGAAGAACAAGACCACATAGCCTCTGGATCAAGTGGGATTGAAGCAGAACTTCTCTTCCCCCTACAAGCCCTCCTGCCTCCTCCTTGGGGTGAGATGGAGAAAGGGGAAGGTCAAAGAGACCCCCTGAGTGAGAAGCCTGACTCTGCACAGTTGCTTTGAAAGGGACATCTTCACCCACCAAACCCTCACCCTGCTCTGCAGGTTAATGTCCTGTGGTCCTGGTGGGATGAGAGACCTGTTGGTCTCCTTTGGCTTAGTTATGCAGACATTCCCACAAGCCTACCCTAAGCCTTTTCTTCTCACCCCTGGAATTCTGCAGCTGTCACCCAGATGGGCTTCCCTGTCCCCCTACTGCTCAAGCATCCTCTTCCGCCATTTTACCTAAGCTCCACAAATCTGGGATCTGTATTGCCCTAGGGCCTTAGTTCTTTTTGCTCTTCTGCCTTGGAGGACTATTTGTGTCTCTTCCCGCATCACCTAGCTCTCTTCCATTCAACCCTTTGTCTCAGCTGCTGTTTCACAGCCTCAGAGACGCACTCCCTGACCGCCCCCCCACACCGCCATCCTACATTACCTGTCTCCCTTATAACCCTTGTGGCAGTGCCTGCTTCCTCGGTATTTCTTGTTCCCTTGTCTGCCTTCCCCACTCTTCTCTAAGACCCACTTAGACAGAGATCATCTCTGTTTTGTCACAGTGCATTCTAGGTACTTAGTTCCCTGCCTAACACATAATGCAAACCCAGTACCTAATTTTTTTAATGACCAAGACGTACGTACTTGGGGAATGGATGAACTTCTTTCTGTATTCACTGTCGAGACAAACGGTCATTCATTTGTCAGTTCAATAAACAGTTACTGATTGCCTGCTATGTGCCAGCCCCTGGGGAGACAAATATGAATAAGACCCTTCCCCTATTTCCACCAGTGGTTTCTGAATGGGGGAAGTAGGTACCACCATACCTAGGGACAGTCACAATGTGTGCAGGCGCTTTTGTTGCTGGTATCGTAACGACTGGGAGCACTCCTGAGGATGTAGTGGGCAGAGCCCAAGGTCACAAAACATGTTCCAATGCATGGGGTTCTCCTGTACAGGGAGAAACCGTCCAGCCACGCCACCCCCACCTCACCTGCAGGGATTCCTGATAGAGCTTCCGGTCTAATAGAGAAAAGAGGAGAAAGGAGAAATACCCTGCTGCAAGAGAAACTTTGTAGCAGTGCATGGCCCAAGGGAGACATCAGTATTCCACCTTGGGGTCATTATGGGAATTTTTTTAATGTGCCAAAGAAGGGCTTCACCCCAGGTAAGAAGGCCCTAATTTAAGTGAAACGATGAGGCTCCTGGGTGGCTCGGTTGGTTAAGCGTCCAACTTCAGCTCAGGTCATCATATCGCGTTCGTGAGTTCCAGCCCCACATTAGGCTGTCTGCTGTCAGTGCAGAGCCTGCTTTGGTTTTTCTGTCTCCTCTCTCTGTCCCTCCCCCACTCTTGCGCTCTCACTCTCTCTCAAAAATAAACATTTTTGAAAAATCAAAGTAAAAGAAATGAAATGATAAAACCAAAAATTAAAGTACTAAAATATAGTTTGTGATGAAAATCACTGTTCCCCATTTTTAGGATAAATCACAAAAAGGTAAGTGAAAATAATAGAAAATGACATTCCAGTTCTTTCTCAACGGGCTTTGAGTTGATTATAGCTCTTTGTGAGTGCATGAAGACCATTATAAAATGATTGCTGTATCCTTCCCCAATCCGCCTTTTTGGGGGACTATCAAGAGGAAAGAATGTTTCCCTCAGTGAAAGTCATGGGAGAGGAAGACCAGGGTATAGCATTTAATTAGACAAAGGGTCATCAATCCTTGCATGACCGGCACATTGGGCAGGAGAGTTCTTTTTTGTGGAGGCCATCCTGGGCATTGTAGGATGTTAAGCAGCATCCCTGGCCTCTACCCACTAGACGCCAGTAGCCTCCTCTCTCTCAGTTGTGACAACCAAAAATGTCTCCAGACATTGCCACATGTCCCAGAGGGAGGGATGCAAAATTTCCCCTGATTGAGTGCCATTGAACTAGACCTTGTTTTCATCCCCCTCAGGCCCGATGTCAGACATTCAGAGTCTATCAGAATTTAGCCATACTGACTTTTCAGGTACATAGACAATACAGCTTAAAAATGTCCACTGACAGTGAACTCTGTCTTTTTGATGGGCAGAGGGGACCACTGGAAGCTGCTATGTTACCAACTGGCTATCTCTTTCTAGAGACAGGAGTTGGCATTTTGTGTTGTCTTTCTGGCATCCTGCTCTTCTTCCTGCTGATTGCTCAAAGGAGAACTCCAGGAGCCTCAGGGATAATGACAATTTCTCTTTTACCTCTGTAGCTGAACTCTCAGGTGTCTGAGTAATGCTGTCACCCGAAGCATCTCTTTAAGTCTCCAGAGAGAGCTGCAGGAAATTACAGTGTATTGCAGAGAACTCTGATGTTAAAGAGGAAGGAAAGTCCTAAGAAAGAAAGAAAAGAAAGAAAGAAAGAAAGAAAAGAAAGAAAGAAAGAAAGAAAGAAAGAAAGAAAGAAAGAAAGAAAGAAAGAAAGAAAAGAAAGGGCAAGATAATTTTGAAGCAAGCTTGATTTAGCTCCCTTTCCACTGGAAATTTTAGACCAGCTTCAAGGGTGTGTGCCTGGGATCTGGTTTGTCCCATGTGGTTAGTCCATTTTAAGAATGATGCCACACTTGGGTCGTTCTTTTCTCCACTGCTGCACATCTGGGTTCAATTGTTCCCCCCACTTCCCTCCCATTGGTACCTGGTGTGGAGGAACTTGACCTTCCTTCCTTCTTGTCCTAGAGCTTCAAATCTCTCCTTCCACAGGAGAGGAAAGCTGTTTGGCTTAGAAGCAGCATCAGTGTTGACATTGGTGGCAACAAGATGTCTTGTCTTGTCTTGTCTTGCATCCAGCTCTGAGTGTCCAGCAGCTCTCCAAGTCCCCAGGGAAAGTTGGCTGTGCTGGGGAAGACCGAGCTTCAAAAAGCTTTTTGGGAACTCGACTTTTTTTTTAATGTTTATTTATTTTTGAGAGAGAGACAGAATGTGAGCAGGTGAGGGGCAGAGAGAGAGGGAGACACAGAATCTGAAGCAGGCTCCAGGCTCTCAGCTGTCAGCACAGAGCCCGACGCAGGGCTCGAACCCACAAACCGCGAGATCACAACCTGAACCGAAGCTAACCGCCTAACTGAGCCACCCAGGCGCCCCTGGGAACTTGACTTTAGACCTATGCACAAAGAGAGAACAGTCCCGGTTTCTAGAGCATATCTTCTGAGAGCATGGTGTCATGAGACAGAGATAATTGACCTGTTGGAGGTTTTATTCTGGTATTCCCTTTGCTGCCCGACATTTCCGAGAATACAGTCATGCTGCATCATTAAAAAAATAAATATACCACAACCATTCACTCATACTAATATGCCACTTTTGAAGTTCAGTAGTTTTCCATTAGAATGATGACATTTTCATTTTCAAACCAAGTTCAACTTCTTTTGATTCCATAAGACCTAGTATATTCTGATTTTGTATAAACACCGTGACTATTATGTTGGGAAATATCATCAGAATGCTAATACTAATGAGCCCATAGAGGAACTTACTGTGAAGAATTGTTTCCAAATCTTGGAACAGGTCTTGTGTCCAGTGAACTAAACAAAAACTCTTAGGTGATTTTATTAGTAATAAAAAGAAGTAAAAAGTAGTAAAAGAAATGTCATTTAAAAGTTTCGTGATTATGGGCACTTCAAAAACAATAGGCACTTTGAGAACTCATTTTGTGTTCTGACTGATTGAGTTTCAACTGAATTAAGATTCCAAAGGCACATTTGAAACCTGAAATAAAGCTGATTTACTTGTCGATAATCTGTCCTGAAGCCTCTGAGCTAGTTCAGGAGAAAGGCTTTGGCACCTTAACTTTCTGCCACTTAATAGCAAAGATTAGAGCCCAGGTGTGAAACCACCAATAAAATACAGACAATTGTCCTACAGATGGTTTCTGGGGGAAAAAAACCAACATCCTGGAATTTGCTGTAGTGCTTTTGCTGTAAGAAATGTTATATAGGGGCGCCTGGGTGGCTCTGTTGGCTAAGCGGCTGACTCTTGATTTGGCCCAGGTCACGGTCCGCGTTGGTGAGTTCAAGCCCAGCATCAGGCTCTGCACTAACAGTGCAGAGCCTACTTGGGATTCTCTCTCTCCCTCCCCCTCTCTCTGCCCCTCCCCCACTCACTCACTCTCTCTTGGCCTCTCTCAAAATGAACATTAAAACAAAACAAACGTTATACTATTATATGGAACTGAAATGTACACATATTCTAAAGGAAAATAGACACTGGTGGCATATGAGGCTCCTTGAGGGCTTTTTCCCAAATGCCTTAGGCAATATCAATTCCTGGGGGAGAACATAAAAAAACAAAAACAAAAACAAAAACCATTAATTATCTGGTGACTTCATGAGTGGTCAAACAATTTCCTTCAGTTTGAAGTCGAGCATAAACTACCTGTGCTGTTTTGTTCTGGCAACTGCTGCTAGACATATCCAGAGGCCGAATTTTACAGAACCAAATCAGGGATTCTCCTGTGAGCATGATTTCTCAGCAAATAATAACTGGAAGCTATCTGCTAAAGACCAAGAACACTCTTTGTTTTTCTCAAGAACGGACTGCTGCATTGGAATTAGCACAGTGTGAAGGTGAGGGAACCTGCCCTCTGGCTGGCAACAACAGGCGGGTTGTCATTTTCGTGGAGACCCTCAAATTAGAAGCCAAGGCAAGTTGTGCAGGCGCGCGCACACTGTTGCTCTGAGACCGTTGTCTTCATCTCCTGCCTCCAGCACAACCAAGGAGACGGTCAGGGCTGTCCCCCCAGGGAAGTGAGGTCCCAAGGGATGCTTCGGAGGATTTTTTTTTTTTTTTCCTCCTGCATCTGTGGCTGCCCAGAGGTATTTATCAGCGTGTACAGTGTGTACAAAGACCCTGTAGTGTAAAGTGAGATGCTCCCCAAAGCGGTTTAGGAGGCTCAGGCTGCTGCTGTGTGTGCGTGTGTGTGCGTGTGCGTGCGTGTGTGTGTGCGTGTGTGTGTGTGTGTGTGTGTGTGTGTGTGTGTGTCTGCAGAACGCGCAAGCAAGAGCGCTGAAATGCAGCTCTCCTCTCTGCCTGCAAAGAGTCGCTCCACTTCCCCCTCTGCCCAGCGCACTCGGGGAGCGCCAGGGGGAGTCCTCGCCGGCCAGGGCTTCCCGCGCCCCGGGAGCGCCGAGGGCTCGCCTGGCGGAGCTTAGCGCAGCTCGCTCGGCGCTGCCAGCCAGCGGAGCGGGCGGGGGTGGACACTGGGCTTCTGTGTGCCAGCCGCAGCCGTTGGCTGGCGGGCGCCCAATCCCGGGGCATGCCGCCGGAGGCTGGCCGGGACGCACGGTGAGAGACGAGTTTGGTGGAAGGCTTGACCCCCAGGCTGCCCGCAGAAGCCGGCGTCGGGAACCTAGGCGGTCGGGCCGCCGCGGTGGGGGCTTGCTGCGCTGCAGCGGCGGGGAGCCGGGCAGCCCCGGGGTTCCAGGGAGGAGGCGGCATGGCTTCGGTGTTCATGTGTGGAGTGGAGGACCTGCTGTTCAGCGGCAGCCGTTTCGTGTGGAACTTGACCGTGTCCACGCTGCGGAGATGGTACACGGAGAGGCTGCGGGCTTGCCACCAGGTGCTGCGGACGTGGTGCGGGCTGCGGGACGTGTACCAGGTGAGCCAGGGCGCGCGGCGCCCCAGGGCCCTTGCAGGATGCCAGGCGCTCTTGGGAAGCCGGTTCCACCTGTATGATTTTATTCTCTCTCTCTCTCTCTCTCTCTCTCTCTCTCTCTCTCTCTCTCCACCTCTCTCTTTCTTTAAAACTCCTAGCGGGCTGCTTGGCTCCTGGGTCAATTTTCAGCAGCTGTGGATAACTGTTGCCTGACAAAGCTCGTGGATTGTCCCCCTTGGGCTCGGGGGCACTTGCGAGTTCCTACCAGCATTTGCAGACGTCTGTTACAGAGTGATGGTGTACTGCCTGGCACTTAGCTAAGAAAGCTGTGGCTTTGCAGCAGAAGGTCTGCCCGAAGCGACTTTGACATTCAGACGATCCCTTCTTTTTCTTGTATTGGGGGGTGGGGGGGGGGGGGGTGGGGGTGAGCATCTCAGGATCAGCCATGTCACACCAATTTACCATCAGGGGGGCCTTGGTGGGTTTTCATTCTTTGATTGTATTTCAGTTTTCCATCAGGCAGCCCCACATTGCAAGGCAGAGCCAGGAAAAGCTGATTCTGTGTCTACTGGCTTTTGGAGGAAGGACAGCAAATTGTGAATACTTTGCAGGAGGAGGATGGCTAGGGGAGGGAGGGGTGGCCTGGCTGATCGTTGTCGGAATGCTTACATTTGGATTTAGTCCCCTCACACAACACAGCCTCTTTATTTCTCTGCTAGGTCCCATCCTGCAGACAAAAAATGCAGCAACTTTATTCAACTGGGAGACCGTTCATCTTCTCTGGGGACTGAAGCTTCCCTGGATGTTTTTTTTTGTTTGTTTTTTTTTTGTTTTTTTTTTTTTTTTTTTTTTTGGACAGTCATTTGTGGGTTTAAATAAAGTCCTCTGCTTGGGTTGTTAATATCTTTGAGGTTTAAAAAAAAAAAAAAAACTACATTGCATTTAGGAAGATTAAGCCTGGTGTTTGCTATAGGAATATATCATCATGTTTTCTTTCCTGAGATGTGGAAAGAGCTTTGTTGCAGTTCCTGGCTCCCCCTACTCTCACCCCCTTCCCACTATGGCTATAATGTATATCTCATTGTATTGAGTCCTATATGGGATCGGAGCCTCTGGTTTTGACAGGCTGTAGTCTTTCATCAATCAAGCAAAATTAAAAGATCGGCACGGGGGGGTTAAACTGTGGGCGTGTAAAGAATCAGCATCCCCTCGTCATCCTTGATGTCCGTATCAGCCTTGTTAAAATGTGCTTCTTGCTTTCACGACCCCTACTTTGGGTAACATGTCTCTGATGTTTTGCAGTTTGTGAGAATCCCACAGCCAGGCTGAGAAGCGGGGCAGCATGTGGGGTTTGAGAGTAGTATGGAGCTGTGGTATAGATCCCATCTGGCTACAGTCCACGGATCACCTGGCATTTCAGAGCCTGAAGTGTCTGCCTTTGAGCATTTTTCTCTTTGGGGAAATCATTGTTGCGTTGGTCTGTAGGAGAAGTGACCCCGATAGAGTTTTGTTTTTGCTTTTTAAGGTTGGAGAAACTTTTAAAAGGAGAACACAAGTATTGGAACCAACCAGACAGCCTTTATGTGTCTCTCCCCAAGTTCAGGGGAGCTATAGTTTATCTCTTTGCGGTCAGTGACCAGATAAAAAATGGAGGTTCCAGGATCCGGAGACCCCATGGACTCTTTATAATTATTTTTAAGAACCACAGCAACTTGAAGGATTATCCTACTAAACTGAAGATTTTCTCTTCTTTAAATGGATGGGGACTGAGCCAATACCCTCTCATGATAATAAAAAAGGACATCTAAAATAATGATAAGCGGAAAATGATCTCTAAGTTTAGAGTTTCCTGTACATGGGAAAAGAATTTTAAGAATATTTTAAAACTTGCAAGGACCACAGATTTCTTAATTGCACAATATAAACTAATTGCTAGCAAAGAAACAACATTTTCGGGACGCCTGGGTGGCTCAGTCAGTTAAGTGTCCGACTCTTGGTTTCGGCTCAGGTCATGATCTCATAGTTTGTGAGTTCGAGCCCTGTGTCAGGCTCTGTGATGATGGTGTGGAACCTGCTTGGGATTCTCTCTCTCTCTTTCTCTCTGTCTCTCTCTCTCAATAAATAAAATTTTTAAAAACTTAAGAAAAAGAAACACTATTTTCATTAATGCCTTTTAAATAATGATCAAGAAAATAGTCATTTAAATTATATAGAACTGAAAGGCAGTATAATAAAGTAGTTAATACCTTAGGCTCCAAGTTAGAGAGACGTAGGAATAAATCCGACCTCTGCCTACACTTGATCATGAGTAAGTTACTTATCCTTACTATGCTTCAGTTTAATCATGCATAAAATGGGAAATATAATAGTGCTAATCACAGAGTTTGATAAAAGAATTAATTGACACAAGATATTTAGCCCAGTGCCTAGAGTTTAGGAAGCATTCAACAAATGTTATCTGCTCTATCATTTTAGAAACCCAACTCATACTAACCTACAAATTAAAAAGAAGGCACTTTTGACACAATTGAGAAGTCTAGCAGTTGGATGAACTTCAGGTATGGTTTGATCAGAGCACTATACTTGTTGCCTATGATTCTTCCAGCCTTGTTCGTGTGTTGGCTTTTTCTTCGGCTGGTTTCTTCCATCATGATAGCAGATAGCTGCAGCAGTTCCAGGGCTTAGATCCAGATATCAACCTATTCAAGAAGAAAGAAAATTTCTCATATCCACCAGCTATCAAAAAAAAAAAAATTCCAGTTTTCACTCTGATGGGTTAACTTAGGGACGGTGCCCACCCCCAATGCCATGCACTGAATGGCACAGGGAATGGGATTATAATTCAGCATTCTCAGTGGGAGTGACATGACCCCCAAGAGGCAAACATTGTTTCTTAAAGGTAGGAGGGTGGCACAAAAATCTTACTCTTTTTTTGTGTATAGAGCACAGATGTGCATAGAATACCTAAACAGATATACAGGATTCTACTGGCATTAGAATTTGCAGGGGGAGGAGGTGACTAGCAAACAAAAAAGTATCTAAAAGGCTCTTTAAAAAGATGATCGTGAATAAAACTGTTGAGAAACACTAATTACACTGATTGGCTTAGACCAGTGGGAGAGCAGACCCATTTGTGAAACTGGGAGTGAAGTTGGTCCCAGGCAGACCACACAGCTGCCAAACAGTGGGGGAGGGTCAATGCTCAGTTGAGCTGCAATCAGCAATGCCCCCTACACTTGAATTATTAGAGAACCTCAAATCTAGAGCTCTCTAATATAAAAAAGATTAATGGCAAATATATTTCTAAGTATTTCGCCGCCGTAATTTGAGTTAAAGGGGTGGGGGCTCATCATTAGAATACCCTTATTGCTATCCCATAATTACAAATTCTAAAGCACGAAGGGGAGTGTTCAGTGGTACTGTCCAGTTTAGTGGCAAATGGACTGGAAACACCACAGGGTTACATATTTTACTGAACTCAGTTTTTTATCATCTTGACGATAGAAAGGTGTCATCTTTCTTGCTTCTAGTCTGAATAGTCTGGTTTGTAAGGAAATCCGGGCTCAATCACGCCAGAGAGAAATAAGGGTGGTGCGGGAGATATCCATTACATGAAATACCTGATGGTTCCCTGGGGGTGTTTTGTTTATTTATATACTATACGTGAAATAAGATCTCCCACCTATTCATAAGGAATCTGGCAACAACGTTATTGCCTGGCTGGCACAGCCGGGAAGGCATTATTTCTTTGGAATTGAACACTTCCTCTACATCTAGATATTGGAGAGGCAGGAGACTTAATTTGCCAAAAGCTATGAATAATTAAGGCGCTAGCTATAAGGCATTTCTGTAGTAACGCGACTAAATAAAAAGCAGGCTGAAGCGGCACTGAGGCTGCCTTTTAACAAAGACTTACTTTATGAGTGAAGCTTTGAATTTGGTTAAAGTAGCAGACTGAGACATTTGCCTTCAATTTGGAGCTAAACCTTAAAAGCTGATTCATCAGCCGTATATCTATCCTGCTGATATCTTGCCTAGATGGGTTCTGTTATAGCAATTAATTAGGGTTAACAAACAACTGAAGTAGAAAATGGTGGGAGAATGTGGTTGAAAAAAAGATCAACACCCTTTGCTTTTTATTAAGCATGACATGTTCTAACAAAGGCCTCAGCTTGTTTCTTGGGATTAAGCTGTCCCCTCATCCCCAACACCTCAAAGCTAGAATTTCTTGCAAACCCTGAGTGGAGTCATTGCCTTCCAGCAGGAGGTAACTTAGACAGAATTTGAGATATTCAAGTGACCATAAGAGGCCGGGTCAGCTCCCCTGTGGCAGGCAGTTGGCACTGAGTGGGGAGCATACAGTTCAGAACAGCAGAGGCTATAGACTCAAAGTTTAGCAAATTTGACCTTGACCAAACTGCTTTCCCCCCTTGAGCCTCCTGGGTATAAGGGGAGAACTGTAGTACCTGCATTATGAACAGGATGAAAAATTCATGAGATAGTATCTGTAACACTAAATGCCCTTCCTGATATAAACAAATGCTCAATAAATGTTAGCGCTTGGGTATGTACCGTACTTAACAGCAGACCCGTCCGTAGAAGGTACTTGATAAAGTAGCACCGGGTATTACTATTGTTTTTTATAAGTGATACTAGTTCTCTGGAAAGTACATTCCCATCTTTACAGGCAAGGATGTTCACTGAAAGAGACTGTGGTTTCCCACAGCGTGTGTAGGGTGGGCCTTGGGTATTTTTTATTGTCTTCACACAGTAGACCCACATTTTAAGCCAATACAAAAACTCTAGGAAATACAGGCAGCTCCCATTAGGGTCGCTAAGGAAATAATCTCTCTTTGTCCAACACTTTGATGATCCTGATAACAAATGAACTTCGCATCCCACCACATTGGCTGGAAAAGACCAACCCCCGCAAAAGGCAGGTTCCCCATTGAGCATTCAGTGGCCTGTGTACTTCAAACCCTGTATATTTTGCTTGTCCCCACCCTTCACTCTCCACATTACTCTGAGTTACACAGACTAGAAGAGGGGCTGACAAACTGTGACTCACAAGAGAAAACTGTCCTGTCCCTCGTTTTTGCAAATAAAGTTTTATTGCACACACAGCCTTCTGTTTTTGTAAATAAAGTTTTATTGGCACACAGCCCTGCTCACCCGTTTGCTTGGTGTCTATGGCTGCTTTTGCATTACAGTGGCAGAGTTGAGTAGCTGTGACTTAACTACTTACAGTCAAGTAGTTCATACAAAGATGATATTGGCCACAAAGGTGAAAATACTTGCTGTCAGCTCCTTTACAGAAAAAGTTCAACAGTTCCCACACTAGAAAAAAAGCAATGTATTGGGTACAGAATGCTAGAGGGAAAAAGGTCCATACTTCAGTCATAGAAAAAATAGAACTTGAAGGAATATGAAAGAATTTTCTCATCAAAAATTTAGTCACCAGGAAAATAATAAATAAATATTCAGGATGAATGTTTAGTTTGCCTTTACGAGGTCCTTTGTTGTAGAACATGATTGGAGTTACAGATTGACTCGTTTGTTTGTTCATTTATTTGTACCTAAAATAATGATCAGAGTGCTTACCCCATCCCTGCTACTGTCCCAAGGTGTCAACCACACAAGGTCAAGATAGGCGTTTTTCCTGCATCAAGAAATCTATTGTCAAGGAGGAGAGACAGATAAGGAAATGAAACTCTGTGGGAGGCCCTTGGCCAAGGTGCTCTAGGCACACAGTGGAGGAAATCTAAGTCAGACTGGAGAAAAGCAAAAAGGGAGAGGAAGAGAGCCAAGGAGGCTTCCTGGAGGAGGCAATTCTCAAGCTGAGGTTTGAGGGGAAAGTAGGAGTTGGATAGATGAAGAAACGCAGAAGGGCATTTCAGGCATAGGAAAACATGTCTTTGGTGGAATTATAAACAGTTTTTTAAGGCCGATGGGGAGAGAGGGCAGGAGCAGGGGAGAGAAAAAGAGCGAGTCGGAATCAGAGGCAGAGATTTTGATTGAGAGTAACATCTGAATTTGAATGATCTTTTACTTTAGGATTTTGATATTTTTCTGCAGAACTTCGGGGGCAGGGGAGAGGTTGATTTAGAAGTATCACTGGCAGCAGTGAGGCTGACAGATTTGGGAGAGGGTGACATAGTGGAGGCGGGAAAGGAAGGGGAGCTAGGGGCTGCTGCAGTGACACAGGTGTATAGGTCAGGATAGGCTAGCTTTTGCCATGGCAACAAACAGCTCCAGTATCCTAATGGCTTAAAGTTTGTTTGTGGTTCACACTACCGTCGCATCACAGGTTGTCCATAAGCTCTGCTCATCACTGTCACTTAGACTCACAGAATGTTCTTTCACGTTGCCAGTTACCATGATGGAGAGTGAAGAGCTCCTCGGGACTTGGCACTGGCAACTAAATGCTTGGCCTCTAAGTAGCTCCTGTGACTTCTTGCGGGTCCTTGGTCAGAGCTGACCAGTCACGCACTCAACTGCAGGGGCCAGGTAAGCAGTCCTACCCTGGAACAGCGTGAATGCTGATGCAGATTTGGTTCCTGAAACAAATTAACGAGCAGGAAGTTTACCAGAGAGCGCACTGGGATCAACACCTGTAGAAGGGAATAGAAAGAAGCAGGAGGAGCAGAGGAGAAAAGGGGCTATAATTCAGGCTCAGCAATGCCTTCAGCTGCCCTCATGGGTAGCTCTGGAACTGAGAGTTGTCCCCATTTGGAACAAGAGGGCTGTTCTTCCCTCCCACCTACATCAACACGTTGTTGGCAGTAGACTGCCCTTGAGAACACGGAGTGACCTTGACCTTGAGGTAGGCAGCTCTATAAGGGAGGGCAATCCCCAGAGGGAGCTGAGAGCTGTCAGCTTAGAATGTTCCTGGTAGCTGAGGGAATAAGTCTGGGCAGCACATCATGGGGTCTTCTGCAAATGCCTGCCCAACAGGTGCCGGGATCAAAGCCTGAACTGAGGAAGGACCCACAGGAAGGAAGTGGAAAGTAAAGATTGCGTTGATTTAAAGGATGTAGAATCTGGCTTCAGGACACAGTCTCACTCTCAGGGCGGCCTCCTGATTGGAACCTACACTGTTGAAGGGATTGGGCAGCCATGGAGTCAGTTAACAGCAGCAACACATACAGAAAGGAGAGAAAACTTGGCAGATAAATGAAATACGAGTCTCCTTATCACTGAGCAAATTCATCTCCCACCTTTTCTGGTAACCAAAGACTAGGGTTTTAGGGCAAGGAACTGAGATGTGAAGATACCCCAAAACTGAAAAGGAAAACGGTCTTAATGTTCTAGCCCATCACTTGACAGAAGTATACTTCTGAAAGACTGTGTTACTTAAAATCGACAAAATCAGTCTCAGTATCTTTGAAAAGCATTTCGGAGCCTTTGTCATCCAGCTTGAGAAACACCAAGTTAAAGACTCTCCTGCCTTTCAGATTGGTGTTTGTTTTTCCTCCTACCGTCCTTTCTCGGTGGAGTGGCAGTACAGAGTAACTTCCTGTTTATCCCCCTCTTCTGTTTATTTTGAACATTGGCTTTGTGATGTCTGATTTGGAGGCTATGGAAAAGTGTGAAGGATTCGAATAGGAAATCAGACCTGTAGTTCTAAACTTTACAGCAAGATGATATGACTTCAAGCACAGAAAGGAGGCAGAAAATTAGACCCTCGTGAAAAAAATTAAAATTGCCATCTCTATGTAATTACACATATGTGTGCCTCTAGGTGTTCATATGTAACGTATAGATTCTGGCATCCTTGAAAACAAACTTGGCTTGAAAGAGGCTGATGAATGCGATAAATTAAATAGTACCACTTTCCCCCTAATGTCCTAATCGTTTTTAGTCTCTTGAATTTTGTGTTTTGGGCAAAGCTTGTTGATTAAATAACTATTTTTCCCTAACTAGTGCTTTTATGTAGTGTCCCTGCCTTGACTAATAGCTACTAATTATGTAGCAGCCGCTGTGTGCTGAGTCTTCTGCTTGGCACTTTAATTGCGTTATCTTAAAACAAGACAAAACAAGACCAAAACCCCTGAGGGTTTTTTTTTTTTTCAATATACAAACATATAAAAGATAGTATGAGTAAAAAAGCCATGCACCCACCACTCGGTTTTAAGACATCTTAATATTTTGCCATGTTTGCTTCAGATACTTTTTAAAAATGTAACCAAACTATATAGAATCAGTTGAAACCACCCTCGTACTTTTCCTCTCTCCCTAAAATCCTACCACTAAGTTCATGGGTCTCATTCCTGGGCATGTTTTGATAATTTTGACACCTATGTTTGTATCTATAAATAGATAACCCTTCTATGTTTGTCAAATTTATAGAGGATATATCATTCTACTGCCTTATTATTCTCTCAACAAGCTTTTGGGATTTATCTCTAAATTCATTTTAATCCCTATATTCCATCGCATGAATATAACCAATCTTCTGTTGATGGATACTTAGGTTGCATACAATTTTTCAGTGTCTCAAAAGACAATAGTGAAAAGTTTTGTATTTGTTTCCTTGGGCTTATGATCAAGAACTTCTCCAGTGTATGTACAGAAGATTTTTAGCTTTATGAGATGCTGTGTCTTATCTTTGTCCTTGTAACAACTCTACAAGATGATATCATGAACCCCACTTTATTGGTTTTATGTACTTATTAACTAATAAGTCATGGTGCTGGAATTTGAACAGAGCTCTGTCTGATTCCAGTGCTCAGCCTCTTGCCACTGACTTGCTACTTTATTTATTAAGAGGTAAACAGCACATAAAGATAGAGTCTTATCAATTTATTAACTTAGTCTTTCACTCAAACAAACATGGGGTGGAAACATAGCCTCGTGCTTCAAAATGAAGTCCGTGCACTCAAACTGCCTGAATTCAAATTCCTAACTCACCTTTTTTAGCCATGTGAGTTCTGAGACTGATTTTTTGGGCTGTAAAATATAGATAATTAGAGTATCTCACTTAAAGCGTTTCTCTCCTGGGATCACGGTAGAAATTAAACATATTGATATTGTCAGTAAATATTGTTAGATATATGTGGGGGTAGATGGTTGGTTGGATGGGTGCATGAGTGCCTGGTAAATAGTTATCTTTATAGGTTCAGTGTTTTCAGTTTCTTATTTATGTGAATAACCATTGGAACCCCTAAAGTCTGCAGAAGCCTTGGATCCTCCCTCCTCCTCTCCGCATTATGAAGCTATTAAACTTTCCTCTTCTCGACCCTGAACCCTAGACTCTTATGCACGAAGGCTATGGAACCCCACTGACCGCTGTCTTTCTCATCTGTGTAAGCTCTCCTTTGATATGACCCTGAGATTTGCAACTGCTAAGGAGATCCAGTTATTACAAGCATCATGCTACCCTTGAGTAATGTAGCCAGCAAATATTTTTACAGAAATGAGTTTGTCTCATTAAAATGTGATTAGATGCTTATTATCTGAGAGAGAAAAGGGCCTTGATAAAATAGGGAAATAGAATGAGCTGTAGTTAGCTGGACCCGGTAAAATCAAGGCTTCCTGACTTAGCAGCTGTGTGACCTTGAGCCAAGCTGCTTAATTGCTCTGAGCCTGTTTCTTTACCAATACAAAGATAAAATAATACTCACACTTACATGGTATGAAGCTTAAAAATAACATGGGTTGAAAAACTTGATCCTAAGCTTAATGTTATCATACTAGGAGTTATGAGTGCAAAGTCTGACCAGGATGTAACTCCAAACACTTTTCATTTAATAGCTGTATGGCATGGGCAAATTATGGGACCTCTCTGTGCCTCATTTTCTCGTGTTTGAGATGAGGATGATAATAGGGCCTACCACCCGGGGTTGTTGAGGGGACAACACAAATAAATAGATTTCACTAGGGTGCCTGGCTCATGGTAAGCGTTTCAAAAGTGTTAGCTATGGTGGGGCGCCTGGGTGGCTCAGTCGGTTAAGCATCTGACTCTGGATCTCGGCTCAGGTTTGTGAGATCAAGCCCTCAGCTGGGCTCTGTGCTGAGAGTGCAGATTCCGCTTGGGATTCTCCTTCTGCCTCTCCCTACTCGTGGGGTGGCTCTCTCTCTCTCTCTCTCTCTCTCTCTCCCCTCCTCAAAATAAATAAACTTTTTTAAAAAAGTGTTAGCTATGGCTATTTCTATTTAGTGAACATTTTCAGTGTCAGACATAGTGCTAAGCCCTTTATAGTTACCATTTCATTTAAGTCTCCTAACAGCGACATGTAATAGATATTACTGAACCCACCTGGCAAACGGGGGACCTGTTTAGAGCTGCTAAGTAACTTGTCCACAAGCAAAGATTGGAGCTCCGTTCTGTCTAAATACAAATCCCATTCACTCAGCCATCGTAGGGGATGGGCTTAGTTTGCAAACCATTCAGCCTCTTCCTTTGCCACCTTTGCCTGCCTGAAGTCCTAGGACTGCCGTAGTCTCCATTCTCCTCTGCCAAACCCTAGCGGCATAGCAGGGATTAATGACCTGGTTGAGCCTCAGTCGTGAATGGTCTCAATCCAGGCTCCAGAAGCAACTCAGATCACACCATTCTCTTATGTGAATCCCTCCTGTGACGTCCCAACTCAGAAAAGCCTAGGCTCACCATACCCACAAGGCTCCACGTGATCAGCGCCCCTTTCTCTAGGTTCCTGTACCCCCGCTGTCTGCAAACACACTCAGCTTCTGGTGTTCACTCCTCACACTTGTCCCCTAACTCTTCTCCAGTGACACTGGCCTCCCTGCTGTGGCTTAAGCCCACCAAATGCATTCCACCCTCAGAGCCTTTGCCCTTGGGGTTTTCTCTGCCTGGAAGGAACCTGGGGTTTTCTCTTTTCCTCCTCTCCACCCCAGACTAAGAGGCCACCCCTGACCT
Organism: Panthera onca; assembly: GCF_046562875.1. Taxonomy (NCBI): domain Eukaryota; kingdom Metazoa; phylum Chordata; class Mammalia; order Carnivora; family Felidae; genus Panthera; species Panthera onca. The sequence goes on along the minus strand of NC_138340.1, from coordinate 36,484,591 downwards.
TTCTCTTATCCTGCTTTATTTTTCTTCCTAACCCTATTGCCACCTAATGTTAGAACTTTATTTAGACGCTCACTGGTGTCTGCCCAACCAGATACATTAGCTGAAGACGGGCAGGGACTTGGCTTTGTTGGCTGTAGTGTCCCCAGTGCCTGGAACCTAATCTACCCTTCGGAAATACTCGTTGACTAAATGAACAAAGGAATCTGCTTCAGACTTTAAGAAGCTCACTCTAGCCACTCTGCGGGGAGTGTCTAGGGATGGGTAAGACAATTACGAGGCTGTTTCTAATGTCCAGTGAGACCTGCTGGGGACCTGGGTAGGAGTGACGGCAGCCTGTGGTGTAGGGAGATACCAATAATTCGGAGGAGGGAAAAAGTAGCATTAGGGGAACTCTGTCCAAAGGGGATGTTTGCGGTCTATAAAGTTGAGGAAACTTCATGCAAGGAAAAAGCCGTGCAGGTAGAAATGTATTTGTGTGTGTATGTTTATTGCTTTTCCTTATTGAAAATAGCCCCCAGCCAACGTAAGTATTGTAGCTTGAGAATAAATTTGTTTGGGTTCTCTGACGTGTTCTCAGATGTGCCTGTGCTTCCAGTTCATTCAAAAAGCAGTGTTTGAGATCGGAGACTAGGCTATTTCCTCCAGGGCCTGTGAAAACGGACTCGCCCAAGGACCCTAGCTTGTGTGGCCAGCCAGCTTGCAAGTCCCGGTCTGTGCCCAGCCCAGGGTGGGGAAGTTGGCAGTTTCTGCAGCTCTTGTCAGCTCTGACTGTCAAGTGATCGCTGTTTCCTGTGCCCAGCCCTGTGGTTAGGTTCTGGAAGGTGCCCTGTGTTGCCTGACCAATGCTGACAGACACTTCAGACGTTGTGCTTTCTTTCTTTTTTTTTTTTTTTTTTTTTTTTTTTTTTTTTTTTTGGCCTGCTGTGGACGGCTCATCATTCTGACCCTGTCTCGTGTCATGCCCATCCATTGGAGTAACGGATAGAAGGAAGGACCCCCTGGATTTGCCTGGATTCTTGGGAGAAAAGAAAAAAACAACAACATTTTTTTTTTCTGGTCTTCATTAGTGTTTAATTAAAAGCTTGCTTTTCCCTAGGTCTTTGGCCGTGTCCAGGCTTTTTAAAATTCTGCAAGCAAAGACAATATAAAGAGAATTTGACCCTTTGAGTTACAAGAGCTGCTTATTGTGTCTAATTATCAACCTCAAATAACGACAGAATCATAAGCCCCAGCAAAAAAAGTAATACTAGGAATTTCCCAAATAATTCCTGAAGGAAAAGTGCATCTACCTTTAATAAATACTCTAATACCAGTTTTTAAATGAAATTAATGTTTAAGTTTGAAACAATCTGATCAGGGTATAAAGAGTCTTAACTCTCAACTCATATTTAAATTGATGGGCTTCTTTCTTCCTTAACTTTTTATATGTTAATATTTCAAGGTCTTGATGCCAAGTATTGGTCCAGCCAAGCTCATAAGACTTGGTTCTCAAATACCTTTTGGAAATGATATATTTTAGCGAATGTGTTTTTCCTTTAATAAACTTCAGAAGCCAACTCCCAGTTTCAAAATAACAATTTTTTTCTGAGATGTTAGTGCCAGAGTCTGAACAGTGGCCTTTATTCACGACCAAGTCGGATCAATTTAATTTTTTTTCAGACTCCTACGCTACATTAGGTAATAAATACAGCAAAACTTTGCCACACCTTTGTGCTGTATATTGTGTGTGTTTTAAGTAAATCAAATTTAATTATGGTCTTTCTATCCTTTTCTCTTTCCTCCTGACTTTTTTTTTTTTTGTATATTTTCTCTGAGCTAACTAGGTCATGTTTAAGCATATGAATAATTTATAATGTATATGTATATGCATGTGTGTGAGTACCAATATACAAATAAATGTATAAATACGTGACTGTATCTGAAGTTTTTCCAGAAAGTAGAACCATGAACCAACATTTTCACCAAACATAACTTCTGCTTTTTTTCCCCCATCTTCAACATCACTTTTTTTTTTAGATTGATTTATTTATTTTGAGAGAGAGAGACAACCCGAGTCGGGGCGTGAACCTGTGAACCGCGAGATTATGACCTGAGCCAAATTCAGAGTCAGACGCTTAACCAGACTCCCCGTTCAACATCACTTTTTAAGTTATGTTATGACCCTGAAGTAATTAGTCAGTGCCAATAATCTGGTTAGGTTCCGTAACAGATGGTCTTTTTTAGGAAGTTGCTGTCAATTTTGATGAAGTTTAGGAAATGAAAACCGATGAACAACCTCATCTGTTTCCAACAGTTTAAAGAGAAGAAACCAGACAACTGGTTCTGTGCTGAAGCTCCCATGTCACCTCCCAGCTCAGCTTAGCTCGCCTGCCTGTGAAATGGGGCCATTCCGTGGCTGCTGCATGGGGGGTACCGAGCATTTAAGTAGGGGGCAGTAGAACGAGTTGCTCACAAGGCGACACTTGCCCCCTCTCCTTCCCCAGCAACCACCCACCCTCTGCAAGACCAGATAGGAGGTTCCAGGCCTGAGGAACGTGTGAAGAAAAAACACAGATGAAACGGGCAACAACAGTTCGATGTCTCTACACCGAAGCAGCTCCATTCATTATTTACAGATATTTAATGACATCTGTTCTGTTTTAATGGACCTTGTAATGAGATGAAAAGTGTTATCTACTTCCTTTGAGTGGTATGCACATATCCTTTGGGAGCTGAGGAGTTGGCATCATATGGATGTGAGCCTTAATCCAGTGCCTTATCCCTGACTGGCTGTACTGCCTAGGACAGGATGCCTAACCCCTTTGAGCCTCAGCTGCATCATCTACAAAATGGGGACAGAATATCTCAAAGTATTGTCATCAGGTTTAAGTGAAAGAATACCATTGGACTGCTCAGTTCAGGACTGGGAATGGGACAAGAATTCAGCAAATTATAGTTTACGAAAAAGGCCCTGACTACTAATATAGGCAGAAAAGTCAAGGAAAAGTATCCTAGAAATAAGATGCTGTTTTCCTCCCTCATCTAAATGAACTTTCCTAAAATAAGGATTAGAGAGGCGATGGACATTTTGAAGCAGGAGAATTTAATCATAATTGACCTGGTAAATTGCTACAACCTTTTCAGAGGAAAGCTGAGTTATAGCCAATCAAAATATGAAGTATGTGACCTCTTTGACCAAACATATCCACTTTAGGAAGTCATCTTAAGGATATCTCACATAATGTTATCTGTGCAAGATTTTCGTTTGCACCATTATTTGAAATAGCAACCCCTTGGAGATGTGAATAGGAGAACAGATGATAAAATGATTAACACTTCTGTACCATGGACTCCATGAGATCAGCAGGAAGAATGTAGAACTATATATCACAGCCTACCCAAATTGTCAGTTATATAATTTTGAGTGAAAACAAAGACTAAAGACAGAACAGTATACAAGATGAGTGTGTGTGTGTGTGTGTGTGTGTGTGTGTGCACGCACGTGTGGAGAGAGTGAAACAGATACAGATATTATGCAAGAAATGTGTGTATGTATTCCTTTACATGGGAGAATAGGGTTGGAAATATATTAAAAACCATTATATAATGGAAATTATATAATGGAAATATATGATAAAGACCATTAAAATTTTTACCCCAGGGAAATGTAAGTGGATGAAGGGAGAGCTTTCTACTTGTTTTACATTCCTTATTCTTTTTTTTTTAAATTGTTTAAAAACATTCATTTTTGAGAGTGAGAGAGACAGAGCATGGGGGCGGTGGGGTGCAGAGAGAGAGGGAGACACAGAATCAGAAGCAGGCTCCAGACTCTGAGCTGTCAGCCCAGAGCCCGACGCGGGGCTCGAACTCACGGACTGCAAGATCATGACCTGAGCCGAAGTTGGACCCTCAACCGACTGAGCCACCCAGGCACCCCTACATTCAAAATTCTGAATTTAAATTTTTTATAGCAAGGATATATGTAATTTTTTATAATTTGTAAAGCATCCTATTCCAAACAGTTGATCCAGGTTACTGTGAAAAGTGTTTCTGGGGAACAGGGATCTGTCCTATGTAATCCTGTGTCATTGCATCCAGTGTGTAGTATGTCTCCCCAAGTATTTGTCTTGTGTGTCCATTTAATAATGATTACTAATCATTACCGGAAGGATTACTATTGAGTAAAAAATAATATTTCTCCTCATCTGAGTACCACAGATTTTTTTTTTTATCATTAAAATAATATAAATCCAGGAACACCAGGGTGGCTCAGTTGGTTAAGTATCTGACTCTTGATCTTTGCTCAGGTCATGATCTTATGCTTCGTGAGATCAAGTCCCATGTTGGGCTTCACAATGACAGCATGAAGCCTGCCTGGGATTCTCTCTCTTTCCCTCTCTCTCTGCCCCTCCCCTGCTCGCTCTCTCTCTCTCTCTGTGTGTGTGTGTGTGTGCCTCTCTCAAAATAAGTAAATAAACTTTAAAAAAAATAAATAACATAACATAACATAAATCCATTAATACAACTGTTATAGAAACGCATGGCCTAGGGGCACCTGGGTGGTTCAGTGGGTCTTGATTTCGGCTTAGGTCATGATCTCGTGGTTTGTGAGTTCGAGTCCCGCATCAGACTCTTTGCTGACAGTGTGGAGTCTGTTTGGGATTCTCTCTCTCCCTTTCTCTCTGTCCCTTCCCCACTCTCTCTCTCTCTCTCTCTCTCTCTCTCAAAATAAATAAATAAACTTTAAAAAATGAAATAAATGCATGGCCTAGAGTGAAGCTACTTTATCAGTGATATGTATTCACCAGATATTTTCTAAACCTAGAGTGGCATACATATTTACATTAATATAATTTTTTACAAAGGTGAGATCATCCTATTCATCTAATTTTGAAATGTATTTATTTACTGACATATTTAAGTTCTGATCTCTCATTATTTTCCATAACTGTGATATGGAATATCTATTCCATATTATATTCTATGATATGAATATACCATAATTAATTTCCCCAGTCTCCTATTACCAGGCATTTAGGTTGCTTCCAGTTTTTACTAAGTGCTAAAGTGAACATCTTTGTATGCAAAACATTTGTGGGAGAATTTCAGCAAGATAAATACCTTGTTTGGAAATAATTTGGATTTTCAAAAAGGTTGCACCAATTTATGCTGCTGTAGAATGAACAAGAATCCTTCTTTTCCATACCCTAGCCAACAACTTTTGATTTATACCACTCTCCTAGCCAAAAAATTTATATTGCAGACCTTTGTTTCATTTTATTTCATTTATTAGTGGAGCTGTCCCATTTTCAAACTTTCTTATGGGCCATAATGCTTGGAACACTGGAGTTGTTCTTGCCTGAGAACATCAGGAGAATCACATTCTGCATTTTATCACAGTATAAATTGGTTTGCATGTTTTCAGAGCCAGACTTGAGAGCAAATTTTAGTCTCATAGAAAATGTCATCTCAAAGTAGTATGGTATTCTCTTGTATAGTTAAAATAAGTTTATGTAGAGCATTGCTGGGTTAAAATCCAAGTATCCTAAAGATACATTTTCATTTTCCCTCTCTGTCATGCACTGCCATCTTAAGATTTAGAAATAGTGGGGAATAGTTCTTTCTATGTTTGCTATCCTGTTTGATTTCATACTGTGGTTTCCCCCATTTACTATTTAGTGGATTTCAGCAATTTTGTTTTTTCTCTTCTATGAATGTTCTGTACTCCATTTAGATAAGCTGGAAAGGAATCACAAAGGCCTTTATTTATTTATTTTGTAACAAGGGATAAAGCTTGGGGCAGGAGAGCAAAACGGCACCCCATTTATTTTCTCTTTTTCATCTTAGATGCCCTAGGCCATTGAGCTTATTTAGCCCTCTAAATCCATATTTATTAACTAAAATATAATTTTTCCAGAGTTGAACTGTCTCGATGAGATTTCATAGCCACAAGTGACCATGAAACTGTCTTTTGTCTCATTTTGGGAGCCACCAGAACTGAGGACTTAGGTGGTGGAAACTGCTCGTCCCATTAATGTCGTGGCTGTTCGGAAGCTAGCGCCTTGAGGGTGATGATGGGTTGACCTGCAGACCCATTTGCGTATAGCCTTCCACCAGGGCCAACCTAACTCAGAGGTAAATTGGAATTGCCACAGGAAACCCTTCAACGAGGGCTTGCCTCATGTTTTAGCTGTGCAGCACTCCCCATTGGCGTTCTGCCAGCTCCCCACTCTCTTTTGGAGGTGCCCACCATGCACATGGCAAAAGGGCAGGTCCCCGTGCAGATTTCCTACCGTGGCTGCTAAGGAGGCTAGATCTTACTCTGTCTGCCTTCCAGTTCAACTAGAGGACAGGCCCAAGGCCTCAACCTGGCCCCCGGCACCTGTGCACTCCTGCTCTTGGAGTGGTGAGCTGGAGGAGCAAACATTTGGAAGTGAGAACCACAAAGGCAGCGGTGGCCATGCAGCACAGACACGATGGTTGCATGACATGATACTGGCTGTGTTTGTTCCCTTATGGGTTCTCTTGTTCTCCATTCATTTTCTGAGCCTGCTTCCAAGAGCCAATTTTTCCCCCTTCTTCCATCCTAAGAGGCCTGATTTGGTCAGGAATCAATATCACCCTCCATGCAACTTGGGAATATTCTGGCTACTCCCTAAGCTAGTGCTTCCCAACTTTTTTTCATGTCATGGAGCACATATGATAATGTTGGTATGGCACCCAGGGTAAATGTTTATGAGGCTGCTCAAGGCTTAAGGTAACCAGTGCAGTCTCAGGAAGATATCAAAGACTTCTAGGGTCACGTCCAGAGGACCCAGGAGCTGACTCCAAGAATTGACCAAGATGCAACAGTTCAAACATCAGTAAAGACAATACTTTTAATGGTTTAAAACACATATAATGTATTTAAATGCAGTGTTTATAAATACTTAAAAAAATTTTTTTTAATGTTTATTCATTTTTGAGAGAGAGTCAGAGAGCATGACTGGGTGAGGGGCAGAGAGAGAGAGGGAGACACAGAACTTGAAGGAGGCTCCAGGCTCTGAGCTGTCAGCACAGAGCCCAATGTGGGGCTCGAACCCATGAACCGTGAGATCATGACCTGAGCCGAAGTCGGACGCTCAACTGACTGAGCCACCCAAGCACCCCAGTGTTTATAAATACTTAAAAAAATCATTTGGGCCACCATTGGAAGTGCCAAGTCATTATCTTGAAAACTGGTAAATAAAGGTAAAGAGTCAAGCATTTGCCCTATGTCTCCTGTAATGAATCCTGTCACTGGGTAACCTGTTAATAGATGAAGGGAAATTTCTTTTTTTTTTTAGTTTATTTATTTATTTTGAGAAAGAGAGTGAGAGTAAGCAAGCATGGGGGAGGGAGAGGGGAAGAGAGAGAGGGAGAGAGAAAATCGCAAGCAGGTTCCATGCTGTCAGTGCAGAGTCCAAGGCAGGACTCGATCTCACAAACCATGAGATCATGATCTGTGCTGAGAACCAGAACCTGATGCTTAACCGACTGAGCCACCCAGGTGCCCTGAGGCGAAATTTCTCATTACTGAAATATTCTTGCTAATAAATAAAGGGTGACAAATAGAAGGTCACCATATTGCAATCCTTAATTCATTAAATGATGTAGCTATTGAGCTAACATCAAAAAAGAGAAGGCCCTCCTAATGGAGGAACACACTTGGTAACCTATGAGACAATCTTGCCAAAGATGATGCATCTGGAATCTGATTGAGTCTTCAGATTCAACCAACTTATGGGAAATACAGTGGATAGAGGACCATGTTAAATGACACCATACAGATATAATCAGCAAAACTCAGCTGGTGAAATGTACAGGATAAACAGCTCAGTTTCTTCAATAAATAAATTACAATGAGATAGAAGAGAGAAAGAAAGCAAGATGAGTGGAAGGGAAACCTATAGGTTAATAGAGATTCAGGAGAAGTATTGACAAATTGTAAAGTATGGACCTTTTCCAGGTCAAAATGGAAACAAACTTGAAAAAAACACATTAGCAAGACAACTGGAAATTTGAGCACTAACTGGAAATCTGATGATACTAAGTAATATTGTCACTTTTTTTTTAACATAATTGGGGTTATGCTTTTAAAAAGAGTCCTTATCTTTGGGCACCTGGGTGGCTCTGTCATTAAGCATCTGACTTCGACTCAGGTCATGATCTCGTAGTTCATGAGTTCAAGTCCCACATCAGGTGAGCTTGAGCCCCACTTCTTTCTCTCCCTCTCCCTCCCTCTCTCTCTCTCTCTGGCCCTCACTCATTTGCTCCCCTCTCTCTCTCAAAAAACAAAAGAGTCCTTATCTTATACATTGAAATGTTTACAGATTAAAGTATTTGAATGCTTAGATTTGCTTCAGAGTAAAAGGACAGAAGGACAGAAAGTGGATGAGAGCATTAATGAAACAAGATCAGCCATGTGTTCATAAGTGTTGAAACTGGGTGAAGGATACATGAGGGTTCATTGCACAGGCTGTCACTTTTTGTAAGGGCTTGGAATTTTCCATCATAAAAAGTTTTGTTTCGTTTTAAAAGAAATGCAAAGGGAGAGGGGAAAAAGAAAAAACAAAAACAGAGTCTTCAGAAATACAGGAAGGAAACCTAGGAGCATGCCTGTGTACTAACCCCTGGACACATTGCTCATTGCCTGCAGTGGCCAAACGGAAAGGCTGTATAAGAATGTCAGCCCTGGGTTCGAATCCTGTTCTACACCCAACTGGGGGACTTTTAGTGCCAGATTCGCTAAGGCTCAATTTCTCGTTTGTAAGATAGAGATGAACTACTCCCCATTTCAGAGGGTTGTTGTTCGGATAAAAGAAGATAATCTGTATAGCATGGGGCCTTGGACCTAGTACCAGTTAGCACTCAGTAAATATGGGCTCTTGACTATTATTTTATTGTGTGTAGCATTTAAAATCAGAAAATTAGGCAAAAGTGAATACATGCACTTTTCAATGGATGTTGGAACATTTTTGATGATTTCTGAACTCCAAGGCCTTTTTTGGTTCCTTTTTCCAAACACGGGAATGAGATCAGATTTTGTAGTATTTATGTCCATTGCCTGAAAAACTGCATGAACCCTATGATGGCACCAAATCAGAAGTCCCTGAGCTGGTCCTGTGAAGCAGACAGAAAGGAAACCCTCACATTGCTTACCTTTCTTCCTCTGTCTTTTTCACCTCTGTTTTTCCATTTATGGTTAAGAAAGTGAGAGAATCTGCCTAGAACAAGAAACTTCCCTCTTTTTCTTCCTGGAGGGGAACATGAGTAATGGACTTTTCCATCAGGGTTGTTTTTCCTGGGCATGGTGTCCCCCCTCCAACTGCTAAAACATGTGATCCTGAAGGAGACCGTAAATAAACTTCAAATATTCCTTATCGGTCAGTGATGCTGTCCCAGTTTCTAATACATTATGAAGTAGTTTTCTGTATTTGGTGCTCTTCCTTTTAATTTTAAGTTTATTTATTTATTTTGAGAGTGAGAGAAAGCACGAGTCAGGGAGGGGCAGAGAGAGGGAGAGAGAGAGAGAATCCCAAGCAGGCTCCACACTGTCAGCACAGAGCCTGACGCAGGGCTTGAACCCAAGAACCGTGAGATCATGACCTGAGCTGAAGCCAGATGTTTAACCAACTGAGACACCCCGGCACCCCGGTGCTCTTCCTTTTAAAACAGAAGTTCTATTTGGGACACCTGGGTGGCTCAGTCAGTTGAGTGTCCAACTCTTGATTTCAGCTCAGGTCATGATCCCAGGGTGGTAGGATCGAGGACCAAGATGGGCTTCCGAGCTGAGTGTGGAACCTGCTTGGGATTCTCTCTCTCTCTCTCTCTCTCTCTCTCTCTCTCTCTCTCTCTCTCTTTTTCTAAAATAAATAAAGAATTACAAGACAGCAGAACTTTAAATCAAGTATGGGCCATTTCTGAGCATGGGATCCTGGAGGGACTACACAGGTCACATACTCATTAGGCCAAGCGCCTAATAGACACCCAAAAACTAGTTATTGGAGTGAATGCAAATCTAAGAAAAGCCAGTCTCCAAAGAGCTCTGACATACAAACTGATAAAAGATTATGAACAGAAACCAGCCTGTGTGTGAAAGGGGTGCATAATTTCTCAACCGCAGGGTTGGCCGTGAGGTGAAAAAGAAGATGTCCACTCTGTTCTCCTTGCAAAACACCAACATAGGCTGTAAATCCCTTGAGGGTCTTGACTGGAGCGTTTTCATCCTGACTTCCCTCACAGGGCCCTGCACATATGTGGTGCTCAGTGAATATTTGAAATGAACTCAGCTGGTCCTGGGTGTGGAAGGAGAGAAGGATGAGGAGTTATAAAGGAAATACACCTTTCTTTAGTGCAAACCTCACTAAATTCAGGAGGAGGGGAGCTGGCCTTCAAGGTTGTCCTCTTAGTATATGGCAAATGGTTCAGAGCTAGACTCGGCCATCAGATTTTTAGAAAACCAGTACACTGTGGGTGTTGGGATCTTATGGTGCATTTGGCATTTCTCCGGTATATGAAATGCTCTGTAATGAGAGTGATCATTTTGTGATTAATGCAAAGCATTAATCCAGAACAAAAACACACTTCTCTGATCCCTCTAAGTGAGGAGTATGGGATAGAGTTGGTTGTTTTTGTTTTTTGTTTTTTTTTTTCACTATTCCTGAATCACATGTTGATCCCATGATAGGGGGGCATGAGGTTAATCTCACCCTAATCATTTAGATGATGCCCTCATAGAAGAGCAGGGATCTGTTATTAGAAAAAGGTGAATCAGACTCTGAATAGGCAAAACCAACAGACACTTGGACAGTCTCCTCGTTTTAATCCTCGTGCTCTCACGGCCATAACCTGACCTTGCCCCAGCCCTGTATTTGGGATGTGGGCTTTCACCTGACCCTCCAAGTTGGCCCGGCCTCCCGGTTTTAGCCCATCCTGTTGCCCCAACTCTGAAACTGGTTGTCCAAACTCTGATTTTCTTTCAACATGAAAAATCTCTTCGCGTACAGTCAGAAATGTCTCAATAGTTATCTCAGAAGGCTCTCCAACCCAGGGAGAAAAGTTGACGGTTATGGCGTTTCTACTGCTATATATACGCAAATAGAAGGTTCCCCAAAACATGAAGTAATTCTCCATTTGCCCAGTAAGAAGATTCAAAACACATGTTTGAGGCCAACTTGAATATATGCAAATTTAGGAATGCAGATTACATAATGGAATATCTGCTTCTAATGTTTTAGATCATTTGTTCTATAAATTGATAATTTGAGTGATGGTTGTCGGTGCTGTCCCTCTTTTTGAAGTGGCTTTATTCAGCCTCCTCACCTGCACCTGTGTGTTGGTCCTGACACAGAAGCCCCTCCTGGACTCATCCTTGTAGGTCTCCTTGGAGTCACTCCTGCCGAAGGCATTTGAGCTACAGCATTTTTTTTTAAATCTCCATATATGGTATTTCATTGGGAAAACTATTGCATGACATTTTTTTCCTTCCCCCATCCATGGTCTTCCAGCCTAACCACCCACAGCATGGCCTTTTAAAGTGAGGTATAAGTGATTCATTTATTCAATTTTTCTTTCTTTCTTTTTCTTTCTTCCTTCCTTCCTTCCTTCCTTCCCTCCTTTCTTCCTTCCTTCCTTCTCTTTTTCTTTCTTTCTCTCTTTCTTTCTCTTTCTTTCTTTCTTTCTTTCTTTCTTTCTTTCTTTCTTTCTTTCTTTCTTTTCTTCTCATTTATTCTAACATCCAGGCCCTCCAATTGCAAAATCCCATGCCCACAAATAATTACTAAGTCTGTATTGAATTGTTTGCCATCTTTTCCACTGATTTCCTCAAGTGACCCGTATAAGCATCCAAATTTGGCACTGATTGAGATTGTTTCAGGCTATTGTGCCTTCTCAGACTGTATATTGTGGTTCAAAGTAAGCAGAGTCTTTGAAAGGACTTCAAGGTAAAATCACTTACTGCTCAGGGGTAAGATATCTTTTGGTAGAGGGAAGGGCGGGATATTTCCTCATTAAATACATGTGGTATATGCCTATCTGTCAGGCAAATTCTTTGTGTTCTGCATGCATCATGTCATTTAATTCCTCCAACACCTCTAATAAGACAGGGATTTTTATTTCCATTTTACTAAAGAGGAAATGTATTCTCAGAGAAGTCAGGTAGCTTTTCCAAGGACAAACAGCTACCAAAACCCAGGTTTGAGTCTAGAATTCATGTCATTAACCATACCACACACTTGCACAAAATTTCAGAAGGTTCTTTTTTGGGGGGATGGGAGAAGCATGGTACCATGTCAGAAGCTATTACTTAACTGTTCTAAAAATAATATATATATTTATTATTTTTCCTGGATTCTGTATATTTTTCTTTCCACCCCACTTTGGAGTGTAATGTACTGTGATTTTTTCCCTGGCCATTGAGTTAGTTCAATAGTATTGAACAAATGTCTTAGTTAAATGCAAATAATAAAATAGATCTTTCTGTGAGATCCCAGTCATCCTGCCCAGATTTTTTGTTTGTGGCTGGCATCCCTGCCATTGACTGGTATTAAGATTGCCTCGTGGAATTCTGGGTTTCTTTCCAAGTGTAAACGCTGGTGACATAAAATGGCTATGAGTACACAGTTTGAGTTCCATATTATTTCTATTTATAGCATTAAGTCACCTGCCTTGTGCAGAATGTGTACGACTGAAGCACCAAAAGTGAAGTTTGGATTCTTAGATAGCATAGCCCACCTATGAATGATTATCCATCCCTGATCATGCATCATCCGTGATGTTTAGAGAACAGTAAACAACGTTCCTTCGTGTATTTTAAAGATGTAATGAAGAGAAACTTTAGGTAGCCAAAAGAAATAGAAGTTTTGGGTTTTTTTCCTCCCTGTTGCTCGCCTGACTCATGTTGAAAGGCTTTTGTTTCTAATCAAAGCAACAAACGGTAAGGTCATTTCCTTGCGATTATATGGCAGCGGAAGGCGTCAGGGTTTTTAGGTCCCTACTTCCACCAGCTTGTATTTGGAGAAAACACACACACACACACACACACACACACACACACACACACGCCACAAGTGCTTAATACATGTGTCCTTTGTCCTGCACATTCTCTCCAGTCCCTTTAAATGAGCCAAGATCATGGTTCGGAGGTAAGAACAATTTCTCTTACAATATTCTGACAGTGTAATTGTGCTTTGTGAGCTCTTACTGGCATTTCTTAGGAAAATCTTGGGCAGATTTTAATATTATACAGCGGTGGAGTAATCTACGTACTAATGTTCTAGAATCTAACTTTCAGAAAAGGAAACTCCAAGAAAAGTTTATCTCCACTCTTTGCAAAAAAATTACTCCTTCCAAAGAAAATTGGAAATGCTCCAGTTTGATACCAAAGTGAAGATGGTCCAAACACCCATCTTTTGGAGGGTTTTCCTGTCATTGTTTTAAATGCTATCTCTGCTCCCTCAAAGGTCCTAAAAGGGACCTTTACTTTGTTTTTAGTTGGGATTTCTTGTTTTTACTTTGGAACTTTGGCAATTGTTGTTGAAGTGTGTCCTTCTACCTTACCGCTCCCCACCCCCCAACCCTTTTTCTTTTCTGTCTTACTTACTTCCTTTTTTTGTGGCTGTTAATTTTGAAGGCTTGAGCTCCTTTATGAATATGGAAAGGACAGGGAGACGGCAGGAACTATGTCAGTAAGCAGCACGAAAATGCTTTTGGATTTCCAGTTGTTAATCATGCCCTCGGCACAATGTGTTTGGAGCCTTCTCTATCTTTGTGAGCGCTTGGCAGCAAAGATTCTGTGGGGATCTAGAACTCATTAGTAGCCTTTCTAAAAGGACCTATTAATGTCTGTCCCTGTCTTGCCTGGAAAAAAGGAGCAGGAAAAGTGAATTTTGTCCCTGAGTCTAGTTAATGGTGAAGACTCTATGTGATCAGAATTGAGCAGCTCAAGGGAGTGACCTTGGTAATATCATTTTGGGGGATGGCTATCAATTAATTCATAAAACTTGCATGATTTGTCAGAGGAAGTTCTACATCCTAATTTCAGGGAGGCTGTTTTTTTTTTTTTCTTTCCTTCCTTGTAAGGTGGTGTTGATAAACTCATCGAGTTTAACTCTGAGTGTCCTTTTTTTTTTTTTTTTTTTTTTTTTGCCCTGATAGGTAGATGTTGGATATGGAGGAGGGGAGGGAAATCTGGGTTGACTTTAGAAAACAAAGGAAATTGTCTCATCCAGGAGACTGCAAAACCCTTGGGTATAGAAGGAAGTCTGTGGAGGAAGTGGGTAGGATTGGGTACAGAAGAGAAACCTCAAGGAAATAAATACATCACAATAGGGACTGGGATAATACCCCCTTGCCATAATATAACACCACATGTGGCCTGAGAAACAAATCAGTGCTCTCTAAATCAGCTCTATCTAAAGGTATCTAATGACCTGAAGGTCTAGAAGGGAATATAGTCTTATCCACAATGTAGTCCTTCAACCTGCTTTTCAGACTGGCATTATGGTGACACAGGGTCTCACATTAGATGGTCCAATTCTTTAGATTCAGGCCATAGAACCTCCCTAAACTCTCTTGCAATGCAGCCCCTTCAGAAATCAGAAACTATACTTCTTAGCAGAAGATCTAAAATATTCCCAGACATTCCAAATCCCAGTCCAAAGCATATTCTGTGTATTCCAATGTATCATTTATTCAGCCCTCCATTTGGAGCCTACAGGCTCCAAAGTGGTGGCTACTAGAAGGGAGGTCCTTACCCACAGATACTACACCCCCTGCCATGGGGCTCAATTACTTTTGGGAGAGCAGGGAATGGGTGGTGGACAATAAGATTGGTTGAGTAGAATTCTAAGGTACGTTTATGCCATTATTGGAGCCAGAAGAAACCTTGTAAGTCGCTTTGGCTGGTCCCTTCATTCTATCATTGACAAGATTAAAATTCAGAGTAGTGGGAGAATGTTCTGAAGATCTCACGTCCCATTAAGGGCAGGGCACAGCCTACAGTCTTCAGAGTTCTGATTCTGTATTCTGTCCACCACTGTGTTGTTTCTAGGAACAGCTGATTGCTTTGTCTAATTTCCAGCCTCTCTGAATTACATGCAACTGGGGTTATTTCTCGTGTATGCATTTCTGTCTTGGAGTACAAATGTGGACACTACATCCCAGATGAAGTTTTGCTTCTTATTCACTGCTACAACTGCTGGCAAAAACCAACAGGCAAGTGGGTGAAAGACCCCAAGAAAAGGAACCCGCTGTCCTGTCACTTTCACCACAAGCTGTAGTGCTAGGTAACAACATACTCAAACACTTTCTCCTTGCTTTGAAAATATTGTAGGAACCTAAAAATATTAGTGAGTTCTTAGTGAAGGCCTGTGTCAAGATCAGTTCAAGTAGGAGACCTTTGTTTGTCCCCGATATGGATTTCACGAAACTCCAATTAAGACTTTTTGGGGGGCAGGGGGAGGGTGCCTGGGTGGCTCAGTTGGTTAAGCCTGTAGCTCTTGACCTCAGCTGAGGTCTTGATCTCAGGGTCATGAGTTCAAGACCCGTGTTGGGCTCTACACTGGGCATGATGCCTACTTTAAAAAAAGGATAAAGACTTTTTTCTTTTGCTTGATGTTGGAAAACTGCAACGTTTTTTTAAGTTTATTTATTTATTTTGAGTGAAACGGTGATCAGGAGAGGGGCAGAGAGAGAGGGAGAGACTCCTCAAGCGGTCAGAGCGGAGCCCAATGTGGGGCTTGAACCCATGAAACCGTGAGATCATGACCTGAGTCAAAAACAAAGCCAGACGCTCAACCTACTGAGCCACCCAGGCGCACCAAGAAAAACTGCAAACATTTTTGAATGAATAGCTTTTTAAACTAGAAAGATAAAGCTGAATATAGGCTAAAATATACATTAACATATGTTAATATAATCTGGCAAGGATAGGCAGACAGTTTATCGTTCCAGTAAAAGCAAGTGGAAAAAAGCAAGATATTGGGCACATTCTGTTTATTTTAGATTTTTTTTTTCTTAAAGGAAGCCTTTGTAGATGGGGCTGTAAAGATAGGTTCACTTCTGTTCTCTTACACTGGTTTATTTTCTCTTTTGATTTTGTTTCCTTCTGTCCCTGGGAGTTACAATGAACAAGTCAGCAATATTTGTATTTATGTTCAAGATTTTACTTAATGCCACCTTTTCAATTTGATGTATTTATATTCAGGTTTTCGAGGCAGGAATGGAATTAGTGAGAAACTGACCCTCCGTAATAGAGAATCTTTTTCTGATAGAACAGTGGGACGTAGCTGAACAGCACAGTGGACAGAGAGGGGCCTGGATTCCAGGTCTAACTCTGCCGCTTACTGATCTGCTCTGCGGCCTTAGGAGAGTTACTTCTTCCCATCCAGGCCTCCAGGTCCACATTTGTGGGTGTAGAAGTTAGACTAATGCTGAGGCTCCTTTCCACCTCTAATTATTTGTAGTTACTGCCCTGTCACCCAGAAAAATTGGAGCTCGGTCTGTCTGCTTACTCGCATCTCCCTCTCCCTCGTTCCTCTCTGTCCTCTCTCCTACTCCTCCACTCCCTTCTTTCTTCCTCTTCACTGATATTTTCCTTTTCACCTGGAAAGGAGGTCAGAGCTTGTGCTCCAATGACCCAGGTGCCTGTAAGAGCCAATGGCAGGAGATGAGGGAGGAGCAGACTAAGGTTAGAGTTGGAAATGGTGAAATTACTGAACCTGGAATCAGACACTGAGATCCCCTCGAGAAAAAAATCAGAACCTTGCGAGTGGTGGATACAACTCTTGTACTGAGATGTAACGCTGCTCCTTGGATTCCAAATTCCTTAAAAGTCAACACATATCTCCCGGGTGTGTACTGCATCCATGATGGGCCAGGTGTGGGCTCACAAAGGTGAATAGATACATCCACTACACTTATGAAGCCTCAACCGGCAGGAGAGTGTGAACAGGAAATCTCCAATGACTCAGTAGCTCTTACAAGCTTCACTTGTATTTCATTTGCCACTCACTCTTGGGGAGTGTAAAAAGCTTTTGACAGGAGGGGCACCTGGGTGGCTCAATCAGTTAAGTGTCCAACTTCAGCTCAGTTCATGATCTCTCCGTTTGTGAGTTCAAGCCCTATGTCGGGCTCTGTGCAGACAGCTCAGAGCCTGAAGGCTGCCTCAGATTCTGTTTCTCTCTCTGTGTCCCTCCCCAACTCATGCTCACGCACACTCTCGAATATAAACATTTAAAAAAAAAAAAAGCTTTTGATGGGAAATGGATGTGAATAGCGGAATTTTGTCTGATTTTGAGGTCAAAGGGCTAAACTGACAAGGGTGTATTTAGGTAGAAATCAGACAATGTCGACTGCAACAGTGACACCTAACATACCTAGCGGCCCACTGGTAAAAGTTCTGTTTTTGATGGGCTCTGTCTAAATGACACCAGAGACAGAGGAAGTGGTAAGAGTGCGGTGTTCTGCACCTTAGCCTGTAAACCCTGCTTTGCCACTTAGGAGCTGACCCTCTGATGGGGATCGTTACAATTACCTTATAAGGTTGTTGAGATTAGAGCTAACCTCTGGCACTGAAGCCACACCCAATAAAGGGCAGTTAATATTAGCTAGTATATTATGATATATATTCTTATTATAGGTTCTTAATATATAATATATATTATAATGTATAATACATTTTATATATACATAATATAATATATTAACTTAATATTATTTGATAGTATTATTTTTCATGTAGCCCAAGTACAGGAAATAAAGTGTCATGAAAATAGACAGACAGCAGCAGAAGATAGGGTGTGCACAGTAATGAATGGTTAATTTTTTTCAGGGCCCTTTACGTTCACGGTAGCGTAAATATGAATCAGTTATTCATCACCCCACATTTGGATCTCTGCAATCTTGCCATTGTAAGGATGTTTACCAGCCTTCCATCGTTTTGGACACATGGGGCTTACCCGACCCTGTAGTCATTTGTCTGGATGTCACTGGGCACAAGTTCACGAATCAATAATTGCAATGTGTCCATTGCAGCCTTCGACCTTGACCTTCAGGTCAAGTTGCCCACCTTTTAAAGGACCTGGTTCTAAATGACTTTAAGGATATGGACCCAATACAAATCTGATCAAAGTTATAGAAAGTCTTCCTGGCAAGATTCTCACCAACACATTTTGCTTATGTTGGGGGAAGGGACGATATTTTCAAGCCTCTCTAACCTCATTAATAGACCTGTGAGAGGTCTGTGGATTCCAGCTAAAGAACTGGAATAAACAGTGTGTCTTTCAGAGAAATGGTGAGAAACGAGTTGGCCTCTGTGTGATGCCCAAGAAACGAGTTTTTCTGGAACTTTGAGCACCTAACCTTGTTTTAGCCCCTACAAGTGTGGTGTCCTGGAATTGACACAGGCTCTGTAGAAGGGACTTAGAATCCAAGAGCGAGTCCTGACGCCTCCTCCTCTGCCTCCTCCTCTGCGGCTGTTGATTCTGCTCCTCTGGGACAGGAGTCGTACCTTTAGCAACAACCAGGGTGTGGAGGAGGCTGGCTCCATCTTGGTACTTGGCCTTGTGTTGAGTTGAGAGTAAGGTCACTCTAGCGGAACCTGAAGGTAATTGCTCTGTTCACCAGTAGAACAGCCATCTGGCTTCAGGGATTCATCTGAAAATCAGATTTGGCAGTTCGATGTAGAGCAACTGAATGTTGTTTGCGGAAACCGTGCACATCCCCAAGCGCCCACCTCAAGCTGCAAGCACCCCTCTTTATTAGAACAAGTACTGAGCTCCTACACACCCACAAATCCTGCTTTGCATCCTTTTTCCTTCTTTTTAAAATAAACTACTCATCGGGGCGCCTTTGTGGCTCAGTTGGTTAAGCCACGGACTCTTCCTTGGTTTCGGCTCAGGTCATGATCTCACGGTTTGTGAGTTCGAGGCCCACATTGGGTTCTGTGCTGACAGCTCGGATCCTGCTTGGGATTCTCTCTCTCTCCCTCTCTGCTGAAAAGCAGAGTGCCTTTTCAGGGCGAATGCTACAAGCTAAGAAAGAGAGATTAAGAGGCGGATAGGGTCCCTGGAGAAAGACATCACAAACAAAGTACATCATTATTTAATCACAACTGTAAAAAGTACTACAAAGAGAAGTACAGAGAGCTAAAAGAAAAAGTAACACCGTATCAGTGACAGAGCCAGGAGCTATTCCAGACATGCTATATGCACCAGCTCATTTAAACCTCAGAGCAAGACACCACTATTGTATCCATCACGCAGATCAGGAAAGTGAGTAACAGAGAGATGAGGTCCTTTGCTCATGGCCCTGCTGTTAGCAAATTAGCTAAATTAGGATTTGAGCCTCAAGCAGTGTGAGTCCCGAGTCTTTAATGGTAACAACGACACAATGGCTTCTACTACGATAAAATGACTTTTAGTCTATGTTTTTAAGGATAAATGGGATTAGATGGGCACTTGCCACCCTCTCTTGTGCTTTGACGTGGGAAGAATATCACACAGAAGAAAAACTAGGAGAGAACCAGGTGGCCGGAGCCCAGAGAGGGAGGGAAGACTAAGCAGGAAGTGGGGCGGGGGGTGGGGGGAGGGTAGTAGGGGCAAGGCCAGGTGGACTGCCTAAGGGAGGGGAGCTTTCTTCTGACTGAATTCGATCAGTTCTGAAGTTAACCACCCCCCCACCCCCCCCACCCCCCCCCCCCCCCGCCAGAAAGACCCTCTCGGGAGCCTATAATGTAAAGAAATCCAGGGGAGTTCTCCTGAGCTGACTAGATTATTTCAGATCAGCTTACTCTTATGGATGGAAAACAACCTGCTTGAGGATGTTTATGTGTGTCAGCCACCTGTCCCATTGGTGTCTTTTTCAAGCCAAACATGTTTTCTGCCTTTCCTGGGGCCTGCAGAACTACAGTGTTCCATAAGGGTCCACACAGCCACGTTGCCCCTGTGGCTGGTTCAATCATCATCATCATCATCATCATCATCATGGCTCACACTTTGTGGCTGATGCTGTGTTGGTCGCTTCCCGTGCATTCTGGTGTTTCAGCCTCAGATCCATGAGGTAGCCAGGTTCTGTTACTCTCCATACTTTTCAGTTAAAGAAACCGATTTACAGGGGCGAAACACGATTTACAAGGTCCGACCGGCAGAGTCAGGGCTTGCATCCAATGTCCAAGCCCACCCAGGCTTCACCCTACACCATGTTGCCTCCCCGCGCAGGGCACTTCTTATATTACAGATGTGAAAAACATCCAACGTTAATGATAGAACCGATTCTCACGCTTGGGTTTTACATTAAGTTTCATTGTCTAGGCCAAAAGTTAGATTTCATAAGGAAAAACAAAACTAAACTAAATAGAACACCATGGATCTTCCCCATGACCTGAAGCAGCCTGTAAACATGTTACAGATTTACTAGCCCAAGAGATACTTTACCAGCCCACCAGCACCTGAATTAGCAACATTGGCAAAAAAAACCAGAGGGATCTCAAGGGGGTGGGGCATCTGTATTTGGATACTAACCAGTAGGTGTTTGTAAGAGAGAAGTAAGAGGCAAAACAATAGTTTTAATAGGCATTGGGTGCAGACTGTGTGCCAAGCTCTGTGCTAAGTGCCTTACATGTATTCATTCATTTATTCCTCACAACTAACCTTATGAAGTTGGTCATATTCATATCTCCATTTAACAGATAAGAACCAGAGGACTTGTTTCTCTTTCTTCCGCTTTTGTCCCTCTCTGCCCTAATCTCATAGTAACCAGATTTTTCTTGTATAGGTGTCCCCAGATCATGTCTCCCCTATACCTAAAAGCCTCCAATAGCCTTCCCCTGCATTTAAAATAAAGCCCGTGTTCCTTACTACAGCCCACAGTGAAGTAAATGACACAGCCCAGTGTTTTTCAGACTTCTGCGTGTATCCGAGTGACCTGGAGGGCTTGCTAAAGCAGATGGCTGAGCGCCACTCTGCATTTCTAACAAGCTCTGGATGGTAGGGACCACACTTCGAGAACCACTGATGAACTCTGGACCTTGTCTCCCCTGTCCTTTTCCTTTTGGTGGCCAAGCTCCAGCCACACTTGCTGCCATTTTTTTTTTTTTTTCTTAAACTGTTGAAGTCTCTGAGTCTCATCACTGAGAAGTGATGAGTCGTCACTCCCCAGGGAGTGAACCTTGGCTCTTGAGGGACAAAAAACAAAACAAACAAAAGAAAACCCCACAGACATTGCACTAGTTTGTGGCCCTCCAAAGCTCAACTCCACCCAACAGGAATACAATATATCTGTGTTATCAAAATTTCACGGAGAAGGAGAGCACTAGGGGGGGAAATGTCTAGGGAGGATCCTTAAGAGTGCAGTAGTGAAAAAAAAAGTTGTGCCATGTATCTTAAACAAGGCATACTCCTGCCACAGGGCATTAGCACTTATTTGGCCGTCTGTCTGGAACGTTCTTTTCCCAGATATTCCCAAGACTAACTCCTTATCATTCCCATCACAGATTAAGTGTCATTTCCTCAAGTAGCCCCTTCCTGCCAACGCTAACGTAGTAATTTTCCTGCATCACGTTATTCTGTGTTCTTATTTTCATGGTCCTCAGCGTGATCTGAAATCATCCTGTGGATTGGTTGGTTTCTTTGTTGGCTGTCTCCTCTACTAGTGAGCCTATAAGAAAGGAACTCCTTGGCTGTGTCCCTGCTGAATATCCCGAGTCTGTGATAAATTCTGGCACCCAATGACAGCGTGATAACTATTTGTGAATACCGGAATGGATGGTAATCACATACTGAATAAAATGGTCTCACTGAGATCTGAAGCCAGGCATTCAGACTTTAGACCTCCGGCCTAAGTTCTCCTGAAACCCCAGGGCTGTTGACTGAAAGTACCTCATGGGAAGGATGCAGTCAAAATTTACTGGGCCCCACAGATTACTCTGCTCAACCAGAGTTATCCAACAGGCAAGGGAAAGGAGCAAATTTTCCAAAGCTTTTTCCCAAATTACTTAATTCCAGTCCTATCACTTAATTTTCACACCAGGTTATCACAGGCAGGAAGAAAAGGGGGGGGGGGGGGAGCAGAAAATCCCATTCATTTGAGGTGAGGAGATCTGTGCTAAGGATTACAATTTTATCCTCCCATTTTACAAATGAGAAAATGATGGCTCAAAAAAGTTTAATCAAATGCCCAAGGCCACAGAGCCAGCAATTAAAGAAGCTGTGAAGCCCACCATTTTCTCTCTCTTCCTCTGGGACGTCGCCTTGAGGCTGACACATGTGATTATCCACTATCGTTAGAGGGTCGGCCATATTCAAGAGCCAACACACTCCACATCATTTCCTGCATCACAGGGAGTTCTACTGAACAGTGATGCAAAAGATTTGCCATTTTGGGGACACCTGGGTGGCTCAGTCGGTTAAGCATCTGACTCTTGATTTCGGCTCAGGTCGTGATCTCACAGCTGGTGGGATCGAGCTCTGCATCAGACTCTGCTCTGATGGCCTCAGAACTTGCTTGGGATTCTCTCTCTTTTCTGTCTCTCTGCTTCTCCTCCTGCTCTCTCTCTCTCTCTCTCTCTCAAAATAAATTAAAAGAAAATATTTTTAGAAACCTACAAAAAAAGAAAAAAAAGATTTGCCCTTTTCACCTCTGCCCAGTCTTGATTAGGAAAGTGGGAAGGTCACTTAAAATGACCTATCTCATTATCTGTACACCAAAGAAGAATAATTTCTGATCACTTCCATTATGGCATTATATTTATTTGTCTGATTCCCCACCCACCAAACAAAAGGTACAGTTATTATTTTATCCCCAAGAGCCTGACACACAGTAGGTGCTCAAAAAATATTCATTCACTGCAAAGCAAACCAAATAAATCAATGAATGAAGCCAGCAAAATGGAGAGTGTTGACAATTTGGTGGATATTTGGTATTCTGTAATCAGAGGGAAGCAATGATACAATGGAATACTATTGGGGTGCCTGGGTGGCTCAGTTGGTTAAGCATCCAACTTCAGCTCAGGTCATAATCTTGTGGTTTGTGAGTTCGAGCCCCATGTCGGGCTCTGTGGTAACAGTTCAGAGCCTGGAGCCTGCTTCAGATTCTGTGTCCCTTTCTCTCTGCACCTCCCCTGCTCATGCGCTCTCTCTCTCTCTCTCTCTCTCTCAAATAAACATTTAAATTTTTTTTTAAATAAAATGGAGTATTATCCAGTTACAGGAAAAAAAAATAGCCCAGGTTGCCTTCCATGCCATTTTCATTAATAACTTAACCATTGTGGAGGCGGGGAAGGAGACACATATGAATCTCAGTAAGAACTGAGCGAAACATCACTTGCCTGTAACACAAAAGGAAAGGCATTGTAATGGAACAAAACAAAGTTCTACAAATACTCCTAATTCCCAGCCACAATGTTTGTGGAAACCTAGGGGTGACTTCTGCAGGTCCCCCACTTTTAGTCCCTGCCAGCACCGCAGGGGCCACTTTCTTTGTATAAATAAATCACGTCTCTTTGATAAAACTGTTCCCTGCTCCAGTGCCTTAAACCCTCTACGACTCAAAAGGTGTCAGTAGTTAGAATAATAGTTCTCAAGCCAGAAAAACCAGGACTTTCATCACCAGGGCTGTTATAAAATTCTCCAATTAAAAAAAATTTTTTTAACATCTATTTATTACTGAGAGACAGAGCATGAGCAGGGGAGGGGCAGAGAGAGGGAGACACAGAATCTGAAGAAGGCTCCATGCTCCGAGCCGTCTGCACAGAGCCCGGTGCGGGGCTCGAACTCACAAACAGCGAGATCATGACCTGAGCTGAAGTCGGACACTTAACCAACTGAGCCTCCCAGGTGCCCCAAAATTCTCCAATTTTTTAAAAGTTCATTTCGGGGCGCCTGGGTGGCGCAGTCGGTTAAGCGTCCGACTTCAGCCAGGTCACGATCTCGCGGTCCGTGAGTTCGAGTCCCGCGTCAGGCTCTGGGCTGACGGCTCGGAGCCTGGAGCCTGTTTCCGATTCTGTGTCTCCCTCTCTCTCTGCCCCTCCACCGTTCATGCTCTGTCTCTCTCTCTGTCCCAAAAATAAATAAAAAAAGTTGAAAAAAAAAAAATTTAAAAAAAAAAAAAGTTCATTTCTTTTCATTGACTTTAGTCTAAGAAAAGGCTTCAGGGATGGGCAAAGTGAGCACTTGAGGCAGCCAGGAACATGCTGATGGAGCATTGAAGATTCCCAAAGGACCCATGGGTTGGGAGAACTGTATTCTCTTTACAATTCTAATTTCCTGCTAATGAAAGTCTTCCCACTGTCAAATGCACAAGATGAAACATCGCATGTAGGAGCTAACATGTATTTTAGTTGTTGTTGTTGTTGTTTTCAACTTGACTCCTTAGTGAATATTTTGTAAAGGTCAGGAGAATGGGGCAGTAGAAAGCAGGAACTACGATCTAGAGTCTCGGCCCTGTCTAGCTGTGTGACCACGAAGAAGTCACATCCCTTCTTTGGAGGCTTCTGTGGCCTCATCTATGAAATAGGGACAGGACACTCTGGCACGTTAAAACTTGTAAAGTTTAAAAGAAAAAGTAGAAATGAAGGTGCTTTGAAAGTTTAAGCACTCTAGACAGGAAAAGTGGCATTAGTACTAATATAATAGTAATTTATATTACTTGCTCCTTTCTCTGCGGTAGAGTTCAAGGGCAGAGTAGGACCTACTTAGCACCGGAACATGGCCTTTGAGAACATCTACCCTGAAGGAGTGTGTATAGCAATTGCTTGATTTTTATTAGTGAAAAGTATAATAATACTCTTAAAACGTGCATGTGCTCTGCTAAGTATTTTATGTATATTATCTCATATGACCCCTCCACCCCCAGCCCTAGGAAGTGGGTACTATTAGTATTCGCATTTTCAGATGGGGAAAACAAGGCTCAAAAGAAGTAAGGTCACCTGAACAAGGCCACACAGGAACTGAAGAGCAGAGCTGGGGTTGAAACCCAAGTCTGTCTGACTCCAGAGCCTATACTCTTGACCTTCACCCTTCCAAATAATACCCTGTTTTTTTTTTTTTAATTTTTTTAACGTTTTATTTATTTTTGAGACGGGGAGAGACAGAGCATGAGCAGGGAAGGGGCAGAGAGAGAGAGAGAGACACAGAATCCAAAACAGGCTCCAGGCTCTGAGCTGTCAGCACAGAGCCCGACGCAGGGCTCGAACTCACGGACCACGAGATCGTGACCTGAGCCGAAGTCGGCCGTTTAACTGACTGAGCCACCCAGGCGCCCCAATACCCTGTATTTTAAAAAGTAACAATAGCTGCTTCTTATAGAATGCTTACCATGGGTGAGGCAAAAATATTCCCGTGTCACAGCAGCTACTCAGAGAGTAGCTGAGTGGCTTGTCTGAAGTCTCCAGCCAGTTAGAGGCAGAGCCAGGCTGAGGCATTATATCCATCTGATGTCTGCGGGGCTGTTCCCAAACCACTGCCCTGCACCCAGTGGCTAAGTGGGCAGGCTCCCCCCTGTATTATCCCCCTGACTAAAGTAAGTATGATGGAAAAGGCACTAGGAATTCCAGAACTTAATGATTTCCCAGTGAGTTTGCATAAGCTCCCATCCAGGCAGCTCTTTCCAGAAGCACCCATGCTTTTTTAAGTGACCCAGCCCCTCACCGCCCTCAGAGAGGCTATTCCAGAACAGCAAGTCCAAGCAGCAGTGCTGAGGCAGGGCCACAGGGGAAAATATTTGGTTCCCTGGATACAGCTGCATATGTTGGGTGAGATTTCCTCTCACAAGACTTGGTCCCTTCTGCTGGAGGCCGAGCGGAACTGAGATCCAAACGGCAGCAGTGCAAGCGGGGAGAAACTTGCCGACAGAGCATAATGATACATGCTCGGTTCTGCTTGTGAATGAAAAAGCTGGAAATGCCTTTCACCCGTGCTGTAAGGTCACGGCGGCCGCCCACGGCAGGGAGAAGAGTTCCACTGGTTTGATAGATTCCAGAAAGATAGCACCACAGCTGGTTGTGATCTGGTGATTAACAGGCAAAGGAGTTAACTCACTTGCCAAGGAGACCTTGACAGAAAGAGGGAGAAGACTCAGAAGCAGAGCAGCAGATGGAAATAAAGGGAAATTCATTCATTCCACACGTATTTATTAAGCCCCGCGATGGGCTCGGCACTGTTTCGGGAGCTAGGAGAGCAGCAGTAAATGAAACTTCCCTTCCAGTGGCAAGAGAACAGGAAAAGCAAATGGCACTGAGCATTTGAAAGGAGTGCAGTCCTTGATCAGCAGACCCTCAGCAGTGAGCTTGCGTCCTGGGGATTTGGAGAGGTATCATACT
This sequence comes from Panthera onca, assembly GCF_046562875.1. Lineage (NCBI taxonomy): Eukaryota > Metazoa > Chordata > Mammalia > Carnivora > Felidae > Panthera > Panthera onca. The sequence goes on along the minus strand of NC_138340.1, from coordinate 36,458,277 downwards.
AAGGTGTAACAGGTATCTTTTTTGTTGGCCTCTGTCTGCCAGGCTAGGTGCTCTGTTGGTAGGTATCATTAGTCCCATTTTATTTATTTTTTAATACTTTATTTCTGTTTTGAGAGAGAGAGCACAAGCGGGTGAGGGGCAGAGAGAGGAGGACAGAGGATGCAGTGGGGGCTCTGTGCTGACAGGGTGACAGCAGCAAGCCTGATGTGGGCTTCGAACTCATGAACCACGAGATCATGACCGCTGAATTTCTCCAGGGTTATTCTGGTAAGTGTTTAACAAGAGGTTCTCTGGAGAAAAGGGCCCGGATGTATATATAGCATTTGCCAATTTCTGTGGTGTATATACTCTCACCTTGGCCAACCTCACGTTACCGCTGTTATCTGACTGACTGGGAAGAGGTGAACAATAGCCTGCCGCCATTAAATAGTATTGCTGCCCTACTGACTCAGTAGACATAAATAACCTCATGAGCAAAGATAATCGTAAAACACAAATAACTGGAAAATGATGAGTTTTGAGCATTTATTACCTGCATTTTTTTTTAAATAAGCTCCATGCCCAACGTGAGGCTTGAACTCATGACCCAGAGATCAAAAGTCGCATGCTCCACCAACTGAGCCAGCCAGATGCCTTTTATTACCTGTATTTTTAATGTAATTTATTTTGTTGTAAGTTTATATGCTGTAATTTTTAATATTGGGTTGTGCTTAACAACCAGCTCAAAAATGAGACTGTAGGCTCTCATGGGTTGCCATGACACAAGTCCACATCACCATTGTCTCTCCTGAAAGATTCTTTTCCCCTCATTGTATTTTTCTAGTTCTGGCTCAGAAATGGCTTATGGCTCCTTTTTCATATTTCCTTTGTCTCCTTGACCTGTGGCCTTCCACAGCTTTTTGTTTGTTTCATTTTAATCACTGAAGCCTGAGTTAACCTCAAAAAAAAAAAAAAAAAAAAAAAAAGGGCGCACCTGGGTGGCTAGTCAACCATCTGACTTTGCCTCAGGTCATGATCTCACAGTTCGTGGGTTCGAGTCCTGTGTCGGGCTCTGTGCTGACACCTTGCTCAGAGCCTGGAGCCTGCTTCAGATTCTGTGTCTCCTTCTCTCTCTGCCCCTCCTCCGTTTGCGTGCTCTCTCTCTCTCTCTCTCTCTCAAAAATAAAGAAATGTAAAAAAAAAAAAATTTTTTTTTTTTTTAAGAAGACTTAATCCCGTTGAAAATGCAAGCTGCACCAAGTGACCAAGAATTTTCTTCACTAAATGTTAGAAGCCTGTGGGTTGAGAAGGGAGCGTTTTTTCCATGATGGTAAAATGAGTCCTGGACATTATGAGTAAGACATTTTCTATATTGTCCAGCACGTGCTTGACTTTTCTGTTTTCGCAATTTGGTGATGCTTTTCTAAATTCCCTACCCAAATGTGACTTTTCTACCAACCCAGCTAGTGCTCTGGAACCTAATACAATCCGTCTGTATTATTTATAAACTTCCCAAGGACTGATTTCAGCCTCTACTTGTACATGGACCACAAAGAACAAAGAGACTTTGAAAAGCATAAACCAGAGACATTCTAACAGGGGTTGGTGAAAAATGGAAGCGAGAAAGCTCCGACAATGAAAGTGTACTCCAAAACAAATGGAAAGTTGGTTTTGGTTTTCTAATTAATTTTTGTGCAGCTTTAGGTTTCCTGGGCAATAGATGTGATTTATGTGCTCTGTGGATGGCATACATTCGGCCCAGATTTCCGAATGGGCTGTACAGTGAATAAACGGTACCTAGAATATCTTTCAATTGCCAAGTGCTGCAGTTTATTTTTAAAATCCCTTCACCCGAGCTGTGCTTGTCTTAACTTTTAAGTTTTTGAAAGACGCAGTACTTTCGCTCATTCCTACAGGCTGTTTTTCACGGGAGAAGAGAAAACTGACAGTTGGCAAAGCAGAAAGTTTCCAAACCACAGGGTGTCTGCTCCTTGCATAATCACCAAAGCCAAAATTTCCATTTTCTACAAGTTGATGGGAGAACTTCACTTCTGGTCGAACCTGAACTGCAGACAAAAGCTAAAATCCCCCACCCCAGCCCCTGGGCTGTGCTCTTGGCTTTTCTTGGTTACACTTGGTGACTTTTCCTGTTTACAATGTCCGTGTCCTCCCGTTTTTTCTTTTCTTTTTCGACTCGATACTGTACCATGACTTCTAAAAATACAGCCTAACAACTGGTTTTAAGTAAAGAGGATGTTTCTTTCTGGAAAGGAATGGCGGGTGTATCCTGCATGGTTTTCTGAAAATAAACATTTGACGGTCTCTCATCGGTGCCTAACCTGAGTTTCTCACTGGAAAAGCGCAGAGTATTTCTAAAGAGAATCCTGCTTTTCATTGCAGCTTCGCCCATGACAGTATGTCACCTGTTTCCCCCACTTGCTGTTGGGTGAGCTCTTAGTTGAGTTTGCCTCAGGCCTTTAGTAGCTAGGGAGCATGGGGAAGTTGTTCTCAACTTCTTGGGGTCTACTCCTTTGGTGTGAAACGGAGGGCCAAAAATACCTGCTTCACAAGGTGGCTGTAAGAATTCAGAGCATGTCATGGATGTCAAAGCACATGACTCAGACCTAACACTCACTTCCATTTCGTGTGGGTTGAGAACAAAAGCAGCCGGTCAGGCCCAAGACACCCCCTGGTCACAATCAGATAAGAAGCAAGGTTTATAAGTGTTTCCCCAGCTTTGGGTACCAGGGCAGCTAAAAATGGCAGTTTTGAGTTAGTCCGTTGGTTATATCTGAGAAATCAGAATGGCATTAATCTTCAGCTCTGGGTCGACCACTCTCTCCAGGGTTTAACTGGTAGATTGATTTTCAACTCAAATCTGACAGCTTGGCCTCTTAATAATCCAGGAGAACTTTTTCCTTGAGAAAAATAATTGTTTAAACAACTTAAAATAACCACTTACAGTTAACATAATAGCACGCAGCAGCTTACAAATCATTTCCACTAGTCATAGTACTCGGTGCACTAGAGTAAGAGTAAAGCTGATAATGCACTCCAGGCACTTAGCACAGACTCTAACACCTAATCTATAACCAATAAATAGAGCGTGTTACTGGTGATAGGATTATCATCTGTACTTTTGAGGTAGATTTGAGGTTCAACCTGTATTAATACAAGAGACAAACAAAGCTAAGTAAGATTGATTCTTATCATTCTCATTTCACAGGGGCAGAAACTGAGATTTAGAGAGATACCATGATATTGATGCCCTACTCTTAGTTAAATGGCAGAGCTGGGACACAATCCAGACCTCCTGATTCTAAATCCTGGCGTACCTCGCAGACACCAGGCTGGGGGCTCCTGATGACCTTCAGCTCCAGATATAATACGTAGTTTTGTTTCTTTCCTTTCTTTCTTCCTTTGAAAGTTGGGCTTTCTTTTCGCCAGCCTTAAGAGATCAGGCTATAATCTGATAAGCGATTGTCTTTTATGAGACTGCCCTCCCCAGAGACTGTCTGCTAAAGCTGACCAAAATTCCTTGCCAGGTTTATGCTGGAGCTGCAGAAAATGGCTGTTCCCTGACCAGCCTTCCTGGTTTGCTTTTCTTCAGCCTCTGCCTGAAAGGAGTTTGCAGTTGAATGCTAATGTTCGGAAAACAGTGTTATCCCTTCCATCTGTAGTGGGTGCCTCTTGTCAAGAACAGTGGTCCAATATAAATTCTGTCTATCAATTTCCTAATTTCTCACACTTCCAGGGTAAGATACGGGTTGTACAGATGCTCAGAACTTAATTCCGTTGCTAGTTGAGCTATTTCAGAGCCCTTACAATAGTCTGAAAATATTTGTTTAATTGTTAATAATTTCTTTTCTTCTCCTTATGTCTAGAACAGTTGTTCTCAACCAGGAATGACTCCCCCACCCCCACCCCCAGGAGACATTTGGCAATGTCTGGAGATATATTTGGTGGCCACAAGCAGGGTGGAGGTGTTACTGACATCTGGTGGGTAGAGGCCAGGGATGTTGCTAGACATCCTACAATACACAAGACGGCCCTCATAGAATTATGATGTCTATTCCTACCCAGAGCAGTGCTTATACTTTGAAAGTCCTCAATAAATATTAGTCGAGCAAATGAATGAAAACCTGTTTCAGACCTACACTATGTTAATGGCATTGTTTTCTAGACTGCATCTTAAGCCCAAAGTGTTGTGGAGTCAGACCCAAATAAATGATAAATGTCATTGATAAATGTCATCCTGTGCCCAGAGCGTTCACATAAGCATGACAGAGCCAGCAGCCCAAGCAGGGGGAGCAGGGGGGATGAAGTCCATCCTGATGTTCAGTGAAAATCAATAACAAACATATAGACCCTGTTTTTAGCACTTGCCCATATTTTTTTTTTTCAGTGCAGGGCCAGGTGGTAGCAAAGGAATAGTGATTGCAAAAGCCTTGTGCCTCTTCTGGCCTTGGTGCCACATAGTGACCTGAGCCCAGAAACTCTGGTTTGGTGAGTCTAAATGCGGCTTTTCCAAAACAGTGTTTTACTTGGTGGTCAAGATGATATGTTAAATGCCTCAGCTATGTCTTTTAACATATAAGGCCTATTAGATGGGAAATACCTTACAGCAGAAGTAATATAGCAGTGAAGGCCACAGATTCTGCAGTCAGAATGCCTGTGTTTCTACCTTTCTGAGACTCCTCCCATCTCTGTGCCTTTGTGGAGTTGGAGTCAGTCATTTACCTTCTCGGAGCCTCGATTTTTCTCATCCACAAAATGAAGCTAGTGTTGGAATCTGCCTCACAGGCTTGTTATGAAATGAATTTAGGGGCACGTGGCAGGTTCAGTCAGTGGAGCATGTACTTGTTAATCTTGGATCGTGAGTTCAAACCCCACATTGGGAGTTGAGATTACTAAAAATAATTTAATAAGATGAAATAAAATAAAATAAAAACATAATTGAAAATGAATTTAAACAGCCCATGTAAATAAAGGAAAGGGCTCGGATTAGTGCCAGGCACGCGGTCAATGGCCATTAATTATTGTTAACATTTTTCCTAAGTCCGATCACTCAGTTACCCAGTTTTGTCTTTGGAAAACGGAATTCTCCGCTTCTTTATCATTCTCATCACCCAGCCAATTTTCCTTTCTCCCTTTGCTGCTTTTATGCCACCTGCCCCTCTCTCTCTCACTGCCTCCCTTTTGCCCTCTACTCCCAGTGAACCTACAAGACACACAGGAGTCCTGCTCCTAGGCAACTAAGGGAACCTGAGATTCCACCCCAGTTCATAGTAACATGACCCAAGACAAGTTACCTAACCTCTCTGCACTTCACTTTTGTCATCTACAAAACCTAAATTGTAAAACTCTTCACCTCCTAGGAATGTAAGTAGCATGAGAGGAGAAACTTGCACGTGCACTTACATGACATAGTAAGTGATTATAGAAGCTAGGAGAGTCGTTCGTTGAGATTGGTAAAAGAGGTTCCCAATGATTGCACATTGGGAGGGTAAGCACCATCTTGAAAGAACTCGAAGGAAAATCACAGCTGACTCGGTATGGAGACATCTGTGTCAGTCTAGGCCATTCTCTGAACGGGAGTGTCAATAGCTCATATTCAGTCAACACCCAGAGATGATATAAAGGAGCCCCTGTTCAGCTAGGATTGACATCATTTGGGCGAAATATAAAACTCCGTCCACTCAATAGATCCCAAAGTAAGAATGTCCTAGATACACCCTTCTACCTCTCTCCAGTTCTTCCAGAATATCTCATCTGATGAAGAGTTTAATAGCACACCTTGTTTTCAGGGTAGAAAGCTTGTTTGTTATGTAGAGAGTCTGTCTGGGCCAAGGCTTGGGAGGTGTTTCGGAACATCCTCACTTTACATTATGCTATGCAAATTTAAATCATTTGTGAACTTATTATTAACTGTGTCTATGTTCTGAGCAGTAAAGGCGTTCCTTCACTCAGGTATTTGTTGACCACATTCTTACCCTGTGCCAGACACTGTTCTAGGCCCTGGGGATACAGTAGTGAACAAATCTATCAAGGTCTCTGCCATGAAATTTAACATTCTGATGGTGAAAGATAAGGACAGAGGGATGCCTGGGTGGCTAAGTGGGTTAAGCATTCAACTCTTGATTTTGGCTCAGGTCATGATCTCATAGTTCTTGAGTTTGAGCCCCACATCAGGCTCCTTGCTGACAGTGCCGAGATTCTCTGGGATTCTCTGTCTCCCTCTCTCTCTGTCCCTCCCCCACACTCTCTCTGTCTCTCTCAAAATAAATAAATAAGCTTTAAAAAAAAAAAAGAAAGATGACAGAAAAACAAAAAACTAACAAAAAGTATTAGCTATAAGGAAAATAAAGCAGCATGATATGAGAGAGTATCCAGTCTCCACTTTATTCTGAGGACAGTCCTCTTAGAAACAGTGGCTTCTGATTTAAGATCTGAAAGATGTGAAAGGACCTAATCATGCAATAACCCAGGGAAGGGCATTCCAGAGGGAACAGCAAATGCAAAATTTCAAAGGAGGAACAACCTTTATTTTGAAAACGAAAAGAAGGCCAGTGTGGATGGTATGTTAGTACAAAGGCAGATGGCTTGGAAATAAAATTAGAGAGGGTAAGGGGTTGGTTGTGTGAACATTGTTGACAAGGTAAGGAGTTTGGGCAATTTTAAGCAAGAAAGTGAAGGGATTTCATCTGTATTTAAGAGGCATAGCCATGTGGAGTTTGGATCCTTACAGGACTCAAATAAAAGCATGGAGCCTGGTTAGACAGCCGGTTTTGCACATATCCAGGCAAGGGATGATGGCGAATTAGACTTCGGATGGGTCACCCCGCAAAAAATCCTGAGGAGTCATTTTTATGGGGTAGACTCTCTCATGCTAGGCTTTCAGAAAAGGTCAAAAGAACAAGAGAGAAGAAGAAAGAAAAAAAGAAAGCAGCTTGCCGCTTCCCTCACCAAGCTTTCGTATTTCCTTGTTCCAAAGAACCACTAGTGCAAAACCCAAGCAGGGCTGAGGTTCTGGTCTTTTTCTGTAGTTGTGATTTCCTCTTACTTTATGAGCTGACCCTGGTTGTTATGAATGGTCCCACACTGCCCTATCTGGACTCGCCTTTGGATTTCTTACCAAGTCTTCCTCCTCTCTTCTCTCCTAAATCAGGTCGTGGTATTGGGGGCTGGGGGTGGGGCGTTTTCACACAGACTTGAACCCCACTGTGGGCTACAGGTCAGGGCCTCAGGGCACACCCCGAAGCCAGAGGTCTGGCCTGTGCCCAATTCTCACTTCCCTCTGCTCTTCCTCATTTGACCGGTGACCAGATGGACAAGGTCCTTCCACCAGCACCCAGCGCTTAGCATCAGAGGACCCGCTCCACCAACTGGGGAGCAAACACAGGGCAGCCACAGACTGAGGTGGGAGTTTTAATCCAATATGTACAATTTTTAATCTTCATCTTCCTGGGGTTGAATGGAGGAGGAAGTGGCAGGAAGGGTCTCAAGTCTGTGGGTGGTAAGTGAAACTTTCCAAACAGATGATTTTTTAATGTTTTTATTCCACGTGAGGAGGGGTGCCACTGGGGAGGGGGTCAAGCCTGAAAATGTTCGGATGGTGTCTGTGGAGTTCAAAAGTGATTCTGGGGGCGCCTGGGTGGCTCCATCAGTTAAGTGTCCGACTCTTGGTTTCAGCTCAGGTCATGATCTCACAGTTCATGAGTTTGAGCCCCGCATCAGGCTCTGTGCTGATAGTGTGGAAACTGCTTAGGATTTCCTGTCTCTCTCTCTCTCTCTCTCTCTCTCTCAAATAGATAAATAAACTTAAAAGAAAAAAGAAAAATGTTTAGGGGCACCTGGGTGGCTCAGTCAGTTACGCATCTGGCTCTTGATTTCAGCTTAAATCATGATCTCAGGGTTCAGGGTTCATGGGATCGAGCCCCTCACTGGGCTCCTCTCTGACAGCACAAAGCCTGCTTGGGACTCTCTTTCTCCCTCTCTCTGTCTCCCCCTGCCCCCCACCCCCACTCATGCTCTCCATCTCTCTCTAAATTAAAAAATAAAAATTTTTTGATGGGAGAATAAATGAATTATAGGAAGGTTTATTAGCTATTTGTTAAATTTTAGGCAAATAAGGAGTATAATAATTGTCTTTGTCGAAGTGGTTTATTTCATTCTCAGGGGTATCAGATTGAAAGCTACCAAGACATTGCTTATGAGGCTCAGAAAGGTTAAGTATCTTCTCCAAGGTAACACAGCTAGTAAGAGATAAAATATGATTTTGAGCCCAAGTCTGGCTTAGAATGCTTATGCAACTTACATCATTTTTCAGGCCTTGGTTTCCTGGTACTTAAATTGAGGATGTCCCCCAAAACAAAACAATACAAAACAAAATGAGGATGCCCCTTTCATAGGCTTGCATAGTAGTTGAAATACTATATGTTAATGAAGGTCAAGTGTCAGGCAGTTGGCCTGGTGCACAGCAGGCCCTCATTTGACATTGTTTTGTCTCTTCCCTGGTACCATGTGAACTTAAATAGGGGTTTGCTTATTCTCATGACAGGACTCCTAGGAACCTGGCAGATAATAAATTTTGGGGAGGCAGAGACCACAAACCCCATCGAAAGAGGGAACTGCTCTGCCCTACCCTGGCCAAATGTTGCCCAGCCCAGTGTTTCCAGATCATACCATCTACATTTTTCTTAAGTGGCATCTTCTGATTTCTAATGTCATCAACTAAAATGTATTCATAAGCATTGTTCTGACAAAAAAAAAAAAAATACATCCACAACTTTTCAACCTCTGATTTAAGCAAGTGACAAGGGCAGGCCTCTCTATTGCTTAGAGGTGATCGAAGCAGTACTCTGGCCTCCCCGAGGAGGCATCCTCCCACAGAGGAAAGGGCTCGGTGAATACTGAACACGGATGTGCCAGTGTGGGCATAAAACTCTAGCATTTTTTCCCCTCCGGTTCATCTGCATTGCCCTTTTCCAGCTTGTCTTGTGTGGCAACTTGTCCCTTCACCTACTGAGATGTTTGTTCATTCCCCAACCCCCCAATGTCAGCCTTTCTCTTGGCTGTTGTATTTGTTGATCAGTGATTATGAGTAGATGACTTTTCTATATTAATGATATCATGTGGGGAGTCCATCCTTTGGAAACCTTTTGTTCTGATTTAGGTATAGATACCTGTGGTATCTTACAAAGATGCTTTTAGTTGCAAGAAGCAGAATCTGACTCAAGTTAGTTTCAATAAGAAAGAAGAAGTGGATTTATTAAAAGAATACAGAGGTGTTTCATGGAACTCAAGAACAAGAATTCACCCGAACCGGACGAAGTGACTACAAGTGACTAGAAAGACATTAGGAACCCAGACAGCAACTCTCTCGAGCTTTCCCCTTCAGATTGCGTGATTTCTCTTGCCCCTGTCCAGCTGCTTGTCTCCTTCATTCTCTCTGCAGATTGCTTTCTTTTCTGTCCACACACCACAGCCCCTACAGCAACTACTTTCTCATCCTCTCCGACCCAATTCCAGATTCTCTGGACTGAGGCTCTGATTGGCCCAGCTTGAGTCAGGTGTCTGTTCCCTGGTCCAATCAGCTGAAGTCTGAAGCTGAAGGGCTAGGACCAAGTTGTACAAACATGGCCACCACTGACTGTGATTGTCACGAGATGGGCAGACATGCACACACACACAAATACATTTACTGTTTAATTCTCTAGGATAGAATTATGTGTTGACAAAAGGAAAATTGACAAAATTGACAAAAATTGAAAATAGTCTGAGCAAAGTATGATGGAAAGGAAAAAAAAGATGCTTTTTTAAAATCAGGAAATAAAATTCATTTGGATTATGCGATAACAGAGTAACTTGAAATATTGTACGAGTTTGACATACTCCTTAATGGATTCATGTTGTATCAGTTGATCTTTTGAGCATTTGATTTTCTCTTTCCATAGTACATGTTTTTGGGGTTTGTTTGTGTGGGTTTTACAAAAGAAGTAAAGTGATTTGAACTGACGTATTTCTTTCTTTCTTCCCATTGTATAGGAGAGTATTTAAAAAGATGACTTTTTTTGTTGTTGTTCAGTTAGGCCTTATTTTAAATCTTGCTCTGGTTTTTTTCTCACTCAGGTAATGTCCAATACAACAATATTCAAAGCAAGCCATTTACTCTGAATTTTTTGAAAATATGTATATATCTATATCTGAACATACATGTAAAAACAGTCTGTATGGATTATCCTCAAATAGACAGGGTGGTGATTTCTACAGGTAAAATGATTTGTGGAGTGTGAGTTAGTGAAGGGGGATCTTTGTATTCTATGTATTGTTTAAATATTTGACAAAGACTATTTCCCAGTATTGCAATTATAAGTGACAATAAATATAATTGGAAATTTATGCTGATGGATATTGTTCTTAACTATGTATCTTCAGTGTTCGTAATTGTTCTTAATTATGGTAGTGATATACTATAAAGGGGACAGACGTTTCAGAGATGGAGACTTTCAGTTTTAACTGTAATGTCATCTTTTCCTTTACAATTATGCATGTATTCTATTTATTAAAATACATCAATGAATATAGGAATTTTCATTTGAAAAACAAAATATTGATTCAATGATAAATGGAGTAGTTTCCTCTAGGAAAGAAACGAACTTTTCATAGTATAATCTTGTATACACTATATAGACATTATTTTTTCAATATATTGGGTTGTCTTTGCTTTTCATTCTTTTTTACATCCAAGAGTAAATTAATTAATTGATCGGTTGACTAATCCAACAGCTAATGCCGCCTCATAAGTCTGTTTGTGATCGAGGCTGTTGATTGACTCAACTGAATGCATTTTTAGGCTGAACACATCACATGTAAAACAAACTATAAATCGAGGTCAAGGGGTTGCTTGCCAGCCACAGCACTGATGCCACTCTTGCTATCTTGTCCCCACAGATGACAGAGGGCAGGCACTGCCAGGTGCACCTCCTGGATGATAGGAGGCTGGAGCTGCTGGTTCAGGTAGGTGTTGCCCATGAAGAGACAGCCCATACTGACTGGTTCCTTCCGTGAGCCTCATGGCCTCTGTTCAGGCTACTCACTTATCTGTGCCAATGACTTGGGATTGTTTGAGGGGCAAAAGGACAGCTGCTAAGTCAGAAGACTTGGTCTACCTGTGAGAATAATTATATCCTGGGGATGTGGATTGGAGACCCTTGGGTTCTAATCTCAGCTCTGACCGTCAGTGGCTGTGTGACCCCCAGGAAGTAGCTTTACTTCTCTGAACCTCTTGTGGGTAAACGGAGCACTGTAATCTTTCTCTGAAAGGGTTATTGTCAGCTGCAAATCTGCATCCTGCCACTTTGCTGCCACACGGCAGTGTCCAGGTTAAATACCCCACTTGATCAGCTGTGCACCGGGATTGAGACTCCTTACTTTCCCTCAAAGAATTATGGCTAAAATCAAGCTAGATTACATATGAGAATGAAATCTTTTTGTAATATATATGGAGTATATGAGTGGTGGTATTTTAATTGTTGATCCTTCTCTCTTCATTTACTCAACACTGTGGACCAAGGACCTAAAAAGAAATTGTGGAAATTCCCTCTGATAGCCACACTGTAGCTATAGCCAGAACTCTCTCCTTTGACCGAACCTAAATTCTTCTCCATTCTGTGGCTCATTTCTCACCCACTATGCATAGGCCTCAATTAGAATAAAAATAGTCAACACTGTTTAGCCAGAGTGGACCTTTTAGTCCAGATTTCTGCCTGTTTCTTTCTTTCTTCTTTCTTTTTTTTTTTTTTTAATCATGACCGTTCTTTCTTCCCCAGCAGCAAACATCCAACTCTGAAACCACCACAATGAGCCCTAAACTGTTTGGCTCTAAGTTCAGAAAGAGTCTATGTAGATGCCCTCTTGCATATCACCCTTTTCTTCCCTTGTTCCTGCAAATCAGGCGTCTGCTATCACCCGGGATGTTCCCCCAATTCCAAAACATGCATTTTGCCACCAGGCCCAGTGCTTCTCAAAAGTTCATAGATTAGATCCTTCTTCTAAGTGTTTAGCAAACACTGGTGACAATCGTATATACAATGGGTAAGATCACTCCATCTCAAGAGAGAGAGATGAAAAGCTTAGGCTTTGGAATCAGACAGAACTGGGTTCAATTCCCTGCCCTTACTGACTGTAACATCAGTCCAAGTGCTTAGTTTTTCTTGACTTTAGCCCCCTCATCTATAAAAGGGCAATAAGAACCCCTATCTCATAGGCTCATCCTAAGCACAAAGTGAGATAATGGATAGAAGGAGTTTGGGACAATAAATGGTAACGAGTAGTAGAGTCATAGTTTTATCTCTGATCCCACAGCCTTGGGTCTCCAGCCTCTTCAACTGGCACCCGGCAAGCAAGATTATTCCTACAGTCCACGTAGTGAGGTGTTCGATATTCTTTGTCTTGGTCACTAGCACCATAGTGCCTATAAAAGAGTATTTTTTCAGGAGCACCTGGGTGGCTCAGTTGGTTAAGCATTCAACTCTTGATTTTGGCTCAGTTCATGATCTCACGTTTTGTAGGATTGAACCCCATGGCAGGCTCTGTGCTATGGGACTCTCTCTCTCTCTCTCTCTCTCTCCCTCCCTCCCTCCCTCTCTGCCCCTCCACTGGTGGTGCACCCATGCTCTCTTTCCCTCAAAAATAAATAAAAATAAACATTCAAAATGACTTTTAAAAAAAGTATTTTTCCAAAACATCATCATGTTAGTAAATACATTGTCCCCTGAGAGGAAAAAGTAAATTACTGGACTGAATTGCAAATACGTGAAACTGACGATCTCATTGATGTTTCTATTACCATTTCTCCCCGTTCCCAATCTCTTGGAGAATGGTCTATAGTAGATTAACCTAGGCAGCCAAAGGGGGCAGATATTTAAAAACAAACAAACAAAAGCTGCTTTGAACTATTTGGGGCAGAGAAGGGTGGTAGCAAAAAGAGAGTGAGGCAACGAAATTGCTTTTCTGATAACATTTTATTTTGACAGCCCAAACTTTTATCAAGAGAATTGCTGGACCTTGTGGCTTCACATTTCAACCTGAAAGAAAAGGAGTACTTTGGAATAACATTTACGGACGACACGTAAGTCTTTTAGTAACGTTCATTTCTTTCCCTTTCATCTGGACTACCTACTCACTGTCATTCACAATTAGCAAAAAATTGCTGGAAATGCCCCAAGAATTAGAATATGCCCTGCTTAGTTAAAGATTGTTTAATAAAGGATTTCTCTCCTAGGACTACTAGTGGAAAGGGAGAAAAAAGGGAATATTGATCATTTTTAAACACGAAAATATTGCCCTAAGTGTTTTAGAAATTTGTTTTGTAATGAGGTTGTTATTGTTGCTGGTACATCTGCACATATTTTTTAATGTAGATGTGTATGATTGATATAAACACTAGATTTTTGGGGTGTGTGGGTGGCTCAATCATTGGGCATCTGACTCTTTTGACTTCTGCTCAAGTCATAATCTCACAGTTTGCAACATCAGCTGTGCGTAGGGCTCTGCATGAGCCTGCTTGGGATTCTCTTTCTCCCTCTCTCTCCACCCCTTCTGCTCATGCTCCATCTCTCTCTCTCTCTCTCTCAAAATAATAACCATAAATTTTTTTTAAAAAAAGAAATACTAGATTGTTATTCACTCATATATTGAAATGAGAATTAACGTCTTGGGTATTGATGGCAAGAAAGTTTAAAGGCAGATGTGTGGCCCACCTGGAAAATACTGTAGAGTTTTAATACAGAATAAACTTCTCCAGTTCTACTTAGGTCCATTTTATGTCACCTCTTCACTATCTTTTTTTCTTTTACCTTAATTTTTTATGTTAACTTGGACATTGTATATATTTATCAATAATTTAAATGCTTTCTGAAATTAGACCTATATATAACAATAAAATCATAAGAATTTGGGGGCACCTGAGTGGCTCAGTCAGCTAAGCATCTGACTTTTTGGCTCGGGACATGATCTCACGGTTGCTGGGTTCAAGCCCAGCATCAGGCTGTGTGCTGACAGCTTAGAGCCGGGAGCCTACTTCAGATTCTGTCTCTCTCTCTCTCTCTCTCTCTCTCTGCCCCTCCCCACTCGTGTTCTTTCTCTCTCTCAAAAATAAAGAAACATTCAACATCTATAATGCCATTTTAAAAGTGTATATGGATGAAAAGATTGCTTAGGCTTCAAAGACAAAATTTGTTGCATTTTGCTGGAAGTCATTTTTGTCAGGAAATAAATAAATAAATACTATAGTACAAATAAATAAATAAATAAACATTAAAAAAAAAAAACAAATATAAAATTCAAGAAAATGCCTTCCAGGCACAGAATATATTGGCCTACCAGTGAGCATTCTTCTTGTACTCTCCAAGTTCAAATGTTTCTTCAGTTCTTTAGTTTAACCAGGCAGAAAATAATCACAAGAAGGGGTTACTTTTTTTTAATATCTTGCTTCTGATTATTTCCAGCCTAGGTGGGCCACTAGCCTAGGACCTCCCCACCCGCAACAACCCCGTACCCCCCGCAGGAAATGCCGTCAGGCTCAGGACTTGGGCTGGACAACACCAGGCAATCACTTGCTGGGAGACACAAAAACCTGAAAACTTTGATCCCAGGCCCAGGATGCTTCCTGAATAGGGTTCCACAAACGAGAAAGAAAGTAAACTAGACATCACTCACCTCACTCAGAATCACAAAATTATCAGTTCACGCAACAACTATTTGAGACCCTGTATGATCAGTCCTCTGCTGGGTGAAATAGGAAGGGCAGATAAACCTCTAACCACAAGCTCTTCACTGGAAAGACAAGGCTAGTTCATGTGAATCAGTGATTAGACGCATGCACAAAAAACACACACACACACACACACACAGGTTGTAAGTGATTGTGAATGCAACAATAGCAAATAGAATATGGCGAAATCCTAAAATACATAATGGCTAAGTTATATGGTTAAACTGTAAGTGCTGTAACCCCTAATTTAGAGAGGTCGCATAGAATAGAGACAAAAAGCATGAATATTGGAATAACTTATTCATTCAACAAATATTTCTTGAGTGCTTACCAATTGCCAGCCATTGTCCTATTTCCAGAGATTCAGCTGTGCACAGCAGAGACAAGGTGCTTGCTTTCCTGGAGCTTATATTGCAACGGTGTGGTCTAGCAGAACAAACACATAGATCAGTGAGAAATCACTAGAAACAATACGTGCTTGGAAGAACATGATCAAGGCCATGATCAAGAAAGGTGGGGGGGGGGGCAGTTTTAGATTGGTGGACAAGGAACACTTCTAGGAGGTGACATGTAATAAAAAGCAAGAACCAGTTCTGCAAAAGTTGGAAGGCATTCCAGACAAAAGCCACTGTGAAAGCCTTGAGGTAAGACTGAGCTAGATTTTTTTTTGGGGGGGGGGGGGGGGGTGGTTATTTTGTAGTTTTGAGAAAGAAAAAAAAATCCACTGTGACTAGAATATAGAGAGTAAGGAGGAAAGTGGTGCAAGTTAAAGGTTGAAAGGGAGGCAAGGAGTAGATGCTTTAGAATTGTGGTAGCTATGTGATTTTAGGCCAGTTACTTAACATCTCTGACCCTCTGCTTTTCTCATCAGTACATCGGGCATAATAATAGTACCTATATAATAAGGACTATATAGGACATGTGTAAAGGGTACTAGTATGATGTACTGTTAAGTCAGGTCAGGCGTGCACAGGCACCCACTAAAAGGAAGCTGTCATGCTATTTTTGGTACTGGCAGTAAGTTCAGTGTCCAGAAAGGGCTAAAGGAGGACTTGAGTGAATTCACACAAGAGGATGACTACAGGGGTACCTGGGTAACTCAGTCGGTTGGGCATCTGACTCTTGATTTTGGCTCAGGTCATGATCTCATGGTTCGTGGGTTCAAGCACCACATCAGGCTCCATGCTGACAGTTCAGTGCCTGCTTGGGATTCTCTCTCTCACCGTCCCTCCCCCACTTGCAGGCTCTCTCTCTCTCTCTCAAAATAAATAAATACATAATTTTTTTTAAAAAAGAGGGTAATTACCAATGGACAGTGCAAGGCAAGTAGACTTGGGGTAGAGGGGAGAGGAATGGGAGATGACATTCCAGGGAAGACTTATTCTATGGGCCAGTGCATGAGCATGGTAATGTATATGATTACATCGTGGAGCAAGATACAAGATGGACAAGATCATAGGTGAGTGAGCCCTGCGTGTCACATAGATCCTAGGCCACTGCAGGATGTTATGCCCAGGAGTTACATAATTCATGACTGGTGTTGCAAGTTCCCCAGGCTACAGTGTTCATGGTGGGCTGGAAAAGGGGGTCCTGGCTACATGGATGTCTTCTGGGAAAGCTCCCAGTTCAGGTGAGCATAACCAAGCAGTGCATAAATCAGGCATGCAGATATAAGACTTTCTCTTCAGAAGGAAAAGGAATAATATGAATGACTTTCTTTAATGCCTTGGGCCACCCTCCCCCTCTTCTCCTCTGGGATTTCTTTCTAAATCCTCTCCTGGGAGAAGAAAGTCTCACTCAGGCGCCTCCTCCAGCTATCTCCTTTGGCGACAGTGGTTGATGGTTATAGTCTTTCCAAGAAGCCTGGCTCCAAACTGTCCTCTGTGTACTCCCCTGCAAGTGACAGCAGAGTCTATTTTTGAATTATGACCAGTTTGGAAGGTGTCTTCTGGCTCTAGCTGTGTTTATTTTCAGAAGAAGTATGAGCAGGGCTTGGGGGGGGGGGGGGGGGCAGGGGTGGATTTGGCCATTTCCACCTTTCTGGGGAACAGGTCTGGAAAATTGCTTCTGTCTAAGGGTGTCTCTTTGGAATGTCTTGGTCACAAGCCTAGCTCTTTTTCTTTGTCTGGTAAATATTTTTGGAAAGTATTTTCTTTCAGCACTCCCTTTCCCCCGCCCCCCATAAAACCACTGAGTCGGATCCCTCCCAGGATGCTGTCTGAATTGTATTTTCCAACCTAGATGCCACATCAGCCTTTTGCCTTCAGTGAACTTCTCTAAACAGAGTAAGGCAACGCTGAGGGGAACATTTTGTCAATGAAACTAGCCACTGTCCATGCCCTACTCCACAGGCCAAGAAGAGAAATGGAAAAATAGAGTTGTGCCGTTACATAAGAAAGGTAGTGATGGTGACCAACAAAAATAAATCCGTGGCCCTGCTGGAGGGCGGGGTAGAGTTCCTTGAGATTATGCTTGGAAGTACCTCCTGGTGATCGGTGTGCAGAGGCAGTCTTTCACCCCTAGAGGGCAGTCTCGCCCTCCTGAGATAGCCGCCTTGAATTTCGCCAAAATGGTTCCCATCTCTTCAACTCACTTGATTTTTTTTTTTAATTCCACTGTTTTGAAAGGCTTTGTTGAATAAGCTTTGTTTATGAAGAAATAAATAGGTTTTACAACACAGTTGTGAGTTTTGATTACCATCCCGTTCGATGGATGTGAGATGATGGGCTTTTTGACCCATATACTTCTATATATACTTCGCCACCCTCTCGCCGAAAACGTTTGCTTTAGGGTTGACCTGTGTGCACAGTTTCATAGAGGTGAATGTGTAGATTCAACTTCGTGAGATACTGATTAGATCTAGAATATTTGCTGATGGAAAAATTTGAGAAAAGCCGGTTAGAAGCAATAAGTGCTTTTTGATCTCATTTTAGTCTCAGAGACTGTAAAACAACATGTTAACCTTAATTATATCTCAGTGATAGAGTTATGGGTAGTTTTCCACTTTTTGTTCTTCTAATTTTATTTTGTTGTGAGATTATGGATGGATTTTTTTAAGTTTAGTATTATTTTTTTGTCATAATCTCTACACCCGATGTGAGACTCAAACTCATGACCCCAAGATCAAGAGTTGTATGCTCTTCCAACTGAGCCAGCTGGGTGCCCCTGGGTAGATTTTTTAAATATAATATTTAATTTATCCTTTAAAAAAATATTTTTATATTACATATACATAAATGCGTTTTTATAAAAATCATTTAACATGATAGTTGAAGCCAGTCCCTTTTGATTATCTTCCCACTCCAAATGTTGCAGTTTACTCTAGACCTCTCTAGAACTATAAGCATTTCATCCATAGATAATAGTGTTTTCAGTGTGCATCTTTGGTTAATATAATTGATTTATGCTGTATATGGTATTATACAGTTTGCTTTATTCATTCTTGGACATGATTCCACGCAAGTTCATGTAAATATACACTGTGCTTTTTTAATGATGCCACATCTTTCCTATATAAAAGCAAGAAAAATGATTCAAAATTAGTCTCATTTTCCCTAAAAACTTTTGAGACCTGATACTGTACGCTATTTTATGTATTTTAAGACATATATTTGACACATGTCTGAAGTTGGCATATGTCTTTAACTCAGTACCATTCTAAACTGCATGAAATACAGGGGAAAATCTCTTACCTTCTAACCCCCATGTTTCTATTTTTTATGCACAAAAGCAGTATTTCTAAAAACTTCCCCTTATATCATTTATATCAGCTTATTTATCTTTGTAATAGTCCTCCAAGTAAAGCTAGGGACAATTATCATAAGCCTCATCTTAAAATCACAGAAACAAAGACACATTTTTTCCAGTGTTGAGACTAGTAAGTGACAGAGACCAGCCAAAAGTTATAAAAGCTGATTCAGCCCTGTAGTCCCCTGTATCCAGAGTCTTGTGCTCAAAGCCCTGAACTTAAGTCTTAACTTTGCCACCTTTTTTGCAACCTTATTGTAAAATATAGCTGTAATATGTAAAAAGTTCCAGCTTAGGTGGCACAGAGTAGTTGCTCAATAATGAGAAGCCCTTCTGCTTCTCCTTTACTTTCTCTTCCTTACCCTTCTCCTCCTTCTCTTGCTCTTCCTCCTCCTCCTTCTTCTTCCTCTTCTCCTGCTCCTCCTCCATTCTCCTCTTCCTTCTCCTCCTCTTTCACTCTCCTCCTCCTCCTCCTCCTCCTCCATTCTCCTCCGTTTTTTTTCCTCCTCCATTCTCCTCTTCCTCCTCCTCCTCTTTCACTCTCCTCCTCCTCCTCCTCCATTCTCCTCTTCCTTCTCCTCCTCTTTCACTCTCCTCCTCCTCCTCCTCCATTCTCCTCCATTTTTTTCCTCCTCCATTCTCTTCCATTTTCTTTCTCCTCCTCCTCCTCCATCCTCCTTCTCCTCCTTTTTTTCCCTCTTCTTCTTCCTCGTTTTCTTCTTCCTCTTCTTCTTTATTATTACTATTATTAGTATTTCCTATCTACTTAAAATGACTACAGCTTAGAGTTTTCTGAGTTAAAAATTATTTACTCAAAGACCAAAATAGGTTGGAAAATATCTTCTGGCCCGTTACAGGTTTTATTATAATTTTACACCCCGTCACTATTTGCTTGTTTTTGAGTTTTACATAAGCAAGCAAAATGGAGTCTATGCCTTCTGGGAATATACAGTCTAAAATGGCCCAACTGGTTGGACAGCCTTGGAAAAGTCATGGAAATGATCCCAAGTCATCAATCCTTTTAATCCCTGAGAGGTCACAATTTAAGAACTGTTTATATCCACGAACTTTAGGCTTTTGGGTAAATAAACAAATACAAACTTAAATATTAGGAGGTCCATAATATACGTATAGAAACAGCACTCAGAAAGCCTTTGACCCTGTACTTTTAAAGAAACTGTAGTATTGTTATATGTGTCTGATGATTTCATTAAACCAGTTTTCTCCTTCTTGACTATCTAAAATATTCATATATCATATTTAATAAGAATTTAAAGATTAATGTATTAAGGTTCAATTAGTTTTCTTTTTACCTCCAAAGGCACCCAGTATTAGTCTCTTATTTATCATCTCAGAGATATTTTATATATGTGTGTGTGTGTATTTTTTAATTTTAAAAGGGTTATATTCTGTACTCACAGTCATGCATCTTGCTTTTCCATTCAACACCATGTCTGGAAATTGTTAAAAATAGGTTTGTAAACATACTCTTCCTCTTTTGTGTGGCTACATTGTATATTATTTCTCAGTTTAAATTATTTTTTTAAACATGACCTTGTTGGACATGTATAGGTTGTTTTGAGCCTTTTTCCTCTTACAACCAATGCTAAAGTAAGTGACTTTATACTTAGGCCATTTTTCGCATGCACAAGTTTATCTTGCTAAACTCTTGCACATGGACAGTCTAGTTCAGAGGCAGATGCTTTTATAATTTAGATAGTAATTGTTAAATTGGTCTTAGTACCAGTTGTAACAGGTTATACACCTACCATCCGTGTATGACACTTTCCCCACAGCTTTGCCAACCCTGTGTGTTATTGAACCTTTCTCTGACTTCTGTTTGATCCTTTTTCTTTGCTTTACTCTCACAGAGGTCAGCAGAACTGGCTACAGTTAGATCACCGAGTTCTTGACCATGATCTGCCCAAGAAACCAGGCGCAACCATTTTGCACTTCGCTGTGAGGTAGGTATCGATAGAAACATCCAGCATCCTCACCTCCCTTAAAAAAAAAAAAAAATCTGATGATCCACTAGAGAATAAAAAAAAAGAACAGGCCCATCAAAACATTATGTGAAAAAGATTCTCTACTGTCTTAGTCTGGAGACTAAGTTGCCATAGATACCGTGTAGGATTGTTTTCTTTGAAGATGAAGGGTAGAATCACCTTCCTTTATTCCTCAAAGTCCTCTGGATCAACTTAAAGGTGAAAAATACATTGTATTTTAGTACATAACTTGTTTCTGACTCAACATACCTTTAGCATTTTTTTCATTTGAAATAGGGCAAACATTTACTGTTACATGTTATGTATGGACATTTCCTAGACTGTGGAAAGGATTGAATTTTATACAATTTCACGCCTTAGTTTGAATAGACGATAAAATGCAAACAAATGCTCATGGAAAGAATTATCTTAACCGTACAGAAATCTGAATTCAGCTTGCAGGCAGAGAGATTGCTGAGAAAGATGTAAGGAGTCCTTGACCTGTTCTCTGAGCTCTGCTTAATTAGGAAATTCACTTACCCATACCTATGGGCCTCCATGTATGTTTCCTCCAGAAATGGATGCATTCAACTCAAACAGTGATTTCTTAGAGCCCGCCCATGATGGGAATGTTTTTCCACATGAAATATGCACACTCTAAGATAAATAAAATGTTATAAAAATTAACACTTGTGTTCCTGTGCCTAGTTTAAGAAATAAAACACTACCAGTCTTGCTGAAAGCCCCTTTTTGTGCATTAGCCACTCTTCTCACTACCTGAATTTGATGATAAATTTCATGATAAGTTGTCTTCTTTGTCTGAAGCCAAATATGGTAAAATAAGGTAAGGTAGTAGATTTCCCAGGAATCTAAATAAGCTTTCGTAACGCTAGATCAACCTAAAGCATGATTCTGTATTCTGGGCTTATGTTATTTTTTGGATGTTGAAATATGCTTTGTTTGAGGCACTTGGCTGGCTCAGTCGGTAGGGCATGCAGCTCTTGATCTCTGGGTCGTGAGTTCAAGCCCCACATTAGACAGTCTAGTTCAGAAGCAGATCCTTTTATCATTTTGATAGCAAAACTAAAAAAAGAAAGAAAGAAATATGCTTTGTTTTATGACATCATCGTGGAAGCTTCTTAGTATCCTTTTTTAGAATTTATATACTATGATTACCTAACAAAATCATATTGATTTACACACTTTTTAACAAAATCTTCACTTGAGTCTGCTACATTAAATCCAAAATGTGGTAATAAGATGTCCCACCTTTTTTTAAGCATCTTGTTTTATATGAATTGATGGTGATTGTGGATGATAACTGTTCCTTACTCAGTAAATAAAGTATGGATGATCCCCAGTTTGTTTTTTGCTTTTCGCTCTGCAAGCTGGCCTAGAATTTCTTTCATGTCACCAGAAATCATATTTTTGAAACCCAGGAAGGAGGTCACATAAATGGTGATTTGTCCAGGAGCATAGCTGGTGTGGAGAAGTGGGTGGAAATCCTAAAGAAAAATACAGGACTTTCCTGGAAAGAGTATGACATGAGTGTGTGTGTTTGTGGAAATGGAGAAAAGGGCAAACACAAACTAGCAAGCAATAGGAAAAAGTGAGTATTAGTAATTAAGCAGGGGGCAGAGAATAGAGAAATTTTCATCTTGTATCTGAGCAGTGGCCCAACATCAATATATTTTTTCACAAAATGTTATAGTATCACTGTAAACATTTCAAATTATATGAAATTACTCTCTCTCCCCAGCCTTCCTTCCTCCCCTCTACCTCCAGCTCCCTTTTATTCTTAGAGAAAAGTAAGGATGATAGTTACTTGGTGACTTACTTTGTTTTTACCTGGAGATTTTTCCTTGTTTATGTAAAAATCTACTTTATTTCTTTGCACTTTCGTAATTGAGGTGTCCAGTCCCCTATGAAGCACCTAGGCTGCTTCCAATTATGTCTATGTTAATGTAGGCTGCAGTTAACATCCTTGCTTTTTTTTAATCTTGTTTTAATTAAAAAAAAATTTTTTTTAATGTTTATTTTTGAGAGAGACAGACAGAGTGTGAGTGTGGAAAGGGCAGAGAGAGAGAGGGAGATGCAGAATCTGAAACAGGCTCCAGGCTCTGAGCTGTCAGCCCAGAGCCTGATGCAAGACTCCAACTCGGGAACAGCGAAATCATGACCTGAGCTGAAGTCAGATGCCTAACCAACTGAGCCACCCAGGCACCCTGACATCCTTGGTTTTTTATCTTTGCACACACATGTAGTATTTACGCAGCATACCTCCTCAGCAAAACCCTTTGTCTTTGGAGAACTTAACAACTACCATTTATTTAGTCACCAGACTGTGAACTCGTTCTTGAACAGCTGATATCTGGTCTAGTTTTGGTCTCAAAATAAGAGGGGAGAAAGCTCTGTCTTCCTTCCTATTCAGTCATTCATAAGGCAGTCCTATCTTTCCGAAGCAGGTTCCTGAGATACCCAAGTAGCCTGCTACTCATTCCGTGAGTTTCAGCACTTACTTGAGTGTTATCTCGAGAGTATCCCATAATCACAAGCCATTACTTCCCCTTAACTACTTGCATGTTTAAAACCCTTATCAACTTTTTAATTATTTGTGTAATTTTTCCTCCCAACAGTACAGTGAGATCATAATAGTCTTTGTTATTATTCCAATTAAGTACTTGTTGTTACTGCAACTTAATTAAAGGAATGATAAGGCAAAAGCACACAAAGAATTAACTGATGGAGGTCACTTAGTGGAATGTCATTCTCTGGAGATCTCAGGAAGGGGATTACATGCATCCCTGTGAAGTCCAGTGCCTCCCAGAGGGCCTCTAGCATTCTCTTTTGAGAGAACAAAACTGTTGGTGGGAGTTATATCCCAGTAGACACCACCAATAACCCTCGAGGTCTTGCCTGAGTTGGCTACACATTTAGTCAGTGAAGAATAGAACCAAAGATGGCTTTTGGTTTTGTTTGGATATTGGTCACTACGGGAGCCTCTGGAAATACGCAGGACCTCTTTTTTTTTTTTTTTAATTGAACTATAGTTGACACACAATATTACATCAATTGCAAGTGTACAACATAGTGATTTGACAACTCTATACATTATGCTGGGCTCACCACAAGGGTAGCTACCCTCTGTCACCATACAGCGCCGTTACAATATGGCTGACCGTATTGCCCATGTTGTACCTTCCATCCCTGTGATTTTTTCATTCCATAACTGAGAGCAGTCACTGAGGTGCAGTCACCAAGTAGTTAATGCACAATGAGAAAGGATTCCCTACAGTGGTAGCACATTACAAGGATATGCATCCCTGTTATTTTTGTTGCAAACAATTAGAAATATCCAAATGCCAACAATGAAGATAGGTTCAGTAAGTTATGGCATTCTCACAGTGAACAATTGATCACTTTAATAAAAGAGATTAGATTTTTTTTTAAGTACGTTTCATTCCAGTACTTCCCCAGAGGGAGAGGGGGCACATTTCTGAATCGTCCTAGGAATTTCTCAAACTATACGGTCACACCCCTCCAACTCCCAAATCCCCCACATTCTGGCCCAGATTCCGATATGGTGCACTAAAGATAGTGAATAAGGTATTGTTCAAGTTGGTGTGACAAATAAAGAGAGATTGGGATACAAGATAATTTTGCAAAGTGCTATAAAGATATAAGAAAACATCAATTTTTTAAAAATTATAGTGTTTATGAAAAAGAAAAATACCATACGGTTTTGCTCTCAAGATATTGAAATGTAGTATTAACCCTATGGAGGGCACTGGGCTAAATATTTGACATGCATCATCTCACTGAGTCCTAAGCTAAACATTGGGGTCCTGCAGTCGGAGAGGGGGGTCTCGGGGAGGGGGCGACTTTCTCTTGGTTAATTTCTCCCAGGATGCAGGGAGCAGCTCAAAAACACGTGCTGCTTCTGCATGGAAGGAAGAAAACATTGAAGGTGAGGGCACTTAGCTTTCCCTTTATGAACTTCAGGATTAAACCTTTGTCTTTTCTTTAGTTATAAAAGCTCAATGATACATGCTAAATACATGTGTGCCACGTGGGTGTATAGAGGCCCCATAATTTATTTCTGCACCATAATTCATGGAACCAATTCTCTATTTCCATGTGAGCCCAAACTCCCCCGGTTGCGGGGGACTTCCCCAGGCCAGGGGTTGTTATTTGCTGCTGTAAATTATCTTCTGCAAACACATGGGCCTCTTTGGTAATGCAGCCCAGATGTGAGCATTTGAAAAGCTTGATAGTGAGTGAGCACACAAGCATTTAAATCAGAGAGCAGGGACTTGGCGTGACCTCACTGGAAAACCTCCCATCCCCTCTGGGGAGGGCAGGCGGAGGTGGCTCAGGCTGGTACCACCCAGCTCCACACAAAGCAGTGTCTCAGGGTCTTGCACTCCCTTATTCTTAGACTACTTCTTGCTTGCTCCCCCACCCCCTCCCTTTCTGGTCTTCCGTCTTCTCCTCCCTGCTTTCCCTCCTCCTCTTTCCAAGTCACCTCTGCTATGCCCCAGGACTGTAACTGGCCATTCAGAGGCGCCTGGGTGGCGCAGTCGGTTAAGCGTCCGACTTCAGCCAGGTCACGATCTCGCGGTCCGTGAGTTCGAGCCCCGCGTCAGGCTCTGGGCTGAGGGCTCGGAGCCTGGAGCCTGTTCCCGATTCTGTGTCTCCCTCTCTCTCTGCCCCTCCCCCGTTCATGCTCTGTCTCTCTCTGTCCCAAAAATAAATAAAAAACGTTGAAAAAAAAAATTAAAAAAAAAAAAAAAAAAGGCGCCTGGGTGGCGCAGTCGGTGAAGCGTCCGACTTCTGCCAGGTCACGATCTCACGGTCCGTGAGTTCGAGCCCCGCGTCGGGCTCTGTGCTGACAGCTCGGAGCCTGGAGCCTGTTTCCGATTCTGTGTCTCCCTCTCTCTCTGCCCCTCCCCCGTTCATGCTCTGTCTCTCTCTGTCCCAAATAAAAAAAAATTAAAAATAAATAAAAAAAAAAATAAATAAAGTGTTGTCTGTGACACTCAGGGCTGAGGACTCTCTGTGTTCATTGGAGAGTAGTAGAAATGTGGGGGATGGAAGGGAAACCACTCCATTTCTGTCAAAGTTGCTGAAAATATGGAGCATTTGAAAGACTTTCTCAGTCTTTCAGCACCCCCTGGCCTGGTTCTGGAACACTCAGCCTTTAAATAAGAGCTAAACTTGGGGCGCCTGGGTGGTTCAATTGGTTAAGCATCCGACCTCAGCTCAGGTCATGATCTCACAGTTCATGAGTTCAAGCCCCATGTTGGACTCAGTGCTGACAGCTCAGAACCTGGAGCCTGCTTGGGATTCTGTGTCTCCTTCTCCCTCTCCCGCTCCCCACTCACACTCTGCATTTCTATCTCTCAACAATAAATAAGCATTAAAAATTTTTTTTAATTAAAAAAAAGAGTTAAACTCAAGGAAGCATCATGACTGTAACCTGTGGGTCCCCATCATTCCACCTGATTTTTTTTTTTAAGAAAGTCAAATACATATATGGAATACAACACAACAGGTTTAAAAAAAAAAAGAGACTGGTGAAAAAAGAGACTTGTTACTATGGAAAGACACCCCAATATATTCAAGCGGATCCCAAAACAATATGTGCAACATGATTGCACTTGTGTAAAATCTATGAGTAGGGGAAAAGTGTAAAATGTCAACAGTAGTTAATTTCTGGGTAGAGTGATTATGGGAATGATTTTTTTTTTTTTTTTTTGCCTTTTTGCTTATCTATATATGTTTTTTCCTACAGTGAACACATTACTTAAGCACTTTTTTTTTAATGTAAGCATTATGATTGATAAAAGGAAGAGAAGTTAGAAAGTTTGTGAGTGGCTAACCCTGAGTTATTTTAAAGCTATCAAAGAGCAGGAGAAGACAGCAAAGTTTATCTCCTCAAGGAGGAATGTGATCAAAAGCCCAGAGGAATAGCTGATTCCTCCTAGTGTGGGCCCAGCAGAGATTCTTTGAGCAGATGTGTGGGGTCAGCTGGTGCTCTGGGCCACCCACCACACTCCCATCTGAGCGCGCAATATCCCAGAACCTGGACAGTGTGACTGTTAGTTGCCTTAATATTGACCGTGACCTCCTAAATGGCATAACCCGTTCTTGAATTTCCAGGCACTTGTTAGAGGCCTCCATCTGTGAGGATCCAACATCCTAATTCATAGGAGAGCTCCAGAAAGACACAGAACACCTCAAAACTCGTACCCAATCCCAACTGCAGTTTCTTGCAGGATTATGTTCCTCAGTGTGCTTTCTGATCAAAAGCAGACCTCGTTTGTGGGAATCGGCTCCCTCTCCTACATAACCGGTCCTCAGGGTGACATTGAAAGGGCAGAAGGAAAGAATGAGTAATCTGACTTGTGCAAAGAGCTGTAGGGTGCAGAACTTAAAGCTTGGCCTTCAGCACAGAGTTTCTTAATAGCAGCACTATTGACATTTGGGACAGGTAATTCTTTGTCATGGGCAGTTATACTGGATTGTAGGATGTTTGCAGGGTCCCAGGCTTCCGCCAACTAGATGCCAGCATGCCCTGTAAGTCAAGGTAACCCATAAAATGTCTTCAGCATTGCCAGAGGCACCCCAGTCCACCTACCGAAAATCAGTGCTTCGTCATCATTCCTGGGTTTGAATCCCAACTCTTCCATTTATTAGCTCTGTGGTGTTTTGCACCCTCTATTGGGCCTATTTTCCTCAGCTGTAAAATGGACCTTGTTGTTGGAGGATTAAACCTGTAAACATATAAGGTGGACCCTCAGTAAATGTTAATGATTTTTATGGTATAAATGACAGACACTGTTGAATGAATGAAAAAAAAATGTCATGATGTGATATACATACAGTCTTTGAATGTGGAAGGTTTGCGACCATCTGGCTTAGGTCACTTTTACCCTGGGTAGAGGATCTCATCATTCCATGTTCATCATTCACGGTGCCCAGCTGTCCCCACCCTATCCATCTTACCTCCCCTGCCTCTCTTCCTGCCTCCTTCTCCAAGCCTGTGCCCCTACCTTCTTCAGGGAGGACAGGAGCAGCCTGTTTTGCAGTTTTGAAGGGAAGAGGCAAGCACTTGGATACTTCAGATTGTTCGGGGCTGGAGACTTCCTCCCCTTTCCAACAGGTCACAGCAAGGCCCTTACCCTCCTGGGCCTCCAGCCCTTCCTCCTGCAGCTCACAAAGAGCCACAGCGTGACAGTGGAGCGACAGGGCAGGTTCCTACAGGCTCCCCTAGAGGGCTCTCTCTGGTTCTCCTAGAGAAATTCAGAAGTGAGAGCGTCTTCCTGGCGGGGGAGCACATTGTGGAAGCAAACAGTGCTTTCCTTGGGGAATTCTCCCAGACTGCACCCCTCCCAGAGATAAAAGGAGCATCTGAGACTCCCACAAGCCCTGCATAATAGCTTGGAGAAAGTGCAGTACATCTTAAATTACTCTGCTGTCTTCAGCATGTGTTACAAAGCGAGACTAGGAGGTTGCAGGGTCATTATAAGCAATAAGCAGAGATCTCCCTGCTCAGAATGTGGATTGGGATCTGATAGGAATCTCCTTAGGCCCGCGGCCACAGTGAGTGCCTGAAATTACCCACAATGATGGACTGAAACCCAGAAGGAGGCCCCTCGCGGGACGCCAGTCACAAGCTCAGCGTTGTTCAAAATGCAAAGTAATTGAGCAATTCTTGCCCGATTCACCATCTTCAAAGATATCACTGAGACATAAGGAAGCCTTGGAAGACAAAATATGCTCAGTTGGAGAGAACAAGTTGTAACTGGTCCGAAGGACTGCTGTTTCACAGCATTTTCCTCTTCTCGATTAAAATGGACACTTTGAGAGCATTTTGTTTCCTTGAGAGAGAGAGCTTAGGAAAGATAACCTGCTGAAGTTTTAAAAAGTTTCCCAACTCAGTCAAGGCCTTTTGTTATCATCCCATCAATGGAGGAATAATAATAGTACTGTAATAATCACCACCACTCATTGACTGCTGAATGGCCTACCACCCATTATGTTGAGCACATGTAGAAACATCTCATTTCTCTGGTATGTGGTCAAGTAAGGAAAGTGAGCCCTGAGAGCCCAGGTGGCTGGTTCAAGGCCCCAGGACGAAGCTCAAAGTAGTCTCTTCCCCACTTTATGGTGTTGACTTTTGATCTCTGTGAATAAATGCCCCAACAGGAAAATATTGGCCACCTACACGTAAGTGACTATTGACAAGTGGCCCATTCCAAACAATTCCCATGTTCTGCTTTTTGCCACACGTGTTGTCATTGGACAGGCTTCCCTCTCCCCCGAGCCATCTTTATCACATCCCTGAAGTGTGATGTTCTGTTACCATTGATGAATGGTAAGGTGAACACCTGTCCCATCAAGAAGGAACAAAGAAGTGGGAGAGAGCTAAAGCATAAGAGACTGTTAAAAACTGAGAACAAACTGAGGGTTGATGGGGGGTGGGAGATGGGTATTGAGGAGGGCACCTTTTGGGATGAGCACTGGGTGTTGTATGGAAACCAATTTGACAATAAATTTCATATATTAAAAAATAAATAAATAAAATAAAATAATAAAAAAAAAAAAAGAAGGAACAAAGACCACTGTTGGAGGGAGCACACACATTAGAGACAAAACCTCTCCAAGCAAATGGCTCAAGCAAATTTTCTTCTCAAAAAAATTGTAGTTACTAAGCTGTATGAGGTTTGTCTATAAAACATAGACCAAGTCAGAAAGCCTGAGTTCATTTCGAGGCTGAAAATATAACCGCAAGGGTGAACTTCACAAAATCTTGGTGAAATCACTCAAAGTAAGTGTTCAGAAAGGAAACAGTAGCCTTTTGCCAAAAAGCAGCTGAAACAAAAGGTCTTTATTTTATGAGTCTGGGAGAGTTGGTTTTATTTCAATAAGAAGCCCTGAATTTTGTTTTCACTTCACGATACATGTTGAGAGGTGTGCCTGGGGAGCCATTCTCCCAAAGGACGATACGCACTTTTCATACACTCCATAAATATGAAGTAATTACAGTGGCCCCCTTGGGGGAGGGAGAGGATTCTGGATTGAGAGAACAGGTAATCAGATGCCTAGGAAGAAAAGTAGAAGGCAACAGGGCAGGTCGCCAGAAAGTAGTGGGAAACAAGATAGGGACCTGTTTACTGGAACTAGGGTATAGTTAGGGGCTTAGGCTTCAGAAACAAGGTGAATCCAGTTTCTGATATAAAGCTATCTGTTCAGAGTTAGACAAGCCACAAGCTGATTTGGTGCTAAGCCACTCAGCTCCCTGCATGTGGTTTCTTAAATTCATGAAAATTAGCCAGAGGACTGGCCTGGCTAAAATGCCCTCTCCCTAGAATGCCTTTCCTCCCTTCGCTACCTGGTGAACTCATGCATTCTTTAAGACTCGGCTCAATTGTCCAAGGGGACATTTAGTGTCCTGTGACACTTAGTGATCCGGATTTCAGCTTGGCAGCCTTCTGATTCATAAGCTGAGTTAATTGCATCCCTCCTTCGGGCCCCATGGCATTGTAAGCATGTTACATTTCATTGTGATTGTTATTGTAGGAAAGTATTATATCATAGTGATTTGGAATGTGAACTTTGAAGTCTGACAGGCCTTACTTTGAATCGTGGCTCCACCACTTCCTACCTGTATGGCTTGGGGAAGATGACTTTACATCTCCATCTCTCAGTTTCCTCATCTGTAAAAGGGCCTCGCCACCTGCTACCAATGGCATCCAGCTGTACTACAGATTAAATGAGATGATTCTCCGAGAATGAAATCAAACGATGCATGAAAAGCGCTGAGTGTATCGCTAGCCAGAAGCAGGAGCTCAGGAAACAGTAGCTGTGATAGCTGCCACCCAGAAACCTACATCTGTTGACAGGGATAAAAGTCCATGTAGAAACAAAGAAAGCAGGAAACTGCCACCACCAACACCGAGTTGACCTGGAAGTTCCTTCAGGATACAGCCATTGAGTTAACTGGCCTGGAAGGAGGAGAGATCAACCCAAGAGAGGCTCCTAATGTGGGATAAGGAATTGACAAACAATTGACTTGCAGTCGCTCAGAGGGAGTGACAAACAGTGGAGATAGAGGGAGGCAGGAGCAAAGGCACCCAGGCAGAGAAAGAAGGGCAAGTCCACAGCAGGAGCTGACGGGGCAGAAGGAAGTGAGTCACTGCCCTGATGGACACCAAGCAAGGGGGCCTCTGAGGCCAGCTGCTGCTGCCTCTTGTAGGGCTGGGATCTTAGACTCAAAGCTTGAGTCACTTCCCCCGGGCCACAAAGCATTATGTACCAGAATGTGGGGTTTTATTAACAATTGTTAATATCTATTGAGTCTTTTCCATATATTATCTCCTTTAATCCTTTCCAAACCCTCAAACCATGAGATAAGCGTAATCATGACACCCATTTTAGAAAAGACATAAAGAAACTAATGAACTTACCCAAGGCCACGCAGCTAATAAATGATGGGGGAGGGAATCCCTATCTAGATCAGAAACTGATTTATATCAGAAACTGGTTGGTTTCCCCCAACCCCACATTTCCCTCCCTGTCTTAGTCCTTCACTTTCCTCCCTCACAAACCTAGCAGTCATCAGTCTTCATTAATCTCACTTAGAAGATAAGCCCTTGTTAGTGAAAATGTAAGTGGATTTATTCTCTTTCTGGTTAGAGATGGAATTTTTCAAATGATTTTGCCATCTCAGTGATTAAAGCATTCGTGGTCCTTTCCAAGCTCGTGTATTTATCCAACATTCTGTCATTGTTGGGGGCAGGGAGGTGGGGAACAAATGCCCAGCAACGGTCATGAGGTCATGACGGTGCAGAGCTAAGGTCAGGCTCACCAAGCCACTTTAGCCCTGGTAGATCTGCACTCTCCCCAGTCGGAGGGCAAGTTCCTCTTCCAGTGAGCTGTCTTGGGGCGTTAAGGCTCTTCATGCATTATTCATCAAATGAGCCTCCAATACTTGAGAAAAACTTCTGGGCCTCAGCTGGCCCACTGACCCTCCCCCCCAAACCCCCCAGAGCTCAGCCTTCACTGGCCAGCCTCATCCTTTCAGGATTTTGAAAACAGAGGGGTAGGGAAGGACCCCCTCCTCTCCTTACAGGGGCTGTGAGAGCTCTCCTTAGAGCAGGGACCTGCGTGCAGTCTGTGGCCTCACACACTGAATGAGCTAAGGCCCTGGCAAGGGGGATGGGGTAGGCCTAGAATACTCTGATTTGCATGAAAAAAGTCCAAGGTTAAGTGCTACTGAGGGCTTGGCTTCCAGCCAAGAGAAAACCCTGGCCTGGAAGGAGGACAGGGAAGGAGCAGGGTGTGATTGAAATTTGCCTGGTGGACAGGAGTGAGATGGGCATGGGGCCTTCACACCCACCTCAAGCCTGACAACCAGAGCAGACCGCCCAGTTCCATTATATAGTTCATACTCAGTCCACTTCCACTTTCAACCTTCAAAGCTCACCTGGGCTTTGTTTTGAAGCTGCCTGAGGGATTATGAACACCCAAGACATGTGTCAAAGAATGAGCAACGCAGAGAAAGCTGGGTTTGCAGTTGGTTACCATTTTGGATTTCTCTTGAATTTGCCGTCCAACACACAAAAACTTTCTGTTAAGAGATTTTATGTGCATATATGTCTACATTCATGTGCATATATGTGTACATGCGTGTACATATACATATGGGTTACAGATTTCTTTTAAAAGGAAAAAAAAAGCCCAAGCATTTCCTCGTTCCTCAAAATCCTCTGCGCCTTTGGGGATGCCAAATGAAGACATAAAATCATGCTGAGAGAAGGAAAAAAATCTGAAGAAACACACTTCTGTACTGTTTTCCAGGTTTTACATTGAGAGCATATCATTTTTAAAGGATAAAACCACCGTGGAGCTTTTTTTCCTGAATGCAAAGTCCTGTGTACTCAAGGTAAGGCACCCTATTTGTTACTTTTCAGTGAATGACTCCAGGCAGGCTGGAGTTGGGGGAAGAAATGGTATTGCCTATACTTGCATGTTCAAACAAAGAAAAATGAGCATAATCTTTCTCACTGGTACTTCCTACCATGCCATAAAAAAAAAAAAAAAAAAAAAAAAAAAAACTTTTTAAAAATTTAACAAAAGGCTGCTCTTCTCAAATTCTGAGCGAGAAAGACAGTCATCTGCAGGGGAATCATGCTCACAGACAGTTACCACTACCTAAATGCAGTTAGCTAATCCCCCACACAGAACAACCCAGAAAGACACAAAGATGGATCAGTCGGATTGTGATTGAAACCTCAAAAAAAGTCAGGCTGGGAATCTTTTTTAATACAGTATGCCCTACATCTATCATAATTCGAAACCAATCTTATTTAGGGGCCCGTGCTCAGAGCCACGTGTTTTAAAGCAGTGTCCCAGTTATCTGTGGTGAGGGACGTTTTGTGCTTTATTGTTTTCTATATTATCTAATCTTTGGAGGACACCTTGCTTTTGTAAAATTCAGTACACATGAATTGCCAGAAAAATGATCCCATGCTTGGGTGTTGCACCTGTGTCAAATTGCTATAGAACATTCTCAAGATGTTACCACCTTGCAGACTATCACTGCTTTCAAGGCCTCCACTCTGGACTCCTCAGAGCACACCCTTGGCCAGAGCAGGGGGTCTGGGAACCCAGAGATGCTCATCTGGAACCTGGCTTCTCCATTCTAGGTTGTAGTCTCAGTGTTCCGGAAGTCCATGCCCAATTCCGGTGCTGGGGGGGAGCCCTTTCTGTCCATATACATCACCCTAAATCTGAGCAGTGACCAGGGACAGCTGGATGGTGCCTAGCCTAGAAAGACAAGGGGGCAGGCTGTATACAGATTAGGGTACACTTCCCCTGGACCTCCAGAATGTTAAGTATGGCTCACTGCACACATACAGCTTTAAATGATTGAGGACTCGGTACGGGCAGAGTTTTTGTTAAAACTCATTTATCGAGAAATAATTGAATGCACATATTTAAAGTGTGCAGTTTTGTTAAGTCTTAACATATATAATAGCCATGAGCTGGTCACCAAAATCAAGAGAGTGAATAGACCCAGCAACTACAAATCTGCTTTTTTTTCAAAATAGTCTACATTTTCTAGAGATGTATATAGATGGAATCATACGGCAGATAATCTTTCTGGTCTTCTTTCAGTGAGCATAATTATTTTGAGATGCATCTCTGTTGTTGGGTGTGTCGGTAGACCATTCCTTTTTATTGCTGAAGTATTCCACTGTATGGAGGTACCTTAAATTGTTTTTCCATTCCCCTGTGATTTTTTTTTTCGTTTTTTTCCTAGCTTTCCTAGCTTTACTATAATTGACATAGAACAGCAAGTTTATGGAGTACAGTAAGATGATTTGATACACTTATATACTGCGAAATGATGCATTCATTGGGGACAATTACAAATAAAAGTGCTATGAACATTCATGTACAAGTTATTGTTTATACACATGCTTTCTTTTTTCTTGGGCAAATACCTGGGAGCAGAATGGCTAGATCGCATGGCAGATATGCTTAACTTTTTAAGGTACTGCCACTCTGTTTTCCAAAGTCGTTTTCAAAAATCAGTTGTCCACATGTGCATGAGTTTATTTCTGGACTCTGTAGTTGGTTTCGTTAATTTGCCAACCTTTATGCCCATGACATACTGTTTTGATGACTATAGCTTTATATTGTGTCTCAAAATCAAAACAAACTCTAGCATGGTTCTTTTTCAAAGTTGTCTTGTTTATTCTGTTTTTACATTTCCATATGAATTTTAGAATCAGCTTGACAATTTCTAAAAACAACAAAACAAAACAAAATGAAAAACACCTAATGAGATTTTCATTAGGATTGCACTCAGTCTGTAGACTACTATAGAAAAAATTGACAACCTAGAAGTATGGAGTCATCAGTCCCATGGCACATAGTATATATCCCCATATATTTCGGTCATCTTTTATTTCTCTCAGCAGTGATTATAGTTTTCAGCATATAGATCTTTTGTCAGATTTGTCCCCAAGTCTTCCATATTATTTGATAAAATCATAAGTGATATCTTTTTATCTCAGTTTCTGAATGTTCATTACTAATTCTATAGAAATGCAATTGTTTTTGTGTATTATTCTTGAATCCTACAGCCTTTCTAAACTCACTTATCATTTTTGGTAGCTTTTTGTAGATTCCATCAAATTTTCTTTATAGATGATCATGGCATCTGCTTAGTTTTACTTCTTCCTTTCTAGTCTGCATGCTTTTTTATTAGTTGTCAAATTTATGGGCATAGTTGTTCATAATATTTCCTTATTGCTCTTTTGATGTGTGCAGTCTGTAATGTTGTTACCTCTTTTGATCCTGATATTAATAATTGATGTCTTTCTCTTTTTTTTCTAATTAGTCTGGCTAAAAGTCAATCACTATTGAGCTTTTCAAAGAACCAGCTTTTGGTTCAATGGTTTTCTCTGTTGTTTTTTTGGTTTCTATTTCATCAATTTCTGCTATGACCTTTATCATTTTTCCTTTTATCTTTATTATTTCCTTTCTTCCCCTTTCTTTGGGCTTAATTTTCTCTCCTTATTCTTGCCACTTAAGATAGAAGCTGAGATCACTGTTTAAAGATGTTCTTTTCTAATATAAGCATTTAGTATAAAAATGTCCCCCTAAATAGTGATTTTGTAGTGTCCCACAAATTCTGATATGTTGTGTTTTCATTTTTATTGTTTCAAAATATTTCCAAATTCCTCCTTCCTATATCTTCATTGGCCTCATGTTATTTAGAAGAGTGCAGTTTGGTTTCCAGATATTTATTTGGGGATTTTTAGAGATCTTTCTGTTATTTATTTCTAGTATAATCCCACTGTGGTCAGAGAACACACTTTGTGGAAATTAAATCCTTTTAAATTTATTGAGACCCGTTTTATGGCCCAGAATATGCTCCATCTTGGTAAATTATCCATGTACACTGGGAAGAATGCATTCTGCTGTCACTCAGTGGAATGTTCTATCAGTTTTATCACTGCTTTCAATTATGAGGTGTGTTGGTATAGCTTTCTTTATGTTTCTTATGATTTATTTTTTTTATGCATTTTGGCAATCACTGTATTTTAACTGGTTTTATATACTATTTACATTTAATGTGATTTTTGACATGGTTAAATTTAAGTCTGTCATCTTCCTATTTATTTTTTGTTTGTCCCATCTGTTATTTTTTTTTCCTCTCTCTGCCTTCTATTGCATTTATTGTGTATTGTATGATTCTGTTTTATCTCTTTTATTGGATTATTAGCTATAACTCTTTGTTATTTCCATGGTTGCTTTAGGGTTTATAGTATACATCTGTAACTTATTATGTCTACCTTGAAGTGCTGTTGTACCATTTCACATGTAGCACAAGAACCTGACAATAGTATATTTCTGTCTCTCCCCTATGAGCCTTTATGCTATCAGGGCAATACATTTTGCTTTTTGATATGTTATAGATGCACATGATGTTGTTTTTTGTGTAAATATTTGATACTTCTGCCTGCTTTTAAAATTTTCTTGTTATCCCTGCTTTTGATTACAAGGTGCTACAGTATAGCTTTTTTCATGTTTCTTGTTTTTGATGTTTATTGAGCATCTTGGATTTGTGTGTTTTTAGTTTTCATCAATTTTGGAAATATCTCAGCTATTTTTTTCTTCAAATATTTTTCTCTGTTCCCATCCATACCTCCTTTGCAAATTCCAATTACACATATACTGGGTGACCTGAAATTATCCCACAATCCAGTGATGCTCTTTTCATTTAGTTATTTTTGTGTGTATGCTTTAGTTTGGCTCGTTTCTATTGCTCTGTCTTCAATTTTATATCTTTTCTTTTGAAATCTAATTTGCCATTGGTTTCATTCAGTATATTGAGTTTTTATCTTTAGAAGTTTGAATTGGATCTTTTTTGTATTTTGCATATGACCCCTTTTTGAAATATGAGATACAGTTATAGTAATTGTTTTAATGCCCTTCTGTGCTTATTCTAATATCTGGGTCAGTTCTGGTACATTTTGACTGATTCAATTTTCTCCTCATTATGGGTCATGTTTTCCTGCCTATTTCCTGCATATTTTGCATCCCTGATAATATTTGAATGGATGTTGGACATTGTTTAATTTAACTTTTTGGGTGCTGCATATTTTTATATTCCTATAAATATTTTTGACATTGGTTTTGGGATAAAATGTAATTAGTTAGACCTTTTGTTGTTGTTGTTTTCAACTCTTAGTTTTATTATTTGTTAGACTGGCCCAGAGCAGTGTTCATTCTAAAACTAATTATTTTCCATTACTGAGGCAAGACCCTCCTAAGTACTCTACTCAATGTCCAATGAATTATGAGTTTTTTCTATGGGGAACCAGTCTTGTGAGAAAACCAGGTACCCTTCCCTTCCATCCTCTTGGATAATTCTTTCCCCAACCTTGGGCAGTCTCCTTCCATGTATGCAGTGATCAGTACTTTGCATCTCTTCGGGATTCTCTCTGTGCAGCTCTCCTTTCTTTGGCATTCTGTCCTGCAAATTCTATCCATTTTGGTCACCCCAGTCTCTCAGCTCTGTCTCCTCAACTCAGAGAATCCACCATGCTCCATCTGTGTAACACCTTCACAGCCTAGAAACATTCTCATGGCAATAAGTGGGTGCTGTCATGGGGTTCACCTCATTCAAGGTTCACTGTCCTTTGTTGCCTTTTATTCAGTGTTTTTTTAAAAAAAATTTTTTTAACATTTATTCATCTTTGAGAGACAGAGAGACAAAGCATGAGTGGGGGAGGAGCAGAGAGAGAGGGAGACACAGAATCTGAAGCGGGCTCCAGACTCTGAGCTGTCAGCACAGAGCCCGATGCGGGACCTGAACTCACTGACTGCGAGATCATGACCTGAGCCGAAGTCAGACGCTTAACTGACTGAGCCACCCAGGCACCCCACCTTTTATTCAGTGTTTTCAAAACTTTTGTTTCACATTTATTGGCTGGTTTTTTAGTTGTATAGTTTTTTTTTGGGGGGGGGGTGGGTTGGTGAGAAGGTAAATCCAGTCCCTGTTAATCCCTCTTGGCTACAAGCAGAAGTATTCAAATCAGAGTTTTTGGCTAATTCTATGGGGAAAGTAAAAAGTCTTCAGCACTAAAGACTTTATTAGAGCCTCTCTTTGTTGAGACTTGAGCTTTCTGAAGAACTCCAAGAGTTGACTGATAAGTAGATACTTATATAGCAAATACAGGATTTACTGAGTCAGAAGAAAACATTTCATAAACCACAGTTGGTCATCATCTCCTATGTGGAGAAATACAATTGCCCCTTGTTATATTTTTCACCACCTAGCTGGCCATGGTCCAATGAAACAGTCTTCTTGATTGCGTCTTCACTGCGTTGCTATGTAAAGAAAGATAGGATGTAAATTTTAACTCATGATATTTCTCTTGTAGCTTTGTATGCTAAATTCCCTTGGTCTTCAGAACGTACTGAAAAGTAGAGTTCTTTTAAATTCTTCTCCATCTTATGAATGTCCGTTCCTGAGATTTCCTTTCTAAATG
Source organism: Panthera onca (assembly GCF_046562875.1). Taxonomy (NCBI): domain Eukaryota; kingdom Metazoa; phylum Chordata; class Mammalia; order Carnivora; family Felidae; genus Panthera; species Panthera onca. The sequence goes on along the minus strand of NC_138340.1, from coordinate 36,420,214 downwards.
GGAGTGTTTTGTCACTTGTCAAAGAATTTAGAACTTTTACAAATATAATATTGAAAGGCACTGTAACCTATGAATGTTATTGCAATAATTTTTTTAAAGTGAGTTGTAAGAATTTAGAGTTGAACATTTTCTAAGTAATACACAGATGACTACTAAGAAACAATCCCAAGAGATGTTATAGGATCCAGTAAATGATAGCAGGATCAGGTAGCTGTGTGGTAAAGCAGCTTTTAAGTAATTTCTTAAGACATGATAATTTAAGAATATTGCCCATGAGGACTATCATCTGAATCATGGACACAGGAGTAAATAAGTTTTTTGAGAACACAGTCTCAGCTATAGAACACATGTAGGTGGATTCCCGATGGGTGAAAGTCAGTCACTGACATGGTTAATTTGGGACTCATTGCTGGATAAGGCAGTGAATGGGGCTTCCTTCCACACTGTGCTGATGTGTTCAGCACCTCTGATCACCCCTATACACACTTCTTCCTCCCTGACAGATAGCTCTCCCCTTCTGTCAGTTCCTTCCCTCCAATGAGGACAGAAACATATAGGTGGGAAAAGAGAGCTCTTTTTGCAAATATTGACAAAGCCACAGTCAATATGCTTGCATGCTTGGTGAACAAGAAATATGACTTGTGATGAAGTTTCATACAGTTGCTGAAGCTCTGCATAGCTATGTAAATATGGATTCTGTCTTTTAAAAATTCACCCCTGTGAGTATGTCGTTTGAAATACTGTGTGGTTCCCAATGGTTTTGTATATATTATTGCCCATACCGCATAGTGAAGAAGCCATTGTTAACTTTGTGTTGAAAGAAATATTGGGCTTCATTTTTTAGTTTGGGTATTCCAGAAGAGTCTGAAAAAAGGGATAGAGATTTTTCACTTTTGCTCACTCCAAAGGAAATCCCCATGTACACAGTGTGGTACAAATTGGGCATTCGATGTATTGTTGTTGACCGACTCATTAAATGAATGAATGTTGTTGATGATGAATGCTTGTTTCCCAAGAAGTCAAGGGATAAACAAAACCACTGGTCTGTTGTATAATTTGACTAGTATTAACTATGAATGTATATAAATTTACTGTGAAATTAAACGCCTAAAATCCTAAAAAATTCACTTTCCAGGTATTACTGAATAATACTTAGCAAAGCTCTGATGACTCTAAATACAATTTTCAGCAAAGAATGAGTAAGAATGATTCTAAAGGGAGAAAATTTAATGTATCATCTGATATTTTATTTTAAAAAGTCAAAAGCCTTTTGGATTTTTTTCTAGTCATTGTAGATATCAATTAAATGTGAATAACAGTCTTACAGAAAACCAGTTCTGGTCAACTTCAGTTATTAAGCCATCGGCATGTAGGCCAAAGTCAATGATGGCTAGAATTGAGTACGTAAGAGAGTATTTATTTAGCAGTTATTTATTGGATGCCTGCTACCTGCCAGCACTGTTTGAGACTGCTTATAACTGGAAATGCTCTGAGGATATCTTGTTTTTTCTCCCAGTTTTTTAAATCCCAATTTAAACATCAGTGAAAATGAAATTTGTTCTCTGAAAAAGAGTCTACGTTAGCTTAGTTATGACAATAACTTAGCTTCATGTTTCCTTGTCCTTTTGGAGCCATTCACTTGATTCGGTATTTCTGTTCTGCTGTAATTTGCAACATGAGAAAATACGTTCAAAATCATGCTGTTGTGTTTGCTCTTGTTAATGAAATGTAATTCTAAGGAAAAGCTCAGGGCTAGGGCTACCTCTGAAACATACCAGCTGTATGATCTTTGCATTGCTGAGCCATGTTTTTTTCCCATTTCAAAATGATCTGGTGAGATTGGGGCAGCATTCTCACTGTGTGACCTTTGACTACCTTTATCAGATATACAACAAATGCTCATTTTGAATAAGCAAACTCTTGCCTTCTTGCCCCTCTCCCAACCACAGAATCAGAATTGAGGAGGGAGCTGGAAATCAACCTTTTCAACAAGGTTCTCTGGTGATTCTACTGAGCACTTTAGCTGAAGAACCACTGGATTTTCTGTGTGTTAAACATGCAGAATGGTTAAATATGGGTTGAAACTGGCCTTGAGAAATATGAATCAAGGTCCACAGAGGACTCTAGAAAGATGCCTTTTCATTTTTCCTCTCGTTTCCTGGCAGTTAAAACAGAAAAAGGCATTTTGCCTTAAGAACAGGAGAGCAGAGGAAGGTATGAAATTGCTTTCCAGCTCTGAGACTACTTGGAAGGAAAGAAATGTCTTCAGAGCCCTTTCTGTACATTTTTTGTGTGCCAGTACTGTGCTAAATGGTACACATTTCAATGCATTTGATTCTCACTATAGCCCATAAAGAAGAAAACCTGTGATCCTCTTTTAGACATAAAAGAACAGCAGTACAGACAGGTTAAGTAATTTGCTTAATGTCACAGAGCTAGTAGGTGGGCAGAGTGTCCTTGGAAAATTACAACAGCAAGAGACCCCGGCCTATAAAAGCACCTCTCATTTGTCTGGACTTTTCTTTGGTCATCGCTCCAGGGAAATAAAAGTGTCCTCTGTGAGTCAGAACTCAGGGGCTCTTGTTAAAGAGCAGGCAGGTCATAGCCACTAACGAGTACTGAATACATACGTGCTTACTCCGTATATTCATTCCTTTACTTCTCACTCCAAACCATACCTACGTTCTGCTGTTGTCTCCCATTTTACAAATGGGAATACTGAGGTAGAGAGGTTGAGTAATGTACACAAGGTCACATAGCTGAATTAGTGGGGGAGCCAAGATTCATTACAGGCAGTATAATGCCAGAATCTGACTTTCACCACCACACATACTGCTTCCAGATGGCTGGGGGTCGTCTGTCTGCTCCCCATGGAGGTGGTGTATCCGGGTCATCTGGAGCATAGGCTCCCTCTTTCCCTTATTCCGAACTGTGTTGTACATGCTCATGCTCTTAGCCCAGGGTGGTTAACAGGTGCCTCTGGACGCTAGGAACGACTGGCTCCACAGGTTGGCCTGGGGGACAAAGCACTCAGATCCTTTCCGAACTGCACAAGCACTCACGGAGGAACAGAGCCCGTCAGAAAGTTACAAACGGCCGTGTGGGTCAAGTGTTCCCCAGGAGAGAGCTGTTGTCTGAGTCGTCCATCAGGTGAGGGCTCTTGAACCTGTTTGGCTTCCTCAGTGAGAATGGAGAGGGGCACACCTTCCCTTTGCAAAACAACCACCTGTGCCAGGTGGTGATGATGTGGAAATGCCGAAACTGATACCGGGGAAGCCTGGAAGCACTCCGCGTGTGGGCAGTGGTCCGCCTTGGACGACCTGTTGCCTGCTGGAAAAGCCTCAATGCACGATACAGGACTGGAGGTTTGGCCCCGGTTGTCATTTGCGGAGGCCCCCTTGACCACATCTGACTTTAGTACTCAATCAACGTTTGTCACCACCACCCTTTTTTCAAATCAGTGATTTGAAGACACACTTGGAAAATTCAAATAGTATTGGCCGCCTTGTCCCTTTTGCTGTGTCTAAAATTTATATATTAAAGAAAAGGCAGGAGAAGGCAAAGCAACTGGGGTTCAGGAGGTGCTCTGGGGTCGAGATCATGCCCTGGGATGAAGAGGAGGAGAAGGATGGCAGCTTGACTTCACAGAGAGCTCCCCAAGCAGCAGGCATTGATTTTTTTTCATTCATTAGCTCATTTAATCCTGGCAACAGCCAGGATTATTATTTATTATTGCTTTAACAAATGAGGAAAATGGAAACATAAATAAATTAAGTAATTTGACCATGGTTAAATAGGTCGTTAGTCGTGGAGTAATTACTAGGCAGCCTAGCTCCAGAAACCATAGTACTTATCATTCATTCATTCAGTCAGTCAGTAAAAATTTATTGCATTCTTGTTAAGGGCCATTATTTGTGATGAGTGCTGCATTATTATAGCACCAGTACCTTCCCATGGCCTGTCCTAAATCGTAAGGATTCTTGCCTTTGTATGTTTGTGTGTAGATGTGTATTGTGTTTATTTTAAGGGCAATATACTATGATGATACTTTCAAGGACGTAATATTTCTGAAAGATGCCAGGGACCTTGGAAAGACTGAGCACACCCAGAATCCACTGATGCTTCTTGTTACTCCTTCCTAATAATCTAAAAAGCAGTGTCAGACATTTTCCTAGCTCCGCAATACTGCAATACAAGGAATCTCACAAACAGAATTGGGATTTTTTTTTTTTTAAGATTTATTTGGAGGCTGATGAAACAAATTTTGTTGCGCGAATTTTAGATATACGATTTATCTTTCTCTTAGGCTTTTTCTGTATTGAGAAGTTTTTGGTTTTGAAAGGTATTTTTTTTTAATGTTTTATTCATTTTTGAGAGAAAGAGAGAGACAGAGTGCAAGCAGGGGAGGGGCAGAAAGAGAGGGAGACATAGAATCTGAAGCAGGCTCCAGGCTCTGAGCTGTCCGCACAGAGCCCGATGCAGGGTTGGAACTCACCAACCACAAGATCATGACCTGAGCTGAAGTTGGACACTAAACCGACTGAGCCACCCAGGCACCCCCAGAATTAGGCTTTTGTAATCACACACACACAGATGAATACTATAGTTTAAATCTACAGCTGAAGAATCTCTCTCATGAATATAAGCTACTTTCTTGCCAAAAGGATTTTAAGAAACTGAGTATTAGACCACTTTCTTGGAAATTCACCACATGCCTTGAACATGTTCAAGACTTCAAGAAGTTCTTCAGTAAGCAAACGTGTGATTTTGTTTAACCCGATATTGTCCAGACTTACTTGCGTATGAAATTTTTCTTTCAAGCTATACTTATTAACTGACCTCAAACTATACTTGTGAAAATGCTGCTGTGAATATATACTATACCATTAAATAATAAAGCAAAAAGTGACAACTGTAAGCCTCCTGGGTATTAGTCTATGTTAGATCTGACATAGATAAAAACCTGGTCTATTCTGATTCTTTAAATGAAACATCTTTGGAGTCAGTAAAGAGATGTTGACCTGGGTACTAAGCCAGTAAGGACTTCCTCTGCTTCAGACTGAGCAGGAGTAGATACCAAACCAAAAAGGAGGAGAACTTGGGTCATTAATGCCTTAATAGATTTCACTACGCTCTCTTTTCTTTGCTAATAAGTTCCCATCTCTTTGTACCTCAAATAAATGTAGAAATACAAATGAGCCAAGCATTAGTAATCCTATTAAAAATTAGAGGTATTGTAAGCCTATCCAATCACATTTATTCTTATCCTCCTTCTTACCCCATTTCTTGACTGAGACCTTTTTAGATGTGCCCTTTCATCAGTAGACTTAGTGAGAGTCTCAGCCTAACACCCCTGATACACACTCTTACCACACTTACTTAGAGTGATACAACATATTGCATAATTGCCTCAGAATCTTAATGCCATTTGCATTTAAGTGTGTGAACCCAGAGGCGCCAAAGCTCTCTTAAAAGTCCATGTGGCTTTCGAGGGCAGTCTGGCCATGTCCATTAAAAGTAAGAATATATCGGAGAGCCTGGGAGCTCAGTAGGTTAAGGGTCCCGACTCTTGATCTCGACTCAGGTCATGATGTCACTGTTTCGTGAGTTCAAGCCCCACACTAGTCTCTGTGCTGACAGTCTGGAGCCTGCCTGGGATTCTCTCTCCTCTCTCTCTTCCCCTCCCCCACTCACGCTGTGTCTCTCTCTTTGTCTCTCTCAAAACAAATAAACATAAAAAAAGTTTTCAAAACGTAAGAGCATATCTTTTTACCCAGCTGTCCATCAACTTTAGGAATTATTGAAATATGAAAAGATAAATATGAAAAGATCTTAGATAATTGTTTCTAATAGTAGGAAACTGGAAACTGCCTAAATACACTTTAACGGGGGATTAATTAAGTAAAGGCCAAATCATTCATGTGATTGGGTATTGTGTAGTCATCAAAGAGTAGATTAGTCCTGCTCTATTGATATGGAAATGTGTGGAAACTACACTGACACATTTAAAAAGAATCAAGTTATTGGGGTGGCTGGGTGGCTCAATCAGTTAAGTATCTGACTTCGGCTCAGGTCGTGATCTCACGGTTCGCGAGTTCAAGCCCCGTGTCGGGCTCAGTGCTGACAGCTCGGAGCCTGGAGCCTGGTTCGGATTCTGTGACTCCCCCTCTCTGTCTCTCCCCTGCTCACACTCTGTCTGTCTGTCTCTCTCAAAAATAAATAAAACATTAAAAAAAATTTTTTAAAGAAGTTACAGAACTATAAATATAGTGTGATTGTAGTTAACTTTATTATTTACTTTTATGTATTTTAAATGTACCGATAAGAAAAAATAGAAAAAAGTATGGCATAGCCTAAATTTCTATTATATCTGAGAGAGAGATTATGGAACTTTTGCCTCCTAAGCAATGCTTTTATAATTTTCTTTAACAAGAAGGTTGGGGGCACCTGGGTAGCTCAGTCACTTGAGCATCCGACTTCGGCTCAGGTCACGATCTCACAGTTTATGAGTTCGAGCCCCACGTTAGGCTTGCTGCTGTCAGCACAGAGCCCACTTGGGATCCTCTGTCCCACTGTCTCTGCCCCTCTCCCACTTGCGCTCTCAAAAATAAGTAAACATTACCAAAAAAACCAAAAAAACCCAAAAAAAAACCCAAGAAGCTTGAATGAGTTTAAATCATAAAAATAAAGACAAAAACAATCAGTGTGTTCACTGAACTTTACGTCTTTAAAGCTGTGTGAAGAGAATAAAGATTTTTTCTCATCACTTTCCTTCTGTTAGAAAAACGCTCCATCACCTTTCTCGCGGGGCAAAGCTAATGGAAGTCGAAAATTCCTAATTGCTTTATCTGGAAAAGCAAAAGGTCTTCTCTTAAAGACAACTGGCAGAATGGGTTTGTTTTTTGTTTTTTTTTTTTTTCCACTTGTAAAAATCACACTTGTCAATTGTAGAAAATTTAGAAAATGAAGAAAAATGCAAAAAAAAAAGGTGTTGATTCATAATCCCAAGACTAGGGCATTAATTGTATTATTTTGACATCTTTCTTTCTTTTGAGCATGTCTTTTTCTTGGTTGAGATCAGTTGCTGACTACATTTTACATTTTGTTCGACTTTAAACTTTTTATGTATGTTTAGGCTTTAGCTGTACCTGGTCCACTTTTCTTCCTCTATTCTATAGGTTCTTATGTTTGGGGACTCTGTGCAGTATGGGGAAGGAGTGCAGAGATGCATGGCAGTGACAGAGTTCTATTTCATTAAATATAAATTCATACATTGAGGATGGGACCAAGTTTTCTTTATGTCGGAATCCCTAGGACGTACATCGTGGGTAAAAGTTTGTTAAATGGCTGAAAAAGTGAATGAGTGAATGATTAAAGAATGGACAAAGGGGTAGCAGGGTTGAGGCATTTTAGAAAGTAAAATCAACAAGACTGAGTGCCTCCCGAGTCTTAGCTGGCCCCTGCTGCCTACAGAGGCCATGTGGCACAATGACTCTGCAACCGGGCAGAGTTTCGTCTCAACAACAGTCTCGGCTCAACAACATAGCCTTGGCTCTTACCTGGACATGGCGCCTCCACTTTTAAGCCTCTGTTTTATCAACTGGTAAAGTGAGGGCAGTAATCGTTCCTGCCTCAATGCATGAGTTAATATGTGCAAAATGTATCGAACAGTGTCTGGCACAGTGTGTTACGATTAATATTTTTGCTATTATTAATAATCTATTATTATTACTACTATCAGCGCCTTACGTGAGGACGCGCAAAGCCTGGCTTATTACTGGAGCCTCACTCACCCTGTGGTCAAACTGTAAGAACACCTCATTCCCTGACTCTCCCAGCCTTTCTCAAACTTCTGTGCCTTTTTTTATAGACTTCACCTGCTGACTGCCTTTCTCCTCCCTTCATTTCCCACTGGCTAATTCCCACTCATCCTTCAGAAATCAGCTCCAGTCCCTGCCCGTTAAGCAAGTCTTTCCTCCCCTTGTGGACCTCCACCAGCGGGTCCTACAGAGGCCAGTTCTTCCAGCCTCCAAAATATCCTTGAAAGACTTCTCCTAACTCTCCTTCCATTGTGTTGAATTGTTTGTCCCTGTGTCTGCCACCAACAACCAGACTACGTTCTCAGGACCGGGGCAGCCCCTACTCATGTTTATGGCCCACCCATTGGCACAGAGCCCGGCCTGTACCAGAGGGCCCCCCCCCCCCCCCCCCCGCCTCAGAAAATACTGGCCAAGTATGTAAATGGAGTTTACACTAGCAACTCAATGGGTCAGTTTTTCAAAGTGGGCTTGTGAAAAGATCCAGTTAAATTGAAAATCAGTTCTGAGTAACACCCATAAAATTAGACTTTTTCAGCTTTCAATCTTATTTTGTTTTCACTACTTAAGATGTCGCAGCTCCCTAATTCAATTTTCCAGAGTTGATATTGTACTTGTAACCTTGAAATTTAATATACTGGACTTATTGGAATACAATTTGGGCATAATGTGATCAGATTTTTAAAGCACAAGGGTCTCCGCATGTGCACTGTAACTTTTGTCGCTCTATTCACTATAAATATCTTTTGGAAACATTTAGGAGAATCACTGTAAAATCAGCTACAAGGATAGGTGAACACACTGCTCTGCTCTTCTATTCAAACATCTTCTCTTGAAATTCCAAAGAAATAAGTCACCAACTTTTGATGGCCTCTGGGAATCTTTGAGAATATAGGCAGAGGGAATCCACTTAATCCTAAAACTTCACATTATCCGAGTCTTCTAGCATTTTCTCCCACCTACCCAATCAAAAATACTACCTTGGATATCACTGACTTTTCTTTTTCCTTCTTACTGGAGCCACCATTACCAGAGAGGCAACAAAAAAAGCAGGGATGGAAGAAACATGGAGAAATGAATCTTCCCCAAAGTTAATAAATGATCTTCTGAATAATCAAAACGTGACTGTTTTTTGAGAAACATTCTCCTACAACCTAGAAAGGCATTTTGATAATTCAGTACTGTTCCAGCTGCCTGTTCATGGCAAAGAGACTTTTTTTAAGTACACATTCGTGAAAAGCCAGTTAACTATCCCTATTTATAACAGAGAGGAATTGTCTCAGTTCCATTTAACGTAACAGAACATGAAGCATATTCCTCTGTAACCAATCCATTACTTCAGCACCCCATTCATGGTTCTTGTCCCAGAATTATTGCGTGTAGTTCAACAGACAACAATTTGAGTAGTCACCAACAACTAAAACATATTCAGTGTATCTGCTAACCTGGCGGCTTTAGCATTTGGGATTTGAGTGAAGGGGGGTGTGTGTGTGTGTGTGTGTGTGTGTGTGCACGCGCGCTCGTGCACGCACATGTGTTTTAATCCTCAAGCTCTTTTCAAGATGCTGAAATAATTTAAAGGATCAGTAACAGAAATTGAATTTTGCAGGCTTTAAGATCTGTCTACACATAGGGAGCGTGCCTTCTCATAATAACCAGCCATCAGTATTTACCAAGTGAAGTCACTAAACATCAGAGTTGGTTTGAAGACTAGCCAGTCTATGAGGAACAAAGAAATCTAATATCCTATTTTAAAGGGCTATTGCAAGTTTTATGATAAATATTTCACCTTTGTCTGTTTCATGTGGTTTTTCCCTCTGTTTTCCTAACATTGAAATTATGTGCATCTTAAGCCATGAGCATTTGGATATATGCTACCTTGTGCATTGGTGAGAATCAAAGTTTCCATAATAATAGCTTATAACGCATGGCAATTTTAATCCTCAGGGACTTTCCATATGTGCTCTATCATTTGCCTTTATCACCTTCCTGAGATGGTAGAGGGGAAGGTATTTGGTCCTCAGATGAAAAAACTGAGGCCCACAGAGGTAAAAGAACCTCCTCACTGAGTAAATAACAAGGAAAATGCCCTCCAGGTAGCACTAGCCAGAGTAAATTTACAAAGTGAATTCTTTGTTCACAGATAGGATATATCACCAGCACAGGTAGGCACTCAAATATTTGTTGAATACATTGGGAAGAGCTACTAAAAATGCAATTGAAAGGCCTGTATTTCATAGTGGTGCCATTTAGCATGAATTATCTTAAAACATTTAAACTCAGTATTCAGACTTTTGGTAAAACGGTATCTCAGAAATCGGATATAAGAAGAGCATTACAGCTAAATTTGACTCAAAAATCATAAAAATAGTATGAGAAATGTTTGGTCAGGGGAAAGAGGTGATAGATGGTCCGTTCGGCTGAAAATGCAATGTGTTAAAATGTAGGAATGAATGAAAAGACTCTGTAAGAAGTTTTCTCGATTTATTCTAGAAATCAAATTTCTTCATGTTTCCTGCTTTTGAAAACGCTTAGGTTGACATTCTTGAAGACACACATCTTGGATTTCAAAAGGAATATGGCAAAGAAACTTCTCAAAACAAATGTATCCACACCAGATCTCTCGCTCTCTCTGTCCATCTGTTTACCTCTCTGTCATCTTTTTTTAACCCATACTAGAGCCAGATGTATTTTGCCCCCTTGAAGTGTTACACATGCTTAGGAGGCTTTAGGAGGAGGTTTGAAGGGCTACCTTTATATTTTTCAGATAGAAGAAATTGAACAGAAGACTCCCGTTTCATAATTAAGTAGGCCTAATACTGATGTGTTACAATATGGATTCATTAGGAGATAGACTAAGATATCCATTTCAGGTAAAGCTCTTGAACTGGCCACAAATAGTTACACGTGTAATGTGTACTGTAAGAGTGCCATTTACTTCTCAGCTAAAGTCAGTATTTCAAGGGTGTTAGACACCAACCAAGATGGTTCACTCCTTAGAGAGACTGTCTGAAGTTTGGCGCAATGCACGACATGGGGCAGTGGGGGGAATGAGAAGAGAGGGTCCCAACTGCCTGGCTTTGAGTCCTAGCTCCTCCATTCACAGGTTGGGTGGCCTTGAGCAACAGTCTCTGCTCTCTTCCTCAGCTTCCGTCTCCCCACATTACCTCCTCATAGGGTTGTCATGACGATCCAGTGAATTAATACTTGTCAGCCTCTGGGAACAGATAATTAGGACTCCACTGTTTTCTTGTTTTTGTTGTTGTGTTTGATAGTATTATTCCAAAATTCTGTTACAAGATGTTCTCATTTATAAGAAGTGGTTGAGCATAAAAAAACTCACAATTATGGCATAGAAGGAGAACGCTGGTGAAAATATTTTAAATGTGGCATGATCTGTTGGGAAAAAATAATAAATAATAACTAACCTAATCGGATAGATGTACAATAGTCCTGAAAATAAAAGTATCATCGTACATTTACTCATGCAAAAAAAAAAAAAAATTTAGATAGGGTACTAACTTTAGCATAAAGTTATTTATTTTACTAACAGGCTTCTTTATTAAAAGGCTTAATTTTAACATCACGACCACAACTTTTTCCTGATTCGTCCTTCCTTCTCTATCATCCTTGATTACCTTGTAAGCATCTTGCACCTTTTTTTTCTAAATATGACTAGTTTTTCATCTGAATACCCTACTGCTACAGATACAAACTGTAATCAAAAATTGGTGCCAGGGTGCATTTAAGCAATTAGAATGCTGTAATTAAAGTCTGCTGTGTATGTAATCTTATAATGCACAAGAGTAAGTACAGAAGTAGAGAGCTTGGTTCTGAGGGTTTACTTAATGACAGTTATTCATCTGTTCTCCAATTGTCTCTCCTCATATTTATCAGATGTGGGTGCCTCAGAACCTCCATACTCATTAGCAGAGCCTGACCTATTTAGGCTCCCTGCCTTTCTTGCGTCGCGTAACAATTTGATGGTAGATCACCACACCTAATTTTCAGGGCAGTCTCATAAACATTCACTCCCTTGCTTTGAGACTGTGTTGGTGTAAGTGTTTATACAAAGGGATCAGGTACTGCAGAATGGTGGAGCCAGTCTGTCATACTTAAGATGTGACTGACTCGTTCTTCCTGGGCTTAAAAAGAATAAAGAAATCGAGTTTCAGGATCTCAGAATGGTGGGGGGAGGGGAGGGGAATAAAAATGAGAATTGAGAGGAGGAAGAATCATACCTCTGAAGATATTTTTTGCAGCATTAACTGGTAGAGCACTGTCATTGAAAGGTGTAGGGCTTTTTTTTTTTTTTTTTTTTTAGTATAGATTAATTCATTTAAAATATTTTTGAATGCCCACTGTGGTAGGGACTGTACAGGTGCTGGGTGTACAACTAAGCAAACAGATCTCTGCCTCTGCAGAGTGTGCGGTTTTGTATGATTAATAGCCATATTTCACAAATTGTGTATATCTAATATCCAGTTCCCATTCAATTTTGTCTCATTGTCTCGGTAATGTTCTTTACATCTTTTGGGTTTTTTTCCCATTCTGATCCAGGATCACACATTGCATTTAGTGGTCATGAGTCTGTAGTCTCTGTAATTGGGAACATATGGCCAGTCTTTCTCTGGCTTTTCTCAAACCAGTACTTTTGAAGGGTATAGTCCAGTTGCCTGGTAGAATGTGATATATGGATTCCATTTGTGATATATGGATTCTTCTAATTTGCTGGTTGTAAACCTGTATCATGTTGGACGTGTCTCACAGCCATCTAGGAACATGGTGAAAATACAGAGACCCACACCCTGTCCTATTTCATCCTATCTCACTTTAGTGAGCCTGAGCCTCTTTTATCCTTTGTTAGCTCTCCAGGCAATTCTGCTACCCACCAACAGTTGAGAGCCACTACTGTAACATAATTTCCCTGTGGCAGGAATACCAAGTAGGTGACATGTGTTCTCAGTGTATCTCACTAGGAGGCTCGCAATGTCAGTATACTTTGTTTTTGAGTAAGGTAGTATATGCCAGTTGTCTCTTCCCCTTGGTGATTTGTCTGGAGTTGACACTTGACCGCTGTTTAAGCATCCTATTTCCCAATAGTATTTGAACAAATGGACTTGGCCTCCAGTGGTGGTCTTGCCTAAGTCAGTTCATGCTGTGGTGATTGTAAATGGTGATTCTCCAATTCTTTCAATTCGTCTGCAAAGAATAATTTTTCTTCTCCTGTCTCCAGCTGTTAATAATACAAGTATGGGTTCCTTTTTATTCAATGTATTATCTATTCTGCCATTCATTTTCATGATCAGAATGTTCCTATTGCTATAACCTTGGCGTTAGCCATTTTTCCTTTCTGTGGAGAAATGGTATTTAGAAATTAAGATCTGGCCGGGGCACCTGGGTGGCTCAGTTGGTTAAGCATCTGACTTCAGCTCAGGTCATGACCTCATGGTTCGTGAGTTCAAGCCCCACCTGGGGCTCTCTGCTGTCATCTCAGAGCCTGCTTCAGATCCTCTGTCCCCTGTCTCTCTGCTCCTCCCCTGCTCGCATGTGTTCTCTCTCTCTCAAAAATAAATAAACTTAAAAAAAAAAAAAACAGAAATCAAAGCCTGGTTTCTATTTAAACTAGTTGGAACTTCACCCCAAGGAAAAAAAATGTGCTACCTGTATACCTAAAAATGAAATGTATTGCATTAACCATACCTGGGTTGATCCTTGAGAAAGTGTGGTCTGCCTAGTTTCCCTTCTTTCTCATTTCCGTATCTGTATATTCCTTTGATTACCCTCCCGCAAATGAACACTAATTCACATGCTGCAAAACTCTCTCTCTTTGCTCCTATCTACATTATGATCAAGTTTCTGAGAAGCGGTATGCCCAGATACTTTGATCATAATGCTTACATCTTTGAAACTGTGTTACACACCCACAAAAACACCTGTACTTGTTTGCTTTCTTTGTAATGCTTTTTTCCCTTATCCAAAACATTTTTCAAATTATTTCAAAATTTTTTTACTTACTTATTTTGAGAGCGAGAGCATAAGCAGGGAAGGGGCAAAGAGAGGGAGACAGAATCCCAAGCAGGCTCCACACCCCTAGCATGGAGCCCAGTGCAGGACTCAAACCCATGAACTGTGAGATCATGGCCTGGGCTGAAATCAAGAGTCAGATGCTCAACCAAATGAGCCCTTCCAAAGCATTTTTATATCTTGTTTTTCTTTTTGTCCTCTAACTCCATGAAACATGTAAGACAGGTATTACTATTTTCCTTTTACATTTCTAGAAAGTGAAGCCAGAAGAGCAAAAGGCTTCTTAACATCTAACACCAAGTGTGTTTGGCATTTTAAGTTTGCATATCTAGTCCCTGACACCTAGTACTTAGTTTACCTTTCCCATAGCTGGTAAAGCCTGGGCTATGTTCTCATGGTTCTGAAACTCATTCCGAGTTGAAAATTAAGTCAAATCAACTATATAGTGGATCAAGAAACACAAGAAGCTTTACCTTTAAAATAAATTTTTTTAATGTTTATTTAGTTTTGAGAGAGAGAGACAGAGACAGAGAGTGAGCAGAGGAGGGGCAGAGAGAGGGAGACACAGAATCCGAAGCAGGCTCCAGGCTCTGAGCTGTGACCACAGAGCCTGACATGGGGCTCGAACCCACAAACTGTGAGATCGTGACCTTAGCCAAAGTTGGATCCTTAACCCTTTGAGCCACCCAGGTGCCCTGAAGCATTCCCTTTTAAAGAAAGGAAAGGTAAAGGGGTGCCTGGGTGGCTCAGTCGGTTGAGCGGCCGTCTTCGGCTCAGGTCATGATCTCACAGTCCGGTCCGTGAGTTGGAGCCCTGCATCTGGCTCTGTGCTGACAGCTCAGAGCCTGGAGCCTGTTTCAGATTCTGTGTCTCCCTCTCTCTCTGACCCTCCCCCGTTCATGCTCTGTCTCTCTCTGTCTCAAAAGTAAATAAACGTTAAGAAAAAAAAAATTTTTTTAATGTATTAAAAAAAGGAAAGGTAAATATACTCCCATCAACTTTTTACTTTACTACTCTTTTAGTTGATATTCTACAAATATTATGGAGCACCTGTTCTGTGCCAGGTAGTATTCTAGGTCCCGGAGATAAAGCTAGGACCAGATAGATAAAAACCCATGCCCTTAAGGATCTAAGATATGAGGCAAGGATAATAGTGGGTGGGAAGAAAAACCATCAAGAAAATAGATAAGGTGTGTAATGCATTAGAAACGTGTAAGTGGGATAACCAAATACAGTTGTTCAAGGTGCTCACTGCTCAACTCTGTGCCTGAAGTTGCCATGAGATCATGGATCTAAGCAACTGAAGATGGAACTGCCACTAGGTAAGATGAGAAAGGCTTCTGGGAAGATCAGGAGTTCTGTTGGTTTCTCAGCTGTATATAGAAGTGTAATATATGTACAGAAAAGTGCGTGTAAGTGCAGCTCAACAGACTTTCAAAATTGAACACATCTGTGCAACTAGCATCAATATCAAGTAAACAGAATATCACCACCAACTGAGAAGGCCCTCACATGTTCTCTTCCAGTCATTAATGCCTCCACTCCCATGACTTTTAATAGCATTTATTTGTTTTGGCTGACTTTATATTTTATATAACTGGAGTCACTCAAGGTGCTCTTTAATGTTTGGCCTAATTTGCTCAAATTAGGTTTGTGAGATTCATCCATATTGTAGTTTAGGCTAGCTTCACCCTCGCTGGGGAATAGTAGTCCATAGTATGAATATACCATAGTTCATTTGCTCATTGAAGAGCATTTGAGTAGCCTGCAGTATTTAGTTATTACAAATAGCACTGCCATGAAGGTCCCAGTGCCTGTGGCTTAGTGGATTTATGTAAATATGTCTGTTAGATGTGTACCGAGGAGCAGAATTCCTGACCCATAGTGTATATTTGTGTTAAGATTTGGTAGACCTTGGGGCTCCTGGGTGGCTCCGTCGGTTAAGCATCCAACTGTTGATTTCTGCTCAGGGCATGATCTCACGGTTCTTGAGTTCAAGCCCCATAGACTCTATGCTGACAGTGCAAAGCCTGCTTGGGATTCTCTCTATCTCTCTCTCTCTCTCTCTCTCTCTCTCTCTCTCTCTGTCTCTCTCTCTGCCCCTCCCTTCCTCACTTGCTCTCTCTCTTCCAATATAAATAAATAAGCATAAAAAAAAAAAAAACAGAGGCACCTGTGTGGCTCAGTTGGTTAAGCGTCCGACTTTGGCTCACGTCATTATCTCACGGTTCATGGGTTCATGCCCTGCATGGGGCTCTGTGCTGACAGCTCAGAGCCTGGAGCCTGCTTCAGATTCTGTGTCTCCCTCTCTCTCTGCCCCTTCCCTGCTAATGCTCTGTCTCTCTCTCTCAAAAATGAGTAAACATTTTAAAAAATTAAAAAAAAAAAGATTTGGTAGACCTTGCCAAAATGTTCGTCCCAGAACTAACTTATAATCTACCAACAGTGTATGAGAAGGTGTGTTAAACAGAATGTCTACTTCATGCAGTGAAATCAGAGGTACCAAGTACATTGCAAAGAAGTGTACCAAAATAGTATTTGAAAACAATTTCACTGCGTGCCTACAAAATGAAAATAAATAAGCTAAAACTTGTTGGCATTAGAGGCTTTGGTGAAGAAATTTAATGGTACTCAAATACGCTAAAAATAATAATCCTATGGAATGATAATCAGGTAAATAATATAATGAAGAAAATGGCCCATTTATAAAGGAAAATATAAAATCCTGAGTAGTGGGGCAGCTGGATGGCTCAGCTGGGAGAGCATGCAACTCTCGGTCTCAGGTTTTGACTTCAAGCCCCACACTGGGGATGGAGCCTACTTAAAATAATAAATGAAAATAGAAATCTTTTTAAAATAATTTTAAAGATACTGAGTATTAACCCTAACACTGAATGTGTATGATCTTTATGGTGTATCATAAAACTTTATGGTTACTATATAACCATTTCAATGACATACATGGTTCCAAAGAAGAAGGAAAATTATTATATATTTTTTTAAATTCATAAACATTCATTTAAAAAAATGTTCCAAA
The DNA here is from genome assembly GCF_046562875.1 of Panthera onca. NCBI lineage: Eukaryota > Metazoa > Chordata > Mammalia > Carnivora > Felidae > Panthera > Panthera onca. The sequence continues at coordinate 36,403,333 of NC_138340.1, read as the reverse complement.
TAAGTGAAAGAGAATGTCAAAGATTATTATGGAAAATTAAAACCCTTAGATATTGAGATATGTAATAATGGAACACCAATTAAATGTTACAGAACTACACAAAAATTGAACAGTGTCCCAGAACAAAGTAGATTCCTATCGATATAATAATATTTAACAATGTAATAAGCAACATGGTGCATAATGCAGAGAGAAAAACACTGAGAGAATCTTTTTGGGTAGGCTTTATGAAAATGCTTTGTATTTGTCCTTCATAAAATGATCTCAACAACCCAATACATTCAATATTATCATCCCCCATTTTGTAGATGAGGAACTGAGTTTCAGAGAAGTAACTTGCTCAGGACCCCAAAGATTCTTTCAGTGAGGGTGATAGCCTCCACTCCAGTCTGACTTCGTAGGCCTGGAGAATAGATCGAAGAATACAATTTGTACCCAGTAGCTGAAACAAAGGGTTAACACTGGTAGCTCAAACAAAACACGAGTTCTCAAATAGGTAAGTGAACAAAGGGTCATTTCACACATGAGCAATAGCAAATAATATGCAATTGCAAGAGAGATATTCAAGTTGATTAGTAATCAAAAAAATTGCAAGTTTCAATGTTGCAGTATTGTTTTCTACTTTCCTAATTACCAAAAATAATTTTATTTATTTGGTGTGGCTTGTAAAACTATGTGCATTTCCCTAAGCTGGAAACATTAGTAAGAATGTTTAATATCTTGATCTGGGTGACGGGTGCATGAGTATATACACGTGTCAAAATTCATCAAGCTGTGCACTAAGATTTGTGCATGTTACTATATGTACCTCAATAAAAAAGAAAAAAAGCACATTACAGTATGTATGGCAGGTGATGAAATCAGAGTTGCCTGTGAGGAAACAAACGTAAAAATAATTAGATCCTGCCAAGGTTAAGGTTGGTATAAAACATTTAGCATGGGTAGTATAAAACATTTAACCCACAAATTCGTAACTCAACTTCTCTTAAGAACCACAGCAAAGAGGAAGTTATGACCACTTGCATAACTCACGGTGGTCTTTAAGGTAGAAACAGAGCAGCTGCCCAGCGGAGCACAGTCACTACTGCTCCTAAAAATCAGAAACTTCTCCCAGGGGTCCTGGTGAAGGACTGGTCTATGAGGTAATTAACAATGCCCTCAACAACACACCCAGAGTTATTAAAATACTGAGGTTCTGAGGGTTGCTTCTTCTCTTGTTCCTCAACAGAAGCCGGTGGAGTAATGCCAAAACACAGTTACAAAAAAAGCAGTTTTACCTTGGGACAAAACTTATGGTTCCATTTTGTAAGTTTCTAACGGTTCTTGGTTAGTCCAGAGACCTCTGAGAGAATCTAGATCAGTGGTTCCCAGCTGGGGACCTTTGCCACCCAGGGGACATATGGAAAATGTTTGGAGACATTTTTGGTTGTCACAGCTTGGGGGGGGGGGGGGGTTGCTTCTGGAATCTAGCGGATAGAGGCCGGGGGCACTGCCTGATACCCTATGATGCACAGGATAGCCCCCACAAAAAAAACAATTAACTGAAAATGTCAGTTACGCCAAGGTTGCCAAGCTCTGGTCTCAAGGAACAAAATGGAAAATATACCAGAAACATTACTACTATGTATCATTGAGACCAGCTTCCAGACACATTACTTCTCACAACTAGCTTGGACAAAAAAGGACAAAGTGTTTGGTTCATTTACAAGGGGAATATGGGTGCAGATGTGGTAGTTATGGCCTGGTCTCCTAGGGGCACAGTAATCCCAAAAGACAGGAACTAGCCCCGGGAAGTATGCCTTTATGGTTCAGCAAGAACTGCCTTGTAAGATAGTAGGTAAGTGTTGAGTGTTGGTGTGCACACCGCCCCCCGCAAACAGGCTAATAGTATGAAACCAGTGAGTCCAGAGCTCTAGAATTCTCTGATCTGTCAGGTTCCTCCTCCATGTAGATGTGTCTACAGAAGGAATTAAGAGGTTTCCAGGGAGCTATATCCGTTCACTCATTTGTGCACTTCTCACATCTATCTATTCTTTACACTCTGTTTGCTGGCTTAGTAGTAAATCAGAATGAGAGCATCTGAGGGGCGCCTGGGTGGCGCAGTCGGTTAAGCGTCCGACTTCAGCCAGGTCACGATCTCACGGTCCGTGAGTTCGAGCCCCGCGTCAGGCTCTGGGCTGATGGCTCAGAGCCTGGAGCCTGTTTCCGATTCTGTGTCTCCCTCTCTCTCTGTCCCTCCCCCGTTCATGCTCTGTCTCTCTCTGTCCCACAAATAAATAAAAAAACGTTGAAAAAAAAAAAAATTAAAAAAAAAAAAAAAAGAAAAGAGAAAAAGAATGAGAGCATCTGAGCACCCAAGTCACTGTGTTTGCCAACTTTTGAGTTTTAACCAGACTTTGAAGTCTGGCTTGACTGAGCAGTGGATGCAGTTGACTACCCATGTCCAGAAGTCCCTTTCTCTCTATCTGTGGGCATTGATTCTCTCTGGTTCACATCTTCCCAACTTTGTCTTGAGACGCAGCAAGACCCTTGGCCCTAATTTGGAAAATCCCTGGTTGTGGCTTTGGACCAGCTTCTGTCACTTGTCCACAGAAAGATGATTGTGTTTGCATGTAAGCCAGTGGGGAAAGAAGCAGTTCTGAAAAGATTGTGATATTGGGACATCCTGCCCGGAAACAGAGATGGGTACCAGGCAGTCAAGACAAATAGATAGCCAGCACTCTGGGAAATTATGTCAATTTTTTACAAACTTATTTTAAAATCATTTCAAACTTACAGAAGAGCTGTAAGAATGGCACAAAAATGCAGTATGTCCATCAAACCAAATTCACCAGTTGTCAACATTTTGCTACGTTTGCTCTCTCTCCCCCTGCCCACGGATGTGTCCTTTTTTCTGAACCAGTTAAGAGTAAGTTACGCTCTTTATCCTTACATAATTCATTGTGTATTTCCTAAGATCAAAGCCACCCTTTATAGAACCCTGTTACAATGATCACATTTAGAACATTTAACAATTGAATCTGGACTGTTGCCTAATGTACCCTCCAACTTTCCCAGGGGTGCCCTTTGTAACAACTTTTCCTCTTGATATGGGATGACACATTTCATTTGGTTGTTATGACTGCCTCGTCTCCTTTCCTTCTAAACAGTTCTTCAGCCTTTCTTTGGCATTGATCCTATTTACATTTTTGAAGGCTATGGGCCAGATATTTTATAGGATGTCCCTCAATTTGAGTTTGTCTCACGCTTCCTCGTGATTAGATCTAGTGATGTGTTTTCGGCTGCAGTACCACCCAGTGGTCTGCTAGCCAGCTAATACCTGCTGTAAGAGCCGATTCTCACATCTCTTCCCAGCAGCGTGTCCTGTGATGTCATATCGGCAGCTTGGTAGCTACTTCAAGCTACTATTGGTAGCTTGAAATTGGCTGTGGTGGGGGTATTTGCACCATGGAAATCCACAAATGCTACAACTGAGGGATCGTTCCCCCCCCCCCTCCCCATTTCTGGCTGTGAAACATTTACATTTACCAGTACAGACATGTATATAAGTGACGTTATGTCCTTCTCAATGCATATTATCAGGAGGCCGGTCTGTACAGTTATTGGTAATGTCTCATCACTTCATTAAGATTGTATCTGTCAGGTTTCTCCACTGAAAAGCTACCATTTTTCCCTCTTGTAATTAAATTTCCCCAATAGAGAGATGCTTCGTGATTATATAAATACCTTGTCCTGTTTCTCACCAAACTTTCACCCAGTAGTTTTTGTTTATTGAAAACTGTTACCTGAACAATCAGCAGTATGATGACTGCAAGTGCTAATTTTCCATTCCTCTCATTTCTCATATATTTATTTGTTGGTGTTCTTCAAGTTGCCTTTTTTAATAGACTTAACCCTAAAAATAGCTAGATAAATAATAATATACTTGGAAATAAGCTGGCTTCCCCCAACAGTTTGTCAAATAGTTCCAGATCCTAAGTATTTGTGAGCAAGTGATTCATGCCCATTGTTGTTGTGCAGAATAAGCTTCCATGAAGTATTACATCGATACAGATGAGTCTTCACAAGGAATTTTCCCATTCCTATTATGAGGCGTTTATGGTTAATGATAACTTACCACCCACCAGCAGTGGAGGTGGCATTTGGAGTCATTTTTCAGTCTTACCTGATTATAGTTTTTGCCAAAAGCCTACCTTTAGAAGATTCCTGGTGAGAGCTTTACGTTGGAGTCAGAAAGGTAACTAGTGGCCACAATGGACTCGAAAGAGCCTGGAATCACCATCTGCTGTGGGGTTGGGTAGGACACTTCATGTCCCTGATTCTCAGTGCCATCATCTACAGAATAATAGCAGTCATATTTTCACTAAATGCTTTTTCAAGTTCTAAAACTTTCTTCTATTCTCTTCTCCTTGTGAATCAAAACGTATAGTTCTCATTTCATTAGCAAGATGTTTTGGTCAACTGAGCCAACAAGCCAAGGACAAAATAAAATGTCCAACATGGATCCTGAACCTAGTGACCTAGAGACTGGATCCGTAAGCCAGCTAAATTAGCCATGAGGGTAGAGCACCAAGACTTGATACTGTTTCGTATTACCCTTGTGCATTCAGCCACATCATCTGACTTACTTCTCTGCTCCTCTTTGTTTATCCCTGACAGTCATGGAAACCCACTGAAGGATCCCATTACCTATCTCTTTGAGGAGATCCCTCTCCGATGTTAGCTTGCCCAGTACCTATAAGGTTACCTCTGTTACCATGGTTATAAGTAAAAGAAATCTCCCATCCCTGGGCAGACGGCAATTTCTAAAGAGCATTTGCACTTTATGCATGAAATTCTGGAGTTCTCTAGAAGTCTTAATTAAATTTCATCATATGAAATTGCTGAGAACCAGGCAGATAGTATTAGTTTTGCTTGGTCTGTTGCTTGGTGAGCTCCATGCACAAGTTAAGTAACCTTGGCAATCAGTATTAGAACTCAAAATATGTTGCCTTGTATTTCCAGAACAGTGGTTAAGAGGAAGGTGAGGTAGGGGCTGAGGTATATAAAAGAATGTAAGGCTTAGGGTTGCCTGGGTGGCTCAGTCGGTTAAGTGTCTGTCTTCAGCTCAGGTCATAATCTCACGGTTGGTGGGTTCGTGCCCCGAGTCAGCTCTGTGCTGACAGCTCAGAGCCTGGAGCCTGCTTCGGATTCTGTGTCTCCCTGTCTCTCTGCCCCTCCCCCGCTCGCACTCTGTGTCTCTCTCTCAAAAGTAAATAAACACTTTAAAAAAATTTTTTAAAGATAAAAGAATGTAAGGCTTGGCCAAACCATGCATTCTCCTCTCTCCCAGGAACGAGATTTTGGTAGGCCCCACCCCTGCACCCCTCTGTCACCCTCCTCCACCAGAATTGTGTTGGGGCAACTCGTATGGGTGAATAAAAGTCCACAGGTGAGTTGCCTATGTGCCTCCCCACTCTTCTGGAGCTGCCTGAGCCTGGTACTTCTCATGCTTCAGCTCCTCATTTGATCATTTTTAATATTTAATGACCCTTCTAAGGTAGAGAATTCTTTGGCAGCATTCTTAAGAGTTTCTGTCTGAGGCCTTTTTATCTGCTGAACTTCCATTTACGAAATTGAAAAGTTAGTGTCTAAAATATTGTTTGGATGACTCAC